>NC_080476.1:5000-1415000 GCF_030265055.1 Doryrhamphus excisus | reverse complement strand
TGACCTGGTGACGTTATTGATGTGGGATTGAAAAGATAGTGTGCTGTCGAGGATGACACCCAGACTCTTGACCTGAGGGGAGGGGGAGACTAAGGAGCTGTCGATGGAGAGAGAGAAGGAGTCAACTTTAGATCAGGTGGATTTGGTGCAAATGAGTAAGAATTCAGTTTTATTGCTATTAAGTTTCAGAAAGTTGGAGGTGAACCATGATTTTATTTCAGAGAGACAGGAGGTGAGGGAGGGGGGTGGGAGTGTAGAGTTAGGTTTGGAAGAAAGGTAGAGCTGGGTGTCATCCGCGAAGCAGTGGAAGTGAATGTTACATTTACGGAAGATATGGCCGAGGGGGAGAAGGTAGGTTATGAAAAGAAAGGGCCCCAGGACAGAGCCCTGGGGCACACCTGTGGTGACTGGGGAGGGGTCGGAGGAGAAAGACTTAAGCTGAATGAACTGAGTGCGGTCTGTGAGGTAGGAATGGAACCAGTGGAGGGGGGTGTGGGTGATGCCAATTGAGGAGAGTCTACTGAGGAGGATGGGGTGTGAGATGGTGTCAAAGGCCGCACTCAGGTCAAGGAGGATGAGAATGGAAAGTGAACCGGTGTCAGCTGCAGTGAGGAGATCGTTGGTGATTTTGATGAGTGCAGTTTCGGTGCTATGATGGGGAAGGAAGCCGGACTAGAAGGGTTCATAGAGATTGTTAAGGGTGAGATGTGCGTGAAGTTGGGAGGAGACTATTTTTTCAAGAATTTTGGAAATGAAAGGTAAGTTGGAGATAGGGCGGAGGTTATTGAAGTTGTTAGGATCTGAACCAGTTTTTTTCAGGATTGGGGTGACAGCAGCAGTTTTGAAGGCTGGGGGGACAGTACCGGTAGACAGTGAAGAGTGGATAATGGCAGAAATGAGAGGAAGCAGAGAGGAGAGGCAGGATTTGACCAGGATTGTGGGGATGGGGTCCAGCTGGCATGTGGAGGGATTACATTTGTGGATGAGGTCAGATATTTCAGAGGCATTGGGGAGTTGAAAGGAGGAAAAAGGCTGACTGTCGAGAAAGGGTTGGGGTGTAGGGAGAGGAGGCAGTTGTTAGCAGAGGTGCTGATGAATGGAGTTAATTTTGTCATTGAAGAATACCATCAGTGAGTTACAGGTGTCAATTGAGTAAAAGTGGGGGGTAAGGAGTGGGGAGGCTGGAGGATCTTGTTGAGTAATGAGAAAAGTGATTTGGTATTTCCTTTGTTGGATGTGATGAGACCAGAGTAATAAGCGGATTTACGGTGTGCAATGGCGTCTTTGTATTGGAGAATGTGGGTATTGTAAATGTTTTTGTGTATTGTGAGTCCAGTTTTTTTGTCGAGCCGTTCCAGGTGTCGTTTATTTATTTATTTTTTTTCATTGTCCGGAGTTCAGGGGTGTACCAAGGTGCAGAAACAGAAACAGTCCGAGTTTTCAGTGGGGCAATAGAGTTGAGGATGTTGTTTAAGCCAGTGTTGTAAAGAGCTGTGAGAACATCAGGGTTGGAAGGAAAATCCGGGATTGGGATACAGGAAATGACATTATATCAACATTAAAGTTAGTGAGTGTCAACATTAATGTCCTTTAGGTTCCTGAAGGAGATGAGACGTGGAGGTTTGATTGAAGAGAGGCAGAGTGTAGTGCTGAATGAGAGGAGGAAGTGGTCCGTTATAGGAAGTTCGTCGGCGGTGCAGTTGGAGGGGGTGAGGCCAGAGCAGCAGAGTAGATCCAGTTTGTGTCCTTTGGTATGTGTCGGGAAGTCAATGTATTGGTGGAGTCTAAAACTGTCAAGGCATAATAGAAAGTCTCTGGTGAGGGGAAGAGTTTTATTGTCTATGTATGTTGAAATCTCCCAGCAGTATTAAGTTATGTGACAGAGTGGAGAGTTGTGTAAGAAGGGTGGCAAAGTCAGTTAAAAAGTCAGTGTGGGGTTTAGGGGGACGGTAAATGGTGGCGACAACAGTGGGGGAGGGTCCAGGGAGCATAAAAACAGTGCATTCAAATGAACTGTCAATGCAGAAAAAAAAAAACTGTCAACACACCTTTTCTGTCATGTCCTGCAGTTGGTGTACAGAATGGGAGTTGACCCTGTTCTCCTCTGTAGCTGGAAAACACACAAATCACAAATCTGACACTGTATCAGCTTTTTATCCTGAGCATCCTTCCGTTTTGCCAGGCTTAGTCCTCACACAGGAAGTCAGTTGGGATACTCATATGCCGAGCATCCCCAATATATAGACTCCACGTGACATATTGCAGAAAAGTACTGCGACTACTACTTTGCTGTTCTCAGCTTTTCATGCAGCAGTGCCTACTACAGGGAGAGAAAGAGAGACAAGTTAGTCAAATAAATCAGTAACTGTCATATAAATATACACTTTATAAATGTTATATATGGCATAAAATGTACTGCCACTAATACAAATCTTTGAGCTTTGCTGTTCTCAGCTCTTTGTGCAGCAGTGCCTACTACAGGGGAGAGAAAGAGACAAGTTAGTCAAATAAAATCAAAGTCATATACATACTGTATATAAACACACCCACACACACTATATACTTTATCAATATTATATGTTGCGGAAAAAAAAGAGGTCCGATGACTACATATCAGCAAAGCTGATACCGATAACTGTTCTCATGTCTTCATGCAGCAGTGCCTACTACAGGGGAGAGAAAGAGAGACAAGTTAGTAACAAGTCAGTAATTGAAAAAGCTGAAGGTAATACTAAGACCGAGTATAACATAACAGCCTCAAACAGGCTATTCATGCAACAGTGCCTACTACAGGAGAGAGGGAGAGAGACAAGTTATTAGAATGTTCCATCATATAAGTGACATGAATTTCATGTCACTCATGTTTCATGACATTTCATGTTGAGTTTCAGGAATAGGGAGAACATGGATAACATGACTATGCCAACACTGCCGGTTCAGAGATGATAATACAGTAATTCGGACTCGTCTATGTATCTACTACATATAATAAAGCGACATCTTCCGGTTGGGGCTAAAGCGTGTGCAGCAGCATTTCTGAAAGGCAGCCCATGAGCAGAGGTACAGCATACCTGGCCTTCAGGTCACAAGCACGGGGTACTTACGTATGTGCGGCGGCGTGGATGGATGGAGGGGAGGAAATGGCCACATGGTCATTGCAAGCAAATGTTCATTGGGGACAAGACAGCATGTGTAGACCAGACCAGGGCCTACAAAGATGTTAAGATACAGTACACCGGACTGTGGTAACTGTAGTAAGAATGCAGAACACCTGACTGAATGCAAGACTGCGGTTGAGAAATGTAAATGTGATCAATCAGTGTTGCCTTACGGATGAGCTGTGTATAGCCTCTGGACTCAAACAACTCCAGTATAGACTTCTTACCTTTTGAAAGCAGGTCCTCGTTGAAGTCACCACAAACAACAATGGGGTGGCTTTCCATCACTGCCAAGGTGTCCAAGAGGCTTGTCAAATAGGAAGAAATGTGCCCAGACTCAAGTTCGGTGGCCGATAAACCGTAGCCACCACAGCCGTGATCGGCACCATGACTTTAACAACCAAAAATTCAAGGTCTGGCACATTCTGAACAAACCAAAGGGGCTGGCCTTGGAGTTCCCTCCGACAGTAGGCTGCAACTCCGCCTCCCTCTTTGGCAGCCATGTCTGGCCTGTTTAAGCAGGAAACACGTCTGTTCCGTACAAAAACAGCGTAGCCCTCCAGCTGCAAGTGCCGAGAGAAGGAACCAGACATGGGTTTCCGTCAAACAAAGCACGTCAGCCAGTCTCAGCTCATGATGAGACTTGATATGGTGGACAATCTTCAAAGTCGGAGAAGTGGTATGCGCAAAGTGCAACAGCGGTCTGACAGACAAGAAAGAAGCAACATGCTGTCCATTGCCAAAGCAATGTTGGTATCAGCATATATTTTCTTCTCATCCAAGTCCATGACCTTCAGTCCCTGGAGTGAGGTCGTGTGACTTAGAGCGACGTAGGCCATTCCAGGTTCAAACACACGCTTCAGAGATACGACTGCAGAAGATAGCGTCATGCCTTGCACTTTGTGCGTCGTGCATCCAAAGGCCAGTTTTGCCAGGAATTGCCGCCTCTCCAGTCCTTTGATGCTTAAACTTTCCTCTGACTTTTCTATGTAGGCCAAATCATCCCCGGATCCCTGGAGAGGGACCCAGGATTGTCCAAAGAAATGCCAAGAAAAGTAACAGCGGCCTTTGGTCCACGGACAATGTTCATGATGGTCCCGAAGGTGCCGTTCACGAGACCATCCTCAATGTCCAAGTTCCGGATGATCACGACTCGCGCTCCTACAGCGGCTTGCAGGTTGTCGGGCAGATCTCTTTTCCTCCCGGTTATCATGTTATCATGGACACGATGAAATAATGAAAGGGCTCAAGGTCGCGATCAGAAACGCGCTGCAAACACCAGTCGCGTACGGCATAGATTGATGATGTTAAGACTGCGGTACATCCTCCTCACAAAGTCCGGACTCAACTAGGGTGATTCAAAGACCGGCAGCGTTGGGGCGCCGGAAAGGTCAGCCTGATAGGCAGGAACGTCATCCTGCTCATCCCGCTCGTCCGCTGCGTTTGGCATCATGGCCTTCAGCGGAGCAAGACATTCCAGGCTCTCTGCTTCCACCTCTGGCGCAAAAGAGTTCCACGCATTAACAGCTGGACCCTCCTGTTGGAGTCGCTCCAAAGCCTTGTCCAGTTTCTTCACTTGGCCCTCAAACCGCTTCATTTTCTCATCAACGATGGCCTTCGCCGGACCTAGTCTTGACCGTCCATCCAGGGAGAAAGACTCATACGTTGGGTGGGAGTCGCTGGTCAACTTGTGGTCCGTCCTGTGGGGCAAGTAGAGTTTGAGAAGGGCCCTGTAATATTTTTCAGGAAACTTTGTCATGGAAAACCGTGTGTATCTTATGATGGCAGGTTTTCCCATGGTCCTCTTCTGAATGTAACCCATGCCGTTCAAAAGGGAAATGACATTTGGCCCTTCTCTCTCATGACCGTAGACCACCCTGTAATCAGACGCAAACTCTGCCAGACACATATACTCAAACCCCTGCATAGGTGGTCTGTTGGCGTACTTTTCTGGCAAACTTGACATCCACACTTCAGCTGAATCTGGGTGCATGGTTATAAGCCGACTCATGGGCAGACTCATTTGCAAACCGTCCTCGTCGGTTTGGAGGAAAACCACATTACGTGAGGACTTCTTCAGGGACAAACTGCAAGTTCGCGCCACTGCTTCCTGAGCACTTACCTCTCTGTTCTTTGAATACACCTGCATGATCTTTTGCATCTCCTCCTTCTGGTTGATGTCAGACTTTTGCACATCCTTGATGACAGATTTGAGGAACTCTGTCATCTCGTGCTCCGGCTTGGAGATGTACGACATCATGTACATGATGCAGCTGATATCATCCAAAATATACTGGATGTCCATGTTGGCGTTCCACGCCCGCAGCAGATTCTAGGCATTAGTCCAACTTTCTTGCAGTGTACGCTTCAAATGCACAGACATCCCAGTACTGAGGTTCTCAACATAGTGCTTATACTGACCCAGGGTCAGCTGGCACACGTTGAGCAGGTCCGCCAAATCATCCGGATTTCCTCCCGGTTATCATGATTTCCTCTGTGTCCATAAGCCTCTCTCTTACCTGTTTCAGCTTTTCCTTGGACTCCCTCAACTGCTTGGCCATCGCGTGGAGCTCCCGGTGAGCTTTCTCCCAGTATGCTGGTGTTCCTCGGAGTGACTGCATAAATCTGGTCGCTTCCCTGCTCTGTATGAGCCGCTCCAACGCCTCCTTGTCCTGGATCATCCGGTTCAGAATTTTCCTCCCATCCGCAGTATGAGGTTTTCCCTTCCGCGTCTGAATAGACATGCTGTTATTGGCCATGTATGTTTCAATGACAAATTGGGCAAAGAAAAGGTAGCCCTGATCTTCAGCAAAGTGTGGATCCACGG
Organism: Doryrhamphus excisus; assembly: GCF_030265055.1. Taxonomy (NCBI): domain Eukaryota; kingdom Metazoa; phylum Chordata; class Actinopteri; order Syngnathiformes; family Syngnathidae; genus Doryrhamphus; species Doryrhamphus excisus. Next base: position 1,409,015 of record NC_080476.1, on the reverse strand, counting down.
AAAACAATCTGGTGTTGAAGTAAGAACTCGGTGATACTTTAATGATCCTCTCCTCATCCACCGTGTTCTTTCCCGTTGGGAACAGAACAGGAAAGGCCATGGCCTCCAGCTGCGGCACAGCAAAAAATCCAACAGGCTTGTTTTGTTGGGCAGGAGCAATGCTGAATATCCCATCCCCAAATGAAAGACTTTCCTGTGCAATGTCAAGCGGCTGCATGCATGTATCGAGCATGAGGCCCGGCCGAAGTTCCTCCTGATCACATTCAACATGCTGTGCCTGCGTAACTTGGGCATTGCTGGCCTCTTGCTGCTAGGACGATGACGGCGGGGCGGATGGCTCCTCTTCCCCTTCAAGGACACTTTCAGCTGCTGCACTCTCATTGATGCACACATCCCTGTACTGTGGATGAGTGTGTATCAGTGTCCTGAGCCCTGCTATAACATTTGCCATATTTACCGTATAAAAATGCTGATGTCCTTTATACCGAATGCGTCTCTTTAGCTTTACCTGCAGCAGTTGAGCTTCGCTACGTGGCCTAGGTAGTGAGTTCACTGCTGCTTCCATTTCACACGGTACGCACACTACTGAGCCCTGAACAGCTCGTTGTCGTCCTTTGGGCAATGCTACAATTTTTGCAAAAGGTATAATTTTTGCTATCAGCTGTCTCTCGAGTACATTTAAATCGGACAGCTCTTGGGGAATGGGTGCCAGATCCAACTTATTTGCAACTGCCAGAGGTGGCATTGCACATCTCCTGAGGTGGGAGTCACAGGAGTGACATATCCATTCCTGCTTTCTCTCTTGTGGGGCAGTGCATGGGGCAGAACAATTGTTGTTGCAGACGTGAACATATTTACCTGTCAAGCTAGCGGCCACTATGTCACGGTTGTCGCTATATTTTCCTCGATTGCATTTCTGTACCTGATTTAGGAAAAGAGCACGCTGGCATACAGTACAAACACATGTGGGCCCATGTGCGACTCTTTCGCGGAAAGACGATATTGCTGCTTTCATTACAGCGCTTGCTGGATCCTGCACATTGTTGGCTGAATGCCGAGTTATAGTCATGTATTTAGTCTTTACTTGAAGCGCGCATTGTAATTTGTGCCGAATACGCTGCCCGGTAAGACTCTTCTTTTCGCAACGCTGAACATGATGTAGCCTTACATTAGAATGTCTGTTTCTTATTTCATATTTCTTATTTTGAAAATAAGGATCATTTCTATACTTCTGCATCCATGTTTTCATGAAAACAGCCCACCTTTCCTTAAAACCTGGATGGTTGCGATATTTATCTCTTAGATACACCTTATATCTTGCCTGAAAAGCTGGATCCCAGTGATACCGCTCCCTCTGATATAACTTTCGTCTCACCTGAATATCTGGATCCAGGTGATACCCTTCCCTGAGATCAGCTTCTGTCGTTCAACAAAAGCCAGATCAGATTGATACTTTTCCTTACATATGCTGACATTAAAGTATTTTTGGTTGTCGGACTTCTGTGATATTTTTCAGCTACGTGCATATTCTGTTTAGCTGTTTAATTAAAGCTAAAGCTTCTATTTAATGTAAAGCTGTTTAATTTTTGTTGACGGTAATTAGTGTCTGTTACATACTTGACCTTCATTTGTAGATGGTTTTTTTTTGACGGGGATCGGGTTCTTTTGAAGCTTCATACGGTCTACATTGTTGGCACTTGAGTGCCCTTTTCATAGCGGTCCGTCACCTCGTTTTACTCACTTTGGAAAAATCTGTTTGTACGTGGACACATGGTGGTACTATCAGCTCCTCGTGATCTGTCTCAACACATTCTCTTATTGCTGCGTCTGTTACTTTGGTGGCTCTGAAATTATTACGACATCCAACTGCACCTGTCTGTCACTTGCTATCTGTTCTAATCCAAAGGAAAACGGTACCAACTCGTAGTTTGCATCAGGGCTGCGATCTGAAAGGAGCTCATACAGTTCTGTTTGGGTCTGGCAAACCTACTGAAGATCGACTGTGCGCATCAAAAAAACCATAGCATCCTGACCTATCACGAAAGACCGCAAAGCACTCTGGAGCCACAAGCAGAAAAGCATGAGTGACATCTTGTGAGAGGCACTCAAGTTGTCTGGCAAGTGGCAACAAATAAGGATCTATTAGGGAAACCAAGGTTCGTCTCCAACTGTGTAACTGTGTACGCATTGTTGTCGGTGTGAACTCTCTTTGGCATTTCCTCTTTGGTTAAATGATTGCTGATTAAACGTAGTCCTAGCCCACATATTGTCCACCCGTAGAGTGCGTCTCCATTTTCAAGAACTCTGTCAAGAACGTCTGCATCAAAATGAAACCCCTCAGCATGGTAGGCCAAGAACGTCAGTGCCATACACGTGCACTGATTATTGCGAGTGCAATCGTCAAATCCATCTGGGAGTGAGTGGCCAGGACAGTACGAATGCGTCGACCAGCTTCTGTGCCACAATCCTGAAATTAATTTGTTGTGTTAACATACATTTGTGTAATCACGTTAGTTTTTACCATAGAAAAGCTTACATTAGCCTTGTTTTATCAATGCAACTTTACAGTAGATCTAGTAGCTGTATACATTTCCTGTGTTAAAATTACCGGGTTGGTTTCATCCAGGACAATGTGCAGTAGTGGCATTGAGGACTTTGCGCAGATGTCTCTCTGAAGCACTGCCTCTGGACTGCAAGGCGGTGATGGTGTTGACGGCATCTACAAATGTACACACACCACTTTACTACCAATGCACACACACGCTTTTACAACCATAACAACATTTTGTTTTTCTCCTATGACATATTTTGTTCGTTCATTCGTTTTCTACCGCTTATCTTCATGAGGATCGTGGAGGTGCTGGAGCCTATCCCAGCTGTGTTGGGGCAAGAGGCGGGGTACACCCTGGACTGGGGGCCAGCCAGTCACAGGGCACATATAGACAAACAACCATTCACACTCACATTCATACCTATGGACAATTTGGAGTCGCCAATTGACCTAGCATGTTTTTGGTATGTGGGAGAAAAAAAAAAACCCACACGTGCATGGGAAGAACAACTCCACACAGAGACACACTCATCCACCGTGAAGCCACTGTGACATAGTTAAATATGCATATGCATAGTTGCATATGCATAGTGCATATGCATAGTTACAAATTAGCTAAAATGCTAACATGCTAATAGTCATCATGCTAGCACCTAGCAGAGAGCCTCAGGTTTAGAAAGTGCCAAAGTTGTCCTATAATCTCCCAACATCATGCCATGTGTTTAACGAACAACCTGAAGCTGGCGCAGAAGAAGTGCTACTTTTTGCGCAGGTCTGTGAGGTTTCTTGGTCATGTGGTGGACAGTAGTGGTGTCTCAGTTGACCAGGAGAAAGTGAAAGTCATCTCAGCTTTCGAGAAGACAGACCTTATGGAAGACGATGGCTGCACCCCATCGCAGCAGAAGGTCAAGTCATTCCTTCCTTGGCATGGTGCTTTACTATCAGCATTTCATTCCTGGCTGTTCGTCCATAGCAAAACCGCTCTACACTTTGACAGTGGGACAGAAGAGGAGTGCCAAGGGTTGCTTTGGACGGAGACGAGCAGGCACCTTTACAAAATTATCTCCTCAGGATTGGACTCCTGCTTGTGACAAGGCGTTCCAAGACCTCAAGAGTGCCCTCCTCAAAAGTGTGGTGCTGGCACACCCGGACTTTGACAGGCCCTTCATCCTCTGTACCGATGCTTCCCTTGATGGTCTGGGTGCTGTCCTGTTAAAAGTACTTGATGGTGAGGACAGAGCAAGACCTATCGCTTTCGCAAGCAAAACTCTCAGTAGCAGTCAAGCGAACTATCCTGCCCACAGACTGGAGTTTTTGGCTCTTAAATGGGCGGTTTGCGATAAATTTAGCCATTGGCTCAAAGGTCACAAATTTACTGTCTGGTCGGACAACAATCCCCTCACTCACATCTTGACTAAGCCAAAACTGGATGCCTGTGAACAACGTTGAGTCTACAAACTGGCTCCGTATGCCTTTGAAATCAAGCACATTCCTAAAATATTGTATATATGTTCATGTTATAATGACACAAATGTCTGTTAAATTTAAGTGATACCTGATGTGTTTGTGGTGTCATGTTTATGTGGAACGCTGAGAACGTCACCGTGTACCCCCTACTGCTCCTAATTAGTGTAACACCTCCGTGTCATGCCTGCCACTGCCTACCCCGCCTTCTCCTTGGAGACCCCGCCTCTTGCCTGATTGTGCTCAGGTGTCCCTCATCACCTAATTTCCTGCTGGCTATATATTGCCTCTGATGCCTCCTGTCTGGTGCAAGTTCGTTGTACTTTCATGTCTCGTCCTAGCATTCCTTGTGATCTCCTCGCCTGGTTTTCGACCCTCGCCTGCCTTTCGACCTCTCCTTCTGCCTGCCGCTCTTGGATACCTTTGCCTTATTGGACTGACTTCCTGTGTACCGACCCTCACCCTCGTGTAGAACCTTACCTCGTGTCGTGCCTGCCAATTCTGCCTTTGGGTCCTCCTTCCCACGTCCTGCCTTGACAGAACGAACTTGCCATCATGGACCCAGCGGAGTTGGAGTCTGTTCGACAGGCACTCCGGACGCAAGGACAGCACCAGAGCCAGCAAGAGGAACAGCTTGCCGCTCTAGGCACGGCGTTGCAATCTCTGTCGGAGCGACAGGACGCCATGGCTGGGAATCTAGGCTCCCAGCTTAACTCCCTGCTATTGGCTCTTCAGCCTGCTGCTCAACCCGCGGCTCCAGTGGATCCAGCAGCGGCTTCGCTCCCTCCACCGGTCCTGACTTCCGCCTTGCCGGCCGCCACGTGTCCACAGTTGTCACGGCCGGAGTGGTTCTCTGGCGAGTCGGGCGACGTACACCTCTTTTTGACCAAGTGTGAACTCCATTTCGATCTTCAAGCCCCCGCATTCACGTCGGAACGTGCCCGGGTGGCTTTTGTGATCTCCCACCTCACGGGCAGGGCAGGAGCGTGGGCCACCACGGAATGGAGCCGTCGGTCCGCGGTGTGCGAGTCCTACGCAGCATTCTCCAAGGCACTGGAGCAAGTGTTCCAACGCCAGCCGTCCGGCAGAGAAGCAGCTCGCTCCCTGCTCCAGCTACGTCAGGGGCGTCAGCGTGTCACCGACTACGCTGTCGGATTTCGCGCTCTCGCGGCAAACAGCGACTGGAACGCCCCCGCGTTGTTAGACGCATTTTTTCTTGGACTGTCCCCCCACATCCGTAGACAAATGATCCCTTTGAAACTGCCAGGAACGATAGATGAACTCATCGCCTTGGCTGTCATGATTGAGAAGCACCTTCATGATCATGAGGAGGAAAGCAGGTCGCGCGGGCGAGATTCCACCACACACTGGGGTGGCAACCTCGGGCACGTCAACAACGTCCGGCCCACCCCTGTCGCCGTGCCACTTGCTGCGCCCTCTGCTGACGAACCCATGCAACTGGGAATAACCCGCCTGTCTCCAGAAGAAAGGACCCGCCGCCGAAGTGAGGGCAGGTGCTTTTATTGTGGTCAAGGGGGACATCTAGTGGCTAATTGTGGGGTCAAACTGGGCAAAACAAGCAACCTGGGACATGGCTCGGTGAGTCTTAATGTCATTATCAGCAATCCTGCTCTCTACAAACATTTGGTACAATTTTGCTCTCAGCATACATCCATCATGGTGCCAGTATTTGTAGACTCTGGGTCAGATGCCAATCTCATTAGTACGTCTCTCGCCAGGAAACTAAAGCTTCGCCTGTGCCCTCTACGACCCCCTAACGGTGAAGGCGGTGGACGGAAGTTCTCTGGGCAAAATTAGTCACAGAACTCATCCGGTCAAGATTTCATTTCCAGACAGTCATACAGAAAAACTAAGTCTCCATGTATTCTCTAGCTCTGATCATGAAGTTATCTTAGAGCATCCTTGGTTAAAGCAGCATAACCCCCACTTCGATTGGGCTTCTGGCCAGATCGTCTCTTGGGGGTCGGGCTGTCAGGACAACTGTTTGGTGAGTGCCAAAACAGTGATGGAACAACAAGGGGAGGTCAATCTAGCCACTGTTCCGGAGTGTTACCATGATTTAGCAGCTGTCTTCAGTAAAGTCAAGGCCAAGTCACTGCCTCCCCACCGGGTCCACGACTGTGCTATTGACCTGTTACCAGGAACCACACCCCCACGGGGAAGACTCTTTTCCTTGTCCCCTCCTGAACGTCGTGCTATGGAGGAATACATTCAGGAGTCACTTGCAGCAGGGATTATCAGGCCTTCCTCAACTCCTGCGGGGGCTGGTTTCTTCTTCGTAGAGAAAAAAGACAAAACCCTTCGGCCATGCATAGTCTACAGAGGACTTAACGACATCTCCATCAAGAACCGGTATCCCCTGCCCCTCATTGCCACCGCCACTGAGCTCCTGGAAGGAGCTAAGATTTTTACCAAGCTGGATTTGCGTAATGCTTATCATCTTGTCAGGATACGAGAGGGTGACGAGTGGAAAACAGCCTTCAACACCCCAACCGGACATTATGAGTACTTGGTGATGCCCTTTGGACTGACCAATGCCCCAGCAGTGTTTCAGGGCCTTGTCAACGACGTTTTGAGGGACATGTTAAATATTTTTGTGTTTGTTTATCTCGATGACATTCTGATTTTTTCTCGCGATGAATCTACTCATGTGCAGCATGTCAGGAAGGTGCTGCAAAGACTCCTGGACAACCACCTATTTGTTAAGGCTGAAAAATGTGACTTTCACCAGTCTTCTGTATCATTTTTAGGGTTTATTCTGTCCGAGGGGAAGGTGAGGATGGATCCAGGAAAAGTCTCTGCTGTTGCAGAGTGGCCCACTCCTTCGTCTCGTAAGGATGTTCAAAGATTTCTGGGATTTGCAAATTTTTATCGTAAATATATCAGAAACTTTAGCTCGGTAGCCTCTCCTCTCCATGCTCTCACGTCTCCTTACAAACCATTCCACTGGACATCTGAGTGTGAAGCACTTATCCTTAAGCTTTGTGAAGCTTAAGGATAGGTTCACCACAGCCCCGGTGCTTGCCATCCCTGATCCCCATCTGCAGTTCGTGGTCGAAGTGGATGCATCAGATATTGGAGTCGGAGCCGTCCTGTCCCAGATCGGTGCTAAGGACGGTAAACTGCATCCATGTGCCTTTCTGTCAAAAAAATTGTCTTCAGCAGAGTGCAATTACGACATTGGGGATCGTGAATTATTGGCAGTCAAGACGGCTCTCGAAGAATGGAGACACTGGCTGGAGGGGTCTACGCTGCCATTCCAGGTATGGACGGACCACAAGAATCTGGAGTATCTCAAATCCGCTAAGAGATTAAATTCTCGACAGGCTAGGTGGTCATTGTTCTTTAGCCGTTTCAATTTTACCTTGTCTTACCGTCCTGGTTCCAAGAACACCAAGCCTGATGCTTCGTCCCGAATTTTTTTCCCGTCGGAAAAGGAACCTGAGGTCGCAACCATCTTACCTAACTCATGTTTTGTCTCTGCCTTGCAATGGGCAATAGAAGATAAGGTCAGGGAGGCAGGACTTGAAGTGCCTCGGCCCCCAAACTGCCCTCCAGATAAATTATTTGTTGTGGAAGCCATGAGGGGTCCAGTCATTCATTGGGCTCATACCAATAAGACCTCATGTCACCCAGGGGTGAAAAAGACCATGTTCGTAACCCAGCAACGCTTTTGGTGGCCCAACATGGCAAAGGATGTGTCTGAATATGTCTCTGCCTGTCCTGTCTGTGCGGCTAACAAATCTTCACCACAGAAACCCGTGGGGGAACTCAGGCCCTTGTCTATTCCCCACCGGCCCTGGTCCCATATCTCATTGGATTTTGTTTGTGGACTGCCCCCGTCGGAGGAGAAGACGGTGGTACTCACAGTCGTGGACAGGTTTTCCTAGATGTCATGGTTAATTCCTTTTGTTAAAATTCCCTCAGCCAAAGAAACGGCCGAGGCACTGCTGAACAACATATTTGGCATTTTTAGTTTCCCGCAGGACATTGTGTCCGATCGTGGTCCTCAATTTGTCTCCTTGTTTTGGAAGGAATTTTGTGGCTTACTGGGATCCACAGTCAGTCTCTCATCTGGTTTTCACCCCAGTCTAATGGACAGGCAGAGAGGATCAACCAGGTGCTCGAGACAAAGTTGCGATGCCTCGCCTCTCAAAATTTCTCTTCTTGGGCTAAACAGCTCTTGTGGGTGGAGTTGGCCCACAACACCTTGCCTAGTGCATCCACCGGTATGTCTCCGCATCACGTGGTATTTGGTCACCAACCCTCCCTGTTCCCCTCGCTCGTCAAGGACTCCGTTGTGTCCTCCGCCTTGGCCTTGGTGGGGCGAATCAAGAGAGTTTGGCAGAGGGCTCGCAAGAACCTTCAAAGGCAGTCCGATATCTACAAGGTGGCGGCGGACCGTAAAAGAACTCCTGCTCCTGCTTATACGGTGGGTCAAAGAGTTTGGTTATCCTCCAAGACCCTTCCCCTGAGAGTGGAGTCTAAGAAGCTTGCCCCCAGGTTCATTGGCCCATTTCCAATCTCCAAAGTTATTAATCCTGTCTCAGTCCGTCTGAAACTTCCTAGGTCCATGCGAACCCACCCATCTTTTCATGTGAGCCAGATCAAGCCTGCAAAAACCAGCACCCTGGTCCCACCAGCCAGCCACCCACCGCCCGCCCGAATCATGGATGGAGGTCCGGTTTACACAGTCAGGAAACTGCTGGCTGCTCGATGGCGGGGTCGAGGTTGGCAGTACCTCGTCGACTGGGAGGGGTATGGACCTGAGGAACGCCAATGGGTACCCTCCCGGTTCATTTTGGATCCCTCCCTCATCAAAGACTTTCACGTAGCTCACCCTGAGGTTCCTGGGCCGTCAGGAGCCGGCCATTGAGGGAGGGGTTCTGTCATGCCTGCCACTGCCTACCCCGCCTTCTCCTTGGAGACCCCGCCTCTTTCCTGATTGTGCTCAGGTGTCCCTCATCACCTAATTTCCTGCTGGCTATATATTGCCTCTGATGCCTCCTGTCTGGTGCAAGTTCGTTGTACTCTCATGTCTCGTCCTAGCATTCCTTGTGATCTCCTCGCCTGGTTTTCGACCCTCGCCTGCCTTTCGACCTCTCCTTCTGCCTGCCGCTCTTGGATACCTTTGCCTTATTGGACTGACTTCCTGTGTACCGACCCTCACCCTCGTGTAGAACCTTACCTCGTGTCGTGCCTGCCAATTCTGCCTTTGGGTCCTCCTTCCCACGTCCTGCCTTGACACTCCGGTGTATATAAGTTTTGGCCACTCCTTCCTACTTCCTTTTTATTCATGATCTCCATGTGAGAGGGGTGCGTTACTCAACCACATTGTGACTACAACATGTTTATTATCTTCCATCAGCCGAGAATAAAGTGCAGCAACTGCAGCAACCCGGTGCTCTTTCATCACAACGCATGCGTCAAACACCACCGGTTACATGAGTAAAGACAAACTAAAACTTTGTAAGCAATCAGTCCCTGATTCTGCCATTAGCCTGGACGGCCTCGCAACATTCAGGTCGGACAGGAGCCATGCGCTCACTGGTAAAACCCGGGGGGGCGGTGTTTGCATCTACACTAATAACAGCTGGTCTACCAACACTACCCAGGTCTCCAGTCACTGCTGTGTGGACATTGAGTTTATGATTGTGAGATGCAGACCTTTCTACCTACCTCGAGAATTCACCTGCGTCACCATTGTTGCTATCTACATTCCACCTGATGTTAACTGTAAGCAAGCCCTGAATGTACTCTACCCTGCCATCAGTGACATGCAAGCACACACCCGGACAGTGTGTTTATTGTTGCTGGAGATTTCAACCAGGCCAACATGAAGACCGTGCTTCCAATTTTTGCTACCCGAGAGGAGAATACATTGGACTTGGTTTACACAAACATCAAGAAAGCATTCAAAGCAGTCCCCCGCCCCCACCATGGCTCCTCAGACCACCTCTCTGTTATGCTAATTCCTGCATACCAGCCCCTGCTCACCAGAGGAAAGCCTGCTTTGAAGAAAGTGAGGGTGTGGCCAGAGGGAGCTATGTCTGCCCTGCAAGACTGCTTTGAGTGTACCAAATGGGACATGTTCAGAGAGGCTGCAACAGACAACCAGCAGACCAACATGGGAGAGTATGCTGCATCTGTAGCAGGCTACATACAGTGGTGTATGGAGGAGGTTACAGTCACCAAGACGATCATCACACGGGCCAACCAGAAACCTTGGATGACTAAGGAGGTACGTGAAAGACTGAGGGAACGCAATGTTGCCTTCAAATCTGGTGATGTGATGGCACTCAGATCAGCAAGGGCAAATCTGAACCGTGCCATCAGAGTAGCAAAGCGTGCCCACAGTCAGAAGATCCAAAGCTTCTTCCAGGACCCATGCAACACCAGACAACTGTGCATCCAGTCTGTCACTGGCTACAAAGTCACACCTGCACCCTGCCAGAATGACATCAGCTTCCTCAATGAGCTAAATAACTTCTTTGGAAGGTTTGAGGTTCTGAACAACAACCCTGCGAGGAAGGCTACAGCCCCGATGAACAGGCAGTCAAGCTGGATACCAATGCAGTGTGGAGAGTCCTGAGGAAGGTCATCGTTCAGAAAGCTGCAGGCCCTGACACCATTCCAGGACGGGTGATCAAGGAATGTTCAGACATCTTCACACCTCACTGGCCCAGGCTGTCCTCCCCCCGTGTTTCAAGTCTGCCACAATAATTCCAGTGCCCAAGAAATCCTCCATCACATGTCTAAATGACTTTCGGCCCCTTGCACTTACATCCACCATCATGAAATGCTTCGAGAGGGTGGTTAAGGACCATATCACCTCCAGACTCCCCCCATCACTCGACCCATTCCAATTCGCATGCCAGCCCAACCGCTCCACTGAGGACGCCATCTCCACTGCTCTCCACCTGAGCCTGGAGCACCTGGAGAAGAGAAACACCCACGTGCGGATGCTGTTCCTGGACTTCAGCTCAGCATTCAACACGATCATCCCCCAGGACCTGGTATGCAAGTTGGAGCGGCTGGGCCTCAAGACCTCCCTGTGCAACTGGCTGCTTGACTTCCTCACGAATAGAACCCAGTATGTCAGAGTGGGCAACAACACATCCAGTGTCATCTTTCTGAACACCGGCTCACCTCAGGGATGTGTTCTCAGCCCCCTGTTGTTTACCCTAATGACCCATGACTGTCGCCCCAGATACAGCAGCAACCATATCCTGAAGTACACGGACGACAACAGTTGTGGGCCTCATTCAGGACAACAACGAACTGGCTTACAGGGAGGAAGTGAAATACCTTGTGGATTGGTGCAAGGCGAACAACCTGGTCTTGAATGTTGACAAAACAAAATAGATCATCGTCGACTTCAGGAGTTCCAGGCCCAGCCACACTCCACTCTGCATCAACAACACAGCCGTAGAAGTTGTTAGCACAACCAAGTACTTGGGGGTGCACATCACAGACAACCTCAGCTGGTCACTCCATGCCTCCTCTCTGGCTAAGAAGGCACAGCAGCGACTGCACTTCCTGCGCCGGATGAGAAGAGCCTCCCTCCTTCCTCCTATCCTGACCACTTTCTACAGAGGGATCGAGAACCTGCTGACCAGCTGCATCTCCGTCTGGTCTGGGAGCTGCAAGGCCTCGGACTGGATGTTACTGCAGAGAGTGGTGAGGACAGCGGAGAAGATCATTGGGACCCTGCTCCCCCCCATTAAGGACATAGCAAACAGCCACTGCGTATCAAGAGCCCATCGGATCTACTCTGACCCCACACACCAGCATGGACTGTTTTCTCGCCTAGCGTCAGGGAGAAGGCTCTGCAGCATCCGCTGTAGAACAACCAGGTTTAGAGACAGCTACTTCCCCCTGGCCATCAGACTGCTGAATGCCAAATAATCCCCTCTACCTGCCCACACGCACAACCAAACCTTTAAATTATTATTATTATGTGATGACTGCTCCTCCACAGTGAGACACACCCCCCACCTCCACACACAAAAACACATCACACTGACACAATTTAGTACGATAAAAAAACATTTCTCTCATCATTAAAGTTTGTGTTGTGCACACTAAAGACTTCTGATAGCAGACACCGCTGCTCCAATTCATTCTGTGTGTGTGTGTGTGTGTGCGCACGCCTGTTTGGAGAGAGCGCACACACATAACACGACACACATTTAACCCCAGCCAGGCGTTGGCTGAATGAAACTCTTACAAACACCATGGGACTGAACTGCCAAGGTTGCCATTGAAGCGGTGTTGGTAACATCTGTACATATTAGCCTCCAACTACATCAACAGCTCCCTAATTCCAACGGTAGGCACTTTTAAAGATGAAGCATTCAGCAGCATTCCTGGTTTTCACACCCACAAACTAAACTATATTTTCAAGCACGTATATTGCATGCACTTGGCGTTCATGTTTCATATTTAAACTAAGTTTAACTGTTAAAGGCTAATAAAAGTTGAAAACTTACCGTTGTCGTGATTCACCACTCTTGCAGTGGGGAGGGTTACCACGACTGCTGTGTTGCAGGGTCCTCCGGCAACACAAAGCTGCCCGGTGGATGTCTGTCTGTAAATCATGCCGCGGAAAACTACATCGCGAACCCACGCGTGTATCGGCCAATACGAATTCACGTAAAGAACAAAAATGTCGGCCCAATATATTGGCCGGCCAATGTATCGGTCGACCCTTAGTGGACAGTATCTCTGCCTGTCACGTGGAGGACATGGGTTCGATTTCCCGACCTGGAGTTCCTGTTTTGTATGTCACAATGTCACGTTGAACCTTGAGCAGGGTTGCGGTTGCAACAACCAGTCGGGTAAAACAAACCCTTCTTACTAGAACAAGACCTCTATTAATCTTCTTCTCGAAGTGCTCAGCTGTGTTGTACAATCTTACAGTCCTTTGCTGCCAAATCATTACAGTCGTGGATAATGGACCTGTGACTGAAATCAAGTCAGCTTTTGAGCTGGTCATGCCTAATTCAATACAGAAAATCATTCTGGAAATGACTAATCTAGAAATGAGGCATGTTTTGGGGGAGAAGTGGAAAGAGTTGGACAAAACCCATTTAGATGCATATTTAGGGCTCCTCATCCTGGCTGGTGTCGATGAGTCAAAGGATGAATCGACAGCAAGTATGTGGGATGCAGCGACAAGCAGAGAGAGCTATATTTCGAGCCACAATGTCTCTTGAGACTTTTCACATTTTCTCCCAAGTGATCCGATTTGATAGTCAAGAAACATTGGCTGGGAGACAGGAGAGAGACAAGCTGGCAGGTATTAGGACAGTCGGGGACAAGTGGGTAGAGCAGCTTCCACTTCTCTGTAATCCAGGCCCTAATATCACAGACACAAAATAAGTGTCCAAAACGGAAACCAAAGCCCAAGAAGGTAACCCAAACTCAACATGTCACGTGCAAACCCACACAGAGCGTGACAGTACACCCCCTCAAGGACGGATCCCAGACGTCCGAAACAGTTCAAAGTCAGAGCGATGGGTGGTGGGGGGACCGGAGGTGGGTCGCCGACGGACCCCTCAGGGGGTTGGCCGGGGCGGCAGGCCCGGCAGAGCCAGCAAGACCCCTCCAAGTGATGGAGGGAATGGTTGGATCGGCAGTGGTGGTAAACACCCTCCGGGGGGCCCCCTTGACCAAGCGCGAGGTAGGCATCCTCAGGTGGGCGCCCTGGGTGTAGAACCTGGGCTCCGGCAGAAAGTCTAGAAGCAGGCGGCGTCCGGCCCTGACGCGGCGACGGTGAAGCAGGCGGCGTCCGGCCCTGACACGGCGACGGTGAAGCAGAGTTGTCAATATATGTCATAACACCCTGCTACACAGTCAATTATGGACACATCTATATCCCAGCTATATTTCGATGAGAGGTGGGGTACATTCGGGACTGGTCCCAGCCCATGGCAGGGCACATAAAGACAACCATTTACAGTCATTTTTTCATCAACATCAATTTTACATTGCAAATATAAATACACACAAATGTAATTTTTTAATAATTACTTTAACAGCGCACATTTGCATCAAAGAGGTCTGGATACTATATGTAGTTAATAAATTGGACATGCCATTTTTCATAATTGGTGTGTGCATGAGAGAAGTATGTAACTTACATGTACAGTAAAAACCAATTACCTTAAGGAGTGGTGTCCACCTATTTATTAAATTAGTGGGGATTAAAGTGGCAATAAAGTGTTTTTTCCTCAAGACAACAGTTGTTAGTGGGTTGGAGCAAGTGTGATCCTATAATTTATCTTACGGTTACTTACTTTTATTTGGGGAGGTGTCACATATCGAAGTAGCCAGAAAGCTTTGGAATATACAAATTATTGCATTTTGTCTCATTTCTATTTTCACTAATTTATCAGTGGGCAGCCAGTATGCTGTGCTGGTGGACTGGATTACGAATGTTGGTTAGTGGGCAGCCTGTGTGCCATGATGGTGGACTCGATCACGATTGCTGGTTGGGTCCTTGGTCTGCGAAGCATCTCTGTGGTCCACCCAGGGTCAAAGTGGGTGGAGTGTTTTGCAGGATAGCAGCAGAGACTGAGTTGACATTGTCGATTCTCTAAACTATGAATGAACACGTGTGGGGTTATTTACTAAACATGCAGATATGACAAAATCAGTTATGTCAAGCCAATTTATTTTATATAGTGCCAATACAAATCATCATATGGAAGTTTTCTAGAATCACAGGCTCGAGAAAGAGAACCAACTGAACCCCACACAAGCAAACACTTGGCAACGGAGGCAAGGAAAAACTCCTTGGACAGAACCCAGGCTCTATGGGGCGGCCTTCTGTCTCGACTGGTTGGGTTGAGAGGGATGGCAGGGCGAGATGGCAGGTAGACAGTGGTGAAGAAAGGACAGAGGGTTAAGAATGGGTGGAGGAAAGGATCAGCAGTTGCAGTCCCATGATGACCAGTTCCCGGAATCGCCAGTATCCTTTCCAGTCAGCAATGGGTGGATGTCAAGGTGCAATGGTGGGAGCTCCTCTGGAAGCAGCAAGAATTCACTACAGGTCAGAGAAAGCGTGAAAGCAAATACGTTAGTAAACTTGCTATGAGCAGATCATATAAAAAGGTCAAAGAAGACAGAATGAGGAATGTTTTTTTTGTACTACAAGTACAATGGCATTCTATGTATAATTTTAGTAGCACAAGCACAAGGCCCCCATACATTTTGGTTAACAGGTTGACATTTTTCCCCTGCAGAACATAAACTCATGTAAGATTCTGTGTCCCATTTAGCATAGTGGAGGTGTTTCCAACTTCCAGCTAATTAAAGCTACTTGGTCAAAAAGAAAGTGTTTTATGTGACTGGCAACATTTCAAGATGTATTTTATTTACTAAGCAAAGTTTAACTTGTAGTCTGGAGCCCGGTTTACGTATCGGGAGAAATCACATGCGAGTATAATGTCAAGTGGCGAAAAGTCAAGTGTTTCACACATGAACAGAATTTGACCAATATGAAAAGTGAAAACAGCTCCATATCTTACCACATGCAGCAGTTGTCAGAGGACACTCACACCGTCAGAGGGGTCTTGTCCTGTTGATGAAAACTCACATGCATGCAAACGACTACATTGCTATTATAATAGTTGGTATGATGCACTGATGGGAGTAGTTTTACTTCTACTTCTACTACTTAATTCTACTGCTACTATGTTCACTAATATACGCATGCACTTCTACTGCTACTATGTTAACATACGCATGTACTTCTACTGCTACTATGTTTAATATAAAGATGATGTGCGTGGAACTGAAGACAGGCGGCAACTAGAAAGACAAGAGCAGAGGTTAGTCACAATATACATTCACAGTATTTACATATTTACATTATTTACATTTTTACATATTTACATTGCCCACATTGTCTTCATTACCGTGTCTGAAAAAACATATTTTTTCGTCAGTGATTGACAAACACAATCCACCGTTCTTGTGGGCAAGTAAACTCGTGGATTGTAAATTGTCCACTGGTAAGAAAAATACCAACTATGTGTTCAGAAAAGTCCATAGTTTTAATCCCTTTGAATCTTAATTTTGGGCAATGGTTGAATTTTGCGCCAGTGATTGACTAATACAATATGGTTAGAAAAATATCAACTCTTTGTGTTCAAAAAGGTTTGAATCCCTTTAGTATTTAATTTTAAGGCAGACAGGCGGTAACTATCAAGACAAGAGGACAGGTGAGTGAGGCAGCGCTGGGATCATTTCATCAGGTACTATTTACATATATACATATTTACATATATACATATATACATATTTACAATATGTATACTATTTAAAATATATGCAGAGGTTATGTTTACAATATGTACATGTTCACAAAATGTACATGTTTACAATATGTACATGTTCACAAAATGTACATGTTTACAATATGTACAATGTTAATTTTCTGGTTTGACAAATAAGGAAAATAGTTACCATCCTAAACAGAATCTGGGATCTTAATTTTGGCCAGTGGTTTCACTTTTATTCAGTGATTGACAAATACAATCCACCGTTCTCGTGGGCAAGTAAACTCGTGGATTGTAAATTGTCCACTGGTTGAACCTGAACCAATTTTACACACTATAAGACGCTGAAGTGGAATGTGTGTGTGCGTGTGTGTGTGCATTTTAAATTTGGTGTTTAAAAGAGCACAATATCCCTTCATGGTCACTGAAATAAGTGGGCATCACAACCGATTCTACATCAAAGTGTGATGTTTTGACATATACATGGTCAATTAGTGTACCCTTTTCTGTGGTTGGATGTTGGACTGACTGGCAGAACCCTTTCCTAGCCATGAATGTGCTGATAGTGGAATATTTTAACAAATTTTCATTCAAATCTCCCAGTATGACAATGCTGGTGTACTTCTGGTGCAACCAATCCAGCAGCGTGCCAAGGTGACCTTGAAACAACACCATTGGATAGGGGGGTGGTCGATACACAACTGCTATTAACACACTGGGTGAGGAGCAGTTCACCAGTAAAACTTCCAAGTTGAAGTTTGGGGCGGAGACAACACTACAGTGCAGGTGGTCTGCAATGTACATGCCAACTCCGCCATGCTGTTGCCCTTGTAATTCTACCAAAGCAGGGTTACTGCTGGAGTAAGACAAACATCGTGGTTGGCAATGAAAATGGTACCCAGGAATGGTTACACTGCTGGGTGTACATGCCGTTGGCAGCCACGTTTCTGTCACAGCGATGCAGTTAGGCTGCAGGTGCTGTGTACATGCTGCCAAATCTGACGCATGTTTTGTCAAATTTTGTACATTCATCAAATAAATCGTGAATTGTGGTTGCACATGTTGTGGTGGTACATTTTTGCTCAAAAATGGTGACATCCTTCCTACAGCATCCTTAATGGCATCATTACAGTATATTTTTGCTGCATCAAAGTCCTGAATAATCAAACCAGTTAAACCTGTGACCCGACTCAAGGCTACATATGCCCGCCCTGCGGAGAACACCCTGTCCAGACACACAACTGCATTGCTCACGGTAACACCCTGGACTTTATGTACCGTGCAAGCCCAAGCGAGCTTCAGAGGGAACTGGTGACGCATGCCACCACTTTTAGTTACCTTTTCTTCCTCTGGCAGAATAAATGTACTGTCTTTTAGCGTGACAGACTCATTAGTAGTTTGTGCGTGCCTTTGTTTACCTACTTGGGCATCATCAAATTTTATGAAAATGTGTCATCCTTTGGGAAAAGAATGTCAGAGACAGTGCCACAAACCCTGTTAACTAAGCCGTCCTCAATATCAATGTTTTTGCAAAGCATTACACGTGCATCTTTAGCGATGTGCAGAGTTTCCTCTAAACATTCCACTCTATGCCACTCTAAACTGGCATTCAAATTGTAAGCAGCAATCCCTGTTGGTGCAGTCAGACAGACAGAAATATTATCTGGTTGCCGACACATTGTTGACAACAACCTGGTAGCCTCATATTGGATGGCTTTAATTACGGGGCTTTTTCCTGTCCCGGCACCACCTGTGATGAATAAATGTAATGGCTCTGGTTTTCTTCCACCTACTTTATCAAGGCACCACTGTCTAATTTTGTAAAAAATGTCCATTTGAGTGTTATTTAGGGAGCGGATCAATGTCAAGCCATAATTTCGACTCATTGACTTTTGCTTTTGTAAGTTTAGAGCGGTTCTATTTTCATTTGCCAAGTCAGGTATTACTTCTGCCTCTTCTTCGACCAACTGCTGTTTTTTTCCGACGTTCTTCTTCGCACTGTAGCCTTTCCAACTCTTGTTCTGGACACAGCAGACACCACGCATCCTCAGCAATACCGCTGTGATCAATAGATATTTGGATGCTGTCCAGTTCATCCCCGTCATTGTCGAAATGTTGTTTATTTGTATCCACTATGGATCGAACAGAATGCATCAACCCATCATTTAATGGGACCGCACCATTGTCATAAAACTCTTCAAATGTTGGGCAGTTGGCAGGTCTTAACTGCAAATCCACCTGGCATGGCAGATACAACTGCAAAAGGCTACGATAATACAACTCGGGGTTTTTTGTTTGTGAAAAGTGCGCAGAGCGTACTAGAGATTAAGATATGCCTTTATTCGTCCCTAAGTGGGGAAATTTGTAATCTACGGCAGGTTTTGGTTCGTGTACGTTTTGTCACATGTCCGTAGTTGTTTTTAAGTTCAATTTTGGATGCCGACCTTTCGTTTTTGCTGATGATCCGGTATTCGGAAGCCAATTGTGCCAAGCACATGTCATTGAACGTGTCGTTGTTTGGTCGGTTTTTATAACGGTCGACAATGCTGGTCATCCACATGTCTTCCGTTGTTAATTCGGCTGATGAAGCTTTTTGTCGCAAAACACTCACAGGCAAACTCATTTTGACCACATTGTCCCCTGTTGGAACAAAAACAACTTTGAGCGAGCATTCCTTAAGATGCATATTTGTCACCCGGTAAATGGCCTCTTGTGCACACACGTCTCTATTGTGCAAGTACACACTGCCAAGACTTTTTAAGGCCTCTTTGGCACTGACGTTTGCCTGTTTGGATGCTTCTTTCTGGGCATTACTCAGCAGCAATCCAATCTCCCTCTCAGCTTTGGAAATATATGAGATTATATAAACCACGCACGCATACGCATCAACGACATACTGGATGTCCATATTAGCATTCCAGCATTTCAGCAGAGGTTTGCTCATTCAATCTCATTGATTTGACGCTTCATTATCACTTCCGTACGAAGACCCAAGCGGCAGTGTGCAGACTCGAAAGTATTTTGTGTTATACCGAGACTATTGAACAAATGTTCCACACTTTGATACGCGTGGTTCTTGTCAGCAAGCGCTTTTTTAATGGATGTCACAATTGCGGACGCGTCTTCTGCTTTCATGTTTGCGGCATTTTGGGATGCTTTTGGACATGTGCATGTTTAACACCGGTTGATTGGCTATCCTGACAAGTACATGTTTTTTGTCCCTGTCCGTCAAACTGATGGCTAATTAATGTTCGTCCTGACACAGGTTTGGGAAAACCGAAACGACACACGGTGTTTTTCTTTTTGCATGTTTTAGAGTGTCTCGTAGAATGCTGCTGCACGGAAGACACTGTCTCTGTCAATACTTCATCCTGTGTCTGCAATTCACAAGTAACATATCTAGCAATAAAATTTGTGACTTCTTCATCCGAGTTAACGTCAATCCGTGGGGCATTCTCTACCCAGAACAAACGATGTACATGTGGGGAACCACGCTTCTGAAATTCCACCCCGTAAAACTAGTCTACAACTTTGCCAATCGGTTGGCTCGAAGACATTATCACCTCTCTTAGAAATACATGCCACGGGAAATCAGACATCTGTGCAGCAGTCACAGGATTCCGTCGCAACAAATCACCCCTGTCAGCCCACTCCAACTCTGCAGCCGTTTGCGTTCTACCCTCTTGCCTCAAAATGCAGTCTAACAAGTTTTTCCACCGTAATTCAGCAGACGAAAAAGAGCAAAACCACGTGGGAACACCAAGTTGACGCACACAAGCCAAAATATCGCGCTGTGTACTCTGCCAAAAGGCTGGAGTGCCTCTGATGGGCTTCAGAAAACGATAGCCCTGGTCACATTCCAACAATCTCTTTAACGACTCGTCGTTGGTCAACAAATCCTTGGCCATTTTTGCCACCAAACCAGCAATTCCTTTGCGTAAAGCAATGGAAATGCTCGACACCACTTGCACAAGTTCACACAAGTACTGAGCATAGAATATGTATTCCACATTCTGCCCAAATCTCTTATCAGCATGCATGATGCGATTATTGAAATATCGCGACGCCGTCAGCCTATATTTTCGAGTATCATGAAACGTGAAACGGCCACGTGGAAACAACACAGGGAAACATCTAGCTTCATTCAAATGGTCAGAAAGCAACCTCACAGGATTATTTCCTTCTGCTGGAGCCACATTCAATATGTTGTCATAATACTGATCCAGCGCTTGCTGACCAATGTCAACTGGCATCAACCAAGTGTCCTGAAACATGCAGTGTTGCTGTCCATCATGGAGAAGTTCATCTTCTCCATCTAGAGGTGGTGTGACATCTACAGCAGGAACACCGTCCTCCACCTGAGAGGCATCAGGTTCCCTACAAAAGTCATTGACCCACTCCTTGTTGTACTCTATATCTTCATAATGCACATTTGACTCTTTTAAATACCTCAAGGCTTCTCGAATGTGCAGGCTGTCCACAAAATGGTACTCATAGTGTCCTTTGTAAATCAGCTTCCTTTTGAGCTTGACACGGAGCATAGAGCCTTCCATATTGGACCGTGGCAACAAATTTGTCGTTTCAACAACATTGGCTGGAACACAAGTCACAGGCCCATGGACACCATTTTGCCCCCCTCTAGGCAATGCAAGCATTTTCATAAAGGGGATATTTAGTGCAATTAAATGCTGCTCTAAACTGTTCAGGCAATCCAGCTCAGGAGGAATCGGGTCCACCCCCAAATTATTTGCCACACATTCAGGTGGCATTTCCCCTTTGCTAACCTTATAATGGCAAGTGTAGCAAATCCACAGCTGCCCTCTACCAGACTCCACCAACAAACAAGGAAGCGTACACTCTGCACTACATTGGTGCAAATACTTTTCATTAATGCACGTGTTCACAAGAGAAGCACTTGCACTACTTTTGCTATAATGCTCTCTGTCACACTGCAGGACCTGATGTTTAAACATCAACCTATGGCACACACAGCAGACAAATTGGGGCCCATTCTTCACTTTCTCTAAAAAATTCTCTACAACAACATCAAATTCCTCCACTCGCAACTTTGCAGCATGCCTTCGTGCCTTGACATCTGCAATGACACGCATTTTGTGTTCTAAATTACTGAGATATTTCTTCATACTGGCTAGTTTGACACTGGCCCGGTGCCTTGTATCTATTTTATATTTTTTAATGCTCTGCATCTTGACCCTGGCCCGATGCAAGCTGTCATTTCTATACTATGCTAGATGTTTTAACTCGATTTTTATGAATGACATCATTTCTATATTTTTCAACACTCCTCATCTTCTTTCTCTGCCTAAAGACTGCTTGTTCTCTGCAATTCTTCATAGTCATTAGTTTCTTTGTCTCCCTTATGCACATATCAGCGACATATTTACATTTTTTGTCCAGGGCCCTTTTCCTTTTTAGATATTTGAACGGGCTTACAAGTGGAACCATGGACTGAAAAAAGTGGGATGTGTCACGAATTACGTGACGTTCCCTTAGAGTAGTTTACAACTGATCACCTTCAACAACAGCCATGTCAAGATCAGCAGTATCCCACAACAAGACATTTTTAATATTGTGTAAAGCAGTGGCACATAAGGCAATCGTCATACACTGTGTTCCTGCATACTTAAACCTTGTATTACCTTGATGAAATGACCCTTTTACCACCTTTTGTAAAATCAATGATTTTTAACTACGCACATATCAATCTATTTGGTCATAGATAGACTCCCTTTATTGTCATTGCACAAAAACACAGTAGTGAAATTGCCAACGAAATGTCGTTGCCTGGCTCCCATATAATAACAGACACAAAAGAAGATAAGTAATAATAAATAATAATAATAATGTGGAGAATAAATAGATAGAATAGACACCAAATATGAACAACATAATGTAAAGTGCAGCGTGAACAGTAAATTGCCCAAATAATTTAAATAATTTAAATAAATAATAATAGTGTAAGTAAAGGTAGAGGGGCTTATTTGGCATTCAGCAGTCTGATGGCCAGTGGGAAGTAGCTGTCTCTGAACCTGGTCGTCCTACAGCGGATGCTGCAGAGCCTTCTCCCCGATGCCAGGCGAGAGAACAGTCCATGCTGGGGGTGTGTGGGGTCAGAGCAGATCCGATGGGCTCTAGATACACACCGGCTGTTTGCTATGTCCTTAATGGGGGGGAGCTGGGTCCCGATGATCTTCTCCGCTGTCCTCACCACTCTCTGCAGTAACGTCCAGTCCGAGGCCTTGCAGCTCCCAGACCAGACGGAGATGCAGTTGGTCAGCAGGCTCTCGATGGTCCCTCTGTAGAAGGTGGTAAGGATAGGAGGGGAGAGGGAGGCTCTTCTCATCCGCCGCAGGAAGTGCAGTCGCTGCTGTGCCTTCTTCGCCAGAGCGGAGGTGTGGAGTGACCAGCCGAGGTTGTCCGTGATATGCACCCCCAAGTACTTGGTTGTGTTCACAACTTCTACGGCTGTGTCGTTGATGCTGAGTGGAGTGTGGCTGGGTCTGGATTTCCTGAAGTCGACGATGATCTCCTTTGTTTTGTCAACATTCAGGATCAGGTTGTTCGCCTTGCACCAATCCACAAGGCTATATTGCAAATGAAAGAGCTATCAATATAGGTCATAAAAATGCATGCTATAAAAATCCTGCACACACCATGTATTTTATTTTATTTATTTATTTATTTATTTTTTCGGATTTAGCGCCTTTTGGCTGAAATGATGGATTTAGCGCCTTTTGGCTGAAATAAATTTGAAGTCACCTTTAACTTCTTCAATGGCATTGTTGTAAAAGAATGTAAGGTGCTTTAATGTGCTATGCTAATAAAATAATTACAACACAGAAGCCATTCTCAACATACAAAATAATTATTATGAATTAAATTAATGAAAATTTTATTAAAAGCAGTGCTCATATTTGACTGCACCATGAAGGTGACTGTCACAAAAATTATCTCATTACAAACTCTTTACATTGTATGTTTTTTAGTACAAGTAAAATAATGTTTCTCATGAAAGTTGGAGGTGTCAAGGTAGAGACATGCCTTTTATGGCGTAAAAAAAACTTCCATGTTACAGAATACTGTAAAAACACAATTTGTGTTGTCCTGAATTGCATAACATACTGTAACTATCATACGTGTACTTAATGTACACAAACAAAACAGGATGCGCACTGATACTGGCTTTCTGTATGTGCAGTGCCAATTGTATTCTTCTCTCTGATTGGTCAGATTATCAATAGATGGGAAACTTGGGCCAATCAGAATAAAGAATAAAGAAAGGGATTTAGCTCCTTTTGGTTGAAATCTGAAATGGAAATAGCGCTTTTTGGTTGAAAGCATAAATTTCATATCACTTTTTTTCATATTTTTAAAAATGATTTCAAGACGAAATTAAAACTGCAAGCAGTGATGAGCGGGCTCGAGCACCCCGACGCGGTCGGGGGTACGCGTGGGTCGGGGGTACGCGTGGGTCGGGGGTACGCGTGGGTCGGGGGCGCGCGCGTGTCCGGACGGGCGCGCGGACGCGCCGTACGAAAAACCGCGGCGATGGGATAAGCGGTAAGGGAGTTACGGCACTTGCAATTTTCCGCCAGGAGGGGGCGACGCCGGCGGCGAGGCGGGTGCGCGGTCACGTCCCGTCCGGCGCCCCGAACCGCCATAAAAAAATTTGCGACGATCGGACCGTGCGGTAGGTACTTGCGGCGGATATACGTTTCCGCCTGTGGGTGGCGCTATCCAGTCTATGCGCCCACACGGTAATGGACCGGAGGGTACCCCGAACCACCAGAAAAAATTAGGTGCCGATCCGACCGTGCGGAAGGAAGTTACGGCTGATATACATTTCCACCAGTTGGTGGCGCTATAGGGTATGTACACACACTGTCATAGACCAGAGGGTACCCCGAACCGCCAGAAAAAAATTCGGGCAGATCCGACCATGTGGGAGGAAGTTACGGCAGATATACATTTTCACCAGTTGGTGGCGCTATGAATCTGATGATGTCAGATGGAATCTGATGGTGGCGCTATACAGTCTATGTACACACACAGTCATAGACCAGAGGGTACCCCAAACCACCAGAAAAAATTTGGGGCCGATGCGACCATGTGGAAGGAAGTTACAGCTGATATACATTTCCACCAGTTGGTGGCGCTATAGTGTATGCACACACACTGTCATAGAGCAGAGGGTACCCCAAACCACCAGAAAAAAATTCGGGCAGATCGGACCAAGTGGGATGAAGTTACGGCAGATATACATTTTCACCAGTTGGTGGCGCTATCGAGTCTATGTACACACACAGTCATAGACCGCAGGGTACCCTAAACCACCAGAAAAAAATTGGGGCAGATCCGACCATGTGGAAGGAAGTTACAGGTGATATACTTTTCCACCAGTTGGTGGCGCTGTGTTTTGAACATGGGTTCTGGAGCGTTAGGTGCGTCCTGTCATGATAGACGTCTCCACCGAAAATCATAGTGATACGTGCAACGGGTGGCGAGGGATAATGAATTGAAACTTCTAGGTGGCGCTAGTGTGTCAATTTAGATTGGTGTCACATGGGAGCACCACCAGGGCGCTCAGGCCTGGATTATGACCTTACGTGTAAGATTTCAGCAGCCTGTGACCTTCTGCGGGCAAAATATGAGCCTTCGATGGTCAATGGCGAAGGCTGACCATTCGCTGTGGCCACGCCCACCAAATGTGCTTTACACACATCATAGTCCATCGAATGACATCATCAGTCTGTCGGTCAAACTGTGTATTGACTTTGATGTACATTGCTTCAAGGCAAGGCCAGACACCAGGCAGGGCCAGATAAGGTAAAAGTTAAGGTTAAAGTAAAAGTTTGGTGGCGTGCCACGCCCACATCCTAAGTAGCAGCCCAAAATCCTTCGCAATTTAACGTGGGCCGTCCGTCTAGTGTCCGTTGATGCTACAACGGACTCATTCGGTCAAACCCCCTAGGAGGAGTTCGTCGAGATACGACCCCTACATCCTCCCCCAAATGGCCGCCGCCACCTAAAATGGCGGACTTCCTGTTGGTTTTTGAACATGGGTTCTTGAGACTTTTTTGTGCGTCCTGTCACGAGTGATGTCTCCTCCGAAAATCATGCCCATACGTGCAACGGGAGGAGAGGGATAATTATTTTAAAACTTGTAGGTGGCGCTAGTGAGTCAATTTGGCTTGGTTTCAAATGGGGGCCCCACCAGGGCCCTCAGGCTTGGAATCTGCCCCCCCTTATGAGTTTTCAAGCACATGCGACCTTCTGCGGGGGAATGATGACCCTTTCTTCTTAAACGGCGAGGCCTGAGCATTCGCCGCCAGGCCACGCCCACCACGTGCGCTTTTCCTGCATCATGGTCCATCAACAGGCTTCACCAGGCTGTCAGGCAGTGACCTTGTGACCTCGGTGTTCATCTGATGAATCTCCTGCCAGAAAAGGCCTCATGTAGATGACACGCCTTTAGCCTGTCGCCAATAGGTGGCGCTGCGACGAAATCAGGAAGTGACCTACGGGGACCTTCGGGGCGGGGCCATGATCACATGTACCAAGTATGATGAAGATCTGACCACGTGGAGGCAAGTTATTCACGTCTACAGTTACGCTCAGCGTGCAAGGCCCGGGCAGATGAAAAAGGGCAAAATTTGGGGGCGTGCCACGCCCACATCGTACGGAATATCCCAAAATCCTTCGCAATTTAACGTGGGCCATCCGTCTAGTGTCCGTTGATGCAACAACGGACTCATTCGGTCAAACCCCCTAGGAGGAGTTCGTCGAGATACGACCCCAACTTCTGGCCCGAAAAAGGCCGCTGCCATCCAAAATGGCCGACTTCCTGTTCGTTTTACAATATGGGTTCTTGAGACTTTTTGGTCCGTTCTGTCACGATAGACGTCTCCACAAAGTTTCGTGACGATAGGTGAAACTGGTGTCGGGGGCCAATTTTTTCAAAAATAAAAGGTGGCGCTAGAGAGTCAATTTTGGAACATTGTTTTCGGGACCCCCACCAGATCGCAATTTTCGGCAGACCTGACGCGCTTGCAAAATTTGGTGAGTTTTCGGGCATGTTCAGGCCCTCAAAATGGCCGTCGAATCGGCAGAATAATAATAATAATAATAATAATAATAATAATAATAAACATTAAAACTGCAAGCAGTGATGAGCGGGCTCGAGCACCCCGACGCGGTCGGGGGTACGCGCGGGTCGGGGGTACGGGCGGGTCGGGGGTGCGCGCGTGTCCGGACGGGCGCGCGGACGCGCCGTACGAAAAACCGCGGCGATGGGATAAGCGGTAAGGGAGTTACGGCACTTGCAATTTTCCGCCAGGAGGGGGCGACGCCGGCGGCGAGGCGGGTGCGCGGTCACGTCCCGTCCGACGCCCCGAACAGCCATAAAAAAATTCCCGACGATCGGACCGTGCGGTAGGTACTTGCGGCGGATATACATTTCCGCCTGTGGGTGGCGCTATACAGTCCATGCGCCCACACGGTAACGGACCGGAGGGTACCCCGAACCACCAGAAAAAATTAGGTGCCGATCCGACCGTGCGGAAGGAAGTTACGGCATATATACATTTCCACCAGTTGGTGGCGCTATAGCGTATGTACACACACTGTCATAGACCAGAGGGTACCTTGAACCACCGGAAAAAAATTCGGGCAGATCCGACCATGTGGGAGGAAGTTAGGGCAGATATACATTTTCACCAGTTGGTGGCGCTATAGAGTCTATATACACACCCGGTCACAGAGTGGAGGGTGACCCAACCCAGCAAAAAAACTGTGGAGACGATCCGACCATGCATAAGGAAGTTACGGCAGATATACATTTTCACCAGTTGGTGGCGCTATACAGTCTATGTACACACACAGTCATAGACCAGAGGGTACCCCAAACCACCAGAAAAAATTTGGGACTGATCCGACCATGTGGAAGGAAGTTGCGGCAGATATACATTTCCACCAGTTGGTGGCGCTATAGTGTATGTACACACACAGTCATAGACCAGAGGGTACCCCAGACCACCAGAAAAAATTTGGGGCCGATCCGACCATGTGGAAGGAAGTGACGGCTATATACATTTTCACCAGTTGGTGGCGCTATAGAGTCTATGTACACACAGTATAACAGACCAGAGATTGACCCAACACACCAAAAAAAATTTCAAGACAATCTGACCATGAATCAGGAAGTTACAGCAGATATACATTTCCACCAGTTGGTGGCGCTATAGAATCTATATACACACACAGTCACAGACTGGAGGGTGACCGAACCCACCCAAAAAAATTTGGAGAAAATCCGACCATGTGGAAGGAAGTTACAGGTGATATACATTTCCACCAGTTGGTGGCGCTATACAGTCTATGTACACACAGTATAACAGACCAGAGATTGACCCAACACACCAAAAAAAATTTCAAGACAATCTGACCATGAATCAGGAAGTTACGGCAGATATACATTTCCACCAGTTGGTGGCGCTATAGAGTCTATATACACACACAGTCACAGACTGGAGGGTGACCGAACCCACCCAAAAAAAATTGGAGACGATCCGACCATGTATAAGGAAGTTACGGCAGATATACATTTCCACCAGTTGGTGGCGCTGTGTTTTGAACATGGGTTCTGGAGCGTTAGGTGCGTCCTGTCATGATAGACGTCTCCACTGAAAATCATAGTGATACGTGCCACGGGTGGCGGGGGATAATGAATTGAAACTTCTAGGTGGCGCTAGTGTGTCAATTTAGATTGGTGTCACATGGGAGCACCACCAGGGCGCTCAGGCCTGGATTCTGACCTTACGTGTAAGATTTCAGCAGCCTGTGACCTTCTGCGGGCAAAATATGAGCCTTCGATGGTCAATGGCGAAGGCTGACCATTCGCCGTGGCCACGCCCACCACATGTGCTTTACACACATCACAGTCCATCAACTGACATCATCAGTCTGTCAGTCAAACTGTGTATTGACTTTGATGTACATTGCTTCAAGGCAAGGCCAGACACCAGGCAGGGCCAGATAAGGTAAAAGTTAAGGTTAAGGTAAAAGTTTGGTGGCGTGCCACGCCCACATCCTAAGTAGCAGCCCAAAATCCTTCGCAATTTAATGTGGGCCATCCGTCTAGTGTCCGTTGATGCTACAACGGACTCATTCGGTCAAACCCCCTAGGAGGAGTTCGTCGAGATACGACCCCTACATCCTCCCCCAAACGGCCGCCGCCACCTAAAATGGCCGACTTCCTGTTGGTTTTTGAACATGGGTTCTTGAGACTTTTTTGTGCGTCCTGTCACGAGTGATGTCTCCTCCGAAAATCATGCCCATACGTGCAACGGGAGGCGAGGGATAATTATTTAAAAACTTGTAGGTGGCGCTAGTGAGTCAATTTGGCTTGGTTTCAAATGGGGGCCCCACCAGGGCCCTCAGGCCTGGAATCTGCCCCCCCTTATGAGTTTTCAAGCACATGCGACCGTCTGCGGGCGAATGATGACCCTTTCTTTGTAAACGGCGAGGCCTGAGCATTCGCCGCCAGGCCACGCCCACCACGTGCGCTTTTCCTGCATCATGGTCCATCAACAGGCTTCACCAGGCTGTCAGGCAGTGACCTTGTGACCTTGATGTTCATCTGATGAATCTCCTGCCAGAAAAGGCCTCATGTAGATGACACGCCTTTAGCCTGTCGCCAATAGGTGGCGCTGCGACGAAATCAGGAAGTGACCTACGGGGACCTTCGGGGCGGGGCCATGATCACATGTACCAAGTATGATGAAGATCTGACCACGTGGAGCCAATTTATTCACGTCTACAGTTACGCTCAGCGTGCAAGGCCCGGACAGATGAAAAAGGGCAAAATTTGGGGGCGTGCCACGCCCACATCGTATGGAATATCCCAAAATCCTTCGCAATTTAACGTCGGCCATCCGTCTAGTGTCCATTGATGCAACAACGGACTCATTCGGTCAAACCCCCTAGGAGGAGTTCGTCGAGATACGACCCCAACTTCTGGCCCGAAAAAGGCCGCCGCCATCCAAAATGGCCGACTTCCTGTTCATTTTCCAATATGGGTTCTTGAGACTTTTTGGTCCGTCCTGTCACAATAGACGTCTCCACCGAGTTTCGTGACGATCGGTGAAACTGGTGGCGGGGGCTAATTTTTTTTAAAATTCAAGGTGGCGCTAGAGAGCCAATTTTGGAACATGATATTTGAAACCCATAAAATATAAAATTTTTCGCCAGACCTGATGCGCTCGCCAAATTTGGTGAGTTTTCGTGCATGTTGAGGCCCTCAAAAAGGCCGACGGTTGGCAGAATAATAATAATAATAATAATAATTAAAACTGCAAGCAGTGATGAGCGGGCTCGAGCACCCCGATGCGGTCGGGGGTACGGGCGGGTCGGGGGTACGCGCGGGTCGAGGGCGCGCGTGTGTCCGGACGGGCGCGCGGACGCGCCGTACGAAAAACCGCGGCGATGGGATAAGCGGTAAGGGAGTTACGGCACTTGCAATTTTCCGGCAGGAGGGGGCGACGCCGGCGGCGAGGCGGGTGCACGGTCACGTCCCGTCCGGCGCCCCGAACCGCCATATAAAAATTCGCGACGATTGGACCGTGCGGTAGGTACTTGCTGCGGATATACGTTTCCGCCTGTGGGTGGCGCTATACAGTCTATGCGCCCACACGGTAACGGACCGGAGGGTACCCCGAACCACCAGAAAAAATTAGGTGCCGATCCGACCGTGCGGAAGGAAGTTACGGCTGATATACATTTCCACCAGTTGGTGGCGCTATAGCGTATGTACACACACTGTCATAGACCAGAGGGTACCCCGAACCACCGGAAAAAAATTTGGGCAGATCCGACCATGTGGGAGGAAGTTACGGCAGATATACATTTCCACCAGTTGGTGGCGCTATAGAGTCTATGGACACGCAGATTCAAAGAGTGGAGGGTGACCCGACCGTCCAAAAAAAATTTAGAGACGATCCGACCATGTGGAAGGAAGTTACGGCTATATACATTTCCACCAGTTGGTGGCGCTATAGAGTCTATGTATACACACAGTCATAGACCAGAGGGTACCCCGAACCACCAGAAAAAATTTGGGACTGATACGACCATGTGGGAGGAAGTTATGGCAGATATACATTTTCACCAGTTGGTGGCGCTATAGAGTCTATGTACACACACAGTCATAGATCAGAGGGTACCCCAAACCACCAGAAAAAATTTTGGACCGATCCGACCATGTGGGAGGAAGTTACAGCTGATATACATTTCCACCAGTTGGTGGCGCTATAGAGTCTATGTACACACACAGTCATAGACCAGAGGGTACCCCAAACCACCAGAAAAAATTTTGGACCGATCCGACCATGTGGGAGGAAGTTATGGCAGATATACATTTTCACCAGTTGGTGGCGCTATAGTGTATGTACACACACTGTCATAAAGCAGAGGGTACCCCAAACCACCAGAAAAAAATTTGGGCAGATCGGACCAAGTGGGAGGAAGTTACAGCAGATATACATTTTCACCAGTTGGTGGCGCTATAGAGTCTATGTACACACCCAGTCATAGACCGGAGGGTACCCCAAACCGCCAGAAAAAATTTGGGGCAGATCCGACCATGTGGAAGGAAGTTACAGGTGATATACATTTCCACCAGTTGGTGGCGCTGTGTTTTGAACATGGGTTCTGGAGCGTTAGGTGCGTCCTGTCATGATAGACGTCTCCACCGAAAATCATAGTGATACGTGCAACGGGTGGCGAGGGATAATGAATTGAAACTTCTAGGTGGCGCTAGTGTGTCAATTTAGATTGGTGTCACATGGGAGCACCACCAGGGCGCTCAGGCCTGGATTCTGACCTTACGTGTAAGATTTCAGCAGCCTGTGACCTTCTGCGGGCAAAATATGAGCCTTCGATGGTCAATGGCGAAGGCTGACCATTCGCCGTGGCCACGCCCACCACATGTGCTTTACACACATCACAGTCCATCGACTGACATCATCAGTCTGTCAGTCAAACTGTGTATTGACTTTGATGTACATTGCTTCAAGGCAAGGCCAGACACCAGGCAGGGCCAGATAAGGTAAAAGTTAAGGTTAAAGTAAAAGTTTGGTGGCGTGCCACGCCCACATCCTAAGTAGCAGCCCAAAATCCTTCGCAATTTAACGTGGGCCATCCATCTAGTGTCCGTTGATGCTACAACGGACTCATTCGGTCAAACCCCCTAGGAGGAGTTCGTCGAGATACGACCCCTACATCCTCCCCCAAATGGCCGCCGCCACCTAAAATGGCCGACTTCCTGTTGGTTTTTGAACATGGGTTCTTGAGACTTTTTTGTGCGTCCTGTCACGAGTGATGTCTCCTCCGAAAATCATGCCCATACGTGCAACGGGAGGCGAGGGATAATTATTTTAAAACTTGTAGGTGGCGCTAGTGAGTCAATTTGGCTTGGTTTGAAATGGGGGCCCCACCAGGGCCCTCAGGCCTGGAATCTGCCCCCCCTTATGAGTTTTCAAGCACATGCGACCTTCTGCGGGCGAATGATGACCCTTTCTTTGTAAACGGCGAGGCCTGAGCATTCGCCGCCAGGCCACGCCCACCACGTGCGCTTTTCCTGCATCATGGTCCATCAACAGGCTTCACCAGGCTGTCAGGCAGTGACCTTGTGACCTCGGTGTTCATCTGATGAATCTCCTGGCAGAAAAGGCCTCATGTAGATGACACGCCTTTAGCCTGTCGCCAATAGGTGGCGCTGCGACGAAATCAGGAAGTGACCTACGGGGACTTTCGGGGCGGGGCCATGATCACATGTACCAAGTATGATGAAGATCTGACCACGTGGAGCCAAGTTATTCACGTCTACAGTTACGCTCAGCGTGCAAGGCCCGGACAGATGAAAAAGGGCAAAATTTGGGGGCGTGCCACGCCCACATCGTATGGAATATCCCAAAATCCTTCGCAATTTAACGTCGGCCATCCGTCTAGTGTCCGTTGATGCAAGAACGGACTCATTCGGTCAAACCCCCTAGGAGGAGTTCGTCGAGATACGACCCCAACTTCTGGCCCGAAAAAGGCCGGCGCCATCCAAAATGGCCGACTTCCTGTTCGTTTTCCAATATGGGTTCTTGAGACTTTTTGGTCCGTCCTGTCACGATAGACGTCTCCACCAAGTTTCGTGACGATCGGTGAAACTGGTGGCGGGGGCTAATTTTTTTTAAAATTCAAGGTGGCGCTAGAGAGCCAATTTTGGAACATTATATTTGAAACCCATAAAATATAAAATTTTTCGCCAGACCTGATGCGCTCGCCAAATTTGGTGAGTTTTCGGGCATGTTGAGGCCCTCAAAAAGGCCGACGGTTGGCAGAATAATAATAATAATAATAATAATAATTAAAACTGCAAGCAGTGATGAGCGGGCTCGAGCACCCCGACGCGGTCGGGGGTACGCGCGGGTCGGGGGTATGCGCGGGTCGGGGGCGCGCGCGTGACCGGACGGGCGTGCGGACGCGCCGTACGAAAAACCGCGGCGATCAGATAAGCGGTAAGGGAGTTACACACACTGTCATAGACCAGAGGGTACCCCGAACCACCAGAAAAAAATTTGGGCAGATCCGACCATGTGGGAGGAAGTTACGGCAGATATACATTTCCACCAGTTGGTGGCGCTATAGAGTCTATGGACACGCAGATTCAAAGAGTGGTGGGTGACCCGACCGACCAAAAAAATTTTAGAGACGATCCGACCATGTGGAAGGAAGCTATGGCTATATACATTTCCGCCAGTTGGTGGCGCTATAGAGTGTATGTACACACACAGTAATAGACCAGAGGGTACCCCAAACCACCAGAAAAAATTTGGGACCGATCCGACCATGTGGAAGGAAGTTACAGCAGATATACATATCCACCAGTTGGTGGCGCTATACAGTCTATGTACACACAGTATAACAGACCAGAGATTGACCCAAAAATGTGGAGACGACCCGACCATGCATAAGGAAGTTACGGCAGATATACTTTTTCGCCAGTTGGTGGCGCTATACAGTCTATGTACACACACAGTCATAGACCAGAGGGTACCCCAAACCACCAGAAAAAAATTGGGGCCGATCCGACCATGTGGAAGGAAGTTACAGCTGATGTACATTTCCACCAGTTGGTGGCGCTATACAGTCTATGTACACACAGTATAACAGACCAGAGATTGACCCAACACACCAAAAAAAATTTCAAGACAATCTGACCATGACTCAGGAAGTTACGGCAGATATACATTTCCACCAGTTGGTGGCGCTGTGTTTTGAACATGGGTTCTGGAGGGTTAGGTGCGTCCTGTCATGATAGACGTCTCCACCGAAAATCATAGTGATACGTGCAACGGGTGGCGAGGGATAATGAATTGAAACTTCTAGGTGGCGCTAGTGTGTCAATTTAGATTGGTGTCACATGGGAGCACCACCAGGGCGCTCAGGCCTGGATTCTGACCTTACGTGTAAGATTTCAGCAGCCTGTGACCTTCTGCGGGCAAAATATGAGCCTTCGATGGTCAATGGCGAAGGCTGACCATTCGCCGTGGCCACGCCCACCACATGTGCTTTACACACATCATAGTCCATCGAGTGACATCATCAGTCTGTCAGTCAAACTGTGTATTGACTTTGATGTACATTGCTTCAAGGCAAGGCCAGACACCAGGCAGGGCCAGATAAGGTAAAAGTTAAGGTTAAAGTAAAGGTTTGGTGGCGTGCCACGCCCACATCCTAAGTAGCAGCCCAAAATCCTTCGCAATTTAACGTGGGCCATCCGTCTAGTGTCCGTTGATGCTACAACGGACTCATTCGGTCAAACCCCCTAGGAGGAGTTCGTCGAGATACGACCCCTACATCCTCCCCCAAATGGCCGCCGCCACCTAAAATGGCCGACTTCCTGTTGGTTTTAGAACATGGGTTCTTGAGACTTTTTTGTGCGTCCTGTCACGAGTGATGTCTCCTCCGAAAATCATGCCCATACGTGCAACGGGTGGCGAGGGATAATTATTTTAAAACTTGTAGGTGGCGCTAGTGAGTCAATTTGGCTTGGTTTCAAATGGGGGCCCCACCAGGGCCCTCAGGCCTGGAATCTGCCCCCCCTTATGAGTTTTCAAGCACATGCGATCTTCTGCGGGCGAATGATGACCCTTTCTTTGTAAACGGCGAGGCCTGAGCATTCACCGCCAGGCCACGCCCACCACGTGCGCTTTTCCTGCATCATGGTCCATCAACAGGCTTCACCAGGCTGTCAGGCAGTGACCTTGTGACCTCGGTGTTCATCTGATGAATCTCCTGCCAGAAAAGGCCTCATGTAGATGACACGCCTTTAGCCTGTCGCCAATAGGTGGCGCTGCGACGAAATCAGGAAGTGACCTACGGGGACCTTCGGGGCGGGGCCATGATCACATGTACCAAGTATGATGAAGTCATACTTGTGCGCCAGTTGGTGGTGCTATAGAGTGTAAGACACGCAGTATAACAGACCAGAGATTGGGTCACCCGGGCAAAAAAAAATTGAGAACATATGCTACTTAAACCTTATTAAGTGTGTGAAATAGAAAAAAGACTGGGTTTGTCAAATTAACCATGTTGTGGAATATCTAATGATGGATGCAAGCTAAAAACATTTAAACAAAGTCATGTACAAACAAAATAAAAAGTTTAATTATGTAAATTGAAATAACCATCAAAGTGAACAAATACAAAAGGCAAGAACACTATGATTTATCATTCAACAAACTTTTTTCCTGTTTATCCTCACAAGGGTTGCGGGGGCATGTACATACAGTCAAACAACCATTCACACACATTCATACCTATGGACAATTTGGAGTGGCCAATTAACCTAGCATGTTTTTGGAATGGGGGGGGGGGGTTATTTCTGCCTTGGTCTCTTCTCCGGACGGGGTTTTTCGGGACATCTTCGCTGTCTTCCTGTTGTCGTTTCGTCGCCAGTCTGAGTCTCTGAGTCCCGCATGTCTGTTTATAGGAGAATTGATGAAATAACAGATGAGTGACATCTACTGGTGAAACGCTGGAACAACCATTGCATGAACGGCCATCAATCACGTAAATAACATCATCAGAATCATATGTTTTACTACACATAAAATGACAATATTGCAACATCAACACAATACATAAAATTTAATCTATTAAATATGAAATATCTCACCATTTCGTTCTTTCCCCTCCGCTGCGTCAACTCGTTGGTTGGCCTCTGCCAAGGCTTCTTTGAGTTGGCTGATGGTGTTTTTTTGTTTTTTTAATAGTTCAGCCCTTCTTTGCCTCTCGTCGACCTGTCTGGCAGCGAAACCCAGAAAAGTCTCGGCCAGCACGCAGCTTTGCGAAAATAGGTCCTCGCGGGACACACACTGGTCCTGGGACGAGTACTGTTAAAACAAACATATTATTAACAGTCATTGATAGTAACGCATGGTAACATGCAACACAATGTTTCATATGACAAAATGAAGTGTACATGGAGATCCACATGTACAATATCAAATGTTATTGTTAATATTATTGAACCGTAAAACTATAGAAACAATAAAATATAGTCTAGCTTCAGAATAATAATGATATTGAAAAGTAAAATCACAGAAATACTTACACACATCAGCCGGCATTTGGTTCTCAGAGCTTGCACCTGAGGGTTTGTGGCTCTGGGCGATTTCGCCGGGGAAGAAAAGTTTGCCATTCTAGAAACAAAAAGAGATGCATAATATGTGACGATGTCCACATTTACTTAAACATGAATTGCATTCATGGTCAAAATATGGGGAAAAATAGGAAAGCGCTTACCTTTCAGCTGCGTTCACGGTGATAGACAGAGGTAGGAAAAAATGATCGAATGACCTCTTTTATACGTGATTCTACGACGATGTGATGGGCGTGGAATTCTTGGACACTGGACAGTTGTCATGTATTATTGGATGCTCCAAATGTGGGCATGGCACAGCGGCAAACTGTTGTATTTGATTCTGGCGTTGTTTGAAGGTTCAAACGATGCATTCATGGCCCTTTGATCATCTGTTGGAATCTCAGAATGAAACACCTGTGCAGGCCGTCCGTTGCAGCAAAGACACCCGACAGTGTATAAATGGACATTTTGTCATACTGTCGAGACAGTTACATCGATATTACTGCTGCGAAGTAAGTACTTGATTATTTTCCTTTCTAATTAATTTATGTCTCAAATGAAGTGCATTTTACACGAATGCACGTAATGTTTGAGCAAATGTGGGTATATAACATGTGATGTATTTCTTTATAGAATGGCACATTTCTCGTCTCCTGCAAGGTTTATCAGCATAGATGACCCCGAGGTGGACTCCATCAGGAGCCAGTGCCAGGTGTTGAGTGTAAGTATTTGTAATTGCAATCGTAAATGTTTGTATTGTATTGACTGTTAACATGATAAAAATAAGAAACAATGTTATTTATATTGCATAACAAGATCGTGGTATTATATAAGAGCCAAATACGATGTCACTTGAATGAAGTGAGCATGTACCATTTTTGCATATGTGTATAAATTGTAGTAATGTATGAATCTTACAAAAATGTTGTTACTAAAACCAATTGCAAACAGTGTACTGTTACACAGTTAAGTATCATGCTCATTTGTTAATGTCTTCAGGTAAAGGTTGTAATAAGCTATTTAAAACACTGTCGTTAATGATAGCGTCTAGTATTGCAAATAATCTAATTTTTATTGTATTTGTGCAGTATTCATGCAGAGATCGCAGTGTGCCCAGGGTTGAATTAAATCAACAATGTGTGGAGGTGAGCCATGACATTATGGCCTATGTGACCAGGGAGATGGAGCAGAAGGAACGGGAGGAACTCGTGAGCAGGAGACAAAGGGCTGAAATTGCCAAATATAAATTTGGTCTCCAACAAGCTCTGCTAAGAGCTGAGGTGGCTGAGGCAACGTGTCTTTTTGTTGAAGATGGTGAGAAAGTTCATGCATAAATGTATTGTTTTCAATTTCTGATCTATTAATGTGGATTTGTGTGTATCACTAAAACTTGTGATGTTTTCAATATACAGAAAAAAGAGAATGTGGCACCCAAACCGGAGAAGAGGAGACAAGTGCCTCCCCCTAGATGTAAAGTGTGTATTTTTGTAAATTTTTTCATCGGTGTTTGTAAATTTGTTGGAAGTTATCGAAATAAATTATATATTAGACAATTTCTCTTGTTTTTTTTGCTCATCAACTACTACACAAACCTGCACACATAATATTCCACCTTTTAAAGGGAGACACTGGTGCCCACGTAATTCTGTAAAAATGGAAGTAAACACACACACACACACATATATATATATACAGTGTAATGGTGTTCCAAAACTACAATTTCAGCAAGTAGAAAATGAGATTATTGTTGAACAAAACAAATATGCAATATTTACTTGATGTCTTTAATGTCATAATGGACTATCAAATATAGAAAATATATAAAAATGAGTATCTAAAATGTATTTTCTCTTTAATCTACTTCAGTACTTCCTGTCAATATATGAAACAAGAGTGAATGCAGAGTTTCAGCACACCTGAAGATACACAGGTGCGTAGGAAGCAGGTGTAGCCAACAAAGTGTTCAAAAAGAGGTTCCTGCACACTGTGTTGCTCTCATTCATTAGTTTATTTAGGTAACGTTTCAGTCCGTTTGACCTTCATCAGAAATATTAGCTAGACCTAATATGTCTGATGAAGGTAGACCTAATATGCTAGACTTAATATGTCTGATGAAGGTAGCCCTAGTATGCTAGACTTAATATGTCTGATGAAGGTAGACCTAATATGCTAGACTTAATATGTCTGATGAAGATCCAACGGACCGAAACGTTACCTAACTAAAGTAATGAATGAGAGCCACACAGTGTGTGGGAACCTCTTGTTGTATATAATATATGAAACAAACCATGAAAAATTTTTTGACAAAAATATAAAATATAATATATCTACTAACAGAGTCTGAGAAATCTCTATTTGAAATATATAACCTCAGGGTACATCAACATGAGCATATGAGTATATGGCTGAAATGGATGCAGCATGTGGCTCAAATGCACAAAGAAGGACATTTTGATGACATTCTGACACTTATGGAAACATCAACACATGAACTTCTACACTTAGGGGGCTGTATGTAAGATTGTGGCTATTGTGGCTGTTGCTGTGCCTGCTCATCACATCTGTGCTTGAATTGTTGCTCTGACATCGCTTTTCCTTGCTGGAAACAAGGACATCAGTTTTGGTGTCCTTTCACCTCCCTTCTGGCACCTTCCTCTCCTGAAAGAGAGATATGAAAGAAGAGACAAAAGAACCAGTGACAACAAAAACTGAAGTGCATACTTAAGTATAACTGTGAAACATACAGTAGTTGTTTACAGTCCTTAATGTGTTTAACACAAAAAATCCAAATACTCACCTGTGAGACATTAAACAAGGTAGGCCACCTGTGCTTCATGTCACTGATGCTCATTTGTATGTCGTATGTTCCTCTATGTGCAAAAGTTCTCCACATCAAGTCCTTAATGACTGGGCTGTCTCTCTTCTTTAATTGGTGATTAGTTGGTTTTGGCGAGGAAGAATACCGCTTCACCACTGTTCCATGTTTTAAGGGAGCAAGGACATGTTAAATGAAGACAGGGTACTTACAGCCACATCCATAAATACTGTGCTTGACTTGGTAATGCTTGAGAAGCTCCCCTTTTGAAGTATCCTCCAATGTGCAGCGCCTACATTGCCAGGCCACGGGCCGCCACCTTAAAAAGGAGCATAAACAGTGTTAGGATGGTTTGTTTTTGAAAGGTTTTCATAAATCCAGATCCAGTAGTACTTTCTGGAACACCTCAAGACTGTATTAGAGGGGCGTTGGGTACCTCTTAAGATCCTTAAGAGTGCAGAGGATAGTGCTGCCCTCAATCACTATGCCGACATCAACTGACCCATCTTTCCGCAACAGGTAAATCGCCATCACTTCATCTGCCATCTGCTCTTGAATGCTGGTTGATCCATCCCCAGCATCCTGCAGACATTGTAAAGGCAGCTGTTAAATGCTCACGTTAAACGTGCATCTCACAAGACAAGTAGCACGTCCTGTCTTCTAATGTCCACAGCTGCTTTACACCATACAAAAAACAGCTCCATCTTGGTGTGCAGTAAAGATAAATTAACTGTAAATATAAATGTACTGCTGCTGTGCACTTCGAGATTACATTTGGCCAAACCTTGAAAATCATGAAAAGTACAGTCGTATACCAACCTCAAAGTCCTTGAAAAGGGCACTAGCATGTTCAGCAAGATGGTCAATAAGGAATCGGATGACAACGTCCCTTGTCTGCTCACGTTGGATTCCATCTGCCGGACAGAAACATTGAAGCAGTGCTTTGATTCACAGGAAAAACTTAAGTCTCAAACATTTCAATAGAATTTGCATGAGAGGGAAGTTTGTAAGTAGTGATGTCAGCAAAAAAACTAAAACCTAAAAATTTGCCAGGCGCATGAATATAAGTGGATATTGTGGTGCGGTGTGCAAAGGATGTGAGAGATTGAGGCACAGAAAATTAAGGAAGAAAAACCAAAAACTGTTTAAAGGGGCTGTATGTAAGATTGTGGCTATTGTGGCTGTTGCTGGAGTGAAATAAAAAACAATCTGTATTGCAACTAGCAGCAGGAACGAAGCGGTAGCATCTGTTGTCACAGTGATATCTGGTTCAGGCTTCTGTGGCTTAAGCGGGTAGGATGGACGACTATTTTGCTTCTTACTTTCAGTCACAGTAACTAAAAGCAGAGGTCATGTCACTCAGGTGCTGTGCTGGTTATTGTTTCACTTTCACCGCCCTGACATTGTGTCTGTGCGCTGTGCACCTACAGAAGGCTTGTTGTCACATCTTTATTTCAAATGAATATGTTTTCTTAGTCTCTGATGACAGACATATTGTGCGATATTTTATTTACTTGATGTGCATTTTGTACATACGTACAGCTCCTTTGAGAAAGAATGGAGGAAAGGATGAGTAATAAATAGGAGGGAGAGTCAGAAAAGATAAATGTCAGCTGTATGATGTGAACAGAGAATGGAGAGAAATGTGAATGAGACAGGTGGAATGATGACTATTGCAGGTAAGGTACAAATTTAATAGGTGGAGGATGGTTTTAATACCTGAAGTAGAATGTTCGTCTGTGCTTGAATTGTTGCTCTGACATCGCTTTTCCTTGCTGGAAACAAGGACATCAGTTTTGGTGTCCTTTCACCTCCCTTCTGGCACCTTCCTCTCCTGAAAGAGAGATATGAAAGAAGAGACAAAAGAACCAGTGACAACAAAAACTGAAGTGCATACTTAAGTATAACTGTGAAACATACAGTAGTTGTACTCATGAGGTCCTTTGTGGCCATTCAGGGCCAGCTAACAAACTGCTGATTGTAGATGTAACGCACGAATGTCAAACTTAATGACTGGGCTGTCTCTCTTCTTTAATTGGTGATTAGTTGGTTTTGGTTCAGCTCCTGGAGGATAGCGAGGAAGAATACCACTTCACCACTGTTCCATGTTTTAAGGGAGCAAGGACATCTTAAATGAAGACAGGGTACTTACAGCCACATCCATAAATACTGTGCTTGACTTGATAATGCTTGAGAAGCTCCCCTTTTGAAGTATCCTCCAATGTGCAGCGCCTACATTGCCAGGCCACGGGCCGCCACCTTAAAAAGGAGCATAAACAGTGTCAGGATGGTTTGTTTTTAAAAGTGCTGTCCAATTTCATGTACATCGTTTTTGGATTGCGTTTTAAATCCACAGTTCTAAAGAAAGAATTATAATGCACATTCATTCATGCATTCATTTTCGATTGCTCATCCTCACAAGGGTCGCGAGGGGTGCTGGAGCCTATCCCAGCTGTCTTCGGGCGTGATGCAGGGTACACCCTGGACTGGTGGCCAGCCAATCCCAGGGCACATATAGACAAACAACCATTACCACCCACATTCATACCTATGGACAATTTGAAGTGGCCAATTAACTTAGCATGTTTTTGGAATGTGGGAGGAAACCGTAGTACCCGGAGAAAACCCACGCATGCACGGGGAGAACATGCAAACTCCACACAGAGATGGCCGAGTGTAGAATTGAACTGGCATCTTTTAGCTGTGAGGTCTGCACGCTAATCACTCGCCTGCCAAAAATGCACATTGACATTAATTATATCTCCAAATATAATTACAGGAAAACATGCAGTAATTCATAATTCGAATTAATATTTCGTATATAAAACCATGAATAAATAATTTTAATGAATAATGTCGCCCATCTCTGTGTGGAGTTTGCATGTTCTCCCCGTGCATGCGTGGGTTTTCTCCCACATTCCAAAAACATGCAAATTTAATTCCAAGTAGACTCCAGCACCCCCCGCGACCTTCGTGGGGGTGAGCGGTAGAAAACGAATGTTGAATACTCTTGTACTATAATTGTAATGAGCTCCGGAAGTACCTCGGCTGTTCCCACAAGAGCTTCCCATCGGAGCATATCGACATCACGTCATGTTACAAAAACAATGTAAAACTAAGCAAAACACGGCGTACACACATAAAGAGAGCGCGGTTAAAAGCTTAACTTTTTCGGTTCGATGGTCCGTTACCTGTTAAAGTATGTTCGCCCAACGAACCATGTTAGCTGAGCAATTTGGTGGCTAGCAAACATAGCTAAAGTTAGCTTACGCACAACAGAATAGCGGTGACATTAAAAAACAACACCCAGCGTATTTGAAGGAAGACGGGGTCGCTATTAGTTTAAAAATTGCAAGTGCTGTACTTACCGATGTATTGTCGTCCATATAACTTGCCGTGTTTCGATACCTTCGGGCTGTTGTGTTGCCGGAAACTGTACCATAGACCTCTCATAACTCCACCCCTTTGGCCGCGAAGGGGGCACGTCATGACGGTCTACGTCACCAAGCTTAAGCGCTGGACTTAAGCATTTATTTATGTAAGCGATTAAATGATTTTCAGAGGTTTTACTAAGTTAGTAAACTGTATTATTGTTATATTTAATAAGGCTCTGGGTCATTTTCTGAGTGTAGTGTTTTGTACATCATTCTAATCGGTCAGATCCGTTCGACAACCATTTGTTTACGTTTTATTCTGAAGCAGTGCGTTGCGGTGTGTGGAATGCATTGGAACATTTTGCTCTTTATGGAAAAGTGGTTGGCTCTTAAAAGAGCCGTTGTGGTGAATCTACTGCAGATTTGCAGCGATTTCTCGGCGAAAGTTGAGATAGAGCGTCTCATTTCCCCTCTCGTTGAGATGGCAACCGTCGGCAAGCAAGTCGTGGACAGAGACGTTCGAGTGCGGGATGCGCTTCATGCCGCGTTGTCGTAGGAAGCCGCCAAGGACTCGGTTAATCCTTTTCCTCGCATTGTCCAGTCCACGTCCTGTGGGTGCCGTCTGGTAACGCCAGTTCCAACGAGGCAAGATATCCGAAAACATCACCACCGTGCCGGGTAGCAAGTGGATGATGTAGTCGAGATCCGCCATCATTTTAAGGAGAAGCCGGCGGCAATTTTGGCCGCCGAAGCCAAAACTATTGCCGCCAAGGTGGATGAGCAGCAACTGTGGAGGTGTCGCTCCCGTTTGCAGCTTCTGGTGTATAAAAGGCACCAGATGCTCCCACCTCCTGCCGCCTTGTCCATGCCAGGTGACTTGGCAAGGGAGGCCGAAATTCGGATCTCGGCGGTGCAGCCTGACGTGTCTTTCCAGCCGGGTCACAATGGAGCTGCCGATGAGCCACAACGTTGTCCTCTGCGTCCCGTTCATCGTTATGCCGATAGTCGCACTTGCAGCTTATTTATACAGTGAGCACGCAATGCCATTGGTTAGTTTTCCCTCCGTTCGTCCACGTAAACATTGTTTGGTTTAATTCAATTTCAAATTACATTCATTCCGCCAATAGCTGATCGATTGATAGGTGAGTGAGGCATGATTGGTCAATTTAAAAAATATTGACCCGCCCAACTTTCACATTACATTCAATCAGACGATCGCTGATAGGTTGTTTGTTTGGTGACTTACGATTGGTCATTTATCCAAAGGCGGAGCCTGACAGGTTGGTTTTGTGAGCTACGATTGGTCAGTTCTTCCACGGTGTGGTGCACGGTGCTATAAATGCTGCTTCGCGTGCCCGCTTCCCCCCCTTTCTGCTCGAGCGAACAGAAAACTTTTCGAGAGAACGCTTTTTGCATTGCCTCAGACAAAGACAAAGACAAAGACGAAGGACCTACATTCGACGGAAACTGCAGTTTGCCGTTGTGTTGGACTTCATCTGCTGACATAGAGGTGAGTTTTTTTTTAATAGACTTAGTAAACTGAAATATATTCATTTGTAAGAATGAGCGCCATCGCAGGAATGCACGTCAGGTTGGAGCTTAACTCCATTTTGTTTTTTCTTCGGCTTTTTCTCCACATGTGTATAATTTTATGTGTTTTTATGTTGTCGTTGGTGTCGCCGCAAGGTAACTGCATGTTTGGGATACACTAACGG
Source organism: Doryrhamphus excisus (assembly GCF_030265055.1). Classification (NCBI taxonomy): domain Eukaryota; kingdom Metazoa; phylum Chordata; class Actinopteri; order Syngnathiformes; family Syngnathidae; genus Doryrhamphus; species Doryrhamphus excisus. The sequence goes on along the minus strand of NC_080476.1, from coordinate 1,365,074 downwards.
TCAGAACTTAACTCAATATAGCTCAAGTTATATTCGGTGGTGCTGCACGTAGGCCGCTTGTTCAGGATACACGAACGGTCGGAGCTTAACGCTGTATAGCGAAAATTATATTCGTTGTTGCCGCACCTTAAACGAGCCGTTAGCGGGCAAATTGGCGGCACTGATGACAAAGGCCCCGAAATGGCGGCGTCGTAAATGTCGTCGTTGATGCCACAGGCCCCAAAATGGCGGTCGGTAGGTTTTCAACTTTTTTAGCTTTCTCTGTTTCCAATGATTTTAACCCCGTCATTCATCTAAACCACTATCGCGTTGCGGAGGAGAAGACGTCCACCTGACGTTTTCTTCATTTTTCTTGTTTCCAATGATTAATCCCGTCATTCAGCCAAAGGGCCACACCCAAGTGTGCATGTGCCCACTCAAACGCACACAATATGAGGGGGGTGGGGGAAGATAGTGCTCTTGCAGTAAAACACACAGCTGGTGTTTATTTATTTATGTTGTTTTCTGCATAATAGTTGTATTTATTGACAGTTTGATTTATCATTTTATCTCTGTGTGGAGTTTGCATGTATTCTGTGCGTGTGTTTCTCCGTGTACCCCCTCCCCCACTGGCGACTCCAAATTGTCCATAGGCATTAATGTGACTGTCAATGGTTGTCTCTGTGACCCATGCTTGGCTGGTGAGCAGGGTGTAGTCCACCTCTTGCCAGAATACAGCTGGGGTAGGCTCCAGCATGCCCACGACCCTTGTGAGGATAAGCGGCACAGAAAATAAATGGATTTATTCATTCATTTTCTGCCGCTGCTGCAGGAGTCTATCCCAGTTGTATTCAGGCGAGAGGCGGGTACATCCTGGTTGTCAACCAATCACAGGGCACATAGAGACAACCATTTATACTCACTTTCATTTGACCCCCACCCCACACACACACTCCATATTGTCTGTGGCCATGAATGTGACTGTGAATGGTTGTCTATGTGCCCTGTGTTTTGCTGGTGACCAGGATGTAGTCCACCTCTCGCCTGAATATAGCTGGGGTAGGCTCCAGCATGCCCGTGACCCTTGTGAGGATAGGCAGTACGTAAAATGTATGGATATGTTCATTCATTTTCTACTGCTGCTGCTGGAGTCTATCCCAGTTGTATTCGGGCGAGAGGAGGGGTACATCCTGGTTGTCAGCCAATCACAGGGCACGTATAGACAACCATTCACACCCACTTTCTTGCCTATGGACAATATGGCATCGCAAAAAAAAAACCCACGCACACATGGGGTAACCAGAGAGCATGGAAAAGAGCATTTAGAAGCTTAAGTACATGGCGTGTGAACTGACATTGATTTCATTGTTTTCTTTTAGATGCCACGAAAGAAGGGTTTCCGTATGCGACGCACACCCAAGGCTACCCAAGCTGTTGACTGTGCAGTTGCAACAAAAGGTAGGGAAGAAGTATCTTCACTGTCACCGGTGGAGGTACCAACAGGTGGGTTACAAAAGGTGGTCAAAGGGTCATTTCATCAAGGCAATACAAGGTTTAAGTATGCAGGAACACAGTGTATGGCGATTGCCTTTTGTGCCACTGCTTTACACAGTATTAAAAATGTCTTGTTGTGGGATACTGCTGATCTTGACATGGCTGTTGTTGAAGGTGATCAGTTGTATGCTACTCTAAGGGAACGTCACGTAATTAGTCACCCATCCCACTTTTTGTGTGCCACAGAATTGCCCAAACAGGAGGTGATTGCTGGACACAAATTTGAGTTTTGTGTGAAGGATGATTATGCTTTAGGTGATGTCAATGTAGTTTCCAGCTATTATATTGAAAACGGGATTCATGTCACTTTGCATGATGCTTTACACACAATGTTTGGCAAGTACAGCACATGCATTCTTACAGTTTGCCAAAGTAGTTGTGCCATCATTTGTGATGCTGGTCAGTATTGTCTGGTGGATTCGCACTCGCGTAGCTGTAATGGCATGGTGTGCAGTGATGGAACCAGTGTTGTTCTGTGTTTTGGTGGTCTTGATGCCCTTGCTAATCACATTAGCAATTTGGCTGCAGGGTTTGGTGGAGCAGAGAAACTTTTTGAAATAGCTGGTGTTGTTGTGACTGTTGTGGCTGACAGGAAACGTCACTTGGAGATGATGACTGGTGATGATGGCAAAAAGTTTAAAATGGCTGACATTTCTAGTACATGTGCATCTGATGTTGAGGTCATCAGTGTTGTTACCACACAGCATGCCTTTTGTCCAATGCTTCAAAATGACTCCAAAGATGTGTGCCAACTTTTGAATATAGATTGTGAAGTCAAAACTGTGCCTGTCAATTTGCGTGTTGGACCCTTGGGAGCTCCCTGTAAAAAGGAGAGCATTGTTGCTGATGGCAACTGTTTTTTCCGTGCCATATCACAAGCGGTGAGTGGCACACAGAAAAATCACAGAAAAATTAGACTCCATGTGGTTAAACATATGGAAAACCACTGTGAAGATTATGAGAAGCTTCTCAGGAGTGAGTACAGTTGTTTGACACAGTATATTAGTGTTTCCAAAATGAAATATGTCAATAGCTGGGCAACTGAGGTGGAAATTCAGGCTGCAGCGGATAGTTTAAGAATAAATATCTTTACTTTTTACGGTGGTCGTTGGTTGAGATATAGCTCAACGTCAGAATCCAGTCGTGGGATTTATTTGGACAACTCGAGTGGTAATCACTACGAGTGTGTGACATGTGTCAATGAGGGTCAGTTAGGAAGTTGCTTTGGCATTTGTCAGAATGGTACATCTCAGGTCAGTCAGTATGGTACCAGGTCACATCGGCATCAAGTAAATTGCGCTGATAGTGAAGTAGCAGTTGGTTTGAATGATGTCGTTGAAACAGGCAAAGAAAAACATCAGTCCATGGTTCCACGTGTAAGCCCGTCCAAATATCTAAAAAGGAAAAGGGCCCTGGACAAAAGATGTAAATATGTCGCTGACATGAGCATAAGGGAGACAAAGAAGGTAATGACTATGAAGAATTACAGAGAACAAGCAGTCTTTAGGCAGAGAAAGAAGACGAGGAGTGTTGAAAAGTATAGAAATGATGTCATTCATAAAAATAGAGTTAAAACATCTAGCATCTATAAGTATAGGAATGACAGCTTGCATCGGGACAGGGTCAAGATGTGTAGTGTGAGTAAGTATAGAAGTGACAGCTTGCATCGGGACAGGGTCAAGATGTGTAGTGTGAGTAAGTATAGAAGTGACAGCTTGCATCGGGACAGGGTCAAGATGTGTAGTGTGAGTAAGTATAGAAGTGACAGCTTGCATCGGGACAGGGTCAAGATGTGTAGTGTGAGTAAGTATAGAAGTGACAGCTTGCATCGGGACAGGGTCAAGATGTGTAGTGTGAGTAAGTATAGAAGTGACAGCTTGCATCGGGACAGGGTCAAGTTGTGTAGTGTGAGTAAGTATAGAAGTGACAGCTTGCATCGGGACAGGGTCAAGATGTATAGTGCGAGTAAGTATAGAAGTGACAGCTTGCATCGGGCCAGGGTCATTATGCAGGGCGTCAAAAAATATAAAATGGATACAAGGCACCGGGCCAGTGTCAAACTAGCCAGTATGAAGAAATATCACAGTAATTTAGAACGCAAAATGCGTGTCATTGCAGATGTGAAGGCACGAAGGCATGCTGCAAAGTTGCGAGAGGAAGAATTTGATGTTGTTGTTGAGAATTTTTTAGAGAAAGTGAAGAATGGGCCCCAGTTTGTCTGCTGTGTGTGCCATAGGTTGATGTTTAAACATCAGGTCCTGCAGTGTCACAGAGAGCATTACAGCAAAAGTGCAAGTGCTTCTCTTGTGAACACGTGCATTAATGAGGATTATTTGCACAAATGTAGTGCAGAGTGCACGGTGCCTTGTTTGTTGTTGGAGTCTGGTAGAGGGCAGTTGTGGGTTTGCTACACTTGCCATTACAAGATTAGCAAAGGGGAATTCCCACCTGAATGTGTGGCAAATAATTTGGGGGTGGACCCGATTCCTCCTGAGCTGGCTTGCTTAAACAGCTTAGAGCAACACTTAATTGCACTAAATATCCCCTTCATGAAAATGCTAGCTTTGCCTAAAGGGGGGCAAAATGGTGTCCATGGGCCTGTGACTTGTGTTCCGGCCAATGTTGTAGAAACGACAAATTTGTTGCCACGGTCCAATATGGAAGGCTCTATGCTCCGTGTCAAACTCAAAAGGAAGCTGACTTACAAAGGACACTACGAGTACCATTTTGTTGACAGCATGCACATTCGTGAAGCCTTGAGGTATCTGAAAGAGTCTAATGTGCATTATGAAGATATAGAGTACAACGAGGAGTGGGTCAATGACTTTTGTAGGGAACCTGATGCCTCTCAGGTGGAGGACAGTGTTCCTGCAGTAGATGTCACACCGCCTCTAGATGCAGAAGATGAGCTTCTTCATGATAGACAGCAACACTGCATGTTTCAGGACACATGTTTAATGCCAGTTGACATTGGTCAGGAAGCGCTAGATCAGTATTATGACAATATATTGAATGTGGCTCCGGCAGAAGGCAATAATCCTGTGAGGTTGCTTTCTGACCATTCGAATGAAGCTAAATGTTTCCCAGTGTTGTTTCCACGCGGCCGTTTCACGTTTCATGACACTCGACAATATAGGCTGACGGCGTCGCGATATTTCAATAATCGTATCATGCATGCTGATAAGCGGTTTGGGCAGAATGTGGAATACATATTCTATGCTCAGTACTTGTGTGAACTTGTGCAGGTGGTGTCGAGCATTTCCATTGCTTTACGCAAAGGAATTGCTGGTTTGGTGGCAAAAATGGCCAAGGATTTGTTGACCAACGATGAGTCGTTAAAGACATTGTTGGAATGTGACCAGGGCTATCGTTTTCTGAAGCCCATCAGAGGTACTCCAGCCTTTTGGCAGAGTACGCAGCGCGATATTTTGGCTTGTGTGCGTCAGCTTGGTGTTCCCACGTGGTTTTGCTCTTTTTCGTCTGCTGATTTACGGTGGCAAAACTTGGTAGACTGTGTTTTGAGGCAAGAGGGTAGAACGCAAACGGCTGCAGAGTTGGAGTGGGCTGACAGGTGTGATTTGTTGAGACGGAATCCTGTGACTGCTGCACGGATGTTTGATTTCCGGTGGCATGTCTTTCTCAGAGAGGTGATAATGTCTTCGAGCCAACCGATTGGCAAAGTTGTAGACTATTTTTACCGGGTGGAATTTCAGCAGCGTGGTTCCCCGCATGTACATTGTTTGTTCTGGGTCGAGAATGCCCCACGTATTGAAGTGAACTCAGATGAAGAAGTCACAAAGTTTATTGATAGATATGTTACTTGTGAATTGCAGCCACAGGATGAAGGATTGACAGAGACAGTGTCTTCCGTACAGCAGCATTCTAAGAGACACTCTAAAACGTGCAAAAAGAAAAACACAGTGTGTCGTTTCGGTTTTCCCAAACCTGTGTCAGGACGAACATTTATTAGCCATCAGTTTGACGGACAGGGACAAAAAACATGCACTTGTCAGGTTAGCCAATCAACCGGTGTTAAAACATGCACATGTCCAAAAGCATCCCAAAATGCCGTAAACATGAAAGCAGAAGAGGCGTCGGAAATCATAAAATCCATTAAAACAGCCCTGGCTGACGAGAACCACGCATATCAAAGCGTGGAACATTTGTTCCATAGTCTCGGTATAACACAAAATACTTTTGAGGCCGCACATCGCCGCTTGGGTCGTCGTACGGAAGTCATAATGAAGCGTCAAATCAATGAGGTTTGGATCAATCCATACAGCAAACCTCTGCTTAAATGCTGGAATGCTAATATGGACATCCAGTATGTCGTTGATGCGTATGCGTGCGTGGTTTATATAATCTCGTATATTTCCAAAGCTGAGAGGGAGATTGGATTGCTGCTGAGTAATGCCCAGAAAGAAGCATCCAAACAGGCAAACGTCAGTGCCAAAGAGGCCTTAAAAAGTCTTGGCAGTGTGTACCTGCACAATAGAGACGTGTGTGCACAAGAGGCCGTTTACCGGGTGACAAATATGCATCTTAAGGAATGCTCGCGCAAAGTAGTTTTTGTTCCAACAGGGGACAATGTGGTCAAAATGAGTTTGCCTGTGAGTGTTTTGCGTCAAAAAGCTTCATCGGCCGAATTAACAACGGAAGACATGTGGATGACCAGCATTGTCGACCGTTATAAAAACAGACCAAACGACGACACGTTTAATGACATGTGCTTGGCACAATTTGCTTCGGAATACCGCATCATTAGCAAAAACGAAAGGTCGGCATCCAAAATAGAACTTAAAAACAACTACGGACATGTGACAAAACGTACACGGACCAAACCTGCCGTCGTACGCTCTGCGCGCTTTTCAGAAACCAAAAACCCAGAGTTGTATTATCGTAGCCTTTTGCAGTTGTATCTGCCATACCGAGTGGATTTGCAGTTAAGACCTGCCAACTGCCCAACATTTGAAGAATTTTATGACAATGGTGCGGTCCGATTAAATGATGGGTCGATGCATTCTGTTCGATCCATAGTGGAAACAAATAAACAACATTTCGACAGCGACGGGGATGAACTGGACAGCATCCAAAGATCTATTGATCACAGCGGTGTTGCTGAGGATGCGTGGTGTCTGCTGTGTCCAGAGCAAGAATTGGAAAGGCTACAATGCGAAGAAGAACGCCGGAAAAAACAACAGTTGGTCGAAGAAGAGGCAGAAGTAATACCTGACTTGGCAAATGAAAATAGAACCGCTCTAAACTTACAAAAGCAAAAGTCAATGAGTCGAAATGATGGCTTGGCATTAATCCGCTCCCTAAATAATACTCAAATGGACATTTTTTACAAAATTAGACAGTGGTGCCTTGATAAAGTAGGTGGGAGAAAACCCGAGCCTTTACACTTATTCATCACAGGTGGTGCCGGGACAGGAAAAAGCCACCTAATTAAAGCCATCCAATATGAGGCTACCAGGTTGTTGTCAACAATGTGTCGGCAACCGGACAATATTTCTGTCTGTCTAGCTGCACCAACAGGGATTGCTGCTTACAATTTGAATGCCACAACAATACACAGCACATTGAGCATCGGCAAGGATACCCGTTTGCCTTACACACCACTGGGTGAGGAAACGGTGAATTCCTTGCGTGCCAAGTTCGCGGACCTCCAAATTTTGATTATCGATGAAATATCGATGGTTGATCACAAGTTGTTGACGTACATTCATGGTAGGCTCCGACAAATTAAGCAAACCGGTGACTATGCTGCATTTGGCAACGTCAGCATCATCGCAGTCGGTGATTTTTACCAGTTACCGCCAGTCAAAGGAAAGCCTCTTTATGTCGAAGACGCCACTTTCAACTTGTGGGCAAATCTTTTCAGTGTTGTCGAACTGACAACGATAGTCCGGCAAAAAGATAATCAGTTTGCAGCATTGCTAAATAGACTCCGCAAACATCCAAAAGGCGCGGCGTTGTTGGAAACAGACATAGAACTTTTGAAACAGCGCGAAACGGGTGAGGTCAGCTCCGCGTTACATGTGTTTCCAACCAATCAACAAGTAAACGAATACAATCTAAAACAGCTTTTCAGGATCTGTCCGGAGTACACGACGATAAAAGCTGAGGATTTCAGCCAAAACAAAAAATCCGGTAAATTAGAAAGAAAAGTAGGGCACCACAGCAAAGTTTACAACACGTGTTTAGAGGAAACTCTGCACATCGCTAAAGATGCACGTGTAATGCTTTGCAAAAACATCGATATTGACGACGGCTTAGTTAACGGGGTTAGTGGCACTGTCTCTGATGTTCTTTTCCAAAAGGATGACACATTTCCGAGTAAGATCTATATAAAGTTTGATGATGCCAAAGTAGGTCAACAAAGGCGCGCACAAACTGCTGAGTCTGTCACGCTAAAAGACAGTACATTTATTCTGCCAGAGGAAGAAAAAGTAACTAAAAGTGGTGGCATGCGTCGCCAGTTCCCTCTGAAGCTCGCTTGGGCTTGCACGGTACATAAAGTCCAGGGTGTTACCGTGAGCAATGTAGTTGTGTCTCTAGACAGGGTGTTTTCCGCAGGGCAGGCGTATGTTGCATTGAGTCGGGTCACAGCTTTAGACGGTTTGATTATTGAAAAGTTTAATGCCGAAAAGATTTACTGTAATGATGCCATTAAGAATGCTGTAGGTAGGATGCCAGCATTTTTGACAGAAAGTGAACCAACACAAACAAATGTACAACCACCACATTTCACAATTTATTTGATGAATGTCCAAAATTTGACAAAACATGCGTCAGATTTGGCAGCATGTACACAGCACCTGCAGCCTAACTGCATCGCTGTGACAGAAACGTGGCTGCCAACGGCATGTACACCCAGCAGTGTAACCATTCCTGGGTATCATTTCCATAGCCAACCACGATGTTTGTCTTACTCCAGCAGTAACCCTGCTTTGGTAGAATTACAAGGGCAACAGCATGGCGGAGTTGGCATGTACATTGCAGACCACCTGCACTGTAGTGTTGTCTCCGCCCCAAACTTCAACTTGGAAGTTTTACTGGTGAACTGCTCCTCACCCAGTGTGTTAATAGCAGTTGTGTATCGACCACCCTCCTATCCAATGGCGTTGTTTCAAGGTCACCTTGGCACGCTGCTGGATTGGTTGCACCAGGAGTACGCCAGCATTGTCGTACTGGGAGATTTTAATGAAAATTTGTTAAAATCTTCCACTATCAGCACATTCATGGCTAGGAAAGGGTTCTGCCAGTCAGTCAAACATCCTACCACAGAAAAGGGTACACTAATTGACCATGTATATGTCAAAACATCACACTTTGATGTAGAATCGGTTGTGATGCCCACTTATTTCAGTGATCATGAAGGGATTTTGTGCTCTTTTAAACACTAAATTTAAAACGCACACACACGCACATACACATTCCACTTCAGCGTTCTTCTGGCAGTCTTATGGTGTAAGTGTAGTGTATAGTGTAAAATAGGTTTAGGTTCAACCAGTGGACAATTTACAATCCACGAGTTTACTTGCCCACGAGAACGGTGGATTGTATTTGTCAATCACTGAATGAACGTGTAAGTGTAGTGTATAGTGTAAAATAGGTTTAGGTTCAACCAGTGGACAATTTACAATCCACGAGTTTACTTGCCCACGAGAACGGTGGATTGTATTTGTCAATCACGGACTAAAAGTGAAATCACTGGTCATAGTTAAGATCCCAGTTTCTGTCAAACCAGTAAATTAACATGTAAATATTGTAAACATGTAAATATTGTAAACATGTAAATATTGTAAACATGTAAATATTGTAACATCTGCTTGTATTTTAAATAATGTAAATATGTATATATGTAAATATGTATATATGTAAATATGTATATATGTAAATATGTAAATGTGTATATATGTAAATAGTACCTGATGAAATGATCCCAGTGCTGCCTCACTCACCTGTCCTCTTGTCTTGATAGTTACCGCCTGTCTGCCTTAAAGTTAAATACTAAAGGGATTCAAACCTTTTTCAACAGTTATTTTTCTAACCAAATTGTATTAGTCAATCACGGCCGCAAAATTCAACCACTGCCCAAAATTAAGAATCAAAGGGATTAAAACTAAGACTTTTCTGAACACGTTGGTATTTTTCTAACCAGTGGACATTTTCCAATCCGCGAGTTTACTCTTCCGAGAACGGTGGATTGTGTTTGTCAATCACTGGCGAAAAATACGTTTTTTCAGACACGGTAATGCAAACAATGAGGGCAATGTAAATATGTAAATGAATATGTAAATATGTAAATATGTAAATATGTAAATATGTAAATATGTAAATATGTAAATATGTAAATATGTAAAAATGTAAAAATGTAAAAATGTAAATATGTGAATGTATATTGTGACTAACCTCTGCTCTTGTCTTTCCAGTTGCCGGCTGTCTTCAGTTCCACGCACATGATCTTTATATTAAACATAGTAGCAGTAGAAGTACATGCGTAGATTTAACATAGTAGCAGTAGAATAGCATAGAAGTAAAACTAATCCCATAAGTGCATCATACCAACTATTATAATAGCAATGTAGTCGTTTGCATGCATGTGAGTTTTCATCAACAGGACAAGACCCCTCTGACGGTGTGAGTGTCCTCTGACAACTGCTGCATGTGGTAAGATATGGAGCTGTTTTCACTATTCATATTGGTCAAATTCTGTTCATGTGTGAAACACTTGACTTTTTTGCCACTTGACATTATACTCGCATGTGATTTCTCCCGATACGTAAACCGGGCTCCAGACCACAAGTTAAACTTTGCTTAGTAAATAAAATACATCTTGAAATGTTGCCAGTCGCATAAAAACAATTTTTTTGACCAACTAGCTTTAATTAGCTAGAAGTTGGAAACACCTCCACTATGCTAAATGGGACACAGACTCTTACATGAGTTTATGTTCTGCAGGGGAAAAATGTTAACCTGTTAACCAAAATGTATGGGGGCCTTGTGCTTGTGCTACTAAAATTATACATACAATGCCATGGTACTTGTAGTAAAAAAACCTTCCTCATGCTGTCTTTGACTTTTTATATGATCATAGCAAGTTTACTAACACATTTGCTTTCACTCTTTCTCTGACCTGTAGTGAATGCTGGCTGCTTCCAGAGGAGCTCCCACCGTTGCACCTTGACATCCACCCATTGATGACTAGATAGGATACTGGTGATTCCGGGAACTGGTCATCGTGGGACTGCAACTGCTGATCCTTACCTCCACCCATTCTTAATCCTCTGTCCTTTCTTCACCACTGTCTACCTACCATCTCTCCATGTCATCCCTCTCAACCCAACCGGTCGAGACAGAAGGCCGCCCCATAGAGCCTGGGTTCTGTCCAAGGTTTCTCAAAGAGTTTTTCCTTGCCTCCGTTGCCAAGTGCTTGCTCGTGTGGGGTTCAGTTGGTTCTCTTTCTAGATAGCTTCCATATGATGATTAGAATTGGCACTAAATAAAATAAATTGGCTTGACATAACTGCTTTTGTCATTTCTGCATGTTTAGTACATAAGCCCACACGTGTTCATTCATAGTTTAGACAATCTACAATGTCAACTTGGTCTCTGCTGCTATCCTGCAAAACACTCCACCCACTTTGACCCTGGGTAGACCACAGAGATGCTTCACAGACCAAGGACCCAACCAGCAATCGTGATGGAGTCCACCAGCATGGCACATCAAGATATAGCTGGGATTGGTTCCAGCACACCTATGACCCATGTGGAGGATGAACAGCATAGAAGGATGGTATAATGATGAATGTCAGCATAATTGTGTCCATAATTGACTGTGTGGCAGGGTGCTATGACAGATATTGACAACTCTTTCAAAGGTGGGTATGTGGTCATGTCCTGTTTGATGTCACAACTCCCTAAAAGTCTTGGGACAGACACACTATGTAGAATGTAGTTTTACGTCTCCGGAGGTTGGTGGCGCTATACAGTCTAAGGTGGGTACATGGTCATGTCCTGTCTGTGCCACCATAGAAAAAATCAGACCATATAGGATGGAGTTATACAATTCAAACAGTTGGTGGCGCTATATGTACACAGACTGATTTGGAGACGATCCGACCAAGTTTTGGCAGATATACATTTCAACCAGTTGGTGGCGCTATAGAGTATGTACACACAGTATAACAAACTAGAGATTGACCCAACACCAAAAAAAATTTCAAGACAATCTGACCATGAATCAGGAAGTTACGGAAGATGTACATCTCTGCCTGTTGGTGGCGCTATACAGTATGTACACACACAGTCATAGACCAGAGTGTACCCCAGACCACCAGAAAAAAATTTGAGGTATATCCGACCATGTGGAAGGAAATTACAGCTGATATACATTTCCACCAATTGGTAGCGCTATACAGTCTATGTACACACAGTATAACAGACCAGAGATTGACCCAACACACCAAAAAAAATTTCAAGAGAATCTGACCATGACTCAGGAAGTTATGGCAGATATACATTTCCACCAGTTGGTGGCGCTGTGTTTTGAACATGGGTTCTGGAGCGTTAGGTGCGTCCTGTCATGATAGACTTCTCCACCGAAAATCATAGTGATACGTGCAACGGGTGGCGAGGGATAATGAATTGAAACTTCTAGGTGGCGCTAGTGTGTCAATTTAGATTGGTGTCACATGGGAGCACCACCAGGGCGCTCAGGCCTGGATTCTGACCTTACGTGTAAGATTTCAGCAGCCTGTGACCTTCTGCGGGCAAAATATGAGCCTTCGATGGTCAATGGCGAAGGCTGACCATTCGCCGTGGCCACGCCCACCACATGTGCTTTACACACATCATAGTCCATCGACTGACATCATCAGTCTGTCAGTCAAACTGTGTATTGACTTTGATGTACATTGCTTCAAGGCAAGGCCAGACACCAGGCAGGGCCAGATAAGGTAAAAGTTAAGGTTAAAGTAAAAGTTTGGTGGCGTGCCACGCCCACATCCTAAGTAGCAGCCCAAAATCCTTCGCAATTTAACGTGGGCCATCCGTCTAGAGTCCGTTGATGCTACAACGGACTCATTCGGTCAAACCCCCTAGGAGGAGTTCGTCGAGATACGACCTCTACTGCCGCCCCCAAATGGCCGCCGCCACCTAAAATGGCGGACTTCCTGTTGGTTTTAGAACATGGGTTCTTGAGACTTTTTTGTGCGTCCTGTCACGAGTGATGTCTCCGTCGAAAATCATGCCCATACGTGCAACGGGAGGCGAGGGATAATTATTTAAAAACTTGTAGGTGGCGCTAGTGAGTCAATTTGGCTTGGTTTCAAATGGGGGCCCCACCAGGGCCCTCAGGCCTGGAATCTGCCCCCCCTTATGAGTTTTCAAGCACATGCGATCTTCTGCGGGCGAATGATGACCCTTTCTTTGTAAACGGCGAGGCCTGAGCATTCGCCGCCAGGCCACGCCCACCACATGCGCTTTTCCTGCATCATGGTCCATCAACAGGCTTCACCAGGCTGTCAGGCAGTGACCTTGTGACCTCGGTGTTCATCTGATGAATCTCCTGCCAGAAAACGCCTCATGTAGATGACACGCCTTTAGCCTGTCGCCAATAGGTGGCGCTGCGACGAAATCAGGAAGTGACCTACGGGGACTTTCGGGGCGAGGCCATGATCACATGTACCAAGTATGATGAAGATCTGACCACGTGGAGCCAAGTTATTCACGTCTACAGTTACGCTCAGCGTGCAAGGCCCGGACAGATGAAAAAGGGCAAAATTTGGGGGCGTGCCACGCCCACATCGTATGGAATATCCCAAAATCCTTCGCAATTTAACGTCGGCCATCCGTCTAGTGTCCGTTGATGCAACAACGGACTCATTCGGTCAAACCCCCTAGGAGGAGTTCGTCGAGATACGACCCCTACTCCTGGCCCGAAAAAGGCCGCCGCCATCCAAAATGGCCGACTTCCTGTTCATTTTGCAATATGGGTTCTTGAGACTTTTTGGTCCGTCCTGTCACGATAGACGTCTCCACCAAGTTTCGTGACGATCGATGAAACTGGTGGCGGGGGCCAATTTTTTTTTTAATTCAAGGTGGCGCTAGAGAGCCAATTTTGGAACATTATATTTGAAACCCATAAAATATCAAATTTTTCGCCAGACCTGATGCGCTTGGCAAATTTGGTGAGTTTTCGGGCATATTAAGGCCCTCAAAATGGCGCCCAAAGGCGGAGAAGAATAATAATAATAATAATAATAATAAGAAAAAGAAACGGAACGATTACAATAGGGCTTTCGCACTGGTCAGTGCTCGAGCCCTAATAATAATAATAATAAACATTACGATTACAATAGGGCTTTCGCACTGGTCAGTGCTCGAGCCCTAATTACGATTACAATAGGGCTTTCGCACTGGTCAGTGCTCGAGCCCTAAATATGTGATTTGGATACACATGACAGAGGTCTATTAAACTCATGAAGAACATGCAACTTAGTGAAAATTGGATTTAGCGCCTTTTGGTTGCAAGCTCTTCACTTACCCTAGCTTTTGTTGCAACTGCACAGTCAACAGCTTGGGCAGCCCTGGGTGTTCGTCGCATACGGAAACCTTTCTTCCGTGGCATCTAAAAGAAAAGAGATGAAATCAATGTCAGTTCACACACCATGTACTTAAGCTTCTAAATGCTCTTTTCCATGCTTTCTGGTTACCCCGTGTGTGCGTGGGTTTTCGCCGTGCCCCCCCCCATTGGCGATGCCATATTGTCCATAGGCATGAAACTGAGTGTGAATGGTTGTCTATATGTGCCCTGTGATTGGCTGACAACCAGGATGTACCCCGCCTCTCGCCCGAATACAACTGGGATAGACTCCAGCAGCAGCAGTAGAAAATGAATGAACATATCCATACATCTTACGTACTGCCTATCCTCACAAGGGTCGCGGGCATGCTGGAGCCTACCCCAGCTATATTCAGGCGAGAGGTGGACTACATCCTGGTCACCAGCAACCCACAGGGCACATATAGACAACCATTCACAGTCACATTCATGGCCACAGACAATATGGAGTGTGTGTGGGGTGGGGGTCAAATGAAAGTGAGTATGAATGGTTGTCTCTATGTGCCCTGTGATTGGTTGACAACCAGGATGTACCCGCCTCTCGCCTGAATACAACTGGGATAGACTCCTGCAGCAGCGGTAGAAAATGAATGAATATATCCATATATTTTCTGTGCTGCTTATCCTCACAAAGGTTGTGGGCATGCTGGAGCCTACCCCAGCTGTATTCTGGCGAGAGGTGGACTACACCCTGCTCACCAGTCAAGCATGGGTCACAGAGACAACCATTGACAGTCACATTAATGCCTATGGACAATTTGGAGTCACCAGTGGGGGAGGGGGTACACGGAGAAACACACACGCACAAAATACATGCAAACTCCACACAGAGATAAAATGATAAATCAAACTTTCTGTCAATAAATACAACTATTATGCAGAAAGCACAACATAAATAAATAAACACCAGCTGTGTGTTTTACTGCAAGAGTACTATCTTCCCCCACCCCCCTCATATTGTGTGCGTTTGAGTGGGCACATGCACACTTGGGTGTGGCTCTTTCGATGAATGACGGGGTTAATCATTACAAACAAGAAAAATGAAGAAAACGTAAGGTGGGCGTCTTCTCCTCCACAACAGCATCTCCCGGTGCAACGCGGTAGTGGTTTAGATGAGTGACAGGGTTAAAATCATTGGAAACAGAGAAAGTTAAAAAGTTGAAAACCTACGGTGCGGTGGCTTCTCCACACAAGCAAATCCCAGGTGCTGGTGAATCGCGATAATGCTTTTATGGTACGCTATCTCCATTTAGCACAGGTCACAGAATCGTTACCTTTAGGCTAACAGCTCGTTTAAGGTGCGGCAACAACGAATACAATTTTCGCTATACAGCGTTAAGCTCCGACCGTTCGTGTATCCTAAACAAGCGGCCTACGTGCAGCACCGCCGAATATAACTTGAGCTATATGGAGTTAAGTTCCGACCGTTAGTGTATCCCAAACATGCAGTTATCGTGCGGCGACACCAACGACAACATATAAATACATAAAATTATACATATATGGAGAAAAAAACAAAGAAAAAACAAAATGGAGTTAAGCTCCAACCGGACGTGTATTCCTGCGGATCGCGCTCGGTGCTCATTCTTACAAATGAATATATTTCAGTTTACTAAGTCTATTAAAAAAAACTCACCTCTATGTCAGCAGATGAAGTCCAACACAATGGCAAACTGCAGTTTCCGGCGAATGTGGGTGTCTTGTTTTAGGCAATGCAAAAAGCGTTCTTTCTCGAAAAGTTTTCTGTTCGGTCGAGCAGAAGGGGGGCACGCGAAGCAGCATTTATAGCACCATGCACCACACCGTTGGAGAACTGACCAATCGTAGTTCACAAAACCAACCTGTCAGGCTCCACCTTTGGATAATTGACCAATCGTAAGTCACCAAACAAACAACCTATCAGCGATTGTCTGATTGAATGTAATGTGAAAGTTGGGCGGGTCAATATTTTGAAAATTTACCAATCGTGCCTCACTCACCTATCAATCAATCAATCGATCAGCTATTGGCGGAATGAATGTAATTTGAAATTGGGCGAATTAAACCAAACCATGTTCACGTGGACGAACGGAGGGAAAACTAGCCAATGGCATTGCGTGCTCACTGTATAAATAAGCTGAAGTGCGACTATCGCCATAACGATGAACATGACTCAGAGGACAACGTTGTGGCTCGTCGGCAGCTCCATCGTGACCCTGCTGGAAAGACACGTCAGGCGATATTGCCGGGACCCGAATTTCGGGCTCCCTTGCCAAGTCACCTGGCATGGACAAGGCGGCAGGAGGTGGGAACATCTGGTGCCTTTTATACGCCAGAAGTTACAAACGGGAGCGACACCTCCACAGTTGCTGCTCATCCACCTTGGCGGCAATAGTTTTGGCTTCAGCGGCCAAAATTGCCGCCGGCTTCTCATCAAGATGATGGCGGATCTCGATTACATCATCCACTTGCTACCCGGCACAGTGGTGATGTTTTCGGATATCTTGCCCCGTTGGAACTGGCGTTACCAGACGGCACCCACAGGACGTGGACTGGACAATGCAAGGAAAAGGATTAACCGAGTCCTTGGCGGCTTCCTCCGACAACGCGGCATGAAGCGCATCCCGCATTCCAACATCTCCGTCCACAACTTGCTTGCCGAGGGTTGCCATATCAACAAAAGGGGAAATGAGACGCTCTACCTCAACTTTCACCGAGAAATCGCTGGGCATCTGCAGTAGATTCACCACAACGGCTCTTTTAAGAGCCAACCACTTTTCCATAAAGAGCAAAATGTTCCAATGCAGTCCACACACCGCAACGCACTGCTTCAGAATAAAACGTAAACAAATGGTTGTCAAATGGATCTGACCGATTTCAATCAGAATGATGTACAAAATACTACACTCGGAAAATGACCCAGAGCCTTATTAAATATAACAATAATAAAGTTTACTAACTTAGTAAAACCTCTGAAAATCATTTAATCGCTTACATAAATAAATGCTTAAAAGTCCAGCGCTTCGTTTCCGATGGGAAACTCTTGTGGGAACAGCCGAGCTACTTCCGGAGCTCATTACAAATATAATACAAGACTATTCAGCATTCGTTTTCTACCGCTCACCCTCACGAAGGTCGCGGGGGGTGCTGGAGTCTATTTAGAATTAACTTAGCATGTATTTTGGAATGTGGGAGGAAACCGGAGTACCCGGAGAAAACCCACGCATGCACGGGGAGAACATGCAAACTGTACACATAGATGGCCAACAGTATTCATTAAAATTATTTATTCATGGTTTCATATACAAAATATTAATTCTAATTATGAATTGCTGCATGTTTTCCTGTAATTATATTTGGAGATATAATTCATGTCAATGTGCATTTTTGGCAGGCGAGTGATTAGCGTGCAGACCTCACAGCTAAAAGATGCCAGTTCAATTCCAGTTTGCATGTTCTCCCCGTGCATGCGTGGGTTTTCTCCAAGTACTACGGTTTCCTCCCACATTCCAAAAACATGCTAGGTTAATTGGCCACTCCAAATTGTCCATAGGTATGAATGTGAGTGTGAATGGTTGTTTGTCTATATGTGCCCTGGGATTGGCTGGCCACCAGTCCAGGGTGGCCCCCGCATTACGCCCGAAGACAGCTGGGATAGGCTCCAGCACCCCCTTGTGAGGATGAGCATTCGAAAATGAATGCATGAATGAATGTGCATTTGAATTCATTCTTTAGAACTGTGGATTTAAAACACAATCCAAAAACGATGTACATGAAATTAGACAGCACTTTCAAAAACAAACCATTGTAACACTGTTTATGCTCCTTTTTAAGGTGGCGGCCCGTGGCCTGGCAATGTAGGCGCTGCACATTGGAGGATACTTCAAAAGGGGAGCTTCTCAAGTATTATCAAGTCAAGCACAGTATTTATGGTTGTGGCTGTACCCTGTACCTGTACCTCTTCCCTGTACCCTTCGGAAGTACCCTGTCTTGGAACATGGAACAGTGGTGAAGTGGTATTCTTCCACGCTATCCTCCAGGAGCTGAATCAAAACCAACTAATCACCAATTAAAGAAGAGAGACAGCCCAGTCATTAAGGACTTGATGTGGAGAACTTTTGCACATAGAGGAACATACGACATACAAATGAGCATCAGTGACATGAAGCACAGGTGGCCTACCTTGTTTAATGTCTCACAGGTGAGTATTTGGATCTTTTGTGTTAAACACATTATGGACTGTAAACCTGTATGTTTCACAGTTATACTTAAGTATGTGCTTCACTGCTTGCTTGTTTCCAGCAAGGAAAAGCGATGTCAGAGCAACAATTCAAGCACAGATGTGATGAGCAGGCACAGCAACAGCCACAATAACCACAATCTTACATACAGCCCCCTAAGTATAGAAGTTCATGTGTTGATATTTCCATAAGTGTCAGAATGTCATCAAAATGTCCTTCTTTGTGCATTTGAGCCACATGCTGCATCCATTTCAGCCATATACTCATATGCTCATGTTGATGTACCCTGAGGTTATATATTTCAAATAGAGATTTTGTCACGGGGTGTCGAGGGTTGGACCCCAGATGCAGAGGAAGGCCAACAGGAGTTGCAGTAAGAGTCTTTTAATAGGCAAAGTCCCAGAAACAAAACTGCCCAGGGGGCAACACAAGGTGGTGGCGAGGAAAAACACGAGGAAAAAACAAAAATCTCGCCACCGAGCACTGCTAACATAAATTACTAAAGAGAACACAGGAGGCTGGCTGGACGGCTAGGGAGTGCTGGGTAGACCGGAGTACCAGAAGGTTAGCAGGATACTAAGCGAGGAACCAGCGACTGCCGCTGCAAGCGGCGGCCTTAAATGGCCAGTTGATTGGATGGGCTTCAGGTGTGCCCAGTCCTCCCGCCTCCAGCCCGCTCCAGGATATCTGGAAAACACGGAAAAGCAGACCAGAAGGCAGGAACAGAACTGTGACAGTACCCCTCCCTCTAAAAGTCGCCACCTGGCGGCTTACCTGGCTTCTCTGGAAAACATCTATAGAAATCGGAAAGGAGGGTGGGATCAAGGATGAGGGAGCGGGAAATCCAAGAGCGTTCCTCCGGCCCGTACCTCTCCCAGTCCACCAAATACTGGAAACCCCTGCCCCTTCTTCTCACGTCTAAAATGGCCTTGACTGTAAAAGCGGGGTGGCCATCGACCAGTCTGGGCGGAGGGGGGGGAACTTCCGGGGGGCTGAGGGTACTGGAGGCAACTGGCTTGAGGAGGGAGACGTGGAAGGCTGGGTGTATCCGGAGAGCTTCAGGGAGACGGAGCTGCACAGAGGAAGGGCTGAAGACCCGTACTATTGGGTATGGGCCGATGTACCTGGGTTGGAGCTTCTTTGAGTCAGTGTGGAGTGGTAGGTCCCGAGACGAGAGCCACACCCTCTGTCCAATCTTGTATTCTGGGGCGGCCGAACGGTGGCGGTTGGCCAACAGCTGGTTCCGCTCGGAGGTGCGACCCAGCGCGGCCCGGGTGTTGTGCCATGCTCGGCGAGCAGGTCTGAGGTGGGCTGCCACTGAGGGGACAGCGGACTCTGACTCCAGTGAGGGGAAAGCCTGGGGTTGGTATCCGTACGCCACATGGAAAGGTGAAAGGCCCGTGGCTGAGCTGACCAGAGAGTTGCGAGCGTATTCGATCCAAGGGAGATTAAAGGACCAGGAGGCGGGTTGCTGATGGCAGACGCAACGGATGGCCGCCTCCAGGTCCTGGTTGGCTCTCTCCGTTTGGCCGTTGGTCTGGGGGTGGTAACCCGAGGACAGGCTGGGTGAAGCCCCAAGGGACTTGCAAAAAGCCTTCCAGACTGCTGACGTGAATTGGGGGCCCCTGTCTGAGACTATGTCCAAGGGGATACCATGCAGTCTGAAGGCATGGTGGACCAACAGATCAGCCGTCTCCAGGGCCGACGGGAGTTTGGGGAGGGCGACGAAATGAGCCATCTTCGAGAACCTGTCGACCAGCGTGAGTATGACAGTGTTGCCATTGGATGGAGGGAGGCCAGTGACGAAGTCCAGAGCCACATGGGACCACGGGCGGGAGGGAATGGGTAGTGGTTGCAGCAACCCAGCTGGAGGCTGATGGGAGGACTTGTTCCGAGCACAGATGGGACAGGCTGCCACAAACTCCCGTACGTCAGCTCGGTAGGAAGGCCACCAGAACCGCTGTGCCAAGAGGAAGTCAGGGTGAAGTTGAACCGTGCGAGAAAGAGCGCCCACCGTGCGGGGGTTGAGCCTCTGGGCAGAGCGGAGGTAGGCCAGGTTCTTATGGTCCGTGTGCACGATGAAAGGTGGTTCCGCACCCTCCAGCCAGTGCCTCCATTCCTGCAGAGCGAGTACAACGGCCAGCAATTCTCTGTTGCCGATGTCATAATTCTGTTCGGCCCCGGTCAGGCGACGAGAGAAGAAGGCGCAGGGGTGCAGTTTCTGGTCGGAGGTGGAGCGCTGGGAAAGGACCGCCCCAACGCCAGTATCCGAAGCGTCAACCTCGACAAAGAATTGGGCCGCAGGGTTAGGGTGAATGAGTACCGGAGCGGAGGTGAATAGACCCTTAAGCCGGTTGAAAGCCGCCTCAGCCTCGGGGGTCCAGCTAAAAGACTCCTTCACCGAAGTTAGCCTTGTGAGGGGTCCAGCGACCCGACTAAAATTCCGAATGAATCGCCGGTAGAAATTGGCGAAGCCCAGGAACCGTTGGAGGTGCTTCCTAGTTGTAGGAGCAGGCCAGTCGGCCACAGCCTGGATCTTGGCTGGGTCAGGTTTAATCTGACCACGCTCCACGATAAACCCCAGGAACGCGACTGAAGAGGTGTGAAAGGCACACTTTTCAGCCTTGATGAACAATCTATTCTCTAGGAATCTTTGGAGGACCAACCGGACTTGTTGCACGTGTTCAGCGAGGGAGGAGGAGAAGATAAGTATGTCGTCCAGATAAACGAAGACGAACCGACCCAACATGTCCCGCAGGACATCGTTAATCAAGTTCTGAAACACGGCCGGGGCATTGGTAAGACCGAAGGGCATGACCAGGTACTCAAAATGCCCAAGGGGAGTATTGAACGCGGTCTTCCACTCATCCCCCTCTCGTATGCGCACCAGATGGTAAGCGCTACGCAGGTCGAGCTTAGAAAAAAATTTGGCGGCGTGAAGCAGGTTGAAAGCGGAATCCATAAGCGGCAGAGGGTACTTATTCTTAACCGTAATGTCATTAAGCGCACGATAGTCTACACAGGGACGGAGTGATTTATCCTTCTTTTCGATGAAAAAGAACCCAGCGGCTAACGGTGACGAGGAGGGCCGGATGAGACCAGACGCGAGGGACGAGGAGATATACTGTTCCAGTGCCTCCCTCTCAGGCCGGGAGACATTGTACAGCCGTGACGACGGCAGCACTGCACCTGGGAGCAGATTAATGGCGCAATCATACGGCCGATGAGGTGGGAGGGATTGGGCTCGATCCTTGCTAAAAACCTCCCGCAAATCATGGTAGGCGTCAGGAACGGAGGAGAGGTCGATCCTCTCGGGCGGGGCAGAGCAGGAGGACGTGGTACGAGGCCACGCTGATTTGAGGCAGTGTGTGTGGCAGAACACACTCCAGTTTAAGATGGAGGATTTGACCCAATCGATATGCGGGTTGTGTTTGAGTAACCAGGTAAGCCCTAATACGACCGGAGCGGAGCGAGACGGGAAAACAAAAAAACTCATGGACTCGTGGTGGTTACCGGACACACGTAGTGAGAGAGGCGCGGTCTGGTGAGTAACAGTGGCCAGGTGACGCCCGTCGAGGGAGTGCACCACTTGTGCCGCAGACAATTTAATAACTGGAATGGCGAGGCGTTTAACAAATGACTCGTCCACAAAACTATCATCAGCGCCAGAGTCAATAAAGGCTGAAATGTCCACGTGTCTGTCGCGCCAGGAGAGCGTACCTGGGAGTTGTAGTCTGCTGACTGCTGGGTCTGCTGGTGACGTCATCCCAGCAGGCTGTTCCACCGTTGCGCCACGAGGAGGCGATGCTTGCGAGCGTGGGCGATCTGGGCGGACCGGGCAGCGAGAGATAGTGTGGCCCGCCTGACCACAGTAAATGCAGAGCCGCATCCTTCGACGACGGTCCCTCTCGGCCGGGGTGAGGCGACTTCCTCCCAGCTGCATGGGCTCGTCGTATCTTGGTGCAGATGCTGGCTCGACGGCAGGGAGGGGCCGCAGCGACGACGCCGGTGAGCGGTCCCCGTGCTCGCGGAGATAGCAGCCGGGAGGGAGGCGTCCGTGCTGGAGGAGGCGGTCCTCCTTGTGGTCGTTGCTGCGCCTCTCGATCCCGATGGCCAAGGCGATGAGCTCGTCGAGGTCGGATGGAGTGCAGAGGAATCATTCGTTCCCGGATGTTGTCCGACAGGCCCAGGAAGAAGGCGTCCGCGAGGGACGACGGGTTCCAGTCGCTCTCAGCTGCCAGAGCCCGGAACTCGATGGCGTAGTCGGACGCGCTGCGGCGGCCTTGGCGTAGCCGTAGGAGAGCCCAGGACGCCTTGCGTCCCGGCGGGGTTCGCTGGAAGATCTGCTCCATGGCCTGGGAGAAGGCGGCGTATGACGAACAGACGGGAGAACGGCGGCTCCACTCAGCGGTGGCCCAAGCTCCAGCCCTCCCAGTAAGGTGGGAGGTGACGAAAGCCACTCGCGCTCGCTCCGAGCGAAAAGCCGCTGCCTGCAGTTCGAAGTGTAGCTCGCATTGGGTGAGGAACGGCCGTACCTCCCCCGAATCCCCCGAGAACTTCTTCGGCTTGGAGAGCAGCGCGCCAAGAGCAGGTAAGGAGACGTCCGAAGTCGGCGGGAGGTCGGCGGGCTGCTCGGGGAGCGTCGGGGGGGTGGCGACGGGAACGTCGCGCTGCAGGGCGGACACCAATGCGCTTAGTTGAGCCTCAAGTGCCTTCATCCGTGCGTCCTGCTGGTCGGCCAGGCTCTTAACGCAGGAGCCCAAGGCGTTGAGCTGCTCCTCCTGTTTTCCCAGACGTTGTGCCTGGTGGCGTAGAGCCAACTTAATCGGCTCTGGCTCCACGGGGTCCATATCTTTTGGCTGGTTCCTTCTGTCACGGGGTGTCGAGGGTTGGACCCCAGATGGACATGTCATTAACCACTCCGGAACAGAAGTTGCCGCTGATGCGACGATCTTTGGATGGCAAATAACCAAGAAGAAGATCACTAAGCCCGCAAAAGTTGGCTCGTGGAAAAAATTGCCATACTCTGTGGCAGCAAGCCACCGACCAGTCACCGAAAAAGTAAGGTCTTCAAATGTATATGTTTCTGTTCTAGTAATTTGGGTGATAGTTAAGTAGAACGCTGTTCTCAAACAGCAACGCAGCAAATATAACAATTACAACGGCATGTTAACTCTAGCTATCAGTGTGTATGTATAGCCTTGATATTTGCATCAAGTTGGGGAACGTTAGCTAGTGACACCACCAGCCGGCGGCAGCTCGCTGGAGGGCTTTAGCCCGATGCTAATTGATTAGCTCGCTATTTACTAGTAACTAACTAACGAAGTGATGAAAAAACAGAGCGCCGACTGGCTGGACAGTCTGTTAGTACAATTAACCACACAGCAAGCCGTGTTATTTATCCAGTATTTACATGAAAAATTATGCGAAAGTCAAAAACACCGCAAACACAGACGGATTTCAGTGATTGAATGAGCTCGGTGTTTGCAGCCGACCGCCAGCAGTCAGCTGCCAATCAAAGTGACGTCGCTCTTCACTATGCATGATTTTAGATTGGGAGTCAGAAACTGACACCGAAGGGTTATGACGCGCTGGGAGCGAGAATGTAATGTGGGAAATAAGAACTAGTACAAAGTACAAAGTTAGGGCATGTTTAGGACTGTTTGTGTGTGTGCTTTAGATAATCCTATCCTTACTTGCCATTGTGTTTAGAAAGTGTAATCAAAGTTAATGTCTGCATCTAGCACCTTTGCTTTATGATTGTGTGTGATTTATTTATTTATTTTTTATTTCACAGGTTCACTGTCTACATCATACATATTCAGAAGGCTCTATAATGGTAAGTGCTCTCATATTACTTTAAGCCCTAAATTTGCATTTTCATTTACCTTCAGATACATTTAAAAATGTTTATTATTATTATTATTGATAGAAAATGTTATTTGTATTTTTCGCATTTAATTATACTTGAAAATACAGACTTGCGTTATCCTGCTGGTGTAAACAAGCTAGTGTTAGTCCTTGTGTTTGAAAACATATCAATTTATTTGGACATGATAGCAGGTTTCCATCTTGTTTTGAATTATGGTATTGCCGTGAGCCTTTTTGTTTCAATTTGGCTTGCACATTGTGGATTAATGATATGACTAATGATGAACTTTATGTATGTTGCAGGATTAGGTGCAGGGAATGTGGAGTTGTAAGGGGTGCACAGAAACTGTAGCAAGTAGGTCCAAGCTTTTGCACCACTACAAGTTAAGGCATCCACATTTTGGGCGTAGTTCTTGCTATCCATGTACATACCAGCATTGTCCATGCACATTTAAGACGTGGAATGCCTTAATTGTCCACCAAAGTAAAATCCACACCACAGGTGTCACTCACAAAAAACAAAAATCGAAAACACCACCATCACACATTGGTTGATTTTAAACCAGAAGTAGTCATAACTACAAGGATATCATCTGTGAATAAATTGGAGGAAAATAGTGAGGAGTGTGTTGAGCAGTCAGATACTGCCATTCCTTCAAACAGTCATTCGCATGCAGAGGACTTGCAGAAGGTCATAGAGCAAAGATTTGCAGCTGCTTTGTTGAAGTTAGAACATTTGGTCCATGTGCCAACTTCAGCTGTAGATGAATTTCTTGGGCAACTCCATCATTTGATCTGTTCTGCCCCTGTTCCATTATCTTGTGACACTGTGAAAGACATATTTCATCAGAGAAACCTCTCTGTTGATGAACTTGCAATTAGAGAAACTGTCAATGCAATTTGTTCTGGTAATCCAATGCAAAGGTCCATACAAAAAGGTGGCTCTCTAAGTACCGCCTATCTGCGTAAGCAGTATTACAAGGAAAACTTTGGGGTTGTAGAGCCAGTTGAATTCATTCTTGATACTAAAAACAAACGCAGCTTCCAATATGCCCCAATATTGAAGTCTTTACAGCAGCTGTTAAGTAGAGAAGACATCATTACTAAAGTTGTTGAGGGCCATCAAAGACAGGAAGGCACATACTCTGATGTGTCATATCAGTACAGATCCTCAAGGGATGGCTCTCTATTTAAGGAAAATTGTTTCTTTGCTGGAGAAAAGCCAAGGATCATCTTAAATTTGTATGTTGACGACTTTGAAACTTGTAACCCGCTTGGCACCTCACGTAAGAAGCATAAGCTTTGTGCTGTTTATTGGGTATTGGCTAACTTGCCTCCGGGCTCTCGTTCTTCACTGTCATCTATCTACTTGTCAGTACTGTGCAAAACTGATGATGTGAACACCTATGGTTATGATAAAATCTTTGAACCTCTTCTGCAGGATCTAAAAACTCTCGAAGAGCTCGGTGTTTATGTCCCACGGTTAGGTGAGTCACTTCAAGGTACAGTATTCAGTGTAGTGGCTGACAACCTGGGAGCTCACAGTGTTGCAGGATTTTTGCAGAGTTTTTCAGGCTGAATACTATTGCAGATTTTGCACAGGAAAGAGCAGTGATATTCAACTAAATTCTGTTGCAACTGGTGCTTTTAGTCTGAGAACTAAGGAGCTACATCAGACTCACGTCAGACAAGTCCAAGATACAGGTACAAGTTGTTTTGGAGTGAAAAAGGAATGTGTCTTCACACAAAATCTGTCACATTTTCATGTCATCTTTGGCTATCCACTTGATCTTGCCCATGATGTTTTTGAGGGTATAATCCCAGTGGAGCTTGCTTGTTGCTTAACAGTGCTTATTTCCAGAAGGTATTTTACATTAATTGACCTGAACAATGCCATTCTGAAGTTTCCCTACAAATGGGCTGACAGGACAAACAAACCTCATGCAGTGTCACAAAGTTTCTCCAGCAGGAAAACAGTGGGGGGAAATGCTCATGAGAACTGGAGCTTGCTCCGGTTCTTACCTTTTTTGGTTGGATCACTTGTACCTGAAGATGAGCCTGCGTGGCTTGTTCTCATGGACCTGAAGGACATCACAGAGCTTGTTGTTGCCCCTGCGCATAGTGATGACTCGCTGGCTTTGTTGGAAAGTAAAATCGTAGAGCACAGGCAGAGATACCAAGCGTTGTTCCCAGACATCAAGCTGCTACCAAAACACCATTATTTGGAGCACTACCCCCAGATGATCAGGCTGTTTGGTCCACTTGTTGGACAGTGGACATTGCGCTTTGAGGCCAAACACAGCTTTTTTAACAGGTTATCCGACACACAAGCTGCTTCAAGAATGTGCCCCTCTCATTAGCCTCAAAGCATCAGATGATGATTGCGTACCATTTGAGCTCTCCACATCTGAATAAGTCTGACCTAGAGGTTTCAGCTGTAGCCACTCTACCAGTAGACTTACTCAAAGAGGAGATAGCACAAGTCATCAGACAGAAGTTCCCAGACACACCTGAGGTTCAACTTGCACAGTGTGTGACAACCAAGGGTATAACCTATAGGAAGGGAATGATACTGGCCCACAGAACAACAGGTGGATTGCCTGAATTTAGTGAAATTAACTAAATCTGCATTTTACATGACAGTGTATTCTACGTTGTTAATGAGCTGTGTGGCTGGTATAGAGAACATTATAGAGCCTTTGAACTCAGTCCATCACCCACAAGAACATTCACTCTCGTGGCACTGAGTAAACTCCTTGATACTTATCCACTGGTTGACTACAAGATTGGATCAGCCCGCATGGTGACTTTGAAAAGACATATTGAAATAAAAGGTGGTGTGCAATAATTGAGCTGAGGGTTTATGACCGTTTGTGACCTGTGTGTATGATATGTAAGTCATTAAAAAGTGTAAAAGTAAAGAGTTTCAATTCGAATTCATGAGGTTGTGATTTAAGTTAAAATGTTAGCCATTAAAAAGTCTTAATTTGATCTAACCTAGTTTCATACTTCTGCCTTGGATGTCTGCAGGTTCTTGAAGTACTAAAATGTCTGAAGTTCAATTAAATAAATATTAGACCTAAACGTAATTTAAAAATCTATATTTGAATACATAAGGTGTTTATTTCAGCATAAGCTTTTTAAACTAACTTTTGTCAACATTACTACTAGTGCTACTTCTACTTGCAAATTTCCCCACTGTGGGACGAATAAAGGCATATCTTATCTTATCTTACTTCTGCATCAGAGAAAGCACTTCTGATTTTAAAACTCTTACTTGCTACTGAAGCTAATCCTGCTTTCATATTGATCTATAGTACTTATATGCAGGTAAAATGAACTAGCTTGCCTGCAGCATTGGTTTTGATAAATGTTGAAATAAAAATGTAATCTCCTGTAAGTGCATTTACCGTGTTTTACATATTTTCTCTTTTTTTTTCCAAATCCACTACTATATTTTAAAAACATTTTCATTATAAATACCTGCTGCATGCAGTAATAGATAACTGTTGGACTGTTTTACTGTTGGATTTTACATTTCAATTATATTGATGTCTGATGTTTAATTTTCTTTGTTTCTGCAGTGTGGCTTTGAAGATGGCTACTCATGTGATCCTAAAGATCATATTGACTGATGGCAGCTCTCAGAGGTTGACACTCTCACATGGACTCCCTGAAACAGTTGATGACCTTATTGTTGAAGTAAAGAGACAATGTGGACTTCAGGGCAACTTAAAACTTCAATTCATGGACTCCTTGTTTGGAAACGAGTTTCTCAACTTAACCTCAATGTCAGAGGTGGAAGACAGAGGCACTCTTAGAGTTATTGATATGTCAAGGCCCACCACTATGCAACATGATGAGAACTCTACTGTGCTTAATTCAGTCCTACACCCCCAAGCATCAAGTCCTTGCTCAACAACTGGCTCTTCATCACGGTCAGGTGAACTTGTGGATACAGACATACTGTCATCAAGTGAGTCTACAAGCTCACGGTCCTCCTGGCCAGCTGTGTTTCATGTACCTAAGTTCTCCTATGACACAGAGTTAAAACTTCAGCAGGCAGGTTTAGTTTACATTCAAAATGGCACTGCACTTATTCCAGATCCCAAGTTGAAGTCAGCTATTCTTGATGGATTAGTGCAGCAAATTGTGCAGTATAAAGTGTATGTCACTGATAAGGAGATGGAACAGGTAGCCCAGAGTCTCATCAAGAGACATGCATGATTAACTGAGAAGGGCTCCAGCACTGGATGTGGTGGATGGAAAATGAGTTTCTCAGGTGGACCTCCACTCTGACAACTTGACAAGGCTGTTCCAGAAGAGAGGAGGACAGCTAGGTGAACGGCTCAAAAGAATCACTGCACAAATTGCCAATGTAAGTAATGCAGGGCTCTCGCAATCAAAAATTCTTTCTGCTTTTTTGCATTTACTTTTCATTTTTGTCCTTTCACTGTTGCATCCTTTTGTATCAACTTAAACTGTTCCGCTGTTTCCTGATTTATCTTCATATTTGTCTACCTCCTCTTTCTTTTCTGTTTTTTTTCCTGTTTCTATTTTCTACTTCCTCTTTTTCTAAGTCCCTTCAGTCCTCCTCTCACATGGAGTACACGACAAGGCTCTCACAGTCATAGGAAACTTGCATACATAGGAAAAGAAATGTGCACCCATAGGACAGTTTAGGAGATTAAAGCGATATTCTACTTTGCCAGATTAGTCCACTAAATATGTACTCTCCTCCATTCTGATGTGATGAGTGAAGATCTTCAGTTCACAAAACAATGCTTGAGTTGTAGGAGAAAGAGGGTAGCCTCATCCAGTAACAATGGCAGTGAATGGTGACCACGGATGAAACGTTAAAAAAAGAACACAAAACAAACACAAAACGTCTCCATCCTGCTTGTGTGGTGTAATCAAGTGTCTGTGAGCCGCAACATTAAAAATTGACCGCGGAAGATGCCGTTTACACCATGTTTTTAGCCTAAATGTCAACTGTAGCCTGTAGCTGGATGTCAAGATGGTAAATGAACTTACAGGTAGAATAGAATGTTCTCAAGACTTGTTGTGAAATTCATTAAATATCTGATTGCCTGCCAACAGTCTGATCTGTGCGTGGGTGCTGAAAAAGAGTCCTGTGTTGTCTCTAAATTTGCCTACATTCTAACTTTGACCTTACTAGATCGAGTGTCACTATTTTGTTTATCCTTTTCTCGATGGGGCTTGGTGATTAGGTTTGACTTACCTAACTTTTCTTTACTTACCTTTTGTCTGTTTTGCACAGAGCCTGGATCAGAACACAATCAACAAGGCCATTGAAGACACTACAGTTGGAATACATATATGTTGTCAAAGAACATGCTTCAAGTGATTA
Source organism: Doryrhamphus excisus (assembly GCF_030265055.1). NCBI lineage: Eukaryota > Metazoa > Chordata > Actinopteri > Syngnathiformes > Syngnathidae > Doryrhamphus > Doryrhamphus excisus. The sequence continues at coordinate 1,335,448 of NC_080476.1, read as the reverse complement.
AGCCGAGGACATTGGCATTGTTCTTGAAGGCATCAAGGTGTTACAAAACCTTGATAATGTAGCATTAGGTGTTGCTGTTTTATTTGGATTGATGTATGCGCTGAACCTCAGCTATCCTGCTGACCTCCGCTATATTTTTGAGGTAATTCAAAAGATCTGGATGGAACTGGATGGAGGGAAACTTTCCAACAGAGCACTTGCTCTGAAAAACAGGCTCCATCAGTGAACAGGTCAGACTGATTTGACTGCACTTTTTTTTTATGTTTTGTTTCTCAGTGACAAGTTTATGCAGGATTTATTGCTTTTTGTTTAGAAAACCTGTTACTGTTATTATGTTCTATTTGCTCTTGAGGATGCACTGGATGCTCCAGCTCACATTATATTTTTGAATGTACTGCACTCTAAAAAATGATTCATGGGATTAGTTAGTTGAGCTTAAAATCAAGAGCTTTTTCAACATAAAAGAATAAGGTTGTTACATGGACTTATTTTAACAAGTTGGTAACTTATTTTAAGAAGTTGGTCCAGCTGAAAATATGGGGTTAGTTAGTTGAGCTTAAAATCAAGAGCTTTTTCAACATAAAATGATAAACTTGTGTCACTGACTTATTAAAACAAGTTGTTAACTTATTTTAAGAAGTTGGTCCAGCTGAAAATAGAAAACCATGTTAACTTAAATATGTATGTATATTTTGAACAAAACTTTCAAATTCAAATACAAAAACTTTATCTGTCCCCAGGGGTAATTCAAAGGCCACATTAAACATGCCGTTTCAAAACATGAGCACCGCTCATGTTCATAGTAATGGGAGCTTTTATTTTGAAAAAAACAGGGAAGACGTTCTATTGTACGATGTCTCCGAGATGTCAGGACCAAACGTTTCTCCGAATTTTCTGGATGAAGTGAACACATATTGGTAAGCTACAGGGTCACATTCTCACTTAAAAGGTTGTTAAAACTTGATGAAATGATATATTACCACAGCTAGAGCCAAATGTTCAACAGCTTCAGAAGCTGCTCTGCTCCTGCTTCTGGTTTTATCCTGCAATCACGTACAGAGAGGAGCCAGACTGCGACTGCTATTAATGCCTGTTGGAAAATCAAAAAAATCAGAAGAAAAAAACAAGAGTTTCTATGGAGTAATACGAGGTAAGTAACTGTTTTTGCTTTATTTTGTTCATAACGGCTACTAACTGTATCAGCAAATGTTGCACTAATTCGTGTTAACACAGACATAATTGAAATTAAGCTAATTTAGCCATTTTGTAAAATGGTAGGTTCATAGCTGCCTATAACTGCATGTTACAAAACTTTATAACTGAAGCTGTTCATACAGCCGACTTCCGCGCACATTTCGAAATGTCCTTTTGCCCGCGCTCTCTCGCCCAGCGCCGCCCCTCGACCGTTTATCGTCAGACAAAGACGTCTTCTGCTGCAGGTTTGTGTGTTTGGTTTACTGTGGCAGCCGAACGATTTTAATTAGCGGTAAACGTTAGTTATATCACTGCAAAGGTAAGAGAAATTAGTGTATTGTTTTGTTCAAATTTAAAGTTTGGACTACATTGATGAAGTTTGGCCAGCTAGTAGTTTCTGTTTTAAGTTACGTGTTGGTGTGTGTCTATGAGAGGTTAAGGCACCCACATTAGTTGTAGATACGCCATAGAAAAAGTTTCATTTTAGTAAGGCTGCAGTAGGCCTGGGTATTTTTCTGTTTTGCTATTGAGACAGGTGGCATTTTCTGAAGTTAGGAATTATCAAAATGTGTGTGTAGTGGTGTGTAGTGTTTTTTTTCTCATTTAGTTCACTTTAAAAGTAAAAAATATTGTAGCATTTAATATTAAGACAACAACAGTGAAGCAGTTCAACCATATTTAAAATCCTTTAGAACCCAAGACAAAGGATAATTTTTGTGCAGTTGGTTGCAAGCAAATTTTTAGTTTTTCCATCTTCAATTTAGAAACACATCATAGGCAATATATTTTTCTAAGTCATGCTGCACACGCTTTAAGCACTAAAGCTATGAATCACTAAACAATTCAAAATGTAATGAAAAAATTCAAAGCCGTTTAAATAGAGCTTTGTTTAGTTTTAAAAATGAATTGGACCTGTAAACTTTGCAAATTTGAAGTGTCAAGAAAAACTGATCTTTTAAAGCATTATAGGCTTAGACATGGCCATGGTGGAGAACTTCTCCCTTGCCTCCATTGGGAGTGTTATTGCTCGTTTAAAACATGGGGCAGCCTGAGAACCCATCTGTCAAGAAGCCATTCAACTCGTGAGACAGGGACACGCAGAGAAGTTCTGTCTTTTAAATGTTCATGTTGCTCTTTAAACACCATCTCCACAGAAAGAGAATACTTTGAACACATTGGCCGTCATTTAAAAAAGCAGGAAACAGTGTCTTGTGTTTTTGAAAATTGCTCTTTCAAAACAAACATTTATGGAACATTTGCCTCTCATAGGAGCCGGAAACACACTCCTCATTCCCTGGATGACTTCAAGCCTGAGCTCTTGCAGAGGTAGTATGTTAATCCTTCAAATACAGGGGATGATCCTTTTGACGAGGATATGGAGGTTACAGTGAGTGAAGATCCTGAAGATGAAGAAATGAGAGAACTGCCAAACTTAATTGAAAAAAATTTAGCCCACCTGCTGTTGAAAATGGAAAGCATATTCAATGTACCACAAAGGTGTATTAATGAGTTAGTGGAAGAACTGCACTTTATTTCTTCATCAGCTTCAGGTCCTCTTTTGAAAGATATTTTACAGTCATGCTTAAAGAGGCATAATTGTGAAGTTGATGATGTGATCATCTCAGAGATGGCGACAGACCTATGCAAGTCTAACCCAATTACATTAGCTCTAGGACATACTGCTCCTCTTTCCACCTCCTACAAAAGAAGGGAGTATTTCAAGGAGCATTTTTCCATGGTGGAACCTATAGAATATCTTCTCAGTTTGAGGGAGAAGAAAACTTTCCAATATGTACCAATTTTAAAGTCCTTACATGAGGTTTTGAAGAAAAAAGAGATCCAGGATTTGCTCAAACATAGCTCTGAAGCAGACAGCAGCTCTGACACTCACTACAATTCATTTCATGATGGCATACATTTTAAAAACAATAAATTGCTATCAGAAAATAATCCAGCCATTTCTCTCATTCTGTATGTGGATGATTTTGAAGTGTGTAATCCACTTGGCACATCAAGAAAAAAACACAAAATGACTGCTGTGTATTGGGTTTTAGCCAATGTGCCACCATTGCTCAGATCCTCGCTCACATCAATCTACCTTGCCATTCTCTGCAAGGCCGATGATGTTAAAAAGTTTGGCTATAGTGCTGTGTTAGAACCACTGCTTAAGGACCTTGCCAGAAGAAGAAGGACTTTACATTCCTTCAATAGGTCTACGAGTCAAAGGTACTGTGTATTGTGTCGTTGCAGATAACCTTGGTGCCCACTCTATTGGAGGGTTTGTGGAGAGCTTCTCAAGTACACACATCTGCAGGTTCTGTCTTGGAGAAAGATCTCAATTCCAGGTGAGTGAAGTTAAAACAGGAACATTTTGTCCTCGGACAACACAAGAGCACAGGGTGCATGTTCAGACAGCACAGAGAGATACAAGTGCATCTCATTGTTATGGAGTAAAGAGACAGTGCCCACTGACTGACAAACTAAAATATTTCAATGTTTTATCTGGCTATCCACCTGATTTGCTACATGATCTCTTTGAAGGTATTGTGCCTTTAGAGTTAGCACTATGCCTAAATGTGTTAATCAAAGAGAAATATTTCACACTTGAGGAATTAAATAAATTAATCAAAGAGTTCCCATACAGATGGACAGATAGAACGGATGCACCGCAACCAGTTCCACTGACTTTTGCTGCAAGAAAAACTGTTGGTGGAAATGCCCATGAAAACTGGGCTTTGCTTCGCCTCCTTCCCCTGATAGTTGGAGAAAGAATCCCTGAGAATGAACCAGCATGGCTGATCCTTCTGAACCTTAAGGACATAGTTGAACTTGTCCTTTCTCCTGTTCACACAGACCTCACTGTTTGTTTCCTTGAAAGCAAGATTTCTGAGCATCGGCACAGATTCCTGGAGGTTTTCCCTCAGGAAAGACTTATTCCGAAGCATCATTTTCTTGAACACTACCCACACCAGATAAAAGCTTTTGGTCCACTTGTGTCTTTGTGGACTATGCGCTTTGAAGCTAAGCACAGCTTTTTTAAGCGTGTGGTCAGACATACGCATAGCTTCCGAAACATTCTGTTGTCTCTTGCAGTGAAGCATCAGTTAATGATTGCATACCATCTACATGGCAGTAAAATTGTTCAGTCTCTACAAGTAGCAAAACTGTCAACAGTGGATTTGACTGTGCTGAGGGAAGACATTAAGAAAGCAGTGGAATCAAAATTCCCTGGTGAATCATTTGTCCACATGGCAAACACAGTGTGCTACAGTGGCACCAGTCATTCCACTGGCATGATCTTGGCACATGGTTCAACAGGTGGTCTGCCAGATTTTGTAGAATTGATGCAACTTGTTGTCATAAATGGGAAGGTTGGCTTCATTGTCAAATGTTTAAATTCATGGTATATTGAGCATCTTAGAAGCTATGAGCTTGAAAACACAAGAAGTGTTAAACTCATTGAGCCTAGTGAGTTGTTTGACATCTTCCCCATGGCAGCATACAGTGTTGCAGGGAAGCGTATGGTGACCCAGAAGTGCTACATTAATGTACCATAGATTGCAAAGGGGTCAGTATAACTCATCATTTGTTTGAGTTTATAGGAGAGACCTCACAAATTGCATCATCCTCTCTGTATATGGGGTTACTGTCTCATTACAAAAACGTTTTTTTCAATGAATGTGCTTGCCCCACACTTGAGCACAAATGATAATTTTCACTTGCAGGTGTAGTGAGAATATACAACTCCTTGAATGTGTGTATTCCAATAATATTTTTCAAAGTGTGATAATGTTCAATCTATAATCAAACATGAGACAATATTAGTTTCTCAATTTGCCAGAAGCATGGTAAGACTTTTAAACCCAGACCACACTGATTCTCGCTGAGGAGAGGATGTTAGGCTCTTGATGACTATGCCAATATGGAGATGTAAAAATGTCATCTGAGTAGTAGTTGTAAATATGAGGTCCATAATACTGACATGGACAACAAGATGGTAATCTTTGTAGTTTTACTTTTATTACATTATTCTTCAGGGGGAAATGTTAAAGTGAACAAAGCTTTGTTCCTATCCTTGTCTTTGCCACAGAAATAAAAGTCTTCAACATTTAATCATAGTATAAGCAGGCATATAGGATTTTTTGCATTGGGTTTTATAGAAGTATACTTATGGACACAAATCTGAGACTTGGTGTGAAGTTTGATGATGAGGAAATGTCAGTGTGATGTAAAATTTCTTGGAGACTGAATCAACCAGTACTTCTCAGCATACTAGTTTATATGATAAATGTGATGAAAATTCAAAGTCCAAAGCTTTTATTTATCTAGAGTAATTTTTAGTGGTCATATTCTCCTCCCATACTGAATGATTATATGTGTCTGCATGTATTCTATAACCCAAACTGATGTAATGTTTTCTCTAATAGATACCCTGATGTCTCCTCAAGCCAAACTTCGGATCATTCTTCAGGACCATGAAATTCGCAAACTGGACTTACCGGATGGAATCCCTGATACTGTGGATGAACTTGAGTCTATTGTGAGGGAGAAATTTGGGCTTGATGGGAACTTTACCTTGCATTATAAGGATGCTGACTTTGGAGAGGAATATTTTTCTCTTACCTCAACAAGTAACATCAAGGACAAGGATACCATTAAGGTGGTTCACATTGTTGAACCTCCTACAGTTACTCTGACCTTTACTGATGGGGACAGTTCCTTTGAAAGTGCATTAGTAGCCTCGCTCCCTAATTCTGAGACCTCTGTCCATCCTGCTAGCAGCAGCTGTTCCTCTGGATCGCAGGACACACTGATTCTTTCATCACCTGAACAGGTTACTCACCGTACACAGTGTTGGCCCACTACATTTCCTGTACCTAATTTTGCTTACGACACAGAGCTTGTGCTGGCCTCAGGAAATGAAGTTTTCAAGAAGGATGGAATTCAGCTCAACTTTGCCACAATCCTTCCAGACATCCTTGAGAAGCTGGCTGAAAGCATCTTTCTGTATGTTGCCTACCCCACTAGTGCGCAGTTTAACGATGTTGCTGAGGCACTGATTCAGAAGCATCCTTGCCTTAAAGAACCAGGGTCATATAATGGATGCTACGCATGGCAACAAAGACTAAAATATAAAATGGCCAGCTATAGATCTAAATTGAGAGGGCTAGGATGCCCTGAGCTTGATGTGAACTCTCTCAGAAAGAAGCGAGCGCATGAGAAAGCCCCTGCAAAGAATATCAAAAAGCCAAGAAGGGCAGAGGTGAACTATTTACCTCCTCACCCACAAGGAGAAACAGAAGGAACTTTGGAACATGTAAGATTGGAGCTCCTTGATGAAGTAAAGAAGAGGAACAACTGCCAGGTCATCAGTGAGAAAATGGCAAAGACTTTCTCCATTCGCAGGCAGGAAGTTGTCAATCAAGCACCACAAATCTGTGACATAAGAGACCGATGGCCGGCTCTTTTCGATGCAACTCAGGTTAATATTGTTTTATAAAATGGTTTGCAGTATGTGCTATGTCAGTCAATTTACTACATTAACAAATTGCACCTTTTTATTTGTATTTTATACAGATAAATGAAGAATTCAGAAGGATTTCCACTGGTTGCCTTGAGAGAACATTCATGGCAAAACTGGACCAGTATACCCCAAAAATAATGGCACTGGTGTCCTCAAGAGGAGGAGCTGCAAAAATGAAGATTCAGCACATAAAGAACATGCTGCTAGAGGTATAAATAAATGTAACAAGGTTCATTTAAAATAGAAAAAAAAATCACTTTATTTTTAGGAGGTGTTGATGGGTTAGTTAAATAAATATTTAAATAAATAAATCATAAATTAATCTTTTTAAAGATTGTTTAATTTTTTTTAAATTTAATTTTCTTGTATTATTTTACAGGACCAGTCGGTAGAAAGTAGGAGAGGAGCTGCAATCCGTAGCCTAATCGTGTACCTGAGAGAACAGGAGGAGGATCTCTTTAAAGAACAGCTGGTAAGTAATCCAACACTTCAACTTCAAGGATTTAACCTGGGCAGTATTTAGGGGTGGCAGACAGTGCAACTGAATGATAGGAACCAAAATCAGGACGATCAGTGACATATTCAGGAAGTTTTGTTTTAAGTGAAAGTAAGTTTTATCAGGGCTTTATGGGCAGCGTTTGTTTGTCAAAAGTATGTCATTAAAAATGTTTGTTTTGCTACTAAACAGCCATCCCCAAAGCCCACGTTAAATCCGGAAGTTAACCTAAGTGCAGATTCACTGTACATTATTCTTGTTTTTACATAAGACAAAAAACACTGATGTTGACTCTGATCCACTTATGCCAGAATGGTGATGAAGTGATGAAGATTGTTGTGAGCAGAGGGGCATCTGAACCAGCCAACGCAACAGTGGTGATTGAGGGAGCAGAAGTCCTGGATGGCCTGACTGTCCCAAGAGCATGTGCCTTGCTCATGGGACTAATGTATGCACTCAACCTGAGTTACCCAAAAGAACTGAAAAGCACTTTTGAGGTATTTCAAAAGATATTCCTTGAGCTGGATGCTCTGAGAGCAAGTCCCAAGGTAATGTCTCTAAAAGCTAAGAGTAAAAGTATTAAATCAATTTTCTACTCGAGTAAAGTACAAATCCTTAAAATCTGTACTCAAGTAAAGTACTTAAGTAAATTTACTCCGTTACTTTCCACCATTGATTATATGTAATAAACAAGTTTGACCATTAAACTGACTGAACTGTATTTATGTTAATAAAATTAATGTTATTGATAAAAAAAATTGAGAAAACAATTTGAAATATTTGTGATGAGAAATGAAAAACAAATGAGCTGGAATAGCTTAAATTAATTATATTGACAACTTAATTTAACTTTAACCATTTTATTAAAATTAAGTTGGTTCACCTGAATTGAACTTTAACCATTTTATTAAAATTAAGTTGGTTCACCTTAATTTAACTTTAACCATTTTATTAAAATTAAGTTGGTTCACCTTAATTAACTGTTTGCAGGATGAAGTAAATCATGTTGGTTGTCCTTAAATAACTTAGTTTCTAACATTAAAAGACTTGTTGGATTTACTGAAAGGTTTTAGTTGGAATTTCTTAAAAAGATTGACGCAAATTGTTACCTTAATTGAATTAAGCTGAGCCACTATATTTTTTTTTAGAGTGAGTGATAGGTTCAGATTGTTATCTGCTGTGAACCTTGTACTCTGAAAAAAGTTAGATTATTTGTAAGATGAATCCATTGCACTTTATGCAGAATTTACTTTTAATTCATTTTTGTTGTGAATTTACTGTGAAAACAGTTTTTGTGTTTTAATGTGATTTGTATTTTCAATATTTGTGTTTTGAAAGTTGTGGTTTTATGCTGAAGTTACTAGGCAACTGCACTGAGTTTAAAAGATCAATACACTAAATTTTGTCAATACAATCAGTTTTGATTTTTGTATTCGCACACACAATTGTCTACAATGTATTTGCCTGGCTTTAACAAATCTAGTTAAATTTAGAGACCTAACTTGTGTTGTAAGGACATAATAAAATTGCTTTCAAGTTATATAATACATTTAAATTATATTAGCATTAACAAATCAAGTTAAATTTAGAGACCTAACTTGTGTTGTAAGGACATAATAAAATTGCTTTCAAGTTACATAATACATTTAAATTATATTAGCATTAACAAATCAAGTTAGAGTTGCATTTGAAAAACAGGTATCTGAACATGAAAAAAATAATTTCATATTACTCAATTCGTTGGTGTTAAATCAACTTGATTATTTTAAATACTCGAACGTAATTGAAATGTTTTGATTTAACAAGTAATAATTCATTGAGAAGAAGAATGAAATTTTGTCAGTCATTCACATTCTTATCATGTGGGACCGATGTACACATTAAAATCAAATAAATCAAAAGGATTATTTTTTTCAGGTCTAAAAAAGGTCTATTTAATTCTAAGTTGCAAATGGCAGTTTGTTGTGAGTGACTCTATTAATACCCCTGAAATGCTAATATTTCAATCAATCTGTCTTTCATCGTGTTTTCTCCGGTTTTAGACACAGAACATGCACCGACTGGCCCGGACCATTTCAATCCAAACTGATTTACACTCAAGGTAAAATGCACCACCGCCTCTTTCCTTGTGTAGCACCATCTGTGCTGCCTCCAAAGATTCCAGTGCCTTTCCCACGGGAGTTGATGTTTCTGCTACCAGAGAAAACGAAGAACAAAGAAGAGACCCCACAGCCTGCCCCAGGTGAGTGATTAATCTTTCTATGTGACTGACTGCACTTGATATTAATATAATATTAACACAGTGTACATGTAATTTGGTTTCATTTTAGAAACTGCATGTGCTCCTGGGAGTCCTGGAGCCTCCACTCTATCTGCATCAGAGCCACAGTCTGCACAGAGACCCCACAGTAAGTAACACAGCAGTATAGTGTCACATTAAAAAGGGTGTCAAAATTGACATGTGCATGTCTGTTTCCAACTAGACCAACCACCAGTCCCACCTACGGCAGTCCCACCTACGCCTCCACCTCAACAGTTTCTGTCATTTGACCAGGAGGTCAATAAGTGGAACTGCACACACCAGGAGAAAATATGGATGAAGTTGGAACTGGAGTCCATGGGTCTGTGGCCAGGCTCCCGCCCTGTCAACAACCGTATGAAAACCTTCTCCCTGTGGCGCTTACCTCCCCAGCCTGAGCTGATTGACAGTATTTATGATCTGCCGTCCCCAAAGTATTTTCATCTTCATCCCTTTTTCGTCTGGAAGCCGGAAAATGACTACTTGATGGGGCGGCTAAAAAACAACTACACCCTGCCGTGCTCTGGTGACTGTTCTCAGCCACGTGTTGTCTCTGCTGGAGTCGGGAGACCGCGAGTGATTGTGGGCCTCACTGGACAATACTACCTGCTCTCCTCCAGGCTGTGCTGTAAGAGCTGCAATAAGAGGTGGTATTCCGACAACCCGCTCTGGCTGGAAAAGCTTCCCAAGAGGTTTACCAATCTGTTGCCAGCGTTACTGACTTACAAGAAGGCCATCTGTAAGTCAGTACTGGATGAGTTGAGACGGACTGGAAAATCACCCACAGACATGGCAGATTTTGCATCTCAAGTATGAGCGTGCCAACCTGGCCTATCTCCTGTGCTGCCAGAATGTCATGGATGGAGAGGCGGCCAAAAGACCATCACTCAGTTCCTTCGGCAGGAGCGAAAACCGGAGCCTTTTGGGGGCTACAGTGATGCTGATGGCTGGAACGGGGTCTCTGTGTCTGCCCACTACCTCACCGACTGCTTGCTGCATGAGTTCCGGAACCAGAAGGACACCATTCAGCGGATGCTGCAGGGTACCTTTGGACAGGCTCTCCGCTCAGACCACACCCGGAAAGTGGCCAAGAAAGTCACCTTTTCATCTGGTGTCATGTCGTCATACGCTGTGATGAATGAGAACTGGATGATCCTGTCCTGGGTCATGGTGCAGTCTGAGACGGACAAAACCCTGCGGCCGATTTATGAGGGTCTCTCAAACCGCTACAACAGGCCTGGCATTGAAAAAGCCCAGTTTCAGTGGGTTGACAGGTGAGACTTCATCACTTTAACCAGAAATGTTTAATTAGAAATTAACTCTATTAAGTGTCATTATTTCATATGTTGTTTGTGTTTCTCAGAGATTGCTGCGCACCGTACAGGGTTGCAGAGTCTTCTGCGGAGGAACACCTCAACTGGGATGCATGGCAAACAACTGATGCAATTGTTACTGAGGCCACATCTGGGAGCCTGTTGAATACATGTGCATCAAGAACCTCTTATAACAACAGTATTGTCATCAAGCTGGACTTGTTCCACTGTATGCGACGGCTTCTTCGTGAGTGTGCCTCAGAACATCACCCGTTATACAGCACCTTCGCACAGTTCCTGTCGGCTGCCTTCTCTGTGGTGGACCAGGAAGACCTGCAGAGGCTCCAGGATGCATACGTCTTCTGTGGCATCCAGCCTGCAAATCCCACCAAGCAGCATATTCGTGAGCAATGCAGGATAAAGATTCCTCCGCCCGGGACGCTTATTCAGAGAGTGGAAGGGGTGTTGAAGCACTTTCACCTGACCACAGATCCGAATGGCATCCCTCTTTATAAGCCCTCCATGCTAAAGAGATGGAGGATCCAACGAGTCCACATTCTGCGCGGTTGCCTCAGTGATCCTGAGGTGGAAGGGGGCATACTGTACCGCCGTGGAGGAAAGATACAGTTAAACCACGTGCCAGGTGAGCGTGCAGCAGTCCCCGTCTGGATCCCCATCAGAGGCACGTCGCAGCAGGAGGGCTACCACTTTCACCAGGCCAAATGGGTGACCGGCACGCAGGTCTCCCCAGAGCTGTTCCAGGCCCAGGCCATGACAGGAGTGTGTCGCTGGAACTATCAGCGTCTGCTGGACCTGAAACTGCCAGGCGTTTCTCTCCCGCCTGTTTTCGACCCTGCACTGATATGCTCCCTGAATGCTGTTTCCAGACGGGTCTTTGGCGAAGAAAAGTACCCTGCTCTTCGTCTGGCAGCTGAAGACACCGGGGAGAGGTTTGGCCTGGAGTACAGGGAGCCAGAATGTTGTCGGGTCCCTTTAGACTGGGACAAACATAAAACCAAGAAGGACCCCGGCCACTCCACAAGTGCTCCTTCTCCAGGCATCCTGTCTGATCAGGGAGCAGACCCAGTGCAGCCTTCCTCCACACCTCCCACCAGGCTTTTCAGCTTTGTTCCCCACTCTGTTCACCCTCTTCAAACTGCTACGTCTAGTCATGTGGCCCCTATCCCAGCATCTGACTTGGACAATGAAGCTTCTGTTACTGAGCTTCAGCCACAGCCAGGTAAAAACTTATCCAATCATGTGTCCCCTTGTTCTAATAGTGTTGCATCTTGTTTGAACCAAATAACAAATGTGTATCTCTTGGTTTTCTTTGCCTAGAGCCCACAAGAAGATTGCCCATCCAATGTTCTCCGACTGCTGCCCGCACTGGACCAGTGAAGACTGGAGGGAGAGTATTTGTGTTGGACCACAAGCGCTGGCCGTCTCCAATGAAGTCGGCAATTGACGAGCTCCTTAATAAACACCGCGGGCACGAGGACATGATCAAGCTTGTGGTTCGGGAGTATGGCACTCTTGTCCACAAGTCCAGCAAAGACCCCAACAGCATGCTGCATCCAACATCAAAATTGCATATTTCCAAATACATAAAACACAACAGTAAATTTCTCAATACATCATCTTCACTAAATACCAGCCCAGAGAAGCTGCAACATACACAGCAGCGTTGGCAGTTGCTCAGCACTACCTCTGCTGTGCCTGTTGTGACACTGCCTGCAGCTATGGTCATTCCACCATCACCACCACCACCACCACCTGCTCATAGCCCATTGAAGCAGGAGCAACCACCTCCCGTGTCAAAAAAAACTCAAACAAAAACATGTCTGTGCTGTGGCCAACCAAAATCAAAATATCAAGGGGATGGGACATCAATAGATGACTTTTATCAGCGGGGCCCTGTCAGATACTTTTATTGCTCCACAAAAGTGTTCCAAAAATATGGTGCAGAAGGTCTGACAAACCCCAAAATGCCGTTTCAAGAGTTCAGTCAAACAGATTTCTTCATTCTACATCTACAAATACATCTACTGCCCTGCCAAAGTCTTCTCTATCTATAGAGAGCACGGGATGGAAAGAGAGATGAGCTGGAGGGAGTTCCAGGCCTCTCCTTTTTATGAAAAGGAGAAACAACGACACCAAAATAAATGAACATTTTTTATTATTATTCAGAGCTTGTTATTAGTATTCTTTTTTTTTTTTTTTTATCTCTGAGAGTGTTTTTAAGTGGCATGGCAAACTGATAAATAAATATTCTTTGTTACATTGCATTGATTTTGTGTTTTATTTCAAACACTGGTATCAATTAAGCCTGATATGAATAGTTTGTAATCATATAGGGATTAATTGGAAAAAAATTATATTGTGGAGAAGAAAATGGTGACTTGACTGATGCTTAGACGGGATTCGAACCTATGACTTCAGTTCTCCGAAGTCTCTCTGCTTGTCTGACGTCTATCTTGCATCCTGATTGGCTGGCAGCAAATGTCAACAACACCCGCGCGGTCCAGAAGATATTTGGGAGATTTTGAGGGGAAAGATGCGACCGCCTTTGTTGAGAGCCAGAGAAGAAGCTCTCCTCCTATAATCTGACAGTCTACCATCAACATCTATCATCTGATCTCTAATCAAATTTATTTTATTAATAAAAAGATATTGGTGCTCCCAGTCAGGTAACTGACATTTGGACAGGTTTTGAGTGGAGATGGGATTTGTCTTGGTCCTCGGTCGAACGGTTAGGGTCATTCATAAGCGCTATCTGCCAAATGCTGTCATTCTGAAGCGACTGACGACAGAAATATGAATAAAACCCGTCAATAAATGATAGACTTGAGTTTCTGGTAAGTACTACACAACAAGTTAAGGTGCTACTGGAGAAGGGAGTGAGGACTGGGTTTAGGGTTAGACCAATACTGTATTTGGCATAGAAATTGGGGCTCAGATTAGTGTTTGGTACTTGGGAACAATAAATCAAGGACTGGGTTTCTTCACTATTACATGACAAGAGACTAGTCGAGAGAACGTAGCCAGGATTAGGTTTGGGGTATTTGTCTGATGCTGAGGGACAGATCCTGGACTCATTTCCGATCCCAACATCTCTTCTACAAAAAAGCATTTGACTTCTTGGAGAATGTGGGCATCGATCCCGCTCCCTCTCGCATGCAAAGCAAGCGCTCTACCATTTGAGCTAATTCCCCTGCCAGCTCTGTGTTGACAGAGAAGGTTCAGTCTCATAACTATTTTGCTTCCTTTGCTGGAGTACGTCAATTCCGCAGCTGCCCGAGTTTCTCGGGGAACACAAGGAGTGAGAGGTTCAGTCATCACTGGGAACTTTGGAAGTGTAGTCACCTTAAGTCAGGTCTGCTTTGGTGAACTTCAGAGGCATCATGACCAGTCTGCCTCAAAACATTATCTGAAATCCTGTGGCAGGTTTCTGGCATTGATTCTTAATTCAGTTGCCATCCCTGATAGATGGTAATGGTAATGGTAATCATGCCCGTGTGGCAGGCGAGTCTCTTTGCTTGTCTGACGTATGTGTCACATCCTGATTGGCTGGCAGCAAATGTCAACAACACACGCGCGGCCACCGCTTGGCAAGTGAGAATTCTACCACTGAACCACCAATGCCACGTGGGGACACACTGTAAGAGAAAAATAATCAACTGTCAAGTGGATGAGCCTCTGCAAAGTGGCGCTGAATGACAACACATCACAATGTCATACTCTTTGGATTCAAGCACCTTCTGGCGTAATGGGATCCACAACAATCATGTCAGCTGTGGATGCAACGTCAATTCGTTCTTGAAGGGCAAGTGACAAAAAGAAGTACATGGTTCAGAAATCAGCTGCCAAAGTTTCACTGACCAAGCACCCAGGCACTGCTGGGATTTGAACCCAGGATCTCCTGTTTACTAGACAGGCACTTTGACCAGCTTAGCCACAGTGGCAGCAGTGCATCTGTCACCAACACAAAAACAGTTCGCCAATGGGGAAAAATGTTCATACAATGGAGGAAGTCCAAAGTCCAACACATGTGTGAATTGAGAGTCCCTGGGTGGGCTCGAACCACCAACCTCTCAGTTAACAGCCAAACGTGCTAACCAATTGCGCGACAGAGACTACAACAGCATGACTGCAGTAAGGTTTCACTAAGCGCTGTCCACCTTAACTCTCGGGTGGTCCGGTCTGTTACGTTTCAGGTGTTATTCTGAATACTGTCCTTTCGCAGGAAAAGAGCCTTTGTACTTTTTCAACATGAGCTCTAAAGAAAGGTATAAGCTGAGATATACTGCATTGGCTGGGAATCGGACCCGGGCCTCCCGCTTGGCAAGCGAGAATTCTACCACTGAACCACCAATGCCACGTTGGGAAACACTGTCGGAGAAACAAATTAAATTGTCGAGTGGATGTGCCTCTGCAAAGTGACAAAACATCACAACACACGCACGGGATGCCAGGGGAGGCCGAGTGCTAACAGAGCTGAGCGAGAGGGCATAAGAAAAAAAATAGTGACCTTGTGGTGGTTACCCGGAAGAACCAAGGATATGGTGCACGTCTGATGCGTAATGCATGCCAGGTGATGTTCATCTAGCGAGCAGACATTCTTGTGGGGGACAAGCTCAACAGTAGGAATGTTAAGAGAACTGACCAGTCCGCTATCAATGTAGTTCTCGTCCGCCCCAGAGTCAATTAATGCTGTGGTAGAAGAAGCTTCCCCCGCCCAGGATATCGTACCTTCCACCTGAAGTCGGCCCACCAAAGCGGATGACGCAGCTGGTGTGGTTGGAGGGGGCAGTGCCAGCAGCTGGGGAATATCCCTGGTGGAGGAAGAGCGTTGGCGTGCTGGGCGAACTGGACAGCGGGAAATTGTATGTAGGACTCCCACAGTACAGGCACAGCCACAGGCGTAGCCGGTGACTCCTCTCCGCTGACGAAAGGCGACTGGCTCCCAGTTGGATGGGGACGACACTCCCGACGTCGTCAGACGGCACTCCGCCGCTGGAGCAGGGAGGGAGGAGTGGTGCCGGAAGAGCCCCGGGAAGTGGGATTTGGAGCTGACGTGTGGGTCGGAGCGGCTCTGCCCGATACGCGTTTCGTAGCGCCTTGTCATTCCAGCAGCTTTCTGCCGCTATCCCGGTTAGCTCAGTTGGTCAGCGTGTGGTGCTAATAACGCCAAGGTCATGAGTTCAACCCCCCTTACTGGCCACTCTTTTTTATTTGCTCCAGGAACAACAAAACGGCGACAACCCACTGGCCCCCATATCCAACATCACACCACCCACCTGTGAAACACCCTCGACAAGGCCGCTGAAAACAGCATGTCAAAAGCAGAGTGGCAACAAACCTCTCGGCCACCGAGACTGCAAGAAGCAGATCAATGGGGACAATGGACCCCGTTATCCTCTACCCAAAATTTAGAACACCAGTTTAGAGAATGCGGACCGTGAAAGGACAACACCCCGGCCCTCATAACCAACAGTACTCCACCACAAGGTAAACAGCATGGCGGCAACAAATGCCCAACCCAAATGACCTAAGCGTCACAGACAGGATTCGAACCTGTGCGGGGAAACCCCATTGGATTTCGAGTCCAACGCCTTAACCTCTCGGCCACCGTGACTGCTTGGAAAAGACCAATGGGGGATTGTTGAAGGGATTGTCCTGTTGCCCTTGTATTTTGTGGGCAAAAAGGAGGCGTTTGCAAGTGGACCTCAGACCCTATCACTGGTCACCTGAACAGGGACTTGAATCCCGGACACTCAGATCAAAAGTCTAATGTTCAGGTGACTGGCTCAAACTTTGTCTTGTCTGACCACCCTTTTGTCCAGAAGATATTTGGCTAAAGTGGTCTGTTTTCTTAAACCTGCAAATGTCCAAATACACGACGCTATTTGTAGGGAGCCTTGACACAGAGTTTGCCAATTGGGAACCACACAAGTGCTGTGCAAGAGAGGAGCGCAAACATGAATAAACAGTGACACTGACGCATCCAGAGAACGTCCCTGGGTGGGCTCGAACCACCAGCCTCCCGGTTAACAGCCGAGCGCGCTGACCGATTGCGCCACAGAGACTCACACCCTGCCAACTTCTGTTCAGTTGAAGCCATACTAACGCATGCTATGCTTCCAGCATGCCCTTTGTTTTGGATGTGACTCGCACCTTCTGGTGTAACAATCGAGGCATTGCAAACCAGGACACCAGCTTTACTCTTTGATGAACGCAAAGTATTTTTGGGTACAATCCAGGGGTCTTGTGCTCTCACGGAAATGGCTCTGTCCTTTTTCAACATGAGTTGAGACGAAATGTATTAAAATAGACAGACTGCATTGGTCATTCAATCATAATTTCTCAGTTTGCCAATTTCAGACTGCATGACAAAGAATCAAGTCAAACTCCATCGACAGGATGGACAGGGGACAACAAAGCAGGGAAGATAAGGGATAGGGAGGAGAGGGGAAAGATGCGACCGCCTTTGTTGAGAGCCAGAGAAGAAGCTCTCCTCTCTGCAAGGTCAAGTACAGTATGCCAGAAGATCTGACCTTGTGAGTTGTCCTCATTCAACAAAGGCCTGGATAGCTCAGTTGGTAGAGCATCAGACTTTTAATCTGAGGGTCCAGGGTTCAAGTCCCTGTTCAGGTGGGTGAGGGGAGGCCCCTTCCCTGAAATGTTAAACCTACTTCCTTTATCCTCCTTCTGTGGTCAAGTACAGTATGCCAGAAGATTTCTGCTCCTTCTTCCTCAACACCGAGATGACCGTGCACGCAAGGAATAACTTGTTTAAGTAAACCTTTTCGACCTAGCACCTTTGCGATCTTCCAGGACTGTGGATAAACGCCATTGTCAATAATTAAATTGAAGATATGGCATATCGGCTCCTGAATCAACTTTGCTGCCGCCCTCAGTAACCTACCATCCAAATTATCAATACCACATGGCTTATCGCTTTTAATGGAATGCAACAGTTTTCCTACCTCATCTACACTTATCCTCTTAAATTGAAAACTACACAGTTTATCCTACATAATATTGTTCTTTATAATAGAATCTGACAGTCTACCATCAACATCTATCATCTGATCTCTAATCAAATTTATTTTATTAATAAAAAGATATTGGTGCTCCCAGTCAGGTAACTGACATTTGGACAGGTTTTGAGTGGAGATGGGATTTGTCTTGGTCCTCGGTCGAACGGTTAGGGTCATTCATAAGCGCTATCTGCCAACTGCTGTCATTCTGAAGCGACTGACGACAGAAATACGAATAAAACCCGTCAATAAATGATAGACTTGAGTTTCTGGTAAGTACTACACAACAAGTTAAGGTGCTACTGGAGAAGGGAGTGAGGACTGGGTTTAGGGTTAGACCAATACTGTATTTGGCATAGAAATTGGGGCTCAGATTAGTGTTTGGTACTTGGGAACAATAAATCAAGGACTGGGTTTCTTCACTATTACATGACAAGAGACTAGTCGAGAGAACGTAGCCAGGATTAGGTTTGGGGTATTTGTCTGATGCTGAGGGACAGATCCTGGACTCATTTTCGATCCCAACATCTCTTCTACAAAAAAGCATTTGACTTCTTGGAGAATGTGGGCATCGATCCCGCTCCCTCTCGCATGCAAAGCGAGCGCTCTACCATTTGAGCTAATTCCCCTGCCAGCTCTGTGTTGACAGAGAAGGTTCAGTCTCATAACTATTTTGCTTCCTTTGCTGGAGTACGTCAATTCCGCAGCTGACCGAGTTTCTCGGGGAACACAAGGAGCGAGAGGTTCAGTCATCACTGGGAACTTTGGAAGTGTAGTCACCTTAAGTCAGGTCTGCTTTGGTGAACTTCAGAGGCATCATGACCAGTCTGCATCAAAACATTATCTGAAATCCTTTGGCAGGTTTCTGGCATTGATTCTTAATTCAGTTGCCATCCCTGATAGATGGTAATGGTAATGGTAATCATGACCGTGTGGCAGGCGAGTCTCTTTGCTTGTCTGACGTATGTGTCGCATCCTGATTGGCTGGCAGCAAATGTCAACAACACGCGCGCGGCCACCGCTTGGCAAGTGAGAATTCTACCACTGAACCACCAATGCCACGTGGGGACACACTGTAAGAGAAAAATAATCAACTGTCATTCAACTGGCGCTGAATGACAACACATCACAATGTCATACTCTTTGGATTCAAGCACCTTCTGGCGTAATGGGATCCACAACAATCATGTCAGCTGTGGATGCAACGTCAATTCGTTCTTGAAGGGCAAGTGACAAAAAGAAGTACATGGTTCAGAAATCAGCTGACAAAGTTTCACTGACCAAGCACCCAGGCACTGCTGGGATTTGAACCCAGGATCTCCTGTTTACTAGACAGGCACTTTGACCAGCTTAGCCACAGTGCCAGCAGTGCATCTGTCACCAACACAAAAACAGTTCGCCAATGGGGAAAAATGTTCATACAATGGAGGAAGTCCAAAGTCCAACACATGTGTGAATTGAGAGTCCCTGGGTGGGCTCGAACCACCAACCTCTCAGTTAACAGCCAAACGTGCTGACCAATTGCGCGACAGAGACTACAACAGCATGACTGCAGTAAGGTTTCACTAAGCGCTGTCCACCTTAACTCTCGGGTGGTCCGGTCTGTTACGTTTCAGGTGTTATTCTGAATACTGTCCTTTCGCAGGAAAAGAGCCTTTGTACTTTTTCAACATGAGCTCTAAAGAAAGGTATAAGCTGAGATATACTGCATTGGCCGGGAATCGGACCCGGGCCTCCCGCTTGGCAAGCGAGAATTCTACCACTGAACCACCAATGCCACGTTGGGAAACACTGTCGGAGAAACAAATTAAATTGTCGAGTGGATGTGCCTCTGCAAAGTGACAAAACATCACAACACACGCACGGGATGCCAGGGGAGGCCGAGTGCTAACAGAGCTGAGCGAGAGGTCATAAGAAAAAAAATAGTGACCTTGTGGTGGTTACCCGGTAGCACCAAGGATATGGTGCACGTCTTGATGCGTAATGCATGCCAGGTGATGTTCATCTAGCGAGCAGACATTCTTGTGGGGGACAAGCTCAACAGTAGGAATGTTAAGAGAACTGACCAGTCCGCTATCAATGTAGTTCTCGTCCGCCCCAAAGTCAATTAATGCTGTGGTAGAAGAAGCTTCCCCCGCCCAGGATATCGTACCTTCCACCTGAAGTCGGCCCACCAAAGCGGATGACGCAGCTGGTGTGGTTGGAGGGGGCAGTGCCAGCAGCTGGGGAATATCCCTGGTGGAGGAAGAGCGTTGGCGTGCTGGGTGAACTGGACAGCGGGAAATTGTATTTAGGACTCCCACAGTACAGGCACAGCCACAGGCGTAGCCGGTGACTCCTCTCCGCTGACGAAAGGCGACTGGCTCCCAGTTGGATGGGGACGACACTCCCGACGTCGTCAGACGGCACTCCGCCGCTGGAGCAGGGAGGGAGGAGTGGTGCCGGAAGAGCCCCGGGAAGTGGGATTTGGAGCTGACGTGTGGGTCGGAGCGGCTCTGCCCGATACGCGTTTCGTAGCGCCTTGTCATTCCAGCAGCTTTCTGCCGCTATCCCGGTTAGCTCAGTTGGTCAGCGTGTGGTGCTAATAACGCCAAGGTCATGAGTTCAACCCCCCTTACTGGCCACTCTTTTTTATTTGCTCCAGGAACAACAAAACGGCGACAACCCACTGGCCCCCATATCCAACATCACACCACCCACCTGTGAAACACCCTCGACAAGGCCGCTGAAAACAGCATGTCAAAAGCAGAGTGGCAACAAACCTCTCGGCCACCGAGACTGCAAGAAGCAGATCAATGGGGACAGTGGACCCCGTTATCCTCTACCCAAAATTTAGAACACCAGTTTAGAGAATGCGGACCGTGAAAGGACAACACCCCGGCCCTCATAACCAACAGTACTCCACCACAAGGTAAACAGCATGGCGGCAACAAATGCCCAACCCAAATGACCTAAGCGTCACAGACAGGATTCGAACCTGTGCGGGGAAACCCCATTGGATTTCGAGTCCAACGCCTTAACCTCTCGTCCACCGTGACTGCTTGGAAAAGACCAATGGGGGATTGTTGAAGGGATTGTCCTGTTGCCCTTGTATTTTGTGGGCAAAAAGGAGGCGTTTGCAAGTGGACCTCAGACCCTATCACTGGTCACCTGAACAGGGACTTGAATCCCGGACACTCAGATCAAAAGTCTAATGTTCAGGTGACTGGCTCAAACTTTGTCTTGTCTGACCACCCTTTTGTCCAGAAGATATTTGGCTAAAGTGGTCTGTTTTCTTAAACCTGCAAATGTCCAAATACACGACGCTATTTGTAGGGAGCCTTGACACAGAGTTTGCCAATTGGGAACCACACAAGTGCTGTGCAAGAGAGGAGCGCAAACATGAATAAACAGTGACACTGACGCATCCAGAGAACGTCCCTGGGTGGGCTCGAACCACCAGCCTCCCGGTTAACAGCCGAGCGCGCTGACCGATTGCGCCACAGAGACTCACACCCTGCCAACTTCTGTTCAGTTGAAGCCATACTAACGCATGCTATGCTTCCAGCATGCCCTTTGTTTTGGATGTGACTCGCACCTTCTGGTGTAACAATCGAGGCATTGCAAACCAGGACACCAGCTTTACTCTTTGATGAACGCAAAGTATTTTTGGGTACAATCCAGGGGTCTTGTGCTCTCACGGAAATGGCTCTGTCCTTTTTCAACATGAGTTGAGACGAAATGTATTAAAATAGACAGACTGCATTGGTCATTCAATCATAATTTCTCAGTTTGCCAATTTCAGACTGCATGACAAAGAATCAAGTCAAACTCCATCGACAGGATGGACAGGGGACAACAAAGCAGGGAAGATAAGGGATAGGGAGGAGAGGGGAAAGATGCGACCGCCTTTGTTGAGAGCCAGAGAAGAAGCTCTCCTCTCTGCAAGGTCAAGTACAGTATGCCAGAAGATTTGACCTTGTGAGTTGTCCTCATTCAACAAAGGCCTGGATAGCTCAGTTGGTAGAGCATCAGACTTTTAATCTGAGGGTCCAGGGTTCAAGTCCCTGTTCAGGTGGGTGAGGGGAGGCCCCGTCCCTGAAATGTTAAACCTACTTCCTTTATCCTCCTTCTGTGGTCAAGTACAGTATGCCAGAAGATTTCTGCTCCTTCTTCCTCAACACCGAGATGACCGTGCACGCAAGGAATAACTTGTTTAAGTAAACCTTTTCGACCTAGCACCTTTGCGATCTTCCAGGACTGTGGATAAACGCCATTGTCAATAATTAAATTGAAGATATGGCATATCGGCTTCTGAATCAACTTTGCTGCCGCCCTCAGTAACCTACCATCCAAATTATCAATACCACATGGCTTATCGCTTTTAATGGAATGCAACAGTTTTCCTACCTCATCTACACTTATCCTCTTAAATTGAAAACTACACAGTTTATCCTACATAATATTGTCCTTTATAATAGAATCTGACAGTCTACCATCAACATCTATCATCTGATCTCTAATCAAATTTATTTTATTAATAAAAAGATATTGGTGCTCCCAGTCAGGTAACTGACATTTGGACAGGTTTTGAGTGGAGATGGGATTTGTCTTGGTCCTCGGTCGAACGGTTAGGGTCATTCATAAGCGCTATCTGCCAACTGCTGTCATTCTGAAGCGACTGACGACAGAAATACGAATAAAACCCGTCAATAAATGATAGACTTGAGTTTCTGGTAAGTACTACACAACAAGTTAAGGTGCTACTGGAGAAGGGAGTGAGGACTGGGTTTAGGGTTAGACCAATACTGTATTTGGCATAGAAATTGGGGCTCAGATTAGTGTTTGGTACTTGGGAACAATAAATCAAGGACTGGGTTTCTTCACTATTACATGACAAGAGACTAGTCGAGAGAACGTAGCCAGGATTAGGTTTGGGGTATTTGTCTGATGCTGAGGGACAGATCCTGGACTCATTTTCGATCCCAACATCTCTTCTACAAAAAAGCATTTGACTTCTTGGAGAATGTGGGCATCGATCCCGCTCCCTCTCGCATGCAAAGCGAGCGCTCTACCATTTGAGCTAATTCCCCTGCCAGCTCTGTGTTGACAGAGAAGGTTCAGTCTCATAACTATTTTGCTTCCTTTGCTGGAGTACGTCAATTCCGCAGCTGACCGAGTTTCTCGGGGAACACAAGGAGCGAGAGGTTCAGTCATCACTGGGAACTTTGGAAGTGTAGTCACCTTAAGTCAGGTCTGCTTTGGTGAACTTCAGAGGCATCATGACCAGTCTGCATCAAAACATTATCTGAAATCCTGTGGCAGGTTTCTGGCATTGATTCTTAATTCAGTTGCCATCCCTGATAGATGGTAATGGTAATGGTAATCATGACCGTGTGGCAGGCGAGTCTCTTTGCTTGTCTGACGTATGTGTCGCATCCTGATTGGCTGGCAGCAAATGTCAACAACACGCGCGCGGCCACCGCTTGGCAAGTGAGAATTCTACCACTGAACCACCAATGCCACGTGGGGACACACTGTAAGAGAAAAATAATCAACTGTCATTCAACTGGCGCTGAATGACAACACATCACAATGTCATACTCTTTGGATTCAAGCACCTTCTGGCGTAATGGGATCCACAACAATCATGTCAGCTGTGGATGCAACGTCAATTCGTTCTTGAAGGGCAAGTGACAAAAAGAAGTACATGGTTCAGAAATCAGCTGCCAAAGTTTCACTGACCAAGCACCCAGGCACTGCTGGGATTTGAACCCAGGATCTCCTGTTTACTAGACAGGCACTTTGACCAGCTTAGCCACAGTGCCAGCAGTGCATCTGTCACCAACACAAAAACAGTTCGCCAATGGGGAAAAATGTTCATACAATGGAGGAAGTCCAAAGTCCAACACATGTGTGAATTGAGAGTCCCTGGGTGGGCTCGAACCACCAACCTCTCAGTTAACAGCCAAACGTGCTGACCAATTGCGCGACAGAGACTACAACAGCATGACTGCAGTAAGGTTTCACTAAGCGCTGTCCACCTTAACTCTCGGGTGGTCCGGTCTGTTACGTTTCAGGTGTTATTCTGAATACTGTCCTTTCGCAGGAAAAGAGCCTTTGTACTTTTTCAACATGAGCTCTAAAGAAAGGTATAAGCTGAGATATACTGCATTGGCCGGGAATCGGACCCGGGCCTCCCGCTTGGCAAGCGAGAATTCTACCACTGAACCACCAATGCCACGTTGGGAAACACTGTCGGAGAAACAAATTAAATTGTCGAGTGGATGTGCCTCTGCAACGTGACAAAACATCACAACACACGCACGGGATGCCAGGGGAGGCCGAGTACTAACAGAGCTGAGCGAGAGGGCATAAGAAAAAAAATAGTGACCTTGTGGTGGTTACCCGGTAGCACCAAGGATATGGTGCACGTCTGATGCGTAATGCATGCCAGGTGATGTTCATCTAGCGAGCAGACATTCTTGTGGGGGACAAGCTCAACAGTAGGAATGTTAAGAGAACTGACCAGTCCGCTATCAATGTAGTTCTCGTCCGCCCCAGAGTCAATTAATGCTGTGGTAGAAGAAGCTTCCCCCGCCCAGGATATCGTACCTTCCACCTGAAGTCGGCCCACCAAAGCGGATGACGCAGCTGGTGTGGTTGGAGGGGGCAGTGCCAGCAGCTGGGGAATATCCCTGGTGGAGGAAGAGCGTTGGCGTGCTGGGCGAACTGGACAGCGGGAAATTGTATGTAGGACTCCCACAGTACAGGCACAGCCACAGGCGTAGCCGGTGACTCCTCTCCGCTGACGAAAGGCGACTGGCTCCCAGTTGGATGGGGACGACACTCCCGACGTCGTCAGACGGCACTCCGCCGCTGGAGCAGGGAGGGAGGAGTGGTGCCGGAAGAGCCCCGGGAAGTGGGATTTGGAGCTGACGTGTGGGTCGGAGCGGCTCTGCCCGATACGCGTTTCGTAGCGCCTTGTCATTCCAGCAGCTTTCTGCCGCTATCCCGGTTAGCTCAGTTGGTCAGCGTGTGGTGCTAATAACGCCAAGGTCATGAGTTCAACCCCCCTTACTGGCCACTCTTTTTTATTTGCTCCAGGAACAACAAAACGGCGACAACCCACTGGCCCCCATATCCAACATCACACCACCCACCTGTGAAACACCCTCGACAAGGCCGCTGAAAACAGCATGTCAAAAGCAGAGTGGCAACAAACCTCTCGGCCACCGAGACTGCAAGAAGCAGATCAATGGGGACAGTGGACCCCGTTATCCTCTACCCAAAATTTAGAACACCAGTTTAGAGAATGCGGACCGTGAAAGGACAACACCCCGGCCCTCATAACCAACAGTACTCCACCACAAGGTAAACAGCATGGCGGCAACAAATGCCCAACCCAAATGACCTAAGCGTCACAGACAGGATTCGAACCTGTGCGGGGAAACCCCATTGGATTTCGAGTCCAACGCCTTAACCTCTCGGCCACCGTGACTGCTTGGAAAAGACCAATGGGGGATTGTTGAAGGGATTGTCCTGTTGCCCTTGTATTTTGTGGGCAAAAAGGAGGCGTTTGCAAGTGGACCTCAGACCCGATCACTGGTCACCTGAACAGGGACTTGAATCCCGGACACTCAGATCAAAAGTCTAATGTTCAGGTGACTGGCTCAAACTTTGTCTTGTCTGACCACCCTTTTGTCCAGAAGATATTTGGCTAAAGTGGTCTGTTTTCTTAAACCTGCAAATGTCCAAATACACGACGCTATTTGTAGGGAGCCTTGACACAGAGTTTGCCAATTGGGAACCACACAAGTGCTGTGCAAGAGAGGAGCGCAAACATGAATAAACAGTGACACTGACGCATCCAGAGAACGTCCCTGGGTGGGC
Source organism: Doryrhamphus excisus (assembly GCF_030265055.1). Taxonomy (NCBI): domain Eukaryota; kingdom Metazoa; phylum Chordata; class Actinopteri; order Syngnathiformes; family Syngnathidae; genus Doryrhamphus; species Doryrhamphus excisus. Next base: position 1,309,710 of record NC_080476.1, on the reverse strand, counting down.
TCGGACCACCAGCCTCCCGGTTAACAGCCGAGCGCGCTGACCGATTGCGCCACAGAGACTCACACCCTGCCAACTTCTGTTCAGTTGAAGCCATACTAACGCATGCTATGCTTCCAGCATGCCCTTTGTTTTGGATGTGACTCGCACCTTCTGGTGTAACAATCGAGGCATTGCAAACCAGGACACCAGCTTTACTCTTTGATGAACGCAAAGTATTTTTGGGTACAATCCAGGGGTCTTGTGCTCTCACGGAAATGGCTCTGTCCTTTTTCAACATGAGTTGAGACGAAATGTATTAAAATAGACAGACTGCATTGGTCATTCAATCATAATTTCTCAGTTTGCCAATTTCAGACTGCATGACAAAGAATCAAGTCAAACTCCATCGACAGGATGGACAGGGGACAACAAAGCAGGGAAGATAAGGGATAGGGAGGAGAGGGGAAAGATGCGACCGCCTTTGTTGAGAGCCAGAGAAGAAGCTCTCCTCTCTGCAAGGTCAAGTACAGTATGCCAGAAGATTTGACCTTGTGAGTTGTCCTCATTCAACAAAGGCCTGGATAGCTCAGTTGTTAGAGCATCAGACTTTTAATCTGAGGGTCCAGGGTTCAAGTCCCTGTTCAGGTGGGTGAGGGGAGGCCCCTTCCCTGAAATGTTAAACCTACTTCCTTTATCCTCCTTCTGTGGTCAACTACAGTATGCCAGAAGATTTCTGCTCCTTCTTCCTCGACACCGAGATGACCGTGCACGCAAGGAATAACTTGTTTAAGTAAACCTTTTCGACCTAGCACCTTTGCGATCTTCCAGGACTGTGGATAAACGCCATTGTCAATAATTAAATTGAAGATATGGCATATCGGCTCCTGAATCAACTTTGCTGCCGCCCTCAGTAACCTACCATCCAAATTATCAATACCACATGGCTTATCGCTTTTAATGGAATGCAACAGTTTTCCTACCTCATCTACACTTATCCTCTTAAATTGAAAACTACACAGTTTATCCTACATAATATTGTTCTTTATAATAGAATCTGACAGTCTACCATCAACATCTATCATCTGATCTCTAATCAAATTTATTTTATTAATAAAAAGATATTGGTGCTCCCAGTCAGGTAACTGACATTTGGACAGGTTTTGAGTGGAGATGGGATTTGTCTTGGTCCTCGGTCGAACGGTTAGGGTCATTCATAAGCGCTATCTGCCAACTGCTGTCATTCTGAAGCGACTGACGACAGAAATACGAATAAAACCCGTCAATAAATGATAGACTTGAGTTTCTGGTAAGTACTACACAACAAGTTAAGGTGCTACTGGAGAAGGGAGTGAGGACTGGGTTTAGGGTTAGACCAATACTGTATTTGGCATAGAAATTGGGGCTCAGATTAGTGTTTGGTACTTGGGAACAATAAATCAAGGACTGGGTTTCTTCACTATTACATGACAAGAGACTAGTCGAGAGAACGTAGCCAGGATTAGGTTTGGGGTATTTGTCTGATGCTGAGGGACAGATCCTGGACTCATTTTCGATCCCAACATCTCTTCTACAAAAAAGCATTTGACTTCTTGGAGAATGTGGGCATCGATCCCGCTCCCTCTCGCATGCAAAGCGAGCGCTCTACCATTTGAGCTAATTCCCCTGCCAGCTCTGTGTTGACAGAGAAGGTTCAGTCTCATAACTATTTTGCTTCCTTTGCTGGAGTACGTCAATTCCGCAGCTGACCGAGTTTCTCGGGGAACACAAGGAGCGAGAGGTTCAGTCATCACTGGGAACTTTGGAAGTGTAGTCACCTTAAGTCAGGTCTGCTTTGGTGAACTTCAGAGGCATCATGACCAGTCTGCATCAAAACATTATCTGAAATCCTGTGGCAGGTTTCTGGCATTGATTCTTAATTCAGTTGCCATCCCTGATAGATGGTAATGGTAATGGTAATCATGCCCGTGTGGCAGGCGAGTCTCTTTGCTTGTCTGACGTATGTGTCGCATCCTGATTGGCTGGCAGCAAATGTCAACAACACGCGCGCGGCCACCGCTTGGCAAGTGAGAATTCTACCACTGAACCACCAATGCCACGTGGGGACACACTGTAAGAGAAAAATAATCAACTGTCATTCAACTGGCGCTGAATGACAACACATCACAATGTCATACTCTTTGGATTCAAGCACCTTCTGGCGTAATGGGATCCACAACAATCATGTCAGCTGTGGATGCAACGTCAATTCGTTCTTGAAGGGCAAGTGACAAAAAGAAGTACATGGTTCAGAAATCAGCTGCCAAAGTTTCACTGACCAAGCACCCAGGCACTGCTGGGATTTGAACCCACGATCTCCTGTTTACTAGACAGGCACTTTGACCAGCTTAGCCACAGTGCCAGCAGTGCATCTGTCACCAACACAAAAACAGTTCGCCAATGGGGAAAAATGTTCATACAATGGAGGAAGTCCAAAGTCCAACACATGTGTGAATTGAGAGTCCCTGGGTGGGCTCGAACCACCAACCTCTCAGTTAACAGCCAAACGTGCTGACCAATTGCGCGACAGAGACTACAACAGCATGACTGCAGTAAGGTTTCACTAAGCGCTGTCCACCTTAACTCTCGGGTGGTCCGGTCTGTTACGTTTCAGGTGTTATTCTGAATACTGTCCTTTCGCAGGAAAAGAGCCTTTGTACTTTTTCAACATGAGCTCTAAAGAAAGGTATAAGCTGAGATATACTGCATTGGCCGGGAATCGGACCCGGGCCTCCCGCTTGGCAAGCGAGAATTCTACCACTGAACCACCAATGCCACGTTGGGAAACACTGTCGGAGAAACAAATTAAATTGTCGAGTGGATGTGCCTCTGCAACGTGACAAAACATCACAACACACGCACGGGATGCCAGGGGAGGCCGAGTACTAACAGAGCTGAGCGAGAGGGCATAAGAAAAAAAATAGTGACCTTGTGGTGGTTACCCGGTAGCACCAAGGATATGGTGCACGTCTGATGCGTAATGCATGCCAGGTGATGTTCATCTAGCGAGCAGACATTCTTGTGGGGGACAAGCTCAACAGTAGGAATGTTAAGAGAACTGACCAGTCCGCTATCAATGTAGTTCTCGTCCGCCCCAGAGTCAATTAATGCTGTGGTAGAAGAAGCTTCCCCCGCCCAGGATATCGTACCTTCCACCTGAAGTCGGCCCACCAAAGCGGATGACGCAGCTGGTGTGGTTGGAGGGGGCAGTGCCAGCAGCTGGGGAATATCCCTGGTGGAGGAAGAGCGTTGGCGTGCTGGGCGAACTGGACAGCGGGAAATTGTATGTAGGACTCCCACAGTACAGGCACAGCCACAGGCGTAGCCGGTGACTCCTCTCCGCTGACGAAAGGCGACTGGCTCCCAGTTGGATGGGGACGACACTCCCGACGTCGTCAGACGGCACTCCGCCGCTGGAGCAGGGAGGGAGGAGTGGTGCCGGAAGAGCCCCGGGAAGTGGGATTTGGAGCTGACGTGTGGGTCGGAGCGGCTCTGCCCGATACGCGTTTCGTAGCGCCTTGTCATTCCAGCAGCTTTCTGCCGCTATCCCGGTTAGCTCAGTTGGTCAGCGTGTGGTGCTAATAACGCCAAGGTCATGAGTTCAACCCCCCTTACTGGCCACTCTTTTTTATTTGCTCCAGGAACAACAAAACGGCGACAACCCACTGGCCCCCATATCCAACATCACACCACCCACCTGTGAAACACCCTCGACAAGGCCGCTGAAAACAGCATGTCAAAAGCAGAGTGGCAACAAACCTCTCGGCCACCGAGACTGCAAGAAGCAGATCAATGGGGACAGTGGACCCCGTTATCCTCTACCCAAAATTTAGAACACCAGTTTAGAGAATGCGGACCGTGAAAGGACAACACCCCGGCCCTCATAACCAACAGTACTCCACCACAAGGTAAACAGCATGGCGGCAACAAATGCCCAACCCAAATGACCTAAGCGTCACAGACAGGATTCGAACCTGTGCGGGGAAACCCCATTGGATTTCGAGTCCAACGCCTTAACCTCTCGGCCACCGTGACTGCTTGGAAAAGACCAATGGGGGATTGTTGAAGGGATTGTCCTGTTGCCCTTGTATTTTGTGGGCAAAAAGGAGGCGTTTGCAAGTGGACCTCAGACCCGATCACTGGTCACCTGAACAGGGACTTGAATCCCGGACACTCAGATCAAAAGTCTAATGTTCAGGTGACTGGCTCAAACTTTGTCTTGTCTGACCACCCTTTTGTCCAGAAGATATTTGGCTAAAGTGGTCTGTTTTCTTAAACCTGCAAATGTCCAAATACACGACGCTATTTGTAGGGAGCCTTGACACAGAGTTTGCCAATTGGGAACCACACAAGTGCTGTGCAAGAGAGGAGCGCAAACATGAATAAACAGTGACACTGACGCATCCAGAGAACGTCCCTGGGTGGGCTCGGACCACCAGCCTCCCGGTTAACAGCCGAGCGCGCTGACCGATTGCGCCACAGAGACTCACACCCTGCCAACTTCTGTTCAGTTGAAGCCATACTAACGCATGCTATGCTTCCAGCATGCCCTTTGTTTTGGATGTGACTCGCACCTTCTGGTGTAACAATCGAGGCATTGCAAACCAGGACACCAGCTTTACTCTTTGATGAACGCAAAGTATTTTTGGGTACAATCCAGGGGTCTTGTGCTCTCACGGAAATGGCTCTGTCCTTTTTCAACATGAGTTGAGACGAAATGTATTAAAATAGACAGACTGCATTGGTCATTCAATCATAATTTCTCAGTTTGCCAATTTCAGACTGCATGACAAAGAATCAAGTCAAACTCCATCGACAGGATGGACAGGGGACAACAAAGCAGGGAAGATAAGGGATAGGGAGGAGAGGGGAAAGATGCGACCGCCTTTGTTGAGAGCCAGAGAAGAAGCTCTCCTCTCTGCAAGGTCAAGTACAGTATGCCAGAAGATTTGACCTTGTGAGTTGTCCTCATTCAACAAAGGCCTGGATAGCTCAGTTGGTAGAGCATCAGACTTTTAATCTGAGGGTCCAGGGTTCAAGTCCCTGTTCAGGTGGGTGAGGGGAGGCCCCTTCCCTGAAATGTTAAACCTACTTCCTTTATCCTCCTTCTGTGGTCAAGTACAGTATGCCAGAAGATTTCTGCTCCTTCTTCCTCGACACCGAGATGACCGTGCACGCAAGGAATAACTTGTTTAAGTAAACCTTTTCGACCTAGCACCTTTGCGATCTTCCAGGACTGTGGATAAACGCCATTGTCAATAATTAAATTGAAGATATGGCATATCGGCTCCTGAATCAACTTTGCTGCCGCCCTCAGTAACCTACCATCCAAATTATCAATACCACATGGCTTATCGCTTTTAATGGAATGCAACAGTTTTCCTACCTCATCTACACTTATCCTCTTAAATTGAAAACTACACAGTTTATCCTACATAATATTGTTCTTTATAATAGAATCTGACAGTCTACCATCAACATCTATCATCTGATCTCTAATCAAATTTATTTTATTAATAAAAAGATATTGGTGCTCCCAGTCAGGTAACTGACATTTGGACAGGTTTTGAGTGGAGATGGGATTTGTCTTGGTCCTCGGTCGAACGGTTAGGGTCATTCATAAGCGCTATCTGCCAACTGCTGTCATTCTGAAGCGACTGACGACAGAAATACGAATAAAACCCGTCAATAAATGATAGACTTGAGTTTCTGGTAAGTACTACACAACAAGTTAAGGTGCTACTGGAGAAGGGAGTGAGGACTGGGTTTAGGGTTAGACCAATACTGTATTTGGCATAGAAATTGGGGCTCAGATTAGTGTTTGGTACTTGGGAACAATAAATCAAGGACTGGGTTTCTTCACTATTACATGACAAGAGACTAGTCGAGAGAACGTAGCCAGGATTAGGTTTGGGGTATTTGTCTGATGCTGAGGGACAGATCCTGGACTCATTTTCGATCCCAACATCTCTTCTACAAAAAAGCATTTGACTTCTTGGAGAATGTGGGCATCGATCCCGCTCCCTCTCGCATGCAAAGCGAGCGCTCTACCATTTGAGCTAATTCCCCTGCCAGCTCTGTGTTGACAGAGAAGGTTCAGTCTCATAACTATTTTGCTTCCTTTGCTGGAGTACGTCAATTCCGCAGCTGACCGAGTTTCTCGGGGAACACAAGGAGCGAGAGGTTCAGTCATCACTGGGAACTTTGGAAGTGTAGTCACCTTAAGTCAGGTCTGCTTTGGTGAACTTCAGAGGCATCATGACCAGTCTGCATCAAAACATTATCTGAAATCCTGTGGCAGGTTTCTGGCATTGATTCTTAATTCAGTTGCCATCCCTGATAGATGGTAATGGTAATGGTAATCATGACCGTGTGGCAGGCGAGTCTCTTTGCTTGTCTGACGTATGTGTCGCATCCTGATTGGCTGGCAGCAAATGTCAACAACACGCGCGCGGCCACCGCTTGGCAAGTGAGAATTCTACCACTGAACCACCAATGCCACGTGGGGACACACTGTAAGAGAAAAATAATCAACTGTCATTCAACTGGCGCTGAATGACAACACATCACAATGTCATACTCTTTGGATTCAAGCACCTTCTGGCGTAATGGGATCCACAACAATCATGTCAGCTGTGGATGCAACGTCAATTCGTTCTTGAAGGGCAAGTGACAAAAAGAAGTACATGGTTCAGAAATCAGCTGACAAAGTTTCACTGACCAAGCACCCAGGCACTGCTGGGATTTGAACCCAGGATCTCCTGTTTACTAGACAGGCACTTTGACCAGCTTAGCCACAGTGCCAGCAGTGCATCTGTCACCAACACAAAAACAGTTCGCCAATGGGGAAAAATGTTCATACAATGGAGGAAGTCCAAAGTCCAACACATGTGTGAATTGAGAGTCCCTGGGTGGGCTCGAACCACCAACCTCTCAGTTAACAGCCAAACGTGCTGACCAATTGCGCGACAGAGACTACAACAGCATGACTGCAGTAAGGTTTCACTAAGCGCTGTCCACCTTAACTCTCGGGTGGTCCGGTCTGTTACGTTTCAGGTGTTATTCTGAATACTGTCCTTTCGCAGGAAAAGAGCCTTTGTACTTTTTCAACATGAGCTCTAAAGAAAGGTATAAGCTGAGATATACTGCATTGGCCGGGAATCGGACCCGGGCCTCCCGCTTGGCAAGCGAGAATTCTACCACTGAACCACCAATGCCACGTTGGGAAACACTGTCGGAGAAACAAATTAAATTGTCGAGTGGATGTGCCTCTGCAAAGTGACAAAACATCACAACACACGCACGGGATGCCAGGGGAGGCCGAGTGCTAACAGAGCTGAGCGAGAGGGCATAAGAAAAAAAATAGTGACCTTGTGGTGGTTACCCGGTAGCACCAAGGATATGGTGCACGTCTGATGCGTAATGCATGCCAGGTGATGTTCATCTAGCGAGCAGACATTCTTGTGGGGGACAAGCTCAACAGTAGGAATGTTAAGAGAACTGACCAGTCCGCTATCAATGTAGTTCTCGTCCGCCCCAAAGTCAATTAATGCTGTGGTAGAAGAAGCTTCCCCCGCCCAGGATATCGTACCTTCCACCTGAAGTCGGCCCACCAAAGCGGATGACGCAGCTGGTGTGGTTGGAGGGGGCAGTGCCAGCAGCTGGGGAATATCCCTGGTGGAGGAAGAGCGTTGGCGTGCTGGGCGAACTGGACAGCGGGAAATTGTATGTAGGACTCCCACAGTACAGGCACAGCCACAGGCGTAGCCGGTGACTCCTCTCCGCTGACGAAAGGCGACTGGCTCCCAGTTGGATGGGGACGACACTCCCGACGTCGTCAGACGGCACTCCGCCGCTGGAGCAGGGAGGGAGGAGTGGTGCCGGAAGAGCCCCGGGAAGTGGGATTTGGAGCTGACGTGTGGGTCGGAGCGGCTCTGCCCGATACGCGTTTCGTAGCGCCTTGTCATTCCAGCAGCTTTCTGCCGCTATCCCGGTTAGCTCAGTTGGTCAGCGTGTGGTGCTAATAACGCCAAGGTCATGAGTTCAACCCCCCTTACTGGCCACTCTTTTTTATTTGCTCCAGGAACAACAAAACGGCGACAACCCACTGGCCCCCATATCCAACATCACACCACCCACCTGTGAAACACCCTCGACAAGGCCGCTGAAAACAGCATGTCAAAAGCAGAGTGGCAACAAACCTCTCGGCCACCGAGACTGCAAGAAGCAGATCAATGGGGACAGTGGACCCCGTTATCCTCTACCCAAAATTTAGAACACCAGTTTAGAGAATGCGGACCGTGAAAGGACAACACCCCGGCCCTCATAACCAACAGTACTCCACCACAAGGTAAACAGCATGGCGGCAACAAATGCCCAACACAAATGACCTAAGCGTCACAGACAGGATTCGAACCTGTGCGGGGAAACCCCATTGGATTTCGAGTCCAACGCCTTAACCTCTCGTCCACCGTGACTGCTTGGAAAAGACCAATGGGGGATTGTTGAAGGGATTGTCCTGTTGCCCTTGTATTTTGTGGGCAAAAAGGAGGCGTTTGCAAGTGGACCTCAGACCCTATCACTGGTCACCTGAACAGGGACTTGAATCCCGGACACTCAGATCAAAAGTCCAATGTTCAGGTGACTGGCTCAAACTTTGTCTTGTCTGACCACCCTTTTGTCCAGAAGATATTTGGCTAAAGTGGTCTGTTTTCTTAAACCTGCAAATGTCCAAATACACGACGCTATTTGTAGGGAGCCTTGACACAGAGTTTGCCAATTGGGAACCACACAAGTGCTGTGCAAGAGAGGAGCGCAAACATGAATAAACAGTGACACTGACGCATCCAGAGAACGTCCCTGGGTGGGCTCGAACCACCAGCCTCCCGGTTAACAGCCGAGCGCGCTGACCGATTGCGCCACAGAGACTCACACCCTGCCAACTTCTGTTCAGTTGAAGCCATACTAACGCATGCTATGCTTCCAGCATGCCCTTTGTTTTGGATGTGACTCGCACCTTCTGGTGTAACAATCGAGGCATTGCAAACCAGGACACCAGCTTTACTCTTTGATGAACGCAAAGTATTTTTGGGTACAATCCAGGGGTCTTGTGCTCTCACGGAAATGGCTCTGTCCTTTTTCAACATGAGTTGAGACGAAATGTATTAAAATAGACAGACTGCATTGGTCATTCAATCATAATTTCTCAGTTTGCCAATTTCAGACTGCATGACAAAGAATCAAGTCAAACTCCATCGACAGGATGGACAGGGGACAACAAAGCAGGGAAGATAAGGGATAGGGAGGAGAGGGGAAAGATGCGACCGCCTTTGTTGAGAGCCAGAGAAGAAGCTCTCCTCTCTGCAAGGTCAAGTACAGTATGCCAGAAGATTTGACCTTGTGAGTTGTCCTCATTCAACAAAGGCCTGGATAGCTCAGTTGGTAGAGCATCAGACTTTTAATCTGAGGGTCCAGGGTTCAAGTCCCTGTTCAGGTGGGTGAGGGGAGGCCCCGTCCCTGAAATGTTAAACCTACTTCCTTTATCCTCCTTCTGTGGTCAAGTACAGTATGCCGGAAGATTTCTGCTCCTTCTTCCTCAACACCGAGATGACCGTGCACGCAAGGAATAACTTGTTTAAGTAAACCTTTTCGACCTAGCACCTTTGCGATCTTCCAGGACTGTGGATAAACGCCATTGTCAATAATTAAATTGAAGATATGGCATATCGGCTTCTGAATCAACTTTGCTGCCGCCCTCAGTAACCTACCATCCAAATTATCAATACCACATGGCTTATCGCTTTTAATGGAATGCAACAGTTTTCCTACCTCATCTACACTTATCCTCTTAAATTGAAAACTACACAGTTTATCCTACATAATATTGTTCTTTATAATAGAATCTGACAGTCTACCATCAACATCTATCATCTGATCTCTAATCAAATTTATTTTATTAATAAAAAGATATTGGTGCTCCCAGTCAGGTAACTGACATTTGGACAGGTTTTGAGTGGAGATGGGATTTGTCTTGGTCCTCGGTCGAACGGTTAGGGTCATTCATAAGCGCTATCTGCCAACTGCTGTCATTCTGAAGCGACTGACGACAGAAATACGAATAAAACCCGTCAATAAATGATAGACTTGAGTTTCTGGTAAGTACTACACAACAAGTTAAGGTGCTACTGGAGAAGGGAGTGAGGACTGGGTTTAGGGTTAGACCAATACTGTATTTGGCATAGAAATTGGGGCTCAGATTAGTGTTTGGTACTTGGGAACAATAAATCAAGGACTGGGTTTCTTCACTATTACATGACAAGAGACTAGTCGAGAGAACGTAGCCAGGATTAGGTTTGGGGTATTTGTCTGATGCTGAGGGACAGATCCTGGACTCATTTTCGATCCCAACATCTCTTCTACAAAAAAGCATTTGACTTCTTGGAGAATGTGGGCATCGATCCCGCTCCCTCTCGCATGCAAAGCGAGCGCTCTACCATTTGAGCTAATTCCCCTGCCAGCTCTGTGTTGACAGAGAAGGTTCAGTCTCATAACTATTTTGCTTCCTTTGCTGGAGTACGTCAATTCCGCAGCTGACCGAGTTTCTCGGGGAACACAAGGAGCGAGAGGTTCAGTCATCACTGGGAACTTTGGAAGTGTAGTCACCTTAAGTCAGGTCTGCTTTGGTGAACTTCAGAGGCATCATGACCAGTCTGCATCAAAACATTATCTGAAATCCTGTGGCAGGTTTCTGGCATTGATTCTTAATTCAGTTGCCATCCCTGATAGATGGTAATGGTAATGGTAATCATGACCGTGTGGCAGGCGAGTCTCTTTGCTTGTCTGACGTATGTGTCGCATCCTGATTGGCTGGCAGCAAATGTCAACAACACGCGCGCGGCCACCGCTTGGCAAGTGAGAATTCTACCACTGAACCACCAATGCCACGTGGGGACACACTGTAAGAGAAAAATAATCAACTGTCATTCAACTGGCGCTGAATGACAACACATCACAATGTCATACTCTCTGGATTCAAGCACCTTCTGGCGTAATGGGATCCACAACAATCATGTCAGCTGTGGATGCAACGTCAATTCGTTCTTGAAGGGCAAGTGACAAAAAGAAGTACATGGTTCAGAAATCAGCTGACAAAGTTTCACTGACCAAGCACCCAGGCACTGCTGGGATTTGAACCCAGGATCTCCTGTTTACTAGACAGGCACTTTGACCAGCTTAGCCACAGTGCCAGCAGTGCATCTGTCACCAACACAAAAACAGTTCGCCAATGGGGAAAAATGTTCATACAATGGAGGAAGTCCAAAGTCCAACACATGTGTGAATTGAGAGTCCCTGGGTGGGCTCGAACCACCAACCTCTCAGTTAACAGCCAAACGTGCTGACCAATTGCGCGACAGAGACTACAACAGCATGACTGCAGTAAGGTTTCACTAAGCGCTGTCCACCTTAACTCTCGGGTGGTCCGGTCTGTTACGTTTCAGGTGTTATTCTGAATACTGTCCTTTCGCAGGAAAAGAGCCTTTGTACTTTTTCAACATGAGCTCTAAAGAAAGGTATAAGCTGAGATATACTGCATTGGCCGGGAATCGGACCCGGGCCTCCCGCTTGGCAAGCGAGAATTCTACCACTGAACCACCAATGCCACGTTGGGAAACACTGTCGGAGAAACAAATTAAATTGTCGAGTGGATGTGCCTCTGCAAAGTGACAAAACATCACAACACACGCACGGGATGCCAGGGGAGGCCGAGTGCTAACAGAGCTGAGCGAGAGGGCATAAGAAAAAAAATAGTGACCTTGTGGTGGTTACCCGGTAGCACCAAGGATATGGTGCACGTCTGATGCGTAATGCATGCCAGGTGATGTTCATCTAGCGAGCAGACATTCTTGTGGGGGACAAGCTCAACAGTAGGAATGTTAAGAGAACTGACCAGTCCGCTATCAATGTAGTTCTCGTCCGCCCCAGAGTCAATTAATGCTGTGGTAGAAGAAGCTTCCCCCGCCCAGGATATCGTACCTTCCACCTGAAGTCGGCCCACCAAAGCGGATGACGCAGCTGGTGTGGTTGGAGGGGGCAGTGCCAGCAGCTGGGGAATATCCCTGGTGGAGGAAGAGCGTTGGCGTGCTGGGCGAACTGGACAGCGGGAAATTGTATGTAGGACTCCCACAGTACAGGCACAGCCACAGGCGTAGCCGGTGACTCCTCTCCGCTGACGAAAGGCGACTGGCTCCCAGTTGGATGGGGACGACACTCCCGACGTCGTCAGACGGCACTCCGCCGCTGGAGCAGGGAGGGAGGAGTGGTGCCGGAAGAGCCCCGGGAAGTGGGATTTGGAGCTGACGTGTGGGTCGGAGCGGCTCTGCCCGATACGCGTTTCGTAGCGCCTTGTCATTCCAGCAGCTTTCTGCCGCTATCCCGGTTAGCTCAGTTGGTCAGCGTGTGGTGCTAATAACGCCAAGGTCATGAGTTCAACCCCCCTTACTGGCCACTCTTTTTTATTTGCTCCAGGAACAACAAAACGGCGACAACCCACTGGCCCCCATATCCAACATCACACCACCCACCTGTGAAACACCCTCGACAAGGCCGCTGAAAACAGCATGTCAAAAGCAGAGTGGCAACAAACCTCTCGGCCACCGAGACTGCAAGAAGCAGATCAATGGGGACAGTGGACCCCGTTATCCTCTACCCAAAATTTAGAACACCAGTTTAGAGAATGCGGACCGTGAAAGGACAACACCCCGGCCCTCATAACCAACAGTACTCCACCACAAGGTAAACAGCATGGCGGCAACAAATGCCCAACCCAAATGACCTAAGCGTCACAGACAGGATTCGAACCTGTGCGGGGAAACCCCATTGGATTTCGAGTCCAACGCCTTAACCTCTCGTCCACCGTGACTGCTTGGAAAAGACCAATGGGGGATTGTTGAAGGGATTGTCCTGTTGCCCTTGTATTTTGTGGGCAAAAAGGAGGCGTTTGCAAGTGGACCTCAGACCCTATCACTGGTCACCTGAACAGGGACTTGAATCCCGGACACTCAGATCAAAAGTCTAATGTTCAGGTGACTGGCTCAAACTTTGTCTTGTCTGACCACCCTTTTGTCCAGAAGATATTTGGCTAAAGTGGTCTGTTTTCTTAAACCTGCAAATGTCCAAATACACAACGCTATTTGTAGGGAGCCTTGACACAGAGTTTGCCAATTGGGAACCACACAAGTGCTGTGCAAGAGAGGAGCGCAAACATGAATAAACAGTGACACTGACGCATCCAGAGAACGTCCCTGGGTGGGCTCGAACCACCAGCCTCCCGGTTAACAGCCGAGCGCGCTGACCGATTGCGCCACAGAGACTCACACCCTGCCAACTTCTGTTCAGTTGAAGCCATACTAACGCATGCTATGCTTCCAGCATGCCCTTTGTTTTGGATGTGACTCGCACCTTCTGGTGTAACAATCGAGGCATTGCAAACCAGGACACCAGCTTTACTCTTTGATGAACGCAAAGTATTTTTGGGTACAATCCAGGGGTCTTGTGCTCTCACGGAAATGGCTCTGTCCTTTTTCAACATGAGTTGAGACGAAATGTATTAAAATAGACAGACTGCATTGGTCATTCAATCATAATTTCTCAGTTTGCCAATTTCAGACTGCATGACAAAGAATCAAGTCAAACTCCATCGACAGGATGGACAGGGGACAACAAAGCAGGGAAGATAAGGGATAGGGAGGAGAGGGGAAAGATGCGACCGCCTTTGTTGAGAGCCAGAGAAGAAGCTCTCCTCTCTGCAAGGTCAAGTACAGTATGCCAGAAGATTTGACCTTGTGAGTTGTCCTCATTCAACAAAGGCCTGGATAGCTCAGTTGGTAGAGCATCAGACTTTTAATCTGAGGGTCCAGGGTTCAAGTCCCTGTTCAGGTGGGTGAGGGGAGGCCCCGTCCCTGAAATGTTAAACCTACTTCCTTTATCCTCCTTCTGTGGTCAAGTACAGTATGCCAGAAGATTTCTGCTCCTTCTTCCTCAACACCGAGATGACCGTGCACGCAAGGAATAACTTGTTTAAGTAAACCTTTTCGACCTAGCACCTTTGCGATCTTCCAGGACTGTGGATAAACGCCATTGTCAATAATTAAATTGAAGATATGGCATATCGGCTTCTGAATCAACTTTGCTGCCGCCCTCAGTAACCTACCATCCAAATTATCAATACCACATGGCTTATCGCTTTTAATGGAATGCAACAGTTTTCCTACCTCATCTACACTTATCCTCTTAAATTGAAAACTACACAGTTTATCCTACATAATATTGTTCTTTATAATAGAATCTGACAGTCTACCATCAACATCTATCATCTGATCTCTAATCAAATTTATTTTATTAATAAAAAGATATTGGTGCTCCCAGTCAGGTAACTGACATTTGGACAGGTTTTGAGTGGAGATGGGATTTGTCTTGGTCCTCGGTCGAACGGTTAGGGTCATTCATAAGCGCTATCTGCCAACTGCTGTCATTCTGAAGCGACTGACGACAGAAATACGAATAAAACCCGTCAATAAATGATAGACTTGAGTTTCTGGTAAGTACTACACAACAAGTTAAGGTGCTACTGGAGAAGGGAGTGAGGACTGGGTTTAGGGTTAGACCAATACTGTATTTGGCATAGAAATTGGGGCTCAGATTAGTGTTTGGTACTTGGGAACAATAAATCAAGGACTGGGTTTCTTCACTATTACATGACAAGAGACTAGTCGAGAGAACGTAGCCAGGATTAGGTTTGGGGTATTTGTCTGATGCTGAGGGACAGATCCTGGACTCATTTTCGATCCCAACATCTCTTCTACAAAAAAGCATTTGACTTCTTGGAGAATGTGGGCATCGATCCCGCTCCCTCTCGCATGCAAAGCGAGCGCTCTACCATTTGAGCTAATTCCCCTGCCAGCTCTGTGTTGACAGAGAAGGTTCAGTCTCATAACTATTTTGCTTCCTTTGCTGGAGTACGTCAATTCCGCAGCTGACCGAGTTTCTCGGGGAACACAAGGAGCGAGAGGTTCAGTCATCACTGGGAACTTTGGAAGTGTAGTCACCTTAAGTCAGGTCTGCTTTGGTGAACTTCAGAGGCATCATGACCAGTCTGCATCAAAACATTATCTGAAATCCTGTGGCAGGTTTCTGGCATTGATTCTTAATTCAGTTGCCATCCCTGATAGATGGTAATGGTAATGGTAATCATGACCGTGTGGCAGGCGAGTCTCTTTGCTTGTCTGACGTATGTGTCGCATCCTGATTGGCTGGCAGCAAATGTCAACAACACGCGCGCGGCCACCGCTTGGCAAGTGAGAATTCTACCACTGAACCACCAATGCCACGTGGGGACACACTGTAAGAGAAAAATAATCAACTGTCATTCAACTGGCGCTGAATGACAACACATCACAATGTCATACTCTTTGGATTCAAGCACCTTCTGGCGTAATGGGATCCACAACAATCATGTCAGCTGTGGATGCAACGTCAATTCGTTCTTGAAGGGCAAGTGACAAAAAGAAGTACATGGTTCAGAAATCAGCTGACAAAGTTTCACTGACCAAGCACCCAGGCACTGCTGGGATTTGAACCCAGGATCTCCTGTTTACTAGACAGGCACTTTGACCAGCTTAGCCACAGTGCCAGCAGTGCATCTGTCACCAACACAAAAACAGTTCGCCAATGGGGAAAAATGTTCATACAATGGAGGAAGTCCAAAGTCCAACACATGTGTGAATTGAGAGTCCCTGGGTGGGCTCGAACCACCAACCTCTCAGTTAACAGCCAAACGTGCTGACCAATTGCGCGACAGAGACTACAACAGCATGACTGCAGTAAGGTTTCACTAAGCGCTGTCCACCTTAACTCTCGGGTGGTCCGGTCTGTTACGTTTCAGGTGTTATTCTGAATACTGTCCTTTCGCAGGAAAAGAGCCTTTGTACTTTTTCAACATGAGCTCTAAAGAAAGGTATAAGCTGAGATATACTGCATTGGCCGGGAATCGGACCCGGGCCTCCCGCTTGGCAAGCGAGAATTCTACCACTGAACCACCAATGCCACGTTGGGAAACACTGTCGGAGAAACAAATTAAATTGTCGAGTGGATGTGCCTCTGCAAAGTGACAAAACATCACAACACACGCACGGGATGCCAGGGGAGGCCGAGTGCTAACAGAGCTGAGCGAGAGGGCATAAGAAAAAAAATAGTGACCTTGTGGTGGTTACCCGGTAGCACCAAGGATATGGTGCACGTCTGATGCGTAATGCATGCCAGGTGATGTTCATCTAGCGAGCAGACATTCTTGTGGGGGACAAGCTCAACAGTAGGAATGTTAAGAGAACTGACCAGTCCGCTATCAATGTAGTTCTCGTCCGCCCCAGAGTCAATTAATGCTGTGGTAGAAGAAGCTTCCCCCGCCCAGGATATCGTACCTTCCACCTGAAGTCGGCCCACCAAAGCGGATGACGCAGCTGGTGTGGTTGGAGGGGGCAGTGCCAGCAGCTGGGGAATATCCCTGGTGGAGGAAGAGCGTTGGCGTGCTGGGCGAACTGGACAGCGGGAAATTGTATGTAGGACTCCCACAGTACAGGCACAGCCACAGGCGTAGCCGGTGACTCCTCTCCGCTGACGAAAGGCGACTGGCTCCCAGTTGGATGGGGACGACACTCCCGACGTCGTCAGACGGCACTCCGCCGCTGGAGCAGGGAGGGAGGAGTGGTGCCGGAAGAGCCCCGGGAAGTGGGATTTGGAGCTGACGTGTGGGTCGGAGCGGCTCTGCCCGATACGCGTTTCGTAGCGCCTTGTCATTCCAGCAGCTTTCTGCCGCTGTCCCGGTTAGCTCAGTTGGTCAGCGTGTGGTGCTAATAACGCCAAGGTCATGAGTTCAACCCCCCTTACTGGCCACTCTTTTTTATTTGCTCCAGGAACAACAAAACGGCGACAACCCACTGGCCCCCATATCCAACATCACACCACCCACCTGTGAAACACCCTCGACAAGGCCGCTGAAAACAGCATGTCAAAAGCAGAGTGGCAACAAACCTCTCGGCCACCGAGACTGCAAGAAGCAGATCAATGGGGACAGTGGACCCCGTTATCCTCTACCCAAAATTTAGAACACCAGTTTAGAGAATGCGGACCGTGAAAGGACAACACCCCGGCCCTCATAACCAACAGTACTCCACCACAAGGTAAACAGCATGGCGGCAACAAATGCCCAACCCAAATGACCTAAGCGTCACAGACAGGATTCGAACCTGTGCGGGGAAACCCCATTGGATTTCGAGTCCAACGCCTTAACCTCTCGTCCACCGTGACTGCTTGGAAAAGACCAATGGGGGATTGTTGAAGGGATTGTCCTGTTGC
This sequence comes from Doryrhamphus excisus, assembly GCF_030265055.1. Lineage (NCBI taxonomy): Eukaryota > Metazoa > Chordata > Actinopteri > Syngnathiformes > Syngnathidae > Doryrhamphus > Doryrhamphus excisus. The sequence continues at coordinate 1,292,286 of NC_080476.1, read as the reverse complement.
CCTTGTATTTTGTGGGCAAAAAGGAGGCGTTTGCAAGTGGACTTCAGACCCTATCACTGGTCACCTGAACAGGGACTTGAATCCCGGACACTCAGATCAAAAGTCTAATGTTCAGGTGACTGGCTCAAACTTTGTCTTGTCTGACCACCCTTTTGTCCAGAAGATATTTGGCTAAAGTGGTCTGTTTTCTTAAACCTGCAAATGTCCAAATACACGACGCTATTTGTAGGGAGCCTTGACACAGAGTTTGCCAATTGGGAACCACACAAGTGCTGTGCAAGAGAGGAGCGCAAACATGAATAAACAGTGACACTGACGCATCCAGAGAACGTCCCTGGGTGGGCTCGAACCACCAGCCTCCCGGTTAACAGCCGAGCGCGCTGACCGATTGCGCCACAGAGACTCACACCCTGCCAACTTCTGTTCAGTTGAAGCCATACTAACGCATGCTATGCTTCCAGCATGCCCTTTGTTTTGGATGTGACTCGCACCTTCTGGTGTAACAATCGAGGCATTGCAAACCAGGACACCAGCTTTACTCTTTGATGAACGCAAAGTATTTTTGGGTACAATCCAGGGGTCTTGTGCTCTCACGGAAATGGCTCTGTCCTTTTTCAACATGAGTTGAGACGAAATGTATTAAAATAGACAGACTGCATTGGTCATTCAATCATAATTTCTCAGTTTGCCAATTTCAGACTGCATGACAAAGAATCAAGTCAAACTCCATCGACAGGATGGACAGGGGACAACAAAGCAGGGAAGATAAGGGATAGGGAGGAGAGGGGAAAGATGCGACCGCCTTTGTTGAGAGCCAGAGAAGAAGCTCTCCTCTCTGCAAGGTCAAGTACAGTATGCCAGAAGATTTGACCTTGTGAGTTGTCCTCATTCAACAAAGGCCTGGATAGCTCAGTTGGTAGAGCATCAGACTTTTAATCTGAGGGTCCAGGGTTCAAGTCCCTGTTCAGGTGGGTGAGGGGAGGCCCCGTCCCTGAAATGTTAAACCTACTTCCTTTATCCTCCTTCTGTGGTCAAGTACAGTATGCCAGAAGATTTCTGCTCCTTTTTCCTCAACACCGAGATGACCGTGCACGCAAGGAATAACTTGTTTAAGTAAACCTTTTCGACCTAGCACCTTTGCGATCTTCCAGGACTGTGGATAAACGCCATTGTCAATAATTAAATTGAAGATATGGCATATCGGCTTCTGAATCAACTTTGCTGCCGCCCTCAGTAACCTACCATCCAAATTATCAATACCACATGGCTTATCGCTTTTAATGGAATGCAACAGTTTTCCTACCTCATCTACACTTATCCTCTTAAATTGAAAACTACACAGTTTATCCTACATAATATTGTTCTTTATAATAGAATCTGACAGTCTACCATCAACATCTATCATCTGATCTCTAATCAAATTTATTTTATTAATAAAAAGATATTGGTGCTCCCAGTCAGGTAACTGACATTTGGACAGGTTTTGAGTGGAGATGGGATTTGTCTTGGTCCTCGGTCGAACGGTTAGGGTCATTCATAAGCGCTATCTGCCAACTGCTGTCATTCTGAAGCGACTGACGACAGAAATACGAATAAAACCCGTCAATAAATGATAGACTTGAGTTTCTGGTAAGTACTACACAACAAGTTAAGGTGCTACTGGAGAAGGGAGTGAGGACTGGGTTTAGGGTTAGACCAATACTGTATTTGGCATAGAAATTGGGGCTCAGATTAGTGTTTGGTACTTGGGAACAATAAATCAAGGACTGGGTTTCTTCACTATTACATGACAAGAGACTAGTCGAGAGAACGTAGCCAGGATTAGGTTTGGGGTATTTGTCTGATGCTGAGGGACAGATCGTGGACTCATTTTCGATCCCAACATCTCTTCTACAAAAAAGCATTTGACTTCTTGGAGAATGTGGGCATCGATCCCGCTCCCTCTCGCATGCAAAGCGAGCGCTCTACCATTTGAGCTAATTCCCCTGCCAGCTCTGTGTTGACAGAGAAGGTTCAGTCTCATAACTATTTTGCTTCCTTTGCTGGAGTACGTCAATTCCGCAGCTGACCGAGTTTCTCGGGGAACACAAGGAGCGAGAGGTTCAGTCATCACTGGGAACTTTGGAAGTGTAGTCACCTTAAGTCAGGTCTGCTTTGGTGAACTTCAGAGGCATCATGACCAGTCTGCATCAAAACATTATCTGAAATCCTGTGGCAGGTTTCTGGCATTGATTCTTAATTCAGTTGCCATCCCTGATAGATGGTAATGGTAATGGTAATCATGCCCGTGTGGCAGGCGAGTCTCTTTGCTTGTCTGACGTATGTGTCGCATCCTGATTGGCTGGCAGCAAATGTCAACAACACGCGTGCGGCCACCGCTTGGCAAGTGAGAATTCTACCACTGAACCACCAATGCCACGTGGGGACACACTGTAAGAGAAAAATAATCAACTGTCATTCAACTGGCGCTGAATGACAACACATCACAATGTCATACTCTTTGGATTCAAGCACCTTCTGGCGTAATGGGATCCACAACAATCATGTCAGCTGTGGATGCAACGTCAATTCGTTCTTGAAGGGCAAGTGACAAAAAGAAGTACATGGTTCAGAAATCAGCTGCCAAAGTTTCACTGACCAAGCACCCAGGCACTGCTGGGATTTGAACCCAGGATCTCCTGTTTACTAGACAGGCACTTTGACCAGCTTAGCCACAGTGCCAGCAGTGCATCTGTCACCAACACAAAAACAGTTCGCCAATGGGGAAAAATGTTCATACAATGGAGGAAGTCCAAAGTCCAACACATGTGTGAATTGAGAGTCCCTGGGTGGGCTCGAACCACCAACCTCTCAGTTAACAGCCAAACGTGCTGACCAATTGCGCGACAGAGACTACAACAGCATGACTGCAGTAAGGTTTCACTAAGCGCTGTCCACCTTAACTCTCGGGTGGTCCGGTCTGTTACGTTTCAGGTGTTATTCTGAATACTGTCCTTTCGCAGGAAAAGAGCCTTTGTACTTTTTCAACATGAGCTCTAAAGAAAGGTATAAGCTGAGATATACTGCATTGGCCGGGAATCGGACCCGGGCCTCCCGCTTGGCAAGCGAGAATTCTACCACTGAACCACCAATGCCACGTTGGGAAACACTGTCGGAGAAACAAATTAAATTGTCGAGTGGATGTGCCTCTGCAAAGTGACAAAACATCACAACACACGCACGGGATGCCAGGGGAGGCCGAGTACTAACAGAGCTGAGCGAGAGGGCATAAGAAAAAAAATAGTGACCTTGTGGTGGTTACCCGGTAGCACCAAGGATATGGTGCACGTCTGATGCGTAATGCATGCCAGGTGATGTTCATCTAGCGAGCAGACATTCTTGTGGGGGACAAGCTCAACAGAGGGAATGTTAAGAGAACTGACCAGTCCGCTATCAATGTAGTTCTCGTCCGCCCCAGAGTCAATTAATGCTGTGGTAGAAGAAGCTTCCCCCGCCCAGGATATCGTACCTTCCACCTGAAGTCGGCCCACCAAAGCGGATGACGCAGCTGGTGTGGTTGGAGGGGGCAGTGCCAGCAGCTGGGGAATATCCCTGGTGGAGGAAGAGCGTTGGCGTGCTGGGCGAACTGGACAGCGGGAAATTGTATGTAGGACTCCCACAGTACAGGCACAGCCACAGGCGTAGCCGGTGACTCCTCTCCGCTGACGAAAGGCGACTGGCTCCCAGTTGGATGGGGACGACACTCCCGACGTCGTCAGACGGCACTCCGCCGCTGGAGCAGGGAGGGAGGAGTGGTGCCGGAAGAGCCCCGGGAAGTGGGATTTGGAGCTGACGTGTGGGTCGGAGCGGCTCTGCCCGATACGCGTTTCGTAGCGCCTTGTCATTCCAGCAGCTTTCTGCCGCTATCCCGGTTAGCTCAGTTGGTCAGCGTGTGGTGCTAATAACGCCAAGGTCATGAGTTCAACCACCCTTTCTGGCCACTCTTTTTTATTTGCTCCAGGAACAACAAAACGGCGACAACCCACTGGCCCCCATATCCAACATCACACCACCCACCTGTGAAACACCCTCGACAAGGCCGCTGAAAACAGCATGTCAAAAGCAGAGTGGCAACAAACCTCTCGGCCACCGAGACTGCAAGAAGCAGATCAATGGGGACAGTGGACCCCGTTATCCTCTACCCAAAATTTAGAACACCAGTTTAGAGAATGCGGACCGTGAAAGGACAACACCCCGGCCCTCATAACCAACAGTACTCCACCACAAGGTAAACAGCATGGCGGCAACAAATGCCCAACCCAAATGACCTAAGCGTCACAGACAGGATTCGAACCTGTGCGGGGAAACCCCATTGGATTTCGAGACCAACGCCTTAACCTCTCGGCCACCGTGACTGCTTGGAAAAGACCAATGGGGGATTGTTGAAGGGATTGTCCTGTTGCCCTTGTATTTTGTGGGCAAAAAGGAGGCGTTTGCAAGTGGACCTCAGACCCTATCACTGGTCACCTGAACAGGGACTTGAATCCCGGACACTCAGATCAAAAGTCTAATGTTCAGGTGACTGGCTCAAACTTTGTCTTGTCTGACCACCCTTTTGTCCAGAAGATATTTGGCTAAAGTGGTCTGTTTTCTTAAACCTGCAAATGTCCAAATACACAACGCTATTTGTAGGGAGCCTTGACACAGAGTTTGCCAATTGGGAACCACACAAGTGCTGTGCAAGAGAGGAGCGCAAACATGAATAAACAGTGACACTGACGCATCCAGAGAACGTCCCTGGGTGGGCTCGAACCACCCAGGATATCGTACCTTCCACCTGAAGTCGGCCCACCAAAGCGGATGACGCAGCTGGTGTGGTTGGAGGGGGCAGTGCCAGCAGCTGGGGAATATCCCTGGTGGAGGAAGAGCGTTGGCGTGCTGGGCGAACTGGACAGCGGGAAATTGTATGTAGGACTCCCACAGTACAGGCACAGCCACAGGCGTAGCCGGTGACTCCTCTCCGCTGACGAAAGGCGACTGGCTCCCAGTTGGATGGGGACGACACTCCCGACGTCGTCAGACGGCACTCCGCCGCTGGAGCAGGGAGGGAGGAGTGGTGCCGGAAGAGCCCCGGGAAGTGGGATTTGGAGCTGACGTGTGGGTCGGAGCGGCTCTGCCCGATACGCGTTTCGTAGCGCCTTGTCATTCCAGCAGCTTTCTGCCGCTATCCCGGTTAGCTCAGTTGGTCAGCGTGTGGTGCTAATAACGCCAAGGTCATGAGTTCAACCCCCCTTTCTGGCCACTCTTTTTTATTTGCTCCAGGAACAACAAAACGGCGACAACCCACTGGCCCCCATATCCAACATCACACCACCCACCTGTGAAACACCCTCGACAAGGCCGCTGAAAACAGCATGTCAAAAGCAGAGTGGCAACAAACCTCTCGGCCACCGAGACTGCAAGAAGCAGATCAATGGGGACAGTGGACCCCGTTATCCTCTACCCAAAATTTAGAACACCAGTTTAGAGAATGCGGACCGTGAAAGGACAACACCCCGGCCCTCATAAACAACAGTACTCCACCACAAGGTAAACAGCATGGCGGCAACAAATGCCCAACCCAAATGACCTAAGCGTCACAGACAGGATTCGAACCTGTGCGGGGAAACCCCATTGGATTTCGAGTCCAACGCCTTAACCTCTCGGCCACCGTGACTGCTTGGAAAAGACCAATGGGGGATTGTTGAAGGGATTGTCCTGTTGCCCTTGTATTTTGTGGGCAAAAAGGAGGCGTTTGCAAGTGGACCTCAGACCCTATCACTGGTCACCTGAACAGGGACTTGAATCCCGGACACTCAGATCAAAAGTCTAATGTTCAGGTGACTGGCTCAAACTTTGTCTTGTCTGACCACCCTTTTGTCCAGAAGATATTTGGCTAAAGTGGTCTGTTTTCTTAAACCTGCAAATGTCCAAATACACAACGCTATTTGTAGGGAGCCTTGACACAGAGGGAACCACACAAGTGCTGTGCAAGAGAGGAGCGCAAACATGAATAAACAGTGACACTGACGCATCCAGAGAACGTCCCTGGGTGGGCTCGAACCACCAGCCTCCCGGTTAACAGCCGAGCGCGCTGACCGATTGCGCCACAGAGACTCACACCCTGCCAACTTCTGTTCAGTTGAAGCCATACTAACGCATGCTATGCTTCCAGCATGCCCTTTGTTTTGGATGTGACTCGCACCTTCTGGTGTAACAATCGAGGCATTGCAAACCAGGACACCAGCTTTACTCTTTGATGAACGCAAAGTATTTTTGGGTACAATCCAGGGGTCTTGTGCTCTCACGGAAATGGCTCTGTCCTTTTTCAACATGAGTTGAGACGAAATGTATTAAAATAGACAGACTGCATTGGTCATTCAATCATAATTTCTCAGTTTGCCAATTTCAGACTGCATGACAAAGAATCAAGTCAAACTCCATCGACAGGATGGACAGGGGACAACAAAGCAGGGAAGATAAGGGATAGGGAGGAGAGGGGAAAGATGTGACCGCCTTTGTTGAGAGCCAGAGAAGAAGCTCTCCTCTCTGCAAGGTCAAGTACAGTATGCCAGAAGATTTGACCTTGTGAGTTGTCCTCATTCAACAAAGGCCTGGATAGCTCAGTTGGTAGAGCATCAGACTTTTAATCTGAGGGTCCAGGGTTCAAGTCCCTGTTCAGGTGGGTGAGGGGAGGCCCCGTCCCTGAAATGTTAAACCTACTTCCTTTATCCTCCTTCTGTGGTCAAGTACAGTATGCCAGAAGATTTCTGCTCCTTCTTCCTCGACACCGAGATGACCGTGCACGCAAGGAATAACTTGTTTAAGTAAACCTTTTCGACCTAGCACCTTTGCGATCTTCCAGGACTGTGGATAAACGCCATTGTCAATAATTAAATTGAAGATATGGCATATCGGCTTCTGAATCAACTTTGCTGCCGCCCTCAGTAACCTACCATCCAAATTATCAATACCACATGGCTTATCGCTTTTAATGGAATGCAACAGTTTTCCTACCTCATCTACACTTATCCTCTTAAATTGAAAACTACACAGTTTATCCTACATAATATTGTTCTTTATAATAGAATCTGACAGTCTACCATCAACATCTATCATCTGATCTCTAATCAAATTTATTTTATTAATAAAAAGATATTGGTGCTCCCAGTCAGGTAACTGACATTTGGACAGGTTTTGAGTGGAGATGGGATTTGTCTTGGTCCTCGGTCGAACGGTTAGGGTCATTCATAAGCGCTATCTGCCAACTGCTGTCATTCTGAAGCGACTGACGACAGAAATACGAATAAAACCCGTCAATAAATGATAGACTTGAGTTTCTGGTAAGTACTACACAACAAGTTAAGGTGCTACTGGAGAAGGGAGTGAGGACTGGGTTTAGGGTTAGACCAATACTGTATTTGGCATAGAAATTGGGGCTCAGATTAGTGTTTGGTACTTGGGAACAATAAATCAAGGACTGGGTTTCTTCACTATTACATGACAAGAGACTAGTCGAGAGAACGTAGCCAGGATTAGGTTTGGGGTATTTGTCTGATGCTGAGGGACAGATCCTGGACTCATTTTCGATCCCAACATCTCTTCTACAAAAAAGCATTTGACTTCTTGGAGAATGTGGGCATCGATCCCGCTCCCTCTCGCATGCAAAGCGAGCGCTCTACCATTTGAGCTAATTCCCCTGCCAGCGCTGTGTTGACAGAGAAGGTTCAGTCTCATAACTATTTTGCTTCCTTTGCTGGAGTATGTCAATTCCGCAGCTGACCGAGTTTCTCGGGGAACACAAGGAGCGAGAGGTTCAGTCATCACTGGGAACTTTGGAAGTGTAGTCACCTTAAGTCAGGTCTGCTTTGGTGAACTTCAGAGGCATCATGACCAGTCTGCATCAAAACATTATCTGAAATCCTGTGGCAGGTTTCTGGCATTGATTCTTAATTCAGTTGCCATCCCTGATAGATGGTAATGGTAATGGTAATCATGCCCGTGTGGCAGGCGAGTCTCTTTGCTTGTCTGACGTATGTGTCGCATCCTGATTGGCTGGCAGCAAATGTCAACAACACGCGCGCGGCCACCGCTTGGCAAGTGAGAATTCTACCACTGAACCACCAATGCCACGTGGGGACACACTGTAAGAGAAAAATAATCAACTGTCATTCAACTGGCGCTGAATGACAACACATCACAATGTCATACTCTTTGGATTCAAGCACCTTCTGGCGTAATGGGATCCACAACAATCATGTCAGCTGTGGATGCAACGTCAATTCGTTCTTGAAGGGCAAGTGACAAAAAGAAGTACATGGTTCAGAAATCAGCTGCCAAAGTTTCACTGACCAAGCACCCAGGCACTGCTGGGATTTGAACCCAGGAACTCCTGTTTACTAGACAGGCACTTTGACCAGCTTAGCCACAGTGCCAGCAGTGCATCTGGCACCAACACAAAAACAGTTCGCCAATGGGGGAAAATGTTCATACAAGGGAGGGAGTCCAAAGTCCAACTGTTGGAATAAATGTACATACATATTTAGAAATGCTTGAGGCTTGCTCATATTATCCATTTGCTTTGCTAGTCACACGCACCACTTTATTCATATCTTTCTCACAATAACAGAAAACACCTGCTGGGCTGAATCATCTCTAACCAAGGTCACATAGTCACACACGCACCGCACACACATTTCACAGACCAGTCTCAACCGAATAGAATAGCTCCCCCACCCTTCAGGCGGTTGAGACATGTAGTGTAACCAGGGCCTTCCTTCAATAAAAAGGCAAGAGGGCAGGAGCTGCTTCAGAGTGAGGTGGCGAATTGTTACTGAACGGTTCCTGATCACTCTCCTTGCAAGTAAACCAACTTACGTCTTTGTGTCTTTCTTTACAGCATGGTGAATAATGTCTAGGGTTTAAACCTGACATTAACTTGGTCCTTCGAGCCGGATTCCAAGACACCTGACGATCCCAGCGGGCAAGCGAGATCCAGGCAAGACTGTGGCCACAGCATTAAGACCCTTTCCGGGACTGGTCCCTCTCTTGCGGGCTGGGATCCGAAGGTTGAAGGAGATCCAGAGACGCAGAGACTGTGAGTACAAATTTTGTTTAAAAGAATGAAAGTTAGAAGAAAAGTAAAATAGAGAAAAAGTATAAAAAGAAGAAGTACAAACCCTGCAGGTCAGACAGTTAAATTCCGTAGGTGGAGTAGACGCCCTTAGTTGAAACAGACTAGTTAAACTCTACACAGGACGGCGGAGTCCTCTGTGCTGAAAAATAGAAGTGTACCAAACCCTGACAATTCTAGACTCTATCAGGTAAACAAAGACCAGTTAAAGTCCACGCGAGGGCAGACTCGCCTATCAAAGTAGATAGTTAAATTCTGTGTGTGAGGGCAGACTCGCCTATCAAAGTAGATAGTTAAATTCTGTGAAGGACGGCGGAGTCCTCTGGCAAGGTGAACCGGTTAAAAAGTAACAGTGTGAACGTGTGATTGTGTGCGTAAGTGGAAATTGTATTACTACTCAGTGATACTGTTTCATACCAAAACTGTGGGACAAAAGTGGTGACGTGTTGTGGAAGCAGAGGCAAGACTTGTCCGCCCTCACCGGGGTAGAAGCTTGACAAGTACCACAATACGGTAATTCACACCACCCCATAGGAGACTACACCCAGTTATTAGAACTCCCTAGGAGTTGTCTTCATAACTTGGGTCTCTATTGATCAAAATGGGGAAGGGACAAAGTAAACAGGACAATAAATTAATCTGCGGGTTAAAAAATCGAGATTATTGTGTGGTAGTAAAACAACACCCAGACGCAATAAAATACTTACCGCAGTGGATCAAACGGTACGATTTCTATGGGAAACCTTCGGTCTCTGGAATAAAATAACTACAACAAAAAATAAGAAATAAAACCGACTCAAATGAGAAGAAAATGAAAAAGGAAGGGTATGAGATGACATGTACGTGGTTAAAAATGGCAGGCGTGAGAGAAGCAGGTGAAAGGCGAGCCAAACAGGAGAGACAGGAGAAGAAGAGGCAGGAGGAAGAGAGAGAAAAAGCAAGAGCAGCAAAGGCAACAGAGGCAAGGACAAGTGAGAAAGTAGACAAAGCAGTAATGTTTCACAGACAGGAGGACAATGAGTACGTACCACCAAGGTCAGGGCCGTAAGCTGAGGCAAGACAGATGTTAAAAGAAAACACTGAGAAAGTGGAGGAAAAGCCTCCCCAATATACACCTCCTCCCCCAACAGCGCCTTTTACAAGGTCACAAGGGAGTGTAGGAACATGGACAAAAACACTGGTAAAAGGAGCAGAAATGATGTTGTCACCAACACCTAAGATGGCTCCTTTGCCTCCAGACAATATAGACGTGTGCCCGCTTATCGAACTACCTAATCCAAGGGCAGGATATGACGGTGAAAAACCCATAGTACGAGTTTATAGGACCTGGACAACAGCTGATATTAAAAAGGCAGTCGAAGGAATCACTTCACCAAAAGAAGATATAACCACTTGCATTGAAGAGATGGAAAATCTCAGAAAGTCCTACCACCTCAATGGAATAGAGACTCAGCAAGTATGGATGACACTGTTAGGATCAGAATGGTATCACGTGCGTGGGAATTATACACCCGCACAGGAAGATGGAGTACCAGTTGGTCCAGACTCACGTGAACTTGAGTTCCAAGTGAGAGGACTACTCCAAAGAATTAACACGAACTTCCAAAAGAGAGCCAATTACAATGAAACCAGTAGATGCCAACAAAATGCAACAGAAACATTCAACGAATATCGAGCAAGACTGGAGCAAGTTTTCCGCTGTCACAGCGGCTTGACAGTCAACCACGAAGAAGGCAGCCCATACCAACAGCAGCTAAAAAATGCACTCCATGCGGGCAGTAAACCTGAAATAAAGAATTGGGTGAACAAACATTACATCAATCTGGGTGGAGGAACCCTAGATGAATACATAAACCATGCCTTACACGCAGAAAAAGTAACAAAGATAAAACAGGCAGACACATTTTATACACAAAAGGAAGGTAACGAAAGAAGGGTTATGCCAACTCGCCAAGATTTGGAGGAAAAGGTAAAGGAACAGGTAGACAGAATATACAAAACTATCCCAACAATGCTAGATGTTGGAATTGCGGTGAAGAAGGTCACTTCTCCCGTGATTGTGTCAAAGGCCAGTACAAAAGGAACCAAAAGCTATATTCAGCACGACTAGGCTTGTCTTAACAAATACAACCAGAACCAAATGATGAACCAGTAGTATAATTACAAGTACACCTAATAAAACTAAAATGCATATGAAGGAATAAAACCAGCAATAGAAGACTTGTTAGTCTTAGTAGAATACGATAACCCACCATGTAACATCCCTATTTTCCCAGTGAGAAAAAGTGCCACTCTCTGTGGGATGGAGAATGATACAGGACAAGCTGTAAATCAAGCTGTGGTGGCGAGAGCACCTTGTGTGCCTGACCCACACACATTGTTAAATTCTTTACCAACAGATGTCACATGGTTCACCGTAGTAGACATCAGGCATTCTTCTCCATTCAAATAGAGAAAGAAAGTTCAGGTTCACATTTACGTTTGCAGAAAGAATAAAAAACAAATAAATATATATATAATTTATTCACAAGCAATGATGGCCAGTATGTCCACGTTTGAACCCCCAAATGGAAGCCAGAAATTATTATATGTAGATGACATCCTACTAGCGTCACAAGATAGGAAGTCATGTGAGGAAGACAATAGCCTTATTGCACCATTTAGCGAAAGAAGGCCATAAAGTGAGTAAATACAAACTACAATTTTGTAAGCAATCAGTGAAGTATTTAGGCCATCAGTTGACAGGACAAGGGCGAACCATTCTAACAGACAGAAAACAAGCAATCTTAATCTCCCTGAGGAAGGCCAACCACATGATTGTTATGAGCTAACAACACAAACTGCAAAGTGTAGACCAGACCTATTAGATCAGACACTAACAAAAAAGGGTGATTTTGTAGATGGTTCCTCAAAGAAAAAATTATTTGGGAAAAACAATAACAGGCTATGCAGTCATAACGCTTACAGAAGCATGCAAATTAATGAAAGGTCAAAAGGTGACAATTTATACTGATAGCCAATATGTATATTCAACAGTACATACCTTTGCACAATATTGGTAAAACAGAGGTATGATAACATCAACGGGAAAACTAACAACTCATGCAGGATTATTAACAACTTTACTAGAAGCAGTGCAATTGCCAAAACAAATTGCTGTATGTAAATGCACGGCACATACTAATAATTCGGATCCAATATCTTTAGGAAATATGTTCGCTGATAAAATGGTTAAACAAGCGGCACTAAAGGAACTGAACCATCTTAACACGGAAAAAATTACAAGTACACTTTGAGATCCTGGCAGACATGTAACAACAGAGTCCAAAGCAAGAAATTGACCACTGGCTAAGGAATAAAGCAACCCTGGACAAAAATGTTAATATGTCGACAGATAATAAAACAATCTTGCCAAAAAATTGCATAAGTGGGACGCTATTTTGAGCCATGGTTTTACACATGTCTAGTGTGCCACACTATTAACACCCACTTTACTACGTATGGATTTAATTCTTATTCGAAATGGTGGGATTGGTCAGTCAAACATATACAACCTATGGCTTTAATTCTTATTCGAGAAATTTTTGTAGAACGTGTTTGGTTTGTGCGAAACACAACGCTCAAGGTAATCTGAGGCCAAAAAGAGGACAGTTTCCTAAACCAGATTATCCGTTCCAACATATACACATGGACTTCATTGAACTCAACAACAGTGAAGGGAAAAGATTCTGTTTAGTGATAATAGACTCATTTTCAAAATAGATAGAACTGTTTCCTACAAAACATCCAGATGCACTAACAGTAGCTAAAGCTCTATGCAAAGACATAATTCCACGCTATGGTATTCCAGAAAAAATTTACAGTGATAATGGCACACATTTCGTAAATCAGATCGTAACAAGAATAGGTCAAGCATTCCATATAGACCTAAAAAATCATTGTGCCTACCACCCACAGAGTGCAGGGTTGGTAGAAAGGATGAATGGGACAATAAGAAAAGAAAAAAACAAACGAAAAAAAAAACAGATTGAGAAAGTGCATGGAAGAAACTATGACTAAATTATCCATCTCCATCTTAGTATTCACCCTAACTGTACCTATTTGCGTCATGATAATAGCATTGTGGTATCTGCTGTAGATTTGTAGCTCCTCAACGACCTTCAGAGGAAGTCCGGCTACAAAGGGGGCTGTAATTCTAGTTTGCAGTCATCTCAAACCGGTGAAGATTGTCCACAACTCTGTTGTGTTATTATGAGGGGTTGCAGGCCTGCTGGTAAGATGATCACTCAGACGCATAAAAAAAAATAATAATAATAATAATTAGCAGCAGTAGGAGGACTGATCGGAGCAATAATAGTGATGTCACTGCTACTATGGGAAAAGAATCTTAACATGCAGAAAAGAAGGGTGGGGGACCCTCACCGATCACAAACACAGGTCGACCTAACACCCTGGATTATTAAGTGGGCATACAGCAACTCCATATGTATGACCATAGCCCCAAATTCGGCTACCGAACTCCAAATACCCATATCATCTTGAAAGGATTTACAAATAGACATCAGGTGTCAGGGGAGACATATGCTAGTTATTGGTGGTATGTTACTGGACACGTGTTAGATTTAAGTTGGGACACATTGATTACCACACAGGAAGGTGATTACTGGGCACCTGGTACCACATTAGAAGCCAGGCATTTCCATAATAAAATTATGTTAAAGAAACATGGGGCCATATTAAGTATGACGTTTGCTTTAGCTCAGCTAAACTCAACCCATATGACCAACCATTGGGCACTATTTTAAATACCTCATGTTGGGGTTTCCTTTTATGGGCCTACTCTTCTGGGGCAGATCCCTACTTTCCTATAATTATTTGCGAAAATCAAACCATGACCCCTGTTGAACTGCCAATCACAAACAACTACACACGTCATGCTGGAGTTAAAATAACCGTAATTCGAAATGTAGATGATTGGTTTCGTGTCACTACGGGCATTTCACAACAAAGCAATAACTGGCTGCTGCTAGTGGAACAGGCAGCAAATATGTCAAATCAAGGAGATTGTGTGTGTATAGGAGCCAGACCACTATTACAAGTAGTGCCTTCAACTATGGGAATAGATTGTTTGATCGAAGTAATGAATAAAAACCATTCCCAAAAATAAATAAATAAATAAATAAAAATTGTTCACAATGGGATAAGGTCTATCCTCTTACTTCCACTGAAAAACAAAAACCAGTGTTTTCTAAAAAGGCAGCTGCAGGAAATTTCTCTTGCATAAACAGAACCAGTAAGGGCAGTAGATTGGGCAAATTAAATAACACCCAATGTCACCTAGTACAAACAGTAGACATAACTTTCAGACCAAAATCTCGCAGTGACATCTGGTGGTGGTGTGGGGATGATAAATTGTTTGATAGATTACCATATAATACCACAGGACTTTGCGTCTCAGTGTCACTGATTTTACCAGTATCAATTTTTCCAACCTCCATCACCGATCTATTAACCGCAGTAAACATTTTCCCACACCTGGAAAATCAGAACAAAAAGATCAACGACAGGATGGAGTACAAAGAGATCAGTGTCAGGGTGGGATAAAAATGATGCCACCTACATAGACAGTATTGGAGTTCCGAGAGGAGTCCCTGATGAATTCAAATTAGTCAACCAGATAGCAGCAGGTTTCGAATCATCGATTTGCTGGTGGTGCACAATTAACAAAAATGTAGATAGAATCAACCACATCCACTATAACGTGCAGAAACTAGGTAATAAAACAGAAGAAGGGTTCTCCGCCATCCATGAACAACTGTCAGCTACCTCCCTCATGGCTTTCCAAAACAGAATTGCTGTTGACATGCTCCTGGAAGGGCGGAGTATGTGCCATTTTTGGTGATCAGTGCTGCACGTTCATTCCGGCAGCGGACGGGAGTCTCACCAAGGCCTTGGAAGGTCTAAGGTCCCTTAACAGCAAGATGAAAGACCATTCTGGAGTTGACACGTCAATGTGGGATGGCTTTGGAGACGTATTTGGCAAATATAAACAACTGATAATGTCAGTTTTAATGTCAATCGCTGTATTTGCAGCTATTCTCACCTTATGTGGATGTTGTTGCATTCCCTGCATTAGACTTTTGTGCACCAGGTTAATCACCACTGATATCCAACCAATTAAGCAAGAGGTGTCAGAAATGTATGCACTCCTTACTCCAAAAGGGGAGCCCCAAGAAGACAGCGACAATGAAGACACCGAAACTGAAGAGATAAATGATGAAACATCATGGCATTTTCCGGACTTGTTTTCCGATCCAGGAGATTATGCAGTTGACCTCTGAGTGTACCTTTTGTGCTATAGGATGAATCCAGGACTGAAAATCTAAAAAGAAGAGGTCAATGGAGGATGGGAGAATATAGTGCAAAATGAATAAACAGGAGGGAAATGTTGGAAGAATTGTACGTAAAGTTATTCTATTTTACTATATTCTTATAACCTACATACATTTCATAACACTCACATAGCAAAGTAAGATTAATGCTGTGTCACTTGCACATGTAGTGTACATTATGATTAGAGAAAACAGGACGTTCTCATAGCAGATAGTTTAATCACATCCTTGAGAGGGAATAGCTGCACGTGTCAGAAGTAGATGTGACCTCGGTGTGTGTGTGTGTGTGTGTGTGTGTGTGTGAGTGTCCCCAGAGGATCACATGCCAAGGATGAGATACCTACACACTGTGAATAACATGTTGTACAAAAGAAACGGTTTCAACTGGAATAGTTACCCCCCCCCCCTTCCCTTAGCAGTTGAAACCTCGTGTACCTAGGGCATTCCTAACTGAATTAAATGCGAGGAGAAAGGAGACTGTCTCAGAGTTGGTAGGAGGATTGTAACTGTGCAGTCTCCATCACTCTCCTTGCAAGTAAAAAGAAACTCAACTCTCTGTGTCTTCCTTTGTACAGGCAGTGTTTTACAAGCGTCGGGGTTTTAAACCTGACAGTAGCAGCCCATCCTTATCGTGCCAGGGCTTTGGTCTTGGGTGTACTGGATGAGTATCTTGCTCCCAGGAACAGTTGGAGATCTGTTACTCCTTTTCCTCCTTTTTCCTTTGGCCTTTTGAGGATGTCTCTCCTCACTCTTTCCCACTTGGAGCCCCAAAGGAAATAAATGATGGCCCAATCCAGTTCTAAAAGCACATGTCTTTGGGGGGTAAAAACAGAGCTGATCAGTAAAAGCAAAAGTAAAATCTTTATGATTAAAACCTTTCCCTTGTGATGGCCCTGTTTGGGTTCCATGTGACCCGTCATTAACATGCTGCTTCCCTGAGGTTGCCATGGGACCCGAGCCTGATTGCTGATGTGCAGCACCTGGGAGGAGGCTCCCAGGATAAAAGGGCTCCACCTCCAACAGCTCTCTCCTGCTCCTTCTTCAGACTTCAGGCTGCACCATGCTGTTGTTGTTGTTGTTGTTGTTGTTGTTGTTGTTGTTGTTGTTGTTGTTGTTGTTGTTTAGTTTTTGCTAGTGTTGGTGTGATGAAGCCCCACGAGGCTTCGAACCATTTCAGTCAACTGGTTGGAGAATGGATTCATTTCTTGAAGCTTCATGTGCACACAAAACCACCTGCTGGCCTTGGATACAATTGCAGGCAGCTCTATCTCCATGTGTGATGCATTCAATTCATATGTTTTGGCTCTTATAATTATGTACTCCACAATTTTCATTGACAAATGATATACAGTATATATGAAATGCTGAATGTTTTCATGTCAATAAATGCTTCCAGCATCATGTGATATGGCTTGCTTCATCATGGTTTTATGTTACCTGGCATGGCCCCTTTTTTGATCCTCTTTTTTTGATATAACCTCTCCGGCCTTTGAGAAAATTCTTTCGCATGGCACGGTGTCATATAAGGATGATAACTAATACTATATTCATTCTATCTCCATTTTATTCTAACACACAGAGGATGCAGGCGTGCATAAATAGGTTAAAGCCAGCATGTATAAATTGGGGTACAGGGTTTTTTGTCTTTCCCAGTAGTCCAAGGATTTTCCATCCTGCTCGGATTTGGCTCCAATATGTAGCGCTGGACCTCTACTGTGGCATCTGCTGTCACGTTTTGAGTCTTCTGTGCCTCCTTTACACTCGTGTCAAAACGAAGCCACAGTTTGCTTCCTAGAAGAAACCACATATCATGTGAATAAGTGTTCTGACAGGAATGATTGATTTCAACATTCAAAATAATAGATTACCTCCGGTGTCATCATGAGAAGTAGATGCTTGGGGAGTTTCCTGTCTGTCCTGTTTGGACCTTATCAACGTGGCACACTCTGAGGTCAGACGCTTGATCGCTTCTGATGCCTTATTTGGGCTGAAGAAGCCTATCACTTTAAATCGCGGGTCCAGGAGTGTAGCTAGGGACATGATGCTCATTGATTGTAAAGTGTGGAGCTTCTCCCGGAGGAGCCATATGAGTTGCTCTCCCATTTCACGTGCAACTACTGAGGCCGGCTTTGTCACTTCCTCCTGAAGAGTTTGCTCAAGCATTTTCAAGAGGGGGACAACTTTAGAGGCACATGTTTCTCTGCTGACAGCTCAGCCGTGGCATCATAAAACGGAGACAGCAGGGAAAGGCACCCTCCAACAATGGTGAATTCATCAGACGTCAGGAGTGGTCTGTCGTGTTGGAGCCCTGCGGATGCTGCTCCAACTGGCTCCCTTAATTCGACCAATCATTGCAGCATTAAGTATGTGCTGTTCCATCGTGTCTCAACCTCCTGCAGTAGTTTCTTGTTTGGCATTCCAAGATGAAGCTGCACTTGTGTAAGCTTCTCCTTAGGGATACAGATGCGTAAGTTCAATTACTGCAATGTCCTTTTGCCTCCCTTCTGTTTTGTGAGCATTAGAAACTCTGCGCCAACCTGAAAGAGAGATATGAAAGAAGAGACAAAAGAACCAGTGACAACAAAAAGTGAAGTGCATACTTAAGTATAACTGTGAAACATACAGGTTTACAGTCCATAATGTGTTTAACACAAAAGATCCAAATACTCACCTGTGAGACATTAAACAAGGTAGGCCACCTGTGCTTCATGTCACTGATGCTCATTTGTATGTCGTATGTTCCTCTATGTGCAAAAGTTCTCCACATCAAGTCCTTAATGACTGGGCTGTCTCTCTTCTTTAATTGGTGATTAGTTGGTTTTGGTTCAGCTCCTGGAGGATAGCGAGGAAGAATACCACTTCACCACTGTTCCATGTTTTAAGGGAGCAAGGACATCTTAAATGAAGACAGGGTACTTACAGCCACAACCATAAATACTGTGCTTGACTTGATAATGCTTGAGAAGCTCCCCTTTTGAAGTATCCTCCAATGTGCAGCGCCTACATTGCCAGGCCACGGGCCGCCACCTTTTAAAAAGGAGCATAAACAGTGTTACAATGGTTTGTTTTTAAAGTGCTGTCTAATTTCATGTACATCGTTTTTGGATTGTGTTTTAAATCCACAGTTCTAAAGAATGAATTATAATGCACATTCATTCATGCATTCATTTTCGACTGCTCATCCTCACATCTTTTAGCTGTGAGGTCTGGACGCTAACCACTTGCCTGCCAAAAATGCACATTGACATTAATTATATCTCCAAATATAATTACAGGAAAACATGCAGTAATTCATAATTAGAATTCATATTTTGTATATGAAACCATAAATAAATAATTTTAATGAATACTGTTGGCCATCTATGTGTACAGTTTGCATGTTCTCCCCGTGCATGCGTGGGTTTTCTCCGGGTACTCCGGTTTCCTCCCCCATTCCAAAAACATGCTAGGTTAATTGGCCACTCCAAATTGTCCATAGGTATGAATGTGAGTGTGAATGGTTGTTTGTCTATATGTGCCCTGTGATTGGCTGGCCACCAGTCCAGGGTGTACCCCGCCTCTCGCCTACAGACAGCTGGGATAGACTCCAGCACCCCCCGCGACCTTCGTGAGGGTGAGCGGTAGAAAACGAATGCTGAATACTCTTGTATTATATTTGTAATGAGCTCCGGAAGTAGCTCGGCTGTTCCCACAAGAGTTTCCCATCGGAGCATATCGACATCACGTCATGTTACAAAAACACAAAGTAAAACCAAGCAAAACACGGCATACACACAGAGAGAAAGAGAGCGCGGTGAAAGCTCAACTTTTCCGGTTCGATGATCCGTTACCTGTTAAAATATGTTCACTCAACGAACCATGTTAGCTGAGCAATTTGGTGGCTAGCAAACATAGCTAAAGTTAGCTTACACACAACAGTATGGCAGTGACATTAAAAAAACAACACCCAGCGTATTTGAAGGAAGACGGGGTCGCTATTAGTTTAAAAATTGCAAGTGCTCTACTTACCGATGTATTGTCGTCCATATAACTTGCCGTGCTCGTCTTGATACCTTCGCTGGTCTTGTGTTGCTGGAGACTGCATGATAGACCTCTCATAACTTCACCCCTTTGGCCGCGAATGGGGCACGTCATTACGTCTACGTCACCAAGCTTAAGCGCTGGACTTTTTAGCATTTGTTTTTATGTAAGTGATTAAATGATTTTCAGAGGTTTTATTAATGTATTATACTTTATTAGGGCTCGAGCACTGACCAGTGCAAAAGCCCTATTGTAATCGTAATTAGGGCTCGAACGGTATCCTTTCCAGTCACAAATGGGTGGATGTCAAGGTGCAATGGTGGGAGCTCCTCTGGAAGCAGGAAGCATTCACTAAAGGTCAGAGAAAGCGTGAAAGCAAATATGTTAGTAAACTTGCTATGAGTGGATCATATAAAAAGGTCAAAGAAGACAGAATGAGGAAGTTTTTTTTTGTACTACAAGTACCATGGTATTCTATGTATAATTTTAGTAGCACAAGGCCCCCACACATTTTGGTTAACAGGTTAACATTTTTCCCCTGCAGAACATAAACTCATGTAAGATTCTGTGTCCCATTTAGCATAGTGGAGGTGTTTCCAACTTCCAGCTAATTAAAGCTACTTGGTCAAAAAGAAAGTGTTTTATGTGACTGGCAACATTTCAAGATGTATTTTATTTACTAAGCAAAGTTTAACTTGTAGTCTGGAGCCCGGTTTACGTATCGGGAGAAATCACATGCGAGTATAATGTCAAGTGTTTCACACATGAACACAATTTGACCAATATGAAAAGTGAAAACAGCTCCATATCTTACCACATGCAGCAGTTGTCAGAGGACACTCACACCGTCAGAGGGGTCTTGTCCTGTTGATGAAAACTCACATGCATGCAAACGACTACATTGCTATTATAATAGTTGGTATGATGCACTTATGGGATTAGTTTTACTTCTATGCTATTCTACTGCTACTATGTTAACTAATATACGCATGTACTTCTACTGCTACTATGTTTAATATAAAGATGATGTGCGTGGAACTGAAGACAGGCGGCAACTAGAAAGACAAGAGCACAGGTTAGTCACAATATACATTCACAGTATTTACATATTTACATTATTTATATATTTACATTGCCCTCATTGTCTTCATTACAGTGTCTGAAAAAACGTATTTTTCGTCAGTGATTGACAAACACAATCCACCGTTCTTGTGGTTGAGTAAACTCGTGGATTGTAAATTGTCCACTGGTTGAAAAATACCAACTATGTGTTCAGAAAAGTCCATAGTTTTAATCCCTTTGAATCTTAATTTTGGGCAGTGGTTGAATTTTGCGCCAGTGATTGACTAATACAATCTGGTAAGAAAAATATCAACTTTGTTTTCAAAAAGGTTTGAATCCCTTTAGTATTTAACTTTAAGGCAGACAGGCGGTAACTATCAAGACAAGAGGACAGGTGAGTGAGGCAGCGCTGGGATCATTTCATCAGGTACTATTTACATATTTACATATACAATATGTACACTATTTAAAATATAGGCAGAAGTTACAATATTTACATGTTTACAAGATGTACAATGTTAATTTACTGGTTTGAGAAATAACCATGGTTTGTTTAGAAAAGGAAAATAGTTAGCATCCTAAACAGAAACTGGGATCTTAACTTTGCCCAGTGGTTTCACTTTTATTCAGTGATTGACAAATACAATCCACCGTTCTTGTGGCTGAGCAAACTCGTGG
Organism: Doryrhamphus excisus; assembly: GCF_030265055.1. NCBI lineage: Eukaryota > Metazoa > Chordata > Actinopteri > Syngnathiformes > Syngnathidae > Doryrhamphus > Doryrhamphus excisus. Next base: position 1,270,983 of record NC_080476.1, on the reverse strand, counting down.
ATTGTAAATTGTCCCCTGGTTACATAAATCAATAGTTTAGATGCTTTTCAATTTTTAGATTACTCTTTAGTCAACCTACATTCCTAATAAACATGTGAGACCACCTGAACCTATTTTACAGACTAAGACTGCCAGAAGAATGCTGAAGTGGAATGTGTGTGTGCGTATGTGTGTGCGTTTTAAATTTGGTGTTTAAAAGAGCACAAAATCCCTTCATGGTCACTGAAATAAGTGGGCATCACAACCGATTCTACATCAAAGTGTGATGTTTTGACATATACATGGTCAATTAGTGTACCCTTTTCTGTGGTAGGATGTTTGACTGACTGGCAGAACCCTTTCCTAGCCATGAATGTGCTGATAGTGGAAGATTTTAACAAAAATTTGGTGTACTTCTGGTGCAACCAATCCAGCAGCGTGCCAAGGTGACCTTGAAACAACACCATTGGATAGGAGGGTGGTCGATACACAACTGCTATTAACACACTGGGTGAGGAGCAGTTCACCAGTAAAACTTCCAAGTTGAAGTTTGGGGCGGAGACAACACTACAGTGCAGGTGGTCTGCAATGTACATGCCAACTCCGCCATGCTGTTGCCCTTGTAATTCTACCAAAGCAGGGTTACTGCTGGAGTAAGACAAACATCGTGGTTGGCAATGAAAATGGTACCCAGGAATGGTTACACTGCTGGGTGTACATGCCGTTGGCAGCCACGTTTCTGTCACAGCGATGCAGTTAGGCTGCAGGTGCTGTGTACATGCTGCCAAATCTGACGCATGTTTTGTCAAATTTTGTACATTCATCAAATAAATCGTGAATTGTGGTTGTACATTTTGTGGTGGTTCACTTTCTGTCAAAAATGGTGGCATCCTTCCTACAGCATTCTTAATGGCATCATTACAGTAAATCTTTTCGGCATTAAACTTTTCAATAATCAAACCGTCTAAAGCTGTGACCCGACTCAATGCAACATACGCCTGCCCTGCGGAAAACACCCTGTCTAGAGACACAACTACATTGTTCACGGTAACACCCTGGACTTTATGTACCGTGCAAGCCCAAGCGAGCTTCAGAGGGAACTGGTGACGCATGCCACCACTTTTAGTTACTTTTTCTTCCTCTGGCAGAATAAATGTGCTGTCTTTTAGCGTGACGGACTCATTAGTAGTTTGTGCGCGCCTTTGTTGACCTACTTTGGCATCATCAAATTTTACATAGATCCTACTGGGAAATGTGTCATCCTTTTGGAAAAGAACGTCAGAGACAGTGCCACAAACCCCGTTAACTAAGCCGTCGTCAATATCGATGTTTTTGCAAAGCATTACACATGCATCGTTAGCGATGTGCAGAGTTTCCTCTAAACACGTGTTGTAAACTTTGCTGTGGTGCCCAACTTTTCTTTCTAATTTACCGTATTTTTTGTTTTGGCTGAAATCCTGAGCTTTTACCGTTGTGTACTCCGGACAGATCCTGAAAAGCTGTTTTAGGTTGTACTCGTTTACTTGCTGATTGGTTGGAAACACATGTAATGCGGAGCTGACCTCACCCGTTTCGCGCTGTTTCAAAAGTTCTATGTCTGTTTCCAACAACACTGCGCCTTTTGGATGTTTGCGGAGTCTATTTAGCAATGCTGCAAATTGATTATCTTTTTGACGGACTATCGTTGTCAGTTCGACCACACGGAAAAGATTTGTCCACAAGTTGAAAGTGGCGTCTTCGACATAGAGAGGCTTTCCTTTGACTGGCGGTAACTGGTAAAAATCACCAACGGCGATGATGCTGACGTTGCCAAATGCAGCATAGTCACCGGTTTGCTTAATTTGTCGCAACCTACCATGAATGTACGTCAACAACTTGTGATCAACCATTGATATTTAATCGATTATCAAAATTTGGAGGTCCGCGAACTTGGCACGCAAGGAATTCACCGTTTCCTCACCCAGTGGTGTGTCAGGCAAACGAGTATCCTTGCCAACGCTCAAGGTGCTGTGTATGGTTGTTGCATTCAAATTGTAAGCAGAATCCCTGTTGGTGCAGTCAGACAGACAGAAATATTGTCTGGTTGCCGACACATTGTTGACAACAACCTGGTAGCCTCATATTGGATGGCTTTAATTAGGTGGCTTTTTCCTGTCCCGGCACCACCTGTGATGAATAAGTGTAATGGCTCGGGTTTTCTCCCACCTACTTTATCAAGGCACCACTGTCTAATTTTGTAAAAAATGTCCATTTGAGTGTTATTTAGGGAGCGGATCAATGCCAAGCCATAATTTCGACTCATTGACTTTTGCTTTTGTAAGTTTAGAGCGGTTCTGTTTTCATTTGCCAAGTCAGGTATTACTTCTGCCTCTTCTTTGACCAACTGCTGTTTTTTCCGACATTCTTCTTCGCACTGTAGCCTTTCCAACTCTTGTTCTGGACACAACAGACACCACGCATCCTCAGCAACACCGCTGTGATCAATAGATCTTTGGATACTGTCCAGTTCATCCCCGTCATTGTCGAAATGTTGTTTATTTGTATCCACTATGGATCGAACAGAATGCATCGACCCATCATTTAATGGGACCGCACCATTGTCATGAAACTCTTCAAATGTTGGGCAGTTGGCAGGTCTTAACTGCAAATCCACCCGGCATGGCAGATACGACTGCAAAAGGCTACAATAATACAACTCTGGGTTTTTGGTTTGTGAAAAGCGTGCAGAGCGTACTACGGCAGGTTTGGTCCGTGTACGTTTTGTCACATGTCCGTAGTTGTTTTTAAGTTCAATTTTGGATGCCGACCTTTCGTTTTTGCTGATGATGTGGTATTCGGAATTGTGCCAAGCACATGTCATTGAACGTGTCGTCGTTTGGTCTGTTTTTATAACGGTCGACAATGCTGGTCATCCACATGTCTTCCGTTGTTAATTCGGCTGATGAAGCTTTTTGTCGCAAAACACTCACAGGCAAACTCATTTTGACCACATTGTCCCCTGTTGGAACAAAAACAACTTTGCGCGAGCATTCCTTAAGATGCATATTTGTCACCCGGTAAATGGCCTCTTGTGCACACACGTCTCTATTGTGCAGGTACACACTGCCAAGACTTTTTAAGGCCTCTTTGGCACTGACGTTTGCCTGTTTGGATGCTTCTTTCTGGGCATTACTCAGCAGCAATCCAGTTTCCCTCTCAGCTTTGGAAATATACGAGATTATATAAACCACGCACGCATACGCATCAACGACATACTGGATGTCCATATTAGCATTTCAGCAGAGGTTTGCTGTTTGGATTGATCAAAATCTCATTGATTTGACGCTTCATTATTACTTCCGTACGACGACCCAAGTGGCGATGTGCGGCCTCAAAAGTATTTTGTGTTATACCGAGACCGTGGAACAAATGTTCCACACTTTGATACACGTGGTTCTCGTCAGCCAGGGCTGCTTTAATGGATTTTATGATTTCGGATGCCTCTTCTGCTTTCATGTTTGTGGCATTTTGGGATGCTTTTGGACATGTGCATGTTTTAACACCGGTTGATTGGCTAACCTGACAAGTACATGTTTTTTGTCCCTGTCCGTCAAACTGATGGCTAATAAATGTTCGTCCTGACACAGGTTTGGGAAAACCGAAACGACACACGGTGTTTTTCTTTTTGCATGTTTTAGAATGTCGCTTAGAATGCTGCTGTACGGAAGACACTGTCTCTGTCAATACTTCATCCTGTGTCTGCAATTCACAAGTAACATATCTATAAATAAAATTTGTGACTTCTTCATCCGAGTTAACGTCAATCCGTGGGGCATTCTCTACCCAGAACAAACGATGTACATGCGGGGAACCACGCTGCTGAAATTCCACCCGGTAAAAATAGTCCATAATAGTCTTTGCCAATCGGTTGGATCGAAGACATTATCACCTCTCTTAGAAAGACATGCCACCGGAAATCAAACATCTGTGCAGCAGTCACAGGATTCCGTCTCAACAAATCACCCCTGTCAGCCCACTCCAACTCTGCAGCCATTTGCGTTCTTCCCTCTTGTCTCAAAATGCAGTCTAACAAGTTTTTCCACCGTAAATCAGCAGATGAAAAAGAGCAAAACCACGTGGGAACACCAAGTTGACGCACACAAGCCAAAATATCGCGCTGCGTACTCTGCCAAAAGGCTGGAGTGCCTCTGATGGGCTTCAGAAAACGATAGCCCTGGTCACATTCCAACAATGTCTTTAACGACTCATCGTTGGTCAACAAATCCTTGGCCATTTTTGCCACCAAACCAGCAAATCCTTTGCGTAAAGCAATGGAAATGCTCGACACCACTTGCACAAGTTCACACAAGTACTGAGCATAGAATATGTATTCCACATTCTGCCCAAATCTCTGATCAGCATGCATGATGCGATTATTGAAATATCGCGACGCCGTCAGCCTATATTTTCGAGTATCATGAAACGTGAAACGGCCACGTGGAAACAACACAGGGAAACATCTAGCTTCATTCAAATGGTCAGAAAGCAACCTCACAGGATTATTTCCTTCTGCTGGAGCCACATTCAATATGTCATAATACTGATCCAGCGCTTCCTGACCATGTCAACCGGCATCAAACAAGTGTCTTGAAACATGCAGTGTTGCTGTCCATCATGGAGAAGTTCATTTCCTGCATCTAGAGGTGGTGTGACATCTACAGCAGGAACACTGTCCTCCACCTGAGAGGCATCAGGTTCCCTACTAAAGTCATTGACCCACTCCTTGTTGTACTCTATATCTTCATAATGCACATTTGACTCTTTTAAATACCTCAAGGCTTCTCGAATGTGCAGGCTGTCCACAAAATGGTACTCATAGTGTCCTTTGTAAGTCAGCTTCCTTTTGAGCTTGACACAGAGCATAGAGCCTTCCATATTGGACCGTGGCAACAAATTTGTCGTTTCAACAACATTGGCCGGAACACAAGTCACAGGCCCATGGACACCATTTTGGCCCCCTCTAGGCAATGCAAGCATTTTCATAAAGGGGATATTTAGTGCAATTAAATGCTGCTCTAAACTGTTCAGGCAAGCCAGCTCAGGAGGAATCGGGTCCACCCCCAAATTATTTGCCACACATTCAGGTGGCATTTCCCCTTTGCTAACCTTATAATGGCAAGTGTAGCAAATCCACAGCTGCCCTCTACCAGACTCCACCAACAAACAAGGAAGCGTGCACTCTGCACTACATTGGTGCAAATACTCTTCATTAATGCACGTGGTCACAAGAGAAGCACTTGCACTACTTCTGCTGTAATGCTCTCTGTGACACTGCAGGACCTGATGTTTAAACATCAACCTATGGCACACACAGCAGACAAATTGGGGCCCATTCTTCACTTTCTCTAAAAACTGCTCAACAACAACATCAAATTCTTCCTCTCGCAACATTGCAGCATACCTTCGTGCCTTGACATCTGCAATCACACGCATTTTGTGCTCTAAATTACTGTGATATTCCTTGACACTTGCAAGTTTTACAATGGCCCGGTGCCTTGTATCTATTTTGTATTTGGTTATGCTGGATTGTTTTACTCTTTTTCTGTGCCTTCCATCATTGCTATATTTTCTTTTTTCATTGCTATATATTTTTCACTCTTTCTCGGTGCAAGCTGTCACTTTTATACTTATTGACGCTGCATGTCTTGACTCTGGTCCGATGCAAACTGTCACTTTTATAGTTTGTGATGCTAAATGTTTTAACTCTGCTTTGATGCACTACATCATCTCTATATTTTACAACACTCATTCTCTTTACTCTCTGCCTAAAGATAGCTTGCTCTTTGTATTTCTTCACACTCATTGTTATTTTTTTCGCCCTTTCCAACATATCGACTATATATTTTGATCTTTTGTTCACAGCCATTTTCTTTTTTAAAAAATTGGACGGGCTTGCAAGCAAGGACGATTGTTTTTCTTTGCTTGGTTCAACAACCCTATTCACATCATTTGACCCAGTATCTGGGCCAATTCCTTGATTGGCCAAATGCTTATGCGACCTGGTACCATGCTGACTGCTATCAGGTGTACCACTCCGACAAATCCCAAAACAACTTCCTAATAGGCCCTCATTGACACGTCACACACTCGTAGTGATTACCAGAGTTTTCCAAATAAATCCCACTACTGGATTCTGACTTGGAACAATATTTCAACCACCATTGTTTCAACAACCATTGTAAAAAGTAAAAACATTAATTCCCAAACTATCTGCTATAGCCTGTATCTCCACCTCTGTTGCCCAATGATTAACATATTTCATTTTAGAAACCCTTATATACTCCGTCAAACAACTGTATTCACTCCTGAGAACTTTCTCATAATCTTCAGAGTGCTTTTCTATATGTTTAACCACACGGAGTCTAATTTTCCTGTGATTTTTCTGTGTGCCACTCACCGCTTGGGATATGGCACGGAAAAAACAGTTACCGTCAGGAACAATACTCTCCTTTTGACATGGCGTTCCCAAGGGTCCAACAAGCAAAGTGACAGGCACAGTGTTGACCTCACAATCAATGTTCAAAAGTTGGCACACAACCTGAGAGTCCGTTCGAGGCATTGGACTAAAGTCATGCTGTGTGGTTACGACACTGACTACTTCAACATCAGACGCACTTGTACTTCAAATGTCAGCCATTTTGAACCTTTTGGAAACAACATCAGACATCTCCAAGTGACGTTTTCTATCAGCCAAAACAGTCACAACAACACCAGCTATCTCAAAAAGTTTATCCACTCCACCAAACCCTGCAGCCAAATTGCTAATGTGATTAGCAAGGGCATCAAGACCACCAAAACACAGAACAACACTGGTTCCATCACTGCAAACCATGCCATTACAGCTGTGTGAGTGTGAATCGACCAGACAATACTGACCAGCATCACAAATGATGGCACAACTACTTTGACAGACTGTAAGAATGCATGTGCTGTGCATCATGCAGAGTGACATAAATCCCATTTTCAATATGATAGAAACTACATTGACATCACCTGAAGCAAAATCATCACGCATACAAAACTCTAATTTGTATCCAGCAATCACCTCCTGTTTGGGCAATTCTGTGACAGACAAAAAGTGGGATGGGTCACGAATTACGTGACGTTCCCTTAGACTAGTATTGCAAACAAGAAAAATGATAGTGTCAAAAAATGATACGCTATCTCCATTTAGCACAGGTCACAGAATCGTTACCTGTAGGTGTAAAGTACTCCCATACTTTAGACATCCGTGAGAATTATTTCCTCCCCGACTGCTGCGACAAGATGGCGCGGGGGCGACCACCATTTTGGGGCCTGTGTCATCAGTGACGCCATTTTCAACGCCGCCGCGACCGCCATTTTGGGACCTATGTCATCAGTGACGCCATTTTCGACGCCACCACCAAACTGCCCGCCAACGGCTCGTCTAAGGTGCGGCAACAACTAATATAATTTTTGCTATACAGCGTTAAGCTCCGACCATTTGTGTATCCTAAACAAGCGGCCTACGTGCAGCAGCACCGAATAGAACTTGAGCTATATGGAGTTAAGTTTCGACCGTTAGTGTATCCCAAACACGCATCCAACGTGCGGCGACACCAACAACAACGTACAAATACATAAAATTATACATATATGGAGAAAAAAACGAAGAAAAAACAAAATGAAGTTAAGCTCCAACCGGACGTGTATTCCTGCGGATTGCGCTCGGCAGAGGGGCTCCAGGCTTTTTATCATCAAGCACGTTTTGTCCTTACAAATGAATATATTTCAGTTTACTAAGTCTATTAAAAAAAACTCACCTCTATGTCAGCAGATGAAGTCCAACACAATGGCAAACTGCAGTTTCCGGCGAATGTGGGTCCTTTGTCTTGTTTTAGGCAATGCAAAAAGCGTTCTCTCTCAAAAAGCGTTCTGTTCGGTCGAGCAGAAAGGGGGGGGGGGGCACACGAAGCAGTGTTTATAGAACCATGATACCACACCGTTGGAGAACTGACCAATCGTAGCTCACAAAACCAACCTGTCAGGCTCCACCTTTGGATAATTGACCAATCGTAAGTCACCAAACAAACAACCTATCAGCGATTGTCTGATTGAATGTAATGTGAAAGTTGGGCGGGTCAATATTTTGAAAATTGACCAATCGTGCCTCACTCAACTAACAATCGATCAGCTATTGGCGGAATGAATGTAATTTGAAATTGGGCGAATTAAACCAAACCATGTTTACGTGGACGAACAGAGGGAAAACTAGCCAATGGCATTGCGTGCTCACTGTATAAATAAGCTGAAGTGCGACTATCGCCATAACGATGAACATGACTCAGAGGACAACATTGTGGCTTGTCGGCAGCTCCATTGTGACCAGGCTGGAAAGACACGTCAGGCGATATCAGTGGGACCCCAATTTCGGGCTCCCTTGCCAAGTCACCTGGCATGGACAAGGCGGAAGGAGGTGGGAGCATCTGGTGCCTTTTTAATGCCAGAAGTTGCAAACGGGAGCGACACCTCCACAGTTGCTGCTCATACACCTTGGTGGCAATAGTTTTGGCTACGCCGCCGGCTTCTCCTTAAGATGATGGCGGATCTTGATTACATCATCCACTTGCTACCCGGCACAGTGGTGATGTTTTCGGATATCTTGCCCCGTTGGAACTGGCGTTGCCAGACGGCACCCACAGGACGTGGACTGGACAATGCGAGGAAAAGGATTAACCGAGTCCTTGGCCGCTTCCTCCGACGACGCGGCATGAAGCGCATCCCGCATTCCAACATCTCCGTCCACGACTTGCTTGCCGACGGTTGCCATATCAACGAAAGGGGAAATGAGACGCTCTACCTCAACTTCCGCCGAGAAATCGCTGGGCATCTGCAGTAGATTCACCACAACGGCTCTTTTAAGAGCCAACCACTTTTCCATAAAGAGCAAAATGTTCCAATGCAGTCCACACACCGCAACGCACTGCTTCAGAATAAAACGTAAACAAATGGTTGTCAAATGGATCTGACCGATTTCAATCAGAATGATGTACAAAATACTACACTCGGAAAATGACCCAGAGCCTTATTAAATATAACAATAATAAAGTTTACTAACTTAGTAAAACCTCTGAAAATCATTTAATCGCTTACATAAATAAATGCTTAAAAGTCCAGTGCTTAAGCTTGGTGACGTAGACGTCATGACGTGCCCCATTCGCGGCCAAAGGGGTGGAGTTATGAGAGGTCTATGGTGCAGTCAGCAACACAAGACCAGCAAAGGTATCAAGACAAGCACGGCAAGTTATATGGACGACAATACATCGGTAAGTAGAGCACTTGCAATTTTTAAACTAATAGCGACCCAGTCTTCCTTCAAATATGCTGGGTGTTGTTTTTTTAATGTCACTGCCATACTGAATGTGAGTGTGAATGGTTGTTTGTCTATATGTGCCCTGATATTGGCTGGCCACCAGTCCAGGGTGGCCCCCGCATCACGCCCGAAGACAGCTGGGATAGGCTCCAGCACCCCCTTGTGAGGATGAGCAGTCGAAAATGAATGCATGAATGAATGTGCATTATAATTCATTCTTTAGAACTGTGGATTTAAAACACAATCCAAAAACGATGTACATGAAATTAGACAGCACTTTCAAAAACAAACCATTGTAACACTGTTTATGCTCCTTTTTAAGGTGGCGGCCCGTGGCCTGGCAATGTAGGCGCTGCACATTGGAGGATACTTCAAAAGGGGAGCTTCTCAAGCATTATCAAGTCAAGCACAGTATTTATGGTTGTGGCTGTAAGTACCCTGTCTTCATTTAAGATGTCCTTGCTCCCTTAAAACATGGAACAGTGGTGAAGTGGTATTCTTCCTCGCTATCCTCCAGGAGCTGAACCAAAACCAACTAATCACCAATTAAAGAAGAGAGACAGCCCAGTCATTAAGGACTTGATGTGGAGAACTTTTGCACATAGAGGAACATACGACATACAAATGAGCATCAGTGACATGAAGCACAGGTGGCCTACCTTGTTTAATATCTCACAGGTGAGTATTTAGATCTTTTGTGTTAAACACATTATGGACTGTAAACCTGTATGTTTCACAGTTATACTTAAGTATGTGCTACACTGCTTGCTTGTTTCCAGCAAGGAAAAGCGATGTCAGAGCAACAATTCAAGCACAGATGTGATGAGCAGGCACAGCAACAGCCACAATAACCACAATCTTACATACAGCCCCCTAAGTATAGAAGTTCATGTGTTGATATTTCCATAAGTGTCAGAATGTCATCAAAATGTCCTTCTTTGTGCATTTGAGCCACATGCTGCATCCATTTCAGCCATATACTCATATGCTCATGTTGATGTACCCTGAGGTTATATATTTCAAATAGAGATTTCTCAGACTCTGTTAGTAGATATTTTATATTTTTGTCAAAGGAGACAAAGACATGTTTACTGCATTTTTTTCATGGTTTGTTTCATATATTGTTCAAAAAGAGGTTCCCGCACACTGTGTGGCTCTCATTCATTAGTTTAGTAGGTCTACCTTCATCAGACATATTAGGTCAAGCTAATATTTATGATGAAGGTCAAACGGACCGAAACGTTACCTAAATAAACTAATGAATGAGAGCGACACGAGAGGGTAAGTATAATTTCAATACATTCTTTTGAATGGAAGAAATTGTGAATGATGTTTGCTCACTAACGCCGGAAGCATGTGTTTGCATTGAGCCATTCTGCTTCTCCTCCTCTAGTTACGGTTAGACTAGACCAGGGGTCAGCAACCCGCGGCTCCAGAGCCGCATGTGGCTCTTCAGCCTCTTTGTTGTGGCTCCCTATTTTTTAACACCCGAGTGGGGAAAATGCACGTCTTTTGTAATGAGTTTAAAAAAATCCAACTTTGTGTGAGACCATGAATGCATCCCGACTGAGTTCTGACCGGTGATTGGATGAGGATGAGCAGACAGGATGCTATTTATGGTAAACATGAAGGAAAATAAGTAATACTTTCTCAGAGCTATTTGACAATTCTAAAAAATAAATTAGAGATCGTTTAAAAACAGCGGCATGGGAACTTGTTTGCGCCAGAGTAAACAAATCCGGTAGGTTTACAGTAGTTTACACATAAATTTATGTAAGTTTATCTCCAATACTAGCAAGAGTACTCCAACTCGTCTTTTCTTATCTGAACTACTTTGATACCCACAAATTCCCTCCAATGTTGTTTTAAACATTGTTTTGCGGCTCCAGGCTATTTTTCTTCAGTGGGCAAGGGGGTAAAATGGCTCTTTTCATAGTAAAGGTTGCCGACCCCTGGACTAGACCATCACAAAAAAGATCTATTTAATTCTTTAAAAAGTAGTTGAAGTAACAAAAGGCAGTTTGTTGTGAGTGACTCTACTAATACCCCTGAAATGCTAATATTTTCTCCGGTTTTAGACACAGAACATGCACCGACTGGCCCAGATGCACCAGACGATGGTAAAGGCTTTAAGTGATGTTTGACCATTTCAATCCAAACTGATTTACACTCAAGGTAAAATGCACCACCGCCTCTTTCCTTGTGTAGCACCAGCTGTGCTGCCTCCAAAGATTCCAGTGCCTTTCCCACGGGAGTTGATGTTTCTGCTACCAGAGAAAACGAAGACCAAAGAAGAGACCCCACAGCCTGCCCCAGGTGAGTGATTAATCTTTCTATGTGACTGACTGCACCTGATATTAATATAATATTAACACAGTGTACATGTAATTTGGTTTCATTTTAGAAACTGCATGTGCTCCTGGGAGTCCTGGAGCCTCCACTCTATCTGCATCAGAGCCACAGTCTGCACAGCGACCCCACAGTAAGTAACACAGCAGTATAGTGTCACATTAAAAATGGTGTCAAAATTGACATGTGCATGTCTGTTTCCAACTAGACCAACCACCAGTCCCACCTACGGCAGTCCCACCTCAACAGTTTCTGTCATTTGACCAGGAGGTCAATAAGTGGAACTGCACACACCAGCAGAAAATATGGATGAAGTTGGAACTGGAGTCCATGGGTCTGTGGCCAGGCTCCCGCCCTGTTAACAACCCTATGAAAACCTTCTCCCTGTGGCGCTTACCTCCCCAGCCTGAGCTGATTGACAGTATTTATGATCTGCCGTCCCCAAAGTATTTTCATCTTCATCCCTTTTTCGTCTGGAAGCCGGAAAATGACTACTTGATGGGGCGGCTAAAAAACAACTACACCCTGCCATGCTCTGGTGACTGTTCTCAGCCACGTGTTGTCTCTGCTGGAGTCGGGAGACTGCAAGTGATTGTGGGCCTCACTGGGCAATACTACCTGCTCTCCTCCAGGCTGTGCTGTAAGAGCTGCAATAAGAGGTGGTATTCCGACAACCCGCTCTGGCTGGAAAAGCTTCCCAAGGTTTACCAATCTGTTGCCAGCGTTGCTGACTTACAAGAAGGCCATCTGTAAGTCAGTACTGGATGAGCTGAGACAGACTGGAAAATCACCCACAGACATGGCAAATCAGATCAACGAGATGTTGCATTTTAAGTATGAGCGTGCCAACCTGGCCTATCTTCTGTGCTGCCAGAATGTGATGGATGGAGAGGCAGGAACTCATGGCGGCCAAAAGACCATCACTCAGTTCCTTCGGTAGGAGAGAAAACTGGAGCCTTTTGGGGGCTACAGTGATACTGATGGCTGGAACGGGGTCTCTGTGTCTGCCCACTACCTCACCGACTGCTTGCTGCATGAGTTCCGGAACCAGAAGGACACCATTCAGCAGATGCTGCAGGGTACCTTTGGACAGGCTCTCCGCTCAGACCACACCCGGAAAGTGGCCAAGAAAGTCACCTTTCATCTGGTGTCATGTCGTCACATGCTGTGATGAATGAGAACTAAATGATCCTGTCCTGGGTCATGGTGCAGTCTGAGACGGACAAAACCCTGCGGCCCATGTATGAGGGTCTCTCAAACCGTTACAGCAGGACTGGCATTGAGAAAGCCCAGTTTCAGTGGGTTGACAGGTGAGATTTCATCACTTTAACCAGAAATGTTTAATCAAAAATTAACTCTATTAAGTGTCATTATTTCATATGTTATTTGTGTTTCTGAGAGATTGCTGTGCACCGTTCAGGGTTGCAGAGTCTTCTGCAGAGGAACATCTCAACTGGGATGCATGGCAAACAACTGATGCAATTGTTACTGAGGCCACATCTGGGAGCCTGTTGAATACATGTGCATCAAGAACCTTTGACAACAACAGTATAGTCATCAAGCTGGACTTGTTCCACTGTATGCGACGGCTTCTTCGTGAGTGTGCCTCAGAACATCACCCGCTATACAGCACCGTTGCACAGTTCCTATCGGCTGCCTTCTCTGTGGTGGACCAGGAAGACCTGCAGAGGCTCCAGGATGCATACGTCTTCTGTGGCATCCAGCCTGCAAATCCCACCAAGCAGCAAATTCGTGAGCACTGCAGGATAAAGATTCCTCCGCCCGGGACGCTTATTCAGAGAGTGGAAGGGGTGTTGAAGCACTTTCTGTTAGAATAAAATGTAGATACAAGTATTATTTTGTTAGTTATCACACTTATATCCATTTGCTTAGACAATAGAAAGTGTTTGAATGTGCTAAAGAAGGAATGTTCCCGTGACCCTGATCAGAGACCCCCAGCGACCCCCAGGTCCTGGAGGTGCCTGGATGCACCAACAGCGACTCTGCAGATGCTCATGTTAATCCTGCAAGAATGTGTCAAGATAAATAACTCATAAAACATTAAAAGTAATTGCTCTCACATACACACGCACACATAGACAAATACAGCTCGTGCAACTGCCTTCTCCACCCCCCCCCCCCCCCTTAGAGTTGCACGACCATGTAGTAGGGACCCCCGAAAGAGAATAAAAAGAGAGCAGTGTTAACTGCATACTCAGAGTGCAGCGGCATGTCACTGGGTATGTGGTTTCACTCTCCTCGCTGCAAGTAACTTTGAATATTGTCTGTCTCTTCTGTATTTCTGTATTTAAGTGTTTTTACAAGTGTCACAGGAGTTTGAACCTGACACTTTCACCTGACCACAGATCCGAATGGCATCCCTCTATATAAGCCCTCCATGCTAAAGAGATGGAGGATCCAACGTGTCCACATTCTGCGCGGTTGCCTCAGTGATCCTGAGGTGGAAGGGGGCATACTGTACCGCCGTGGAGGAACGATACAGTTAAGCCATGTGCCAGGTGAGCGTGCAGCAGTCCCTGTCTGGATCCTCATCAGAGGCACGTCGCAGCAGGAGGGCTACCACTTCCACCAGGCCAAATGGGTGACCGGCACGCAGGTGTCCTCAGAGCTGTTCCAGGCCCAGGCCATGACAGGAGTGTGTCGCTGGAACTATCAGCGTCTGCTGGACCTGAAACTGCCAGGCGTTTCTCTCCCGCCTGTTTTCGACCCTGCACTGATGTGCACCCTGAATGCTGTTTCCAGACGGGTCTTTGGCGAAGAAAAGTTTGTCCAGGTTTGGCCTGGAGTACAGGGAGCCAGAGTGTTGTTCGGTCCCTTTAGACTGGGACAAACATAAAACCAAGAAGGACCCTGGCCGTGCCACAAGTGCTCCTTCTCCAGGCATCCTGTCTGATCAAGGAGCTGGTCAGGGAGCAGAACCAGTGCAGCCTTCCTCCACACCTCCCACCAGGCTTTTCAACTTTGTTCCCCACTCTGTTCACCCTCTTCAAACTGCTACTGCGACTACGTCTAGTCGTGTGGCCCCTATCCCAGCATCTGACTTGGACAATAAAGCTTCTGTTACTGAGCTTCAGCCACAGCCAGGTAAAAACTTATCTAAACTAATCATGTGTCCCCTTGTTCTAATAGTGTTGCATCTTGTTTGAACCAAATAACAAATGTGTATCTCATGGTTTTCTTTGCCTAGAGCCCACAAGAAGATTGCCCATCCAATGTTCTCCGACTGCTGCCCGCACTGGACCAGTGAAGACTGGAGGGAGAGTATTTGTGTTGGACCACAAGCGCTGGCCGTCTCCAATGAAGTCGGCAATTGACGAGCTCCTTAATAAACACCGCGGGCACGAGGACATGATCAAGCTTGTGGTTCGGGAGTATGGCACTCTTGTCCACAAGTCCAGCAAAGACCCCAACAGCATGCTGCATCCAACATCAAAATTGCATATTTCCAAATACATAAAACACAACAGTAAATTTCTCAATACATCATCTTCACTAAATACCAGCCCAGAGAAGCTGCAACATACACAGCAGCGTTGGCAGTTGCTCAGCACTACCTCTGCTGTGCCTGTCGTGACACTGCCTGCAGCTATGGTCATTCCACCATCACCACCACCACCACCACCTGCTCATACCCCATTGGAGCAGGAGCAACCACCTCCCGTGTCAAAAAAACTCAAAAACATGTCTGTGCTGTTGTCAACCAAAATCAAAATAGCAAGGGGATGGGACATCAATACATGACTTTTATCAGCGGGGCCCTGTCAGATACTTTTATTGCCCCACAAAAGTTTTCCAAAAATATGGTGCAGAAGGTCTGACAAACCCCAAGATGCCGTTTCAAGAGTTCAGTCAAACAGACTTCTTCCAGCGAGAGCTCGATGTACAAGAAAGAGGGTGGAGGGAAAAACAGCAGAAGAAGAGGAAGAGGGAGGAATCTCCTCCACCCCCTGTCCGAAAGTGCCGGTTCTGCAGGATGCAGCTAAAGCAGGATCCGAACAGCCCCCACATCCACACTGGCTTTCCAGGGCAAGCAGGGAAGTACATCTACTGCCCTGCCAAAGTCCTTTCTATCTATAGAGAGCACGGGATGGAAAGAGAGATGAGCTGGAGGGAGTTCCAGGCCTCTCCTTTTTATGAAAAGGAGAAACAACGGCAGCAAAATAAATGAACATTTTTTTTCATTATTCATAGCTTGTGATTAGTATTCATTTTTTATTTCTGAGAGTGTTTTTGAGTGTGGCATGGCAACCTGATAAATAAATATTCTTTGTTACATTGCATTGATTTTGTGTTTTATTTCAAGCACTGGTATCAATATAAGCCTGATAGGAATAGTTTGTAATCATATAGGGATTAATTGGAAAAAAAATATATTGTGGAGAAGAAAATGGTGACTTGACTGATGCTTAGACGGGATTCGGACACCTGACTTCATTTCTCCGAAGTCTCTCTGCTTGTCTGACATCTGTCTCGCATCCTGATTGGCTGGCAGCAAATGTCAACAACACCCGCACGGCCCCCGCGAGCTAAGCAGGCCTTTTTCTGCTTAACCTGGCCTTTTTGATCAATTCCACAGCTGACCGAGTTTCTCGGGGAACACAAGAAGCGAGAGGTTCAGTCATCACTGGGAACTTTGGAAGTGTAGTCACCTTAAGTCAGGTCTGCTTTGGTGAACTTCAGAGGCATCATGACCAGTCTGCATCAAAACATTATCTGAAATGCTGTTGTAGGTTTCTGGCACTGATTCTTAATTCAGTTGCCATCCCTGATAGATGGCCATGGTAATGGTAATCATGCCCGCGTGGCAGGCGAGTCTCTTTGCTTGTTTGACGTCTGTGTCGCATCCTGATTGGCTGGCAGCAAATGTCAACAACACGCGCGTGGCCCGCGTTTGGCAAGTGAGAATTCTACCACTGAACCACCAATGCCACGTGGGGACACATTGTAAGAGAACAAAATTCAACTGTCAAGTGGATGAGCCTCTGCAAAGTGGCGCTGAATGACAAAACGTCACAATGTCATACTCTTTGGATTCAAGCACCTTCTGGCGTAATGGGATCCACAACAATCATGTCAGCTGTGGATGCCAGTTGGATGGGGACGACGTCGTCAGACGGCACTCCGCCGCTGGAGCAGGGAGGGAGGAGTGGTGCCGGAAGAGCCCCGGGAGGTGGGATTTGGAGCCGACAAGTGGGTCGGAGCGGCTCCGCCCGATACGCGTTTCGTAGCGCCTTGTCATTCCAGCAGCTTTCTGCCGCTATACTGGTTAGCTCAGTTGGTCAGCGTGTGGTGCTTTGTTGATAGCCAGAGAAGAAGCTCTCCTCTCCAAGGTCAAGTACAGTATGCCAGAAGATTTGACCATGTGAGTTGTCCTCATTCAATGAAGGCCTGGATAGCTCAGTTGGTAGAGCATCAGACTTTTAATCTGAGGGTCCAGGGTTCAAGTCGGGTGAAGGGAGGCCCCTTCCCTGAAATGTTAAACCTACTTCCTTTATCCTCCCTCTGTGGTCAAGTACAGTATGCCAGAAGATTTCTGCTCCTTCTTCCTCAACACCGAGATGACCGTGCACGCAAGGAATAACTTGTTTAAGTAAACCTTTTCGACCTAGCACCTTTGCGATCTTCCAGGACTGTGGATAAACGCCATTGTCAATAATTAAATTGAAGATATGGCATATCGGCTCCTGAATCAACTTTGCTGCCGCCCTCAGTAACCTACCATCCAAATTATCAATACCACATGGCTTATCGCTTTTAATGGAATGCAACAGTTTTCCTACCTCATCTACACTTATCCTCTTAAATTGAAAACTACACCGTTTATCCTACATAATATTGTTCTTTATAATAGAATCTGACAGTCTACCATCAACATCTATCATCTGATCTCTAATCAAATTTATTTTATTAATAAAAGGATATTGGTGCTCCCAGTCAGGTAACTGACATTTGGACAGGTTTTGAGTGGAGATGGGATTTGTCTTGGTCCTCGGTCGAACGGTTAGGGTCATTCATAAGCGCTATCTGCCAACTGCTGTCATTCTGAAGCGACTGACGACAGAAATACGAATAAAACCCGTCAATAAATGATAGACTTGAGTTTCTGGTAAGTACTACACAACAAGTTAAGGTGCTCAACTGGAGAAGGGAGTTAGGACTGGGTTTAAGGTTAGACCAATACTGTATTTGGCATAGAAATTGGGGCTCAGATTAGTGTTTGGTACTTGTACTGGTACTACACCGAGCAGCTGATGAACTGCTTTACTTCTACCTGTGCGACTGTCTTGGACAGTTTAGCCCCTCTGAAAGCCATGCGCCCCAAAACTAAACAGGAAGAGTGGCTCAACAATGTCACTCGAGCAGCCCGGCGTGAATGCCGAAAAGCAGAGCGCAGGTGGAAGAAAGACGGTCTACAGGTCCCCTATCAAATTCTCAAGGACAGTTGGAGACATTATCAGAATGTGGTGAAGATTGAGAAAACAAAATACCTCTCAGACTTGATATCAGACAATATTAACAACCCACGTGTTCTTTTTAAAACTATTGACTCTGTTTTAAATCCCAGTCCATCCACTATACTTGAACAATCATATGAAACGTGTGAAAACTTTTTGCAGTTTTTTAAGGACAAGGTTGCATCTGTACGAAGTAATATATCACCCCCCTCTTTTAATATGCCCACATTGACACAGTGCTCTAAAGGTTTTTATCAGTTTGAACCGGTGTCACTGGCTTTTATCACGGAGATAAGGGTCTTAAGCCTTCTTCTTCCCCCATCGACCCAGTCCCACCTTTTTTAGGGAGGTGTGGCCAACCGTGGGTCCTTCTGTGTGTGCCATCATCAACAGTAGCCTGGCCTCTGGTACCGTGCCATCTTTCTGTAAAAAGGCTACTGTTGAACCTTTGTTGAAAAAAACTAGTCTGGATCCTTCAATTTTATCAAATTATCGGCCAATCTCTAAACTGCCTTTTATCTCAAAGATTTTAGAAAGAAGTGTTCTTGCACAGATGCAACCTTTTTTAGATGAGAATGGGATTTTAGACACTTTCCAGTCAGGTTACAGGGCCTTTAATGGCACTGAGTCTGCACTTTTAAAGGTTTTTAACGACCTATTTTTAATAACTAAATTTAATAACGCCAAGGTCATGGGTTCAGCCCCCCGTACTGGTCACTCTTCTTTATGTGCTCCAGGAACAACAAAACGGGGACATCCCACTGGCCCCCATATCCAACATCACACCACCCATCCACCTGTGAAACACCCTCGACAAGGCCGCTGAAAACAGCATGTCAAAAGCAGAGTGGCAACAAACCTCTCGGCCACCGAGACTGCAAGAAGCAGCTCAATGGGGACAGTGGACCCCATTATCCTCTACCCAAAATTTAGACCACCAGTGTAGAGAATGCGGACCGTGAAAGGACAACACCCCGGCCCTCATAACCAACAGTACTACACCACAAGGTAAACAGCCTGGCGGCAACAAATGCCCAATCAAAGCGTCACAGACAGGATTCGAACCTGTGCGGGGAAACCCCATTGGATTTCGAGTCCAACGCCTTAACCTCTCGGCCACCGTGACTGCTTGGAAAAGACCAATGGGGGATTGTTGAAGGGATTGCTCAGTTGGTAGAACATCAGACTTTTAATCTGAGGGTCCAGGGTTCAAGTCCCTGTTCAGGCGGGTGAAGGGAGGCCCCTTCCCTGAAATGTTAAACCTACTTCCTTTATCCTCCTTCTGTGGTCAAGTACAGTATGCCAGAAGATTTCTGCTCCTTCTTCCTCAACACCGAGATGACCGTGCACGCAAGGAATAACTTGTTTAAGTAAACCTTTTCGACCTAGCACCTTTGCGATCTTCCAGGACTGTGGATAAACGCCATTGTCAATAATTAAATTGAAGATATGGCATATCGGCTCCTGAATCAACTTAGCTGCCGCCCTCAGTAACCTACCATCCAAATTATCAATACCACATGGCTTATCGCTATACTTGGGAACAATAAATCAAGGACTGGGTTTCTTCACTATTACATGACAAGAGACTAGTCGAGAGAACGTAGCCAGGATTAGGTTTGGGGTATTTGTCTGATGCTGAGGGACAGATCCTGGACTCATTTCCGATCCCAACATCTCTTCTACAAAAAAGCATTTGACTTCTTGGAGAATGTGGGCATCGATCCCGCTCCCTCTCGCATGCAAAGCGAGTGCTCTACCATTTGAGCTAATTCCCCTGCCATCACAGCGTTGACAGAGAAGGTTCAGTCTCATAACTATTTTGGTTCCTTTGCTGGAGTACGTCAATTCCGCAGCTGACCGAGTTTCTCGGGGAACACAAGGAGCGAGAGGTTCAGTCATCACTGGGAACATTGGAAGTGTAGTCACCTTAAGTCAGGTCTGCTTTGGTGAACTTCAGAGGCATCATGATCAATCTGCCTCAAAACATTATCTGAAATCCTGTGGCAGGTTTCTGGCATTGATTCTTAATTCAGTTGCCATCCCTGATAGATGGTAATGGTAATGGTAATCATGCCCGCGTGGCAGGCGAGTCTCTTTGCTTGTCTGACGTCTGTGTCGCATCCTGATTGGCTGGCAGCAAATGTCAACAACACGCGCGCGGCCCCCGCTTGGCAAGTGAGAATTCTACCACTGAACTACCAATGCTACATGGGGACACATTGTAAGAGAAAAATAATCAACTGTCAAGTGGATGAGCCTCTGCAAAGTGGCGCTGAATGACAACACATCACAATGTCATACTGTTTGGATTCAAGCACCTTCTGGCGTAATGGGATCCACAACAATCATGTCAGCTGTGGATGCAACGTCAATTCGTTCTTGAAGGGCAAGTGACAAAAAGAAGTACATGGTTCAGAATTCAGCTGCCAAAGTTTCAATGACCAAGCACCCAGGCACTGCTGGGATTCGAACCCAGGATCTCCTGTTTACTAGACAGGCACTTTGACCAGCTTAGCCACAGTGCCAGCAGTGCATCGGGCACCAACACAAAAACAGTTCGCCAATGGGGAAAAATGTTCATACAAGGGTGGGAGTCCAAAGTCCAACACATGTGTGAATTGAGAGTCCCTGGGTGGGCTCGAACCACCAACCTCTCAGTTAACAGCCAAACGTGCTGACCAATTGCGCGACAGAGACTACAACAGCATGACTGCAGTAAGGTTTCACTAAGCGCTGTCCACCTTAACTCTCGGGTGGTCCGGTCTGTTACGTTTCAGGTGTCATTCTGAATACTGTCCTTTCGCAGGAAAAGAGCCTTTGTACTTTTTCAACATGAGCTCTAAAGAAAGGTATACGCTGAGATATACTGCATTGGCCGGGAATCGGACCCGGGCCTCCCGCTTGGCAAGCGAGAATTCTACCACTGAACCACCAATGCCACGTTGGGAAAGACTGTCGGAGAAACAAATTAAATTGTCGAGTTGATGTGCCTCTGCAAAGTGACAAAACATCACAATACACGCACGGGATGCCAGGGGAGGCCGAGTACTAACAGAGCTGAGCGAGAGGGCATAAGAAAAAAAATAGTGACTTTGTGGTGGTTACCCGATAGCACCAAGGATATGGTGCACGTCTGATGCGTAATGCATGCCAGGTGATGTTCATCTAGCGAGCAGACATTCTTGTGGGGGACAAGCTCAACAGTAGGAATGTTAAGAGAACTGACCAGTCCGCTATCAATGAAGTTCTCGTCCGCCCCAGAGTCAATTAATGCTCTGGTAGAAGAAGCTTCCCCCGCCCAGGATATCGTACCTTCCACCTAAAGTCGGCCCACCAAAGCGGATGACGCAGCCGGTGTGGTTGGAGCAGGCAGTGCCAGCAGCTGGGGAATATCCCTGGTGGAGGAAGAGCGTTGGCGTGCTGGGCGAACTGGACAGCGGGAAATTGTGTGTAGGACTCCCACAGTACAGGCACAGCCACAGGCGTAGATGGTGACTCCTCTCCGCTGACGAAAGGCGACTGGCTCCCAGTTGGATGGGGACGACACTGCCGACGTCGTCAGACGGCACTCCGCCGCTGGAGCAGGGAGGGAGGAGTGGTGCCGGAAGAGCCCCGAGAGGTGGGATTTGGAGCCGACGTGTGGGTCAGAGCGGATCCGCACAATACGCGTTTTGTAGCGCCTTGTCATTCCAGCAGCTCTCTGCCGCTATCCCGGTTAGCTCAGTTGGTCAGTGTGTGGTGCTAATAATGCCAAGGTCATGGGTTCAGCCCCCCGTACTGGCCACTCTTCTGTATGTGCTCCAGGAACAACAAAACGGGGACATCCCACTGGCTCCCATATCCAACATCACACCACCCATCCACCTGTGAAACACCCTCGACAAGGCCGCTGAAAACAGCATGTCAAAAGCAGAGTGGCAACAAACCTCTCGGCCACCGAGACTGCAAGAAGCAGCTCAATGGGGACAGTGGACCCCATTATCCTCTACCCAAAAGTTAGACCACAAGTGTAGAGAATGCGGACTGTGAAAGGACAACACCCCGGCCCTCATAACCAACAGTACTCCACCACAAGGTAAACAGCATGGCGGCAACAAATGCCCAACCAAAGCGTCACAGACAGGATTCAAACCTGTGCGGGGAAACCCCATTGGATTTCGAGTCCAACGCCTTAACCTCTCGGCCACCATGACTGCTTGGAAAAGACCAATGGGGGATTGTTGAAGGGATTGTCCTGTTGCCCTTGTATTTTGTGGGCAAAAAGGAGGCGTTTGCCAGTGGGCCTCAGACCCTATCACTGGTCACCTGAACAGGGACTTGAATCCCGGACACTCAGATCAAAAGTCTAATGTTCAGGTGACTGGCTCAAACTTTGTCTTGTCTGACCACTCTTTTGTCCAGAAGATATTTGGCTAAAGTGGTCTCTTTTTCTTAAACCTGCAAATGTCCAAATGCACAAGGCTCTTTGTAGGGAGCCTTGACACAGAGTTTGCCAATTGGGAACCACACAAGTGCTGTGCAAGAGAGGAGCGCAAACATGAATAAACAAAAATCCAGAGAACGGCCCTGGGTGGGCTCGAACCACCAGCCTCCCGGTTAACAGCCGAGCGCTCTGACGGATTGCGCCACAGAGACTCACCCCCTGTTGACTTCTGTTCAGTTGAAGCCATACTAACGCATGCTATGCTTCCAGCATGCCCTTTGTTTTGGATGTGACTCGCACCTTCTGGTGTAACAATCAAGGCATTGCAAACCAGGACACCAGCTTTTCTCTTTGATGAACGCAAAGTATTTTTGGGTACAATCCAGGGGTCTTGTGCTCTCACGGAAATGGCTCTGTCCTTTTTCAACATGAGTTGAGACGAAATGTATTAAAATAGACAGACTGCATTGGTCACTCAATCATAATTTCCCAGTTTGCCAATTTCAGACTGCATGACAAAGAAACAAGTCAAACTCCATCGACAGGATGGACAGGGGACAACAAAGCAGGGAAGATAAGGGATAGGGAGGAGAGGGGAAAGATGCGACCGCCTTTGTTGAGAGCCAGAGAAGAAGCTCTCCTCTCTGCAAGGTCAAGTACAGTATGCCAGAAGATTTGACCTTGTGAGTTGTCCTCATTCAACAAAGGCCTGGATAGCTCAGTTGGTAGAGCATCGGACTTTTAATCTGAGGGTCCAGGGTTCAAGTCCCTGTTCAGGCGGGTGAAGGGAGGCCCCTTCCCTGAAATGTTAAACCTACTTCCTTTATCCTCCTTCTGTGGTCAAGTACAGTATGCCAGAAGATTTCTGCTCCTTCTTCCTCAACACCGAGATGACCGTGCACGCAAGGAATAACTTGTTTAAGTAAACCTTTTCGACCTAGCACCTTTGCGATCTTCCAGGACTGTGGATAAACGCCATTGTCAATAATTAAATTGAAGATATGGCATATCGGCTCCTGAATCAACTTAGCTGCCGCCCTCAGTAACCTACCATCCAAATGATCAATACCAAATGGCTTATCGCTATACTTGGGAACAATAAATCAAGGACTGGGTTTCTTCACTATTACATGACAAGAGACTAGTCGAGAGAACGTAGCCAGGATTAGGTTTGGGGTATTTGTCTGATGCTGAGGGACAGATCCTGGACTCATTTCCGATCCCAACATCTCTTCTACAAAAAAGCATTTGACTTCTTGGAGAATGTGGGCATCGATCCCGCTCCCTCTCGCATGCAAAGCGAGCGCTCTACCATTTGAGCTAATTCCCCTGCCATCACAGCGTTGACAGAGAAGGTTCAGTCTCATAACTATTTTGGTTCCTTTGCTGGAGTACGTCAATTCCGCAGCTGACCGAGTTTCTCGGGGAACACAAGGAGCGAGAGGTTCAGTCATCACTGGGAACATTGGAAGTGTAGTCACCTTAAGTCAGGTCTGCTTTGGTGAACTTCAGAGGCATCATGATCAGTCTGCCTCAAAACATTATCTGAAATCCTGTGGCAGGTTTCTGGCATTGATTCTTAATTCAGTTGCCATCCCTGATAGATGGTAATGGTAATGGTATTCATGCCCGCGTGGCAGGTGAGTCTCTTTGCTTGTCTGACGTCTGTGTCGCATCCTGATTGGCTGGCAGCAAATGTCAACAACACGCGCGCGGCCCCCGCTTGGCAAGTGAGAATTCTACCACTGAACTACCAATGCTACATGGGGACACATTGTAAGAGAAAAATAATCAACTGTCAAGTGGATGAGCCTCTGCAAAGTGGCGCTGAATGACAACACATCACAATGTCATACTGTTTGGATTCAAGCACCTTCTGGCGTAATGGGATCCACAACAATCATGTCAGCTGTGGATGCAACGTCAATTCGTTCTTGAAGGGCAAGTGACAAAAAGAAGTACATGGTTCAGAATTCAGCTGCCAAAGTTTCACTGACCAAGCACCCAGGCACTGCTAGGATTCGAACCCAGGATCTCCTGTTTACTAGACAGGCACTTTGACCAGCTTAGCCACAGTGCCAGCAGTGCATCGGGCACCAACACAAAAACAGTTCGCCAATGGGGAAAAATGTTCATACAAGGGAGGGAGTCCAAAGTCCAACACATGTGTGAATTGAGAGTCCCTGGGTGGGCTCGAACCACCAACCTCTCAGTTAACAGCCAAACGTGCTGACCAATTGCGCGACAGAGACTACAACAGCATGACTGCAGTAAGGTTTCACTAAGTGCTGTCCACCTTAACTCTCGGGTGGTCCGGTCTGTTACGTTTCAGGTGTCATTCTGAATACTGTCCTTTCGCAGGAAAAGAGCCTTTGTACTTTTTCAACATGAGCTCTAAAGAAAGGTATAAGCTGAGATATACTGCATTGGCCGGGAATCAGACCAGGGCCTCCCGCTTGGCAGGATTAGGTTTGGGGTATTTGTCTGATGCTGAGGGACAGATCCTGGACTCATTTCCGATCCCAACATCTCTTCTACAAAAAAGCATTTGACTTCTTGGAGAATGTGGGCATCGATCCCGCTCCCTCTCGCATGCAAAGCGAGCGGTCTACAATTTGAGCTAATTCCCCTGCCATCACAGCGTTGACAGAGAAGGTTCAGTCTCATAACTATTTTGGTTCCTTTGCTGGAGTACGTCAATTCCGCAGCTGACCGAGTTTCTCGGGGAACACAAGGAGCGAGAGGTTCAGTCATCAGGTCGAACTGGACAGCGGGAAATTGTGTGTAGGACTCCCACAGTACAGGCACAGCCACAGGCGTAGCCGGTGACTCCTCTCCGCTGACGAAAGGCGACTGGCTCCCAGTTGGATGGGGACGACACTCCCGACGTCGTCAGACGGCACTCCGCCGCTGGAGCAGGGAGGGAGGAGTGGTGCCGGAAGAGCCCCGGGAGGTGGGATTTGGAGCCGACGTGTGGGTCAGAGCGGATCCGCACGATACGCGTTTTGTAGCGCCTTGTCATTCCAGCAGCTCTCTGCCGCTATCCCGGTTAGCTCAGTTGGTCAGTGTGTGGTGCTAATAACGCCAAGGTCATGGGTTCAGCCCCCCGTACTGGCCACTCTTCTTTATGTGCTCCAGGAACAACAAAACGGGGACATCCCACTGGCTCCCATATCCAACATCACACCACCCATCCACCTGTGAAACACCCTCGACAAGGCCGCTGAAAACAGCATGTCAAAAGCAGAGTGGCAACAAACCTCTCGGCCACCGAGAAGCAGCTCAATGGGGACAGTGGACCCCATTATCCTCTACCCAAAATTTAGACCACCAGTGTAGAGAATGCGGACCGTGAAAGGACAACACCCCGGCTCTCATAACCAACAGTACTCCACCACAAGGTAAACAGCATGGCGGCAACAAATGCCCAACCAAAGCGTCACAGACAGGATTCGAACCTGTGCGGGGAAACCCCATTGGATTTCGAGTCCAACGCCTTAACCTCTCGGCCACCGTGACTGCTTGGAAAAGACCAATGGGGAATTGTTGAAGGGATTGTCCTGTTGCCCTTGTATTTTGTGGGCAAAAAGGAGGCGTTTGCAAGTGGACCTCAGACCCTATCACTGGTCACCTGAACAGGGACTTGAATCCCGGACACTCAGATCAAAAGTCTAATGTTCAGGTGACTGGCTCAAACTTTGTCTTGTCTGACCACTCTTTTGTCCAGAAGATATTTGGCTAAAGTGGTCTCTTTTTCTTAAACCTGCAAATGTCCAAATGCACAAGGCTCTTTGTAGGGAGCCTTGACACAGAGTTTGCCAATTGGGAACCACACAAGTGCTGTGCAAGAGAGGAGCGCAAACATGAATAAACAAAAATCCAGAGAACGTCCCTGGGTGGGCTCGAACCACCAGCCTCCCGGTTAACAGCCGAGCGCTCTGACCGATTGCGCCACAGAGACTCACCCCCCCCTTCTGTTCAGTTGAAGCCATACTAACGCATGCTATGCTTCCAGCATGCCCTTTGTTTTGGATGTGACTCGCACCTTCTGGTGTAACAATCGAGGCATTGCAAACCAGGACACCAGCTTTTCTCTTTGATGAACGCAAAGTATTTTTGGGTACAATCCAGGGGTCTTGTGCTCTCACGGAAATGGCTCTGTCCTTTTTCAACATGAGTTGAGACGAAATGTATTAAAATAGACAGACTGCATTGGTCACTCAACCATAATTTCTCAGTTTGCCAATTTCAGACTGCATGACAAAGAATCAAGTCAAACTCCATCGACAGGATGGACAGGGGACAACAAAGCAGGGAAGATAAGGGATAGGGAGGAAAGGGGAAAGATGTGACCGCCTTTGTTGAGAGCCAGAGAAGAAGCTCTCCTCTCTGCAAGGTCAAGTACAGTATGCCAGAAGATTTGACCTTGTGAGTTGTCCTCTTTCAACAAAGGCCTGGATAGCTCAGTTGGTAGAGCATCAGACTTTTAATCTGAGGGTCCAGGGTTCAAGTCCCTGTTCAGGCGGGTGAAGGGAGGCCCCTTCCCTGAAATGTTAAACCTACTTCCTTTATCCTCCTTCTGTGGTCAAGTACAGTATGCCAGAAGATTTCTGCTCCTTCTTCCTCAACACCGAGATGACCGTGCACGCAAGGAATAACTTGTTTAAGTAAACCTTTTCGACCTAGCACCTTTGCGATCTTCCAGGACTGTGGATAAACGCCATTGTCAATAATTAAATTGAAGATATGGCATATCGGCTCCTGAATCAACTTAGCTGCCGCCCTCAGTAACCTACCATCCAAATGATCAATACCACATGGCTTATCGCTATACTTGGGAACAATAAATCAAGGACTGGGTTTCTTCACTATTACATGACAAGAGACTAGTCGAGAGAACGTAGCCAGGATTAGGTTTGGGGTATTTGTCTGATGCTGAGGGACAGATCCTGGACTCATTTCCGATCCCAACATCTCTTCTACAAAAAAGCATTTGACTTCTTGGAGAATGTGGGCATCGACCCCGCTCCCTCTCGCATGCAAAGCGAGCGCTCTACCATTTGAGCTAATTCCCCTGCCATCACAACGTTGACAGAGAAGGTTCAGTCTCATAACTATTTTCGTTCCTTTGCTGGAGTACGTCAATTCCGCAGCTGACCGAGTTTCTCGGGGAACACAAGGAGCGAGAGGTTCAGTCATCACTGGGAACATTGGAAGTGTAGTCACCTTAAGTCAGGTCTGCTTTGGTGAACTTCAGAGGCATCATGATCAGTCTGCCTCAAAACACGCAAACTGAAACACGCGTGCGGCCCCCGCTTGGCAAGTGAGAATTCTACCACTGAACTACCAATGCTACATGGGGACACATTGTAAGAGAAAAATAATCAACTGTCAAGTGGATGAGCCTCTGCAAAGTGGCGCTGAATGACAACACATCACAATGTCATACTGTTTGGATTCAAGCACCTTCTGGCGTAATGGGATCCACAACAATCATGTCAGCTGTGGATGCAACGTCAATTCGTTCTTGAAGGGCAAGTGACAAAAAGAAGTACATGGTTCAGAATTCAGCTGCCAAAGATTCACTGACCAAGCACCCAGGCACTGCTGGGATTCGAACCCAGGATCTCCTGTTTACTA
This sequence comes from Doryrhamphus excisus, assembly GCF_030265055.1. Lineage (NCBI taxonomy): Eukaryota > Metazoa > Chordata > Actinopteri > Syngnathiformes > Syngnathidae > Doryrhamphus > Doryrhamphus excisus. The sequence goes on along the minus strand of NC_080476.1, from coordinate 1,242,740 downwards.
GACAGGCACTTTGACCAGCTTAGCCACAGTGCCAGCAGTGCATCGGGCACCAACACAAAAACAGTTCGCCAATGGGGAAAAATGTTCATACAAGGGAGGGAGTCCAAAGTCCAACACATGTGTGAATTGAGAATTCTCGAACCACCAACCTCTCAGTTAACAGCCAAACGTGCTGACCAATTGCGCGACAGAGACTACAACAGCATGACTGCAGTAAGGTTTCACTAAGCGCTGTCCACCTTAACTCTCGGGTGGTCCGGTCTGTTACGTTTCAGGTGTCATTCTGAATACTGTCCTTTCGCAGGAAAAGAGCCTTTGTACTTTTTCAACATGAGCTCTAAAGAAAGGTATAAGCTGAGATATACTGCATTGGCCGGGAATCGGACCCGGGCCTCCCGCGGCCGCGCGGGTGTTGTTGACATTTGCTGCCAGCCAATCAGGATGTGAGATAGACGTCAGACAAGCAGAGAGACTTCGGAGAACTGAAGTCATAGGTTCGAATCCCGTCTAAGCATCAGTCAAGTCACCATTTTCTTCTCCACAATATAATTTTTTTCCAATTAATCCCTATATGATTACAAACTAATCATATCAGGCTTATATTCATACCAGTGTTTGAAATAAAACACAAAATCAATGCAATGTAACAAAGAATATTTATTCATCAGGTTGCCATGCCACACTTAAAAACACTCTCAGAGATAAAAAAAAAAAAAGAATACTAATAACAAGCTCTGAATAATAATAAAAAAATGTTCATTAATTTTGGTGTCGTTGTTTCTCCTTTTCATAAAAAGGAGAGGCTTGGAACTCCCTCCAGCTCATCTCTCTTTCCATCCCGTGCTCTCTATAGATAGAGAAGACTTTGGCAGGGCAGTAGATGTATTTCCCTGCTTGCCCTGGAAAGCCAGTGTGGACGTGGGGGCTGTTCGGACCCTGCTTTAGCTGTATCCTGCAGAACCGGCACTTTCGGACAGGGGGTGGAGGAGATTCCTCCCTCTTCCTCTTCTTCTGCTGTTTTTCCTCCACCCTCTTTCTTGTATCATCGAGCTCTCGCTGGAAGAAATCCGTTTGACTGAACTCTTGAAACGGCATCTTGGGGTTTGTCAGACCTTCTGCACCATATTTTTGGAAAACTTTTGTGGAGCAATAAAAATATCTGATAGGGCCCCGCTGATAAAAGTCATGTATTGATGTCCCATCCCCTTGATATTTTGATTTTGGTTGGCCACAGCACAGACATGTTTTTGTTTGAGTTTTTTTTTGACACGGGAGGTGGTTGCTCCTGCTCCAATGGGCTATGAGCAGGTGGTGGTGGTGGTGGTGATGGTGGAATGACCATAGCTGCAGGCAGTGTCACGACAGGCACAGCAGAGGTAGTGCTGAGCAACTGACAAAGCTGCTGTGTATGTTGCAGCTTCTCTGGGCTGGTATTTAGTGAAGATGACGTATTGAGAAATTTACTGTTGTGTTTTATGTATTTGGAAATATGCAATTTTGATGTTGGATGCAGCATGCTGTTGGGGTCTTTGCTGGACTTGTGGACAAGAGTGCCATACTCCCGAACCACAAGCTTGATCATGTCGTCATGCCCGCGGTGTTTATTAAGGAGCTCGTCAATTGCCGACCTCATTGGAGACGGCCAGCGCTTGTGGTCCAACACAAATACTCTCCCTCCAGTCTTCACTGGTCCAGTGCGGGCAGCAGTCGGAGAACATTGGATGGGTAATCTTCTTGTGGGCTCTAGGCAAAGAAAACCAAGAGATATACATTTGTTATTTGGTTCAAAAAAGATGCAACACTATTAGAACAAGGGGACACATGATTAGATAAGTTTTTACCTGGCTGTGGCTGAAGCTCAGTAACAGAAGCTTCATTGTCCAAGTCAGATGCTGGGATAGGGGCCACATGACTAGACGTAGTCGCAGTAGCAGTTTGAAGAGGGTGAACAGAGTGGGGAACAAAGCTGAAAAGCCTGGTGGGAGGTGTGGAGGAAGGCTGCACTGGGTCTTCCCTGATCAGACAGGATGCCTGGAGAAGGAGCACTTGTGGCGTGGCCGGGGTCCTTCTTGGTTTTATGTTTGTCCCAGTCTAAAGGGACCGGACAACATTCTGGCTCCCTGTACTCCAGGCCAAACCTCTCCCCAGTGTCTTCAGCTGCCAGACGAAGAGCAGGGTACTTTTCTTCGCCAAAGACCCGTCTGGAAACAGCATTCAGGGAGCATATCAGTGCAGGGTCGAAAACAGGCGGGAGAGAAACGCCTGACAGTTTCAGGTCCAGCAGACGCTGATAGTTCCAGCGACTCACTCCTGTCATGGCCTGGGCCTGGAACAGCTCTGGGGAGACCTGCGTGTTGGTCACCCATTTGGCCTGGTGAAAGTGGTAGCCCTCCTGCTGCGACGTGCCTCTGATGGGGATCCAGACGGGGACTGCTGCACGCTCACCTGGCACGTGGTTTACCGGTATCGTTCCTCCACGGCGGTACAGTATGCCCCCTTCCACCTCAGGATCACTGAGGCAACCACGCAGAATGTGGACTCGTTGGATCCTCCATCTCTTTAGCATGGAGGGCTTAAAAAGAGGGATGCCATTCGGATCTGTGGTCAGGTGAAAGTGCTTCAACACCCCTTCCACTCTCTGAATAAGCGTCCCGGGCGGAGGAATCCTTATCCTGCAGTGCTCACGAATATGCTGCTTGGTGGGATTTGCAGGCTGGATGCCACAGAAGACGTATGCATCCTGGAGCCTCTGCAGGTCTTCCTGGTCCACCACAGAGAAGGCAGCCGATAGGAACTGTGCAACGGTGCTGTATAGCGGGTGATGTTCTGAGGCACACTCACGATGAAGCCGTCGCATACAGTGGAACAAGTCCAGCTTGATGACTGTACTGTTGTTGTCAAAGGTTCTTGATGCACATGTATTCAACAGGCTCCCAGATGTGGCCTCAGTAACAATTGCATCAGTTGTTTGCCATGCATCCCAGTTGAGATGTTCCTCTGCAGAAGACTCTGCAACCCTGAACGGTGCACAGCAATCTCTGAGAAACACAAAGAACATATGAAATAATGACACTTAATAGAGTTAATTTTTGATTAAACATTTCTGGTTAAAGTGATGAAATCTCACCTGTCAACCCACTGAAACTGGGCTTTCTCAATGCCAGTCCTGCTGTAACGGTTTGAGAGACCCTCATACATCGGCCGCAGGGTTTTGTCCGTCTCAGACTGCACCATGACCCAGGACAGGATCATTTAGTTCTCATTCATCACAGCATGTGACGACATGACACCAGATGAAAGGTGACTTTCTTGGCCACTTTCCGGGTGTGGTCTGAGCGGAGAGCCTGTCCAAAGGTACCCTGCAGCATCCGCTGAATGGTGTCCTTCTGGTTCCGGAACTCATGCAGCAAGCAGTCGGTGAGGTAGTGGGCAGACACAGAGACCCCGTTCCAGCCATCAGCATCACTGTAGCCCCCAAAAGGCTCCGGTTTTCGCTCCTGCCGAAGGAACTGAGTGATGGTCTTTTGGCCGCCATAAGTTCCTGCCTCTCCATCCATGACATTCTGGCAGCACAGGAGATAGGCCAGGTTGGCACGCTCATACTTGAGATGCAACATCTCGTTGACCTGATTTGCCATGTCTGTGGGTGATTTTCCAGTCCGTCTCAACTCATCCAGTACTGACTTACAGATGGCCTTCTTGTAAGTCAGTAACGCTGGCAACAGATTGGTAAACCTCTTGGGAAGCTTTTCCAGCCAGAGCGGGTTGTCGGAATACCACCTCTTATTGCAGCTCTTACAGCACAGCCTGGAGGAGAGCAGGTAGTATTGTCCAGTGAGGCCCACAATCACTCGCGGTCTCCCGACTCCAGCAGAGACAACACGTGGCTGAGAACAGTCACCAGAGCACGGCAGGGTGTAATTGTTTTTTAGCCGCCCCATCAGGTAGTCATTTTCCGGCTTCCAGACGAAAAAGGGATGAAGATGAAAATACTTTGGGGACGGCAGATCATAAATACTGTCAATCAGCTCAGGCTGGGGAGGTAAGCGCCACAGGGAGAAGGTTTTCATAGGGTTGTTGACAGGGCGGGAGCCTGGCCACAGACCCACGGACTCCAGTTCCAACTTCATCCATATTTTCTGCTGGTGTGTGCAGTTCCACTTATTGACCTCCTGGTCAAATGACAGAAATTGTTGAGGTGGAGGCGTAGGTGGGACTGCCGTAGGTGGGACTGGTGGTTGGTCTAGTTGGAAACAGACATGCACATGTCAATTTTGACACCCTTTTTAATGTGACACTATACTGCTGTGTTACTTACTGTGGGGTCGCTGTGCAGACTGTGGCTCTGATGCAGATAGAGTGGAGGCTACAGGACTCCCAGGAAAACATGCAGTTTCTAGAATGAAACCAAATTACATGTACACTGTGTTAATATTATATTAATATCAGGTGCAGTCAGTCACATAGAAAGATTAATCACTCACCTGGGGCAGGCTGTGGGGTCTCTTCTTTGCTCTTTGTTTTCTCTGGTAGCAGAAACATCAACTCCCGTGGGAAAGGCACTGGAATCTTTGGAGGCAGCACAGCTGGTGCTACACAAGGAAAGAGGCGGTGGTGCATTTTACCTTGAGTGTACAGTAAATCAGTTTGGATTGAAATGGTCAAACATCACTTAAAGCCTTTACCATCGTCTGGTGCATCTGGGCCAGTCGGTGCATGTTCTGTGTCTAAAACCGGAGAAAACGTGATGAAAGACTGATTGATTGAAATATTGGCGTTTCAGGGGTATTTGTAGAGTCACTCACAACAAACTGCCATTTGCTACTTCAACTACTTGGTTTGGCTTTTTAAATAATTAAATAGACCTTTTTTTGTGATGGTCTAGTCCAACCTGAACTAGAGCAGGAGAAAGAGAATGGCTCACTGCAAACACATGCTTCCGGCGTTAGTGAGCAAACATCATTCACCATTTCATCCATTCAAAAGAATGTATTCAAATTATACTTACCCTCTCGTAGGCTGTATCAATTCATAGTCAGTCACTTGGACTGTAGGTAGGAAGAACACACATGAAAGGAACAAAAGTAGAACGTGACGAGAACACATGCAATCACAAAATGCCCTTTGAGGTCGGTCATTATTCAAGAACTTCGCCCTGGACCTGAAAACCGTAGCAGCTCTAATGTTGGTGGAGCAGATCCACCTGCAAAACACATAGAAACTTGAGTGATTTACTTTATACAAAACACATAGATAAGGCTAGGAAAGTAAAAGAGCCTAACATGTACATATCCATAAACTGCACATACTGAGTATATCTGGAGAGATGCTGAGCATGGCTTTCTCCAGCTCTTCGTCTTTGTCCTTAGCTATAAAGAAAAGAGTGGTAATATAGTTATTCAACAGTAATAAAATGGTCCAATGCATTCATATGCAATGCAGTATAACTTTAAAAACACTCACCCGTGCTCTCAGCAAAGGTTGTGGTGGAACAGGTGGAGGCGATGGTAAAAGAGGTGGAGGGCTGCTGTTGCTGCTGCTGCTGCTTCTGCAGGTACTGTTGCAGTTTGTGCATTTTTGTACCCGTCGCGCACTTTCTTCTTAAGATGAAGGCTGCATAGCCATCATCCCTGCTCTCCCAAATCTCCCTCCAGGTGTTACTGGCGCGTGCACCAAATCCAACCAGCTGGTCATCCTCTGCTGCTGGGGCGGGCACAGATGTTTTTAGGGACTCATACTCAAGAAGAGTATTAATTTCCTTGAAGCTGAGGGCATAGCGAAGGAATGACAGAAGGCTGTCCTTGCTATGCCCCTCAACCACCAGCACTCCTGCAGCCTCCTACCTCTGGTGGCTTTGGATGAGATACACAGTGTATCCCATGTCATTCTCCAGGAGCCAGCGGAAGGACATCCCCTTGTACTTCCCAAACTGCAGGATGTACTCGCCCAGTACTTCAGTTTGGTCTGAAGCATGTCCCTCTCTCTGACGGACCACTGCAAGGGCGTTTTGCCTTACAACCTCCTGCTGTGCAACAGGAGACTTGTCCCTCCTCGACGGGTTGTCCTTAATTTGCCTGGCCTCCTCGGTGGGATCCTGCAGCAGGAATCCCAGTGGGCCCTTGCGGAAGACCAGACTGATTCGCCCGGGGAAAAACAATCTCTCCATTTTTTCTCTACAGTGACAGAAATAATGAAATGATATAATGTATTATTATCCAAAACCATGAATACAAGTACAGGTTACAGTATGTGATAGCAACATGTATGAAATATATGTATTGTTGTCATATATGAGCTTTTCCAAGAACATTTACAGACTAAAGCAATGTCTATAAACTATCATCCATACTTAAATGGTATCGCAACAACTACAGTCATGTTTGTTTGTTGACTTTCTTTGTTCACTTTACAATAGCTCATAAGAGTTTAATTTAACAGATGATATGTACTTATCCATGAACAACTATAACATTGTACTTACAAAAAAAACTATCGTTATATTTATTATAAAAGAGCTATCGTTATATTTGTTCAAATAATTGTCGCTAATGCATATAATAGGTATACGGGGTCGGAAAATAGCGAACAATAGCGCCACAAACCCACGTAGAGAAACATGAAAGCAATTTAAACACTATACAGAACAGTTCAAAAACTAAATATTTAAACAGAACAGTTAAAAGACAAAATATTTTTCTGTAGCCTGAAATGCAAAAGACAATATATTTTTTTAACTGTAGTTTTACCGGGTTTTTGTCGCGTCGTCTCGTCGCTCGCTCGGAAAAAGCAATTGTGCTGTGTTACCTGAAGTTCAGGATGGATGTGGTGGGTGGACTTTCAGCTGAACTATCCCCGCCGGCCGCGCGGTCAGCTGAAACGAGCTAAACTTTCCCCATTCATTTCCAATGAGAGCGAAAGGCCACTATGAATGTAATATACTTTTGTCCGGGGGTGGCGCTGTGGCGTTCATCCCCACTATGGATGTAATATACATTTGTCCATGAGTGCCGCTGTGGCCGCTTCTGCTCCACCCACCACATCCATCCTGAACTTCAGGTAACACAGCACAATTGCTTTTTCCGAGCGAGCGACGAGACGACGCGACAAAAACACGGTAAAACTACAGTAAAAAAATATATTGTCTTTTGCATTTCAGGCTACAGAAAAATATTTTGTCTTTGAACTGTTCTGTTTAAATATTTAGTCTTTGAACTGTTCTGTATTGTCATGCCTGCCATTGCCTACCCTGCCTTTGCCTTGGAGACCACGCCTCCTGCCTGATTGTGCTCAGGTGTCCCTCATCACCTCATTTCCTGCTGGCTATATATTGCCTCTGATCCCTCCTGTCTGGTGCAAGTTCGTTGTACTCCCATGTCTCGTTCTAGCATTCCTTGTCATCGCCTCGCCTGGTTCTCGACCCTCGCCTGCCTTTCAACCTCTCCTTCTGCCTGCTGCTCTTGGATACCTTTGCCTTATTGGACTGACTTCCCGTGTACCGACCCTCACCAGCGTGTAGAACCTTACCTCGTGCAGTGCCGGCCAATTCTGCTTTTGGGTCCTCCTTCCCATGTCCTGCCCCTGACAGAACGAACTTGCCATCATGGACCCAGCGGAGTTGGAGTCTGTTCGACAGGCACTCCGGACGCAAGTACAGCGCCAGAGCCAGCAAGAGGAACAGCTTGCTGCTCTAGGCTCGGCGTTGCAATCCCTGTCGGAGCGACAAGACGCCATGGCTGGGAATCTAGGCTCCCAGCTTAACTCCCTGCTATTGGCTCTTCAGCCCGCTCTTCAGCCCGCTGCTCAACCCGCGGCTCCAGTGAATCCAGCTGCGGCTTCGCTTCCTCCACCGGTCCCGACTTCCGCCTTGCCGGCCGCCACGTGTCCACAGTTGTCACGGCCGGAGTCGTTCTCTGGCGAGTCGGGCGACGTACGTCCCTTTTTGACCAAGTGTGAACTCCATTTCAAACTTCAAGCCCCCGCATTCATGTCGGAGCGTGCCCGGGTGGCTTTTGTGATCTCCCATCTCACGGGCAGGGCAGGAGCGTGGGCCACCACGGAATGGAGCCGTCGGTCCGCGGTGTGCGAGTCCTACGCAGCATTCTCCAAGGCACTGGAGCAAGTGTTCCAACGCCAGCCGTCCGGCAGAGAAGCAGCTCGCTCCCTGCTCCAGCTACGTCAGGGGCGTCAGCGTGTCACCGACTACGCTGTTGGATTTCGCGCTCTTGCGGCAAACAGCGACTGGAACGCCCCCGCATTGTTAGACGCGTTTTTTCTTGGACTGTCCCCCCACATCCGTAAACAAATGATCCCTCTGAAACTGCCAGGAACAATTGATGAGCTCATCGCTTTGGCTGTCATGATAGAGAAGCGCCTTCATGATCATGAGGAGGAGAGCAGGTCGCGTGGGCGAGATTCCATCACACACTGGGGTGGCAACCTCGGGCACGTCAATAATGTCCGGCCCACCCCTGGCTCCGTGCCACTTGCTGCGCCCTCTGCTGATGAACCCATGCAACTGGGACTAACCCGACTGTCTCCAGAGGAAAGGACCCGCCGCCAAAGTGAGGGCAGGTGCTTTTATTGTGGTCAAGGGGGACATCTAGTGGCTAATTGTGGGGTCAAGATGGGCAAAACAAGCAACCTGGGACATGGCTCGGTGAGTCTTAATGTTATTATCAGCAATCCGGCTCTCTATAAACCTTTGGTCCAATTTTGCTCTCAGCACACATCCATCATGGTACCAGTATTTGTGGACTCTGGGTCTGATGCCAATCTCATTAGCACTTCTCTCGCCACGAAACTAAAGCTTCACCTGTGCCCTCTACGACACCCTCTAACAGTGAAGGCTCCCAAAATTAGTCACAGGACTCATCCCGTCAAGATTTCATTTCCAGACAGTCACACAGAAAAACTAAGTCTCCATGTATTTTCTAGCTCTGATCATGAAGTTATCTTAGGGCATCCTTGGTTAAAGCAACATAACCCCCACTTCGATTGGGCTTCTGGTCAGATCGTCTCTTGGGGGTCTGGCTGTCAGGGCAACTGTTTGGGGAGTGCCAAAACAGTGCTGGAACCTCAAGGGGAGGTGAATCTAGCATCTGTTCCAGAGTGTTACCATGATTTAGCAGCGATGTTCAGTAAAGTCAAGGCCAAGTCACTGCACCCCCACCGGGTCCACGACTGTGTGATTTACCTGTTGCCAGGAACCACACCCCCACGGGGAAGACTCTTCTCCTTGTCCCCTCCCGAACGTCGTTCAATGGAGGAATACATTCAGGAGTCACTTGCAGCAGGGATTATCAGGCCTTCCTCATCTCCTGCTGGGGCGGGTTTCTTCTTTGTCGAGAAAAAAGACAAATCCCTTCGGCCATGCGTAGACTACAGAGGCCTTAACGACATGTCCATCAAGAACCGGTATCCCCTGCCCCTCATTGCCACCGCCACTGAGCTCCTGGAAGGAGCTAAGATTTTCACCAAGCTGGATTTGTGTAATGCCTATCTGGTCAGGATACGAGAGGGGGACGAATGTAAAACAGCCTTCAACACCCCAACCGGACATTATGAGTACTTGGTGATGCCCTTTGGACTGACTAATGCCCCAGCAGTGTTTCAGGGCCTTGTCAACGACGTTTTGAGGGACATGTTGAATATTTTTGTGTTTGTGTATCTTGATGACATTCTTATTTTTTCTTGTGATGAATCTACCCATGTGCAGCATGTCAGGAAGGTGCTGCAAAGGCTCCTTGACAACCACCTATTTGTGAAGGCAGAAAAATGTGACTTTCACCAGTCTTCTGTATCGTTCTTAGGGTTTATTCTGTCTGAGGGGGAGGTGAGGATGGACCCGGGAAAAGTCTCGGCGGTTGCAGAGTGGCCCACTCCAAAGTCTCGTAAAGATGTTCAAAGATTTCTGGGATTTGCTAATTTTTATCGTAAATATATCAGAAATTTTAGCTCGGTAGCCTCTCCTCTCCATGCCCTCACCTCTCCGCACAAACCATTTGACTGGACTTCTGAGTGTGAGAAAGCTTTTGTGAAGCTTAAGGATAGTTTCACCACAGCCCCGGTGCTTGCCATCCCTGATCCCCATCTGCAGTTCGTGGTTGAAGTAGATGCATCAGATATTGGCGTCGGAGCCGTCCTGTCCCAGATCGGTACAAAAGACGGTAAACTGCAGGTCCGGTTTACACAGTCAGGAAACTGCTGGCTGCTCGACGGTGGGGTCGAGGTTGGCAGTATCTCGTCGACTGGGAGGGGTATGGACCTGAGGAACGCCAATGGGTACCCTCCCGGTTCATTTTGGATCCCTCCCTCATCAAAGACTTTCATGTAGCTCACCCTGAGGTTCCTGGGCCGTCAGGAGCCGGCCATTGAGGGAGGGGTTCTGTCATGCCTGCCATTGCCTACCCCGCCTTCGCCTTGGAGACCACGCCTCCTGCCTGATTGTGCTCAGGTGTCCCTCATCACCTCATTTCCTGCTGGCTATATATTGCCTCTGATCCCTCCTGTCTGGTGCAAGTTCGTTGTACTCCCATGTCTCGTTCTAGCATTCCTTGTCATCGCCTCGCCCGGTTCTCGACCCTCGCCTGCCTTTCGACCTCTCCTTCTGCCTGCCGCTCTTGGATACCTTTGCCTTATTGGACTGACTTCCCGTGTACCGACCCTCACCAGCGTGTAGAACCTTACCTCGTGCAGTGCCGGCCAATTCTGCCTTTGGGTCCTCCTGCCCCTGACATGTATAGTGTTTAAATTGCTTTCATGTTTCTCTACGTGGGTTTGTGGCGCTATTGTTCGCTATTTTCCGACCCCGTATACCTATTATATGCATTAGCGACAATTATTTGGACAAATATAACAATAGCTCATAAGACTTGTGTTTTTTTTGTAAGTACAATGTTATAGTTGTTCATGGATAAGTACATATCATCTGTTAAATTAAACTCTTATGAGCTATTGTAAAGTGAACAAAGAAAGTCAACAAACAAACATGACTGTAGTTGTTGCGATACCATTTAAGTATGGATGATAGTTTATAGACATTGCTTTAGTCTGTAAATGTTCTTGGAAAAGCTCATATATGACAACAATACATATATTTCATACATGTTGCTATCACATACTGTAACCTGTACTTGTATTCATGGTTTTGGATAATAATACATTATATTATTTCATTATTTCTGTCACTGTAGAGAAAAAATGAAGAGATTGTTTTTCCCCGGGCGAATCAGTGTGGTCTTCCGCAAGGGCCCACTGGGATTCCTGCTGCAGGATCCCACCGAGGAGGCCAGGCAAATTAAGGACAACCCGTCGAGGAGGGACGAGTCTCCTGTTGCACAGCAGGAGGTTGTAAGGCAAAACGCCCTTGCAGTGGTCCGTCAGAGAGGGGGACATGCTTCAGACCAAACTGAAGTACTGGGCGAGTACATCCTGCAGTTTGGGAAGTACAAGGGGATGTCCTTCCGCTGACTCCTGGAGAATGACATGGGATACACTGTGTATCTCATCCAAAGCCACCAGAGAGAGGAGGCTGCAGGAGTGCTGGTGGTTGAGGGGCATAGCAAGGACAGCCTTCTGTCATTCCTTCGCTATGCCCTCAGCTTCAAGGAAATTAATACTCTTCTTGAGTATGAGTCCCTAAAAACATCTGTGCCCGCCCCAGCAGCAGAGGATGACCAGCTGGTTGGATTTGGTGCACGCGCCAGTAACACCTGGAGGGAGATTTGGGAGAGCAGGGATGATGGCTATGCAGCCTTCATCTTAAGAAGAAAGTGCGCGACGGGTACAAAAATGCACAAACTGCAACAGTACCTGCAGAAGCAGCAGCAGCAGCAACAGCAGCCCTCCACCTCTTTTACCATCGCCTCCACCTGTTCCACCACAACCTTTGCTTAGAGCACGGGTGAGTGTTTTTAAAGTTATACTGCATTGCATATGAATGCATTGGACCATTTTATTACTGTTGAATAACTATATTACCACTATTTTCTTTATAGCTAAGGACGAAGACGAAGAGCTGGAGAAAGCCATGCTCAGCATCTCTCCAGATATACTCAGTATGTGCAGTTTATGGATATGTACATGTTAGGCTCTTTTACTTTCCTAGCCTTATCTATGTGTTTTGTATAAAGTAAATCACTCAAGTTTCTATGTGTTTTGCAGGTGGATCTGCTCCACCAACATTAGAGCTGCTACAGTTTTCAGGATCCAGGGCGAAGTTCTTAAATAACGACCGACCTCAATGGGCATTTTGTGATTGCATGTGTTCTCGTCACGTTCTACTTTTGTTCCTTTCATGTGTGTTCTACCTACCTACAGTCCAAGTGACTGACTATGAATTGATACAGCCTACGAGAGGGTAAGTATAATTTGAATACATTCTTTTGAATGGATGAAATGGTGAATGATGTTTGCTCACTAACGCCGGAAGCATGTGTTTGCAGTGAGCCATTCTGCTTCTCCTGCTCTAGTTCAGGTTGGACTAGACCATCACAAAAAAGGTCTATTTAATTCTTTAAAAAGCCAAACCAAGTAGTTGAAGTAGCAAATGGCAGTTTGTTGTGAGTGACTTTACTAATACCCCTGAAACGCCAATATTTCAATCAATCAGTCTTTCATCACATTTTCTCCGGTTTTAGACACAGAACATGCACCGACTGGCCCAGATGCACCAGAAGATGGTAAAGGCTTTAAGTGATTAAGTTTTAGTGGCTTTAAGTGATAAGTGATGACCATTTCAATCCAAACTGATTTACACTCACGGTAAAATGCACCACCGCCTCTTTCCTTGTGTAGCACCAGCTGTGCTGCCTCCAAAGATTCCAGTGCCTTTCCCACGGGAGTTGATGTTTCTGCTACCAGAGAAAACAAAGACCAAAGAAGAGACCCCACAGCCTGCCCCAGGTGAGTGATTAATCTTTCTATGTGACTGACTGCACCTGATATTAATATAATGTTAACACAGTGTACATGTAATTTGGTTTCATTTTAGAAACTGCATGTGCTCCTGGGAGTCCTGTAGCCTCCACTCTATCTGCATCAGAGCCACAGTCTGCACAGCGACCCCACAGTAAGTAACACAGCAGTATAGTGTCACATTAAAAAGGGTGTCAAAATTGACATGTGCATGTCTGTTTCCAACTAGACCAACCACCAGTCCCACCTACGGCAGTCCCACCTACGCCTCCACCTCAACAATTTCTGTCATTTGACCAGGAGGTCAATAAGTGGAACTGCACACACCAGCAGAAAATATGGATGAAGTTGGAACTGGAGTCCATGGGTCAGTGGCCAGGCTCCCGCCCTGTCAACAACCCTATGAAAACCTTCTCCCTGTGGCGCTTACCTCCCCAGCCTGAGCTGATTGACAGTATTTATGATCTGCCGTCCCCAAAGTATTTTCATCTTCATCCCTTTTTCGTTTGGAAGCCGGAAAATGACTACTTGATGGGGCGGCTAAAAAACAACTACACCCTGCCATGCTCTGGTGACTGTTCTCAGCCACGTGTTGTCTCTGCTGGAGTCGGGAGACCGCGAGTGATTGTGGGCCTCACTGGACAATACTACCTGCTCTCCTCCAGGCTGTGCTGTAAGAGCTGCAATAAGAGGTGGTATTCCGACAACCCGCTCTGGCTGGAAAAGCTTCCCAAGAGATTTACCAATCTGTTGCCAGCGTTACTGACTTACAAGAAGGCCATCTGTAAGTCAGTACTGGATGAGTTGAGACGGACTGGAAAATCACCCACAGACATGGCAAATCAGGTCAACGAGATGTTGCATCTCAAGTATGAGCGTGCCAACCTGGCCTATCTCCTGTGCTGCCAGAATGTCATGGATGGAGAGGCAGGAACTTATGGCGGCCAAAAGACCATCACTCAGTTCCTTCAGCAGGAGCGAAAACCGGAGCCTTTTGGGGGCTACAGTGATGCTGATGGCTGGAACGGGGTCTCTGTGTCTGCCCACTACCTCACCGACTGCTTGCTGCATGAGTTCCGGAACCAGAAGGACACCATTCAGCGGATGCTGCAGGGTACCTTTGGACAGGCTCTCCGCTCAGACCACACCCGGAAAGTGGCCAAGAAAGTCACTTTTTCATCTGGTGTCATGTCGTCATACGCTGTGATGAATGAGAACTGGATGATCCTGTCCTGGGTCATGGTGCAGTCTGAGACGGACAAAACCCTGCAGCCGATGTATGAGGGTCTCTCAAACCGTTACAGCAGGGCTGGCATTGAGAAAGCCCAGTTTCAGTGGGTTGACAGGTGAGACTTCATCACTTTAACCAGAAATGTTTAATCAGAAATTAACTCTATTCAGTGTCATTATTTCATATGTTCTTTGTGTTTCTCAGAGATTGCTGCGCACCGTTCAGGGTTGCAGAGTCTTCTGCGGAGGAACACCTCAACTGGGATGCATGGCAAACAACTGACGCAATTGTTACTGAGGCCACATCTGGGAGCCTGTTGAATACATGTGCATCAAGAACCTCTTATAACAACAGTATCGTCATCAAGCTGGATTTGTTCCACTGTATGCGACGACTTCTTCGTGAGTGTGCCTCAGAACATCACCCGTTATACGGCACCTTCGCACAGTTCCTGTCGGCTGCCTTCTCTGTGGTGGACCAGGAAGACCTGCAGAGGCTCCAGGATGCATACGTCTTCTGTGGCATCCAGCCTGCAAATCCCACCAAGCAGCATATTCGTGAGCACTGCAGGATAAGGATTCCTCCGCCCGGGACGCTTATTCAGAGAGTGGAAGGGGTGTTGAAGCACTTTCACCTGACCACAGATCCGAATGGCATCCCTCTTTATAAGCCCTCCATGCTAAAGAGATGGAGGATCCAACGAGTCCACATTCTGCGTGTTTGCCTCAGTGATCCTGAGGTGGAAGGGGGCATACTGTACCGCCGTGGAGGAACGATACAGTTAAACCACGTGCCAGGTGAGCGTGCAGCAGTCCCCGTCTGGATCCCCATCAGAGGCACGTCGCAGCAGGAGGGCTACCACTTTCACCAGGCCAAATGGGTGACCAGCACGCAGGTCTCCCCAGAGCTGTTCCAGGCCCAGGCCATGACAGGAGTGTGTCGCTGGAACTATCAGCGTCTGCTGGACCTGAAACTGCCAGGCGTTTCTCTCCCGCCTGTTTTCGACCCTGCACTGATATGCTCCCTGAATGCTGTTTCCAGACGGGTCTTTGGCGAAGAAAAGTACCCTGCTCTTCGTCTGGCAGCTGAAGACACCGGGGAGAGGTTTGGCCTGGAGTACAGGGAGCCAGAATGTTGTCCGGTCCCTTTAGACTGGGACAAACATAAAACCAAGAAGGACCCCGGCCACCGGCCTTCTCCAGGCATCCTGTCTGATCAGGGAGCAGACCCAGTGCAGCCTTCCTCCACACCTCCCACCAGGCTTTTCAGCTTTGTTGAAAAAAAAGTGTTCCAAAAATATGGTGCAGAAGGGCTGACAAACCCCAAAATGCCGTTTCAAGAGTTCAGTCAAACAGATTTCTTCCAGCGAGAGCTCGATGATACAAGAAAGAGGGTGGAGGAAAAACAGCAGAAGAAGAGGAAGAGGGAGGAATCTCCTCCACCCCCTGTCCGAAAGTGCCGGTTCTGCAGGATACAGCTAAAGCAGGGTCCGAACAGCCCCCACATCCACACTGGCTTTCCAGGGCAAGCAGGGAAATACATCTACTGCCCTGCCAAAGTCTTCTCTATCTATAGAGAGCACGGGATGGAAAGAGAGATGAGCTGGAGGGAGTTCCAGGCCTCTCCTTTTTATGAAAAGGAGAAACAACGACACCAAAATAAATGAACATTTTTTTATTATTATTCAGAGCTTGTTATTAGTATTCATTTTTTTTTATCTCTGAGAGTGTTTTTAAGTGTGGCATGGCAACCTGATAAATAAATATTCTTTGTTACATTGCATTGATTTTGTGTTTTATTTCAAACACCGGTATCAATTAAGCCTGATATGAATAGTTTGTAATCATATAGGGATTCATTGGAAAAAAAATATATTGTGGAGAAGAAAATGGTGACTTGACTGATGCTTAGACGGGATTCGAACCTATGACTTCATTTCTCCGAAGTCTCTCTGCTTGTCTGACGTCTATCTCGCATCCTGATTGGCTGGCAGCAAATGTCAACAACACCCGCGCGGCCGGGGAAAGGCCGGGGTCCGATTCCCGGCCAATGCAAAATATTTAAGCTTTTACCTAGAGCTCATGTTGAAAAAGTACAAAGGCTCTTTTCCTGCGAAAGGGCAGAACTCAGAATGACACCTGAAAAGTAACAGACCGGACCATCTGAGAGTTAAGGTGGACAGCACTTGAGTATTTGCAAATTTCTGTCAAAAGTGGAAACTTACTGAAACCTTGCTGGAGTAATGCTGATGTAGTCTGTATGGAGCAATTGGTCAGCGCATTCAGCTGTTAACTGAAAGGTTGGTGGTTCGAGCCCACCCAGGGACGCTCAATCGACACGTGTTTGGCTTTGGACTCCCTTCCTTGTATGAACATGTGCCAGATGCACAGGATATCCTTTTTTACTAAAGGCACCATTGTCAAGTTTGCATGCTTGGCAGGCACTATGCTTTAGTTGGTCAAATTACATGCCTAGCAAAGAGGGGCTCCTTGGTTCTAATTCCAGCAGTCATCTACTGGTATTTCCATGACTCTGGTTTTCATACTTTTTATCAGAGGTCATGTTGAAGAACAAAGACTGTTTTCTGGAGAAACGCAAGACCCCAGGATGCAATAGGGCTGCTTTGTATACACTTCAAGATGCAAGAAGCTGTCAGAAGTGGGACTCAAACCCACACCTCATTAGACTGCAACCTGAATGCAGCGCCTTCGACTGCTCGGCCATCCTGACCCTCTAGAGCCCACTTTTTAAAAGGCATTCATACACTCTGTATTTTGTTTCCCATGTGGTTATTATGTTATGTTAGTGTCAGGTTCAAACTCCTGTGACACTTGTAAAAACACTTAATTACAGAAGAGACAGACAACAAAATTCAAAGTTTCTCGCAGCGAGGAGAGTGAAACAACATACCCAGTGACATGCCGCTCCACTCTGAGTATGCCATTCATGCTCCTCTCTTTTTATGTTCTTTAGGAGGTCCCTAATACATGGTCGTGTAACTCTAAGGGGAGGGGGAAGCAAGCAGTTGCACAAGCTGTACTTGTTGTCTATGTGTGTGTGTGTGTGTGTGTGTGTGACAGCAATTACTTTTTGTGCATGTGTTCTTATCTCAGCACATTTTGCATGATGAACAGGAACATCTTCAAGGTCACTGCTGGTGTTCCCAGGCACCTGCAAGATTAGTGGTGCTGGGAGTTGCTGGTCAGCGTCATGGAATGTTCCTGCTCAAAACTATTGTCTATTGTCTAAGCAAACGAATATAAGGGTGATAACACTATAATAATTGTAATTACATTTTATTCAGTTAGTCCAGATGAACAGCCTAGTTATTTGTGTCAATCCCAGGGACCATTTCTAGACCCTCGTGTGACACTTGTGTTGGACTCTTTTGGAGAACCCTTGCATTCTTCCCAATTGGTAAACCCTTTGTATCGGTGCCAAATATACGGGATTCTCCCCCTGCTGACCGAATGACACACGACAAATGGTGTCGTCTCAACGTTGGAGCAGTTAATGTAAAGGTAGCATTGCCAGGGTGACTTGCTCGGCTGGCGCTGTGACTTAGCTGGTCAAAGTGCCTGTCTTGTAAACAGGAAATCCTGGGTTCAAATCCCGGTAGTGCCTGGCTGCTTAGTCTGTGAAACTTTGGCAGCTGATTTCTGACCCAGGTACCTCTTTTCGTCACTTGCCATTCAAAAACAAGTCGACGGTGCATCCACAGCTGACATGATTGTTGTGGATCCCATTAAGCCAGAAGGTGCTTGAACCCAAAGAGTATGACATTGTGATGTTTTGTCGTTCAGCGCCACTTTGCAGAGGCTCATCCACTTGATCAGGTTTTCAATTCCTATCAGGCTTATATTGATACTAGTGCTTGAAATAAAATACAAAATCAATGCAATGTAACAAAGAATATTTATTTATCAGGTTGCCACACTCAAGAACACTCTTAATAATAAAAAATAAATAATAATCTACATGTAAGCAATTATGAATAACAAATATATTGTTATTTTGCCGTCTTTGTTTCTCCTTTTCATAGAAAAGAGAGGCCTGGAACTCCCTCCAGCTCATCTCTTTTTCCATCCTGTGCTCTCTATAGATGGAGAACACTTTGGCAGGGCAGTGGATGTACTTCTCTGAAGCCAGTGTGGATGTGGAAGGTTTTCGGGCCCTGCTTCAGCTGCATCCTGCAGAGGCACTTTCGGACAGGGTGTGGAGGGAGATTCCTCCCTCTTCCTTCTTCTTCTGCTGTTTTTCCTCCACCCTCTTCCTTGTCTCATCCAGCTCTTGCTGGAAGAAGTCTGAAGACTGAACTCTTTAAACGGCATCTTAGGGTCTGTCAGACTTTCTGCAGCAATAAGAGTATCTGACAGGGCCTCGTTGATAAAAGTCATGTGTTTGATGTCCCATCCGCTTGATATTTTGAGGTGGTGAAATAACCATCGCTGCAGGCAGTGTCACTACAGGCACAGCAGTGGTAGTGCTTCGCGACTACCAAAGCTGCTGTGTATGTTGCAGTTTCTCTGGGCTGGTATTTAGTGAAGATGATGTGTTGAGAAATTTACTGTTGTGTTTTATGTATTTAGAAATGTACAATTTTGTTGGATGCAGCATGCTGTTGGGGTCTTTGCTAGTGTTTATCTAGGAGATCGTCAATTGTGGACTTCATTGGAGTCGGCCAGCGCTTGTGGTCCAACAGAAATACCCTCCCTCCAGTCTTCACTGGTCCAGTGTGGGGAGCAGTTGGAGAAGTTTGGATGGGCAATCTTTTTTGGGCTCTAGGCAAATAAAACTATGAAATACACATTTGTAATTTGGTTCAAACAAGATGCAACTATTAGAACAAAGGGACACATGATTAAGTTTTTACCTGGCTTTGCTTTGGCTGAAGCTCAGTTAGAGAAATTTCACGAATAACTATAACATACAAATAACTGTTGCTAATGCTAATAGGTATACTACGTGTAATAGGTATACTGGGGCGGTCGTAAATAGCGAACAATCGCGGAAGTGGCACTGCCACACCACAAACACCCACATAAAAACATGAAAGCAGAATAGTTCAAAGACAAAATAAAGTATTTGTGCTGTTTTACTTTTACTGTAGTTTACCATGTTTTTGTCCGTCTCGTCGCTCACATCGCTCGGAAAAAGCAATTGTGCTGTTTATTACCCGAAGTTCAGCATGGATGGAGGACAAAAGCGGCCACAACGCCACTCCTGGACAAAAGTATATTACATTCATAATGGGCTTTCGCTATAATTGGAAATGAATGGGGAATGTGTTAGAATAAAATGTAGATACAGGTATTATTTTGTTAGTTATCACCCTTATATCCATTTGCTTAGACCAGGGGTCAGCAACCTACGGCTCCAGAGCCGCATGTGGCTCTTCAGCCTCTTTGTTGTGGCTCCCTTTGCAATGCTCAAATATTTGTTTTAACACCCGAATGAGGAAAATATGCATCTTTGTAATGACTTTTGAAATAAATCTGACTTTCTGTGAGGCCATATACTAGCAAGAGTACTTGATCAACTCTGAACTACTTTGATACCCCAAAATTCCCTCCAAATCTGGCAGTCAATCAAAATCTTGGGAGACTCGCAATTTGCTCTGGATGTGAGCATGTTGCTACACATTTCTTGCACGTGGAGAACATGCAAACTCCACACAGAGATGGCCGAGGGTGGGATTGAACTCGGGTCTCCTCACTGTGAGGTCTGCGTGCTACCCACTCGACCGCTATGCAGCCCCTATATTCTGCTGTTAAATTATGTTTCGAGGCTCCATTCTATTTTTCTTCAGTGAGCGAGGGGGTAAAATGGCTCTTTTGATAGTAAAGGTTGCCGACCCCTGGCTTAGACAATAGAAAGTGTTTGAATGTGCTGAAGAAGGAATGTTCCCGTGACCCTGATCAGAGCCCCCCCCCCCCAGTGACCCCCAGGTCCTGGAGGTGCCTGGATGCACCAACAGCGACTCTGCAGATGCTCATGTTAATCCTGCAAGAATGTGTCAAGATAAGAACTCATAAAACATTAAAAGTAGTTGCTCTCACATACACACACACACATAGACAAACAAATACAGCTCGTGCAACTGTCTTCTCCACCCCCCCTTAGAGTTGCACGACCATGTAGTAGGGACCCCCGAAAGAGAATAAAAGGAGAGGAGTGTGAACTGCAAATTCAGAGTGGAGCGGCATGTCACTGGGTATGTGGTTTCACTCTCCTCGCTGCGAGAAACTTTGAATATTGTTGTCTGTCTCTTCTGTATTTCTGTATTTAAGTGTTTTTACAAGTGTCACAGGAGTTTGAACCTGACAATTAGTGAGCCATGTACATATATGTACCCACATACTTACTTAACATGCACACACATAAATCAAGGATTCATGAGCCGGGTGGATGTCGGTAAAAAACTTGACATGGCTCTCTTTGTCCTTAATGCAAGTGATCTGTATCTGTTGACCTGAGGGTAGCAGGCAGCAGTGGCTGCGCAATGTGTGAGTAGTATCCAAAGCTATGCTTATACCTTTCAGCTTAACCCTTCTGTTGCTGATGAGTGATTCCTGCTGTAGTCCAATTATTTTGCTGCTCAATTTCATTACTTTATTTAGTGGGTTACGATGAATGTTTGATAGTGAACCGTACCAAGCTGAACTGTTAAAGGTAATTACAGATTCAATGAAGCATCTGTAAAAAGAGGTCAGTATTGACTGATGGACCTGGAGTGGAGTCTATGAAGCTTCCTCATGAAGAACAGACATTGCTTTTTTTTTTTTTTTTTTTTTTTTTTTTTTTTTTTTTTGTCCCGTCCAGCCATTGGGGCAGATAGTATTGTTGATCTAAATGCCCTTACATGCTAGACAGATTTGCTCTGTGTCAGGAAAGGTGTTGGCTACAACTTCCCTGTACCATGAAATTTTATTTGCCGTTATTTGATGTCTTTGTTATGCCATTTGGGACGACCGGACCGGAGCAAGAAGAAGAACAGAAAAGAAGAAGAGAGAAGAGAAAGGTGGGGTCGGGGGGGGGGGGGGGGGCAGTAGAGGGAGAGACAAAAACAGCAGCAACAAGAATTCCCAAAACAACAACAGTGACAAACAGAACAGTTAAATGTCAATGATGGCTAAGGGTCACACTGGAGATGATATCAGTGGAATGAAACAGTCCAACTTACCAATAGCAATAGTAACAATGAGGACATGACCCATGATAGTAAACACAATTGCAACCATACAGTTACAGTAATTAAAATCTCATTGCTTGACATCATTATTACTGTAATAATAGCATACCAATACTATATAAACATCAGGGATAAGAGAGTAGATTGTATAGAGAAGCACCCATGTGCTGTGAGTGCCCATATGGAGGTGTGTTGTGTATGTGAATGCGAGTGTGTGAATGTGTAATTGTCACTGAGAATGACAAAAGGAGAGAGACTGCCTTCTACCACCCAGCAAACCCCGCCCCGCGCAGCCAGGTCAAGCCCCCACCGCCAGAGATCCTCCGGCCCCGTGGGTGTGGGCAAAGCCAGGGCCGACTCCCCAAGACCCGCCCCCGAAGCAACTCCCCGAAGAGACCAGCAAGAGGCCATGGAGGAGCAATCCCAACCGGCAACAGGGCGCCAGCAGGCCGGAGGAGAGCCGCACCCCCGAGACCAGCGGGAGACCATACCCTACTAGGGCAGAAGGGCATCGAAGGCCACACACCCGTGGGCACAGGGGCGCCCCTGCCGACCGGAAGGGAGCCCGTCCACGGCCGGAGGCACCGCCTCCCGCCCCCCACACACCCCCAGGAAGCAGAACCCGGCCCGCCCCAGGTAACCCCAGGCCCGACCACCGACATAGGACCGCCCCGGCCAGGACAGAAGAGGCCCGGGCACACTGCCCCATGGAGGACCGGGCGGTTGAGATGGAACACCCTACGCCAGACCCCCGCAGAGCCCCCCCCCCCCCCGTATATCTACATGGCCATATACCCATATACACATCCACACATATACATATATATATACATATATATATAATTATAATAAAACTAATCATTAATTATCTAAGTATTTAAAACAATAAATACATAAAATAAACTCAGACACATGCACACCCCATCCACTCAATACACACACATGCTGTGGACGTCCCCGGGTGGGGCGTCCGGGGCATCACAGGGTGGGGGACCCAGGGGTCCCAGACCCACAACCAGGCCCCGAGCCCAGGGAGGTACGGACCGCCAAGGCATAGCACCCCCAGACTCCCCTCGACCACGGCATCAGGGCTACTGCAGTGTGGCAGACAAAGGAGCGGGCGAGGGGAGGAGGCCCGCACATGAGCAAGCGGAGGGGGCGAGCAGGCGAGTGGTGAGGCGCCCCACTGCGCCGGCCGACATCCACCGGGCAGCTCACCCCCGTGAGGGAGAGCCATAGCTCCAAGTCACGGGGAGGCCACGCACCAGAGCCGAGGAGTTAAGACCAGCGCAAGGCCCCCGAAGGACCCCACCATCCACCGGGAGGGCCAACCCCCCCGCCCCCAGAACCAGCAGCGCTCCGCCCACGTACCGGAGAACCATCCCCGACGAGCCCTAAGGCAAGACTGGGGATGGGCAAAGACAGGGACAGCGATGCGGCAGAGCATAGGACCAGTGGCAGCAGACACCCAAACGCCCGAAAGAGCACCGCCCCCCCAGCAGGCCCCACCCCGAGGAGCATGCTCCCCATCCCCACACGCCACCCCGGCCCCCGTACCCACGAGCAGGATCAGGTCCCCTCCCAACACACAGCCCGGTCCCCGCAGCAGCCACCACAGCGCAACAACCCCAAGCCACCACCGTAGACTTCAGGCCACCAGCAGCGCGGACCCCACTGCCTGGAGGCCGGTGAACGCCCCCCCAAGGGCACGTTGGCGCCCGCGACCCAGGACAGATCCAGGGAGGTAGCGCCAACCATGACACCAGGGCAAGCCCCGGCGTCAGCTGGTTCCAGCGGGACCCCCAGGAAGGCCAGGCAGACCAGACCAAAATATCCTGCAGCCCAGGGCACCCCGAGCGAGCCGCCAAGCCCCAGCAGCCAGCGGGCCAATCGCGGGGGTAGGCAGTAGGCTCTCCGGTCCAGCCCGCTACACCTGTGTGTGTGAAGATGGTATTGTGTAGATTGTGCAATTAAAAATAGGCCTGTCCCATAGGGCTGACCTATGTGTGTGGTGTATGTGTATGTGTGTGTGTGTGTGGAAGGAAGCTGAGCAATGGTGGGTCCCCTGCCTGCCCAGACCCCCCCCAGAACTGAGTGTCTAAGGTGCGGTTAAAATTGAAGGGTGACCAGCCAGAGGAATGCCGAGGACAAAAGGGCATCCGCAAGGAAACCCTTCGCCCCCGGCAAAACCAGTTGCAGGCCACCCCCCAAAGTCCTACATGTATGTGAGGTGGTGCAGTGCAGCAGGGAGGATCGGGGCCCCACACACGCCCACCCCGCACTACCGGCCAACCGAGCCGGGCAAGCCAGCCGCCCGGAGCAAGCCCTGGGCGGGACAGAGACACACACACCAGGCAGCAGAGCCCACCAGGCAGACGATACCCCAACAGCCGCAAAAGGTGAATGCCCCCCCCAGTCCCACCCTCCACCACAGCGCCGACCCGTCTCCACCATATCTCCCATCCACCCACGGACCCGCCAAGTAGGACACCCCGGAGGCGGGAAGACCGCCACCAGACCGGAGGCAGAAGGGGCCAACCAGACACCGGCAAATAGCAGGGGCCGCCCGTGAGCCACCGGCCAGCCCCACCCCCCAACCCTTGGTCGAGGCCCCCCCACGACCCAGAGCCCACCACCCCGCCCCCCAAGCAAGCCCCCCGCTAATCCCGGCCCACGCCGCGCAGAGCACCACCCCCACCGCTATCCGCCCCGCTACCCACGCACCCACAGCCAGCCCCCCACCCGCCCGCCCCACATCCACCACAACCCAGCCATCCCTCCACCGAAGGGAGGGAAGCAGGTAATGCCCCACCCCAGCACCGCACCTCCCCACCCAGAGCCCAAGCTGCACAAACGAGACCCCCCCTCCCGTATGAGCTTACCAGGCGCCCCACCCGGGGCCATACACCTACCATACACAAAAATTAAAATTGAGAATAAAAATAATAAAAAAAAATATAATAATAAATAAATAAATAAATAAAAATAAAGTAAAGTAATTGATAATAATAATAATAATAGTAACCATAATAATAGTAGTAATAATAATAATAATAATAATAACAATAATAATAATAATAACAATAATAGTAATAACAATAATAGTAATAATAATAATATTTATTGATAGTTATGTATGTATAATAATGATACTACTATTGATACTTAATATATAATAATTTATATAAAATATATTTTCTAATAATTTAGATCTTTTAACTATTTTAGATATGATAATAATAAATATATACATGCATACCTACACACACACATATATAGCCATGTACATACCTAAGAGGGAAGGCTCTGCAAGGGCAGCGGGGTATAACCACCCGTGCCCACACCAAGGGCAGGGCCAAAGCCTCCCATGCCCACACCCCACGGTCCCACACAGTAGCCAGGCCAGAGCACCCAGGGCAAACCCGGCCCACCCCCAGGGGCGAGGGAGAACAGACATTGCTGACACTTATGTAGAATGAGAATAGAATGAATAGAATAGAATGAGAATATGTTCAATTGAAAGGTGAGCCTGTGATCAATTATTGTCAGCTGTTCAACAGCTGTTTGTTGACTGACAAAGTGGGAATGAAGGTGGGGTTCTTGTGAAAGTCGACAACCACTTCCTTCCTTTTTTGAAGGGTTGAGATCAAGGCAGTTCCACCTGCACCACACTTCAAAAATGTCCATTTCAGACTGTAGTTGTCCTGATGCGTTTGTAGTGTCGATGATCACAGTGTCGTCAGAATATTTTATGTATGTTATAGCTGGATTGGTACTTCTGCAATCATCAGTGTACATAGTATACAAGACAGGTTCCCTGTGAAACAACTCTGACGCGTTGTTGTCTGTCAGTCAGGGAAGAGAGGGTCCAGAGGATCAGGTGCGACTTGACATCTATCTGGAGCGTTCTTTTTATTGCCATAACAGAGGTTGATTGTTTTGTCAACTCTTGTAGCACATGTGATGACCTGTTGGTAAGTGGGGAGTGTTTTATTTAGCCTGCAGTTATTAAAATCTTCTAGAATGAAAATAGGGGAGTCTGGAAGATGCATTTCCAATTTGGTTGACACAAGCAGTGCATGACGTTGCCAGAGGAAGGAATGTAAACAAGAACTGCAGCCAGCTGATCAAACTCCTGGGGAAGATACTTGACTCTGAATGACACAGCCAGCATCTCCAAATTAGGTGTACAACAGGAGTTTTTCACAGCAGCATTTCTACCCCAGTTTTCTACCCCAGTGTTCAAATACACACACATCCCGCCCCCGTGCTATTTCCAGCAACTCACCACGTCCCTGTCCAATCTGATCGGAGTGCCAAATCCATCCAGCCAGAGCTCGGAGTCCGCAATCGTGCTATCCATCGAGGTTTCAGTGAGGCGCACACTATGCGCATGCAAAGTCATGGACTGCACCCAAACACAATGCACCAGACCCTTATCCTTGTACACCCACTGGCATGATATATTTGCCTGTAGTTCATCCAATTTGTTGTGTAGTGAGCGCATATTGGCGAGCATAATTGGGGAACAGTGTTTTTTTTCGGGTGCCTCTTCAGCCTCTGCCGCACTCCTCCCTTTCTTTCACGCTTCTTTGTCGGAGCTCTCCGCCGGTGATCGCAACCTG
This sequence comes from Doryrhamphus excisus, assembly GCF_030265055.1. Taxonomy (NCBI): domain Eukaryota; kingdom Metazoa; phylum Chordata; class Actinopteri; order Syngnathiformes; family Syngnathidae; genus Doryrhamphus; species Doryrhamphus excisus. The sequence continues at coordinate 1,216,777 of NC_080476.1, read as the reverse complement.
GTTCACGTTGGATAATCTCACCACAGTTGTCCATGATTGGTGCAGGGTAGTCCAAGTTCCACAGAAGAAGCAACCACAGGATTTCGCCACCATGTCTTCCAAACACCGCCACACAAACTTTGCAAAACAGCAGCAGCAGCAACAGCATGCATTTCTTCTGTAAAAAGTGTACTTTACAGCGTTGATTTCACTATATGTGTCTAACAAAACAAACATTAATGACAAGCGTGATATCATTCATTCATTGATTGGATACGGACAGGAGCACACTGCACAACAGACAAAACGCTCTCCACCTGTCCGCCATTACAGTGCCAACCCTTTTCCTTTATTTAAACTTTATTTGACAAAAAAACACAAGTGATTACAAGTAGTGGCGGCTTGAAAAACCCCCCACATAATGTTGTTTACAGGGCTCCATATAAGCGAGCGTTGAGCATCCAAGAATGTGTTCACAAAACTTGGTGAGACGTACATCCAGCCATCTTTTTTCGCTTACCCGAGCTTGGGTTGCAGAAGCAGCACCCTAAGCAGGGAAGCCCAGACTTCTCTCTCCCTGGCGTATCCTGAGGTGTTCTCAGGCCAGTTGAGCGACACAGGCCATGTTCACACAAATGCGTTATTTTGAAAAACGCACATGCCCCTCACTGATGTAAAAAAAATATATATATACAGCCACCATTTTAAACCTATTTCTATCCACACCATGCGCATGCCAAGTCATGGGCTGCACCCAAACACAATGCACCAGACCCTTATACTTACCCCCGCAGGTGGTAGGTCTACGAGGGGTACTAGTAGTAATGAAAACATTAACCATGATAGTAAACAGAATGACACACGCATTGCTGACATAATAATTACACCAAATTTTATGTAAAGGGATATCAATTTGGGAAATTTGGGCCATTATTTTAAAACATACAGTCAGCATGCATATTTTTGTCTTACTATTTGTCTTTATTATTAGCATATATTATGCTTAAAGGAGGATCACAGCACGAGCGTCAAACTCACCACACCCTGACAAGTGTTCTGCCCCAAATGCCACATCAATCTCAAGCTTTTCAGAGTGCCACCACGGTGAGACATTTTTAGGCACATTTTGCAGTGTGCAAAACTTATATCACTCTCGCAAAGACAGGAAGTCCCACACACAGCAGACATGCTTGTTCTGGCTGCTGCAGCAGGGGCGGAGCTGATTGCCGTTTTAAAGCTAGTATTGGCTGATATCAATAACTTCCTTGTTCACTGATATCGGACGATACCGATCTGGGGCTGATCAATCAGAGCAGCCCTAGTTTATACATATTTATTGGAGATTTTTCTTAGTTGTCTGTTGGGTTTTGCTAAACATTGCCTGATTTTAGTTGCATTTGTGACACCCTATTGACATCCACACATTCCTCACTCTGCACTCCAGTCCACTTGCAAGCTGACCAAGATTGAACACCTGTTTGGTCTGAACAAACATACTAGTGGAGCAAGCAGACTAGAATTATTTTAACCCAAAAAAAGTTTTAGAGTCTCAGGGACATCTGTGTTATGGCAGCAACATTGTCATCCTCATCAGCGTTGGCCATGCATCTGTTTATATCTGATTCCATATCACTGCCTTGAAGACCAGGACACTCTGTAGAATATTCAATGTCTTCAGCACACGGAGGCTCGTCATCTTCAAAACAGCTGGATGAGAGAAGACAAGATATATAAGTATTTTACATTCAGTCATCTGCATATTTGGGCTGTATTTCATATCCTAATCAAAAAGCATTTGGAAACAAGCACTCTATGGCAAAAAGCACCCTGTGCAATTGCCACTGGTAATCACCAATTACCACTGGCGATTGCTCTAAGACTGCAACGGAAGCTCAGCTGCCCCTTAAATGCTTAAAATTATATTTCTGGACATGTTAGATAATTTGCTTAGTTTTAAGGCCTTTACTTATTGACTCTATCCTTAGTTTTAGAATGAGGAATGACTTTTTGTATAGTTTAGATCAAATAACTCTTAAAATAAGTTATTTTGATTTTCCCAACAAATAAAATCTTGTTTAAAGACTCTTCATTTAAGAAGTACTAAAGGACGATTTTTGAACATTGACTTTATTCAAGAGAATACAAGTGAATGACCATTTACATCTTCTCAAACCAACACTTCCCCTTGAAGCGGATAGTCTCCAGTCCCTTCTGCAATGTTTTGGAAAGAAACCAATGAGCCATGGAAGGAGATCTCTACTGAGTACTAATACTGAAGATCACGCAAGCTACGACAAAGCTTCCCACTGACCCAACTGGCAATAAACATGATGCACTGGATCCAGAGAGTTCGCCATTGTGAGAAATGCACTACCTATGCCTGTGAGAAATACAAAGTATCACTGCACATGGAGCGCTTCAAGCAATTCACAAACACAATGGTTTGGTGGTTGCATACAGCTACAACAGTACTTTGGCATCTAGTAAGAAAATGCATCCATCCATTTTACTCTGCTTATCCGGGTATGGGTCGCGGGGGCAGCAGTCTCAGTAGAGAAGCCAAGACTTCCCTGTGTCCGGCCACCTCCTCCAGCTCCACCGGGAGGACACCAAGTCGTTCCCAGGCCAGCTGTGAGACATAATCCCTCCAGCGTGTCCTAGGTCTGCCCCGGGGCCTTTTCCCGGCTGGGCATGTCCGGAACACCTCACCAGGGAGGACTCCCTGGACTCCTCTCGATGTGAAGGAGAAGCGGCTCTACTCTGAACCCCTCCCGGATGTCTGAGCTCCTCACCCTATCTCTTAGGGTGAGTCCAGCTACCCTACGGAGGAAACTCATTTCAGCCGCCTGTATCCGCGATCTCATTCTTTCGGTCATGACCCAAAGCTCATGACCATAGGTGAGGGTGGGAACATAGATCGACCGGTAGATTGAGAGCTTTGCCCTCTGGCTCAGCTCTCTTTTCACCACGATGGTCTGGTACAGCGACCGCATTACTGCCGAGGCTGTGCCGATCCGTCTGTCGACCTCACGCTCCCACCTTCCCTCACTCGTGAACAAGACCCCGAGATACTTAAACTCCTCTACCTGGGGCAGGACCTCATTCCCAACCCGGAGGGAGCACTCCACCCTTTTCCGACTGAAAACCATGGCCTCTGGTTTGGAGGTCCTGAGTCTCATCCCAGACGCTTCACACTCAGATGCAAACTGTCCCAGTAAACGCTGAAGGTCACAGCCCGAAAAGGCCATAAGAACCACATCATCTGCAAATAGCAGAGATGAGATTCTGAGGCCCCCGAACTGGACTCCCTCAACACCTTGGCTGCGCCTCGAAATTCTGTCCATGAAAATTGTGAACAGAATCGGTGACAAAGGGCAGCCTTGGCGGAGGCCAACGTTTACCGGAAACAGGCACGACTTACTACTGGCAATGCGAACCAGACTCCTGCCCCGTTTGTACAAGGACCGGATAGCACGTAGTAGCGCGCCACTAATCCAGTACTCCCGGAGCATCCCCCACCAAGCACATGTAGACTGGTTGGGCAAACTCCATGCACCCTCGAGCACCCTCGTGAGGGTGTAGAGCTGGTCCAGTGTTCCACGACCAGGACGAAAACCGCATTGGACCTCTTGTAACAAAGGTTCAACCAAAGGTCGTACCCTTCTCTCCAGCACCCTGGAATAGACTTTCCCAGGGAGGCTGAGGAGTGTGATCCCCCTATAGTTGGAAGACACCCTCCGGTCACCCCTCTTGAAAAGGGGGACCACCACCCAGGTCTGCCAATCCAAAGGTACTGTTCCCGACTTCCACGCAATGTTGAAGAGACGTTCCAGCCACAGACCTCTTGTTTGGCCTTTGCCACCTCAACTTTCACCTTATGATCCATCTCTCTGTACTCTTGTCTACTCTCTTCAGTCCTCTCAATGTCCCACTTCTTCTTAGCTAACCTTTTTCTCTCTATGCACTCCAGCACCTCTTCACATCACCACCAAGTCTCTTTGTTTGCTTTCTTTCCAGATGACACACTAAGTACTCACCTACCTGTTTCCCTGATGACATTTTCCATAGTTGTCCAGTCATCTGGAAGCACCTCCTGACATTTGTCGAGTCCTTTTTTGCAGTGCGATCCAGATTTTACAGATCCCCAGTGACTTTGTCTTTGTTTAAAATGACTAGGGTTGTAAATAAATAAACAATTTGAATAATGAACATATAATAACTGTGGCTGTTGTGAGATAAAGAATATAAAATATAAAAGCCCACCTTGAATATTCAAGTTTAATGCATGTTACAAGTCACACCTACTGGCCAGTAGACTACAGTTCATCAACATCATGGGAAAAACTGCCCTTTTTGGAATTTTGCCCATCATGTCTCTCTCTTTGCTGTGTGTTTGAATGATATTAAAACAGGTAAAAAGTGACAGTTCACATAGGAACCTGTGTCGCCTACACAGACCGCTATTAAAACATGTCCAAAAACCTCCAACAAGGTTTTATGGTTTTATTTGCATGCTGGAAGCATGGTACAGGTACTGTCGAGTGACCTGGAAAAACACCTCCTTCCAAGGGCCAGAATTAGAGAAAATACTTAAATGTGTATTCTATGATTTGTACACCAGAGGTAGACAGAGGGAAAAAGGCTGTATCACAGTAGTCTCAGATTAAAGAGTTGTAATGATCAGGAAACAGAAAACAGTCTAGCATGCTCAGTAAATCATAGACATACATACGTAAATCATAGTAAACATACAACACATAAGTTAGTTAGTATACATGTGCATTTATAGGGAACAACACACACACACACCCTTGCACTACACCACAATAGGGACTCTTGCATAAACTATCGCAACGCTAAGCACTTGTGTTCAATAATGTATTAATCTGTATTATTCAGTAACTTGATTTTTGAAGCTGAATGTCCTATGGTCAAGTTGATATCTGAATGTAACAACTGTTCGATGTCTAAAATATATGTGTAAAAGATGACAATGTTCAAGATTACAATGTTCAAATGTGTTATGAAACTAAGTAATCATAAACCTGCCAAAATGAGCTCCAATGTAATGACTAAGCCAAAAGGAAGAAGTAAAAGTCACAACAGCACAGGGCGCAGTGACCGGAAAGTACCGGAAAATCCAAGTGGAAAGTACCACATGAAACAGAGCATGCGCAAGTGGAAAGTACCGGACTAAACAGAGCATGCGCAAGTGGAAAGTACCGGACTAAACAGAGCATGTGCGAGTGGAAAGTACCGGACTGAAAAGGTTGACACCTTCTGGGAGGGCTCAAGAAGAGAAGGCGGGAAAGGGGCAGAGCATAAAGGGAGAAGACACTCAATGCTCTTGGCCGGTTCCAGGCTGCCTAGCAAGAAGGCAGCTCTACAAGAAGCTCCAAGGCTCACCAAGAAGACTCGGGGGACTGCTACACCGATTGGCCACCCGCATGATCTCATCAGCAGAAGCTGAGGGAGAGAAGCTTCCTCCGGTCTGATGAACGCTGCACACTGATTCCGACTAAAAATACTTACTGGGGCGCTCTCGAGACACGAGTCGAACCAGTGGGAGCCAGGAGCCAGCCACCGTAGCAGCTGTCCCCAACCCTGCCGTTCTCGAGTGCAACCTTGAGCCACCAGTAATCCAAGGGAAGGACGTCGATCTGATCACCCGGCTTCCAACCATCTTAAATCATCCCCCAGCAGTGACTTTTATCTTACGGACTTGTCATCTTCACCTGCGGCTTCCTTATCAGGGTAGGATTGAGGCGCTGGCCTGCTGCTTTACACTTCTTCTTATCTAGGTATGTGAGTGGAGCTCATTGCGGCTAGTCCAGTAAGATTCTCCTTTTCTTTACTAAGAGTTGTCTCCCAGTACCTCTTTCTGTGACTTAAATTCCTTTGAGGTTGTTCCAGTAACCTTGTGCGACAGGTCCCTCTGATCGCTAGCAGATGAGTAAATAACCCCAGGTCCTTACCTGAGGATCCGGTGTCATGCACGACCAACCCGAGGTTACTCTGAATGTGCGTAGGCTCGGATCCAGCGGGGCCGCCTCTGCAACACCGCGGCAGTTAACACCTGGGTGAGTCTCTCTCGCCCCTGACTAAGAGGCCTCCCTACCCTCTTGTCCCGTCCAGCCATTGGGGCAGATAGTATTGTTGATCTAAATGCCTTTACATGCTAAACAGATTTGCTCTGTGTCAGGAAAGGTGTAAGCTACAACTTCCCTGTATCATGAAATTATATTTGCCATTATTTGATGTTTTTGTATGCGCATTTGGAGCGACCGGACGGGAGCAAGAAGAAACACAGAAAAGAAGAAGAGAAACTGGGGTGGGGGGAGACAGTAGAGGGAGAGACAAAAACAGCAGCAACAAGAATTCCCATAACAACAACAGTGACAAACAGAACAGTTAAATGTCAATGATGGCTAAGGGTCACAATGGAGATGATATCACTGAAATGAAACAGTCAAACTTACCAGTGGCAATCATAACAATGAAGACATGAACCATGATAGTAAATAGAATTACAGCAATACAGTTGCAGTAATTAAAATATCCCTGCTTGACAACATTATTACTGTAATAATAGCATACCAATAGCATAGAGACATCAAGGATAAGATGGTAGATTGTGTAGAGAAGCACCCATGTGCTGTGAGTGCCCATATGGAGGTGTGTACTTCTGTGTATATATTCATGTGTGTGCACGTAAGTGTGCTCGTGTGCGTGAATGTGTAATTGTCACTGAGAATGACAAAAGGAGAGAGACTGCCTTCTACCACCCAGTAAACCCCGACCTGCGCAGCCAGGTCAAGCCCCCACCGCCAGAATTCCACCGGCCCTGTGGCTGCAGGCAAAGCCAGGGCCGACTCCCCAGGACCCACCCCCGAAGCCTCCCCCCAAAGAGACCAGCAAGAGGCCATGGAGGAGCAATCCCAACCGGCAACAGGGCGCCAGCAGGCCGGAGGAGAGCCACTCCCCGAGACCAGCGGGAGACCATACCCCACTAGGGAAGAAGGGCATCGAGGGCTACACACCTGCGGGTACAAGGGCGCCCCTGCTAACCGGAAGGGAGCCGGTCCACGGCCGGAGGCGCCCCCCCACACACCCAGGAAGCGGAACCCGGCCCGCCCCAGGTAACCCCAGGCCTGACCACCGACACAGGACCGCCCCGGCCAGGACAGAAGAGGCCCGGACCCACTTCCCCATGGAGGACCGGGCGGCAGAGATGGAACGCCCTGTGCCAGACCCCCGCAGAGCCCACCCCCACAGCGTCTGGGCTACAGCAGTGAGGCAGACAAAGGAGCGGGCAAGGGGGGGAGGCCCGCACATGAGCAAGCGGAGGGGGCATGCAGGCGAGCCGCACCACGCTGGCCGACACCCGCCAGGCATCTCACCCCTGGAGAGGAAGAGCCATAGCTCCAAGCCACGGGGAGGTCAATCACCAGAGCCAAGGAGTCAAGACCAGCGCTAGGCCACCAACGGACCCCACCATCCACCGGGAGGTCCAACCCCCCAGAACCAGCAGCACACCACCCACATACCGGAGAACCATTCCTGACGAGCCCTAAGGCAAAGACTGGGGATGGGCAAAGACAAGGAAAGCGATGCAGCAGAGCATAGGACCAGTGGCAACAGACACCCAAACGTCCGGGAGAGCACCGTCCCCCCAGCAGGCCCGACTCCAAGGCGCATACCCCCCACACGCCACCCAGCCCCTGTCCCCACGAGCGAGATCAGGCCCCATCCCAACACACAGCCGTAACCCTTTGAACGGAGTAGTCAGGCAGGGAGGTGCGCCCGCTCCTTTAAACACGAGGGGAGCTAGGGTCTTGCATTCCCTGGGTAACTAGGGATTAAACAGTACATTAATTATAACATGGAATACTTTTGTGTGTTTTGGCCATTTAAACATTACCTGAACTTCCTTGATTGGTGCATTAATTTCTCATAGCAACGGCGTAAAAGCTACACCAAGCGTTAATTAAACACAGCAGCAGTGATGGCATCTCGACTATGTAGCCTTACATTTAATGTAATTTTTCAGATTACTTTATAGGAGGCATAAGTATGTCCCATACGTGTGGTAATGATCGGTCATTTTTATCTATTTTTAAATATTTAAAACACACAGAAAAGAGAAAGACTTATGTCTCACATAAGGATTGTGGATGATGGGTAAAATAAAAAAAGCTGTGCAAATTCACCTAATGTGTTTGGTAATTTAAAAAAAATGTATGTGATCGGTATTGGAATCGGTATAGGCCGATTTCACTCATGGATTATTGGATTATCAGCAACATAAAATCCTCATCGGAACATCCCTAGTCATTACTAATTGCAGCCAGTTGAACACACAGTGGTGTATGGGCCGGTATGTACAAAGCTTCTCAGAGTCTTCTCAGAAAGCTCCTAACTTAGCCAAAACATTTCTTGCAAGAAATCTTGTGATTAAGGAACTTTCTAAAACAACTTTTGAGAGCAAGGAGAGGACCTGTTGCTCGGTATGACACAGTTTTCTTAGGAATATGATTTGTTGTTACAAAAAAGAGACAGAAAGGCAGTTGGATCAAGATGGGTGTTCAAAGTCAAGCATCATAGTGATGGAAGAGTGGAACGATATAAGTGCATGCTCGTGGCCAAGCAAGAAACAGGCAACCGTCGCACTTTCAACTGCAGAAGCAGAGTACATCACACTCAGTCAAGCAGCTCAAGAAGGAACCTGGCTAAGACGACTACTGTGATCTCGAAGTGGAGTCTATGTCCACAGTGATCATGGAAGACAACCAAGGAGCCATCTCGATTGCAAAGAATCCAGTGAATCACTCCAGGACTAAACACATAGACATCCGCTACCATTATATTCGTGAATGTGTGCAGAATGGACAGATTGAGCTGCAGTATTGTCCAATAACTGACATGAAAGCAGATCCGTACTAAGCCACTGGCGAGACAGATGTGAATATCTCAGAGGAGAGATCGGGCTTTTCAATATTTAAAAATGCTTGACAGGTGTATGAAGAACGAATGTCCTCTAAACCCTGGTTAAATTACTCTACCCGGACCCTCAGACAGCGCTGCAGACAGCGCTGCAGACAGTGCTGCAGACAGGCAGAGCGACGCTGGAAGAAGGATTATTTACATGTTTCACTTGAACTAATGAGGAACAGTCTCGCTCAGTATCAGCCCGGCCAAGTCCCTGTCGAATACCAGTTCCACAAATCGGGCTTGTGTGTTGTTTCGTACTATAAACTCTGTTGTGAACCCCCACACCTCTCCTCTGAGTGACACCACTGTTTCTACTTGCGAGGACTTCTTGCACTTTTTTGCTGACAAAGTGAAGTCTGGGAGAGCACTGAGCATCTGCAGTATCAGCCCGGACCAGCCTGTTATTACCTTCACACTCTGCTGTGTTCAACCATTTTGAACCTGTTTCTCTTTCGTCCCTCACAGATATTGTTATTTATATGAGAACTACAAGTTGTCCTCTGGACATTTTTCCAACCAAGTTGTTGAAAGAGGTGCTTTCCACTGTTCAGCCAGGATGTGCTCCTAATTCTTTTAAACATGTCATAGTGACACCAGTTCTTAAAAAAGCACATCTTGATGGTAGTGTTCTGTCCAAATTTAGACCTGTCTCAAATTGCCTTTCCTTGAGAGGATTGTTTTTACACACAGATTTTCCCTATAATGAAAGAATGATAAACAAAATAATATAATAAATATGTCTCATCACAGTATTGTTTTAATGATCAAGGTATGGTATTTTCCTCTGTCAGGCACAATTTATGTCCTATGTCAGTATCTGTCAATAAACAGGTAGCGGGGGAATGCTTGCCGACCTAAGAATAAACTGTATATTGAAATATTTAATTTGTTTACGAAATGCACAGGTTATGAACATTGCTAGACATTATTTCATTGGCGAGCACGAATGGACTGGACACACATTGCAAATAAAATAGTTAATCCAAAGGCGAAACATTGCTCTGTGGAGCAAGGTATTATCAGATATCCCGGTCCAAGCTATTTATCTCTTGAATGGCTTCAAAATTGTCAGGAAAACATCTTACTTGTGTGACTTATGGTCGAGGATGTTGGGGTCCAGGTTGACGTGGTTGATAAGTTTTCTACCATAAAGGACCCTCGTATCTTTCGTCAACGACAGAAGACTGTGGCAAAACTTCAGTCCCATTTCTTCCAGCTCCCCGACTCCTGTCTGAAGACCCTATTAGCATAGAAAAAGAGTGTTGGGGGAAAACAGAGAGAAAGTGTTAATTTGGCATAGATGATATACACAGCAAAAAATACTGTTGAAGGCTTTTTTCCGCCAAAATAGTAGCCTGTGCACAATATTTTATTTAGGGATGCTCTGATCAAGGTTTTATGCTGATCATTTCTCAGATGATGGTTCATACTTCCTTTGCAGGACGTTTCTTTGAAGTAAAGAAATAATTAAACGTGCTCCAATAAACAAATAAGGTTGTCTTTTCTAGTCTTTTACTGGCGTCATTTGTATTTCCATTTTCGATACCGCTTATCCTCACGCATGCTGGAGCCTATCCCAGCTGTCTTCAGGCGACACCCTGGACTGGTCGGCAGCCAATTACAGGGCACATGTAGGCCACAAACAACCATTCTTCACACTCGCATTCAATTTGGAGTCACCAATTAACCTGTATGCATGTTTTTGGAATGTGGGAGGAAAACGGAGTGCCGAGAAAACCCACGCACGCATGGGGAGAGAGTGTGCAAACTCCACATAGCCATTTGTATTTCTTTCTCTGTAAAACTGTATGGAAATATAAACACAGCACCAAAATATACATTATATACAGAGAACCGTCACTTCCTGTTGATATGGACGGACATGGGCGGCATGAGCTCTGGCTTTGCTGCCGGAGTTATAAAGTTTTTGTTGGGAACATTCCCGACCATTACTCGTGTCAGCACCTCGAATTACTCTGCTGAGAACCCTGTGGCAACTCTGTCTTAATTCAGGAGAGTGACGTCTGAACTCACCACATCAACAAACTGTAAGGCGTCTACAGCCGTTACAAGGCTAGCTAGCAAGTTGGTGGCTAGCTAGCTGGTGGCTGCTTTTAGCCTCCATAACCTCCATAACATCTCTGAACCTTTGTGGGGACATTCCGGCCTGTAACATCGAGTGGTGAGAGACTATATTCGCTATAACAACGAACGCTAAATATCAAAGACAGTCGTAAAAGCAAGCTAACAGGCTAACAATGGTCGGTGTTGACAAGGTGTTGCCTAGCAACCGCAACTATGCGGACATCCAAGGGGAAGTGTTCACTCCACGGACAAAATAGTGAACCTCCCAGCCCAAGTACCTTGGATCGAAGTGTACCTGGGAGCTCATGTAGCTCAGGCCGAAGCATTCCAGACACAATTATAGACACGGAGAAGTCTTCAAAGATCCGCCGCTGATTCTCACTGGAAGCAATCTCCCCCTGATGCCGCAGCCGCTAACGGAGAGCAGCATACTAGAGATGCTCTCGAAGCTGCTAAATAAGGTGGATTACTTAACCCGGAAGACGGATCACATGGATAAGAATTTACGAAAAAACGGCGATGAACTGCAAAAGGTGACTCTTAAGTTGGAAAAATCGGAACAGAAGATGGATGAGCATGTTCAAACCCTAATGAAGGAGATGACAGATTTGAAAGATGCATATAAAGAATTACAAGAGAGTCATACCATCATCAAAAAAGATAATGAGGAGAAAGACAAAATAATTCAGGAGCTGAAAAATACAATCGACGCCATGGATCAGAATACAAGGATGAACGACATAATAGTGACGGGGCTGAAGATCAAACCCAGGTCTTATAACAGGGCAGTCAGGAACATCGAGGAAGCAGACAAAATGGACGTCGCCTCAACAGAGCAAAAAGTAGTGGATTTCTTAACATCTTAAGAGGTAGATGTTGACATCGAAGCCATCGACACTTATGCTACGTTCACACCGACGCCGAATGTCGCACTTTGAATTGGCGACGAATTCGGCGTCATTTTTCAAAAAATCTCACGCATCTCCTAAGCTCTGTTACGCAATGGAAAATTTCGAGATCCCGACTGCATCCCGCCTCTGATCCAGAGCATATTGTAGCAACCCTGACGTTTTCATGTTGACGTTGTGCTCTTGGGTGTCCGACTGTTCCGGGTGACTGTGAATGCACCAGGGGGTGGGGGCGTGTCTGGTGGAGGAAGTACTGTTGTGTTGCTGGCAGTGGTTGCAACGGCGTGGTTACGGCCGACAGTAGCCAGTATTATTGTTGTGCAATAAAAAGCTTGTCAGCGATCGCAGTCGTGTAATTTCCATAGCGTCGGCAACAACGCTACAATATATAAAGATGCAGCAGATCCATTGATCCTTTGAACCAAGCTCTGTTAAGCTTTCCTACGCTTTGAGCAAAACTCTGATAAGCTTTGTGACGCTTTGATAAGCTTTAATATGCTCTCCCCGCTTTACGCAATTCATGACAGATCAAATTTTTAAACAGTTTGAAAATTTTTGGCGCTCTTGCCGAATGTCCCGAATTGCTCAAACCTTTCTTACGCTGTATTACGGTCTTTACGCTTTCATTAAGCTTTGTTACGCTTTGCCGCCGCTTTGCTCGCCGATTTAATTCGCCATCGATTCGGCGTCGGTGTGAACATAGCTTTATATCCCACTCACACTCAGGTGTGTGTGTGCGAAACTGAAGCACAAGTTACATGGTGCGGTTTGGACTAATGGTTAATCAATGGTTAATCATTGCAAACAAAGAAAGAAAAAAAAGTTGAAAAGGTACGGTGTCTTCTCCTCCACACGAGCAGCACCTGAGTGCTGGTGCATTGCGTAGTGCTTTTATGGTACGCCATCTTCATTTTGCACAGGTCACAGACCACCGAATCGTTACCTTCAAGTGTAAAGTACTCCCATACTTTTGACATCGTATGGTGAGATTTGTCTATTTCCTTGGCTCCTCGATGCCGCAGCAGCCGCCGGCATTTTTTATTCTGAGTGACGACAGTGCAGTTATTCTTCTTTTGGTTTAATGGCGGGTTGCAACCATGACTTTAAAAAAGGTGCATACTGCCACCTGTTGTACCAGAGTATGTATCAATGGACAATTTACTTATATTGTATTCAGATGAGTAGGACAGAAATCAAATAATAGTACTAATACTAATAATGGTAATAAATATTCTAATATTCTATAATCATAATAATGGTAATAATTATTTTAATAATCTATATTCTTTTATACAATCCTGTGTCTTTAAATACATTATCACCACCCTCTGTAGTATATCACTAACACCCTCACCAACTGTTCCTAGTATAATCTCCATGCTCCACTCCTTTCCTCTTTTAGTAATCCTCTCCCTTTACTTAATTCGCTCTTCCCTATAGTTTCTACAATGTAACAGTATATGTTGCACATTCTCTATAGCAGGGGTGCTCATTAAGTCGATCGCGATCTACCGGTTGATCGCGGAGGTGGTACTGGTCGATTGCTGGTCGATCGCGGCGTGACATTAAAAAAATATCATCCTAGCATCAATGCCGTCACTTGATTGATATACAGGGCAGCCATTCAGATGACAACTGAATGTTGCCCTTCGGGCGACCAATCAAATCAAACAATGTCTCTAAGTGCAGCAGAACTTACGATGTCAGCCTATCATCCATCCCCGTTACTTGATTGACATACAGGACAACCAGTCAGATGACAACTGAATTTTGACCTTTAGGTCACCGCTCATGCGTAAACAGCGATGCAAAGTGCTAAGCTAGTCAGCGAATGGCGTCAGATTTTAAGCCCTCGCTAAAGTTTATGGTCACTAAAATGAGTGAAGGAGCTGGACCAAGTAAAAAGGCAAAAACTGGACCAAGTAAAAAGGCAAAAACATATCACTTCCATACGGAATGGGAGGTGGACTTTTTTTTCCACAATGTCTTTTTCGAAGTGCGTTTGCCTGGCTAGCCTGGCTAACCTGGCTATCAGCAGCTCCTGTCCAGACTATGCATCCCTGGCTGATTCAATTCAGTGCAAGTCATCAAAGTAAACTCAGGTAATTACAAAAAATGTTAATAGTTAATTATGTGTGTTTTGCAATATTGGCTCATTTGGTTATGTAAGGTACATCAACATACAATGTACATACAAATAATCCTCAATACATTTGAAAATAAATAGATGTTTTGCATTTTTGTAGTGGGTAGATCATTTTGACTCGGTCATTTCAAAAGTAGCTCGCATGCTGAAAAAGTGTGAGCACCCCTGCTCTATAGCCTTACATTCTATACATGTTTCACATGTGCTTTTACCTACTTTGTTTTATTTAACCCAGTATGATCGAATCGCATAATTTCTGCTGTAGAAACCAGAGCTATGGTATTCTTTTTGCATTACTATAATTAATTGATGGTATACAAACTCCAATCCCCACCTTCCCTTGCCGCCATCTACATATACGTATATATATATATATATATATATATATATATATATATATATATATATATATATATATATATATATATATATATATATATATATATATATATATATATATGTATATATATATATATGTATATATATATATATATGTATATATATATATATATATATATATATATATATATATATATGTATATATATATATATATATATGTATATATATATGTATATATATTTAAGTAACTATAATATTTATTTCTTATATCTTGTTTTGTTTTAGCTCCTTCCCCCCCCATCATCCCACTTACTTATATCTATATCTACTTCTGGTTGTGGGAAAAGCCAGATAGGAACATTACTAATGGGTGTTGGATTATTAATTTCTATATTACTTAACTGATATTCCTCTGCCATGTCTTTAATTATCCATCCAAAGTTATTGCTTTTAAACAAACAGCAAATGAAAGCTGCTGCAGTAACGGCCTGGCAGAGCATTCGAATGGAGGAAAACTACCATGGTCTATTGCTCTCATCAAAGCTCTAAATCTATACATCAGTGATTGTTTATCTGCTCCCCATTTTTACCAATAACAGCTCTCATTAAATTTATTATAATTTTGCATTTATCTACTACCTTTTCTACATGTGTTTTCCATGTACCTTTCTGATCCAACCATATCCCAATTAAATACGTCCACTTTAACCATGTTTTGATCATACAGCTTCAAATTCTGGTTTGCAATGGTTTTCTTGGTTTTTCTTGGTAATGACCATATAGCGTGACTTAGTGGGCGATATCTTAAAGCCTCAATCGCACGACCATTGTTTGACTTTTTTAATCGTTTCTTTAGTTTTGCTTATTACATTTGTGAGATCTCGTCCCCTTGCCCATATAGCGCCATCATTTGCGTTTAAGGCGGATCCGATCCGTCTGTCTATATCCATAAATATACAGTGTATCCGGAAAGTATTCACAGCGCTTCACTTTTTCTACATTTTGTCATGTTACAGCCTCATTCCAAACTGTATTAAATTAATCTCTTACCTCAAAATTCTACACAAAATACTCCATTATGACAATGTGAAAAAAGGTTTTTTTTACATGTTTTGAATTTATTAAAAATAGAAAACAAAAAAATCACATTTACATAAGTATTCACAGCCTTTGCTTAATACTTTGTTGATCCACCTTTGGCAGCAATTACAGCCTCAAGTCTTTTTGAATATGATCCCACAAGTTTAGCACACCTATCTTTAGGCAGTTTTGCCCATTCTTCTTTGCAATAAGTCTCAAGCTCCATCAGGTTGGATGGGAGACATCTGTGCACAGCCATTTTCAGATCTCTCCAGAGATGTTCGATCGGATTCAAGTCTGGACTCTGGCTGGGCCACTCCAGGACATTCACAAAGTGGTTCTGAAGCCAATCTTTTGGCAATCTTGGCTGTGTGCTTCGGGTCGTTGTCCTGCTGAAAAATGAACCTTCGCCCCAGCCTGAGGTCAAGAGCGCTCTGCAGCAGGTTTTCATCCAGGATATCTCTATATATTGCTGCATTCATTTTTCCTTCTATCCTGACTAGTTTGCCAGTTCCTGCTGCTGAAAAACATCTCTACAGCATGATGCTGCCACCACCATGCTTCACTGTAGGGATGGTATTGGCCTGGTGATGCGCAGTGCCTGGTTTCCTCCAAACATGGCGCCTGGCATTCACACCAAAGAGTTCAATCTTTGTCTCATCAGACCAGAGAATTTTGTTTCTCATGGTCTGAGAGTCATTCAGGTGCTTTTTGGCAAATTCCAGACGGGCTGCCATGTTCCTTTTAGTAAGGAGTGGCTTTCGTCTGGCCACTCTACCATACAGGCCTGATTGGTGGATTGCTGCAGAGATGGTTGTCCTTCTGGAAGGCTCTCCTCTCTCCACAGAGGAACGCTGGAGCTCTGACAGAGTGACCATCGGGGCCTTGGTCACCTCCCTGACAAAGGCCCTTCTTCCCCGATCGCTCAGTTTAGAAGGCCGGCCAGCTCTAGGAAGAGTCCTGGTGGTTCCAAACGTCTTCCATTTACGAATAATGGAGGCCACTGTGCTCATTGGGACCTTCAAAGCAGCAGAAATTTTTCTGTATCCTTCCCCAGATTTGTGCCTCAAGACAATCCTGTCTCGCAGGTCTACAGACAGTTCTTTTGACTTCATGCTTGGTGTTTGTGCTCTGACATGCACAGTCAACTGTGGGACCTTATATAGACAGGTGTGTGCCTTTCCAAATCATGTCCAATCACCTGAATTTACTGCAGGTGGACTCCAATTAAGCTGTAGAAAGATCTCAAGGATGATCAGTGGAAAAAAGATGCACCTGAGCTCAATTTTGAGCTTCATGGCAAAGGCTGTGAATACTTATATAAATGTGATTTCTTAGTTTTCTATTTTTAATACATTCAAAAAAAGTCAAAAACAAAACTTTTTCACATTGTCATAATGGAGTATTTTGTGTAGAATTTTGAGGTAAGAGATTAAATTAATACAATTTGGAATGAGGCTGTAACATGACAAAATGTGGAAAAAGTGAAGCGCTGTGAATACTTTCCGGATGCACTGTATGTAGAATTTATCATTATATTACATAATATTGGGCTAATAATACTTCCCTGTGGAATGCCGTTTTCTATGATATTCATGACATATTTCTACTCCAACCTTTACATTAAATTTTCCGCCAGATAGAAAGTCAAGAACCCAATTGTAGAGCCTGCCTTTTATTCCCATCCTGTTCATCTTAATCAAGAGACCTTTTTGCTACATAGTAATACGCTTTTTCGATATAAAAAAATATAATATTCATCAGCTGTTTCATTTTGAATGTCTTCTCATATTAACATTCTTTCACTACAGCATTCATTGTTGACCGTCCTTTTCTAAAGACACACTGGTATGGTACATAAAGCTCTGGACTTTCCAGGAAGAACTGGAGTCTCCTGACTAATATTTTCTCCATCCACTTGCATAGATGTGAGGTTAGAGCAATGGGTCTGTAGTTTTGTGGATGCTTTGGATCCTTACCAGGTTTATTAAATGGTAATATTAGTGCACTTTTTCAATATTCTGGTACTTTTCCTTCTTCCCATATCTTATTAAATAGGTATAGTATTCTTTCCAGCATATTTTCCGGCAATTTCTGAAACATAGCATAACTCAGCTGGTCTTCTCTTGGAGCAGTATTTTTACTTCCATTTAATACAATTAGCAATTCATTCATATAATGCTAACTTGCTAATTGCGTAAAATTATTAAGTTTCATTAATGTTCATGTTAAAGGTTATATAACTGTTAATACTGTTTTAAATTAAATATGTGGCTTCTTAAGTTTTTCTTATTTGCTGTTTTATTATAATTTTATTTATTTATTACTAATTGATTTATTTTCTTTATTCTTGATTTGTGTATTCATTCTTTCATCTTATTTTGTGTAGAAATATAAAAATTAAGATATTTGAGAACAGTGGAATGTTTTATCAGAGCTTTTCTTGGGTAAACCGGAACCAAAGCACATAAAAAGTGTAGGGTATAGTCTAAGTGTGGTCTGAGCCATGTTTCTTGCACACATAAAATATGATTTTTTTCCCCATTTCTGTTATATATTTCTCGAGTTCTTGTCCATTTGCTATCAGGCTTCTTGCATTCCATTGTAAGATAAGGAGGACTATTATGATTTTAGTGAACTTGTTGAGAACCTGCATCATTCTGCATAGTTAGTATGCTATGTATTTCCTCTGCTTTCAAGTCCTTGATGTTTAAAAAATGTTCTGCAGCTTCCACAACCGTTTTGATACTGTCACTTTTCCTTTTTTGCTTAATGGACACATTGACCACATTGCTGATGAATGCTACAAAATGTTTATTTCTTCACAACTAAGGTGTCTTCTTCTATTATACACTTATGTTTACATTTCTGTTGGGGAGCAGGCCATTCTATCAGAGATTTTCTGGGGCCTGATCTCTGGGGCAGCCCTACTGCGTGTCCTGTATACTCAATACTTGTTTCCGACGTGTCCATTGTTTTATTTTGCTTCATTTCACACACACCTATGTTCTTCACTGCTTCAGCCTACGATACCTTGTTCTCTATTTTATAACTTCTTCTTTGGCATGCCTTTGGACTTCACATCCAACATATGCAACACTATGTTCTCCTCCACAGTTGCAGCACTTTAGCTTAGCGTCACTAGCACAATCATGTTCTCCGCCACATTTAGCACATCTTTGCCTCCACTGACATTGCTGTGCTGTGAGTGTCATCCTCTGATATTTAAAGCATCATAGTGGAAGACAACTAGTACAGATCGACTGTCACTTTTTATTCCTCCTCTGCTGATTTGAAGTGTTTTGACCAATTTTTCCTCCTCTGATTTCTCTCCTGACTTCTTGTATCAGCATTTCCAAAAGTACATTTGATATAAGTCCTCTGATTCTTGCTGCGATTCCTGGTATATGTACTTTTATCTCTCCACCATCAAGATATTTCAGTTTCATTATATTTTCTTGCTGTTTTTTATGTGTTGCGGATATAAATATTCTTCTATTATTTAGCATTTTGGCATACTCGACTTTCCCTATTTCTTTTTCTATTGCTTTGGTCAGATAATGGTCAGATGGTGCTGTCCATCATATTGTAACAATTACCTTCCATTTGTCACTATGGCCTTCTTTATTGCTTACTTTTGTGCGCATTTTTTTCTTAGTTTGTCTTCCATCATTATCTATTCCACTGCTTGCCTCTGACCATGATTATTTCCTTGCCATTTTTACTTGTGTATATTCCATTTCATTAATCCCTTCATCACCATCATTGTCTGAGTTACAGCCCATTGTTACACTCACAGTAGAGCTTAGCTGCATCCACCCTTCGTTTTTCTTGGCACCGCCAGTTGTTTGTTTGACTTTTAGCTAATTGTGGTTTGCGGCACACATGTCTCAGCCAGGGGCGTCACTAGACCTGACACTGTACTGGGGTACACCTGGGGCACAAAGAATTCACGAGAGTGTGCAAAGTGTGCAAGAGAATTCAACACTTATTTATCATCGAAGAACATAAATAGATCTTTAAAGTATTAAATCATATCAGACTATGTTGTTGTATAGATCTTTGATTAACCACCTGAAATGTACTGCGGTAATGCATTTCGCCTACTTGTGCATTTTACTCTAGACTTCTAAACCATTACAAAAACACTGTTGTGTGTCTCTTCAGGGAATCAATTTTTGGGAAGTAAACTGTAACGTCTTGTTTTCATTTTTGCAAAGTGGTCAATCACGTGGCTGTGACACTTGGAAAGTTCCTCACTCTCCACTGACATGATAGCAAGATGGTGAAGCCTATCCTGCCCCATTGTGCTTCTCAGCTAAGTGTGGAGACGTTTTTTGTGAAATAAACTTGAATGGTTTAAAAATGTGGCTCACGACTTGATCTTAGGGGAAAATGTTTTTCTTCCTGAAGATAGACCATTTGAGAACCACTGCACCACCCATATATCTGTCAACTAACACAAGCTTACTCCAAATCATCATTGATGCAGAGTTCAGGACGCTGGTTCCTGAGCAGAACCAGCAGACCATAACCAACATTATATTTCACGCTGATGAAACTCACTGGAAGTTCCCCCGACAGCTCGTACAGCAAATTAATGTAGTTGTCTTGACACAAGGAATAACGTTAGCTAACTTAGCATTAACTTAAGACAGACTTCTGTTGCCTGCCTCACTAGGACTTCAGTTACTTCTCTCATTCCTTGCTGCTTTGTCCCTGCTGCGGGCGAATAACCTTCTGATATCCAGCTAGGAGTTACATTCATTCATTCATTTTCTACCGCTTTTCCTCACGAGGTTTGCGGGGGGTGCTCAAGCCTATCCCAGCCAATCACAGGGCACATATAGACAAACAACCATTCATACTCACATTCATACCTATGGACAATTTGGAGTGGCCAATTAACCTAGCATGTTTTTGGAATGAGGGAGGAAACCGGAGTACCTGGAGAAAACCAACGTAGGCACGGGGAGAACATGCAAACGGCACACAGAGATGGTCGAGGGTGGAATTGAACCCGAGTCTCCCTGCTGTGAGGTCTGCACGCTACCCACTCGACCACCGTGCCGCCCTCTCGGAGTTCCAGTTAGAGTCAAATCAAAATCAAAATAGTTTTTTTAACAAGTTGTTGTCGGCTAACATTAACCACCTCACGGAGTGATTCTCATCGCCTGCCTCTCCCTCTCTCCCTTTCTATTTTTTTAGGTCAAGATCAATGACGTTGACGCGTTGTCCCAGCCAATGCATACACAGTTAAGAGAGCCCAAAAATAAAACAACAGTGGATATATCAGCCCAATCAGAAAGCCTTACAGAATAAAAACGATTTAAGTTGGGTTTTAAAAACATCAACAGGGTCTAATGAACGCAGAGAGAGAGGAAGATCATTTCAAAGTCTAGGAGCAACAGCCTGGAAAGATCGGTCCCCTCTGGTCCGGAAACCGGTACGTGGACTTTTCTGTAGATTCTGGTCCAGAGACCTGACTGATCGAGCATGGGTGTAGGGCAGGATCAGGTCACTAATGTAACAAGGAGCCTGACCATGCAGTGCTCTAAAAGTGAGGACTAAAATTTTTAAATCTTTCCAATAAGACACTGGCAGCCAATCAAGAGTTTTTGAAATAGGCGATATATGTGTCCTCCTATTTGTGGGAGTCAATTTGCACCAATTGTAGGCGAGACATCTCTTTCTTACCTAGGCAAGAGAAAAGGCTATTGCAATAGTCTAATTGTGAAGACACAAAGGCATGAATGATTAGCTCCAAATCATCGTACGACACCATATTTCTGACTTCGGAGATATTTCTTAGATGAATGAAACAACTGCTCGTCAGTTGTTTGCAATGCTGCTCTAGTGACATGTCCTTGTTAAAGATAACACCCAAATTTCTGAGGGATGTCTTGGATGACTGGTCCAAGTCACCCAAGTACTGCTTAATCCTTGGGATTGAGTCATCAGGAGCAAGAATGAGAGTCTGTGTTTTATTTATGTTTAACTGCAGGGAGTTATCACTAAGCAGCTTTTTGGGGAGTCTAACTTGTAAAATTCAGATAGCTTGAAGGAGCAGTAAAGCTGGATGTCATCGGCATATAAATGATAAGAAGCATCACGGAACCTTTGAATGATTGTTCCCAAAGGAAGCAAGTACAGCATAAACAGGGCAGGCCCCAGAACAGAACCCTGGGGGACTCCACACAGCAGTTTTGCTGAGTCAGACTCCACTTGGTTCACTGTGACGCTAAACCTTCGACCAGATGGATATGAAGCAAACCAATCAAGGACTGACCCCGACAGACCTACTTGATGTCCCAACCTTCCCAACAGAATATGATGGTCAACTATGTCAAAAGCTGACAAATCCAGAAGGACCAAAACAGTACATTTCCCAGAATCGGCAGACATCAAAATATCACTTGACACTTTCAATAAAGCAGTTTCCATGGAGTGAAATTTAGAGAAACCAGATTGAAAAACCTCATACATATTACACTGATCAAGATGGGAAGACAGCTGCTCAGAAACCACCTTCTCTAAGCTTTTAGACAAGAACAGGAGCTTGGAAATAGGCCAGAAGTTATTGGGGTCAGCCGTGTCTAACCCTGCCTTTTTTAATGTAGGCTCCACTATAGCGTGTTTAAAGACACTGGGAAACACCCCCGAAGAGAGAGAGAGGTTTACCATTTTTGTAACCCAAGGACCAATAACCCCAAACACTTTTTGCAAAAGCCTGAATTGAAGGACATCGGATGAGCACAAGGAGGGTTTCATCCTCGATACCAGAGCCGAAACATCAGCAAGTGTCACCGCCTTAAATGAAGACCACATGCTGAGGGTAGGCTCACCGACAGCAGCGGTACCACATGAGGGGGTGAGATTTTATCCGTAGTCGTCTTGATTTTGTCAATAAAAAATCTTAGGAAGGCATTACGATCAGTTATACAAGAAGCAGGGGTAAGTGCAGCTGGGGATACAAGAGAGTCGATTGTATCAAACAACACTTTAGGATTTTTTCTTGTTCAATGTAACCAGTTGATGTACATAGTTGGATCTAGCCTTCTCCACCACTTCATTATATGAGGACACAAGATCCCTAAGATAAAGTCTGTACACTTCAAGTTTGGTGGTTTTCCATAAGCGCTTCATCTTTCGGCATAGTCTCTTAAGACTTAGGGTATCCTCATTTATCCAAGGGCACATTTTCCTTTGTGCTGACCTCATGATTTTAACTGGAGTAATCTGGTCCAGTATTGTTCCACAGTGAGAATTAAATAATGCATAAAATTGTCCACATCAAAGCATTCCATGAAAGGCACGGGGTCAAACAGAGAAGAAAATTTGTATCTGTGTTTGCAGTATTTGGAGTGATAATACGTCTCTTGCATCCAACTTCTGACAGCTTAGGCTCAGGACTAAAATGCAAATTAAATGAAACATGACTATGATCACTCATATGGACATCATTTACAGACACATGGGACATGTCGAGACCAAGTGAAAAAACTAAGTCCAGAATGTGACCTTTTTGGTGAGTAGGCTCAGACATTAAATTAAAAGTTTCAGTCAAGGTCAAAAGCTCCACTGCAGAGCAAGATGAGCTGTCATCAACATGAAGGTTAAAATCACCAAGGATTAAAAAAGATTCTAGTTTTATTATAGAAGATAAAAAGTCATTAAAATCCTTTAAAAAGAGAGAAGCTGAACCAGGAGGATGATAAATCAGCACACAGTAGAAGAGATGAGAAAAACCCACCTTAACTGTCAGAGATTCAAATGAAGAGAATTCCTGAGACTGAATCACCTTCCAGGTGTAATTGTCCTTAAACACAAAAGCCACTCCACCACCTCGGCAAGAGGGGCGGGGCTTTCTGACAGCAGAACAGCCAGCTGGACAAAGGTCATTTAAATGAATAAATTTCCCCTCTCTTTGCCATGTCTCCGAAAGGCACATTATATCCAAACCACGACCCGTGAAAAGGAAAGGTTGTTCAAGGAAAAAGCCTGCCATAATTCTTTGAAGCGTGATGACTGATTTCCGTGTTTTGGTGCACGGATGCCAATCACAGAAGACCTTGGTAAGACGAGACCAATGAAAGAAGCTGTTGTTTTGAGGTTGCCGTCGAAACGCCCACAATGACCAGAACACTGCCAGGGCACTGAATCAGTGTCCTTTAATTACTGTAATTACAATTAGCTAGTCAGATAGCTAATCTCTCCAAGTGTTACCTTTAACCGCTCACGCTGCCTGGAGGCGAGGCTAGCTACACTCGCCATGCCAGCACTGGACTCTGACTCGCCTGGAGAGGTGGAACTATTATTAAAAAAGGCAAACAAAAGGATTGCTGACCTTCTCGAGGACATTGAAAGAATATCGGGGGAGCTGCAGAGGAAAGATTCCCTGCTGACCACCATGAGGTCTCATCTCCCAACGCTATCCAGCTGGCTAGAGTCCTCAGTAACTGGTGAGCCCGCACCACAGAACATCAATTTGGCACTCGGGCACACAGTTGTCTGGGACCCGTCTTCGTCCTTTCAGTCACCCGCCTGCTCCACTCCAAACAAGGGGACCCCCTGGACCGAAGTGGTCGTCAGCAGGCAGACAGACAGAGCGGGACCCATGGACTCCTTCTTCCCCGAGCCTGTCGCTCTCAAATAAGTATGCAGCTTTGTATGTGAGCGAGAAGCCAGCAGCCTGGGACCCGTACAGAGGGATGGGCAGCTTCTGCAGCCTGCTTAGTCTCAACACTTGGCTCTCCTCTGCCTGTAACACTCATCATGTCGATTTTATAGACAACTTTGATGTTTTCTGGGAGAGACGGCATCTGTTTGGGCCAGACGGGATTCACCTGAACCGATCAGGTGCCCGCATGCTATCCGCCAACCTGACATACAGTGTACAGCACGCCAATCTCCCCAAACCTGCGATAACTCATCTGTCCGTCATTGACTGATGTCGCCCAGGTCCGTGCTCCTACGCATCATGTTCCACCACTAGCCATCTGACACACAACACAAACACTTCACCCATTCCCGTTATCATAACACTATGTCAACACACCAGACACCACCATGTTCACTCTGTGAACTACAATAAACTAAGACCTCTGCCGAAACACCAGCAATCCGCCTCTTTACACAATCAGCCACCTGTCACCATCAACACGGCTCTTTTTAATAGTTTTGAGACAATAAAATCGATTGTTTATTTTAAACTGAAACATGGCCGGTACAGACGCGCCAGATGTTCTCACTGAGGCCTCCCCACCAAATTTTAACTTCACATTCTCTGTGGCAGGAAGGGTGGGGGTACTGCAGCAATAATCAATGATTCACTTAGACCAATAAACATTTTATTTGATCAGTACACCATCTTTGAGCACCATGCGTTTGTTTTTAGCAGCCCCTTCATTCTCTGCATCACAATCTACAGACCACCAAAATATGATGCTGCTTTTATCAGTGCTTTCTCAGAATTTTTATCAGTAATCCATGCCACTTACAATTTTATCATTATATACAGTGATTTTAATTTACACAAAGACAATCCATCAGATCACATGTCCAAAGAGTTTTTAAACCTCCTCAGCTGCATGGATTTTACTCAACACGTCACACGGCCAACTCACAACAGGGGACACACCCTGGATCTGGTCATTAGTCATGGCCTCTCAGCTGATGTGTCCTCTGTTGTTGACTTGGCTGGGTCTGACCATTACTGCATGTTTTTTAATATCACCGGGAGCGAGAGACAGTTTTAACAGTAAAGTAAAGACAGCCATCGACATTGTTGTGATGCATACCGTGAGCAATTAAAAATATATAATCAAGCTCTGACAGACGCAATACGATACAATTCACCCTCTTCACGATGCGATACGATGTGATGCAATACGATGCGATTCAATACGATGCGATGCAATACGATGCGATGCAATACGATGCGATGCGATGCAATACGATGCGATGCAATACGATGCGATGCGATGCAATACAATGCGATGCAATACGATGCGATGCAATACGATGCGATGCAATACGATGCGATGCAATATGATGCGATGCAATACGATGCGATGCAATACGATGCGATAATCATTTAGTTCACATCAATGCAATCTGATATGATATGGTGCAATTTCTTGCGATATGATGCAATTCAACATGATGCAAATAAGCAAAGGGAAAAATTTAATTCAGTATGGTCCCACAAAAAGGATTTGGCTTCATTCCTTCTCGGCAGTTGGCAGTAAATTCAACTGAAGTGCTGTATGTCTTTTTTACTATGCACCACTTCTTGATCATTCTTTTGTCCATCTTAAAACAGTAACAACTTTTCAAAAACAACTTTCCTCACACTTTCACATCGGCTATGCAATTACAATAGCAGTGGTTCAGTGGTGGAGTAAAACAATTCAACAATAATTACTGCTGTATCAAATACAGTACGCAGCAACAACAAAATTAAAGTGACACTTTTAACAGTGCAATCAATGTTTGTTTAGATTCCTGTCTTTAAAACATACTGCTAATATGATTGCACTAGCATCTAAGCTAATACAGTAGTGATACCCTTTTAAAATTGTTTCAAAATTCAGGAAGAAGCCAACTGCTCTGCTGTTCTAATGTCACCTCCTGTGCTGAACACTCCTTCAGGGGGGGGCACTTGTTGGGGACGGACAAATAGCTCCTGCACTGTAACAAATTTTAGTGTTAAATTACAGTACACTACTGGCAGCTAGAATCGCCAGTGTCAAGAATTCTGTGGAACAGAGTTTGTTGTTTGGCTGTTATGCAAGGACTCGGTCCTGGGCATGATTGAAAAAACCATCCAGCAATGTCCTGAGCAAGACTGAAAAAGGCAACCAGCCACGTCCTGATCAGGACTGTAAAAGGCATCCAGTGTGGTCCTGGGCATGACCGTAAAAGGCATCCGGTGATGAAGTCAGGGAAGAGATTTGAGGAGAGTGACGCTACCTCTTAATCATCACAACGCGTCCAGGTACATTCTGGCCCGGAATGTTAGCACCTGTCTAGGGTCCCCGCCAGGGCTAAGTGGCTGTAAAGGGGATGGGAAGGTAACCATTTGCTATTGTATACACGATGCATACCCATGGAAGATGTTGCTATAAAACCACAGCCAGTAAAGTAAAGGTCTGTAAGGTCACATGAGTAGACATAGGAGGGATATATGGCCTAAAGGAGGGACACTTTTAAATACAATTGTGCTTATGGCTATGCAATTAATATTTTTAAGTCAACCTCGCCCTATAAAAGGAGGGTATGAAGCTGTACATACAAGTTAGTTGAGCCTTCACCATGTGTGATGTATATCAATACATGTGAAGGGCCGCACTTACATAAACACGCACGCACGCACACACACACACGCACGCACGCACACACACACACACACACAAAGTGAGAGGAGGAGGCTTGCTCAGAAAGATGTATTTTTTATCACTGCTGGTTGAAAACGACCTCATCTAATAAACATCTTGAATTCCAGGAAGAGTTGTCCCAAGATGGTAAGAAATGTTGAAACTGTGACGCTGAAGGGTGAAGAGGTATAAGAACCTCACCCAAAGCAGTTTGGGGCTTTTTCCTCCTTGTTAGTCCCCGGTATATGCGCAGCGCATCTATAGATTGGCCAAGAACTGTGACTTTGTTCTGCAAGCGAATAGAGCAACTTGTTCTCTCGTCAGAAGAAACACAGACTGTAACCTGATAGCTAAACTAGTCTTAGATTGTTGACAATTATGAACAATATAGCCAATGTTCAGAAAGTTCCATCACTCAAATATACAAACCTTGTATATTCCCTGGTCGAAGCCATTGAAAGTGCTTTCCATCGTGTAACTTCTCAGCACTCCCATTTCCCTCCAAACAACAACTCTGGCTGTCGATGAACGCGACTTTTCCACCTAAGAAGATTAAAAGTGTGAAGTATTTTAGAAATTCACTTATTCTGTGGCATATGCACCACCTTTTTTCCAGCACAAAAAAGTCAGTGTTCTTGTTAATTATGGGCATGCACTGCAATGCAGGCCCCCACTGACAGCTGTCAAGCAGCAGTCAATTGGTGCTCTATATAGCAAAGTAGCCCATCTTAATATTCCTCAAAATGTTTAGTTATTATGGACTGGCTCAGTAGCCCATAGTAGCCTAGTACTAGTACTAGCCCATAGACTAGTCTATGGGCTGGCTACTGAGCCAGCCCATATTGTTATTGCTGTTTAGTTATTATTATTCCGTATATCTTAATCTTCCCTTTTTTGTGCACGTAATGTGGCCAAAACCGCAAGAAGGACCCCCAAACATGTATCGACCCACATGTCACGCACTCTCTGCTCTTTAGTCCTGCATGGCAATGCAAGTGCTGCTTTCAATTGGAAAACAACACATGACATGTACAAACACCACAGCAGTGCCTGGCAACTTTCAAGACTTGATGCTATGTTGCTAGGCCCTCTTGCTAGGTGCTAGCATGCTAATTGCTAGGATGTTAGCATTTGTGCTAATTTACTCACGTCTAAAGGAAAATACACACATGGCATGATGCAGGGAGGTTATAGAACAACCTTGGCAGTTTTTAAACTTGAGGCCCTCTTGCTAGGTGCTAGCATGGTAGCCGTTAGCATGTTAACATTTAAGCTAATTTACTCATGTCTAAAGGCAAATACACACATGGCATGATGCAGGGAGGTTATAGGACAACCCTGGCACTTTCTAAACTTGAGGCTCTCTTGCTAGGTGCTAGCATGACGACTGTTAGCATGTTAGCATTTAAGCTAATTTACTCACATTTAAAGGCAAATACACACATGGCATGATGTAGGGAGGTTATAGGACAACCTTGGCACTTTCTAAACTTGAGGCTCTCTTGCTAGGTGCTAGCATGGTAGCCGTTAGCATGTCAGCATTTAAGCTAATTTACTCATGTTTAAAGGCAAATACACACATGGCATGATGTAGGGAGGTTATAGGACAACCTTGGCACTTTCTAAACTTGAGGCTCTCTTGCTAGGTGCTAGCATGGTAGCCGTTAGCATGTTAGCATTTAAGCTAATTTACTCATGTCTAAAGGCAAATACACACATGGCATGATATAGGAAGGTTATAGGACAACCTTTGTAGTTTCTAAACTTGAGGCCATCTTGCTAGGTGCTAGCAGGGTAGCCGTTAGCATGTTAGCATTTAAGCTAATTTACTCATGTCTAAAAGATAATACACACATGGCATGATTTAGGAAGGTTACAGGATAACCCAGGCACTTTTTTAACGTAAGGCTCTCTTGCTAAGTGCTAGCATGATGAATGTTAGCATGTTAGCATTTAAGCTAATTTACTCATGCCTAAAGGCTACTAAGCACATGTCATGATGTAGGGAGGTTATAGGACAACCTTGGTACTTTCTAAACTTGAGGCCCTCTTGCTAGGTGCTAGCATGATGACT
Organism: Doryrhamphus excisus; assembly: GCF_030265055.1. NCBI lineage: Eukaryota > Metazoa > Chordata > Actinopteri > Syngnathiformes > Syngnathidae > Doryrhamphus > Doryrhamphus excisus. The sequence goes on along the minus strand of NC_080476.1, from coordinate 1,187,796 downwards.
GTTAGCATGTTAGCATTTTACCTAATTTACTCATGTCTAAAGGAAAATACATACATGGCATGATGTGGGGACACTGTAGGACTGCCCCAAACTTTTCAGGACCTGAGGCTGTTTTGCGACGTGTTAGCACGGTAGCCGTTATCATGTTAGCATTTTAGCTAATTTACTCAAGTTTAAAGGCAAATACACACTTGGCATGAAGTGGGGACTGAAGTGGGGACTGCATCAACCTTTTCCGTACTTGAGACTTTCTTGCTAGGTGCTACCGCGGTAGCCGTTGGCACACCGGGCCCGAGGTTCACAGCACAGGTGGCCAGTCCATCAAAATTTCCGCGGGAATTTTCTAGTTACAATTCTTATTTTGGGCATGCACTGCAATGCAGGCCCTCACTGACAGCTGCCAAGCAGCAGTCAATGGGGGCTCTGCAGTGCAGAGCAGCCCATCTTATTATTCCTCCCGGAGAATGTTTAGCTATTAATATTATTATATCTTAATCCTCCCACTTTTTTTCGCACTTAATGCGGCCAAAACCGCAAGAAGGACCCCCACACATGTTACACCACCGGAATCGTGATGCTTGGGACTAGGTCGCTATTTATTCTTTGGAAAGATTAGTGTAACTACGGCAACACTATTAACAAAAATGGTAAAAAAATGGGCCTCTAGATTAGGTACACACAAATCTATTTTTAGAACACCGCATGCCAGATAAAAATGAGAATTTGCAGCCTTGTAGCTCAACCATTCGGTCACGCAGAAACGTTTCTGAGAAACTTCTCAACTTTCTGTGGCTAATTAGTTTTGCCTTATGTGGAGCCTCGAAGTGACAAAAGCCTAAAAATTCTCCCATTGACTCTCATGTTAAAGACACCATCTATTTTTTTCTCCTACTCTTCAATTTCCTATGTTTTTGACTTGTCCGCTTGCGGTCATTTCTGTGCCGATTTGCAAAACGAACATATGTATGCAACGCCCAAACCCTTGGGCCTCACGGTCGTCTAGTGGTGGCAATATCGTTAATTTAGAAATTAATAATAATCATTAATAAATCATTTGGCCGTAAGAAGCTTCTGTTTGACATGAGGGATTCAGAACTTTCAGTGATTTGTGCTCATTCATCGTCAATATGGCCGCCACCTGCTGCAGTAGAATGGAGTTTACAGCTTTTCTCCTCATCCTCCCAGCCCCTCATTTTTAAAATGTGAGTGTGTAGTAATGTGCAATTACAATGATTCCCTTCCCAGCTGATACCATACATCTCATGTAACTGGTAGATTTTAAAAGTTGTATTTTTCTAATTAAGCACAGTGACTGCAGTCACCTCAAATTACTGCAGTATCAAAATATCAACATTTTCATAGAATCCATGATACAGCTTTAAGCTGTGTTATCATGATGTCAGGAATCGATAGTTTGGTATGGACATGCATATGTCCATTCTATGACAATGCAAGTGTTGCATGCAATTGTAAAACAGACACCACAGGAGTGCCTGGCCACTTTCAATACTTGCTATGTTGCTAGGTGCTTGCATGCTAATTGCTAGCAAGTTAGCATTTAAGCTAATTTACTCATGTCTAAAGGCAAATACACACATGGCATGACGTAGGGACACTATGGGACTGCCTTAACACTTTTGCGACTTGGTGCTTTCTTTTTAGATGCTACCATGCTAACTGTTTCAGCTAATTTACTCATGTCTAAAGGAAAATATGCACATGGCATTATGCAGGGAAGTTATAGGAAAGTCTTGGCACTCTCAGTTCTCTTGCCAGTGCCAGCATGATGACAGTTAGCATGTTAGTGAATTTACTTATATGTAAAGGCAAATACACACATAGCATGATGTAGGGACACTATAGGACTGCCGTAATACTTGGGACTAGGTGCTTTCTTGCCAGATGCTACCATGCTAACTGTTAGCATTTTGACTTTTTTATACACATCTTAATGAAAATACACACTGGGCATGATGTATGGACACTATAGAACTGCTTTGGCACTTTCACCACTTAGTGCTATCTTGCTAGGTGTCATCATGCAACTTGTTTGCTTGTTAGAATTTTGGCTATTTTACTCCTGTTTAAAGGCCTAGTATATACATGGCATGATGTAGGAATGCTTTCGCTGCACTTTTAGTGCTAGCATGCTAACTGTTAGCATGTTAACATTTTAGCTGTATTCCTCACGTCTAAGGGCTAATACATATGGCATGATGCAAGGATATTGTAGGACTGCCTTGACGCTTTCGCTATCGAGTGTCATCTCGTTAGATGCTAGTGTGCGAACACTTAGCATGTTAGCTTTTTTACTAAATTCCTCATGTAATGTACGCACATCATTGCTTGGCGGTGTGGTACAGCAGACACCGGGCCCGAGTTTCACCGCACAGGTTACATGCCCATCAAAATTTCTGCGGGAATTTTCTAGTTCCCTATTATTATTATATTTATAGTGTTCAGGTAAAAACATTGTTTATTGTTGTGATAAAAGGCTAGTTTATGTATTGATGTTAGAGGGGAGGATGGCATTTATTCTCCACTCAACAGCAAGCAACAACCACTTACCACCAGTTACTAACAACAATCATATGACACGTAAAGACTAGTTTGTGGACCAGTGCAACTTGCCACTATGAAACAATAAAGTAACACTGCGAGTTAATATATATCAAATTATGTATATACCATATTTTCTGGACTATATAAGTCAAGTCACACACGGCCAAAAATGCATAATTGGGTAGAAAAAAACGTACATAAGTCGCATTTTTTGCGGGTAATTTATTTTACAAACTAATTGACCAAAACAGACATTACGTCATCTTGGAAGGCAAGTTGTAACAATAAAAGAATAGAGAACAGGCTGAATAGGTGTAAGATATGCTCACACAATGCTTATTCATAAACATGAACAGAAAAGGTGTCCAGTGTTTATGTAACAGTTTTTTTATTTACAAGTTGCTCAGGAGTATAAGTTGCAGGAACAGCCAACGTATGAAAAAAAGTGTGACTTATAGTCCGGAAAATATAGTTTAATAAATATACTGTATATTCATGTTGTAACCTTCTTCAGCCACTTGATAGCATTTTGCTTTGTTTTATTCTTTTTCCACTAAGAACATATTTAGTTGTAGCTTCAGAGCCCAATATCCAACGTCCAACACTAAACTAACTTCCCCACGGTACAACGTGGACATGTCTGCATGGTGGTGTTGCTTGTTCTTGTTCTTGTGGATAGCGGGAGTCAAGTGACAACCTTCTGTGGGGTGCATTACTGCACCTGGCATGTTAAAGTGTGGCCCAGAGTTAACATTATACGGCAACTAGATCGACCCAATCTCATGAGGGACGCTTATTTTCTTTTATCCTGTGTTCAAAGCGGAACAGCAGCTGATCCAGATCCTGAGGGTTGGATTGGGATATCCCTAGTAATGACAAAACTGTGAAACCCTCAGATTGTAATATTTTTGCCCAAAGTCAGAATCTCAGACCGGCCCAAGCCTAACTATGTCTGTGAAAACATTTCTGATGTATTTAATTTATTTATCACCATGACCCAGTCCTAGACCAGTTCAGCTGGGAGCAGAGGAGCAGAGCAACACGGGCAAACTGTATTGGAAAGCTCAGAGTACTTCCTGAGGAAGAGCTTTCAACATCTGCAGGAAGGAGCGCTCCTTCTTATGCTGTGGTGTCCTGGGGAGGGAGCACAACAAAAGCAGACCTCTCTAGGCTGGAGTAGTTGATCTAGCGGGCCAGCCCAGTGGTTGGGATGAAGCTAGACCAGGGGTGGGCAAACTTTTTGACTCGCGGGCCGCATTGATATAACAAAATTTCCGGGGGGGGGGCAGACTATATATTTTACACGTAACAGTCCACCTGGTATTATTGTATCTGTAAAATTGTCATGCAATCTGCTATTATTATTTATTATTTTATATTTATATTTAAATATTAAAAAAATAATAAAATATTATAATAATTAAAATACAATTAAAATAATAATTATTATATTATTATTATGTAAAATATGCAAATATAACAATATTATTATATATAATTAATATAATAATTTGCATTAATATAATAAATATAATAATCATAATAGTTATAATAATAATATAATAATTATTATTTTAATTTTTATTATTATTATGTGCTTATGTCTCTTTTTTCAGGAGCACTTTGTAAACAACAGACCATGTCAAACAACGAAATTGATACAACCATCAAAAGGTTGGCTCAGGCCATGATGCCAGGTTGTATGTTGAGTTTAAATTAAATACTTTTGAAAGATTGGGCGGGCCGTATTCAAACACTTGGCGGGCCCCCGGGCCGTAGTTTGCCCACCCCTGAGCTAGACCCTCTGGTAACAGTGGCAGAGAAGATGACTCTGAAACTGCTGGTCAAACTCTGGACAATGCCAGCCACTCTATGCACACTGTCACCAGCAGCCAGGGAAGCCTGTTCAGAGAGGGGCTGCTTCTCCCCAAGTGCAGGACCGACAGACCGAAGAACTCCTTTGTCCCCCATGCCATCAAACTGTTCAACTCCTCATTGGAGGGGAGGAGGGCGAACAACAACAAAAAAACAGAGGGACTATACAATGTGCAATAAACTGGACTTCTAACTCAAGTGTAATAGAACATGCATGACGCCTATGGTGTCTATTTTTTATATTTTAAATTCCATTTTATATTCTATTTGAGATTTTATTCTATATTTTTAAACAGTGTTCCACGTGGAACGATGGAGATGTCAATTTCCCTGAGGGAATCCTAAAAGGATTAATAAAGTCTGTCTGTCATGCTTTCAGGGTGCTTATAACCTGGGATTATACTCTATACTGGAGAGGAGGTGGTTAATGTTAATTGCATTGATCTGACATATGATGAAACCTGGAATGATCAAATCAGTTGTTAGTATTACCATATAGTTGCAGCTGTTGAAAGAAAAGGCTGGAGCAATACGATCTAAGGCCTTTGCAATAGTCTATGGAAACAGAGAGAAAGCGATCATGAAAAAACAAAATGGCACAATCTTCTTTTTACTTCCATTTACTTAACTGTAATAGTGGCATTTTCAACACTCAATTTCCAAAGCAGGAGAGCATTTAATTTTAAAACCATGTCACCACAGCAGGCTTTGCAAGAAAGCAAACATTGCTTACCCGATATCCTGGGTCCTCTTTCAGTCCTGCCGTGTCAACAGCAGAACCCGACTGCCAGAGAGTTTCCTTTACACTGCAGCCATACAAAAACACATTCTTTTTTCGAGAGTGGCCATGATAATCACAGAAGACCTGACAGGGGGGACATAGAGAGGATCTTTATCAACCACAAATGTACACTGTTAGAAACCATTAGCATTTTAGAACTGACGATACATTCATGCAGAGATTCATACATATATACTGTACATACGCTCTCAACAAAAAAAGAAAGGCAACACTTTTGTTTTTGTGATCATCTTTCATGAGCTGAACTCAATGTATAAAAACCTTTGCTTTTTCTAAGGTGTATTTTGTTCAGATATTGTTGACAAATCTGTCTGGATCTGTGTAGTGAGCACTTTATGAAGGTGAGCTGGATAGTCATATCCGTATCTGGAAGGGAAATCCTCACTGGATTTGTATACTGTTCTGTACTTGTTATGAATAAATAAAGTTTATAAAATAATAAAGTTTATTAAAAAAAACTAATTGAGTAGTCATCATGGAGATTATCCAATAAGACAGCCGACTTGGCATCCGCTTCCGTACTATTTCATGGGTGGGTTTGGTGCCATGTTAAGGTGCAGAATCCAGAAAATTTGCATTGAAAACATTCCCTTGACACCCTGCTCATAAATCAATTAATTAATTCATTAAATAAATGCTCAAATAGTTGGTCCAAAACACCAGATTTGTAACTTTTTAGGTTCCCCAAAGACAGGTATGTGTAATAAAAAATATTGTAGATTTATAACACTGGTTGTTGTAAATAAACATAACATTTGGCGAGACTTGAAGTGTATATTGTATGGGACTCCCACACAATATATCTTTAAGCTAATTTGATGATGATTTAGACCAGGGGTGGGCAAACTATGGCCCGGGGGCCGCATCCGGCACGCCAAGTGTTTGAATACGGCCCACCCGTTCTTTTCAAAGTATTTAATTATGGGCTTGCACTGCAATGCAGGCCCCCAATGACAGCTGCAAAGCAGCAGTCAATGTGGACTCTGCATAGCAGAGCAGCCATCTTATTATTCCTGTTTAGCTATTATTATATCTTAATCTTCCCATTTTTGTGCGCGTAATGCGGCCAAAACCGCAAGAAGGACCCCCCACACATGTTACACCGCCGAAAACGTGGCGCTCAGGACGACAGCATCATTTATTTTTTGGGATTTTTTGTGTAACCATGACGACGCTATTCACGCAGAAAAAATATGGGACACTAAATATGGGACACAAGATGCACCTAAAATAGGTGCACCTAATTTCTATTTTTAGAACAGTACATGCCAGAGAAAACAGGAGAATGTACAGACTTTTGCGGGCACAAGGGCGCCCCCGCCAACCGGAAGGGAGCCCGTCCACGGCCGGAGGCGCCGCCCCTCCCGCCCCCCACACACCCCCAGGAAGCGGAACCCGGCCCGCCCCACATAACCCCAGGCCTGACCACCGACATAGGACTGCCCCGGCCAAGACCAGCGCAAGGCCACTGATGGACCTCACCATACACTGGGAGGCCCGACCTCCCCCCCGTCCCCAGAACCAGCAGCGCACCACCCATGTATTGGAGAACCATCCCCAAAGGCAAGATTGGGGATGGGCAAAGACAGGGACAGCGATGCAGCAGAGCATAGGACCAGTGGCAGCAGACACCCAAACGCTCGGGAGAGCACCGTCCCCCCAGCAGGCCCCACTCCGAGGTGCATGACCCCCATCCCACACGCCACCCAGGCCCCCGTCCCCATGAGCGAGATCAGGCCCCATCCCAACACACAGCCCTGTCCCTGCAGCAGCCACCACAGCGCAGCAACCCCAAGCCACTACCGTAGACTTCAGGCCACCAGCAGCGTGGAACCCACTGCCCGGAGGTCGCCGAATGCCCCCTCAAGGGCACATTGGTGCCCGCAACCCAGGACAGGCCGAGGGAGGGCCGCCAACCGTGTCCCAAGGGCAAGCCCCGGCATCAGCTGGTTCCAGCGGGACCCCCAGGAAGGCTAGGCAGACCAGACCAAAATATCCTGCAGCCCAGGGCACCCCGAGCGAGCCGCCAAGCCCCAGCAGCCAGCGGGCCAATCACGGGGGTAGGCAGAAGGCTCTCCGGTCCAGCCCGCTACACCTGTGTGTGTAATGATGGTATTGTGTAGATTGTGCAATTAAAAATAGGCCTGCCCCCATAGGGCTGACCTATATGTGTGGTGTATGTGTATGTATGTATCATATGGAGTAATTAAAATAAATAAATAAAAAAATAATAAAAATAAAAAATAAATAACAAAAAATAAAAAAAATTAAAAAATTGAGGGAATCTGAGCAATGGTGGGTCCCATGCCTGCCCAGATCCCCCCCAGAACTGAGTGTCTAAGGTGCGGTTAAAATTGAAGGGTGACCAAGCCAGAGGAATGCCGAGGACAAATGGGCATCCGCAAGGAATCCCCTCACCCCCGGCACAACCAGTTGCAGATCACCCTCCAAGGTCCTACATGTATGTGAGGTGGTGCAGTGCAGCAGGGAGGACCAGGGCCCCACACACGCCCACCCCGCACTACCGACCAACCGAGTGGGGCAAGCCAGCCGCCCGAAGCAAGCCGTGGGCCACAGGACCGGCCAGAAGCCCCACCCAGCCCATTGTGGCAACCAGTCCGGCCCGCCAACTCCCCCCTGGGGATGGCCTCTGGCCACCCCACGCAGGGAGCCCCACCAGAGATTGTGCCAGCTACGCCACCCCCGGACCACCAGGAGCCGTGGACAAACCACACGCCCCGAGGCAGCTCCTACAACCGCCAGAACAGCAGGGACCGTGCCCCGGCAACACATTCATCACCATGGCAGCCCAGGGAGTGACACCACAGAGACCGCAGGAGAACCGGGACCCGCATGGGGCAGAGCACAACCACGCCCCCAGGGCCAAGAGTGCCAGGGCGGGACAGAGACACACACACCACACAGCAGAGCCTACAATAAAAACGACACCCCAATAGCCGTAAAAAGTGAATGCCTCATGTCTCACAATGCCAATGTCTCACAGCTGGCCTGGGAACGCCTTGGTGTCCTCCCGGTGGAGCTGGAGGAGGTGGCCGGGGACCGGGAAGTCTGGGCTTCCCTACTAAGACTGCTGCCCTCGCAACCCGGACCCGGATAAGCGGAGGAAAATGGATGGATGGACATACACACCTACACACGCACAAATATATACAAATATAGCCATATACATACCTAAGGGAGAAGGCAGCGAGGTACAACCACCTGTGCCCATACCAAGGGCAGGACCAAAGCCTCCCATGCCCACACCCCACGGTCCCACACAGTAGCCAAGCTAGAGCACCCAGGGCAAACCCGGCCCAACCCCCAGAGGCGAGGGAGGCCGCGGAGGAACCAGCACCACCGGGCACACACAGGCCCCCCCCCCAGCAGCAGTAGGCGCCCACCACCCACCGGATGTGGCTCCCCGTCTACCCACCACCCCGAGGGATGGCCTGCATCACCCCTGGGATGACCACCACCACCCCACCCATGCCCCATCTCCAGATCCGGACAGCCCCCCCACCAACCCCCACCAGAACCTCCAGGGGGTCAGCCCAGCAAGAAGGGACAGAGATACACGGCACCCACCCGCCCACCCCCCAGACCCCAGGGCAACCCGGCGACCAAGACCATGCCCCAAGCCAGAGGAACGAGACTGCCAGGGGCAGAGACAGGCACACTCAGCCCTTCGAGAATTTGATTAAGAGATTAGTTTAAGAGATGAATTATTGGAGCCCATATAGATTGAAATTCTGACAGTTGTTCTTTGGATTCAGCAGACATTCTCTCAATTGCTATATGATCTAACAGAAGATTTTTGTAAAAGGCTATGTTCAGTTTTTTTTTTGGATTTCCAATTGATGAGAATGGTTTTCCTGGCGATGCTTAATGCTGTGATGAGGAGTTGTGTGTGAATTGTTTCTACGTTGACTGTAGAAAGATCGCCCAACAAGCATAATACAGGTGAGGAAGGAACAGAGGTCCCAAGTGCCAAATATAGGTCTTCACACACTGCTATTAAATGCCATTAATTCTGCGTTAACTATGGACAAAACAGGATTAATCGTGATCTTATACTTTAATTGATTGACAGCCCATGGAAAAAACCCAAATATGCCAGTAGTATATTTAAACATTATTGATATTGGTATCGGAAGATTTCAGATAAGATAAGCCTTAATTAGTCCCTCAGAGCTTGTTCCATAAATTATTTTACTTTTTTTTCACCACTGAAAAGATACACCCAAAAGCATTTTGCTCAGAAGACATGTTTGAATGGACTGTATTTCTCTGTTTAGAGAAAAAATATGGCAGTTGAATCCAGTAGCATTAGCTTGGTAACGTTAAGGCTGTTGACAGTGTAATGTTTACATTCGCTTTGTACGGTTGCCAATTGGAAAAAAAACATTAGCCATTAGAAGGTGAGGAATGTGCTTAATTGTGTCTTGTGTTATCTTTGCAGAGATCAAAAAGCCAGGAAGGTCTTGGGCATTTACGGTTATTTACTCAGGAGGCAATAAGGATAATGAGGTGACGGGGTAAGTATCTGGTCCGGGAACAGGATCCTGGTCCATCTCACACACAGACCCCCAACTCCACCCCATCGAAGCCAATCTACAAAAAGCTCTGGGATGCAAGAATCGGGGCTGACTTTCCTTCTTCTCGTCTGGAGGCTGCAGGCAGACATTGGAAGAGAAACTCAGCCCAGGATTCTGTGTTTGTGATTTTATTCTGTCTATGTTAACAAATAAGCTCAGGGAGATGAAATGTACTAAAACAAGTGGACCTGCATGCCTAAATTAGTTTGCAGATAATTTAATCTCCAACAGAACTTGTGTAGAATATATGTACTTCTGGGTGGTATTTGGTACGTTTAAGTTAGTGTGGGGTTAAGTGTGGTGGGGTTCATGTTCACAATTATATTGTAATGGCAACTGAATAACTACACGTCAGGATAGCTGTATTCAGTTGGCCATTTATTTGTAATAGCAGCACTTACTGTCTTGCACGCTGACTCTCGTCATGGCATGAACACTCCCCAACACTTCCCAAATCTCTTATTCTACCCTTGTTCTAACCAGCATGCTGAACCTGCCCTCTACAGCTGCCATGACTGCCCTCTATAGCTTACACATGAAACAGCAGCTTGGAACAACTCAATATACCCAACGCTACAATATTCTATTAGGTTTTGGTTCAGCCATCGATGAGGTTATAGCTGTTATTATTATTTTTTCCTTACAGGTTCATTGGTGGATTTATGGAAAAAAAACATTGGTCAATTTATTTATTTATATAATTATTCATAATATTTATTCATAATTCATACTCATTATTGTATTATTGTAATTATTCCATAAAGTCCACTGACATTACCAAAGGGGAGTGGTCAGAAAGAACTATGCTTTGATATTCACACAACTGATCTGGGGGACGATCCTGTCATTTGCAAAAAAGTGGTCGATCCAAGTGTCGGTAGACGTGGGAGGAAAAAGGAATATCATTGGGATGAGGGAGGCACGATCAAGTATTGAATCAAACCAGCAGTAAGTCATCCCCCAGGATTAGGAACTTAAGTTCAGCTCGGGGACCCTAGAAAATATCAATTCAAAAAAGGAAACATCATCCACATTCGGAGCATAGATGTTAGCAAAGATGAACTTTGTATGAAAGAATTTCCCCATCACAATTACAAACCTACCATTGCTGTCAGATATGGTTTGGTTCGAATTACAAGTTTTTAGATAAAAGAATGGCCACTCCCCTTGCCCTCCTTTGGAAGGTAGAACAAAATCAATCAGAGGTGTTTCGAGTGCTCGGAAGATTGCAAATGTGTTCCCTGTAGGAAAACAAAATCTGCCTTTAACTGTTTAAGATGCATGAATACCTTTGTTAGAAAGCCCATCATTTACATTACATTGTGTCTTTGATAATGTTCAGCTTTGAGTGTCGTTTGTCCTTCTGTGTTCAGCGGTCAGTAAACCCACCACAGTGCGACCGTTTTGTCGCTTGACGGATTCATACATCTCTGAGCCTTCTTGAGCCTCATACAGCATTTCACAAGGTTGATGCTGTGCGTGAATGCATATAGGTGAGGTTTTTGGCTCTATTGTGGGAGCTGTGGAGTTGTTTGGGCACCCTTTTCACGAAGTTAGGCTCCCTTGTTCATCGATGCTAATATCAGTATCTAAGCTAACTATGACTAACTGTTGTTCTAGTGAGCGTTATGTTTGCTTGGAGAAACCAAATCAACATAGAAATTGTTGATTTCTGTGTGTAGCGTGCCTTTGGCTCATCATTATATTTGTGTAATATGAGTTATGTCTTATTAGTCCTAATAAAGTAATTATTACATACTTGTTAATGTTAATAATGCTGCTCTGCAGCTACTGGATCTAAAGTGGGACCAGTGCCTTATTAGGATTAATAAAGTCATTATTACATGCTTATTAATGTTAACAATGCTGCCCTGCAGCAACTGGAACTAAAGTGGGAACAGTGCCTTATTAGGATTAATAAAGTCATTATTACACACTTATTAACCATTAACAATGCTGCCCTGCAGCTACTAGATCTGAAGTGAGAACAGTGCTTTATTAAAATCAATAAAGAAAAGATTTTTCTATGTGGACCCTTTTTCATCCTATAACAAGTATAATATAACTAGCTAACAAGCTCAGGGTGATACAGGGTAGATACATTGTCTACATTGCAACACAGTATTTGCTGTAACTGTGTGAACTCACGACATCATTAAGTATGAAAAACAGTCAAAACTCCAGGTTTTGGGCAAAAAAACAGAGATCAGGGCAACAAGATAATAAAAAAAAATAAAAATAAAAACAATATTGTACACCTCTGACTAAAACGAACTACCAGCCATTCAAAACCAAAACTACCAGTCCCGTTTGCCAAGAGGCAGCAGTTCCCTTGATCTCTTCAGGGCCTGGACCTTGTCCTCAACTTCTGTACTCTTGTGAATGGCATCCAGACACTAAGCAGCAAAACGGCCAAGTTTGGACTGTGCAGTATGCAGCTCCCTCAATTCGGCATACCTCTCTGGGGCAGCGATGGCAAGCCAAGGTGCATTTAAGGAAATAGTATTCCGGACTACTGCGACCTTTCTGCATGTAGCCATGATTGACTTCTTCTTCTTGTAGATCTGTTGTATCTGGACCACGGGCTGAGATAAAAAGAGGTGACGTTGGCATTAACCTCAGTGATATATATATATACAATGTATATACAATTTTATCACTTTAAAACTTGACACACATCAATTTGGAGACACAGATTTTTGACCTAATGGCCTAAGACCTAAACCAACCTAATGATCTTGTCTTCCTTTCCTGCTTTTTTTTGGCCAGTTCCAGCTCTTGCTTTTGCTGGAACCTGAGTTTGGTAGTGGGAGCCATTTGGATGCCACCTGGGGTTGGAAAAGCAATAACACTGAAAATTATTATCAATCTACGTGATGGCTTGACAGGCTTCAACAGGTTGATGGTCATCTCAATTGTTAATGCTATCATTATAGCATTAAAGTAATCAACTGATAAAATGTAATGTGTCCTTTTCCATCAAACATGACCTACAATTTCATTAAAGGAAATACATGATGGCGAACAAACTTACTAATATTGCGCTTAGAATATATTTTCTAGCCTTAGTAACACGCTTATCCTTTCATTAGGCTAAAACATGAGTGTCAAACAACACCGACACATACACGACATGCACGCTCAGCTCTCCCAGCAGCGGCTTGAGCCCAGCCACAATGCATTATGGGATTTGAAGTTTGGTTGCGTTGTCGCTACTCAATGCCAGACTTTTACAATAAAGATGTTAAAACTATGTCGCGGGCCACATTCAGCGCGTTGGCAGTGAGTTTGACAAATGTGGTCTAAATGAATCATGTAATGAATTCTTTGACCACTTTCACAGGACTTTGTCTTAGAGGCTCACAGGTGATCGATAATTGTGCCAGAACGTCAACTTGAAATGTCTTCCTTAATTCCAGAAACGCTAAGGACCATGCAACATGCAGCTACTTTATATTCTTAATGATGTGAAATGGCATAAAGGAAGTTGCATATTTTAACGTGATTCCCCAAATTAAAAGGTAGCTAAGGTAGCTAGTTAGCTAGCTAGGTCAGGCTGATTATCGTTTGCAATGTTATTTCTTTACTTACCGAAAGAGCCATCCTGCATCTGACATACCCTCCACTTGTAACCTGGACCCGACTGGCACAATGACTTTGTTGTCCAGACAGTGTTGGCGTTGTCCGCATCTTCCATGTCCATTCTCGTTAGTCTCGAAGCAATAAGACTCACATGCACAGCGAAGGGATGTTTTAGACAAATTCCTCTTCGCCTTCAAAATAAAAGCTGTTAATCGAAATCGAATATATAGCGCATTATAAACCATACTTTCAAAAACAGGAAGTTTGAGAGGATGGAGGGGAAAAGGGTCTTTTGAATCGATCTCCCACCCAAATTCAAATCGCGAAACAAATTTACAACACTTATTTTTGAAGGGAGATCAGTGATTAAATACAGAAAAAAACTTCTAGTGAGAAAAGCAGTGTGCAGCAAATGTCACCAAAAGAAGAAAGTGAGCAGCATCCCTGGCCCAAGGCATAAGCGAACTAAGCACCTGCTTTGGGCCCATGAATGTTAGTAAGCGCATAATAACAACTTTATTAACCCTGTTCCCACTTTAGATCCAGAAGCTACAAAGCAGCATTGCATATATAAGTGCATAATACAAGGATTTATAAAGTGTTAAAAAGGCTATTGGCCACACATTATTAATGTCAATAACAATGTCATTCTGTCATCTAGATTAGTAATTAATCCCGTAATAAACATTCATTGAGGGCTTATTAAAATATAGTTACTGCTTATATAGCCCTATAAATGCTAAAAAGCATTTAATAGTAAGTCGTATTCATAAAGTAAGACTCTTATTAATTTTATTAGATTAGTAATTAATCCTGTAATAAACCTCATTAAAGGCTTATTCAAATATAATTACTGCTTATATAGCCATATAAATGCTAATAAGCATTTAATAATAAATCTTATTAATATAATAAGACTCTTATTCATTTTAATTACTACTTATTAAGGCTTATGACAAGCACCTTAATATTATAAGCGTTACCGTTAATGGATCTGAAATTGATGTGACATGATTTACTAAGCTTAAAAATATGGCCAGCCTACATGCCCACCTTGTCTAAAACTGAAATAAAGTACAGCTTGGAGAAAGTGTGACACAAGGTGTCAAGTAACTGCTTGTTTAGACAAATTCACAATTGCTTTAACAGGGGTTGCCAACCTGTTGATTGCGGTCAGCTAGTCTTAACCAGTTGATAGCTGTTGTGAATGGCACCTTGCAGAGTAGCAGGGCCCATTTGAGGACCAATGGCACATTAAAGCCATCTGGGCGTCTGCTGTTGACATGTGGGTACGGTATATGTGTATGTTCGTCTTGGTTTATCATAAAAGATATCAGACATTATATCAATGTCAAATCAGCCATCTGGATGAAAACCTGAACTGTGTATTAATAAAGCCCATCTAACATTTGGTGTGGATAAAGTACTGCAATGAATTTACATAAATCACATCTATACATAAATCTTGCCAATCTTCACACACTAAGAAAATATTAATCTTACTAGGGGAGTTCGTCCAATACTGTTGAGGTAGTAAAGCAAGCCTTTGGTATGGTAGATGGTTGGGCAGAGCACAGGGTCTGGTTTACACCACTGACGATTCAGGTCTTCTTTGTTCAGATCACAACGATTCCTGCAATGAAACAAATATTGCTAAATTAATTTGTCGACTTCTCAGTCTGCCCACCTGAAAAAGACTTCCAGAATCTGCACCTATTCCAGCTGTAGTTCCTTGGCTTTACAAAATTGTCTGTTTTAATTTATTCCACCCAAGGACCATCTCCAGGTACGCCCAGTCTGATGTAATTTGTCACACTACCCCAAACGCTCCTGGGGACTTCCGGACTACTGCCGAACCCCACTTTCTAATTTTGTCGGTATAAGAGTTGATAATAACTGAACAAACTCTTTGGAAAGTGACTTGAAAAGTGGTTAGGAGCTGCTGTTAGCTCACCCCTGACTTACCATATATGGACTCAAAGATTGGTCACCTGGGTCCGCGTTTATTGAGTGCAGACAATCTTGACACAACATCGGTAATGTAAATATTGTCATTAAATGTTTTTACTATACTATAATGTTTGACTATCCATGTTTAAAAAACACCAATTGTGGTGGAAAAGGCTTATAGCAACTCCAGACATCAGTGCATGAGCTTGTGATTTGCATGCATGCAGGTAAGATGCGCCCTGTATGCACACTCTATAATGCTACACAGATAACTGACACAAAATAAACACAGTTAGGACACTGATAAATTAATTTGTTACTTAAAGCTTGCACTTCTGACTCTTCAACATGACCATTGGAAAGGCATCAACAGTTTGGCAGAAAAAAGCTCTTTGAAACCGACCGTTCAGAGCCCCCTAAACTTCTTCCAAGGCTCACTTCCAAATGCGCAAACCTCACTATCTGAAACTTTGGCATAGCTTAACAAGATAATACAACATTCTAACAACAGCAAAGAAAGTCCCCTTTACATAAAATTAGGGCTGAATAAAAATTGTAATGAAATTAATTATGGTTTCTAATTAATTAATCTTGGTTAAATCCCCATTTGCCACGATAAGTGAAATATGCCAATTTCTGCTGTATTTTAACAACAGAAAGATAATACAATGATATACACTTTTTGTATTAACAAAAAATTTAAAACAAGATCAAGTATACCACACACGTCAGTATTCTCATTAATAGTAGCATGTGAATCACACTTAAACTGCATCATTGAGTCATGAGGGGTTGCATTCAAAGACACTATGTAGCTTTACTATTTGAGAAGCACTGATTTAGAACAAACATACACAAAAAAAAGAAGTTGTTGTGATTTTTAAAGTGATAATGAGGAAGTATGTTTCCCAGGACAATCTGACTACAGGTGTGTTTGTGAGTTGGACATAGATATTTGGTGTTGGAACTGCACTGCTGTTGATGTATTCAGGTCAGAATAAAGTTATTAAAAGAGCAGCAGACTGTTGGGACCCTATTGTGGCTCTGTCTGCAGAGAGACGTGGCTTGACATTATGTGCATGCATTAATGATGCAAAAAACCCTCAAATTAACATACTTAATTAGATCAATTAGATACCACTGTTAACAGTTTCTTTATCTATTGCTATTATCAACCAGGTTATTCCCAGCCAGACAAGGTCATGATCCCTGAGGATTTTAGTATTTACTTTCATCATATTTCTTTGTTGACTAGTTTTACGAGGCAATATTATTTTATTCCGATCGTTCCGTCAAGAGTGCATTCCTTTTATTCCATTCATCATTAAGGTGCAAAAAAGGGATCAGCATACTAAAAGTAACATTCAACATTTAGTTTATGCATTTAGCAGTCAGGATAAGGGAAGTCAAACAATAAATAATGTCTGTCCCATGCCTGAAAAACTCTAACAGGAAGTCGGCCATTTTGGTCATTGTTGACAAGGACGCATATGGGCGGCATGAACTCTGTCTTTGCTGCCGGAGTTTTTAAGTTTTTTAAAGTCTTTTTTGGTTACATTCCCGACCATTACTCGTGTCAGCACCTCAAATTACTTTGTTGAGAACCCTGTGGCAACTTGTGGTTGCCCTGTGGTCTTAATTCAAGTGAGGTCTGAACTCACCACATCAACGAACTGTAAGGAGTCTACAGCCATAGCTGGTGGCTAGCTAGCTGGTGGCTGCTTTTAGCCTCCATAACCTCCATAACATCTCTGAACCTTCGTGGGGCGGTAACATCGAGTGGTGAGAGACTATATTCGCTATAACAACGAACACTAAATATCGAAGACATAAAAGTCATAAAAGCAGGCTTATCAGGCTAACAACGGTCGGTGTTGACAAGGCGTTGCCTAACAACCGCAACTATGCGGAGATCCAAAGGGAAGGGTTCACCCCACGGACAAAATAGTGAACCTTCCAGCCCAAGTACCTTGGATCGAAGTGTACCTCGGAGCTCATGTAGCTCAGGCCAAAGCACTCCGGACACAATTATAGACACGGAGAAAGTCTTCAAAGATCCGCCGCCGATTCCCACTGAAGCGATCTCACCATGATGCCGCAGCCGCTAACGGAGAGTAGCATACTAGAGATGCTATCGAAGCTACTAAATAAGGTGGATTACTTAACCCGGAGGACGGATCACATGGATAAGAAATTACGACAAAACGATAATGAACTGCAAAAGGTGACTCTGAAGTTGGATAATAGTGACGGGGCTGAAGATCAAACCCAGGTCTTATGCCAGGGCAGTCAGGAACAGCGAGGAAGCAGACAAAATGGACGTTGCAACAAGTAGTGGATTTCCCAACATTAAAGAGGTAGATGTTGACATCGAATCCATCGACACTTGCATCCCACTATATAGCAGGGACAGAACCACACCCGTCATCATCGTCAAGTTCACTAACAGGAAATCCAAGACCGTGTACTAAAACAAGAAAAGAAGCTGAAAGGTACAATTGTCTACATGAATGACCACCTGACCAAACGCAATGCTGAAATTGTGAAGAAAGCACGTGACCTGAGAAAGCAGGGAAAGATTCAAGCTACTTAGAATGCCAACTGCAAAATTTTCATTAAGTTAAATGGAGGACCGGAAGCCAGTGTGCTCGTTGTCAAAAATATCGCAGATCTGGAACAATTCTAAGATTACTCTAACTTGAAAATGGAACGGCTCACCATTATGACACAAGAAGATCTGCAATTGGACACCTTCGGCTCTACAAATCACAAACAATTGGAATTGGAAAAGGACATAGATCCGGACACAATTTTTTTCACACATGAGTCGTTATTATACAGAAGAGCAATACAATTTAAATATTGGCGACAAGTTGTCAATCATACATATAAACTGCAGAAGCATGTATGCAAACTATGATAACATCAAACAATATTTGAATGTGTTCAAGGAACCTTTCAAAGTAATCGCAATCTCGGAAACCTGGCTGAACGAGGATAAAGGCACGGACTTTGAATTGAAAGGTTATGAGATGACCTGCATCAACAGGAACAACACGAGGAGTCGCCCTGTATGTGGACAAACAACTACATTACAAAGTGGTAAAGAATATGTCAGTTGCTATTGACAATATCCTAGAATGTATAACAATTGAAGTCTGTAAAGAAAAAAGCAAAAAGGTGTTCATAAGAACGCCACACTCAAGGATAGAAATGTTTGAAGATTGCATCAAAACAACCTTTTTCGATAACAATCAAAAAACAATTTTCATATGTGGAGACTTCAATATCGATCTGCTGAATCCACACAAGAACAAGGTAATTGATGATTTTATAGATACAATGTACAGCTTAAGTTTGTTTCCCCAAATCACCAGACCAAGTAGAATAACAGACCATTGTGCCACTCTAATCGACAATATATTCACCAATGATTTTGATAACAAAACCACTCGTGGCCTACAAATCAAAGACATCAGTGATCATCTTCCAGTGTTCACAATTTATAACCATCATTACAACAACAGACCAATGGAAACTACAAAGACTGTCCAAAGACTACGTTCAGAGGACAGAGTAAACGCTTTCAAGAAGGATCTAGAACAGGGGTCAGCAACCCGCGGCTCCAGAGCCGCATGTGGCTCTCCAGCCTCTTTGTTGCGGCTCCCTTTGCAATGCTTGAATATTTTTTAGCACCCGTGTGGTGAAAATGCACGTCTTTGTTATGAGTTTACAAAAATCCAACTTTGTGTGAGACCATGAATGCATCCTGACTGAGTTCTGACTGGTGACTGAATGAGCAGACAGGATGCTATCCAGTTCTCTCTGACAGGTTAACATGAAGGGAAATGAGTAATACTTTGAGTTATTAATTATTATTAATGAGTTATTTGACGATTCTAAAAAATAAATTAGAGCTCATTTAAAAACAAAAGTTTATCTCCAGTACTAGCAAGAGTACTCCAACTCGTCTTTTTTTTTCCCTCCAATGTTGTTTTAAACATACAACGTTTTGCGGCTCCAGGCTATTTTTCTTTAGTGGGCAAGTGGGTGAAATGGCTCTTTTCATAGTAAAGGTTGCCGACCCCTGATCTAGAAGAACAAAAATGGGAGTGAGTATACAGTGTCAAAGACGTGGATGAAGCATACAAATACTTTCAACATACTTATATGAAGCTGTACGATAAGAACTGTCCCTGGAGAGAAAAGTCAAAGAAGCAAAAGAAAAACAACCAGCCATGGATGACAAAAGTCCTTACTAATGCTTGCAAGAAGAAGAACACACTATGCAGATAATTCATCGTTGAAGAGACTAAAGAATCAGAAAGAACATATAAGACTTATAAAAATAAGTTGACTACAATCCTAAGAGCGTATAAGAAGGAATATTACAGGCAACTATTAGACAAGCACAAAAACAATATTAGAGCAACCTGGGGCATTCTAAATAGTATTATCAGGAAAAGTAATGCTATTAGAAGACAGACTACCCTAATTATTTCATGGTGGGAAACACCTATAATGATGATATGGATGAGAAAGTTGAAAAGTTCAATAACTACTTTGTCAATATTGGTCCCAAACTGGAAGAAGGGATTCCAAAACAAAGGACAAGGGAGGGTAGAAATGAAACAATAGAAAGGAATCCTAATTCTATGGTTCTGACAGATGTAACAAAAAAGGAAATCATCGACATTGTCAAAAATTGTAAAGCAAAAACATCAACTGATTGTAATGGAATAGAAATGGACACTATAAAAACGGTAGTCAACAAGATCGTAGAACTGTTTATGTACATCAGTAATTTAATTTTTTTTTTAATTTTAAAATTTTTCAGATAAACCTGAGGTGGAGATAACAGCACAGTGCACCCAGAGAACAACAAGTATAACGTTTTAACTGTAACTTGCTATCGATGCTTCTCTTTGTGTTTCCTGTTTTCCTGATTCGGTCTGACGTCTGTTACAATCAAAGACCAAGACCCGACCAAGACCCGACCATCGTCAAGTTACTGCGCTGGAAGGACAGAGACGCTATTTTGCAGAGTGCAAAGCGTCTAAAGGGTTCACAGATATACATTAACGAAGATTTCACGGATGCAGTTAAAAGGAAGCGGAGAGAGCTAATGCCAGAGATGAAAGCTGCAAGAGAGAGAGGTGATATTGCCTATTTGCGTTACGATAAACTAATTGTTCACCCGCCCACCAGTACACCAAAACCACGCATGTAATTATAAAATAGATATTACAAATTTGGTATGATGTTGCACTGCATTTAATATGACCTGTAACATAACGAATAATGCAAATTCTGAATCAGAACTTTCATTAAGGAGAATTGCTGAAACAAGTCACCTGAACTAACAGTGTTCTTATTATAATTTACAGAAGTTGAAAATGATATTGACCCTGATAACAATTTTTTTATGAGTGCTGTGAATAATTGCCAATATTATACAGAGGAACATTATAACAATAATGCAGATGATGTGGTTCTTATGGCTTCTTCGGGCTGCGACCTTCAGCGTTTACTGGGACGGTTTGCATCTGAGTGTGAAGCGTCTGGGATGAGACTCAGTACCTCCAAATCAGAGGCCATGGTTCTCAGTCGGAAAAGGGTGGAGTGCTCCCTCCGGGTTGGGAATGAGGTCCCGCCGCAGACGGAGGAGTTTAAGTATCTTGGGGTCTTGTTCACGAATGAGGGAAGGTGGGAGCGTGAGGTCGACAGACGGATCGGTGCAGCTTTGGCAGTAATGTGGTCGCTGTACCGGACCGTCGTGGTGAAAAGAGAGCTGAGCCAGAGGGCAAAGCTCTCACTTTACTGGTCGATCTATGTTCCCACCCTCACCTATGGTCATGAGCTTTGGGTCATGACCGAAAGAATGAGATGACGGATACAGGTGGCTGAAATGAGTTTCCTCCGTAGGGTAGCTGGACTCACCCTAAGAGAGGGTGAGGAGCTCAGCCATCCGGGAGGGGCTCAGAGTAGAGCCGCTTCTCCTTCACATCGAGAGGAGTCAGTTGAGGTGGCTCGGGCATCTTGTCCGGATGCCTCCCGGACGCCTCCCTGTTGAGGTGTTTGGGCATGCCCAGCCAGGAAAAGGCCCCGGGGCAGACCTAGGACACGCTGGAGGGACTATGTCTCACAGCTGGCCTGGGAACGCCTTGGTGTCCTCCCGGTGGAGCTGGAGGAGGTGGCCGGGGACCGGGAAGTCTGGGCTTCCCTACTAAGACTGCTGCCCCCGCGACCCGGACCCGGATAAGCGGAGGAAAATGGATGGATGGATGGATGGATGGAAATATATCTATAAGGTAAAGAATCATGACTGTAAGTTAATAGATATGAATCCAATGTTTCTTACACCTGTTGAAAAGGATATAATGGATATTGTTAAAGATTGTAAAAATAAAACATCAACAGATTGTAATGACATTGATATGAAGACTTTAAAAAGTGTAATTGAAGGCATTTCTAAGCCTTTAACATATATATGTTACTTATCATTACAAACTGGGCAATTTCCAAACAATATGAAAGTAGCACAAGTGATTCCTATATATAAACATAACTTTACTACCTATAGACCTGTCTCACGGCTGTCACAATTTGCAAAAATTTTAGAGAAAGCTTTCAATTCTATACTTGATAGCTTTATTGAGAAAAATCAAATACTTTCTGATGATCAATATGGCTTTAGGAATAATCATTCTACACCACATGCTCTTTTTGATATTACAGAAGAAATAACCAGCACAATATATAATAAGAAATATGCTATAGGGCTATTTATTGACCTGAGTAAGGCTTTTGACACAATAAATTACGATATATACAATAATCTAGAACGATATGGTATCAGAGGTGTAGCATTACAGTGGGTAAACAGTTACCTAAAAAACAGACAACAATATGTGAAAATGGGCGATGACCTGTCTAGATGTCTGGACATTGTATGTGGATTACCTCAAGGTTCAGTACTAGGTCCAAAATTATTTAATCTTTATATCAATGATATTTGTAAAACGTCTCAGAAGACAACATGTCCCACTTCCTGGGAAACTTGTTAAAGAGTTGTTCCCAATTTTAGCACTCTCGATGTTAAATATTATTAATCTATCACTTTCATCCGGCACTGTGCCTGCAGCTTTCAAGACTGCAGTGGTTTGACCCCTACTGAAGAAAAACAAGCCTTGACCCTGGGAGTATTTCTAACTATAGGCCGGTGTCTAACCTCCCATTTCTGTCCAAGATACTTGAAAGAATTGTAGTACAACAGCTCAATGATCACATGGCTTTGGGTGATCTTTTTGAACCTCTTCAGTCTGGTGTCAGGATGAACCATTCTGCTGAATCAGCCCTTGCAAAAGTGACTAATGATCTTCTTCTTTCTATGTACTGTGACACATCCACAATATTGTTATTACTTGATCTCAGTGCTGCCTTCGATACCGTCAATCACGCTATCCTACTGGAACGCCTTCAAACGTATAATGGTGTTCCTGGTCCGGTACGCTCTTGGTTTAGATCTTATCTTATCTTATCAATGAAGACATGAACCATGACACAATTACAGCCATACAGTTGCAGTAATTAAAATCTCACTGCTTGACATCATTATTATTATTATTACTAATAATAGCATACCAATAGCATATAGACATCAGGGATAAGATGGTAGATTGTGTAGAGAAGCACCCATGTGCTGTGAGTGTCCATATGGACTTCTGTGTATATATTCATATATGTGTGCGTGTAAATGTGCTTGTGTGGGTGAATGCGTGTGTGTGAATGTGTAATTGTCACTGAGAATGACAAAAGGAGAGAGACTGCCTTCTACCACCCAGTAAACCCTGCGCAGCCAGGTCAAGCCCCTCACCGCCAGAGATCCACTGGCCCCGTGGGTGCGGGCAAAGCCAGGGCCAACTCCCCAAGACCCGCCCCCGAAGCATCCCCCCGAAGAGACCAGCAAGAGGCCATGGAGGAGCAATCCCAACCAGCAACAGGGCGCCAGCAGGCCGGAGGAGAGCCACACCCCCGAGACCGGCGGGAGACCATACCCCACTAGGGCAGAAGGGCATCGAGGGCCACACACCTGCGGGCACTAGGGCGCCCCCGCCAACCGGAAGGGAGCCCTGTCCACGGCCGGAGGCGCCGCCCCCCCGCTTCCCACACACCCCCAGGAAGTGGAACCCGGCCCGCCCCAGGTAACCCCAGGCTTGACCACCGACAAAGGGCGGCCCCGGCCAGGACAGACGAGGCCCGGACCCACTGACCCATGGAGGACCTGGCGGCAGAGATGGAACGCCCTGCGCCAGACCGCCGCAAAGCCCACCCCCCGTATATCCGTATATATAGCTATACACACACACACACACATTTAGGTATTTAAAACAATAAATAGCACCCAAGACCCCCCTCGACCACGGCATCGGGGCTACAGCAGTGAGGCAGACAAAGGAGCGGGCGAGGGGGGGAGGCCCACACATGAGCAAGCGGAGGGGGCGTGCAGGCGAGAAGAAAGGCAGCTCATCCCCAGAGAGGAAGAGCCACAGCTCCAAGCCACAAGGAGGTCAAGCACCAGAGCCGAGGAATCAAGACCAGCGCTAGGCCACCAACAGACCTCACCATCCACCGGGAGGCCTGACCCCTCCCAAGCCCCCAGAAGCAGCAATCCCAAGCCACCACCGTAGACTTCAGGCCACCAGCAGCATGGAGACTGCCCGGAGACTGCTGAACGCCCCCTCAAGGGCACATTGGTGCCCACGACCCAGGACAGACCAAGGGAGGTAGCGCCTCCCCTAGGGCAAGCCCCGGCGTCAGCTGGTTCCAGCGGGACCCCCAGGAAGGCTAGGCAGACCAGACCAAAATATTCTGCAGCCCAGGGCACCCCGAACAAGCCGCCAAGCCCCAGGAGCCAGCAGACCAATCGCAGGAGTAGGCAGAAGGCTCTCCGGTCCAGCCCGCTACGCCTGTGTCTGTAATGATGGTATCGTATAGATTGTGCAATTAAAAATAGGCCTGCACCAAAGCGCTGACCTGTGTGTGGTGTATGTGTGTGTATGTATGATATGCAGTAATTAAAAAAATGGAGGGAAGCTGAACAATGGTGGGTCCCATGCCTGCCCAGATACCCCCCAGAGTGTCTAAGGTGCGGAATGGAAGGGTGACCAAGCCAGAGGAATGCCGAGGACAAAGGGGCATCCGCAAAGAAATCCCTCAAACCCGGCACAACCAGTTGCAGATCACCCCCCAAGGTCCTACATGTATGTATGTGAGGTAGTGCAGTGCAGCAGGGAGGACCGGGGCCCACCCCGCACTACCGACCAACCGAGCGGGGCAAGCGAGCCACCCGGAGCAAGCCGTGGGCCACAGGACCGGACACAAGCCCCACCCAGCCCATCGTGGCAACCAGTCCGGCCCGCCAACTGGTGGGGCCACCCCATGCAGGGGGCCCCACCAGAGATTGTCCCAGCTACGCCACCCCCAGACCACCAGGAGCCGCGGACAAACCACACACCCTGAGGCAGCTCCCACAACACATCCATCACCAGGGAGTGACACCACAGAGACCGCAGGAGAACAGGGACCTGCACGGGCCAGAGCACAACCACGGCCCCAGGGCACATGAGCCAAAAGTGCCAAGGCGGGACAGAGACACACACACCACACAGCAGAGCCCACGAGAAAAGCGACACCCCAACAGACGCAAAAAGTGAATGCCCCCCAGTCCCATCTTCCGCCCCAGCGCCGACCCGTCTCCACCACATCTCCCATCCGCCCACCGAGTAGGACACCCCGGAGGTGGGAAGACCGCCACAAGACCGGAGACAGAGGGGGCCAACCAGACACTGGCAAATAGCAGGGGAGCCACTGGCTCGCCTGTTTAAGGACACCACTCTGAGCTTTGATAAAAGCATCATTACCCAAAGTGACTCTGTGAAAAATCTGGGTGTGACAATATCACACCCAGATTCTTACCAGAATCTTTTCATAAGCACATTAAGAATGTTAATAAAACAGCATTTTTTCATCTTCACAACATCGGGAAGATATGGCCTATTCAATCCACTTCTGATGCAGAGACCCGAGTCCATGCATTTGTCACGTCTTACCTTGACTACTGTAATGTACTGCTTTCTGGTCTTCCGATGGCAAGTCCCAAAAGCCTGCAGTTAGTACAAAATGCAGCAGCACGGCTTCTTATAAGGACACATAAGTTTGACTATAATTCTTTAATACTAGCCAACTTGCACTGGCTCCCAGTTCATTTAAGATGTGACTCTAAAGGTTCTGCTTCTTGTTTACAAAATATTACATGGGTTGGCACCTTCCTATCTGGTTGACCTAATTGTACCCTATGCTCATGTTAGCCTCTCGACATCCATTGCAGCCTGGTCATCCTAGAAGGGGGATTCCCCCATCTGCGGTCCCTTCTCAAGGTTTCTTTTTCCCTAATGGGTTTTGAGTTTTTCCTTGCCTTGATGGTGGTTCAGATCAACGACAGGGATGTCGTCTATTGTCTATCATCTACTGTTATCTACTGTTGCCTGCTTGTTAGCCCTTTGAGGCTCTTTTGTGATTAAGGACTATATAAATAAACTTGACTTGACTTGGGAAAAAAACAAACTTGGAGTGGATGACAAAAACCTTGCAATTGCAGTGTGAAATATGCAAACTTGGTATTTCAAGAGGTGGGAAGGAAAAGGCTGCATTTAACATTGAACAGGACAGGACTCATGAGTAGCTCCACTGTTCTTGTTAATCACTTCAAAAATTGGTTTAGGCATGCTTGATGTGAGTGTTTCCAGGAAGCTATTGGGTACATTGCTCCAAGTGGTGAAGGTGGCTTCACGAATGCCATCAACTGTCTGGAACTGATGGCCATTTTTATAAACTTCCCTTGCCATCCATCCCCAAATGTCCTTGGTCAAGCAAGCATTGTAAACTGCAACGTTGTCCTACCACACAGACAATTTTTGTCATTGAAGGAGACAAGGTCTTTGAATTTTTTTTTTTTTTAAACCATTTTCCTGCAGATGCAGTCTGATGGTTATTTTGCTGCAGTCTGCACCAGTAAGGGGCCTTAATTTAGGTCGAGGACTGTCCTGTGTCCTGTGTCTCAGGATGTCTCGCATTCTCCGGCTCAGTGCAGGTATAATTTTTTGGGGTCTACCACTTGACTTTTTTGTTTCATAATGCTCACGATCTTTCCAAAAGGAGGTCCTGTAGCTGGACGATCCGACCACACTCACAAAGAGAAAGCTTCTTTAGCTTTAGCCATCAGGTGTGTGAATCCCTGACAGAAAATGAAAACTTTGAACAGATTTTGGTTTTGGTCTTAACTTTTTTATCAGGTGAAAAACAACATATTTCAGTTGATTTTATTTTATTTGTTTAATTACAAGTTCAATATTTTTTGTCTCACTCTCCCTTCTTGTTCTTCTTGCAACCTCAGTTCAAAACCTAGGCCCAAATGTGCAAAATGCATATTCTAGCAATTTTTCAACTGGTCTCACGATTTTGATCTGGTCTGTATGTATCCAGGCTAATTGCAATAAAGTAATAAAATGTACATCTATTTTGTTGTATTTTTTCCACCAATACAATCATCGTTGTTCTGTTTTCTTCGTCAAGCCACATAAACAAACCCACTTTTCAGCTCACAAGTCACAGCATGTCAGACTGATTTATCTACTATTTACTGTATTTGTCAAGTTAAGGTCAAGTTAACACAGTCTTCGTGCAACAGTCTTTCTACTCACATTCCATTAATGACTCCATCTGGGTTTAATATGGGGATGATCTTGAAGATAAAGGACTCTCTCAGTGCTGTGGCTACTGGATCACTACTGCATAAAAACTCTAGGGTGCCCTTCATTACCCAGCTAGCATTGGACTCGCCAGGATGGACACGACTTGTCAGCACAATACAGGGCCGATTACCTGGAGAGAGAAAAATCATCGTCATAGTTTTTGTTGAAATTATATATATATATATATATATCATATACCATGGTGAGATGTGACTTTGTAAAACAATATAACACGACACTTGAGACAGAGTATTAAAGCATTTAACATCGCGTAAGTTGAATCTCTGTGAAATAAAAAAAGATCGATGCAGCTGTTAATTCACAAATCCACCATTATCTAAATATTATTACAGTGTTTTAACGCTGTGTTAAGTTGCATTTATTTGAAATAAACAATGCAGCTGTTAATTCACATGTCCAGTGTTTTAACATAAACATGCAAGTGTTAACTCCCATGACCATCAATAATAAAAGCCACACAGCATCCCACGAGCCACGGCATGTTTTTTACATTGGAAAAATCTTGCGGCACACCACTAACCACTAGGGCTGGGTTAAACGATTATTTTTGTAATCTAGAAAATTGTTTTTTGATGCATGGCTTAATCTAATGATTCATTTTTAAATCTGATTTGATTCGATTTCGATTTGATTATCTCCCCATAATTTGACCTAGTATATAGCAATTAACGCTAATTTATCTCCATGAAAAAAAACACATTTCTTCTAATATATTTTTATTAACAAGTTAAAAAATGAATTGTATTGAACAATACAACAATAAAGTGCACAATGGAATCCTATAACAACAAAAATAATAAATTCAACTTTCAATGAATACAACTATCTATAAACTATAAAGAACACAATCTGAATCAAAATATAACATTAAACAAATTCCAGCAGCTGTGTTTGTGTTACTGTAAGAGCGCCCCTCTCCATTGTGTGTGCGTCTGCTCAGGCTTAGGCGTGTGTGTGTTTGAGTGGACACATGCTCTGTGTACGCGAGGCTTACGTGGTGTGGTTTGGATGAATTTGAGGTTAATCATTGCAAACAAGTGAAAAAACATACACAAAACATACGGTGTCTTCTCCACACAAGCATCTCCCGTGTGCTGGTGCATCGCGGTAGTGCTTTTATGGTACGCTATCTCCATTTTGCACCGAATTGTTACCTTTAAGTGTAAAGTACTCCCATACGTTTGACATCCTATCCATTGCGAGATCTTTTCTTCTCCCCCGACTCGCTGCTACTTGATGCCGCGGCGGCCGCCACCAGTTTTTGATTCTGAATGATGACTCATCAACGTGCAGTTCTTGCGTCGATGACATCCCAGCCCGACTAACCACCTCACGCGCATCACTAAGTCTATTGGAGGAACGAGGCAATCAGCTTTGGTGTCACTGATTTGTTTGTATGAGTGGCGGTCCAACATGTCTGAATGCCGAAGGCATTGTGGCCTCTATGATATAATAATTGTGAGCAGGCCATTGGGAGCAGACGTCGTGTCACAGTCCGTTTGTCTTCTTATATTACAATATTTGCTGGAGCAATAAACACTCTAAGACATCAATCAAAAAGATGAATGCATACATGGGATTTGAACCACCAACACATTTCCTTACCAACCAAGCCATGTCCCAGCAGTATAATTAGGGGAATGATTAAGTAATAGAAAATTTAGAATGATTTAAACTGTCTTAATTTCCATCCATCTATTTTTTGTACCGCTTATCCTCATTAGGGTCGCGGATATGCTGGAGCCTATCCCAGCTGTCTTTGGGCGAGAGGCGGGGTACACCCTGGACTCTGCATTTTCTGTCTTGTCACTTCAGCCATCACCCCTAATTAGTTGATAGTTGGCGGTGATAAGAGTACAGTGACATTAGCGATGTTGGATTTTCACAGTAAATATCAAATTACTCTAAGCGTGGGAATATTTATAAAAATCAGTTTGATGGTTGCAATCACAAATTAATGCTATCAAGAAATCTGAATTTGTTGTCTCGTCAGTTTAGCCTTTGCCCCAATTAGTTGATAGGTGGCAGTGATAAGAAGCCAGTGACTTCTGTCTGATGGAATCTAACTGCATTAAATATGATGAATGCATAAGCAGGAATTTAACCAGGTACCTTTGTTTTGGGAAGCACATACTTTAACCAAGTCATGCCGTTGAATCCACATTTTATGTAATTTAGTAATGCATAATTTATGCCCATTTCTGCTGTGAAAATGTTCACAGAAAATAGGAAATTACAAATTAATATTTGTAACATCCTGAATAGGTAGCCGTTTGAATTGGTTAACAAAATGGAGGAGTAGTTAGCAAAATAAAAAAATAGGCGGAATAAAAAGAAGTAGAAGGAAGAAGAAGAAGAGGAATAAATCGATGAAAATGGCCGACTACAATAACGCGTGAATGCTTTCAGTGTTCACACAATAAAATGCATTCAGGAGCTAACTTTAGGATGAGTACTCACGTAGCTGGTGAATATCTTTATAGCTCTTGCTGGGAGGACAGGCAGTAATGGTGACGATTGGACAGGCGTTTCCAGCGAGAGTCGCAGCGAGAATCTGCTGCCGGAAAAACACCTTGGCAGGATCAATTGATCGATGCAGCAAGTTCAGATGAGTCTGAAAAACATGAAACGTTCTTATTAGAAACGACTATGTTATGGTAAATACAAATCTGTACTTTTGATATCATGTGATATCAATTGACAATCAATCAATTTTCACAACTGTCAAATTACAATAAAACAATAAGACATGCGATACCCCTGATTTTGTGTTCATTCTGATACTGAGTAAAATCCAGGCTGGTATTGGCTATACCAATCCCATATCGATTCTTTGTTTTAAATTCACCTGTCTCAGCATGTGAGCTCATTACACCCTCATCTACACTTCTATTTGTTCGATTCTCTTCTTAAAGTTTATAAGACATTGTTTTAAATGTAAGTTTTGTGGCTCTAGGCTATTTTTCTTTAGTGGGCATGTGGGAAAAATGGCTCTTTTCATAGTAAAGGTTGCCGACCCCTGTCCCCATCATCTCACAAATCTCATTCAAAGAGAAAAAAAGATTTTAATACTTGTGTTTTTTTTCTCGAGTTTTCTTTTTTATTTGTTTTTCCTGTGTAGCATTTTGTGATTGTGAAGAATGGAAAGTGCATTATAAATTGAATCCATTATTATTATTTTTTAAATTATTATTATTAACCTATTCTTCAATCGGTTCGATCAGCCATCGGCCCAGCACCCCCTGCTACAACCCCCCTCATCGACACCTTGAGTAGACAGCTACACCCTCACTTCCCCCTCCTGCACACAGCCACCTCCCACTGCTCAGCTAATCAGCTCAACTTCCTCACCAACATCCCCAAGCACACAGCCCCCCTGCTCCAACCGGACCCTCACAACATCCCAGGTGAGAAACCAGCTCCGGAACACCAAGGCGAAGAAGGCGGCAGGACCAGACGGCATCAGCTCCAGGCTCCTGAAGTCCTGCGCAGACGAGCTGTGCGGAATTGTTGAGCATATCCTCAACGTGAGCCTGAAGCTGGGGAGGGTGCCACAGCTGTGGAACACAAGACGCCAAGACGCCGCACCCCAAGGACCTCAGCAGCTACAGGTCGGTGGCATTAACACCCCACCTGATGAAGACCTTGGAGCAGCTGTTCCTTGCCAATCTCCGCCTCCTGGTGGGTTGGTGGACCCGCTTCAGTTCGCCTATCAACCTGGCACCAGGGTGCCTCCATCTTCCTCCAACACAGTCCGAGTCCAACACCTGGAGAAACCTGGGAACACTGTGAGAATCATCATCTCCAGTGCGTTCAACACCATCCAGCCAGCACCTCTGAGACATCTGGAGCACACAGGAGTGGACCTGCACCTCACATTGTGGATACTGGACTACCTCACCAACCATCCACAGTATGTGATGACACGGGACCGACATGGTTGTCTACAGTACGGGGGCCCTGCAGGGAACGGTCCTGACTCCGTTCCTTTTCACCCTCTACACTGCTGACTTTTAATATAACACACCAACCTGCCACCTGCAGAAGTTCTCTGACAACTCTGCAATCGTCGCCTCATCACAGGACTTTGTGGACTGGTGCCAGCGGAACTGACTCCAGATCAACGCAGGGAAAACCAGAGAACTGGTGTTAGATTTCCACAGGTGCATCCACTCGCCTCCAACACCAGTGAACATTCAGGGAATGGACATTGAGATGGTGACATCTTATAAGTCCCTGGGTGTTCACCTCAACAATAGACTGGACTGGACTCATCACACAAACGCTGTATACAGGAAGGGCATGAGCAGACTCTATCTGCTCAGGAGACTGAGGTCTTTTGGAGTGCAAGGGGCACTCCTCAAGACGTTCTATGACTCTGTTGTGGCTTCAGCCATTTTCCAGGGAGTGGTCTGCTGGGGCAGCAGCATTTCGGCTGCGGATAGGAAGAGACTGGATAAGATCATCAGGAAGGCCAGCTCTGCCCTGGGTTGCCCCCTTGACCCAGTAGAGGTGGTGGGAGAGAGGAGGATGTTGGCTAAGCTATCATCCATGTTGGAGAACGACTCCCACCCCCTGCAGGACACTTTAACAGCACTTGAGAGCTCCTTCAGCGATAGACTGCTTCACCCCAAGTGTGTGAAGGAGCGATATCGCAGGTCTTTTCTTCCTGCAGCTGTCAGGCTATACAACAGGGGTGCTCACACTTTTTCAGCATGTGAGCTACTTTTAAAATGACTGAGTCAAAATGATCTACCCACTACAAAAATGCAAAACATCTATTTATTTTCAAATGTATTGAGGATTATTTGTACGTACAATGTATGTTGATGTACCTTACATAACCAAATGAGCCAATATTGCAAAACACACATAATTAACAGTTAACATTTTTTGTAATTACCTCCACATTACTCCCCATTTCCCTTCTTTGGTACTGCGATGGTAGAATGGCATATGAGGCAAACGCACTTCCAAAAAGACATTGTGAAAAAAAGTCCACCTCCCATTCCGTATGGAAGTGATATGTTTTTGCCTTTTTACTTGGTCCAGTTTTTGCCTTTTTACTTGGTCCAGCTCCTTCACTCATTTTAGTGACCATAAACTTTAGCGAGGGCTTAAAATCTAACGCAATTCGCCGACTAGCTTAGAACTTTGCATCGCTGTTTACGCATGAGCGGTGACCTAAAATTCAAAATTCAGTTGTCATCTGACTGGTTGTCCTGTATGTCAATCAAGTAACGGGGATGGATGATAGGCTGACATCGTAAGTTCTGCTGCACTTAGAGACGTTGTTTGATTTGATTGGTCGCCCGAAGGGCAACATTCAGTTGTCATCTGAATGGCTGCCCTGTATATCAATCAAGTGATTGATGCGAGGATGATATTTTTTTAATGTCACGCCGCGATCGACCAGCGATCGACCAGTACCACCTCCGCGATCGACCGGTAGATCGCGATCGACTTAATGAGCACCCCTGCTGTACAACCAGCACCGCTCCCAATAGACTTCTACACTGCTATGTACATCTGTGTAATACTTGCTTTTATAGTCAGTATAGTTACTCCAGACCCCATTCACTGTGCAATATCTGATCAACCTCCATGTGCAATATTAAGGGCTCTAAATGCAATATACTAAGTTCTATGTGAAGTATTTCCATAATGCCTCATATTAACTCTCTAACAAGATCTCAGTGTATAGACTGGTCATATATCTCATCTCGTCTCATATTATCTACATACTGTATTGTATATAACTCTGGGAAAAACTGTTGATTTTTGTTAATACTTGGGTCGTTTATATTGTTTATTTTTCTATATTGTGTATTTTGTACTGCTTAACTGACTCTGTACTCTTGCTGCTGTGCAATACAAATTTCCCCACTGAGGGACGAATAAAGGCATATCTTAATCTTAATCTTGTGGCGTCAGTCATTTTCCAAGGAGTAGTCTGCTGGGGTAGCAGCATTTCGGCTGCATACAGGAAGACACTGGATAAGATCATCAAGAAGGCCAGATCTGCCCTGGGTTGCCCCCCTTGACCCAGTGGTGGTGGTGGGAGAGAGGAGGATGACGGCTAAGCTGTCATCCATGTTGAAGAACGACTCCAACTCCCTTCAGGAAACTTTGACGGCACTGGAGAGCTCCTTTAGCGATAGACTGCCTCACCCGAAGAGTGTGAAGCGTGTGTAGCTGTCAGACTGTACAACCAGCACTGCCCCCAATAGACTTTACACCGCTATGTACATCTGTGTAATACTTTTCATATTCAGTATATTTATTCTATTCTCCATTCACTCCATTCACTGTGCAATATCTGATCAAGTTCCTTGTGCAATATCAAGCTCTAAGTGCAATAGATTCCGTTCTAAAGGCAATATTCATAATGCCTCATATTCCATATTCAATTCACTACCAAGATCTCATAGTGTACATACTGGTCATATATTTCTTTTCATATTTCGTATTATCTTGTAAACTGTATAATCCTGGGTAAAATTGTTAATTTGTTAATACTTTTAGGTTGTTTATATTTTTTATTTTTAGATTTATCTTATCTTATCTTATACCTCACGATCTGAAACTTTGGCATCATTTAATACAGGCATATAACATTCTGACTACATTCATGGGTCAGAAAAGTGGAAAAAGCATAATGGGTACCTTTAGAAAATTCACAACAAAGATTCCAGTTAAATAATGTTTCCCCCTAGCATTGTAGTGCATCAAGAGTGACTTTTCCCACACTTCATCCCAAAGCAGGGAGAACTTGTGTGCCAACTTGTGTTAAAACAACCCAGCAATGTAAATAATTTGACCCAGCATTGGTAGAATATATAACCAATATATAGTGTTACACCAACCTAGCATTTTAAATAATTTGACCCAGGATTTGAGTACAGTATATGACTAACATATGCAGTTAAAATAACCCAGCCTTGTAATTATTTTGACCAAGCATTTAGGTGGAATAATTGAACTCATCTGCTGGGTTAAAATGGAACAACCCAACCAGGTCAAAACAACGGACGTTGGGCTGGTGTTAAAGTAACCCTTTGCCTGGGTTAGTGTGTATTTTACTAGGTGAACTTCACCCTCAGAAATGAAAATAGCCACATACAGTGAAATAATAAGTGGATAGTGAAATTATGTGACACTGACTTACCCTTAGAGTAGAGTAAGTGTAGGGGTAATGGTAGGCCAGGTAACACACATCCTCATTGTTTTTGAAGGTGATGGTAAACGTCAGCGTATAAAATGTTGTTTTCCGGCTGCCACGAACTGGACAGAAATGGTTTCTGCAGGATAAAATTAACAATGTGAGTAAAACCCTATCTTCATTCACTTCAACTTCTCCTTCTCTCACCGTTCTCCTCAGAAGCTCCAGCAACAGAGAAGCCATTCAAACGGGAGCTACTACTGCTGCTGCTACTCTTTGTGGACTTCCACTCTGCATTTAACGGAAACCTATTATGGTCATTTTCGGCCCTTTGTATTTAGTTGTGGACTCCTGTACAGCAGCTACACATGATAACCTGCACAGAAAGCTTTCTAGATTTCCCAGAATCTGCACCTAATCCAGCTGTATTTCATTTGCTTTCCAAAATGGTTTGTTTTAACTTATTCCACCCAGAGCCTACCAGACACGCCCACTCTGCTGTGATTGGTCCCTCTCAGTTTGTCCAGCTAACAGCTGTACAGCTTGTACACAAGGAAGCCATCACAGTGAGGCAGTGTTAGAAAAAAACTTTCTGAAACCCAGCGTTCAGAACCATTTCAACCTCATTATCTGGAACTTTGGCATTGTTTAACACGAGAAGACAGCATTGTGACAACATATAAAGGTCAAAAAAGTGGAAAAAGCACAATAGGTCCCCTTTAATATTGACCTTTGAATGCCCTGGAGCCTCCACATGTGTCTGGGTAATTCATTCTTACCTGAAATAACAAATTTCAGTCCCAGACCTGAGCCAGTGGGGTTGACCATTCAGTGCATCCCGTACAGAGTAGAGCACTGGCTGCATTCCTGTGATACATAAACGCACAAACAAATATTTCAGGAAATGAAATAATAAATGAAAAAACCCTCTAATTTCAGCTTGTAAAATCAAAATTATTTATCATATTCACTTAATTTAAATTGAGATTAAACATATCTTCAGACACATAAAAGGGCAGTTGTTTAGCATGAAAATTAACGTGTATGGTAGAGTTGACTTCTGAGCCTGAAGAAGTGTTGTTTTCGTCGATGATGACAAAACGATGACAAACCTTTTTTCATGACAAAAACGAGGCAAGCTAAACATGAGTTGTGAGTGAGTTTTAGTTGAGGAGGTGATGCTGGTTGAAATTGTTAGCATGTAGCCAGATGTTTCAAATGTATTATATTTCTGCCTTTTGTGTGTGTACTCTTTAAGTCAAAAGCTAAAACACAGAAATGCATCCCAGCTTAGCATGGGTTGCCTTTCTTGCTCAACAAACCACGGTGATGGGGCCAACAGGAGCACTTTTGGTCGGAACAACGCACTGATTGTCAAAATACTTTAAATACAGTATAATCCATCCGAAAGAAAAACTGCCTCATCACACAGATATTCTTTCCAAAGTACGTTACAACAAAGTTGTGTTAAGGGCCATCCATAATTTTCAACATTTTCACAAGAGTACAAAGAGTACTCTTTTGAGCAACCCCCCCTAAAAAGAGTACAATCCCAAATGAAAAATGTTGATAGGTCCATGACCAACTGACCCAATACAGCCAGGAAATTCAAACATGTCCAATAGTGTTCTCTGGCTGTATTTTGGGACTCTGGTCAATCAGTCACTGCCCATCAACATTGTATTAAACACGAACAAGATAAAAAATTATATCAAATGCCTCTTTTTTGTATTTTTCTTTCAAGAAAATACAAATGTATTACAAATTTGGTCTTTTTGTATTGTTCTTTCTATCAAATGATACATGTAGAAAAGTCCTGATGCAACAACTGTTTTCCACAGGATTTTTTAAACAAGGGAATACTTCTTGTATACACACATGATTACTCAAGGAGCAGAAGAGTTGCCCCTGGTTTCCAAAAGCCTGAGGAGATAAAATCTTCTTTGAAATGATGGACACAACCCTTGAACTCAACTCAATGCGAAGTATGCAATAAAGATGCCACAACTGTTTTGAAAAGGCTTAACAATCACACCTATAGTCTAGTCAGTGTATCACAGGAAGTGAAAATCACATTGATTGTTACTGCACTGTCCACAAAGTCAAATTCACCACCACAGAGTCATTCAGAAAATGGCAATCACAGCCAGGTCCATGCACAAATATAGAAAATAAACACAGAGCTGGCGAATAGATTCAGGATGGTCGGTTTAGTTTTGATCTTCTCCATTTTCGCAACGGCACTTCGGAACAAATCCTCCCTGCTCGATTCCTTCGATTTGGAACCTTTCCAAGCCGCCTGGCCAGCCGCGACAGCGTCCTTCCGCTTTCTTTCCGAACGCACAAAGCAGTAAACATTGATGTATTGTTCGTATGCATTGCTCGGTGAGCGATGAATGGCAGTAATTCTCTTTTTGATGAACGAAAATAGGTCATCGAAATCACCGGGGTCAGCCATTGTTTGATTGTTGTGTTGGAATGCGAAGCACGCAGAGCTACGTGGAGTATCGCGTGGACTGGTACGCTCTCGCGCTAGCATACAACGACAGGGGACCAGTCTATTCGCGCTGAAATTTGACTGCGTCCCGCGGTTCGAACATACAGACATCGACATTTTCTGGTTTTCAAAAAAGCGTACGTTGATGTCTTAACCCCCTCCCCCCCTCGTACGGTTTGTACGCTCGTGAAAATGTTGAAAATTATGGATGGCCCCTTACGATATTGTAACATTCTGCACTCAGCAAAACACCATACCAGATAGGCGGAACAACTATGATGATCACCTCTGTGATCACCTCTTAGTGTGACGATCGCCTCCCCTCGTTCTTGCCTTGAGCCTCACTTGTTTAACACCAGTGAGTATTAAAGAACATTTCACCACTCAAACCTGCATCTGCACTCTGTGGTCAAACGCGGGAACGTAACAGAAAGAACCAGCCAAACTATGAACCACGCTGAGCGGGACCCCGCCAAGAAGACCCTACGCTCCCAAGCGCAACGCCTTGGAAAACAGGAGAAGTAACTTACCGCTATGGGAACTTGCCTCCAGGAACTGTCGGCGCGTCAAGACTGGGCGCCTGCCTCAACACGCTGCTCGCGGCGCTCCCTCCTGATGACAACACGGCGGTCAGCGCAATCGGCCCTCCAGCCCACGCCAACCCACCCGCCTGCCCACAGCTGTCCAGACTCAAGCGCTTCACTGGAGATTCTGGCAACGTACGACCCGTCCTCACACAGAGGACTCACACGGAGGACTCACATGGAGGCCTTCCCCTGCGAGCGAGCGAGGCGAGGCGAGCCAGCTCTCGGGGCGAGCCAGAGCGTGGGCCATGGCGGAGTGGAGTTGTCGCGCCCCCTCATGCGTCACATATGCGGCCCCGCCGGGAAGAGAGGCCTCCCAGGCCCTGCTCACGTTGCGCCAGGGGCGGCGCCAAGTCTCTGATCACACCATCGAATTCCGCACCTTGGCCTCCCAGAGCAATTGGAACACTACAGCCCGCCTGGACACTTTCTTCCTCAGGCTGGCAAGCCACATCAGGGCTCACAAGATCCTGCTTGGACTTCCGGCCAATTTGGATGACCTCAACAAGCAGCTGAGCGGCCACGAAAAGGCGAGCCTCCAGCAACATGGACGCACCATGCCCTCACAAGGAACGACCAGCCCCGGGCCCCGTGTCTACACCCCCGTCCTGCATCCGGTGATTGACACTGCCTCGGCTTGGATACTGGATAAACCCATGCAGCTAGCAGGCAACCGGCTCACTGTCGAGGAGAGGGGACATCTGCACCTCTGCATCTACTGCGGTGAGGCTGACCATCCTATCTCCCGCTGTCCCACTCGGCTTTCCCGGGCTCCTCATCGTCGCTCCAGCCAGCCGTCGCCTGCTGGCTCTCCCGCTAGGGGGCAGTCTCCTGCTGCCGCCAGAATGCAGCTTCAAGGTACGCTGTCATGGATTGACATTCAAGCGCTTGTTGACTCCGGTGCCGATGACAGTTTCCTGGACAAGACTTTTGTAAAGCGCTCTGCCATACCTATGGTCAGGCTCCCTGAGCCCAAGAAGGTTCACTCCCTTGACGGTCGTCTCTTGGCTTGCATTAATTACCAGACCAAACCGCTCAGCCTCTGACAATCTGGCAACCACTGCGAATTGTTGAGCTTTTTTATAATCCCCTCTCGCTCTCCACCCATTGTTCTCAGTTTAACCTGGCTCCTTAAACATAACCTATGTATTGACTGGCCGTGCTCCATTGCCCTAAACTGGAGCGTGTTCTGCCACACCCATTGCCTCTGCTCTGCCGCCAGCCACCCCTCACCCTCACCCTCACCGCCCCCCCCCCCCCCCCAACCTGAGATTATTGATCTTTCGGGGCTCCCGTCTGTCTACCATGACTTGAGAGCGGTCTACAGCAAGAACAAAGATCCCCCCCCCCCCCACTTCCCTTATGACTGTAGCATCGACCTCCTCTTGGGGGCCACCTTACCCTCTTCCCACCTATACAACCTATCCAAGCCTGAGATGAAAGCCCTTGAGTACCACATCTCCTCTTCTCTGTCTGCCAGTCTCATCCGACCATCTTCTTCCCCCCTCGCCGCAGGTTTTTTTTTGTTGAAAAGAAAGACAAGTCGCTATGTCCTTGCATTGACTATCATGCCCTCAATCAAATTACCATAAAAATAAGTATCCCTTACCCCACTGGACTCGGCCTTCACATCACTTCACACTGCCAGGTTTTTTACTAAGCTCGACCCTTGCAATGCCTATCAACTTGTGCGCATCTGTGGCGGTGGCGAATGGAAGACGGCATTTAACACACACATCGGCCACTTTGAGTACCTGGTCATGCCCTTCGGCCTCACTAACGCCCCCACCGTATTCCAAAACCTCGTCAACGACATCCTTTGCGAAATGCTCGGCTGCTTTCTCTTCGTATACCTTGATGACATCCTTATTCCCCCCCCCCCCCTTGAGGCATACGTCCAACAAGTCCGCCTAGTTCTCCAACGACTTCAAGGGAATAGACTATTTGTTAAGGCAGAGAAATGCTGCTTCCACATGTCATCCACCCCATTTCAAGGGTTTGTCGTGGAGAAAGACCAGCTTAGAGCTGACGCCACAAAATCCAGGCTGTAGCCAACTGGCCTGTTCCTATCTCTCGGAAGCACTTATAGAAGTTTCTGGGATTTGCCAACTTTTACCGCCGCTTCATCCACAATTTCTGCCGCGTTGCAGAACCCCTTACCAGACTCACTTCCATCAAGATCCCGTTTGTTAGGACCCCAGAAGCAGACTCTGCTTTTAATACACATAATGCTCTTTTCACTTCTGTGCCTGTCCTGGTGCACCCTAACCCATCTCTCCCTTTCTGTGTTGAGGTTGACGCCTCCGACACGGGTGTGGGGGCCGTCCTCTCCCAGCGCTCAACCACCGACCAGAGACTGCACCCCTGCGCCTTCTTCTCCTGACGCCTGACCCCAACAGGCTGTAATTACGACATTGGCAAAAAGGAACTCCTGGCCGTCGTACTGGCTCTCCAAGAGTGGAGGCACTGGTTGGAGGGCCCAGTTCTTCACTGGCTTTAACTTCCTTATCACCTTCCGCCCAGGGTCCCAGAACATTAAGTCAAACGCCCTGTGCAGCATTTACAGGGCTTGGCAATAACGTTGTACCGATGGCCCGGGGCAAGTTAAAACAAAATTCGGGCAAGTAAATCCAATCATTAATATTCCCGTCGGGCAAGTACACTAGCATGCCGTACTGCCAAGAGTTTTTTTTAAAGCGGTTCTTGTTGGGTGTTGGTAAAACACGGACTGCGTAATTCTGGTGGTAATTTGCAAACCAATCCTTGCAAATCTTGAAATGGACCAATCAGAATCGTTTATTTAGACCGCGGTCCGTAATCCACAATCCGCGTTTTACCCACACCCGTTCTTGTTCGCGATCAACCAATCAGCGATCGTTTTACTAGGAAAACATCTATAATGGCGTCCCTGCCAACATCGTCTAATTCTTCAACAACTTCTGAAGGAAAACAGCAAAAAGTGATGAAGCAGTGCCTCCTAAACAAGTATTTTATTAGCGGCAGCAAATCAAATGATGGCACAGGTGAGTGAATCACATTGCTGTGACAATTTGAAGTGGTCACAATGAAACACCACCCATTAGATCCAATACCAAGTGCTGATTTTGCACAAGCTACAAAACCTAGCGGTTTCATTTCTCTGTGTATTTTTCTCACCTTTGCTTCACAAATTATTGTTTGACCATTGAGCATTTTTTTCTGTATTAAAAACACTTTACTAGTACACAAATGTGTCTAATCAATAATGTTTCATTGTGGTGCACAACTTATAAATATCACTGCTTACTACGACTACCATGTGTAAGGTAGCATGGCTTGCCATGTTAACATACATCTCCACAAATTTTCAGACATTCCTCCAAATACAATGCATCAGTACTATTATCTGATGAATTATCAGCATATATTGATATATGATATCATTATGGCAGTCTTTTCATTTTACATGGGGCAGGTTCGGGCAAGTAGTTCTCACCTTAAGGATTCCCCATGGGCAAGTCATTTTTGTTTTTAACGTAGAGCCCTGATTTATGCCACTTCCACTGAGCAGACCACCCAGGACCCCATCCTTGCATCATCGGGGGCCTCCAGTGGGACATCGAGAGGCAGGTCACGGAATCCCTCCAGACGGTCCAGTCCCCCAAGGCGTGCCCACCTCAACACTTGTTCGTCACCACAAGATCAACCGCACCATCTTCCTCCTTT
Source organism: Doryrhamphus excisus (assembly GCF_030265055.1). NCBI lineage: Eukaryota > Metazoa > Chordata > Actinopteri > Syngnathiformes > Syngnathidae > Doryrhamphus > Doryrhamphus excisus. The sequence continues at coordinate 1,146,645 of NC_080476.1, read as the reverse complement.
GCCAGTGCTTTTGGTGGTCCACCCTCCGAGCGTACACCAAGAGGTTTGTGGCCGCCTGTTCGGCCTACGCCCGGAACAAGGCCTCCCACCAGGCCCCTGCAGGGCTCCTCCAGCCCCTGCTCATCCCATCCCAGCCGTGGTCCCTCATCGCTGTGGATTTTGTTACTGCCCCCCCTCCAGTGGCAAGACCACCACCTTCACCATCGTGGACAAATCCACCACTTCGTCGCCCTCTCCAAGCTCCCCTCAGCCCTGGAGGCCGCTCAGCTCATGGTCCGCCACGTTTTTCGCCTTCACGGCATCCCTTTGGAGGTGGTTTCTGACAGAGGGACCCAGCTTTCATCCGCAGTGTGGGGGGCCTTCTGCAAGTCCCTGGGGGCGGCCCCCTGCCTTACTTCCGGCTACCACCCACAGCGCAATGGTCAGATCGAACGGACCAACCAGGACCTGGAGGCAGCCATCCGGTGCGTGTGCCGACAGCCCGAACAGCCCACCACATAGGCCACCGACCTCCCGTGGATCAAGTACGCTCATAACTCTCAGATCAGTTCTGCCACAGGCCTGTCCCCGTTCTATGCCGCCTATAGTTTTTCCAGCCACCAGCATTCCCCACACTAAAACCAGACTCCACAGTCCCGTCAGTGGCTGCCCATCTTGACCAGGCACGCTCGGCCTGGCGCAACACCAGGTCCGTCCTCTCCAGAACATCCGAATGGAACCAACAGGTAGCCAACCGCCACCGGACACCTGCACCGCACTACCAGGTGGGGCAAAAAGTGTGGTTGTCTTCCTGTGACCTGCTCTCACTGTGGATTCTAGAAAGCTGGCCCCCAGGTTTGTCGGTCTCTACCCCCTCACAAAGACCATCAACAGGGTTTCCGTCAAGTTGCGCCTCCCAGAGTCTCTCAAGTGCAACCCGGTATTCCATGCTTCTTGCATAAAACCAGTCACCCTCAGCCCTCTTAGCCCACCCGAGGTGCCTCATCCCCCCTCAGGCTGGTCGACGGTCATCCTGCATTCACGGTCAAGGCAATATTAGACGTGAGAAGAAGGGTCAGGGGTTTCCTGACCAGTTCTGGTCGACTGGGAAGGATATGGCCCAGAGAAGCGCTCGTGGTTCTCGAGGTCCCTCATCCTCGACCCACGCCTCCTCACTGATTTTTACCGCCGGTTTCCCCGAGAAGCTAGGTTAGCAACCAGGAGGCGCTTATTATCTTTTCTCACCCTTAGTCTTAGCCCTGGTGTGCAGCCTGCTGCTGCCATCAGCGCCCTTCGTTCGCCCTCCTTCTTGCCTTGAGCCTCGTTGTTTACCACCAGTGAGTTATTAAAGAACTTTTAACCACTCAAACCTGTATATGCATGTTGTGGTCCACTGCGGGAACGTAACCAACAGCCTGCTTTTATTGAGGTCCAAGAAGCCACAATTCCTACAAGGGCGACTGTCACTGCCTTAACCCACACCACAACTAACTCCAACATGGGGTCTTGTCCTCCCTCACTTCCTGCCTGTTACTTCCTATCCTTGCCCAACCCCACATCCTGCCACAAGTTCTCTTTTTGGGTTGAGATCCAGGCTCTGACTTGGCCCGTCTAGAAGCTTCACTTTGTTCTTCCTGAGCCATTTTTGTGTCACTCCAACTGTATGTTTTGGATCATTATCCTGCTGAAAGATAAACCTCCTTTCAAGGTTCAGGCTTTTTGCAGACGTTTTATACGTTTCTGTTTTTTTTTTTACAATCTTTCCTTAAAAACAGCCAAGCGCTCACGTTCAATAGAAAATCTTTGGCAGTAGCTTCTTAACAACAGCAGAGCCTTTCCACCAAAATATCGTACTATTGGGGATGCTCACTCTCAAACAGGAAGTCCCTTCTCCAGGATGTGAATGTATTTTGCACTATTCATCATCCCTTGTACATGGACAAGCTCACCAGGACCAGAGGAAGACAAACAGCTCCATAGCATTATGTTCCCACCTCCTTGTTTCAGGGTAGGGATGGTATGAGTCGGATCATCAGCTGTGTTGGCTTTGCACCAAACACACTTCTTGGTCTGTGTTTGCCAAAAACACATTTTTTTAGCATTTTAAATTTTTCAAGTTCAATTTTGGATTGACCGGATCATTCTGTCCCACATTGCTGCAAACAAGCCTTGAGATGTTGTTCTTCAGGTGTGGCATTTTCTTTGCAAAATGCCCATAGAGACCTTCTTTGTACAAAGTGTGGGATGTATAAACTTGTGTACATTAGTCCCAGCAATCTGGAGAGACTGCTTCAGGCCTTCAAGAGTTGCAGAGAGGTTTTCTCTTGCTTCCCTGAGCAGTTTCTCTTGCCTTTTACTGTTCTTCTTCTGTACAAGTGATGCAACACTAGTTTTTGGCACATTGAGGGCACCTGTGATGGCTGCATAGCTTTGGCCATCTCTATGCTTCTCTGGAACTTTCTTTGTGAGGTCTTCTGACAGCTCCTTTGACTTTATGACTGTTGTTTGCTGACAAGCATGGAGTGACTATGGACATGGACAGGTGATTACTGGGCACAATTTATAGAGAGTAATGGAGCCTATAAGAGTCACAGGTCTGTAAATGCAGGCTTGTGAGACTATGATGCAAGAGTTTTCGGTTTGCGAATAAAAATGACAACTTTGGTGCAATGGTGTGAATACTTTTGCAACAATGAAATACAGACTTCATTAATTTAACTTTTTCTAACTTAATTTAACTTTTTTGCATATTTCACTTATTGGAGCCATTTTGGGAAACTATGCGTCTGTGATAAATGAGGGAACACTGTACCCTTGTAAATATTTTCCTCATCCAAAGAAATCTGTCTAAAGCTAGACAAACATTTGTAGTTTTTGTCGACTAAAACTGGACTATAACGATCACATACAGATATGACTACAATGTGACTAAAACAACACCTAAACAGTAAATAGACATTACCACCATATCATTCTCACTGCTGCTGGTTGTCAAGATAGCTTAGCAAGTTAGCAATTTAATGCCAACTGACACAAGGACATGGAATTGTGACTCCTCATATCATGTCACAATTTTTCATTGAAATGATCCAAACTTGATGCAACAAAGCAAACCGGTCTCACCATAGTTGAATTGGCTGTTACTTTTCTCACAGTTGATGACATTAAAACGATAGGGAACGCCAGGCACCATGTTACTGACTTCAAAGTAAAACCACTGAGTGTGCTGGCAACAGTTGGCATCTGCATTCAAAATGAGGTCGTATTCATATCTGTAGAGGAAAAGAAATTACATCATCAAAATTGACTAGAGGAGGCAATTTCTGAAGAAATTGCATGTTAATGAGATGATAGATGAAGTCATGAAAATGCGAAGTTGAAGGAAAAGTGGCAAATTTTGGAATGTAAAACATAGCCAGAAAGTTTTAACGTTCGAAGATTTTAATCAGGGATGCTCCAATGTCGGCCGATTTCTCAAAAACACGTGATCCATATGTGCCAATAAATGTCTTCGGACTCCAAATGTGACTTTTTACGACAGTGATACTTTGTTTTTAAAACAAGCAATGTGGTTAGTTTGGAGCTTGTTTTTTTCCCACAGGGAAGTGGGTATTACTTCCATTGGCTAACACTATTTGAAACTGTTGAATGGTGGGGCCGATCAATAGCACTCATCATAAATAAATGTACAGTTAATGCATGTGATTGGTATCTGTATCAACTTCACTCTCGAATGATCGGTATCGGAAGCATACAATACAACCCTTTTCAGAGCATCCCTGGTTTTAATGGGTTGAGAAAGCTTTTCAATACGAATTCAATCCAATTCAATTCTCATTCATTCATTCATCTCTGTGTGATGTTCTCCCCTTCCGTGTGGGTCTCCAGTTACTCCATTTCCTACCACATTACAAAAACATGCATGTTAGATTAACTGGCGACTCCAAATTGTCCATGGGTATGAATGAATGAAGGTGAGTGAATGATTGTTTGTCTATATTTGCCCTGCAACTGGCTGGCGACCAGTCCAGGGTGTACCTCGTCTCTCACCCAAAGACAGCTGGGATAGCCTCCAGCATATCCGTGACCTTAGCGAAGATAAGCCACACAAAAATGGATGGATGGATGCATGGACAAATTTTACTGAAATTATGTGAAATTTGTGGAAAAGCGTAAAATTTATAATTTCAGTCATAAAGCAAATAGTTTGCATTGTTCTAATTAGCTTAATTTGTGTTTGGAATGTTGCCTCAATGTACCCACAAGCCATTGCCTAGTTGTGCCACTTCCAAGCCTGGATAACCAGACAGGGTTGTGTCAGGAAGGGCATCCAACGTAAAAATTTTGGCAACCCAAATATGCAACTCAAACACGCTACTTCCATATTGGATCGGTCGAGGCCCGGATTAACAACAACTGCCATCGTTGCTGTTGACCTACAGGGTGCCGGTGGAAATTGAGTTACTGTTGGTCAAAGAAGGAGAGGAGGAAGATGTGTCTGTAAGAAGAGAGAGAAGAGGAGCGCCAAGAACCTAGAACTGAGAGTAGTGACTTTGAATGTTGGAACTAACAGGAAAAGAGAGAAAGTTGGTTGACATGATGCAGAGGAGGAAGGTACACATACTATGTGTCCAGGAGACCAGGTGGAAAGGTAGCAAGGCTAGAAGGTTAGGAGCAGGGTTCAAGTTGTTCTATCATGGTGTAGATAGGAAGATAAATGGAGTGGGAGTTATTCTGAAGGAGTGGGGTAAGAATGTCCCAGAGAGAAAAGGGTGTTGAGTCTGAATCTAGAAATTGAAGGTGTGTTGTTCAATGTTGTTAGTAGGTATGCGCCACAAGGTAGGATGTGAAGCAAAAGAGGAATTCTAGCTGGACCTTGATGAGGTGATTAAGGATCAACCGATACATCGACCGGCCGATATATCGGGCCGATATTTGCGTTCTTTACTTGAATCGGTATCGGCCGATGCGCGCGTGCGTTCGCCGATGTATTTTTCCGCCGCACGATTTACAGACAGGCATCTGCCGGGCAGCTCTGTGTTGCCGGAAGTGCTCCCAGCGACACTACAATATAGTTTAGTTTGTGGGTGTGAAAACCAGGAATGCTGCTGAAAGCTTCATCTTTAAAAGTGCCTACCGTTGGAATTAGGGAGCTGTTGATGTAGTTGGAGGCTAATATGTACAGATGTTACCAACACCGCTTTAATGGCAACCTTGGCAATTCAGTCCCATGGTGTTTGGAGGAGTTTCATTCAGCCAACGCCGGGCTGAGGTTAAATGCGTTTCGTGTTGTGTGTGTGCACTCTCTCCGAGCATGCACGCGCGCGCACACACACACACACACACAGAACGAATTGGAGCAGCCGTGTCTGCTATCAGAGGTCTTTAGCGTGTTCAACACAAACTTTAATGATGAGAGAAATGTTTTATATATCGTACTTAATTGTGTCAGTGTGATGTGTTTGTGTGTGTGGAGGCGGGGGGTGTGCGTCTCACTGCGGAGCAGTCATCACATCGATGCCAGATAAAACTTGAGAAATGTTTTGCACATGGTTGAATATTTATTCCTTTTAAAGTTGATAATGCCGTTTAAATGTGTGTTTAAGAAAGCTGAATCCTACTGTGTTCAGTGTCTACGTTTCAATAAATATTTGTTTAAACTTGATACCTGTAATATTTGTTATTATTGTTATTTTTTCATGTAAATTGAGGAAGCAAAAGCAGTATCGGCCACAATTATCGGCCATCGGCTAAGGGCGATGGAAAAATATCAGTATCGGCCCGAAAAAAACATATCGGTCGATCCCTAGAGGTGATGCAGAGCATGTATGGACATGTATGTTGGTGCAGGAAATAGGGATGATGAAGAGGGGACGCATAGGTTTTGTATTCAGGAGAGGAACACAGAAGGACAAATTGTGGTTGACTTTGCAAAAAGAATGGAAATGGCTGGAGTGAATACTTTCTTCCAAAAGAGAGAGGAACTTAGGGTGACCTATAAAAGTGGAGGTAGGAGTACACAGGGAGACTACATCTTGTGTAGTAATCAGTGCTGTAATCTGAAGATCAGTGACTGCAAAGTAGTGGTAGGTCAAAGTGCAGCCAGACAGCGTAGGGTGGTGGTGAGTAGAATGACGTGGTTCAAGATGAAGAGGGCAAAGGACAGACGACAAAATGGTGGAAGCTGAAACAAGAAGAGTGTTGTAGGACTTTTAGGCCGGAGTTAGACAGGCTCTGGTTGGTCAGGAGGTGCTTCCAGATGAATGGACAACTACAGCAAATGTGATCAGGGATCAGGTAGGAGAGTACATGGTGTGTCATCTGGAAAGAAAGCAGACTTAGTGGTGGAATGAGGAGGTGCAGGAGTGTATACAGCAAAAAAGGTTAGCTAAGAAGAAGTGGGACATTGAGAGGACTCAAGAGAGTAGACAGGAGTACAGAGAGATGACATGTAAGGTGAAAGTAGAGGTGGCCAATGCCAAACAAGAGGTCAATAACGACTTGTACACTGGTAGCAGTATAGTTCCTGACTGGATCATGTTTTCCTAATAGAATCTTTGGTGGTGAGAAGATGCCTCGGGAATGGAGGAGAAGTGTGTTGGTGCCCATTTTAATAGTGATGTGCAGAGCTGTGGGAACTGTGGTATTGTATGAGGAAACGACAGAGAAGAGTGACAGAGAAGTATGTCCAAGTGGTGCAGGACATGGATGAGGACTGTAAGACAGTGGTAAGATGTGCTGTAGGTGTGACAGAAGAGTTCAAGGTGGAGGTGGGACTGCATCAGGGATCCAATCTGAGGCCCTTCTTGTTTGCTATGGCGATGGACAGGCTGACAGATGAGGTGAGACAAGAATCTCAGATGACATTGGGATTTGTAGTGAGAGTAGGGAACAGGTGGAGGAGGTGCTGGAAAAGTGGAGGTTTGAAAGAGTGAGGTTACAGGGAGAAGAGATACAGAAGGTGGAGAATTTGAAGAACTTTGGGTCAACAGTTCAGAACAATGGAGATTGTGAAAAGGAGGTGAAGAAGCTTGTGCAGGCAGGATGGAACGGGTGGAGAAAAGTGTCAGGTGTGATGTGTGATAGAAGAGTTTCAGCTCAAATGAAAGGAAAGGTATACACAACTGTGGTGAGACCAGCCATGTTGTTTGGTCTAGAGACAGTGCCACTGAGCAAAAGACAGGAAGCACAACTCGAGGTAGCAGAGATGAGGATGCTGAGGTTCTCATTGGGAGTGACCAGGATGGATAGGATCAGGAATGAGTACATCAGAGGGACATCATTTGTTAGAGGCCTTGGAGATGAAGTCAGAGAGGCCAGACTAAGATGGTTCGGACATGTCCAGAGGAGAGATAGTGAACATATTAGTAGAAGGATGCTGCATTTAGAGCTACCAGGTCGGAGGGGTAGAGGAAAACATGAAGAGCAGGTTCATGGATGTTGTGAAGCAGGACATGAGGGTTGTTGTGTCAGAGAGACAGATGCAGAAGACAGGGTTGGATGGAGGCCATTGATTTGCTGTGGTGACCCCTAAAGGGGAAAACCGAAAGTGAAAGAAGAAGAAGCTGAATTTGTGTTTGGAAAATATGACATTTCTGCAAAAGAAGGGATTTTGGGGATGTGGAGAATTAATATCTTATTCTGCTCTGCCTTTGCTCTCTTCAGCTTCCTCACCCTACAACACCACCATCCTATGCTGTCTGTCTACACATTGACCTACTCCTACTTTACAGTCACTGATCTCCTTCAGATTACACTGTACTCCTGTACACACTATACCTCCACTCTTATAGGTCATCCTATGTTCCTCTCTCTTCAGGAAGAAAGTATTCACTACAGCCATTTCCACCGTTTTGGCAAAGTCAGCCACCATCACCTTGTCTGACACTATTTTTACCTTCAAGACATTCTTAACAAACTCAGATGAATTCTATAGTTCTCTTCCAAGCTACACTATGATAGAGCAACAACAACTCTACTCCTAAACTTTGGGCCTTGCCATCTTTCTATCTGGTCTTGTCACGCTTCGGTGTGACATGTACCTTTCCTTACTGGCACCCAACTATTAGCCTGGGCAGAGTGTCTCCCCTTGCTGTGGAGTCTAAGGGCCCATCCATAATTTTCAACATTTTCACAAGAGTACAAAGAGTACTCTTTTGAGCAACCCCCCCCCCCCCAAAAGAGTACAATCCCAAATGAAAAATGTTGATAGGTCCATGACCAACTGACCCAATACAGCCAGGAAATTCGAACATATCCAATCCAATCCAATAGTGTTCTCTGGCTGTATTTTGGGACTCTGGTCAATCAGTCACTGCCCATCAACATTGTATTAAACACGAACAAGATAAAAAATTATATCAAATGCCTCTTTTTTGTATTTTCCTTTCAAGAAAATACAAATGTATTACAAATTTGGTCTTTTTGTATTGTTCTTTCTATCAAATGATACATGTAGAAAAGTCCTGATGCAACAACTGTTTTCCACAGGATTTTTTTAAACAAGGGAATACTTCTTGTATACACACATGATTACTCAAGGAGCAGAAGAGTTGCCCCTGGTTTCCAAAAGCCTGAGGAGATAAAATCTTCTTTGAAATGATGGACACAACCCTTGAACTCAACTCAATGCGAAGTATGCAATAAAGATGCCAAAACTGTTTTGAAAAGGCTTAACAATCACACCTATAGTCTAGTCAGTGTATCACAGGAAGTGAAAATCACATTGATTGTTACTGCACTGTCCACAAAGTCAAATTCACCACCACAGAGTCATTCAGAAAATGGCAATCACAGCCAGGTCCATGCACAAATATAGAAAATAAACACAGAGCTGGCGAATAGATCCAGGATGGTCGGTTTAGTTTTGATCTTCTCCATTTTCGCAACGGCACTTCGGAACAAATCCTCCCTGCTCGATTCCTTCGATTTGGAACCTTTCCAAGCCGCCTGGCCAGCCGCTACAGCGTCCTTCCGCTTTCTTTCCGAACGCACAAAGCAGTAAACATTGATGTATTGTTCGTATGCATTGCTCGGTGAGCGATGAATGGCAGTAATTCTCTTTTTGATGAACGAAAATAGGTCATCGAAATCACCGGCCATTGTCTGATTGTTGTGTTAGAATGCGAAGCACGTGGAGTATCGTGTGGACTGGTACGCTCTCGCGCTAGCATACGACGACAGGGGACCAGTCTATTCGCGCTAAAATTTGACTGCGTCCCGCGGTTCGAACATACAGACCTCGACATTTTCTGGTTTTCAAAAAAGCGTACGTTGATGTCTTAACCCCCTCCCCCCCTCGTACGGTTTGTACGCTCGTGAAAATGTTGGAAATTTTGGATGGCCCCTAAGAATCTGCCCCCTAGGTTCGTGGGACCATACAAGCTGGTGCGTATGGTCAATCCCGTTTACGTCAGACTCAAGCTGCCCATTTCTCTCAAGACTTACCCAGTGTCCCACGTGTCCTGTTTGAAGCAGATCGCCTTAGGTGATCTCAACCGGCCACCAATGCCCCCCCCCTCCATCCTTGGTGGATGGACACCCAGCCTTTACAGCCAAGTTTATCTTGGATGCCAGGAGACAGGGCAGGGGTATGCAGGATCGCTCATGGGTCTCTCTGTCACTCATCCTTGACCCCACCCTCTTGTCCGGCTTTTAAAGCAAGTTCCCAGACAAACCAGGTTGTCCTCCTCAGGGCGTCCGTTGAATTCGGTCTGCCATGTGCCTTAGCCTTTTATTTCTGTTGGGGGATATGCTTTTTGTGTATTTGCAGATGTGGACCTCCCTTGAGTTGGGCGGAGCTACCAGGTGGGAACAGCTGTCCTCAATCCACCTCATCCACCATCCCTTCTTACCGCCCTCAGCTGCTGCAGGAGGGTGCTGGATTATTCCTTTGTGGACGCTACACACGACCTCCTCGTTGTCACCCCTACTGTTGTGCCTTGCCTGTGCCATCTGTTTTTCTTTTAGGCACCCTCCTGCCGGTCCAGTAGCCGGCCTATTAAAGATATAGATCTTACCTGAGCTTGCCTTCTCCTGCATTTTGGGATCCGACCACCTCGCCACGTATCCGGGCCTGACAGGTCTCCTGGACCCCCAGTATGTCTACCTTCCTCCTCTGCATCAGTTAACCCTCTATCTTTTCCTGTTAGTTCCAACATTCAAAGTCCCTACTCTCAGTTCTAGGTTCTTGGTGCTCCACTTGACTCTCTTCTCATGAGCACATCTTCCTCCTCTCCTTCTTTGACCGACAGTAACCCAATTTCCACCGGCACCCTGTAGATGAACAGCACCGATGTTTACTCGGGCCTCGACCGATCCGGAATGGAAGTTGTTTGTTTCATTTGCATAATTGATTTGGCAAAATGTTTATGTCTGATGCCCTTCCTGACACAACCCTATGTATTTATCCAGGCTTGAGACCAGCACAACAAGACACTGGCTTGTAGGCTACATTAAACCCAGTAAAATCATATTATTTATGTTTTGCTATCAACAGAAGAGATTGTAACAGAAACTGAAATACTACTATACTCCCAATAAACCATGTGTCAAACCCGTGACACAGAAGGCCAAAACACTGGAGGTGTTCTCTCCAACCAGTTTGTGCAGCAGGTAATTTAAATGATGCACTCCTTCCCTCAAATGAAAGGAGGCATTGATCATTAAAATCACCTCCTTCAGTGACTGGCTGGAAAGAAAACTTGGCCAACTGTGGTACGAGTTTGATACTTCTTCAATAGACCAACAGAATCAGCATGCTGTGGTTTTTTGTGGTTACTTATACATTTCAATATGAATAATATTTTGAAATGAAAAATAAACATTTACTATTGAAAACGTGGGCATACCTGCGAACCTGAACAGCCTTTCTTAGGTTTCCACATTCAAACCTGGAAAAAAATCTCAAAGAATCTGGCCTGTCAGGTGAGCTAACAAAGAAAAACAGTGCTTATTACTATTAATTATTATGGTATTGTTATTAATTATGGCTCATAAAATAAACTCTCATGGTTGTACTTTAAGACAAACAAAATGTATGCCTCATGTACCATTCAAGACATAAAAAGTGCTATTTTAGCATGTACTGTTGATCTACCTGTCATCCTCCAGGTCAAAGACAGTTTGGTTGACCATGTCATCAGTATTCAAGAAACGTTGGATATCTTCAAACACTTTCTGCCTGACAAAACAAGTATTGAAGGGCAGGACAATTAATTTTGGTAGGATTAAATACGTTTTCATTTTGTGACAAATACAATAAAATAAATAATCCAAAACATTGCAAATTATTTTTCAGCGATTCCCTCAGTATAACACATTGTTGTGTATAACGCCACATTCTGCTGCACCCAAAGCATGTACTTTTGCCAAACTCCCACAAAACTGCACCTCATTAAACGTAAATACGCTACTAAAAGTCAATTAAGGAAATGTATATGCAAATGAGCATTGACACACAATGTGAACTCAGAGACTGTGGGTCCATTTTATTTTCACTGGGGCTTTTTGTCCTTTTTGTTTGTATAATTTATTACGTTGGTTGTTTCCTTATTTTATTAAAAATAATGCGTTAAAAAAAGAAGACGTTTTAAATTCTGTGATGGTTATTCTGATTATCTTTTGAAAATAAAATGCTCCATTTTATGGCCAGGCTTGTGTTGTTGGAAACATATCTTTGAGTACTGATATTGGAAAAAAATACATTGATTAGATATATGTGGGGTTCATTTGCTTGTGTGCACTGCTTGTCCTATAAGTACGTACTCAACCAATATGCTGCTCTTAATTTCAAGTTTCACCCAAAAACGTGAAGTAGTGGTAGTACAATGCCCTTAATGTAAACAGTTTTGCAAGAACTTGCAAAAGTTTTGCATCTTTTTTTAACCAATTATTTTTTCCTCATTGATAAATATCAAAGTTTAGTGCTTTTGGTAAGGTGTACTTGCATTATTATGCCATCTATAATCATTACATTCATGTAAAATTGGTCTCAAAATAATGCTGACAATAATATTATTAATACAATAATATTGTGTGTCAGAATTAATTTGCAGGACAATTCTTGCCCAGGATTTTTTTCAAAGCTCCCATGAAACTTCTTATTTAAGGACATGGCCCAAGATAAGAAAAACGACAATGTGCGTTAGATTTGTATGCAATTATTTAGACGTGTAATGGGGTACCTCTGAACACTGGGCTTGCGTGGGGCCATGGGTTCATTTCCTGGTGGTGGGACGTGACCCCAAAAATCAGGGAAAGCCAGGATGTTGAATCCTGGAATAGATTTAGTTTTGATGGCTGCAGCACGGTACATGATGGGTTTATGGTAAGGGATGAAAACACCATGTCTGTCAATTAACTTGTCTATCATAGCACAATTGTAAGAACTGCTCCTTCCCTCTTGGTTATCTTGGTCATCATTTGTCGGACACAACTTGACTTCTCCCCTAGAACCAGAAAACAGGCTTCTGAGTTTCCCAGTGGTTTTTAGTTGAATGTCAAAAAGTACATACATACAAATCTGTTACTGTCACAACAAAGGAGAAAAAAAGAAGGTAGATATTGGTATTGGAATTGGCTGATATACAACATTGCGGTATAAGTATTGGAAATGAAAAGGTGGTATGGAGTCACTATTCCTAGTACAAGCCTGTCTGCCAGTTTCCACTTGAATGGGATATGGTCATCATTTGATCAAAATTTAGCTCTGGCATCCACTCTCTTTAAGATAAAAAAAAAATACTGAATATGACTCCAATGCCACTATATGTACTGTAGGTCTATGTACACAAACACAGTTTACATACAACATACACATCAACTTGTGTGAAACTAATCAGGCGAAATTGTTCCTGTTTTAAGTCAGTTACGATTCCGAAAATTATTCGTATTTGCTGAAAGCTGCAATTATGAGACATATAATATTTTTGAGTTATTTTTTTATTTCTTTCTTCATCAAAGGTTTACATACATTTCCATAATATTTAATAGCACTGCCTTTTAAAGTGTATGACTTGGTTGAGGTGTTTTGTGTATCATTCCACAAGCTTCTCACAATAGTTTGGAGTTTGGAGGAAAACATGGGACCTCAAACACATTCCTTTGTTAGGAACAAATTTGTTCTTAAGTCCTGCTTATGAAGTTCTTACAAAAATTGCGGCATTGATGAATATTTTTAATGTTTATTTATATATAATCTATGATTTGTTCTTAGGTGGGTTAAAACACAATACAGTGATATGTCATATTTTAGATGTCATTTTTTTCCATTTTATGTTTTGACCTATTTGTCAATGAAGTTGCATTATTAAAATTTGAAACTAACATCTGAATTCTCACATTAAGTGTATCACTTCAACAATGAGCATAGTATACATCTTTGATTAAAAAATATATAAAAAAAAGATTTAAAAATATATATTTTTCTGTGGCAGATTTTCTGTAACCATACCTCCACCTTCTTACCGAAAATCTAAGAAGATTCTTTAGGAAATGGTGGTGAATGAGGCCCATTGACTGTGTTGTCCTTAAGTCACTTTTTGTGAATATTTTGATAATATTTTTTTGATAATATTTTGATTGTTAGTATGTATAGGGCCATTGTCCATTTGAATGATGCATTTGCGACCAAGCTTCACCTTCCTGCCTGATGACTTGAGATTTTCTTTCAATACTAATAATGTTCTTTCTTCGGATACCATTGATGTTATGTAGTGCACTAATTCCTCCTGCAGCAAAACAGCCCCACATAAACATACTTCACAGTTAAGATGTTTTTTCAGGTATACAGGCACATTATGGGCTCTAATTTCGTAGAGCAGGCACACCCACACCTCCATCCCTCACGCCGGCACAAGTGGCAAAGAGGGAGGAGAGAAGGCGACCAATCAAATGAACCCCAAATGTGTTTTTACTCCAAATTTAGTGGGTGCTGCTTCCACGCTGGAATTTAATGTGCCTCCAACCAACTCAAATGTCAGTTAACCTAGCAAAGCAAAGCCATGTCATCATCATGTGGGCTACCCCACATTTTTCAAAATGATGTCACTGTGTATGTAAACTTTGGACTTTGAAGAAAGTAACAAAAACACATACTAAAATATTGTTATTGTCATAATTGCACATAGAAATAACTTTTGTAATCCTAATTGACATAAAACAGGAAAACAAATACTACACACACCCCAGTGTACACGATTTACAACTTACCTCATCTCTCTCTTGCCTCCAACTTCAGAGCTGGTGTTCAGGATGCCATTACGACTGTCAAAATCTTTGGCCTTTAATATGGCAGCAGCTGTATAGCAAAAATACAGGATGTGGTCAGCAGTACATTTTGAAATTACTTTAAATATCTTTTTTCTGGATAGGCAGTTGAACATTATTATTATTATTATTATTAAAACATGCACATTTAGTTTGTTTGAATAAGATGAATACGCTATAAAAGTAAATGTTATAACCTGATGAGCTTTTGTCCATTTTCATTTTGTAACAGTGCCTCTCAGAAGAAAGGGCTAGGCTGACAAAACCTGCTCTAGAAGGTAGATGTTATGCACAATATATTGCATTGTAAATATAACTTTACCTGATTTGGTTTGAGCTGGTGTGCCTTTTTCTGTCTTTGAGAGAACTTCAGTACTCCATCGTTTTTTGGCCCGAAAGGAGTGTAAAGCTACATTGTTGTAAAGCCCAGTGTCGTCATTGGATGAAGATGATGATGATGGTGAACTTCTCTCTGAACTTGAATCCAGCTCCTGGGTGAGACAAACAGATTTGTGCAGATTATTTGCCGCATTTTTTTAAAAAGTTACAAAATTATTTAGTACCATTTGAATCTAGTCACAATGTCTCTCACAAAAGTAAGCTGCTGCTGCATGATTACCTTAGAAACACACAAAGCGGCATTGCCAAATGTAATGTCCTATTTGAAGGATGGATGTCCCCTTTTAAGAAGGGTGACTGCAGGGTGTGTTACAACTATACAGGCATCACACCCCTCAGCTTCCCTGGGAAAGTGTATTGCAGGGTGCTGGAGAGAAGGGTAGCACAGGAGCTGCAATGTGGTATTTCGGAAGGAATGTAGTAGTGCTTGTCCAAAATTACTGGGTCACATGGATCCCGAGACTGAAAGAGCTCACCACATACCCACCCCAAGACGGGCAGGAAACAACACCCAACCCTTGCTTCTTTCATTCTAAACAATTATTTTTTACAGACCAAAGTTTTCCATACCTGTCGGTGTCAACTGCCCACTTGCCCTGCCCACTCTGAGGAAGACTGCAAGTGGACAGTTGAAACAGATCAGATCTGTGATCTGTTAAAAGAAACTGTTTAGAATGTATGAATTTAGACCAAATGAACCTCACTGGACTAATACCTACTCGTGTGTAATTATGGGCCACTTCCTTCATTATCAAGTGAAAGAGCTCATCATACAACAACCATAGAAACAAACCCTACAAAGGAGGTGTACTTCAATCAAGACAACACTTGTGTATGTTTAAAAAGAAGCAAACATGTACAGGATGTAATTAGTAGGAATGTCCAATATTAGAATATCCGATATGCCGATATTGTCCAACTCTCAATTACGATGCTGATATCAACCGATACTGATATGTGTAAGATCACAAATATCCTGTCCTGGAATTAAGACCAAGAGCTCTATTTTCGTAGACCGAGCACACTACGCACCTATGCCGCACCAACGGGGTGTGGTCAGCACACTTTGCAGTTTTCACAACGCGGTGCACCCACGCCTCCATCTATCCCACTGAAATATGGGCAACCACAGGTAAATCCTTAAGACACCGACTGACTTACATTTATTCAACGAGTGTCTTTCTTGTTTTCCTTTTCTCTCTCTTTTGTCTTGGAATGAGATTCATGAGATGAGGTAAGCCAATGAGAGTACTTTGTATTGCATGCCGTGGCTGTTTGTGGTTGGCTGAAAAATGTGCCTGACAGTCTGAAAAACCTGCCTTTGTCGCGCTGTTTTGTCACTACATTTTCACTCCGCCAAGCTGAAAATGTGGACACCTCAGCTGGTGCGCCGCCATGCTTATGCCAGCACAGCCCAGTCTACCAAATTGGCTACGTACAGTGGTGCATTCAAACCATCCTTTGTGGCCCGTCATATCGCAACATTATTAGCGCGCTTCCGTCAAGCCCTTAAAAAAGTCAACATTTCGGTGCAAAGCTTTAGAGAATCAATTTGTATGTTTTGATTAATTAAGTATTCATTTGTTTGTAAATCATAGGTATTGAGTTATTGATATATTTGTGGAAGCAGACATTTTGGAGTGTTACATTTTTCTACATTGTAGAAGGATTTAGTGTATAGTATTTATATTTATAACAGGCTTAGCAAATTTTAGACATGATTGAAAATACAGTGGCTATATCAAACACATATTTCAAATAAATGCATATTAGTGCATCGTGTTGCTGTATATGTTCCACCGACAAAGATGTCTTGTGTCTGTTACTGGGACATCATGTGGACTGGTGCATGTCTCCGCTATCCATGGATCCATAGATGTTTGCGGCTTGAGGAGGAGCCTCAACTGGGTAGGCTGCTGGCCAAGTCGGCTGCAGACCCTTAAATTATACACACTTGCTAAATGTACTGCAAAAAAGGTCAGTGTGCTGCCACTCGATTGATCCATAGACTCCAGTTCCTTTTACAAATGTTTATTTCCTTTCGTCATGAACATCATATAGAACTAACGTACAAAAAATAACATGACAAATCACACAGCAGTTAAAAAATCAGCGGCACTGTCGCTTCAAGGTTAATAACAAATATAAATAGCACTCACCACATTAGCCTGCTTCTCAATCAATGGCGGGGTCACAACTCCACAAAACGCTGCTCTTCACAGTGTCTAGAGTCCTTTTACAGTGCCATTTACACCTCTTGAGCAGTTGTCCTACCTACGCCTTTCTCAGAATGCACAAACGCCACCTAACAGCCGTAACTGTCCTTAACTTAAGGAAGTGATGAAGGTTGTGTGCTATAATTCAAAATGAACGTATACATTTCAAATTAACAGCGTTACAGCTGCAGTCACAGGGGATTCAGTGGCACAATGGTCTGTTATTCTACTTGGTCTGGTGATTTTGGGGAAACAAACTTAAGCTGTACATTGTATCTATAAAATCATCAATTACCTTGTTCTTGTGTGGATTCAGCAGATCGATATCGAAGTCTCCACATATGAAAATTGTTTTTTGACTGTTATCGGAAAAGGTTCTATCCATGAGTGTGGCGTTCTGTATAAACAACTTATGTACATGTTTTTGCTTTGTTCTTTACAGATTTCAATTGTTATACATTCTAGGATATTGTCAATAACAAATGACATATTCTTTACTTTAATGTAGTTGTTTGTCCACATACAGGGCGACTCCTCCTCCCCTCGTGTTGTTCTTGTTGATGCAGGTCATCTCATAACCTTTCAATTCAAAGTCTGTGCCTTTATCCTCGTTCAGCCAGGTTTCCAAGAAGATGTATTGACATTTCCATGTAGATGGGGAATGGTATTTCCCGATGTTTTGAATGCCTATGAGTTGATGCTCCTTCCTTGTACCTTGTGTTGTACGGTTGTACTGAAGGAGCTGGGCAACTGCAAGGTCTGATTTGGAGGCACCAAATCTTGAATCTATGATTTGATGTTGATGATTAAATTGAAGAAGGCTGGGTGGAATGGCCTCTTCAATACACCCTTGATGGAATGTTCCATCAAGGGAAAAGTTATGGTCTAGCATGTGTCTTCTCAAGATCGTGGCTGCTTTGGCAAGAGTCATAGCATCACTGTAGTCAGAGGCTTGTGATAGAGCAAAGCCTACATCTTTTTGGAAAGCCAGCAGCACATCTCTTCCCTTCTTGTGACCTTTCAGCTCGGGTATTTCAGCCAACAGCTTGTCCTTCAGTCTGGTGGCGTTAACTTCTGGTGTGTTCATCCCCAGCTGTTGTAGACGCTGTGTGTACAAGTTGACCAGATCTTCAAGCCTGAATATTGCAGGTCCCTCAGAACTTGATTTCGTCTCCACTATGTATGTTACTAGTTCAGAAAATGCTATTGGGTAGACATCCGGCTTCTGGCTCTGCTTACTCTTTTCAGCATTTCTCAGGTAGGCTGTCTCTCTGTTGTACAAGGCTGTCGAATATGCAGCATGATACTTGAACTCCTGAGCAATTACATCTCCACTACTCAGTACTTTGAGAAGTCTTCCATCATTTAGAGTTTTAGCACAGTCATTGAGTCTTTTGTTAAGATTCATGGTCATGGCATGTCTCAGTTCTGATTCTGGCTACTTTTGTTCACAAAGAAAGCACTTGGACACCAGACTCCATGACAGGTTCTTTGAAGTTTGTTTTGCCCTTATTCTGATTGAGTACTTCGATGCCCAAGCCCTCTCTTTCTAGCCCTGTCCAGTTTGGTGTTGTTGAATAGATATGGACAGCTCTGGTGGGACTGTGGCATGTTCCTCCTCAGTGTTTCTTCTATTCCACCACCCTCATCCAGTCTGGTTGGATCCAGAATAATGGGCATGGAATTGAGGGCATGGAATTGGGGAATATTGGTTGCAATCATGATGTAGCCATCTTGTTCAGATGAATAACGTTTAGGTGGGGATTTTAAATCCTCATTATGTTTATCCTCTTGGCCCAATCAGTTTTCCATTTAGATGATCCTGGAGCTGAACTTGCCATTTTTTTGCTAACTACTAGATAACTGTTGTGAGGCTTGAATTAAATAGCATTTGGCACACTATAAACTACACTGCTACCACTACATACATTACTAGTGAATTATAGTTATAACTACTGCATGGTGTATACTGTGAGTGCTACCTTGATATACATACAATGCGTTAAAGGCTGACATGTTCAATCACACACAGGGACCCCACACAGGATCTGGCTTATCTTGTGAGCCAATATAGTGGGTTATTTTTATTTAATCCCAGAATAAGACAAAAAAAAGTTAGCTTCTGAAAGATAAGAGTCCTAGTTTTGGATTCTACATGTTAAAAAAATGCATAGATTGATGTCAGAAACATCCATATTGGCCAAGTTTTTGCATACTTATTGCAAAGCATACAATTTCGGTACCGCATATGGTGGCCATCTTGACAATGGGTGGCCATCTTGAATTTCAAGTGGCCCGTATACTTTTTGAAAAGATTAAGGTCTAAGGAGTATCTGTGCCAATTTTGGTGCTTGTATCGCACTTTGAAAGATTCCTCTGAAATTGAATGTTATCTGCTCCACCATAACTACAATTACATACACAAGGGGCTACAACCATATAAAACAACAATCTCATGGTCCGGAAATTGTACACTTGTGGGTGGGTGACTACTGTCTAAAACAACATTGTGGGTCACCGCAATGTGTTAATTCCATTACAGGAGATAGGTGTATCAGTATTGGTATTGGTTGATATCGGCAATTGAGAGATGGACAATATCAGCATATCAGTTATTGGCAAAAAAAGGCAATATCGAATATCCTTCAGTGTTAGTAGGTGAAACATAAAAGCGCCACAAACAACAGACTATAATTACAGGCTTCAATCATCTCACAACTGGCACAATAATAGCAATATGCAATATTCCCCATCATCAAGTTTTTTGTCATTTCCTTCAAGCACAAATGTCTCTGACTTATGGGTTAAAATGTGCAAAACTAACTTCAGATATGTTCCTGTATAGACAACATAAATATAAAAACATAAATATTTTTATCTCTATATTTTATGTTGTCTGATGCTGGTGCCAAGCTATTGTTACTTAGATTATAATGGATTTAACGTTACCAAAAATATGCTTGTAATCTCATGCACTTTGTATTACAGTAAGAAGCCATAATTACAGTAATTACTTTTGTAATTAATTGCTTGGAACATCAGTCACACACGACTGTCAGACACCAAGGTTACTGTACTGACACTGATGATGACACTGACACTTTCAAAAACAGTACCTGGAAGTCATGCAAGACTTCGGGACATAGACGGCTGTACTGTGGCAGTAGCTCTTTGGGTCTGTCAGGTTCAGGGCAAAGACAAAGTTTGTTCAGGTCCGTCTCCAAGTCCTCATCCTGGAACAAGAAATTAGGGATGAGCGAGTACACCACTATCTGTATCTGTATCTGTATCTGTATCTGTATCCGTTCACCCATCTAAATTATCACTATCCGTATCTGTACTCTGAGTGGCCGGGGTATACAATGGAAGTGGGTGTGGTTTAACCAGAAATGTGCGGGGTTTAAAGCTGTGCCTAAAGCTATACATTATTTTAAGTCCAAAATTGATTTGGATTGATCAGAAGTTGCTAAATGTATTGTTTATCATTCAGTTATATGTGTATGTGTGTAAGTGACCCTTGAGACTTTATTCTTGAGTTATTTATATGTATAATTATTTCATGGGCAGCACGGTGTATGAGTGGTTAGCATGTAGGCCACACAGTCGGGAGAGCGGGAAGACTTGGGTTTGAATCTCCTCTGGGCATCTCTGTGTGGAGTTTGCAGGTTCTCCCCTTTCGTGCTTAGGTTTCCTCCCACATTCCAAAGCATGTTGTCAGGGCAACATGTGTCAGCCTTGCTGACTGTATTTTTCTCAACAGCACCGCGTTCAGTAGTACAGGCAGCTTTCCAACTGACTCCATATCACCACCCGAAACAAGCAGACAAAAGAAAAATGTTTGTGCCCGCTGACTTAAAAAGATGCACCGTGTATGAAAACAAGATGTTATGAAACAAGTTTACTGCATACTGCAACATATTGAGAGGGGAGTAATATTTTATGTATGGATCATGTGAGACATACACGCTCTTGTGCTCCTGTGCAAGTGTACCTAATGTTGTGGCCAGTCAATGCCGGTTATACATGTATGTATGTATTGTCTGCGCAGCGCTGTGCTTCGTGCAATCGCACATGTTACGTAACGAGTTTACCAAGTAACTTATACAAAACAAAATAGAGGTGAGCTGAAGAAAACCTAACTAAGAGGCATTGTGACAAACAGCGAGACGTTTTCGACTTCCCAATTACACCGTGTGAAGTCGCTGAACCACTGCCACCGCCACCATCTTGGGAGAGGCGGTCGCTTGTGTGACTGGCCAATCACAGAGCGTGCCGAGTGAATACATAATGAGCATTTTATCTGAACATGAATACAGATAATGATGAAATGTAATTGTTTCATACTTGCATCTGGCAAAAATGTATTATCCGTAACAGATACTCCGGCACATCCCTACAAGAAATAGTTTGTGATCCATAACAAGCAACAAACCTCTCCATTGCTTCTATTGCCATCCTTTGGAAAATGTACTGAATTGTGCCTAAATACAGTATATGCTATACAGTAATTTAGTTGAGTCTTCCAACAGATGTACCGTAGTCAACTGACACATCACGCTTCAATTTTTGCAGCTCAGTTTTTCAAAAATGCATAAATCACACTGTTCCATGTTTTTTTTTTTTTTGCCTTAGTTAAGCATAAACATTGCTAACTGAACTGAAATATAATTATAAGGCACTCGTGGTTGTGGTACATAGTACTCTACAATGGCCACTAGTTATCAGTCATGTATTAGGTGAGAATATTAGGTGAGACACCCATGCCATGCCACACCAGACTACAGATGCCATATTCAACAACGGAACAGCATGATTAGGCCTGTCACAATAATCAATAAATTAATGAATTGAAATATAAAAAAAACAAAGTCTTGGTAAACTGACATTTGCATGCATGCGTGTTTGTTTTCCTTGTCTCTGTTTACCACACAGGCTGGATGACAAGAGGCTTCACTTTGCATCTGTCTGCACGTTTTGGTGCTACAGTGGAATGAAGGGAGAGAGTGAACCCTCCTCTAAGCCATTCAGCCTCTTTGTCCAAGTACGTGGAGGTGGGGGCTTCAAGTAAGTGCTGGCTAGCTAGCTGTTCAGAAGCTGAAGCTCGACTGAAGTGCTGTGAAAATATGCAAAAACGTCCAGTGAAAGTAAATTGGTAGGTTCAACTCAAATCAGGAATTGAACCAACCATATGGGTCAGGAGCCAAGCACTCTTCCAGGTGAGCTATACAACTTTTACAAACTTACCAGAATTGGGGGCGCAGTTGCGTATGCCAAATGAGTTTAGTGCAATCTCCCATCATGCTTTGTGGCACTGCTTTTTAAATCGCTGTAAATGTTGTGTGTTTAATGTCATGTATGTAGGTTTTTGTCATTTCTTGTACATTAATATATTTAAATACAATGTTTATATGATACTATAACTATAGTTTGTGTTCTTTGCAGTTATCCTCTCTTGCCTCCCTTGTGCCCAGCAAACATTTGAGTACTCCATCCATTTTGTATACTGCATGTTAGCACGAGGTACGAAGGAGGAGCATTGTGGACTGGGAATGACAACATTCTGTCATTTTAAGGAAGTGCTGGTTTACGTTGCATTCCAAAATCATTCATTTTCTACCGCTTATCCTCACGAGGGTCACGGGGGGTGCTGGAGACTCAGACTCTGGGTAGTAATAAGCTATGTATTTGTATTGCTAATTCCCATAATACATGCATAATACAATGCACTGCTGTTTAAACAGTTAATGTTATGTGTTTAATGTTATATAATTAGCTTTTTTAATTCCATGGAGATGGTAGATGTCCTATGTGTAATTCCTTCCTGTAATTATTTGCTGAACATTAATTATATCTTTTGTTCATCTGACACCATGACTTTGTTATGCCCAAGCATTTATAAATGGGAAAATCTTCGTTGAAAATATGAAATTACAGTGACTGTGGAAATATTTCGAAAAGTCTGAATTGGTGGCACTCTTATAGTTTCATTTTGATCAAGTGGAAAAACAACCTATTTCAGTTCATCAAAAGTTTAAGCCCACAGGCTATAAACGCGAAAATCTGCTCAAAATTCATTCAGGCATTCATTTTTTCTGTTCTGGTTTGGAGAGTTTTTGTCATTTTTTGAGCAATGGTCTTAAATCCCTGATCAGCTGATAAACAGCCTTTTCAGTTGAATTGGTGTTTTCAATAAATGCCTTTGTTGTCATACTGTGGCTCCTTAAGATCCAAATGTGCAAAATGTAAATTCTATAAGCTGTGTGAATTCATGCAAATATGGCAAAAAGGGAAATCATTTTGTCAGACTTGTTGACTGTATTTTTCTCAAAAGCACCATCTTCAGCACTACAAGCAGTTTTCCAAATGACTTCATCTCACCAGCAAGCAAGCATATGTTATAAAAAAAAAAGCACCGTCAGTGACTGATACACGATGTGAAAAACTATATAACATCCCTATAAAATGCTCTTGAGAAGTAGTATTTACTTGAGCTGCTACAGTCAAATTCTGTTTGTGCAGAGCATTGTTGACCTATTGTCATTTTTAAAGCGTGACAATAAGCTGCAGTTAAAATAACTCAACCCCCACAATTTACATTGTCGAGAATCCAAACATTGGTGGATACAAGAAAAGCCATATTTGTCACTGAACTAATAATACAGCATAAAATGAATTGTGCTTTCTTGTTTTGCAACATTCATACCAGATACAGTCTGATTAACGTACATAGTCTATGCTGGCAGCCTCTTGGCAACCTTCCTCCTCTTCCTCCTCCTCCACAATCTCTGCATTGCTGCCATCTTAAAACACAAAAGTAAAAAGAAGAAATGGGAATACTGTATCTACCCAGTGTATCTACTAGGGCTGTCAAAGTTAATGCGTTAATGCCAGAGACTGGAGCAGTGCAGATATAGTTCTTATTGTCATATACGGTGGTGTCAAAACTGTGGGATTTCATATTTAATAGTTTAACTGTATTGTATTGTATTGTAAGTATTGTAATAAAACAATATTTACTGCAACATAATTATTGATTTATATTTATTCTATGTGTTCTGTTTTAGAAGATAAATGAAATTATATTGAGTTTGCAATTTTGATGAAATGTTTTATGACTATTGCCCTGTGTTTTAGGTATTTTCATTTGTACATTTCCTACTCAGCATCATTGGTATTCGTCAGGAAGGGCATCTTTAATCTAAAGTGCTTAAGCCAAATTCAGTATGCGGATCACAAGATCCGCTGTGGCAACTCCATAATCAGGAAAAACAAACAAACAAACAAAAATGATAGATAAAAACATCTGTGATTAATCACAATCAAATCTCTTAATAGTCCGACAGCCCTAGTATCTACATACATACAGTACTTCACTAAAATAATACACAATGCAAAAAAACAGCTGTTGCTGGGACACAGGAGATCATTTGTACATTATAAGCACACTAGAAACCTGTGTCATTGTAATAGTGTAATACTTACCTTCAACTGCACTGTACAATACTTTGTTTGGTAACTGTTACTTCATAAACTGAGATAGTATATTCCCAATTTTAGCTTGGATGGTCAAGGCTTTACCTGATACCGCAGCTTCACCGCAAACGGTATATTGTCTTCCGGGCAGGGGGAAGCTATATGCTGAATGATCTGATGTCAGTGGTAGAGGGGTCTTTGGCAGGCACTTTCTCATCAGCTGAACCGAGGGCTCCACCAGTGACTCCACACATTTATTCAGCAAACATGTCTGCAAAAGCCACAAATATGACAGCCCAAAGTAGAAAGTCATAAAGATGTGATCGTTCACCAGTTTGCTATTGTAATCTAGTCATCATTTTCAATAAACAAATCACATCACCGTGGCTGGCACGCTGCCATTGATACAATATTTAACTTTTTTTTTAACTGTGCTGCGATTCATTCATCCTTCAAAGTGCGTCTCTCTGTGCTGCCCCTTCAGCACTCTTGCTCTCTCTGCCACAGTCTCATTCCATTTAGGAGGAGACGAAATCCTGGGAAAATGTTTTTATTTTGTTGACGCCATGCAAAGCGGTGACTGTAAAAACAACTACAATACACTACAATATACTGTAGTTAGTGCCATGCTGTAAAGGAGAACATTCACTTTTAGAGAGCCTATTACAGTGCTTTAAAGTTGCATCTCTGTGAGATAAAATACATGCAACTCTAAATTGACATGTCCACCATTACAGGTATATAAGACTATTATACCACATTTTAAAGTAAAACACAATACAGTGGTATGAAAAGGTTTGGGCACCAAGATTTTCCTTTATGAATCAGTAGTTGTTGGGATCAGCAATTTCAGCAAAAAGGGAACTGTTCTGGAATTTTGGCCATCATTCAAAATCCCTATGTGAAACATAAACACATATTTCTTTTCTTTTTCTGTGCATTATAACACAAGGAAACAAGTTAATTTGAGCTAGCTTACAATGCTGTCATTGGGATATACCTATACAACTATGAAGAACATATTTTTGCTTGTTTGAAGAGAAATAATATATTCACAAAAAATAAAACATTTGAATAAATAATGAAGGACCTGTCACAGTCCTGTTCCTGCCTTCTCCTGGTCTGCTTTTCCATGTTTTCCAGATGTCCTGGAGCGGGCTGGAGGCGGGAGGACTGGGCACACCTGAAGCCCATCTAATCAACTGCCCTTTTTAAGGCCGCCGCTTGCCGCGGGAGTCGCTGGTTCCTCGCATAGTATCCTGCTAACCTACTGGTACTTCGGTCTACCCAGCACTCCCTAGCCGTCCAGCCAGCCCCTGTAGTTCTATTTAGTCATTTATGTTAGCTGTGCTCTGTGGCGAGATTTTTTTTTTGTTTCATCGTGTCTTTCCTCGCCACCACCTTGTGTTGCCCCCTGGGCAGTTTGTTTCTTGGACTTTGCCTATTAAAAGACTCTAACTGCAACTCCTGTTGGCCTTCCTCTGCATCTGGGGCCCAACCCTCGACACCCCGTGACAGGACCAATTGTTTGAATTATTTAGATCAGTGTTTTTCTACCTTTTTTGAGCCACGGCACATTTTTTTTACATTGGAAAAATCTTTCGGCACACCACTAACCACTAGGGCTTGGTTAAACGATTATTTTTGTAACCGGTTAATCTATAAATAATCTATAAATAATAATCACAATCTGAAACAAAATATAAACAAACTAAATACAAAATAACGCACGTGTGTGTGTGTGTGTGTGTGTGTTCCTGTAAGAGCACTTTTTCTTTCCCTCTTGCTTTCCACCACCGCTCACTCTGTGTGTGCGTCTGCTCAGGTGTGTGTGTGTGTTTGTTTGAGTGGGAACATGGTCTGTGTGTGCGAGGCTGGAGCACAAGTTCCTTGGTGTGGTTTGGATGAATTCAAGGTTAATCATTGCAAACAAGGAAAGAAAAAAAGTGTACAATGTCCTTTTTTTCTCCTCCACACAAGCAGCTCCCGGGTGCTGGTGCATTGCGGTAGTGCTTTAATGGTATTCTATCTCCATTTTGCACAGGTCACAGACCACTGAGTCGTTACCTTTAAGTGTGAAGTACTCCCATACTTTTTACGATCTTTTCTTCTCCTCCGGACTCGCTGCTACTTGATGCTGCGGCTGCCAGCGCCATTTTTTGATTCTCATCTCACTCACGCATGCCTGCTGCCAAGCTCATTACTGACCTTCTTAAGCATGGTAGCAGGTGTGCCTCGTTGCCAGATCATACATCAACCTACCTTGTCCTACAACCCCTCCACTTCCTCTGCAACGTGTTAGCCCCTTTGTGCCCTTGCTTTCCGGCTTTTAGCATATTTTCTTGTAAGTACCTGCCAGTTAGTTTTGCACGACTGAGATTTCTGTTTGCTTCTTGTTTTTTTGCCTGTGTGACCTTTTATCCAGTGTTTTCTGTTGCACTTTGCTCTCTGTGTTTCCTGCTAGCCATTTGCCGCAGTGTTTCTCGTTCTCTGTTTTGTTGGACTTTGTGTAGCTCAGTTTTTGGTTTCTACTTTGCACCCTTTGTTATCCTTACCCAAGCGGACTACCTTTGTTGAATAAACATTTTTTGTTTCTTGAAAGTGTCTCTGTGTTTGGGTTCCAGACTGGCTCTCGCCACCCCCTTGTGACAGTTTGTCCACATACAGGGCAACTCTTCCCTCGTCTCACTCCTATTGATGCAGGTTATCTCGTAACCTTCCAACTCAAAGTTCATGCCTTTAATGCCAACAACCAGCGATTATACAGCTTTATACAGCAGATGCATGTATTGATTATTGCTTATATATCGTTTGTAGTCAACACTTATTAATGTTGAATTTGTTTTTCAGCTGTTTGCAAATAATCAGTGGCTGCAAACAAACAAAGAAACACTGGTAAAGTGTTCTCGGTGTTCCACTTGATCTGGTCTTTCCTTTAAACCAGTGCTTCTCAAATAGTGGGGCGGGTCCCCCGGGGGAAATGGAAGGGGATCTGTACAGTAAAAATAAATTAATAAATATGGTCAGTTTTTCTAGTATTTCAAATCAGGGGGACCCGGAAAAATGGTGTCCGTTAGGTGGTGCATGACAGAAAATCATTGAGAAGCACTGCTTTAAACACAAATTAGTTAAAATGGTCTCAGGTAAACAGACCCTTACTGATTAAGTTGTTTGGCTCTGGATTCTAGAAAATCAAACAGAATGAATAAAACAAGAAGCACTCTACCTGTGTTGTATGATAAAGAAGTCTGAGGCCTCCTTGTGACACAAAAGTACGTCTGCCAAGAGCACTGTGTGTGATTTTATGAAGGCAACGCAACAATGCATGGCGGATCTCAATGGCGGAGTGTTCAGTATCCTTGCTGTGCCAGTCCTCATACAGCTGCAAGAGTCTGACCATGTAACCTTTGGCTACTGCTGAGCAGATGTTTGCATCTGTTGATGACAAAACCAGAGAAACAAGACAAATGCAGAGGATGTCAATTTTCCAACTAAACACCAGAAGGATTTCTATTTTCACATTGGCAGTTTGTGTGTGTCATCTATTGTCCTGAGGACACTAACTGTTGGTATAAACACCAAAAGTGCTTCTTCGAATATCAGTCCAGCTTGATTTGAACAGACGTCCTGAAGCCTGGTGTCCAATCAATTGCTATCCTACCAGGTGTAACAGTGTCTATGGATTTATGGTATTGGATAATTATGTGTAGCCTGCAGGCCCAAAGTGTCCGAAGTGTTCCCCTCTAAAAATAAAATTTAACAAGAAATGGTAATGGTTTAATTTTATTTGAACATCCATCATTTTACAATGGAATACATCACATAAA
The DNA here is from genome assembly GCF_030265055.1 of Doryrhamphus excisus. Taxonomy (NCBI): domain Eukaryota; kingdom Metazoa; phylum Chordata; class Actinopteri; order Syngnathiformes; family Syngnathidae; genus Doryrhamphus; species Doryrhamphus excisus. The sequence goes on along the minus strand of NC_080476.1, from coordinate 1,118,483 downwards.
TCAATTCACAGTCCCACATGTCCAAAAGGAGTAGGAAGAAGCAAAGCTGATTAAAGCCTACCCCCCACTCCCACCCCCAAGTGTTACTTTTACAGTGTGTTACGGTTACATTTCCTGTATTCCGGATATGACATTTTTTTTTACACATACAGAAGTGTAAGGTAATGTAACCCTATAGTGACATAATGGTGATTGTTTTTACAATATATATTATGGATATGACCGACAATTACACTGTATAATAACAAATTAAACACTTGTTCAAGACTCTCTTCCTTGTATTTTGCAAACATCAACTTGTTTGTATTGTTTCTTGAATTGGCTCATCCTTGTGCATTGTTTGATTTCCTTACTCAGCCCGTTCCGTAGATTAATTCCACATTTTGAAATGATGCGGTTTTTTAAAGTTGTTCTCACATATATACGTCTTTCAAGTTTAGATCATATTTCTCCTCTCTTGTAGATAAGTATTGTATAACATATTAAAGGGGACCTATTATGCAAATTTGTCGACCCTTTGTATTGAGTTGTGGACTCCCATAGATCAGCTACACACAACCAGCACAGAAAACAGAAAACACAGCCCGCCTTCGAGCACACCCACTTTGCTGTGATTGGTCACATGCCCTAACTACGAACAAACCCCACTTTCCTAATATTTTGGGTATAGAAGTTGATAATAAATGAATACAATTTTTGGAGAGCTAATAATTTAGCTATTTTCATTTCGTGACAGAATTTTCCAGTCTGAAATGATAAATTAACGATGTATGTCAGCAGTTCTACGATCTCATTGATTACCCTTTTTATAGTTTCCATTTCAATTCCAATATAATCAGTTTATGTTTTTGCTTTGCTTTTTTTCCCACATCAACTATTATGTCATTCATCCTTGTGCTCTGATTCATGTCATCGATTGTAATTTTGAGTTCCTCTTTTTCCTCATTGTCTTTTTTTGATGGTGGCTCTTGTTCACCACTTTCAAATCTTGGATCTCCTGTATTAGGGCGTCCGTGTTTAGTTCCCCCCTTCTGTTCCATCTTTTCTAGTTTCTCCCCCATATCTAGTAACTTCCGTACCTTCCTATCAATGAGTTCCAGCATCCGGTTTATGTAATCCAGCTTCATTAACATCAGATTTATGTCATCTTGTTGGCCAGATTTCAACTAGGGATAACAAGTATCTGTTACAGATAATGCATTTTTGCCAAGTATGAAGTATGAAATGCGTCCAGCTGCTATCATAATATATCACCATTGCTCTATGCTAACACGGTAAAATCTTTGACAAACAGCAGAGCAAGGGCAAGCCTACAGCTTAAAAACCGAGCACACCCATATAAGAAAGTCCGGTTAGAAAAAACTCTGTAAACCATGCTTTCAGAGCCGTTGCAACTTCTGTCAGCGCTAACTTCCAATTGCACAAACCTCATTATCTGAAACTTTGGCATAATTTAACACGATAATACAACATTCTAACAACATTTATAGGTCGGAAAAGTGGGAAAAGCACAATAGGTCCCCTTTAAGTACAGACATAACGTATGAGATTGAGATTAATTCAATTTTAGTAACATTTGAGGCAATCCTACTTTTATCTTCTTTATTAATTTGCTCATTGATTGTGTATTTGTTAGGATGTACAATTTTGGAATTGTTAGTTGTTGCTTAATAAACTGCAAGATTTTTATTTCATTCATTTTGTACCCCTTATCCTCACGCGGGTCGTGGGTGTGCTGGAGCCTATCCCAGCTGTCTTCGGGCGAGAGGCGGGGTACACCCTGGACTGGTGGCCAGCCAATCACAGGGCACATATAGACAAACAACCATTCACACTCACATTCATACCTATAGACAATTTGGAGTGGCCAATTAACCTAGCATGTTTTTGGAATGTGGGAGGAAACCGGAGTACCCGGAGAAAACCCACGCATGCACGGGGAGAACATGCAAACTCCACACAGAGGGTGGGATTGAACTCAGGTCTCCTAGTTGTGAGGTCTGCGTGCTAACCACTAGACCTCCGTGCAGCCCATGATTTTTATTTGTTCTTTATAATTGTATTATTACGTCAGTACTATCTGTCACAATATATGTCATAAAATCTGTCATGATTATAATTGTATTTGTCATAATTTTGTGTGTACCCCAGGAAGGAGAGCAGCAGCTTCTGCTTTAGCTAATGGGGAGCCCAATAAATAAACTGATAACCCAATAACATCACAAATACTGTATTTACTTTTGGGGAATAGGTAATGAAATTATATGGTAAACTGATGATTACTGATTGTTGTTTAATGATGACCATGTGTAAATGAATTTGAATGCAAACCATTGTCTGGAAAATAAACTTACTTGAGCAAAGCAGAGCAGCGAATGCATTAATGGACGCCCTGCAAAACACAAGAAGATTTAAGCAACCTCAAACACTGTCTCACACATCAGGCATACGGTTGTAGGTGATGGTGGTACAGTACTTCACAGTGCAGTAACTGGAGGCACAAAGAGGCTTTTGGGGACTCCAAACACTTAGCAGGGCAGTTTTTCCCAACTTTTATTGAGCCAGAGCACAGACTACTACAGACTATTTGTAAATATGCAAATATTCTTTATTTTTGTTAATTCAAAATGCATTGCATTTTATTTAATAGTGTGTCTTTCTTTTCTTCTGCAGTTGAGCTACAGTAACCAAGCAATTTCCCTTGTGGATCAATAAATTCTGTCTACGTCTAAGTCTAGGTCTAAGGCCTTGTCCACACATAGCAGTGGATTTTTAAAACTGCATATTTTCCCCTCTGCAGTCACCCCGTGGTTGTCACTTATTAGACCAGAAATATTGCAAGACAAGTTATATGTATTATTCTGGTCAATGGGTATCAGTAATCTTATAAGACATGCAGTGCCACAGGTAATGCGTCATAATTTGCATCCCAGTTTTATTCCTGGGGCTTTGTATGCTGTGCGGGATTAAACTCCCCCTTAAATTTCTTAGTAGAAACACGCTTAATGAAAACAGGACAGCACATCTGCGGCAACGTTGACATACTACTCCCAGCGCTTGATAGGGGATCTCTTTATGTGCTGTGCTAAGCTGGACTGTTTTAAATTGTGAATAAATTCCATTATTTGTTGGTAGAGTGTTACTATCTGTAGTACATTGTTGTGTGATGTTTTAGCAAGTTCTTTAGGACACCGAGTTGTGTTGCTCGCCTTAATAGCCTTCACAGGGAACATTTGAGCAACACAGTGTTAACTGCATTTAGCTGCAATCTCCGCAAATGGCGATACCGATACCAACACCAACCTAAAAAGCTGATATCGGTTGATACCGGGTGGGTGGAATAGCAAATAAAACAACTGTACTCATGTAAGAGTATTGTTACTTTACAATAATTTTATTCAAGAAAAATATCTGTGATGTTACACATATCAGTATCGGTTGATATCAGATTCGGAAATTCAGAGTTGGACAATATTGGTTATCTGCAAAAAGCCAATATCAGACATCAGTTAAATCAGTTAGTGTGAATGCGTTGAATGGCTTGGCAATACATACTTGATGGTTTGCAGATTCTTGGTGGTATAACGAGGCATAAGTTTGTAAATGACATCCTGGCCTTGGTTTGACCCAATAAGATTTGCCGTGGAAACTGTAACAAAGAAAGATAAATGCATATACAGGGTCAGGCAAAATGATCTGACATTTGTAGGTTAAATAAAAGGCAAATAAAGTAAAGAAAAAAAGTGTTATTGTAGCTTGTCGTAATGTGGTGTCCGAAGGCCGCAAAAAAGTCAGGAGGTAGACTTGCAGTTCACCCAGGATAGGCATATTTATTTAACATGATAAGATAACTTGGGGAAAAAAACCCAAATAAAAAAAATGAATTGGAAAAAAAGAATAATTTGACTTCCCAAAAACAGCAAGAAAAATGTATTCACTCACATCACTGAACCATCATACTGCAGCAACACCACTGCCGTACACTACACTACTCTACTCTACTCTACCTATAAAACACAGAGACTCACGGCGGCTCCCAGGTGACTCCCTTGGTAAGTATCCACAGGTAAGATGATCTCTGTACACCTGTTCCTAATGAATTCAGCTTGAATTAATACAGCACTATTATCAATTACATAAATCAACCAATCATGAATACAATAATACAAGGGACAAGTGATGAGTTCTAACTCATTCACTTTGTCACATAGATATAATGCGAAGATATAATGACAAGTTTCTAGGATTTGCAGAATGTGTGCATAAATTTGCGCACCCCAACAGACAATTACATCAATATATAGTCAATCCTGCTTTTGCAGAAATAAATGTCATGATCTGTGTGTTGTCGCCCTGCTGCCGTCTGCTGCGCTTTCTTTGCAGCGCATCCTGATCAACAGCAGGTGGGCCACTCCTGCACACACCTGAGTTCAATTATCCATCTACTACTTAAGCCCTGGTCATAGGTGCACTAATAGCCAGAGTGTCCCTCAAGCTTCCACAGTCTTCGTCTCCCGCCATGTGCATGCTCTCATTGTTCCTCTGCTTTCTGCCTTTTAAGTATATGGTTGTGAGTACCTACCCATCGCTTTTTGCCACTGTGTTTTCTGTTACTTCATATTTGCTCGCTGACCTTTTGTCAGCTGTGTTTTCGTTCCTGTACTTGTGTTTTGTCTTGAAGGTATTTGCTCATATTTTGGCTAGCTAACAATAAAGTTAAAATCAAGCACATAGTTTATGAAGATGTTTTAAATACGCGATGCAGCGTATAGCTTAAACACAAGGCAATTAAGCCCGGACGTCTGTAATAGATTTTGTTTGTATCGGGAATAAAGTCTTCCCATGTCCTCAATTCGACAGCCACATAGGAATCTTAAAGGGAGATTTCCTTCAGTCTGTTTGCCTTTTGCTGCAGTGTTTTTTGTTCCCCTGTTTGGGCTAGTGTTGTTTTTGCCTCACAACCTCTGTTTATTTGTACTTTTACCCTATGTGGACTCTTTTTGTTAAACACTTTTGTTATATTTCTACCTCCGCATCTTGGGTTCCAGACCAGTTCGTAGTTTTTGACAAAATGCTTCCTGTTGCTTCCAATGAGGTTCTTGTAAAAACAGAGCACAGACTAAAAACATCTCCATCAGTCAGGTTTGATGGTTTCTAAGCATGGACAGCCAGCCCGCTTTAAATCGCGACTCTTCCAGAATAGCTGAATAGTTGAACGATGCACAGTGACACCATCTGCCGCAAGATCATGTTGTAGGTCTTTGGAGGTGGTCTGTGGGTTCAATTTGATTGATTGTTCTCACCCTCCTTGGCCTCTGCTTATCTGAGATTTGTCTTGGCCTGCCACTCCGGGCTTTAACTAGGACTGTGCCTGTGGTTTTCCATTTTCTCACGATGTGAAGGCGTTGGATGAGGAAGGGGGGTGTGCAATGCATATGTGTCTTTGGATGCATGAGTGCGTGGCCTGCGACGTTTCCCCTGTTGGCTGGGCACTGCTCGTGTGGTGACCGCTGGCACAGACGAGCAGCTGTCCTCTTGTACATGTCCCTTCATGTGTTTTTTAACTTCCCTTTTTAGCAGTGTCAGGACAACATACGTTTTGTTGCTTTTATGTTCTGTTCTTTTTTATTTAACGAACGCTTGGAGTTGTCATATGCTTGCGTGATCACCATACCGTGGAAACTAGTGAGGCTAGTGCTAGCTAGCACTTGCCCCGAATACACCGGTCAATGGATTACACTAGGATCCTGTGGATTGCTGTGTTTCTGCTGCACATGGACCATTTTTTTCTGCAAAACAAATGGACATAGTCTTTCAGACACCCCACGGACTACATTCCAGGGATTCGCTTCTGCAGCTGCGGTTTCAAGCCGATCGAGTCGTTCTCACAGAGGAGATACCAGAAGAGATACTCCGTAAACACACGACTGGCCAGTATGACACACACCAAAAAAGAAGGCAACCAGGAGGGGGAAGAAAAAGTGAGGTGTTAGAGCCAGACTAAAGCAGCGGAATGTGAAACATCGAACCTTTCAGTTATTCTGGCTAACGTTCGGTCACTCCGCAACAAGACTGATGAACTACAAGCTAACATCAACCATATGTATGAATATCGGACAGCATCGATTTTAGCCTTTACAGAGACATGGCTAAATAAAGGAGACAGCAATGACGCCCTGCACATAGATGGGTTTGGCTCTCCTGTAAGGCTTGATCGAGACTTGCCCTGGGATTCCTACTGTTACCTTCAGCAAGGAAGAGGTTGTGAGAGCACTGAAGAAGACAAAGCTCAACACTGCCAGTGGACCTGACAACATCAGCGCACAGACCATCAAGCACTGTGCTGCGCAGCTGGGAGAGGTATTCCAGCAACTGTTCCAGACTTCCATGAACTGCAGCACTGTGACCCAGAAGTGGAAACATCAACAATCATCCCCATTCCCAAGAAGGGTTCCGTTAAGGTGCTGAATGACTTGAGGCCTGTAGCCTTGTGATGTCCCTGGTGATGAAAGCTATGGAGAGAGTCATTAAAAACTCCATCACAAAGTCTGTTGCCAGTCTTATGGACCCACTGCAGTTTGCATACAGGGCCAGCAGGGGAGTGGACAATGCCAAATTGTTCATATTGGAGGCCATCCATGCACATCTGGAGACCCCATTGCTCGGCTCCTGTTCGCGGACTCATCAGCATTCAATACCGTGCAGCCACACCTCCTTGCTCAAAAGTTAGTTACCCGCTTCAAACTGGATCATCAGCTCACCCCGTGGATTATGGATTTTTTAACTGACCGTTCACAAAGGGTGCTTGTTAACGGTTTATAGTCCGACACCCTTCATACCTTCACCGGCTCCCCCCAGGGCTGTGTTTTATCACCACTCCTCTTCATCCTCTATACTGACGACTGTAGGTCTAGCCAGCCGCATTGCCACCTTGTAAAGTTTGCTGATAACACAGTTTTAGTTTCTCTGCTTTCTGCACCAAATCTACACCATAGCACCGTTCTTCGGGACATTGTCACCTGGTGTGACGACGTTTGTCTGCAACTCAACCCAACCAAGACCAAAGAGGTGATTGACACATACAGCAGCAAGCAGAGACAACTTGCAGAGGCCATCACTACCACCATCGGGGGGAGGGAACCGGTGGAGGTAGTTGAGGAGTATAGGTATCTGGGCACTATATTTGATGGCCTTCTGAGGTTTTCATCCAACACAGAGGAGATCCTCAAGAAGTGCCATCAGAGGCAGTGCATGTTGAGGAAGCTGAGTTCCTTTGGAGTAAACAAAAAATTTGCTGACCCTCTACTATGCTTTTATTGAGAATATTTTGACCTTTTCATTCATTTCATGGTTTTATTCACTGCATCTACAGGACAAGACTCGCTTATTCAGTATTTCAAGATTTTGCACCAAAATCATTGGCCATCCTGTGAGAGCTCTTTCTCTACACTGCGATCAGCAAATAACCCGAACTGCACATGGGATCCTACAGGACCCCTCCCACGCGCTATGTACATTTTATTAATTTTATTCCATATGCTGCTCTCTGTGTCCTTTAGATTGCCCCTCGAGGATAAATAAAGTGTTTTTGTCAGGTGCCCAATCTTGGAGCTCAGTTCGCAGGGTGTGATTGCGATAGACAGCAGTTGCCATGGAGACGTCCATGGTGGGCCCAGAGAAGAAAAACAACAGGTGTCCGCGAAGAAATAATGGAGCGTCAGAGCATCCCACTGCAGCAATCTCTTGGGAGAAGTTTTCACAACACGACCTTGGTAGCCGTGGTGGGGACATCAAAATCCAGATTAAAAATTGTTTGGGCAGACACATTCCCTAATGTCCATTCTGGTCTCCCAATTTGCCAAACTGCCTATGCAAAGCCAAAATCTTCTCCAAGACGGCAACCTTGTTGTGAATGGCAGTCACAGTCAGTGTGACCAGCTTTGCCCGTCAGATCATTCACGACGGGCAGATGTGGGCCAACTCGATCTGTTGCCTTCATCATACAAATTCTGCGATACACCAGGAAAGTGCCCAACCCAATCAGCAACAGACCTGTTATCATGGTTTCTGAATCGCCAGACCTTCCACTTCCCCCAACTGTCCATCACATACCCGGCGCTGAACATACCGCCAGGGCAGACAGGTTTCCCCGGACCTTAGCTTCTCGTAGAGATCGTGCCAATTGAGTGGAGGGACCAGTTGATCAATTCCATGATTTTTGGAGAACAGTGCAGAGAGAGGCTCTTGAGAAAGCATAAGACGGGACTAAATGAGACATAAGAAGCAAGCAAAGCAGGGACGATAAGGGAGGAGAGGGGAAAGATGTGACCGCCTTTTGTTGAGAGCCAAAGCAAAATGTCTCAAGGCAAATTCACACATGGCATCATGTGTAGACACTATAGACTGCCTTGTCACTTTCAGTACTTGAGGCTATCTGGCTAGGTGCTAACATGGTAATTGTTCACATTTTAGCCAATATACTTAAATCAAAATGCACATACACACATGGCATGATGTATGGACAGTATGGGACTGCCTTGGCACTTTCGCCACTTAGTGTTGTCTTGCTAGATGACACCATGCTAACTGTTAATATTTATGAATTTTTGCTTTTTTACTCCTGTTTAAAGGCCTATATGTACATGGCATGATGTAGGAATGCTTTTGGTGCTAGCATGCTAACTGTTAGCATGTTAACATTTTAGCTGTATTCCTCACACCTAAAGGCTAATAAAGACATGGCATGGTGCAGGGATACTGTAGGACTGCCTTGACGCTATGGAGTGCCATCTCACTAGCTGCTAGTGTGCTAACAGTTAGCATGTTAGCCTTTTTGCATAATTCCTCATGTAATGTACGCACGGCATTCCGTGGGAATTTTGTAGTTATTTATTACAATTATTTCATATACTATATGAGCTGTGTGAAGTTGGTGATTCATGCAAACATGACAATAACCAACAATAAGGTGTCAGCCTTGCTGACTCTATTTTTCTCAAAAGCACCATGTTCATTAATACAAGCACTTTTAAAACTACTGGAAACAAGCACAAACAAAAAAACACCATCAGTGAATGATGCACGGCCATGCCCGCTGTCCTTTTAAAAACATGTATTTCATGAAACAAGTTTAAGATTGCAAGTCGCATACTGTATTGTGTCTTGAGAGGGATGTAATATTTTTGCCATATTTTAGTTATATTTTAGCCATACATGCAAAATGCCTGATGCCGCCTTTGTGTGACATCAAGCCTACCTAATGAGTGAATTTTTCTTGAAACACACCTTCAAAACATGAATACGGACGATGACGAAATGTAACGTAATGTAATTCATACTTGGATCTATTATCGTTACGCATTATCTGTAACGGATACTCTGGCTCATCCCCTTTATAATAGTGCTCTAATTGTGTTTATTTTGTGTAAGAAAGCGGTTGTTATCGAGTGTACATGCAGAGCATCTTACCGGCATGCATGAAAATTACAAGCTCACTGATGTCTGGAGTTACTAATAAAATTTACCCAAGTTTTTTAAAACTTGGGCACTCAATAAATGTGGACCTACATTACCACATACACACAGTCATACACATTATTTAGATACACTATTTTATGTGACAAGAAGATAAAAGGTATAGGGAACATTAGTTTACTTTAGTATCTACATATCTGCAGGCGAAATATCATTAAATTTAAGTTTAGCAGATTTTGTTTTTGGAGATCCCTGGTGTACAAGACACACACACACAAGTTGAAGTGTGCTTCGGCAAGCCTCTTGTGAAGATAACACAGTTTGCATGACGAAAGAAACACTTCATTTCTTTCTAATGCGAGCTGCTTCGGACTTTGGAACAGGGTTACGATGCATGCAAACAAATAAAAAGGCTTTTAAGCAAATTAATGGGATAGCATTTAGGTTGTTCCTGCAAAGACTCAGCATAATGTACCCCTATAATAACATAGGCTCAACAAGCGACTGCTTGCCTGAACACAGCAAAAGTTCCTCCTTCACTAAAACAGTGACGTTGTGTCTGAATGCTCCCAAATTCGCACTGAGGCAGTACACGTTTTTGCAGCCAGACAGCACGCACTTGGAAGTACCACGTCTTGGAACGTACACAAACACAATACAGACAGACATGCTGGCTGCAGGAGCGGTCGCTATGTGTGACTGGCCAATCACAGAGTACGAATAGTGAAAATATATATATATAAACCTTTTTTCTATATATTGGTCATATATTAGCATGGTAATGGTAATGACATGATGTATGTAGTTTAAAACATGGGTATGGTCTACAGCAGGGGTGCTCATTAAGTCGATCGCGAGCTACCGGTCGATCGCGGAGGTGGTACTGGTCGATTGCTGGTCGATCGCGGCGTGACATTAAAAAAATATCATCCCAGCATCAATGCCGTCACTTGATTGATATACAGGGCAGCCATTCAGATGACAACTGAATGTTGCCCTTCGGGCGACCAATCAAATCAAACAATGTCTCTAAGTGCAGCAGAACTTATGATGTCAGCCTATCATCCATCCCCGTTACTTGATTGACATACAGGACAACCAATCAGATGACAACTGAATTTTGACCTTTAGGTCACCGCTCATGCGTAAACAACGATGCAAAGTGCTAAGCTAGTCGGCGAATTGCGAGATTTTAAAGCCCTCGCTAAAGTTTATGGTCACTAAAATGAGTGAAGGAGCTGGACCAAGTAAAAAGGCAAAAACTGGACCAAGTAAAAAGGCAAAAAACATATCACTTCCATACGGATATGGAATATTATACGGATATTGTGATACGGATATTATCCATGACTCATAAACATTTGGAAGTGTGCTTGAGGCTGGCTATCAGCAGCTACTGTCCGGACTATGCATCCCTGGCTGGTTCAATTCAGTGCAAGTCATCAAAGTAAACTCAGGTAATTACAAAAAATGTTAATAGTTAATTATGTGTGTTTTGCAATATTGGCTCATTTGGTTATGTAAGGTACATCAACATACATTGTACGTACAAATAATCCTCAATACATTTGAAAATAAATAGATGTTTTGCATTTTTGTAGTGGGTAGATCATTTTGACTCGGTCATTTTAAAAGTAGCTCGCATGCTGAAAAAGTGTGAGCACCCCTGGTCTACAGTATGTATTCATAGTGATAATAAATATATTAGTTATATGTAAGCATACTCAGCACTGAGGACGACTCGATACACATCTCGATGCACTGCCAGCGATACGATACTTTAACGATACATAGAATTTTCTGGCGACACGATGCCATACGATATAATGCGGTAATCATTTAGTTCACATCAATGCAATCTGATATATGGTGCAATTTCTTGCGATATGATGCAATTCAACATGATGCAAATAAGCAAAGGGAAAAAATTGAATTCATTTGCCTTTGTTCCTTATAGGCATTTGGCAGTAAATACCACTAAAGTGCATTTTGTCTTTTTTTACTATGCACCACTTCTTGATCATTCTTTTTGTCATCTTAAAACAGCAACAACTTTTCAAAAACAACTTTCCTCACACTTTCACATGGGCTATGCAATTACAATAGCAGTGCTTCAGTGGTGGAGTAAAACAATTAGACAATAATTACTGCTGTAAAAAATACAGTACAGCAACAACAAAGTAAAAGTGACACTTTCAACAGTGCAATCAATGTTTGTTTATATTCCTGTCTGCTAAACATGCTGCTAATATGAATGCACTAGTAGCTAAGCTAATACAGTAGTGAGGAGCAGAAAGTGGAAAACAACTTATACCCTTTTAAAATTGTTTCCAAATTCAGGAGGAAGCCAACTATGCTGTTCTAATGTCACCTGCTGTGCTGAACACTCGTTCAGAGGGCCGGGGGGACACTTGTTGGGGACGGACAAATAGCTCCTGGACAACTTTGAAAGCAGTGGAAGATCCACTTGTTCTGACCTGATTTGCTTGGTTTTTCCCCGGTGTCTGACGAGAAACTAGACAGGGAGGCGGCGGTAGACTAGTCCGTGTTGTGGTGTCCCCTTTTGGGGGGATTTGTCGTGCTGCCGTTGTACGGCTTCTTAACGCGGCATTCTTTCAAATGACGTACGTTTTGTCGAGCTTTCCACCATTTTTTGAGAATCCGTAGTGTTTCCAAACATACCATTTAAACGTTGCGGGGGGGGGGGTTAAATATAGAAACTTCCTCGCTGCTGCTTGCGTGCGAACGTCCATGCTGTTTTACTCGTAGTTGTACGTATGTGCCTCACGGCTTCCGTCCGTATTCAATACAAAAGGCCAAATAATGATGATGCATTCATTGCACCTAGGGAACAGTATATGGGGTGAAATTGAACATTAATAAAACGGCGCTTGAATTGGATTTTACCGATACCCACAAATGCATCACAATGAATCTAGATTTCACCCGTCAATGGCAACCGTATCCAGTGAATGAGCCGATGCACTCGCATCATGCACATCGATGATTTTCCACACCCTTAAAGCATATGTGTATTATCCTGCAAGACTACATCTGTATGTTATATACGTACGTCATACAGGCATATCCTCTAGACCAGGGGTGCTCACACTTTTTCAGCATGCGAGCTACTTTTAAAATGACCGAGTCAAAATGATCTACCCACTACAAAAATGCAAAACATCTATTTATTTTCAAATGTATTGAGGATTATTTGTACGTACAATGTATGTTGATGTACCTTACATAACCAAATGAGCCAATATTGCAAAACACACATAATTAACTATTAACATTTTTTGTAATTACCTCCACATTTCCCTTCTTTGGTACTGCGATGGTAGAATGGCATATGAGGCAAACGCACTTCGAAAAAGACATTGTGAAAAAAAGTCCACCTCCCATTCCGTATGGAAGTGATATGTTTTTGCCTTTTTACTTGGTCCAGCTCCTTCACTCATTTTAGTGACCATAAACTTAAGCGAGGGCTTAAAATCTGACGCAATTCGCCGACTAGCTTAGAACTTTGCATCGCTGTTTACGCATGAGCGGTGACCTAAAGGTCAAAATTCAGTTGTCATCTGACTGGTTGTCCTGTATGTCAATCAAGTAACGGGGATGGATGATAGGCTGACATCGTAAGTTCTGCTGCACTTAGAGACGTTGTTTGATTTGATTGGTCGCCCGAAGGGCAACATTCAGTTGTCATCTGAATGGCTGCCCTGTATATCAATCAAGTGACGGCATTGATGCGAGGATGATATTTTTTTAATGTCACGCCGCGATCGACCAGTACCACCTCCGCGATCGACCGGTAGATCGCGATCGACTTAATGAGCACCCCTGCTATAGACTGTTTTATTTGAATGTAGTCATAGAGAGCCCAAATGGTAAAGAATGCAAGTCTCCCTTAGGTCAGCCATTCATAAGAGAGTGCTAATTGAAAGAGAAGGCGTCACAGTGATACGACTGCGTGAGAAGACCTTTACGAGTGGAATACATCGCACTCAGAGGACTCAGAGGACACTTTCCCACGAGAAAGCAGACAATTGGAGATGAAGACAGGATAAACTCCCAAGAGAAATCTGACCAAATGGAACCGAGCCAGGATGTTTTATCAAGAGAAGCAAGCCAGTAGTAGAGGTTCAAAGGGGACCCCTGTGTGCAGACGGCGCCTCTGGCCCTGGGCGGACTCCTTTCTGGCTGGTGGGGGTGCCTCTAGGCTAGATGGTGTGTGGTCCTCTGTGCCCTTCTGCCCTTGTGGGGTGTGGTCTCTTGCCGGTCTCAGGGGTTGGCTCTTGTCCGGCCTGCCAGCACCCTATTTCTGGTCAGGATTACCTCTCTGCAGCCCCTCGCTGTTCTCCCCGGGGGGGCTTGAGGGGCTGGGTCTTTGGGAGTTGGCTGATGTAGTCTTGTTTGTTTTTGTTGTCGCTGTTGTTCTTCTCTGTCTTTGTATTGTCCCCCTCTAGTCCCCACACTCCCCCCTCTGTTTTGTTTTTTCTTCCTTTCTATCTCCTTCTGTCCCGGTCTGGCTGCTCCAAATTTGCACAACAACGAAACATCAAATAAAGCCAAATAGTACTCAATATATAGGCAAGGTGTGGTCACGTTTCCCTGGCAGAGCAAATCTGTTTAGCATGTAAGTGTCATATCCTGGGGCCCTTGCTCTGTTCCCCAGTCTCCTCCCTGTCTTTTGTGTCTCCTCAGATCCTCGTTTCCTGGCTGGAGGCGGAGCTGCTGAACGCACCTGAAGCCAATCACCCCACTGGCACTTAAGCGGACTGCAGACAGCTGGCCAACGCCGGATTATTGTGCTACCTACGCTACGATACACATGCCGCTGCTCTTCCTAGTTACACCTGTTGTTTTGCGTTCAGCAGCGCTCGCCTTCAGCCAGCCTATCTTGTGTCTTTTTCCCATGGTGCTCTTTCCCGACACCATCGCCTTTTGTTTCTTCCTTTTGGGCCGAATAAAAGCCTTGAGACGCACTTACCTGACTCCTGTCTCCGTGTCCGGAACCAAGACTAACCCCCGACGTAACAGAATAATCCGGCCATAAGAATGGATCCCGGCGACACGGACCCGGTCAAAAAGTCCCTCCGTCTCCAAGCCATGCGCCTCTCCAAACAAGAGGAACTATTCGGCGCTCTCGGTGCCAGCGTGCAGAACTTGGCCGAGCAGCAAGATGCACGCATGGCCGCCCTCGAAGCTCAGCTCAACACGGTGCTCTCGGCTCTGCAGGTCCTCCCGGCTCTCGCCACACCTCCGGTGGCGGACGTCCCTCCGGACCCTTCCCCTCTGCCCATGGGGCCCAGCCCGGCCGCCGTTTGCCCCCAGCTCTCGAAACCGGAGACCGGACCAATTTTCCTCTGCTGTATGGAAGGCTTTCTGCAAGGCTTTGGGGGCGACCGCCAGCCTGTCCTCGGGCTACCATCCTCAGACAAATGGCCAGTCCGAGAGAGCGAACCAGGACCTGGAGGCGGCCATCCGCTGCGTATGCCACCAGCAGCCTGCCTCCTGGGCCATCAACTTACCCTGGATTGAGTATGCCCGCAACTCCCTGGTCAGCTCCGCCACAGGTCTCTCTCCGTTCCATGGGGCATATGGTTACCAGCCCCCAGCCTTCCCTTCTCTAGAGGCAGAGTCAGCTGTCCCCTCGGTGTCCGCCCACCTGCGCCGCGCCCGCCTGGCTTGGCGCAACACCCGGATGGCCCTGGCACGCACAGCGGAACGCAACCAGCGCCTGGCCAACCGCCACCGTGTGGCAGCTCCGGAGTACAAGCCGGGACAGAGGGTTTGGTTGTCCACTCGTGACCTGCCCCTCCACACCAGTTCCAAGAAGCTCCAGCCTAGGTTCATTGGCCCTTATCCCGTGGAACGGGTCATCAGCCCCACCTCGGTGTTGCTTAGCCTCCCGGACTCCCTGGGGATCCACCCCACGTTTCACGTCTCCCTCCTCAAACCCGTCAGAGTCAGCGACCTCAGCCCTCCAGATGTGCCTCCTCCTCCTCCCAGGGTTATCGACGGCCACCCCGCATTCTCGGTCAAGGCCATTTTGGACGTGAGAAGAAGGGGCAGGGGTTTCCAGTACCTGGTCGACTGGGAGGGGTACCGCCCCGAGGACCGTTCATGGGTCTCTCGGGCGCTCATTCTTGACCCGGACTTGCTTGCTAACTTTTACCGTCGTTTCCCCGAGAAGCCAGGTAGGCCGCCGGGTGGCGCCCGTCCTTAAGGGGGGGGTACTGTCATATCCTGGGGCCCTTGCTCTGTTCCCCAGTCTCCTCCCTGTCTTTTGTGTCTCCTCAGATCCTCGTTTCCTGGCTGGAGGCGGAGCTGCTGAACGCACCTGAAGCCTGAAGCCAATCACCCCACTGGCACTTAACAGTAAGGGCATTTAGATCTGTAATACTATCTGCCAAATGGCTGGACAGAAAAAAACGAATAAAGTAATCCCATATTGACCATTTTAAATAGTATTCTTAAAAGTGCTCAAAGTTCTTAAAATCAAATAAATGAAACCTCTTGTGGTACAGAATAAATTAAAACAATACACATCAATATGTTGACTTTTAACGATGAACAGAATCTAAAAATGAACAATGCTGCCAATCAGAGAACTTGGGGATGTAGGGGGTAAAAAACACACAAACTGGCCCGTCAACATGACATGGTCGAGCTCAGACAGTTACTGCCCCATGTGTCAGGGCGCCAAGCTGTGTTATAAAGGCAACAATGTGAGGGTGCGGCAAGAGCAGAAAAGTGTTGAACAGTTGGAATCTGTTGAGAAACTTGTATGATTTGATGCTTGAATGGTGTGAATTAGTTGAAAAATGAAGGAGGCGGCTCACTGGGAATACTGCAAATGACATCAAGAGGGGTTGCAACGTCGCCAGATCTAGCGACAAAATCACCAAGTTGGTAACACTACCACCAATTGATGGTGGTAGGTTTCGCCTTTAACATAGAAGAAGTCTACGAAAAACTAGTCAAGCCCACTCTTGTGGATCATTTGAAAAATCCGAACTGTAATTCATGGTGCATGCAGCAAGGGGCAATAATGCTAATATGTGAGTGAAGAAGAAGACCAGCGATGTTGTATTGGTCTAGAGACAGTGCCACTGAACAAGAGACAAGAAGCATGCTTGAATCGTCTGAATCAGATGAAATAGGAAGGAGTACAACAGTACCAAAAAACTGGCAGAATAATTCTATAGGAGAATAATTCTAAGTCGATGATGTCATTGCGCCGAAAAGTTGATGCAAAACTGAAACACTTTAAAAAGGTGCAAAAATTGAAATTTAGAATGAAACAGAGGAGCTGTTCCATGTGTTTAATGTGGTGTGTTGAGTTTTTTGTCATTCCATGTACATATATTTACTTTATGTCATTCTTTGTAGATAAGTGTGATTAGCACACACTTCATTATGCTGTCCACTTTCTGTACTGTCTGTTAGTACCAGGGATGAAGGAGCCTACTCCAGAAGACTTTGAGGTAGTGGTATGCCTGTGCAAGCCAAAATCAAAGTTTTTATTAAAAGTATAGTCTGAGTTTTCTCTGTTCAACCATTGATCCAAAATAGTGACTTCCATCTGATGTAATGCAATTTTTTTTACAAAAGAAAATATTACAAACCAAGCATTCTACAAGCTGAGCTATACAGCTTTTAGAAGACCAAGTAAAATTTTCACAGAAATTATGAAATTACACAAAATGTGGGAATATTTCTAAACGTCTGAATTGGTAACATACTTGTTTCGAGTGAGCTGAGATGTATGAAGTGAATGTAGAAGTGGGAATTGTCCCAGGTATCTGGGTTGGGAAACATGTACTTTATCAACGTTTTTTCATTTTATTTTTTTTCAGTTTTTAATAAATGCGTTTTTTTGGGGGGGGGAAACCTGATGAGGCCCAGCCTCACCCAGATCCTAGCTCCAGTGGCCCCCAGGTAAATTCTGGTCAAATAATTTGTCAGTGCTGTGCCTATGCTGTTTTTTTTAACGTTTGTGCTGCTTTCGTTTGTTGAGTTATTACAGTTCATTTTAAAAGATCAACCGAAGTTCATCCAGCCCCCAACATGCTCCAAATGAAAACAAAATAATCAAATTTTTTAGTGCTGGTTTGTGTTGGTTTGCTTTTTGAGATAGCAACGATTAAGATTTTGGCCTATTACGTGGTCAGGCCCTCAACATGCTCGGAATTAAACCAAAGTAGTCACATTTTTTGTGTGTACGTTTGTGCTGCCTTTTTTTTTAGGTATTATATTTTATTTCATAGGTCAATTTCATCCAGTCCCCAATATGCTCGGAATGAGGAACTTCAAGAAGGTACTTCAAACTGGAAAAACTGGAAAATTTGGTCCATCAGAAATGTAACCTGAAGAATCTGTGTCATAACTAGTTTCAGGATCACTTCTTAAATGTTGCATATGTTACTGTCCCCAGCAACTAGCTGGAACTAGCGACTATCTACTTTCCTCAGTACCAAAATCTGACCAGAACTCGGCTCAGGACACTAGGTGGGGAGTAAGTCGCTGTTGACAGACTTCACTGCTTATGGCGGTGTCATACAACTTCATGTTCATACATTAAGATCCGGTAGAACCATTGTGAGTTTAAATACGCCCCTCTTGCTTGCTTTGGAGTTTTGTGACTGAATGATGTCATCACCAGAGAAATCTTTTAAACCACAAATTAAAACAGTCCAGGATGTACCCCGCCACTGGCCCGTTGTCAGCTGGGATAGACTCCAGCATACCCCTGCAACCCTAGTAAGGAGAAGTGGCATGGAAAATGGATGATTAATTATTTAATTTCCACCAAACAATACGGACAATCACTTCCGGGTCATGTGATTGTCGTTAGCAACTGTTGCTCCGTTGTAGTCGCTGTGTTCAAGTGCAGTGTTAACGCTTTTTACCGCTTATCCTTGGCTTTTAAATCTTTTTAAATCTTTTTGAATCACATCTCCACATTTGGTGACGCTCGGTGCGAGACAGACGGCAGCGAGACAGAGGTGGCTCGGTGGTGGCCCCAGTCGTTAGCCGTGGAAGCTAACGTAGCTAGCTAACTTTTTGCTGTGAGTCTTGTACCACATTATGCCAACATTGGACGCTGCCGACTCACCGGGAAAGTTGGAACAAATGCTGAACAAAGCATACAAAAAGATCGCTCACCTTCTCGAGGACATCGAGCGGATGTCAAATGAACTCCAGAGGAAGGATTCAGTGCTGATCCACCCTCAAGACCCGTTTCCCGACGCTGACCAACTGGCTGGAGACCTCTCGATTCGGTGAGTTCGCTCCACCGAACACCACCTCCGTGCTCGGGCAAACGGTTCTCTGGGACCCGTACTCCCCCTGTCGGCCCGCCTGCTCCACTCCAAACAGGGGGACCCCCTGGACCGAAGTGGTTGTCCGCGGGCGGAAGAGGGCTCCGAGCGGGACTCACGGCGGGGCTGCTTCTCCTCCGTTACCGCTCTCCAACAAATACGCTCTGTCCGTGAGCGAGAAGTCGGCGACCCGGGACCCACACCAAGAGTCAACATCTGTTGCTGTGGCCACAGGCACCATGCCCCCGCTGACGGACACCACAACCTTCCCTCCACTTACTGCCAGCAGCCCTCCGGTTGGTGGGTGTCCAACAGGGAGCCGTCTGCCGGCACAGGCGCCGACCCGCTTCTCAACTCGGCGTAAGCAGCTCGTGAGGGACGTGGTGCGCCACCACTCGTCCCGCTCTTCCCACCACTCGTCCCGCTCTTCCCACCTGGCGAGGAATCACATGGTTTGGGTGGTGGGGTGGCTGAGCTGGCTTGCTCCCCTGAAGACCGAGCGGCCGCTCCCACAACCCTGGTCATCGGGGACTCCATTGTGAGGCATGTCCGTATGAGGGAGGCGTTGACTTTGTCGTTCCCCGGAGTAACCGGGAAAATACCAGACATCCTGAACTCTCATCCGCAGGCGAAAAGGATTATTATCCACGCAGGTACGAACAACATCGCCAGGCAACAGTCCGAACTTTTAAAACAGGATTTTAGACACCTTTTTAATTCCATTTCACAGTCCCAAGTGACTGTTTTTATTTCTGGCCCCACCCCCACCTGCGGCAGAGGGATCGGCAGATTCAGCCGTCTGCTGAGTCTCAACACCTGGCTCTCCTCTGCCTGCAACTCCCACCACGTCGGCTTCATCAACAACTTTGATGTTTTCTGGGAGAGACGACACCTCTTTGGGCCTGACGGGCTTCATCTTAACAGGGGAGGTGCCCGCATGCTCTCAGCCAACCTGGCTTATGGCCTTCAGCATGGTATCATCCCCAAACCCACACCTGTTGCTCTGTCCCACTCTGATTGATGTCCACCAGGTCCATGCTCCTATCCACTCAGTTCCACCTCTGACCACCATACACACAATACTGGACTTGGACCTCAAACTTACACCAACACCACTTCCATTCCGGTAATCATTACACTGCATCAACACATCAGACACCGCCAAACTCACTCTGTGAACCCTCATAACCTCCGACCACTCAATAGACACCCATACCCCACCTCCATGATCAACAAGCCACCTGTCACCATCAATGTGGCACTTTTTAATGTTCGCTTTAAATAGAACCTTTTTAATGAATGATGTGATTTTAGATAATAAGTTAGACTGTCTTCTTTTAACTGAGACATGGCTTGGTACTGACGCATCCGTTGTTCTCACTGAGGCCTGCCCACCAATTTTTTTATTTTCTACTAGAGAGGGGAAAAGAGGAGGTGGGACGGCATCCATCATAAATGACTCGCTGATCTCAAATGGAGTGTCTTTTAACAGTTACAAGTCATTTGAGCACCATGCCTTTACTTTTAGCAGCCCTCCGATTCTTTGTATCACTGTATACAGACCACCCCATCACTCTAGTTCTTTTATCAGTGAATTCTCTGAACTTTTATCAATCATTCACACTTCTTATAACAGGATTTTATTATCTGGTGATTTTAATCTACATGTTGATGATACCTCGGATTCAATATCCAGAGAGTTTTTAAACCTTTTAAATTGTCTTGATTTTAAGCAGCACGTCACACAGCCAACTCACAACAGAGGACACACCCTGGACTAGCATCACCAGTTTTAACCAGGAGGAGGCCCCGGTGAGAACAGTGAGGAGGCGCTATCTAACTTCTGAAGTGGCTGCAAATTTTATTGAGATTTTACAGAGCACTCCTGCTGAAATTTTACCTGCACCTTGTGATTTTATCGTTGATAATTTTAACAGTAAACTGAAGTCAACTCTGGACTCAGTAGCTCCACCTGTAACAAAGACAATAAAAAGAAAACCTACACCCCTGTGGAGAAAAAACGATGAAATCAATAAACTGAAAAGAAAATGCAGGAGTACTGAGAGAAGATGGAGAAAAAGTAAATTGACTGTTCATTAACGAGATTTTACGTCAACAACTCAAAACCTACAATAACGCAGTAAAAAAGGCACGAATTTCCCGAATTTCCAACCACAAAAACAATCCCCGGTTCCTCTTCTCCACCTTTAATATTTTAACAGGCACTAATTTTAATAAAGTTTTTAAGACACCAACAGACGATCTTTGTGAAAACTTTGTAGACCACTTCAGAACTAAAATCAGATCCTGCCTGTTACCCCAGAAAGTCTTGTCTGTTAACACACCTGGACTGTTGTCCTTGCCTGAGGAGAGACTGGAGAGTTTTGCCCTGGTTGATGCAAGGACACTTGGTCGAGTTTTCTCCCAAGTAAGCCCAACAACCTGCCTTTTAGATCCAATTCCCACATCACTCAAATCACTTTATGTATTCTTTGAGGAGCAGTTTTTAAACATCTTGAATTGCTCTCTTCAGACGGGTGTCTTCCCCACCGCCTTTAAAACGGCGGTGGTGAAGCCCCTTCTGAAGAAGAGCAATTTAGACCCCAACAATCTTAATAATTACCGACCCGTATCCAACTTGCCGTTTTTAAGTAAAATTTTAGAAAAACTGTTTTTTTTACCAACTTAATGACTTTTTAAACAGAAATAGCATTTTAGAGAAACATCAGTCTGGCTTTAGGAGGAACCACAGTACCGAGACAGCACTTTTAAAGATTTTAAACAACATCAGGTGGAATTTAGATAACAAAAAGCTTACAGTCTTGGTTCTACTGGATCTAAGCTCTGCTTTTGATACAGTGGACCATCACATTTTATTAAATAGACTTAGATACCTGGTCGGCCTCTCTGGTACTGTTCTTAACTGGTTTTGTTCTTATCTCACAGACCGATGCTTTTATGTAAGTATGGGTACATGTTCCTCAGGAACCCATGATATTGAATGTGGGGTTCCTCAAGGCTCAATCTTAGGTCCACTCCTTTTTAATCTTTACATGCTTCCCCTTGGGGACGTCATCAGGAAGCACGGCATCAGCTTCCATAGTTATGCTGACGATACGCAGCTAATCATCGCCATGTCTCCTGATGACTCAGGGCCACTTGATGCCCTTTTTAACTGCCTTGTAGACATCAAGTCATGGATGGCAGAGAATTTCCTGCAGCTCAACCAGGACAAAACTGAGGTTTTAGTTATAGGTCCTGAAGGCCAGAGAGAGAGACTTTTACCAAAACTACAGGATATTAAACCAGCCGACTCTGTTAAAAATTTGGGCGTGATTTTTGACTCTGAGCTAAATTTCAGGCTTTTAACTCATATTTTTAAGCTTTTCTTGTGTTTTTATCTTTTTAGTCTGATTTTATGCTCTTAGTCTTCAGCTTTTAACTCCAGTGTTTTGTTTTTATCTTTTTAGTCATATTTTTTGCTCTTGGTCGTCAGCTTTTAACTCCAGTGTTATGTTTTATCTTTTTAGTCCTATTTTATGCTCTTAGTCTTTAGCTTCTAACTCCAGTGTTTCCTCAGGGGGGTCCTCCACACTGGGGACTGTTCGGGTCTGCTGAGGGGGTGCCATCCTTGGGTCCCTTCGACACGGCCGGCTGGGGGTTCCTCCCTTTAATGTGGGGGTCCGCCCGTCTATCGGAGTCAGGGGGCCCGGGTGCTGGTCCTCCGATGGCATGGCCTGCAGCTCCTCCCAGTGTGGACGGCCCCAAAGGTGGCGTCTCCTTGTTCCTCAGTGCCATGCCATGTCTCCCTACTATGTGTGATTGTGTGCTTGCGTGTGTGGGTCTAGTATGGAGGGTGGGAAGGAGGGGCTTTCTTTTTGCTTCATTGTTTTTCCCTTTTAATTGTCGAAATTGTTTTAATTCTGTAAAGCACTTTGTGTTGCATTTCTTTTCAGGAAAAGTGCTGTACAAATAAAGTTGATTCGATTTGATTTGATTTGACAAAGATGAAAAGAATGAGATTATTTTGGTTTAATTCGGAGAATGCTGGGTGGCGATGACGTCATCACCTGATTATGTAATCACTGCAAAATTACATCTTTTAAATTATGGCCCTATGAGTACTGGGCAGCCAGGGATTGTAGAGGTAATTAACTCAAGTTTGATAATTATATCAAGATCCACATTTCCACTTCCTTTCTCTTAATCTTTGAAAAAATGGAACCTCTAGGCACACCTGCAGGCCGTAAGTACCATGGTCTTACAAAGTTCATCGACTGTAGCAGACAGCTCACATCTCATTAAAGTGGATTAGACAGATGATTAGTTTTTTTTATTTGGATGTTTGTGGTATAGCCCTCATCATTTCCTTTAAGCACAATTGTGTCTGCGTTCTTGTATGTTAACTGAGTATGTTCAATTTTTACCTGATGTTGCAAAAACTTGGATGACTAAGAGGCATGCTGCAGCTCTCTTGGCATGTTGAATGTTGTTTTTGAGCAGATTTAGAATCAGCAGGACAGCTCCAGCCTCCTCAGCCTTTTTACCTATGCGGCAGTCTGGAAAACACACATTGCATCATGCAGTAGCTTTAGGTGTGCTTGAAAACCTGTCTACCATTGGCTCCGATGTTGGTCAAATATTTCCAATCTCAATCCAATCCACTTTATCTATATTTCATAAACGTTGTTTCCAAAGTGCTACACAGACCAGTAAAGTTGTATTCTCGTGTTAAAGAAAGCCAAAGTTTCAAATGATGAGGTTTGCATATTTGCAAGTGAGTCCTAAAAGAAGTTTACATGATGGGGGAGAGAGTTCCATAGCTTGGTGCACACTACAGAAAACATAATGATTTTACGAGTGGAAAACACTTAAGTCTCCATAATGTTTTGCACTCTGAGATGTCTTTGTGAAATGTTCAGCTTTATCGCCCATACAGTGTGTTGTTACCTTTGTGTCCAACTTTGGCCAGTAGGTATAGGATTGGCAACAGAATCCTGTAGTTGGGACTGAGTCCACAGCCATTGTTGACCAGTGCATTCAGCAAAGCCTCGCTCCCACCTTTTCTGATCATGTAGTCAATACGATTATCAGTACCTGAAACAAGGGATTGTGGTTAATTGGACTCTGCTACTTCCGTTGCAGGAAACGATTATAAAAATGCATTTACTATTTTGGCTGTCTCAGATATGAGCCATACCCTGTAAATGATTGTCAACCCGTCCAGGGTGTGACCAGCTGGGATAGGTGGCAACCCCTAGAGCTTTACAGCTGTATATCGTGGCAGTGCCAGCTGCTGGTCATTCAAGGAGGGGAAGCACTTTTTTGTCAGGTCTTCATCATAAATGTGTTTATTTCTATGTAAATTCTACTATCTGCCATGATGTGTCGCTTGCTAGCAGCTCAAGTTGCTGTGTGAGGCTACTGTGCGACCAACTGTGAGTGATCAATCAAACATTTGTTATAACTTTCAGTGAGTCTCTCACAGCGCTGTGGAGGAATGTTGGCCCACTCATCTTTGCAGAATTGTTGTCATTCAGCTACATTGGAGGGTTTCCCAGCATGAAGCGCCATGTTAATAAGGTCATGCCACAGCATCACCACTACAAGTCAGCAATCTTCTTCAATCTTCAACAATCAGAGGTAGACTTGCTGGTGTGTTTTGGATCATTGTCCTGCAGAAACCAAGTCTTTTCTGCTTGAGGTCACCAACAGACGGCCAGACATTCTCTTGGGTGAGTCGTTGCGGTGCTCTTGGGTCATTGTGGTTGGCCGGCCACTGCTGGGAAAGCTCACCAATGTCCCATGTTTTCACCACTTGTGGATAATGGCTTTCGCTTGTAGTTTGCTGAACTACGAGAGCTTTATAAATGGCTTTGAAACTTCGAAGTTATGTTGGTAGAATCACTTTTTCACACTGGACCACATAGGTCTGGACTTTTTTACTCTCTTAATAATAAAATGTAAAAGCTGTATTTTGTGTTCAGTTGTTTTGTCATTGACTAGTATTTTCGAATCTGATACTGCAAAGGACATTGCTTTTAGGCATACCATATTGACAAGGCTGGTCTAATAATAAAGAATAGGGTGGTCACAGCCACCCCTGGACACCACGTAGCTCCGCCGCTGTAGCAGCATGCTGTATTGGTTTATACATCATACTATGTACTAGGGCTGGGCTATATGGATCAAACTCATAGACCCGATATATTTAGGTGGAATATCAATATTATGATATATATCGATATTTTTTCCATAGACTGAATTTAGACACTGTGATCGACTGGCGACCAGTCCATGGTGTAGCGCTCGGCCAAAGACAGCTGGGATAGGCTCCAGCACATCCGCGATCCTCGTGAGGATAAGTGGTAGAGAATGAATGAATGAATTTAGACAAAAGTCAAAGCCAAATATGTGTGCAAAGTTTGATTAAAATATAACCAATATTAGAGGAGAAATAGCCACTGAAATCAAATGTATACATATAAGTATATTCTCTTTTTTATATAAATATAGAAAAAGTTAAATATACTGTCTCTTCAGTGCAATAGTGGTGCATTCACAGTAGTCTCTGCAGTTGGGGTAGTCCCATTAGTGCTTCCTTCTCAAGTTCCCCATGACGACAAACGGTAAAAATGGTTGATACCATCTTTGAAGACCTTTATACTGTCTTTTCACTGTTCACTCCTGCTGTGCAGCCTCTCCTCCTCCATATTTCCGCAGGGATATCTGATCATTTGACGCGGCAAAGAGAAGCCAACAGCTGCTAACAGCTATTACCGAAAGTCAGTGGCGCAAGCCGCAAACTACAAACGTAATAAGATGAACATCCATAGCTGCACACTTGCTTAAGGGGTCAGTATGGCACAAAACAATAAGGAAGTAATAAATAAATAACTATTAAACACTAAAAATGCTGCAGGAGCCACAAAGCTGTCGTAACTAGCTTGTACTCAGACGGCGCCATCTTGAGACATGAGAGCTCCACATGAAATCCAGTCTTTATGGATATGAACAATATTTTTTTTAATATCGTGCTTAACAGAAATATGGATATTTAAAAAAATATCCTTATATTGCCCAGCACTACTATGTACACAGTCCTTCCGGGTTAGATTTTAATCAGATTTTAATGATAACTGTCTTGCACGCTGATTCTCGGCATGGCATGAACACTCCCCAACACTTCCTCAATCTCTTCCTCCAAACGCTTGATCTCACCAGCAATCTGAACCTCACTGCCCCAAGCTTGCACATGAAACTGCAGCTTGGAGCAACACAATATACCCAACGCTACAATATTTTATAGTTTTTGGTTCAGCCATCAATGAGGCTATGGCTGTTATTATTATTTTTCCCTTACAGGTTCATTGGTGGATTTATGAAAAAAATACATTGGTCAATGTATTCCTAATTATTATTATTGTAATTATTATTATTATTTGTATTTTTAAATACATCATATAGCAGACAAACACACTGATGTATGAGAAGTGGAATGAAGTTTAAAGGATTTACAGAAAGTGTGCAATAATTATTTAAACAAAAGAAGGCTGGTGGTTTCAGCCCCCCCCCAAAAAAAGAGTACTTCAGATGCAGTATTTGCTTTAAGAATGAAGAAGTACAGAGGAGGTCAGAGAGAGCTGCATTGTGTCTTTGTAGATGTGGTGAAAGCCTATGACAGGGTGCTTAGAGAGGAACTGTGGCATTGTATGAGGACGTCTGGAGTGACAGAGTCACAAAGTATGTCCAAGTGGTGCAGGACATTGATGAGGACTGTAAGACAGTGCTAGGATGTGCTGTAGGTGTGACAGAAGAGTTCAAGGTGGACGTGGGACTGCATCAGGGATCAGATCTTCTGAGCCCTTTCTTGTTTGCTATGGCGATGGACAGGCTGACAGATGAGGTTAAAGAAGAATCTCCATGGACTATGATGATTGCAGATGACATTGGGATTTGTAGGGAACAGGTGGAGGAGACGGTAGAATAGTGGAGGTTTGCCCTGGAAAGGAGAGGAATGAAGATTAGCAGCAGCAAGACGGAGTATATGTGTGTAAATGAGAGGGACCCAAGTGGAAGAGCGAGGTTACAGGGAGAAGAGATACAAAAGGTGGAGAAGTACTTGGGGTCAACCATTCAGAACAACAGAGTTTGTGAATAGGAGGTGAAGAAGTGTGTGCAGACAGAATGGAACGGGTGGAGAAAAGTGTCAGGCGTGATGTGTGATAGAAGAGTTTCAGCTCAAATGAAAGGAAAGGTATACACAACTGTGGTGAGACCAGCCATGTTGTTTGGTCTAGAGACAGTGCCACTGAGGAAAAGACAGGAAGCAGAACTGGAGGTAGCAGAGATGCGGATGCTGAGTTTCACATTGGGAGTGACCAGGATGGATGAGATCAGGAACGAATCCATCAGGGGGATAAAGTCAGAGAGGCCAGACTGAGATGATTCGGACATGTCCAGAGGAGAGATAGTGAATATATTGGTAGAAGCGCTACATTTAGAGCTTCTGGGTAGGAGGCGTAGAGGAAGGCCAAAGAGGAGGTTTATGGATGTAGTGAAGGAGAACATGAGGGTAGTTGGTGTGAGAGAGACAGATGCGGAAGACAGGGTTGGATGGAGGCGGTTGATTTGTTGTGGCAACCCTGAAGGGAAAAGCCGAAAGAGAAAGAAGAAAAAGGCAGGTGCATACATTTGGGCACCCTTGTTGTTTTATTGATTTGAATACTTTTTACAGGATGTGGTAACTCCATGATAACTGAAACACAGTGACAGTAAATACAAATAACTTCAAATAACCATCTGCCAGGGCTCTGAAGCTAAGGTTACCAATCAAAATACTCTTGTCTTTCTCCATTTCTGCTCAAGATTTGTTCCCTCTTGTGGCTACACAGTTACCGTACTTCAAACAAACTACGGTGTGGACCAAGTGTCAAACAGAACGTGCACACTTTAATTGCGCGTCAAAAGAAATAGCGCCGGAATGGAAACTTCCATTCATGTGTCATTAATCTGTTAATTTTGACAGCCATAGTTTATTGATACAGGCGTTGTACGCCTGTTACCATAGCAATAATCTGGTCCCTGTACTGGGGTCTCTGGCTGTTTTAAAAGGTTACAAGGTTGACAGACATTTTTTCTATTCTATTCTGAACATACCTGCTGACAAAAGCTCATCCAAGATATTGAGGACATTCAAGGTGCTCTCAGCATCTGCTGCATTCTGCAGAAAATAAGAAACTGTTGCAGTCATCAAACATCCTTTTTTACTGATTAAATGTGATTAATTGTGAGTTAACTGTGGACAAAATGTGATTATCAAGATCAAATATTTGAATCAATTGACAGCCCTACTACATATATATGAGCTGTATGAAGTTGGTGATTCATGCAAACATGGCAATAAACATGACAATAATGCGTCAGCCTTGCTGACTGTACTTTTCTCAAAAGCACCACGCTCAGTATTACAAGCAGTATTCCATCTGACTTTATGTCTGTATTTACTTGCCCTTGTCCACTGTGCAAGTGTACCTAATGTTGTGGCCAGTCAATGCAGGTTATACACTCAACAAAAATATAAACGCAACACTTTTGTTTTTGCTCCCATTTTTCATGAGATGGACTTAAAGACCTAAAATTCATTCCAGATACACAATATTACCATTTCTGTTAAACATTGTTCACAAATCTGTCTAAATGTGTGCTAGTGAGCACTTCTGCTTTGCTGAGATAATCCATCCCACCTCACTGGTGTGCCACATCAAGGTGCTCACCAGAGACCATAATTAGTGCACAGGTGTGCCTTAGACTGTCTGCAATAAAAGACCACCCAGAAATGTGTAATTTGTTGCTTTATTTGTGGTCTGGGGACTCAGAGCAAGTCAGTATCTGGTGTGACTACCATTTGCCT
This sequence comes from Doryrhamphus excisus, assembly GCF_030265055.1. Taxonomy (NCBI): domain Eukaryota; kingdom Metazoa; phylum Chordata; class Actinopteri; order Syngnathiformes; family Syngnathidae; genus Doryrhamphus; species Doryrhamphus excisus. The sequence goes on along the minus strand of NC_080476.1, from coordinate 1,089,767 downwards.
CATGCAGTGCAACACATCTTCGCATTGAATTGTCAAAGATCAGATTGTCAATTGTGGCCAGTGGAACGTTGGTCCACTCCTCTTTAATGGCTTTGCAAAGTTGCTGGATATCAGTGGAAACTGGTACACGCTGTCAAACGCTCCCAAACATGCTCAATGTGTTACATGTCCGGTGAGTATGCTGGCCGGACATGCCATCAATAAAATGCACAATATGTACAATATGTTATTCGTCCATAACGGATGCATGCCCATACCATAACCCCACCACCACCATGGGGACACCAAAACATTGACATCAGCTAAGCTCTCACCCACACGACGTCACACACGCTGTCTGCCATCTGCCCTGAACAATGTAACCCGAGATTCATCCGTGAAGAGAATACCTCTCCAACATGCCGGACGCCATTTAATGTGAGCATTTGCCCACTCAAGTCTGTTACGGTGATGATCTGGAGTCAGGTTAAGACACCGATGAGGACGACGAGCATGCAGTTGCGCTTTCCTGAGACAGTTTCTGACAGTTTGTGCAGAAATTCTTTGGTTATGCAAACCAATTGTTTCAGCAGCTCTCTGAGTGGCTGCTCTCAGACGATCTTGGAGGTGAACCTGCTGGATGTGGAGGTCCTGGCCTGGTGTGGTTAAACGTGATGTCGGTTGGATGTACTCCGATATTCTCTAAAACGCCTTTGGAGACGGCTTATTGTGGAGAAATGAACATCCAATGCACGAGCAACAGATCTGCTTGACATTCCTGCTGTCAGCATGCCAAATGCACGCTCCCTCAATGCTTGCAAAATCTATGGCATTTTGCTGTGAGACAAAACTTCACATTTCAGAGTGGACTTTTATTGTGGGCAGTTTAAGGCACACCTGTACACTAATCATGATGTCGGATCAGCACCTTGATGTGGCACACCTGTGAGGTGGGATGGATTATCTCAGCAAAGCAGAAGTGCTCACGATCAAACATTTACAGATTTGTGAACAACATTTGAAAGAAATGGTAATATTGTGTATCTGGAATGAATGTTAGATCTTTGAGTCCATCTCTTGAAAAATGGTAGCAAAAACAAAAGTGTTGCGTTTATTAAAAAATTAATAAATCAACAAATAGTTTCAGAAAGACAGGAAGTGAACAAATGTAACAGTTACTGACTGTGAAAGTACCAGATGGAGGGGTAGGATTTAATGCGCTTTGCTTCTTCCTACTCCTTTTGGACATGTGGAACTGGGAACTGATTATGTGATGTACTCAATTGTAACCTGATGCAACCTATTGACCCTAATGAAATTAAACCATTACCATTGCCATATATCTTTGTTGAGTATATGTATTGAGTGTCTGCCCAGCACAATCGCGCATGTTACGGAATGAGTTTACCAAGTAGCCTTGGATATAAACCAAAATGGTGGCGAGCTGAAGAAAACCTAATAAAGTGGAGGCATTGTGACAAACGCCAAGCCATTTTCAACTTCCCAATTGCACCGTGTGAAGCACCGCTGAGTTCCTCTGTGGCTGCAGCCGTCTCGGGAGACAGCCAATCGCACAGCGTAAAGAGTGAATACATAATGAGATTTTTTACAAATACAAATGTACTAATTTCATACTCGTATCTGGCAAAAATGCATTATCATGAAATGTACATTATTTTTCACTTATGGGTAACCTCGCCTCTTTTTAACCTCGCACCATTTACCATTGTACTATTCCAAGCTGTTCATTTGACTTGAACCACTTGAATTTCAATAAATAACTGGAAAATATAGTCTGTTCTAAAACTTTTGACCAATAGTGTATGTGTGAATGGTCATAATCCACAGTTGCATGGTGAATCCCTACCTGAAGAGTTGAAAAAAGGACCTCAAAACCACTGAAGGAAGTTGGGGAGGCTGCCATTCTTGGCTGAGACCGCTCTGTGTCAGTTGTGCAGACAAAAATGGGAACAAACGGATGATAGAAAAATGTTAAAAATGAAGATATCAAAAAGGCATCAACAAAGACATGGTGTTCCCCCAAAGCACGGATGGAGAGGAAGTCAAATGAAACATGTGTCTTCACTGTCACACACAACACCACAACACATGCATCTGCCTCCCTGTTTTTGGAAGAGAGAGAGAGAGCAAGCAAGAGCGAGAGAGAGAGAGAGAGAGAGAGAGAGAGAAAGAGAGAGAATGATGAAGGCAGGCAGACAGTGACAGCGCCTCATCAGGTGACTACATTTATTCATGAGCTTTGAGTAGTGAAAGCCAGTGCACCCTTTTTTTGTATTTTTTTAGACATATCCAATTGTTGAGCTATTCATAATGTACTGTATATACCCAGTTATGTTTTTGCACAGTTGGTTGAATGTGCATTGTGTGTGTGTGTGTGTGTGTGTGTGTGTGTGTGTGTGTGTGTGTGTGTGTGTGTGTGTGTGTGTGTGTGTGTGTGTGAGTGTCTACTGTAACTTTATCCCTCCAGGATAAAGAGCTCTAGAAAGCATTTGCGCCATGGTGTTGAGAAGTCTGCCACTAAAAAAAGGTTTTGACAAGGCTGGCTGGGCAGCTGCAGAGGAAACTATATTCAGTGGTATAGGATTCATTCAGAGAGGATTAATGGCTAAGTACTCATGTTTGGCGATGGCAACCCACACACACTCACGCCCACTTGTGAATGACAGAAACGAAGCATATGTATAGATTGTCTCTATTACATTTACGACATTTGTTTAATGATTTAGCTAAGAACTATAGTGGTAAATAGTACTACAGCCACTTGCAATGTATGTAAAATGAAAATTTCAAAAGAGCTACTTTCAATACCACATATTTGATGCATTAATTGAGGACCAGACATAAAACAGGGTATGAAGTGGTTGGTCAGGCCACCAATGAAAAGGCTGCTACATCAAAGTAACAAACCCTGGACTTTCGGAGGAAACGCAAATATCCAAAGGGAGCAAAAAGGGAGCAAAAAGGCAAATACTCATGTATTGCTTCAGACAAGCAGACCATCTATGTTGTGGATTTGGGGTATTGCTGTGTTTTATTTAGGTTCTGCTATCACACTACCTTGTGTCAGGGCCTTACTGCAGTTGTAAAAAAAAAAACAAAAAACACTTCACTTCATGTCAACAAAAGAAGACAGCTGTAAGTCTCACCAGGGATTTTGGAGCTCTGACTTCTGCCTCATGTCATTACTCTCATTACAGTTTACAATACTGCACCAAGTCCACGTGTGATTTGAGTATTGTTGTAAAATATATATAACTTGAAGCTGTTTTCAGGTGTATGGCATGTAATTCTCTGTGGGAGTTTTATTTCATGGGATTTAGATTGTCAGATTGTTTGAATCAGACTTGAACTGTTTAATTCTGAGCAATGAGGACTTGCGTTCAAAACACCACGTCATTTAAGATGAATTCACATGTTTTGAGTGAATTTGAAGGGATTTCCCAGCATCATTAAATGCAGTAAAATGTACTGAGCATTAAGGGTTACAAAGTGAGTGACAAGAATATCCAACTATTGTTTCTATTTGCATTTCTGTTTTAGACCAGGGTCACCAACCTTTTTGAAACCGAGAGTTACTTCTTGGTGAATGCCAAGGGCTACCAGGTTGATACACACTTCTCAAATAGCCAATTTGCATTTAACTATATGTTATTGTGAATAATTAATGATATTCATCTACCCTACTGCAATGCTTATAAAGCTAGCACTTAGCAACATAAACAAATGCACGCCAACATAACATCTCAGCTATAAGCTAGTACACTAAACACACTGAAATAGCATGCTAACGATATCAATTGGTAGCAATGGCTAACTTAGCTCAGCAGTTAGCGACCAGCTCGGCGGCTGAATCCCAAAACACTCCAATATGACGACGCAAACAGCGTCTAGCATTGAAGGAATGAGCAATAACAGGGTTACTCACGTTTATAAGTGCACATTGTTAGTTGAACCTCAAATGTTACGACAAGTCTGAAACCTGCGTGGCTGCCTTGGTGCATTCAAGTGCCCATCTAGTGTCGTAAATGGGAGCTGCGTTTAATCATGTTCACTTAAAGCAGCAGAGATTGGACACTAGCAAAACAGTCTTTTGTAAAAATGTTTACAGGATTTTGAAATATATTGTCATTTCCAGTTTACATGTAATGGTGATTTAAACAAGAATAACAATGGAAATGACATGCAGCTCGCAGGTTAATGTGATGTTCAGGGTGTCCATGAAAGCAAAGCATCTCGCGATCTCTCAAGTGAGAGACTCGATACGTGTCTGTTTTCGAATTGAGATACATAAATGGTGTTTGAATTACACAGCTATTGATGTGTTCAGCTCAGAATAAAGTTATGAAGAGATGACAGACTCTGTGTGACTGTGGGGATCTACACTGTGCCGTCTTCTGTCGTGATAACAGAGCTGTGGCTTGCTATGATGGGCATGCGTTAATTATGCTACAAAATTAACGTAAATAATTAAATAAATTTGTTACCGCCATTATTCTTTTTTTATGTGGACACGCAAATGAAAACATTTTTGGGACACATGAATAACTAATAATGAAATTAAAATAATTGATCCTTCTGTTTGACCCTCGGCCCCTACCGTAGTTTGATTGCATGTAACTCTGTAGCCACAAGCTGGAACAAATATTGCCGGGAAATGGAGAAAGAAAAGAGTATTTAGATTGGTAAAGTTAGCTTCAAAGCCCTGGTAGATGGCTCTTGTAGCAAGACCAAGGTTATTTGTATCTACTGTGGCTGTGTTTGACTTATCCTGGATTCCATGGCCTGCCAGAGACTGGAGCAGTGCAGGTATTGTTTTTATTGTCATATCCAGTGCTACCTTGGCATAAGAGTGGCCCAACTAACGAGTGCTTTTCACATGTTTACATCTCTCTGATGATTTTTGCATTGAACTGCCAGCTAAAATTGGAGTTCCAGCTGCTATAGACGGGCTGTCAATGTGGTGGCACCCAGGGTCAAACCAGCTTGGGGAAGATTTTCAACATTCGGTAAAACATAAGTACATTATAGCAACGTGAGTGATCCTAATTTTGATTAGGTAGATGGTGACTGTCACACAAAGTACGACAAATCGCAGCTTGCATTAAATATTCAAAAACTTTGGGATTTCTAATGAATAGTTACAGCATTGTAGTAAAATAATATTTACTGTAATTATTATTAATTATTCATTTTGTGTATTTTAACGTGTTTTAAAAGATAAATTAAATTAAGTTGAATTTGTACTTTGGATGAAATGTTGTATGACTATTGCCCTATGTTTTAGGTATTTGTATTTGTGCATTTCATGAAGGAAAGGTGCATTGAGGAAAATCTTGAATAATAATCCTTTCTGAATGTTCCTAAATCGGCTTTTTTAGTCACAAACATTTAGAATTTAAAACCAGTATTATCAATAAACAAAACTTTTTTTGAGCTGACAAACATGAAAAACATGTTTGTGTCAGTCTGAGAGGTCTCACTTGCTCAAATTTGTTGAATGTTTCTGGGCGAATTTAAGAGCTATTATTCTAATAGTAAATAAAAATGACTGACTGTGTTGTTTCAAATAATGGCTCATAGTTCCAAAATTCATTCATTCATTCATTCATTTTCTACCACTTTTCCTCACGAGGGTCGCGGAGGGTGCTGGAGCCTATCCCAGCTGTCTTCGGGCGTGAGGCGGGGTACACCCTGGAGCCATTGCCAGCCAATCACAGGGCACATATAGACAAACAACCATTCACACTCACATTCATACCTATGGACAATTTGGAGTGGCTAATTAACCTAGCATGTTTTTGGAATGTGGGAGGAAACCGGAGTACCCGGAGAAAACCCACGCATGCACGGGAAGAACATGCAAATTCCACACAGAGATGGTCGAGGGTGGAATTGAACCCTGGTCTCCTAGCTGTGAGGTCTGCGCGCTAACCACTAGACCACCGTGCCACCCAGTTCCGAAATTCCTTTTACATAAAATTTGATCATTGTAATTATATTATCCTGCAATTATTGTCAAATTGTTCACCACAAACAGATTACCCCTAGTTAGTATGTTAGTATAGATTAAAAATACTTCTATCTGTGATTAAATGTGATTAATTCTGAATTAACTATGGACAAAAAATCTGATTAATCGCAATCAAATCTTTTTATAGATTGACACCCCTAATCATTATATCTTCATCTATCATGATCCCCAGAAATTTTATTTTGTTCACCCTTTATTGTCCACTCCGATTTGTATTTGCTTGTACGTGTCCTTTCTGCTATTCTGCTGTCAGTGAACGCACTGCAGTGACGAGCTGTTGTGCCGGTTGGGTGTTCTGTTTATGGCTTCTCTGACGCTGTACGAGCAGATGTGAATTTCATCTCCTTTCTTGAGCCTCATGATTGTTTTCCCCGGCTTGATTCTTTGTGTTGCATTGTTTGATCTGTGTGACTTGTTGGTACACGTTTTGCTCAGTGAGGCTGGAACACCTCATTGCTCACCATAACACAATTTTAAGTGTGATTCAAATGTTCTGCTACTATAAAAGAGACTGAAATTAAACACATATATTTTTAGACTCGTGTGGTATCTTTTTGATTGACATATTCAGGTCATTTGGAGTGGTTAATGCATACCAATATACACTGCTCCAAAAGTAAAGGGAACACTTAAACCCACAATGTAACTCCAAGTCCAAAGTGTTACACCTGTTTTGCTTGTGAAAGCTTGCTCACATCACATTGCAACTGCCACTTCCCTGTCCTTCAGAGATTAAATGTGAACTCTGTAACTTAGGGGACACCCCAAGAAAATAAAAAGGGAGGCAATGGAGAGTGTACTCAGAGCGGTTGGAGATTGTATGCTGAGTACATCTCTTCCGTTCTCCTCGCGAGTAAACTGTTGTCTTCTTTCTTATGTCTCATTGTTTAAAAAGGTTGAAGGTGCTTTGGCCTGACACCCACCTCAAAAAACTTCTACTTTTTCCAACTACTGAAAGGTGCTTACTTCACAAGCTCAATCTTCCCTTAAATTGCATTTATACATTTAAAAAATGAAAACTCATTGAAGAAACGAAATGAACAGTAGTTCATCTACAGCACCGAGTAACGTTAGCATATTTGATCATATGGTGGTATGGTACACCATAGTATAGTGTACCATACCACTACAATGTAAAGTGATGCTATAGTGCCATACCTTTATCTTTGGCCCGTTTCTCCTCTCTTTCCAAAGTCTGTTGTTTTGTTGACACATATTGACAGCACTCTGTCAATATGTGTCACATCTGTGTCACAATACTCTGTCACATCTCCTCCCCTTAACTCGCAGCCAAGGCTAACCCAACTCATATCCACTCACAATTACCTCCGTTTTCATTTTATATTTTCAAAGAGAATGAGCATGTTTGTGCCTCTTGGTCTGCAATATAATTAATATGATATAATATTAACAATAAATACGTTTCATTTAGGGCTGCGTGGTGTCCTAGTGGTTTAGCGCGCAGGCCACAAAGCTAGGAGACCCGAGTTTGATCCACCCTGGGAAGTGTGAATGGAGTAAAAAATTGTAAATTGAACTTGTAAAAACTGTACTGTACATTTATTTCCAATGGAAATGTTATTATGTAGGCTGCGCGGTAGAGAGTGGTTTGCACGCAGGCCTCACCGAGACCCGAGTTCAGTTCCATTCTCGGCCATCTCTGTGTGGAGTTTGCATGTTCTTCCCGTGCATGCGTTGGTTTTCTCCGGGTACTCCGGTTTCCTCCCACATTCCAAAAACATGCTAGGTTAATATGCAACTCCAGATTGTCCATAGGTATGAATGTGAGTGTGAATGGTTGTTTGTCTATATGTGTCCTGTGATTGGCTGACCACCAGTCCAGGGTGTACCTCTCCTCTTGCCCAAAGACAGCTGGGATAGGCTCCAGCACCCCCTCAACCCTCGTGACGATAAGCGGTAGTGCGACAGTGTGTCGAGGGTTGGACCCCAGATGCAGAGGCGGGCAACAAGAGGTGCAGTTTAAAGTCTTTAAGAAAAAGTCATAGCAAAATCCAATAGGGCAACACAACAGAAAGAGAAAACATGTTGAGTGCAGTCTGGAGAGGGCATCAGGTTTGCTGTTTTGGCGAAACGTCAGGGTGAAATTGAACCGAGCAAGAAAGAGTGGCCACTGTGCCTGTCGGGGGTTGAGCCTCTGGGCCAAACGGAGGAAGGCCAGGTTCTTGTGGTCCGTGTGCATGATGAAAGGTAGTTCCACGAGATGGCGATGCTTGAGAGTGTGGGTCGTCTCGGCCAGGGTGAGGCGGCTTCCACCCAGTTGCATGGGTTTGTCGTACCTGGGAGCCGATGCTGGCTCGATGAAGGGGAGCAGTCCCCGTGCTTGTGGCGGCAGCAGCCGGGAAGGGTGCATCCATGCTGGAGGAGGCGGTCCCCCTTGTGGTCATTGCTGCGCCTCTCGATCGCGATGGCCAAGGCAATGAGGTCGTCGAGGTTGGCTGCAGTCTGCAGGGGGATCATCCGTTCCCGGATGTTGTCTGACAGTCCGAAAGGAATGACGGGTTCCAGTCGCTCTCGGCCGCCAGTATCCCGAACCCGATGGCATAGTGGGCAGCGGTGGCGTCGCTGGAGGAGCGCACAGGAAGCTTCGCGGCAAGGGGAGGGAGGTTCGCTGGAAGATCTGCTGCTCCATAGACTGGCAGAAGGCAGCTTAAGACGAGCAGACAGGGGAACGGCGGCTACACTCAGTGGTGGCCCAAGCTCCAGTCCTTCCTGTCAGGTGGGAAGTGATGAAGGCCACTCGTGCTCAGTGATGAAGGCCACTCGTGCTCAGTGATGAAGGCCACTCGTGCTCGCTCCAAGCGAAAGGCTGCCGCCTGCAGTTCGCACTGTGTGAGAAACGGCGGGACATCCCCCGAATCACCAGAAAACCTCTCCAGCTTGGAGAGCAGAGCGCCAAGAGGAGGTAGGGAATCGTCAGATGTCGACGGGAGGTCGTCGGGCTGCTTGGGGAGCCCGGGGGCGGCAACGGGGGTGTCGCGCTGCAACGCGCTAATTGAGCCTCAAGTGCCTTCATGCGAGCGTCTTGTTGGTCGGCCAGGCTCTTAACACAGGAGCTTAGGGCGTTGAGCTGCTCCTCCTGCTTGCCCAGGCATTGTGCCTGGTGGCGTAGATTCAACTTAATCTGCTTCAGCTCTGCGGGGTCCATACTTTGGCTGGTTCCTTCTGTGATGGTGTGTTGAGGGTTGGACCCCAGATGCAGAGGCGGGCAACAAGAGGTGCAGTTTAAAGTCTTTAATAAAAAGTCAAAAGCAAAATCCAAAAGAAGCATGAAAAAAAGAAAAGAACAGAAAATCTCACCACGAGACACAGCTGAGGAAAACAATGAGCGTTTAGCTGAAGGCTGGCTGGATGGCTAGGAAGAGCTGGGCTGACCTAGCAGGAGGCACACAAACGTACGCTCAAAAAAAAGTTAAGGATGGTGCTGGGGAGACCAGCGCCGGAGGGCTAGCAAGTATCTAAAAAGAGGAACCAGCGACTCCGGCTGCAAGCGGCGGCTTTAATGAGGGTGAAGGTTGACGAGCTTCAGGTGTGCCCAGTCCTCCCGCCTCCAGCCCGCTTAAGGACATCTGGAAAACACGGAGAAACACAAGCCAGGAGAAGGCAGGGACTCGCGACAAGGAGGCAGCAGTAGAACTGTGACAGGTAGGTCTGTTTTGATTTGTTTCACCCATGGCCTGCCTCCAGGCACGCCCACTGCGCTGTGATTGATCACACTCCTGAGTGCTGACAAGTACTTTTTTCAGGGCTCACTTCCAAATGAAAACAATTAAAACTTTACAGTTGTTTGTCCATGCAGATAAGGGTTGCGCGATGTGGACCTTATATATAACTTTTCTAATGACAAGTCAGCCCCCGCACACGTTGCTACTATGTCTTCAACAACCTGTAATGCCTGTGCTTGTGATTACGGAAGATGTAGTCACCCAGCAATTCCAACTGCATCTCGAAGACACTCTTGTTTTGTCGCAGACATAGAACAAACGGAAGGACGATCACGGAAGTGTGTTCCTTGTGTGGAGAATGTCTATTTACATCTAGAACAGGCTGCGTTCAAAATAAATGTGCTTCTCATATTTTTCACTCAGTATCTGTACATCTTCATCGGACTTTGTAAAACGGTTCATACAAGAATTAAAACACAACGTGGTGGAAATATGCTCATTTAACCCACAGATGCACACACACAACTACTTAGCATCCTAAATAAAGCTAACCCCTGGTTGCTCCTATTCACGCTCTGTACGAGGAGCTTCAGACAACTTTTGCTGGACAATCTGGAGTCGCCAATTAACATAATGTGTATGTTTGTGAAATGTTGGAAAACCCACGCATGCACGGAGAGAACATGCAAAATCCACACCGAGATGCCCAAGCGGAGAATCGAACCCAAGTCTCCCCAATTTCCTTTGTTAGATGCTCATTGAAGTAGACGTTTGTTCCATTCAACTTTTATTTGATAATATTGTTTAATTTATTTGGTAGATGAGCAAATACATATTTATTTCAAGTGGTTTGTGTGAACACCGAAGTTAAAGTTGTGATGGAAAATGTAGAATTTAAAGATATAACTTAGTCACGTGCTATTTGAGCCTGTGTACTGTCTGTCTACTGTCTGTTACATTTCAATACAGGGCGTCTCTTCATATATAAATACGTTAACCAGGATACCATTAATTAGTTAGGCCGTCTCAGAGAGTCTCCCCAGTAAGTACCAGTAGGGGGTACTGAAAACATCTGTTGACACCAAAGCGTTCCCTGCTGATACCATGGACAGAGGGGCATTGGGGAAGGGATTATTTTGCTTAACAATGTGAATCATTTACATGCTCTCATTTTAAAGGGGGTGCAATCGGGAAGTCTCCCTTCGATGTAACTTCTATGCTGTAGACGGGGTGGCACCTAGGATGTGTCCTTTCTTTTGTAAAGTAATTCATTTGCATACTATGGAGTATAAAAGTTCCCGCCAAGAGGCCACTCTTGGTCGGACACCTCCAGACCGCCATGCATACTGTGTGTTGTCTGACCCCTTTGTTTTGCAAAGGTAATAAAAACTGCCAGAGTTCTGTATTTATTTCAGGCATTCTCTAGCCTACTTTTTTCCACAACAAAGTGCATTCACCTAGTTAGTCAACTGAAAACCTGAGTCAGTGGAAGGTTAGGAATGTGCTTAATATGCAGTCACTCACTCAATGGAATCCGCAAACTGAGAAGGCAATAAAGATATAGGGGAGAAGGAGGAAGTATCTTGTCCAGGAACAGGATCCTGGTCCAGCTCAAGCACTTACTCCCAACCCCTCCTCATCTAAAGCGATCTACAAAATGCTCTGGGATGCAACAATCCGGGCTGACTTTCCTTCTTCTGGTTGGGAAGCTGCAGGCGGACATTAGAATAGAAACTCAACCCAGGATCTTGTGTTTGTGATTTTATTCTGTTTGACCTTTTTTACCTATGAACCTTTTCTCGTGTGTGAGTTTTATTCCTTCTCATGAGTGGAGATGAATGAATATGCTGGGGGAGTTGAGGCCTTAATTAGGTTGTGGAGAATTTAATCTCCAACACCTTGTTTTAGTATTTCTGTATTTTGGTTTTCTATTTACAAAGCATATTATAATACCAGGTTCTGTATTCTTATTTTTTGTGGGAAGAGTTGGCATGGCTCTATTCCTTGGGTGTCCAATGTTCCCCTTGCTGCCTAGAAAGTCCACCACTTGGTTTTTTGGAGTCTAGTGAGTACACAGCATTAGTTAGCTGGATATTTGAATTGGCCACCATATTCACAGTATAAAGTATCATATATATTTGTTTGCTCCTTCAACGTCGGTATAAGGTCAACCTCATTTATTGTTTTTTTTTTTACCTGATTGGCTGCAAGAAGTCCGGCATAGCCCGTCAAAAACGGGGTGAAAAGTCTGGTGCATCCTTCTTTGCGCAATCCTCATTTTTTGCATAATTCAGACAAAATAGCAAGTGCCGTCATCATGTGGTGTCAATATAACGATTCGTTTGGCAGTTAGAAGCTTTTTTTGACATGAAGTTTTCAGACTTTTCAGTGATTTCATTGTAAAAATGTCCGCCACCTGGTAGATTTGAATGTAGCTCACTCCTTTTTTCCCTCCCTCCCCTCCTCATAGCCCCTCCCTTTTAAAACGACTGTGTGTAGGCGTGTGCGATTACAATGATTCCCTTCCCAGCTGATACCATACATCTCATGTATCTGCTTTAAAAGTTGCATCTTTTAAATGAAGCACAGTGAAATGACCGCAGTATCAAATATCAACATTATCAACACATATCATATCAACACCTGTCATTACTGCATAGATTCTAATTCAGTCATGTATAAATGCAAATAAACACATGGCATGATGCAGGGATGTTTTAGGACAGCCTTGGCACTACTGGTGCAGAGCGCTATGTTGCTAGGTGCTAGCATGATAACTGTTACCATGTTAGCATTTTAGCTCATTTATTATTGTCTAAAGGCAAAGCACCTAGTCTAAATATTAAAAGCAGGAAGAAATGTTAGTGCCCTCTCGGCAGCTTTAATTTATATTTATAAAATAGAATTTATAAAATAGCAATGCTGTTTTCAGTAATATTTGTTTGTGTTCACAACTTATTAATGCAAATCCATGATTTCCCCATGGGTGGACAGCTCGTATTTGTGGAATGCCAGAATGCACGGGCAGCGTGCACACTCGCATTCTGGACATAAGCGACACACAGCAACGACAGCAGTGCAACTTGACTAGCATTGCAGACATTCACCCTGGTCTGCCATTACTTATTAAAACAAATGCATTTTCGTCCTTTCTTTCATTTCTTTTGTTGTGTCCAAAAGAAAAGACAGTTGACTCTGTAGTACCGAGACAAATTCATACGTTCCTTCAACGTGCATGTGCATTGTCACCTCAATCACACAGTGATTAAAGACAGTGGCATGTGTTGCTATTGAAGGAAAATAAACAGCTCATTCACAATGACGATACAGTATCAGTAGCAACTGGATGCTAAATATAATGCTCAGTGCTATCATTTAACAAGACTACATAGCTCAAACCTACATATTTCTATTTGTGAGTTAGTCACTCAACTAAGCGCAAAACATAAGTCAAACTTCAAAGTTACAGTACATTGTCACAAACCTGAAAAGAAGACTAAAAAACCAACTGTGCAGCACAAGTCCTGAATTTTTGTAACATCACAACAGGCCTACCTGTGCAAAGCATAATGTTCCTTTCTTGCAGAGTTCCATTCCAAGTAAAATGGTTATGGCCGTAAGGAAACATGATATTTGTTTTCTGTCGATTATCTGCCAATTGTCATGATGATCCAGAAAGGTTACAATTCAATCTTTAAATAGCCAATACAAAAATACCTCCCCTCACTTTCTTGTCTTGCTCTTTCCTCGGGAGGAAGCATTATGAAAACCCAGGGTGGTGTGTATGACTGGAGGGAGATCAAGTGTGTGAGAAGCACTTAAAAGCACCTGTCTGAGTTTAAAATGTTCTCGTGTCTTTGCCCATTGGTTAGAAACCCAAATGTCAAACAACACTGAAGACTGTGTATACTTCTGACTGGGTGCTTTCAATTAATAGTGCAGACTAAATGTGAGTTGAACTGTGAGCTACAGGATACCTGCAAGCATATCACCTATTATACCTATTATTTTATTAACCCATACAGTATCAAGTCAAATGTCCTAAAATGAGCCTTAAACAACTTTACAATGTGATATATTAGTCGAACACATAATATTATCACCATTATAAAATACATTTCCATATGCTGCATTGTGTTTTTTATGCATCTGTTAGTGCGAATACTACACTACTCTATATATAATTTCCACAAATGGTTTTCAGTCAACAACAGCGTGATGTTTTCATGCAGTGGATAGATCTTTACTTGCTTCCAAGGCATGTGATATGATTTCACTTCCCTACTTCAAATGGTGGTGTGCACATTCTCATGTCACTTTGGGTTTTTATAGATCACATACTTTGCATGAAAAATGGCATACGCAACCTTTGGGCCCTGTTTATTTGCATACTCAAGCTTTATAGATGACGCCCCTGGTCCTTATCTCACATCAACTATCCATCCACTTCCTGTTCCTGTACCACCTGCTCGCTAACCCCAAGCACTAAGTGAGTAAACCACTTGCATAATGAGGTGAGGTTCCTATAAAAATGCTGCAATTTACCTCTACCTTTTATTGCATTGCAACTCTAACAATGGAAAATGCTATGAAAACAGATACCAGAGGAAACCTGCTGTCTCTTGTCCATTTGGACATTCAAAGGAGTGCCAAAGAAGTTTGAATTTGCCAATTCTGGAATGCATCAAGAGGCGAGATGATTGGTTGTTTTTTTGTCTTTCCAAGAAATGAATCAGAAACTTCAGCAATTAAAGAAGGACTACAGAGACAATAGGAAAGACATTGGCTTGGCATTCATTTTGAGGATCTCAAAATACTTCCATCCATCTACTTTCTATGCCACTTATCCTCACATTTTTATGTTTCTTTCGATCTCTGCGCTTCCGTGTTGGAGCTCAGCCTTCCCCTTCGTTTCAAGGGTGGTGCTCGCACACACTCAGAATCAAGGGGTGCACTCGTGATGGAAATCCATTACACTTGCACATACTCAACTCACTGAAGCTGCCGCAGAGCGCAAACTTGACGCTAAAGCTTTAGTTTAAAGTTACCGCACATGCGCTCTGTTGCAGCAGTGAGTTGAGTATGTCCCAGTGTAACAGATGCCAGCCAGTCGAGCTGCGCAAGTGAAGGTTGGCAACCCTCACTCCCTCAGCCTTGAGAGCTGTGCCGAACGCTGAGTTGACGAGCTGGGCTTTTAGCTCAGCCATTAGCCCTCTTGACTCTGCGGCTTAGACAGGTTTCACAGGCATCCACTGTGTGACAACTGACTTGAGGGAATCAGGTGCCCAATTCACTCGAGTAAGTGACTCATAAAGGCCGAAGTCAGTAAAAGGCATTCACTAGGTCGACTGGTCTAGTGTGACCATGCCTTAAAATAAGTGTCTTGTTTGTCACTATAGGTTCTAACAAAGCAGCACACCCTGACAGGAAAGAGTAGTTGGACAGAATTACCTGTGGGACTACATGTTTTACATTCAATCATGCATGTCAGCTTTTCATGATTAATTGAGCAAGATTATTTGGCGGTCTGAAACACAATGTCACACATTGCATTTCAGTGTTCTCCTTATCCCTCTCGTTTGCAGAGTTCCTTGCCAGCAGGATAAAGTTGCTGTTGCTCAAAATAGACTTTGGTGTAACTCGGTCCTGATTGAAAATACTCCTACTTCATCACTTAAATTGGATTGTATTCAACTGGATTAGAATAAATGGCACGCTAGTCAGCTTCGGACCCATCCAGTACAGTGTGACTAAAGAAGTGTATTTATGGTTAGAACATGCAGACAGGAATATGAGCAGTGTTACTAAACGGATGAAAATACACCAGGCACAATGTGTGTTAGTGGTCAACAGTGGCAAAGGGAAGTAAGGCTGTTGCCCTGCTCTAACCGCCAATTGGTGAATCCCAAGTCCACCCCTTCGCCCTTCCGCTTCGTCTTACCCTACCCCTGAAAACCAAGGGCCAATGCGGCCCACAGGTCAAAAAGTTTGCCCACCTCTGCCTTCATGTAAGTCGAAAATGACCATAAAATTAATATAATACACTGGAATTTCATGGCTGAGGCAATAAATATTGGTGGATGACATTGTACGTTGACCATGTTTATTCAGAAAAGGTTGTGCTAAACGGAATATTGGCCGGGCGGAGGGACGCGCTCAACAGCAGTACAGCGAGTGTTGCTAAAGTTGGCGTGTTCTGTAATTGTGTGTGTTATGTGACTGCAATTAACCAATATGTCACTGAATCCTATTCAGAGGGGAGAGGCGATGTGTTGCTTGCCAAGTGTTTATCGTTCAACTATGCAGCTGTCCAGCTATTGTTCAACACACTGGAAGAAGTAAGTTAATCTGCCTCTGCCTGAATATTACACTGATTTGAAAATGTAACTGTTCAATTGTGACTGTGTAACATCTGAAAGTATGTGGCGAGGGAAAGTTTTATTGGATTTTTTTGTATTTGTTTTTTAGCAAGCCACTACTGTTGTCTATTGTGTTTAACAATCCTTTCTATGTTTTCTGGAAGTGCAGTTTTTGGTTGTTGGTGTAAGTCAGGATAACCGGCACCTAGTAGGACCAATATCCAGTGCGAGGGACAGAAGAGAGCAAATAGCAGTATTCACCTTCACCTGCCAATCTCAATTTTATTGACATTAATGCTGAACATTCCATGTCCAGTCGGGAATAAAGACCCACATAAAATGTTGTGCTTGGTCCAGTTCTTCCATCGACCCTGCCACACATTTTGGTGTCAGAGGTAGGATAACCCTACATATTCTGAGATTGTACTGATAGGGTGAGTTTAAATGAATTGATAAAATAGACAACAGTAGTCGCGAGAAGTGGTCCTGTCCTGGTGCGATGACAAGAGAAGGATGTCTTCGTGTGCATCCTACGGTTGACATCGCTGGGCAGGAGACGTGTCGACATCAGCGTGGTAGTGAGCATGAGTGGCATGGTAGCATGAGTGCTGGAGACGAGAATGTCGTTGAGGCTGCTTGACGGAGAAACTTATTCACAGCTTGTGACTTTTCTACTTCTCCAATAAATCCACAAACTGAGAATGTCACACACAGGAGTAGCGGCTTCTACTCCAGGAACAAGCCGTCTGTCTTCTGATGGAGGGAGGGAGACGGTGGGAGACTTACAGTCACAAATTAGGGGACTAAGGCAAAACCATGATGCAGTAATGTCCAGCCTTGCTAATTTGGATGATGTTCAGACAAGCTCCATTGTTTATACTCCAAGAGAAGAACACATGTGAAGAGGTTCACACTGTTTGACGAGTTCATAGAGGAAGTTGAACAAGCAATAAGAGCAAGGAAAGGGCTTTCAGGGGGGAGATCAAACAGACTTACTACTTTCACTGTTGAAGGGTTCAGCTTTGGAGGAGGTCAAGCTTCGCACAGCATGATTCGAGATAAACCAGACAGTACTGAGGCCATAACGTGGGTTCTTGAAGACCGAGCACTTTGTGCCAGTATAACAAGGAGCAGGAACCTAGTTGGTGACCACAAAGATGAGGGTTCAGAGCCAAGAGGACTGACCAATAATGTACAGACTGACTTGACTGTAGCCCTGCAAGAGTAGTTAAAACCATTTCACAACAGGGAAAAGCTATCAGTGAGCTAACGAATGCAGTCCGTGGGCTCACCATGCAGAATACTGGGGCCGAGGGAGGCTTCAGGGGTGGTAGACCAAAAGTCTAACCCAGGTTCACCAGTGATGGCTAGCCAATCTGTCTGCGGTGTGAAGGGGTGAAGGGGGGTGAAGGGTGAAGGGGTGGGACACATTGCTCATCTTTTCACCAACCTTCCATGACCACCTCACGAGGCTAGAGATCCTCTTCCAGAGACAGGGCTTAAGGTGAGAGTGGAGAAGTGTCATTTCCTCCAGACTGATGTGAAGTTCCTGGGTCACCAAGTGTGACCTTGAGCGGTCAAGGTGTGAGCGCCGATCCTGACAAGATAAGCGCAGTGAAACAGTGACCCATCCCCCAGACTGTGAAGGAACTCGGATCATTCTTGGGGTTTTGTAGCTACTACAGGAGGTTTGTTGAGGACTTTTCCCAAATTGCAGGACCTCTCCATGATGCCGTTAGTACCTGCATCAAAGAGAGCGGCCAGGCAAAGGCTAGGTCAGCTTGACACCTCATTGCCAACAAGCCTTTGAGGTGTTGAAAGTAGTGCTCCCACTCTCGGCTTTGCAGACTTTGCTTTACCTTTTCTACTTGAGACCGATGCGAGTAATTTAGGCTTGGATGCAGTCTTGTATCAAGAGCAAGCAGGTTGCAAAAAGGTGATAGCATATGCAAGTTGGAGACTCAGGGGGGCTAAGAAAAATTATCAGAATTATAGCAGCATGAAGCTGGAGCTTCTAGCACTAAAATTGGAAGTTACCGAAAGGTTTGGAAGTTACTTGCTGGGTTCTAAGTTCTCCATCATCGCAGATAATAACCCCCTGTGCCACCTCAAGACTGCCGATTTGGGGGCAATTCAACAGCGGTGGATGGCGCAACTGGCTGTGTTTGATTTTAATGTTGTGTACCGCCCTGGCAGATTTAATACTGCAGTTGATGCCCTCTCATGTCGACCAGCGGCCGGTGAGTCGGAACCAACAAGTGAGGATGCGGAATATGATGGGTGTGTAGCAATATGCAGCTCACAGAGGGCAGGGACAGTTTTAGGACAAGACTTAGTTGCCGCAGGTATTGAGCTGTGTCGAGTCAGGCAGTTGAGGCAAGTGAGGCAGCAAATGACGAGGCCATTCAAGACAACACGCCCATGTTGCCTGATTATTCTAAAGAAGTCCTCTGTGAGTTTCAAGCCGTGGATCCTAATCTGTAAATATGAGGAAGCTTTTGGAGCCGGCAGAAGAAGCCAACCCATGGAGAAAGAACAGTTCTGCTCAAATCAGTGTGCTCACTCTTAAAACAGTGGCACGACTAAAAGAGAGAGACGGACTCTTGTATTGAGTATTTGAGGACGTGGCCCTTGGAGAATGTCATCCGCTACTGTTACCTGCCTGCCTCAAGGAACAAGTGCTAAAAAGTGTGCATGACCAGATGGGCCATCAGGGCATAGAACGAACACTAGGCCTAGTGAGGGAGTGATGCTTCTGGGGAGGCAAATGGCTTTGCCATTCGAGACCAGAAAGCGGATACCACAACAAAAGTCATTCTCAGAGAGTGGTTTCTCAAGTATGGTGTGCCGGAACGCCTGCATTCCGACCAAGGGCGGAATTTTGAAAGTGCAGTGGTCACTGAATTGTGCAAGTTGTACGGTGTTAAGAAGACTCAGACCACGCCCCACAGCTCCCAAGGCAACCCGCAGTTCGAAAGATTTAACAGAATATTACACGACCTGTTGAGAACACTTCCCCCCCAGAAGAAGCGGCGTTGGCCTAATCACCTAATCGGAGCTTGTGTATGCCTCCAATGTTACGCCCCACTCAACTACAGCTACAACTCTGAAACCAATGCGGCTGCCCTGGTGCATTTAGGTGCCCATCTGTTTGTTATTTCACAGAGGTTTTGGTGGCCAGCCATGGCATCAGATTCCAAGA
This sequence comes from Doryrhamphus excisus, assembly GCF_030265055.1. Lineage (NCBI taxonomy): Eukaryota > Metazoa > Chordata > Actinopteri > Syngnathiformes > Syngnathidae > Doryrhamphus > Doryrhamphus excisus. The sequence continues at coordinate 1,070,492 of NC_080476.1, read as the reverse complement.
AGTATGTCGCAGCCTGCTCTGTCTGTGCTAGGAAAAAGTTCCTTCATCGCCCGCCGGCGGGCCTGCTTCAGCCACTACCAGTCACTCCGTCCATAGTCCCATACCACTCTGGACTTTGTCACCAGTCTTCCCCTTCAGGGGCAACTCGGTCATCCATTGTAGACCAGTTCTCCAAGATGGCTCACTTTGTGGCACTTCCTAAGCTCCCTTCACCCCTGGAGACTTGACAACTCTTGGTGAGGCACGTGTTTCGGCTGCATGGCATACCTATGGCCATTGCTCAGATAGAGGTCCCTAGTTCACCTCTCAAGTCTGACGGTGCTTCTGCAAGGCACTGGTGGCATCGGTGAGCCTGATCCGGGTATCAACCCAGACCAACGGGCAGACAGAGCGGGCCAACCGAGACCTGCAGCATTACGTTGCGTCTGCCACCGTCTGCCCTGGAAAGCAACACTGCTGTTCCTCACACCGGAGAAGGCACACCTTCACCAGGCACGCATGTATGGAGGGTGACTACGGCGGCCCTCGCAAAGAGCTGGACAGAAGGTGTGGCTGTCGTCCCACGATGCAACCACTATATGGTACCAGCAGGAAGCTGGCACCTCGTTTTGTTGGTCCATACGTCATTGACTTAGTCATCAGTCCGACCTCGCTCAAGATCCCTCCTTTCCTCAAGGTACACCCGGTCTTCCATGTCTCATGTGTAAAGCCTGTCTCCTGAAGCCCGTTGTGCCCCACAGCTGAGCCTCCGTTGCGGCTGATCGATGGTAATTTTGGACATCCGAAGACGGGGTAGAGGGGTGCAGTGCCTGGTTGTCTGGGAGGGATATGGACCAGAGGAGCGCTCTTGGCTGCCCCACTCCTGTATCCTCATTCTGACCTAGATTAGCCACTTCCACTGTCTTCACCCTGATAAACCAGGTAAGCCGTCAGGTGTCGCCTTACAAGAGGGCAGGGGGGATACTGTCAGGATCTGTGTTGTCACTCTGCTGCCACCTTCTACCCTTTCTTTGCAGTGCACCTCTGTCATTTATAGTTACACTACCAACAGCTGATAAAACTAAAAGTCATTTTGACATTTAAACTGTACATTTCCAGTATCTGTTGGTTAACATACTTTACTAAAAGTAAAGTCAATCATAATCATATGCTACTAATGTCTCTGAAAGACTGTGTGAGTCAGTCCACTGCCAAAGTGCCAAAACATATGTCTCATGGTTCAACAATTTCCAGAGGCTTAAGAGATTTCAGCAGTCAGCTACAAGATTTAAAGCCCTCATTTATGGAAAGAAGACACTGGCTTCTTTTAGGTAGGCACTGTTGGGTTTGTGTGTCTGTTGCTCAAAATAAACAACATAACCTTCTTTTAATCCACTGTGCCTGTACTGATATGCTCAGCGAATCTATCTCAGGGTTTAAGAATAGATCACTGTACATCCACTTAATCACTCATCAAATGGAGAGTCCCCTGTCATGAACGGATCCTCCATGATAAAAAGATCTGAAATGACAACATGTTAAATTGCAAAAAAATATCCCTGGAATTTTAAGCAATCTATTCTTCAAGGAGTTGCTCTAGGTCAATTACTTTACAAAACAAATTATAGTTACTAGATACTTTCCCCCAAAAAGTAATTGGATTACTAACAAGATTATTCATTCATTCATTTTCTATACTGCTTAACATCACGAGAGTCACGGGTATGCTGGAGCCTATCCCAGCTGTCTACGGGCGAGATGCAGGGTACACCCTGGACTGGTTGCCAACCAATCACAGGGCACGTGTAGACAACCATTCACACCACACCCACGTTCATACCTATGAACAATTTGGAGTCGCCAATTAACCTAGCATGTTATTGGAATGTGACCCACACACACGGGGAGAACATGCAAACTCCACACAGAGATGCCCGAGCAGGGAATTGAACCCAGGTCTCCTAGCTGTGTGGCCTGCGCGCTAACCACTCGCTCATTGTGCAGCCTGATCTTTAAAGTGCTCCTGAAAAAATAGACACAAGCTCATACAGGTATGCTGTAGCAGGTTGTATACTGTACACTGTACACTGTACACTGTACACTACAACGTGCTATATGTGCACTACAGACACTCAAATGACAAATGACAAATAATTTCAGGTGGACTGTACACGTAAATGTAAGTGCATATATCATATACATAGTCTGGCCCCACGGCCAAATTGGTTAACCCAAATTCGGTATAACAAAGTGTAATGCCTGAGCTTATGATTAAGGAAGATGTAGTCACCCATGCAATTCCAACACTATAAGTAAGACATTTTTTTATGACACGCTTATTTTTTTCATGCAGACCTGGGGCAAACAGTGCTCTTATTTTGAAGGATGGTCACAGACGTGTCTTCTGTGTGGGTGGAGAATGTATTTATGGATGAGACGAGCTGCGTTCAAAAGTTGTCATATTTTTTCACTACACGTCGTCATCAGGCGTTGTAAAACGGTCCTTACATTAAAGCCGTAAAACACAACATGCTGAAAATGTACACACTCACACGAGCTAACCCCGGCTCTCCTCCATTCAGGCTCTGTAAGAGGAGATTTAGCCGACATTCGCTGACTTTTCTTGCCATATCAACCCGTTTTATGTCAGGCGGGGGATGTTCAGTGTTTCTAATGAGTTTGCGCCATGATTGAGCGGTCTGCTGAGTAAATTCTTGCCCACACAAACGTTCCTTCAACGTCAACTTGGATGACAGCATCCACCACAGCACGCAATCAACTCAGCTTGTTTACGGTTTATCATTTATAGCAATATAAGTCATTTTGTTATCATTAGAAGAATATACGATGGTATGAAAAACACAACCCAACTGTACATAGTCCAGTGGGTTCTTATCACAGGTGGGAATGTCCACATGCTGGTAATAATTCAGGAATACAGTCTGGAGACTGTGCTAGTTACCGTTGGCAGCAGGGTGTGTGTATGTCAGGGGTGGGCAAACTACGGCCCGGGGGCCACATCTGGCCCGCCAAGTGTTTGAATACGGCCCGCCCAATCTTTCCAAAGTATTTCATTTAAACTCAACATACAAGCTGGCATCATGGCCTGAGCCAACCTTTTGATGGTTTTATCAATTTCGTTTTTTGACATGGTCTGTTGTTTACAAAGTGCTCCTGAAAAAAGGGACACAAGCACATAATAATAATAATAATAATAATAATAATAATAATAATAATTATTATTATTATTATTATTATTATTATTATTATTATTAGATTATTATAATTATTATTAGAACCATTATGATTATTATAATTATTATATTAATGCTAATTATTATATTAATTAGATATAATATTATTGTTATATTTGCATATTTTACATAATAATAATATAATAATTATTATTTTAATTTTATTGTAATTATTATAATATTTAATTATTTTTAAAATATTAAAATATAAATATAAAATAATAAATAATAATAGCAGATTGCATGACAATTTTACAGATACAATAACACCAGGTGGACTGTTCCGTGTAAAATATATAGTCTGCCCCCCCCCCCCCCCCCCCCCGTAAATTTTGTCATATCAATGCGGCCCGCGAGTCAAAAAGTTTGCCCACCCCTGGTGTATGTCCATGTCTCCGATATTTCCTGGATGCCATTAGCACTAGCTCCGTGCTAACACAGTGGAATCAGAGCAGTGAAACAGCGCAGCAGAACTGTGCATCGCTTAACACAATAATACAACATTCTAAGAACATTTATAGGTCAGAAAAATGGAAAAAGCAAAACATGTCCCCTGTAACACTTCTTGTAGTCTTCCCTATTCATTCAATGACATTTTAAACAAAGAACACCACATGTGTGCAAAAGCTAAAAACAACACACCAATTGTTGTGTGAAATCCTATTTGTGGACAAAGTCATGGGGTCCATCTATCCATATTCTATACTGCTTAGGGTGCAATGGCACAGCCACTCATTTTTCACCGGGGGGGCCAAAGTGAGACTATTACTCACATAATGGTGTCAATAAGTTGATACCGGATGGCTGGATAGCACCCATAGCTCTGCCATTAACCTTCTCTACATATGTTTACCTGACAAACTGCTATTTGGAGAAAGCCGATGGATGGATGGATGGATGGATGGATGGAATTGTTCCCACTGGTTTTGTCCGATATAAGCGAAATCCGTTATATGCGTATACCGGAAAATGTCCGTTTTACACATATATCGGATTTATATCCGGTATATGCGGATTTATATCGGATTTATATCCGGTATATGCGTAAATCGGATTTTATCCGTTCTAAAAAGGCACTTCCTTGACTATGTTTCCAATGTACCCAACACTGCAAACACTGCAAATGACGTCGTATAGCGGCCTGTCACGATTCGGCGAATCGGAGAGCCACGATGCGGCCATCCCATATATGCGAGGGAAATTTAATGGAAATGCATTGGAACGGGACTGGAGATTTTGTCCGAAATAGGCAAAATCCATTATAAAAAATCCGATATATGCAATGAATTTTTATTGGAAATGCATTACAGAAAAATTGGTTCTTTTTTATCTGTCCGTTGTGAGCGAATTTCCGATATATCCGAGTCCGATATATCCGAGGTTTACTGTAGATAGATAGATAATGAATGAATAATGAACTCACGATATGCTAATTTTTTGAGAAGGACTAGTACAGTAAATGTTCACAGAACTGCTGTATATAAAACTGGTGTCTCATACGGAAGCATCACGGCGCCATCTTCTGCTGGCAGGCGAACTGCTTGACGAATGTCATGGGCCCTAGAAAATAGTATACAAAACATCAATACTTTTTAGTAGGGTGTGCAGTAATGTCAATTTTGAGCCAACACAAATGAAGTCAGTATTAGTATAGTGCTAGTACATGCATTAATACTGACCACTTTTACTTGATTTTATTTTTCATGATTTTGCTTTCAATTTTCTGATCATGATTTTAATCTGGTAAAAATTTTAAACAATATTTTCAACAGCAAACGTGACCAATTCAAAGAAACAATATAGCTACGTATAACAAAAGACCTGAGAGGAAGAACCTCATCTAAGAGCAGTGAGGGGATACAGCCACAAGGTGGAGCCCTCATCAACTTACACTGTACTTAAACCCAGCCTGGGTTAAGTTATCCCAGGTTATCCTAGCTGATCAATAACACACTGAAACAGCCTTAATCCCTTGTTTTGTTTTGTTTTTTGCTATAAACATCCCAGGACGGAGCAAGCGAAAATCTTTATTTTGAGCAGCCATATTTTGTAGCTGTAAACCGTCTATAAAGTCTATAAAAGTCTTGACTTACATACTTACATACCTAGAGTAAGGATACAAAACCTGTATAGTCCAGTCCATCTTTTCTTGAAAGGCATTTCAGTTTTCGTGTTTGGCTTCTTTGAAACTACCACAGCCATTCTCTAATGGTCTCCTGCTGATGTGGTGCGTCCCTCTAGTTAGACCCAATAGAGTCTCGCTATACTTCTTCACACTGGTCCAGTCGAGTAGCCCTGCTTCTCCACCTCGTACAGATGCTTCACGGTTGTCATTGCAGGTGCCAGTGTGAAAATACACTTGCATCTTTGTAGATGGTTTTTTTTTTTTTTCTTACTGAGGCTTTGGTTGGCCGGGCACTCCTGGGAAGGTTCACCACTGCTCCATGTTTTCAGCACACATAATGTCAAAATGAATGTGAATGTTGGTTTACAAATGAGATCTGTGAGAGTTAACAGAACGTTAACGTCATTGGCGGGAGAGAAAAGGAGCGTTTGATTTGCTCACCCACACAGTAGGGTAAGCTTGCCTTATCGGTGAGCTTTTTTCAAATGGTCACCTATCAGAGCTATTTTCAATCTGATTCATCTCTATGTCATAATTACCTCCCACTATATTAGCTTGATAATTATCAGTCCGACGATTATCGTGCACCCCTAATTTAGACAACAATTCACACACATAATAAAGTCGTTTTTGTGATTTTCAGGGTGCCTGTGAATGCATCTTGCGGTCGTCTAGTGACAATGAGTAAGTGTCATTTCCAGGACAGAAGGACAGTTGGCGATACATACTATATATTGTTTTGGAATTCCACTGCTGTTGGTGTCGTCAGGTCAGAATAAAGTTATGATACAGCAGCAGTCTGTATGACTCTTGTTACATGCTGTTGCTGTTGCCCCGTGTGATGTTTGCTGACCTCTGCTGTCGCCATAGACACATCTCTCCCTGGTCCTGCAGAATCCATGAGACGCAACTCTGCCTCTGCTGCTTGTGTTTGCCAATTAGTCCTCTGTTTCCAGTCGAGTCAGATCTTCCCAGTTCTGCCTGCCTGCAAGCAGATTCTTTCCGTTGGAGACCCTCGTAAGTCCACTATAGCACTGCACACATCTTGTTTTGTCTCGTGGCTTCGCCTGGCACCCAGCAGCCACCTGTACTGCCTTCGGAGTTTTTGTGTTCAATAAAGCCACTCAAGAAAGAAACCTCGTCCTCCTCTCTGCGACTGGGTCCAACCTGCACCCCCACCTGACAACTCTTGTGGGTGTCATTTTGGGTTCCGGTCTGTCCTCTGGTTCCTGACAGTGGGGATACTATTGTGGCCGTCATAACAGACAGATGCGGCTTGACATGTTGCACACATAATTATGGTCAAATCCTAAATGTAATACAGTAAATAATTTAGTTAGTGCCATTTATGTGCTATTTTTGACAGCATGGCGACAGCTTGTTCAGCTTGTAATTTCCATGATTTCCTTAAGGATTGTGACAGAGAAAACTTGATGCAGTATACTGCATATATGCAACACAAATCAGCACTCCAAAACTGATAATGATGGTGTTGATATCTTCATGTTAGTGTGGAGACAGATGTGACGTTGGTCTCTGCAAGCTGCTACAGGTTCTGGGTCATTGTAATGAGCTACTCTCAACAAGCACACAGAATTGAATGACTCTTCAGGTGTTCAAGTAGGGGGTCAAATTCCCCAGCATCCCCCACCCAGACACACATTCATCCTTTGTTCTTGCAGGTGAGATTACAGAGGTTTTTCTTCAGTCGTGGAATGTGGGGGGTTGTAATGTTAAACGAAAAAAACCCAAACCAGTGTGTGCTTAAAGGGAAATAGTGGGGGATATACCACCTATTGTGATGCTTTTTACTAAGTAATGTCAAAGCTATGTGATGTTGCGAATTGGGTATTACAAATTACATTTTTTTTTAAATATATTATTTATTTTATTTTATTTATTATGTAATGTTACATTTATTTAACAAAAAAAATAAACTTTGGGAAATAGCGACCTTACCCGTCATTTTATTGAAGCCACAGCCTATGATGGTCAAATGACACATGACCACTCCAAACTGTTTTTTATGTCACCTAGGGACTGAAAGTTAACCACACAGCTATTGTATTATTATGTCTATAGGACATTTCAGTTAAGCTAACATTGACGCTAACAGGCAATTTAGCGGGCTCGAGTAATACTGTAATATACATTATCAGTATATCAGTATATTAATCATACAGGAAGTCGCAGTGCTACTTGAATAAAGGTGTGGATGGAATCAATAGCAGTATAACCGATATGTGCGAATACCAGAATGGAGTTTTGTTTTATTATTGCTGTTTTTAAAGCGTGTTCAACAATGAAATATTAAATGGTTTAAAATTTCCATTGTAATGTGTAATGCATATCGTTTTACACAAGCTAAATGGTTATAATTACGACGCAAATTTAAAGTTGAATGACCAACAATAGCTAATGCAACTAATAAAACGTTTCTCTATGATTCCGCGTGCATATAAACCCCACTAAATAGCAAACTTGCAATTAAAATTTGAAAGACCAAGTACAAAACCAGTGATTTATTTTGACAAGTTTGCCGGATGCTGTTTGTCGGAACGCACTCTTGCTTGCTTTATTGAAGAAGGCGAAGAAGGTGTGTGGGCGTCTTCAGATCTGCTAAAGTTTAGATTGCGGCGGTTTTGTGTGAAGGCGAAGATGCGGTGCGTTCAGCTGGGTCTGCTCCTGGGTAAGAAACTAAGATAATGTATGTATTACAAAAATACAAACAAGTACATCCACTCGATTTAATTCATGCATTTAATGAAGTTGTTTATAGACTTTTGTTGTTGCCTGGCTAATGCTGCAGCCGCACATTTATATCATTTTACAAATGAACATGAATCGCTGTTAAAATAATAAATGTGAATGACTTTACAGAAGGGTTGTCCATATTTCGGCCTGGTGGTCACTTGGGGGCCACAGCTATGTATTTTCTTTGCTTTTTCGTGGGCCGGTCCCAGAGCCAGCCCTTACCAATGTGACGCTCTAGTAGCGATTTCATTATTGAGAAATCATAATTGGGGGTTCCTTTACATTTGAATCAATGTGAGCTTTTCTATTTTGAGACTTAAGAGTCACTACTTGTTTTAATATTATTATAAGGTGATTTATAAAGGTGATTTTTTTCAACCCCCCGGAGGCCATAGCACCTTAGCATTTACCAACCTTGCCTAATGGGCCAGGCTGCTCTGCCCAGGACAGAGTGTAAAAATGCAATTAAACAAGAACTGTCAAAAGAGTAAAGCAGTATAAGTTGAATGTTGAAAATGTTGAAATGATAACCGCGTTGTCACTGCAAGCAGCTTTTTGGGGGGTTATTTTTTCACTTTTGGTAAATTTCAAACATCAAAATAGCCACCGAATTCTTCTATTTTTTTTAGTACTAAAGTTTGAACAGTCCTGCTTCACACAAAACAAAACCACAGATCATAGTTTTCTTTTATTATTGTAACAAATCGAAATTGAATCGAAAATGAAGGACAATGACTTTGATGAATTCATAATTCGTACAATAGTTGATTCTGAACTGTACGCTACTCCAAGTTTACACATTGCACTCAGTTCAGTAGCTTAATGTCGAATGAAGGTATTAAAGCAGCAAATCTTTCTCATTGTCTTTATTCATCTTCTTTTCTTAGGTTTACTGGGGTCCACCTTGTCCCAGCAGGATGAGATCAGTCTTGCAGGGCTCAGTGATGGTTGCACCGAGGGCAGCTGTTACCCAGCCACAGGAGATCTTCTTATTGGTCGGGGCCACCAGTTGTCGTCCACCTCCACCTGTGGACTGAACCGTCCCGAACCCTTCTGCATTGTCAGCCACCTGCAGGTAATAAAGCCACACGATCTGTGAGTTGCAGATATGTCACCATCAAATGTTAATATTTAAACATATTTACAATTTTGAATTGTATTTGAACATACTACATATGTTACTACATATGTTACATATGTTGTATGTTACTACATACTTTGGTATACTGTACACCACATACCACACTTCACAATTTCACTTGTCCAAAAGGAGTAGGAAGAAGCAGAGCTTATTCAACCTGACCCCCTCCTCATTTACATCAATTATTACATTATTACATAAAATGACATTTGTTCACTTCTTACTCCACATGTTCTCTTTGCCAGTTCTGAAACAACATCAGAAAATGAAGAGGGAATATAGCAATTTAACAATGTGTTATAATGAAGTTGAGGTTTGTAAATCATTATAAATAAATTGTATATATAATAATAAACAATGAAGAAGTTAATAGTTGACACACTATAATTACATCTGGGATGCACACAGGCAAAATGGCATCTCTTTCTAACTGCTAAGCATTTACCCCCACACAGATGTTTGGAAAATCTCCATTCACACCAGTTGACATGAAATAAAAATCTCTCCACGTATAATCATATTCACCCACTGTTAACTGCCAATCAGAATCATCAGATCCCTGTCTCCATGAGCTCATCAAAATGTCTGATCCACTTGTCATCCTCTTCCTTGTCTGTCATGCAAACACAGGCCAGCATTTACTGCTGCTTTGTACGCTACTAAAAGTGTATTTCCTGGAGTCAATCCTCCCTCTGTTGTGGCTACTTCCGCGTTTTTTTTAAAATTCCCACTACCCCCCTCACCATAGTGGTATTTTGCTCCATACATTGTCAATCCTCTGAGATGTTCCTTTCTGCGACCCAGAACACGGTGAAGCTCCTAATATGTGCTGCTTTGTGGCCTGCCATAGTGTGGTGGGGGCGGACTGAAAAATAATTTAATCTCCCAAAGGTGGGCCCTGCAAAAAAGCCCGGGAACCACTGCGGTAGCGAAATGAATACATTGGAACTTCAGCTCTTATGTCCCGGTTAGCGGATTTTTTTTGGTGTACTTCAATAAAATGCTTAGTTTGCGTAGATTTATCAGTTACTGCACAATATAGCACAAGTCTTGTCGTGTTAATTAATTCATTGTGTTAGTTAGTTAATCATAAGAAATTGGTATTAGTATGAGCATAAAACAGTAAGGAACCCAAATTTAATAGTACCTCAGCCCTGTCGACCATCTACTATATCATCAGTGATTGGCTCTGTAGTTTAATACAGTAAACCTCGGATATATCGGATTCAATTGTTCCCACTGGTTTTGTCCGATATAAGCGAAATCCGTTATATGCGTATACCGGAAAATGTCCGTTTTACGCATATATCGGATTTATATCCGGTATATGCGTAAATGGGATTTTATCCGTTATAAAAAGGCACTTCCTTGACTATGTTTCCAATGTACCTGGACGCGCAGGCAACGCTGCAAACGCTGCAAATGACGTCGTATAGCGGCCTGTCACGATTCGGTGAATCGCAGCGCCACGATGCGGCCATCCGATATATGCGAGGGAAATTTAATGGAAATGCATTCTGTAAATGCATTACAGAAAAATCGGTTCTTTTTTATCTGTTCGTTGTGAGCGAATTTCCGATATATCCGAGTCCGATATATCCGATATATCCGTTTATTACTGTACAGTTACACCGCAAGTTGTCGCTCTCTGACGAGTGAGACATGCGACGGTCCAGGAAGTCCAAGCGGAAGTTGTTGGGATTCTTACATTTGATCAAACTTACTTACGATTTGTCCGATCAAAACACATCATTTCCACATTACAGTTCAAGTTGCTGAGTTCAAAGCCTGTGAAACAGTGGCAGCTTATAGAAAGTAATTCACAGTATGTTTTCAAATTATGATTGTAAAGGCACAATTTGTGAGTGGTCATAAAACTCACTTATGACCACTGTGCAAAAATGTTGTCCTGCACTGGTACGCAAGTTTGCGTGCAAATGAGTACATTTACCGTAAACAGATGTGAAGTATGTGTAAACTGTAAGGGCTGCGTGGATGTGGCAAATGTTCTCAATATCTGGCTCGCATAATCATAATTCCACTTGCATGAACTAGTCGGGAACGCGATGCAACCAATTGGCAAACAGTGTGGGCTGCACATCACACATTTTATGATAGTCGCCTGATAGTAGAAGGATCCAGCTTTGTGGTTTCTTCATAGAAACATATGTACCCTTGTATGAATGACACGGGCCAAAGCAGGACCAAATAATAGCACTCGTGCTGCACAGATGCGGGAAGTGGTGGTGACAATATATGCGGAAGGCAAACTGCGCAAACTAGTCTTCACACTTTTCAGACTTACGTTTGACACTGCAGGACAATGCCGTGTGATTAGTATTATATTTTCTTGGGCATGGCGGTCATAAAGTTTGGCCAGTGTCAGCGTACATGTAAAAAGACAGCAAATCAGTTTAGCAGAACCGCTTATGATAGTCCACATGTTTTTCAGACAGTATCATGAACAATGGGAGGATGCCAAGTGGGATACATTATGGTCATTGTGACCATGCATGTCTTGTTACTTTATTTGTCAGTTGGTCTTTCTCAAGCTTTATTTTTTTCCATGTTTTGTAAGCTTATTTACGTTTCTACCACATGCTTTTTAACATCGAGACAGACTATTTCTTGATTACATTGTTTACATAGCTTTCATACAGAAAACATTATTTGTTAATTCAGTTCATGTGTTTTAGATCCTACATACAATACATCGTATTGTATTGGGTAGTGAAGTACGACATACACTACATCTCGTAGTGTTTTTGGTTCTCACATTACATACTTAACTTCAAGATGACACGTTTTGTTGGACTGGTCCCTGTCTTCTAATGGAATGGAATGTTCAACAAAATAAACAAAGTTGTGTGACTTTGTCTGTGACTTGAAGGGGGGAGTGGAGTTGGGGGTTACAGTCTGCAGCACTTCCTGTGCTGACTACCCATCTCAATCCATTTACCGCCCCCCCTCCGTGACACACACACACACACACACACACACAAACTACACAACCCCCATAAGGAGGTGCTGATATAACAGGAGGCAGATGTTTGTCCAGCTGCTAAGAATACTGTGGAGTTCTTTCACTTGGAGTAATCCTTTTGCCTCAGACAATAGTTGGACATGAAACAGAATCATCTGTCGAAATTAGCATGTCAAATGTCGTTAGCATGTCACTGCCGCCTTTTCCTTGCAGCACATTTTGCAACTTTGGCACTTAAGTTTGGGTCAAGTTGCTTTGTGATGTTTTAGTGTTCTTTGTAAGATGAGTGATGGCCTACGATTTCCAGTGGCTTGACAACCTCGTAGTGAGTTCATTAAGAGCTCACGATTGGCTCCTGCTAAAGAAAGAGCTACATTTCCCTCACTGACTTGTGAGTTTATTCATTCATTTATTTTCTACCTCTTATTCTCAAGAGGGTCGCGGGGGTGCTGGAGCCTATCCCGGCTGTCTTCTGGGGCGAGAGGCAGGCTACACACTGGAGTGGTGGCCAGCCAATCACAGGGCACATATAGACAAACAACCATTCACACTCACATTCATACCTATGGACAATTTGGAGTGGCCAATTAACCTAGCATGTTTTAGGAATGTGGGAGGAAACCGGAGTACCCGGAGAAAACCCACGCATGCACGGGGAGAACATGCAAACTCCACACAGAGGGTGGGATTGAACTCAGGTCTCCTAGTTGTGAGGTCTGCGTGCTAACCACTCGTCCCCCGTGCAGCCCATGATTTTTATTTGTTTAAACAATTAGTATTAGTTCTAAAATAAAAGTGATGTCACAAGATCAGAACACAGTATTGCAGCCCCAGACATGACCAAGTAAGTCCAGAGTAAGTCTGTACACTTTGTACTTTGTATTGTTCTGTTGATTGAGAAGTTAATAACTTATTTAACTTAACTTATAACTGATTTCACTCTGTCTGAAGTAAAACAGTATTTTTTTTTACAATTTTGAATGGATGGCAACAGGAAAACCTTAAACATTCACAGCATCAATCAAATCAATCACAGTTTTCAAATTAATTAATCATGATTAATCACCATGTCTGAAATATGCCCATTTTACCGTATTTTTATTGAAAGAAAGACAAATTATAGGGTAGGATTATGTATATTTGTATATATTAACAGCGCACATATTTAAATCTAATTAAAATATGGCAAAAAAAAAGCCTATTAAATCCTACCCCTCCATCTGGTACTTTTACAATCACTAACTGTTACATTTGTTCACTTCCTGCTTTCCTAATGTAGTTGAAGTTTTTTTTAATTTTTTTAAATTTTTTATCACGTACCAAAGTACTCTGTGATATGAGCATCCAATGCCATAATGTGTACCATAGTGCGTGTCAATATAGTGATATATATAGAACATCATGACTGGTTCAAGACTCTTCATCCTTGTATTTAGCAAACATCAACTGCTTGTATTGTTTCTTGAATTGGCTCATCGTTGTGCATTGTTTGATTTCCTTACTCAATCCATTCCATAGTTTGATTCCACATACTGAAATGCTATGGCTAGCATAATGTAGTCCCAGCATAGTCTGAAGTCTTCCCTGAGATCATATTTCTCCTCTCTTGTAGAAAAGTACTGGATTACATTTTTAGCTAATTGGTTATTATTTTTAGCCTTATGCATTATTTTAGCTGTTTGAAGATGAACTATATCAGCAAGTTGAAGTATTTGTGATTTTAGTAATAAGGAGTTAGTATGTTCTCTATAGGCGGCATTATGAATTATCCTTACTGGCCTTTTTTGCAGTACATTTAGCGAGTGAAGATTGCTTTTATAGTTATTATCCCATATTTCCACACAATAAGTAAGATATGGTAGAACCAGAGAGCAATAAAGAGTGTGGAGTGATTTCTGATTGAGAACAAATTTTGCTTTGTTCAATACTGAAATATTTCTGTCCACCTTATGTTGTATATTTGTAATATGAGGCTTACAGCTCATATTTTCCTCTATTGTGATTATAAGTGCACACTGTTAGTAGAACATCAAATGTTACGACAAATCTGAAACTGTGTGTCTGCCCTGGTGCGTTCAGGTGCAAATCTAGTGTCGTAAATGGGACCTGAGTTTAATCATGTTCACTTAAAGGAGCAAAAGAGAATGTACAAATGTTTAAAGTATTTTAAAATATATTATCATTTCCAGTTTACATGTAATTGTGATTTAAACAAGAATAACAACGAAAAAAAATTGGATGCAGCTCGCCAGTTGTTGTGATGTTCAAGGTGTCCATGAAAGCATCTTGCGATCGAAGTGTTACGATGATGAATGGATTCGATACGAATTTGTTTTAGAGTTGAATTAGAATTGCACTGCTATTGATGTGTTCAGCTCAGAATAAAGTTATGAAGAGGCGACATACTTGGTGTGACTGTGGGGATCTACACTGTGCCGTCTTCTGTGGTCATAACAGAGCGGTTAGTTACGCAAAAACATTTAACGTAAATAATGAACTCGATTAGTTACCGCCGTTAACATGTTATTTTTGACAGCCCTACTAACTACACGTTTGATGTGTGTAAAGTTTTGAAGGATTGATTCTATTTCTCTGAAGTCATACAGACCAACAGCAGGAACACGGGAATCTGAGGAATTCCCCCTTTCATTAACTCCCCTTTTTTGCTTTTCTGCCCCACTCTTCCTCTCTTCTCTGCCAGGAGGAAAAAAAGTGTTTTGTGTGTGACTCAGCGGTCCCCTACAGCGAACCAACCAATCAGACCAACAACCATCGTATTGAGAATGTTGTTACCACATTTGCCCCGAACAGACTGAAGACCTGGTGGCAGTCTGAGAACGGTGAGAACCAAACAGCCGTCCAAGGTCAACATCAGTCACACCTGTAACCTCTTGATCCAGATATCTTAGCTGACTAAAGGCCTCAGTATTCTAACAGAGAAAACCGTTACCAAACAGTATTATGACTTTCATAATTGTGTGTGCAAGTTGAAAGAGATTGACGCTAAACTCCATTTCTTTTGGCAACATTACTTTGAAACTATTCCAACATGTTTTGGCTCATTGAGGACACATTCCAGTAAGAACACACAGTCTGTAATTCTGCATTTTCCATAATAACATTCATTCATTCATTTTCTACCGCTTATCCTCACGATGGTCGTGGGGGGTGCCTATCGCAGAGGCGGGGTACACCCTGGACTGGTGGCCAGCCAATCACAGGGCACATATAGACAAACAACCATTCACACTCACATTCATACCTATGGACAATTTGGAGTGGCCAATTAACCTAGCATGTTTTTGGAATGGGGGAGGAACCTGGAGTCCTCGGAGAAAACCCACGCATGCACGGGGAGAACATGCAAACTCCACACAGAGATGGCCGAGGGTGGAACTGAACTCGGGTCTCCTAGCTGTGAGGCCTGCGTGCAAACCACTCTCTACCGTGCAGCCTCCATAATATCATTTCCATTGGAAATAAATGTACAGTACAGTTTTTACAAGTTCAATTTACAATTTTTTACTCCAGACTTCTCCAGACGTACCATTTGACCCTCGCTTTTGGCCCAACATGATTCATGTTCACACAGTGTCTCGGCTAGCAACAGTCAAGGGATCTTCTCAACTCACACAACATACTTCCGGTCTTCTAGTATTGACTCTAGTATTGAGAGTTTTAGGCTACATTCTGCATACTTATTATAATGAAATAAGGGTGTCATCAAAGATGTAGCTTTCACCGACATTGAGGTGACAAACAAAGTTCATTCATTCATTTTCTACCGCTTTCCCTCACGAGGGTCGCGGGGGTGCTGGAGCCTATCCCAGCTGTCTTCGGGCGTAAGGCGGGGTACACCCTAGACTGGTCGCCAGCCAATCACAGGACACATATAGACAAACAACCATTCACACTCACATTCATACCTATTTTTTTGTAATTTGGAGTCGCCAATTAACCTAGCATGTTTTTGGAATGTGGGAGGAAACCGGAGTACCCGGAGAAAACCCACGCATGCACGGGGAGAACATGCAAACTCCACACAGAGATGCCCAAGGGTGGGATTGAACCCTGGTCTCCTAGCTGTGAGGTCTGTGCGCTAACCCCTAGACCACCGTGATATTTATATTCTGGTTTAAAATAAGTTAGTAAAGTAAAGTTCTGGTTCATATCATTACACAATTCATGGAGAAGTTCAGACATTTCATCCAAAAACAACTCTGGTTACCCTCATTTGCAAACTTTTATGACCCTGCCTCCTGAAAGAATCGGAATCAAGAATTGTTAGGAACCAAAATCGACACTCGTAAAAGCAAGCAATTTCTTGTTAATTCTTTAGGATGCTTATTTTGTACAAAAATTGTTTTGCCATCAAAAACTTTGCTCTTGCGGAACTTGAAATTTGTGCTGAAATCTTTCTAGCAATGCAAATCTGGAATGCATCATCGGGGCATTGACATGTTTTGGAATGTTTATATTATTGATTTTCTGTCTGCAGGCCTGGAAAATGTCACAATCCAGCTGAACTTGGAGGCAGAGTTTCACTTTACTCACCTCATCATGACCTTCAAAGTGAGTTGCTGCCCTTGAAATTGGGTTGGGATATTGGGAATTTATTTGATTTTATCGGGATATTGCAATGGTCGATTTCAAAAAGTGCATAATTGTAGTAGACTTTCAAACTCTTGGAAGTCAGGAACATTTAGTGTGAATCTTTCCTTGCGTATTAATTATGTATCTCTCCGTTAGAGGTGTGCACGCAGCCCGTATTTGTATTTCTTCTGGTGGGAGAAGTATTTGTATTTGGTCTCGAGAGCTGAGTGTATCATGACACCCCTACCATGAGTGTTTCCGTGTTCCCTTTCAACCGTCATCTCTGAAGACATTCCGACCTGCTGCCATGGTGATTGAGCGCTCAGCTGATTTTGGGAAAACCTGGAATGTGTATCGTTACTTTGCCTACGACTGTGAAACGTCCTTCCCCGATGTTTCACCCGGTCCCATGAAGAAGGTCGATGATGTCATCTGTGACTCACGCTATTCTGACATTGAACCGTCTACTGAAGGCGAGGTACTGGTATCAATGACTCTCTCAGTGGTTGCATGCGGTTTGAAGAGTCAGTAATCTGGTGTGGTTTTTCACTAAGGTCATTTTCCGAGTTTTGGACCCAGCGTTCCGGATCAATGACCCCTACAGCCCCCGAATCCAAAGTATGCACAGACTTGCACTAACATTGTTTGATGTGTTTTTTGACTAGTTTAATATTGTTTAACTCATTCAATCCAAGACCTTTTTCAAAAGTCAACCCCTTCGGTACGAGCCATTTCAGACGATTTTGACAGATTTTTTTCATTGTTTTCTATGGCTATATAAATATGGAACCTCGCAAAAGAAAGACTCGACTGCCGCATAACTTTCACTTTCGCTATTTTTTTCTTTTACGCCACAAACTTTCACATTTGGAATTAAACTGTGTGTGCGTGTGTGCATGTGCATGTGCATGTGCATGTGCATGTGCATGTGCATGTGCATGTGCATGTGCATGTGCATGTGCATGTGCATGTGCATGCATCAAAGTTTCCCTCCAACTGTACATGGACACTGTACATGTAAAAGGTCCCTGCTGAGCTCTCATCAAATGTACTTCTGCCACCTTGTGGCCGTTTTTATGGCTTAAAAGTGCAATGTCAGCGATCTTTTTTTAGTCAGTTGCCTCTCGCACAAAAAATGTAAAAAAGAATGGCGAGAGCATTAAAAAATAGTATAAATACGTATGTATTTGGTATTGAATTAGTTAATGTTGAATTTTCTGGTTTTTGTTTAGTCACCAATTATTATTCTGACAGATATGCTGAAGATCACCAATCTAAGAGTGAAGTTCACCAAACTTCACACACTCGGGGACAACCTGCTTGACTCTCGTATGGAGATTAAAGAAAAGTATTACTACGCTGTCTTTGACATGGTGGTTCGAGGAAACTGCTTCTGCTATGGCCATGCATCAGAGTGTGCCCCCATCCAGCACACCGGCTATACCAGGGAAGGCATGGTAAGTTGCCATGGGAAACGTCTATGCACCTGTGGTGGATGGGAATGTTGCTCTGCTGTGGCACCTGACCTAACCACGACTTGACGAGGAAAGTGTGGACAAATCAATCATTATATTTGGCTTTATAACGGCGTTGTGCTGACATGTCCCAGGTTCATGGTCACTGCATGTGTAATCATAACACCAAAGGACTGAACTGTGAAAAGTGTCAAGATTTCTATCATGATCTCCCATGGAGACCTGCTGAGGGACGGAACACCAATGCTTGCAAGAGTGAGTTGGCACTCTTTTTCTTTGTCTTTTCGATTTATTTTAGAGGCTTTGCCAACAAAGCAGACAGAAGGTCGCAAGACACGACTCGGTTATTTTTCTTCCCCGTCACAACTTTGAATGGATAGCAACATGAAGTTAAACAACTGTATGGAATAACAAGATTGCGAGAGTGTCATTTAAATATTAAAATGTCACAACACAGCACAGGTTAGAGGCCTTATGATTAAAAAAACTGTAAATATCCATTTGTAGTTAATTGTGTTTTGATTATGTGTTTCTGTGGTGTCCTCAGAGTGTAACTGCAACCAGCATGCGGACTCATGTCACTTTGACATGGCCGTGTATATGGCTTCAGGAAATGTAAGTGGCGGTGTCTGTGATGACTGTCAGCACAATACTGTTGGATACAACTGTGAGCAGTGCAAGCCTTTCTACTTCCAACACCCGGAGAAAGACGTGAGAGATCCAAATATCTGCCAGCGTGAGTATTGAGTATTTTGGTTTTTATGCTTCTGTCATTCATAAACATGTTGTTCCATTTTTTTACAATTCATATGAAAACAATCAATTCTCAATAACAGGAATGACCACTAGGTATGTTCGGATCAGGGATTTACTCTGTCGATTACAATCATCCATGATTGATATAGGACGATACTGATCACATGGATTAACTGTACATTTTCACTTAATTTATTATGAGTGCTATTGGTCAGGGCTGCCGTGAGACAATTCCAAGGTAATATTACTATAAAGTGCAAATAGGTAATTATTAAAAAATAAACATGCATGCAGGCTTGCAGTGCTTGCATGATTTGCCTTGAACAGAACAAATACACATTAGCACTCAACAAGGTCATCAAATTTTACTATGAGGAGAAAGAAAAAGGCTAAAAATCCAGAATAGTTGTTAATCGTCACAGTGTGGGAGAATGTGTGCACACGCACAATAGTGTGTCCAAGGACCATCAAACAAGGTGGGACACGTGCAAACAACAAAAACATGTAAACACTGTCGGAAATAAATTAAATTACCGTATTTCTGGACTGTGAGTCAAACCTTTTTTCATAGGTTGGCTTTTCCTGCGACTTAGAAATGAAAACAAATATATATATAATTCCACAGCCACAAGAGGGCACTGTAGACTTTCACACTGATATCTCCAACTCCTTAACAATTCAATATTTAAACAGTAGACGTTAGCTTACAAAGACAACTGAGACACAACACAAATGCTCCCCAAAAGAAAATCATATTCTGCAGACTACAAACTTCAAGTAGTGAAATGTGCAGCTGAAAACAGTCATCGAGCAGCAGAGAGAAAGTTTGGAGTAAGTGAGAAACTTGTTAGGCGCTTGCCTAAAGCGGAGGCTACTCTTACTGCCATGAAGAAAACAAAACAGTTACTGTACTTAAAACACTTTGGAGCGACTTATAGTCCAGAAAATACAGTAAATTAAATAATGGCCCATACTTCTAATCTTGATATGCATTTACATACAATTTGATGTATGTATTCTTGTATTTTTAAAGTGCTTTAGTTTTTTTTTGGCATCCTGAAAGTTTTCCACGGCCTAGTTCGGTCCCACCCACGGACTGGCACCGGGCCACAGCCCAGGGTTTAGGGAGCACTGATTTAAGGCATAAATAAAACCCATGCTCGTGTGTTGCAATGCATTGTTCCAGATGTACAGAAACTGACATTGAGGTTTTTAAATTTAGGTTTTATTATTATGATGATAATGTTATTGTTTTGTCTGTTGTGAGTAATTCAAACCGGCAATAAAACCCTTTTGTTCTGGTTATCAAGTCTTGTAACTGTCACCTACTGATACTTACTGGTAAGTGTAGAATACTGCATATCACAATTTGAACTAGAAAAGCACTTGGAGAGCGCAGACCTCTGCCAAGTGCCATAGTTCCTCCCATATTGTGATTCACAACATAAATATTAGTCTTACATTCATTTTACGTACATATTTACATTGCTAATGTTAGCATATATTCTAACACGTAGCATAGTAGTGCAAAGTGTTTATATCTGTGTCTAGTTATGAAAATGGATAAAATTTGTACTATGCTAATGTTAGTATGCTAGCAATGCTAAAGTGCTAATGTTTGCATGCTCATACCTAGCACGATAATGCTCAGTCTTTATATAAGTGTCCTATACTTGGGAAAATGGTTAAAAATGCTACCATGCTAAAATTAACATGCTAAATGTTGATTCTGTAGAATCCACTATCAAATATGCACATGATCTTTATTGGATCTAGAACAGGGGTGGGCAAACTTTTTGACTCGCGGGCCGCATTAATTTAACAAAATTGACGGGGGGGGGGGGATTATGTAGTATTTTACACGTAACAGTCCATTTTTACACCTATATTTTTACACATATTTTACATGTAAAAGTGTCATGCAATCTGCTATATGTGCACTTTGAAATCATTTATTTGATGTAAAGTGTGTTATAAATGTATTATTATTATTATTGTTATTTTATTAGAATTATTATTATTAGTTATAGTAATGTTATTATATTATTATTATTATTTTGTTAATAATAATAATATTACTACCATTATTATATTAATATTATTATTTATTATTATTAACAACAATATTAATCTAATAGTAGTATTATTATCATTATTGACAACATTATTATTATTATTATTATTATTATTATTATTATTATTATTATTATTATTATTATTATTATTATTATTATTATTATTATTATTATTATTATTATTATTATTATTATTATTATTATTATTATTATTATTGTGCTTGTGCTCCTTTTTCCAGGAGTATTTTGTAACAGACCACATCAAATAACGAAATTGATAAAGCAGCTACCTCAACCATCAAAAAGTTGGCCCAAGCCACGATGCCAGGTTATGTGTTGAGTTTAAATGAAATACTTTGGAAAAAACAGGCGGGCCATATTGAAACACTTGGCGGGCCGGATGTGGCCCCCGGGCCGTAGTTTGCCCACCCCTGATCTAGAAGGTTCAACAAAATCTTTACTTATTCCATTAAGGGTGAGTACATTCATGTGTTTAACTTTGTGCTTCAACAAACCAAATATTGTCCTCTTTTTTTCTTGGTAGCCTGCAGTTGTGACCCCCTGGGCTCCCAGTATGGAGGACTCTGTGATGGGAGGACAGACATTCGAGTCGGACTCATTGCTGGTCAGTGCCGCTGCAAAGCCAATGTGGAGGGTGAACGCTGCGACCGCTGCAAACAAGCGTACTACGGACTCAGTGATGACACTGAAGGCTGCGAGGGTAAGAGAGGAATCTGACTGGATGGATGGCATCCACACACAAACACCCTACTTTGGGTGTAACTAATATCACACCTGCCAACTCTGCATGAATTTTGGCCCTTGAATATGCTTGTATGCTTTCTTGCTGCTCTTCAGGTAGGATGCTAACATTGTTTTATTTATCTCACCAACTGATACTACTTACGGAGACAGCGTTGGGTAATACTGCTGAACCCATAGCTACTGTACCTAGTCGCTTGTGCCACTCCATGTCGTGCCTCTTCAGAAATGCTCTGGCATCCTCCCAGGAGGGGTGCCCCCCTGAATTCAATAAAAAAATTAAAACAGTATAATTGAGAAGAACATAAGTAGTTTTAAAAGTAGTTTTGTAATGAATATGACCGAGAGAAGGTTCATCAATATTAATGCAATGTGTGCATGACTTGAAGTGAAGAAAGTATAGAAGTCGCTGCATTGGCTCCCCGTCCGCTTCAGGATGGATTTTAAGATTCTCTTACTGGTTTTTAAATGTCTTAACGGCCTTGCACCTTCTTATTTATCTGATCTGCTTTTACCATATCAACCCCCGCGGACCCTGCGGTCCTCCGGCTCTGGCCTTTTAACAATACCAAAACCCAGGACGAAAACCCACGGTGAGGCAGCATTTAGCCACTATGGCCCCCACCTGTGGAACAGCCTGCTGTTGATATTTTAAAAAAAGATTAAAGACACACCTTATAAATCAGGCTTTTAACTCATATTTTTAAACTTCAACTCTTTTGTTTTTATCTTTTTCGTCCTATTTTATGCTTTTAGTTTTTAGCTTTTAACTCCAGTATTTCCTCAGTGGGGGTCCTCCACACTGGGGGCTGTGTCGGGTCTGCTGAGGGGGTGCAATCCTTGGGTCCCTTCGACCCGGCCGGCTCGGGGTTCCTCCCTTTAATGTGGGGGTCCGCCCGTCTGTCGGAGTCAGGGGGCCCGGGTGCTGGTCCCCCGATGGCACGGCCTGCAGCTCCTCCCAGTGTGGACGGCCCCAAAGGTGGCGTTTCCTTGATCCTCAGTGCCATGCCATGTCTCCCTACTGTGTGTGATTGTGTGTGTGCGTGGGTGTGTGTGTGTGTGTGTGTCTACTATGGAGGGTGTGAGGGAGGGGCTTTCTTAGTATTTGTTTTTCCTTTTAATTGTGGTAATTGTTTTTAATTCTGTAAAGCACTTTGTGTTGAAGGTCTTTGGTCTACAAATTTCCCCACCGAGGGACGAATAAAGGCATATCTTAATCTTTGCAGGAAAAGTGCTGTACAAATAAAGTTGATTTGATTTGATTCAGACATATTGTCATGGTGTTTCAGCCTGTACCTGCAGCCTGCTTGGAACAGTTCCAGGAGGGAATCCTTGTGACAGTGAGACAGGAAAGTGCTTCTGTAAACGACTGGTGACAGGTCGAGACTGTGAACAGTGTGTGGTGAGTTAGACAACCGAAACATCAAAAAATGCGACAGGACATTGACAATCCATGAGAAACTGTGAGAGTCAATTTTATGTGCCGTTAAGTGTGATGAGCTTGAATGAAACAAGGTGGGATGTCATAAATGCTAACATCTGTTCTGTGTGTGTGTGTGTGTGTGTTCAGTCTGAACACTGGGGTCTTAGTAATGACATGGATGGCTGCAGACCATGTGACTGTGACCTGGGCGGAGCAATTAATAACCAGTGAGTTCATACATCATCTAATAATCCTTTTATTAACTGCTAACATGTAATTAGCATGAACTGCTGGATACAGGTAAGACATTCATATTGTCAGTGATCATACAAATTGGCTGATTCACTATGCAATTTGTACGCACAGATTTAAATAGACCACATGACACTGGTTTGAACGCAACATCGTTGGCATGTTTGGTAGGTGCGATCAGCTGAGCGGTCAGTGCATCTGCAGAGATCACATGTTCGGCCGCCGTTGTGACCAAGTTGAGTCAGGATTCTACTTCATTGCTCTCGACCACTACACCTACGAGGCAGAAGATGCCAACTTTGGACCCGTGAGTCACCATTGCCATGATGTCTCAGTAGATGTGCCTAATTATACTTTCTTCATAATAAAACCTGGGCTTGAAAGGCTTGCTAGAAAATAACAATAAATAACATTCTTGTGCATATCCACAGGGAGACTTTGATGGTTAAAATATACTGTATGTGAAACTATACTTTGCTACTGCATAAGAGTAAACAAAAATACTAATAAATAATAAAGACGCATCTCGTCTCATCCACCTGTCCTAGACCGTTTCACCGGGAAAATGGATGTGATTTGGAAAGTACTTACACAAGTACTATACAATATGTACTGTGTTTACTGTGTGGTTTATATTTGAAATCCCTTTCAATGTGATTTATTTTTGTCTGGTGCATTTCTGCTCTCACTTGCTATCATACAGTTTTTAGGTTCTTCATCCTTCATCCTTTTTTTCCACACCCGATACCCTACACACGTTTACCGCAAAATACAGGGGTGAAACCGGTCTTGCAAAACTACACAAAAAGATTGTTTGATAAAAGATACTCAAGTTTTATCCATAGCAAATTTTTTTAATACAGCAGTATTTCTTCACTGAAAGGTGGTTTTGATGCTTGCCTAATGAGTTTGGTTTCTTAGGGTGTGGTGATGGTTTCGAGGCCCCACCCTCACGACCACAGCCCCACCTGGACAGGTATTGGCCTGGTTAACGTCCCCGAGGGAGCCTTCCTGGAATTCACGATTGATAACATTCCTCACTCGATGGAGTACGACATTCTCATCCGTTATGAGCCTCAGGTAGGATACAGTATGAAATGTGAAACTCCTGTCTTGGCTAATGGCCCATTTGATTGAGCTTTTATAGCAAAATGAATACAGCGTTCCATCCTTCATCACTCATTTAACTGCAGCAAGTCCGATTTTTTTCAGCAACCTATTTAGTATAGCTGAAAATGTCACTAATGTGTGTCATTTTTCTGCAAACCGACTGGAATTTTGAAATTTTGAAAAGTCATAGGAACCCAGCACATGTTTGTTACCTGTTATTACCTTTGCCAAGCACAGTGAAAAGCACCATCGTTTGTCTGTTTGTGATCAAAATAACTTCAAAATTCTCATGGATTTGAGAATGGATTTGGATGACATTTTCAGGAATTGTCTGAAATGGGACAGGGAAATACTGATTACATTTTGGGGATGGTCTAAAATTCTAATTTTTTCCAAAATTCACCCTTTCCCCCACAACTCATTATTATTATTATCTGCTACTACTGCCACATTTCTCAACCAATTCAAGTAATTCCAACATCAACTCAATCAACATTTGTTCTTGGAATGCAAAATGTTCGACTTCTAGCTGCTCCCACATTTCTCAGCCCATTCATCCAACATCAAAGCATTCAACTAATAAGGAAATTCATGCCATTTTCCACATATCAAGAAGTCACACTTTTTGTGACATTGCCATTTTTTGGAATGCAAAATGCCTTTGATCTCAAGAGTTCATATCCAACTGATTCAGATTGTTTAGCCTTCCCAGTACTTTGTACTATCATGCTAGGTGTTAGCAAAAAAAAGCAATACACTTACATTTTTCTAGAGTATTTAACATGGTAATTTGGAATGTCAAGAGCTTTTATTGTAAATAAAATATAAAAATATATATAAATATATAAAATATATATTATTCATTAATTCATTCATTCATTTTCTACCGCTTTTCCTCACGAGGCTGGGGGTGCTGGAGCCTATCCCAGCTGTCTTCGGGCGAGAGGCGGGTTACACCCTGGACTGGTGGCCAGCCAATCCCAGGGCACATATAGACAAACAACCATTCACACTCACATTCATACCTATGGACAATTTGGAGTCGCCAATGAACCTAGCTGTGTGGCCTGCGCACAATCCACCGTGCAAACTGCCAACACTATATCTAATAATAATAATAATAATGGAAGTTTCAAATTTTCAAGAAAAAAGTTTGTCTATGATAGAAGGAAACGAGCTGGCTACTGCGACCCAGCTCACTTCTCACGCCATGACACCGGAAATGATAAACATCAGAGGACAGCTGTGCCCGTACTCCGGTTTCCTCCCACATTCCAAAAACATGCTAGGTTAATTAGCCACTCCAAATTGTCCATAGCTATGAATGTGAGTGTGAATGGTTGTTTGTCTATATGTAACCAGTCCATGTACCCCGCCTCTCGCCCGAAGTCAGCTAGGATAGGCTCCAGCATACCTCCACGACCCGAGTCAGGATAAGCGGCACAGAAAATGGATGACTGGATGCATAATGTATTTCAGCGTCAAAACAACACCTACAAGGTTTTGTTCAGTCATATTCATGCATATGTGTTCCTTCAGCTGCCTGACCAATGGGAGGAGGTTTTGATGACAGTGATGAGGCCAGGACCAATCAGAGCAGATAGTCGTTGTATAAATACTGTGCCAGATGATGACCACCAGATGACTTCACTTCACCCTGGATCACGGTAATCTTTGTTACCTCCGGCAAGCGCAAGTTGCAAGCGCGGCTCGATGTTTGGTTTGTCTGTGTTAAAAAAAACTTTTCATTTCAGGAATTGTCGCAATCGCAATGGAATTTGGAAGAACTCATTTCATTTTGGGGTTGATCCAAAATTCTAAATTTGACCAAAATTCCTCCTTGTCCCTAAAACCTGCAACTACTGCCACATTCCTCAATCGATTCAGCTCATTCCAACATCAACTCGAGCTACTTCCACATTTCCCAACCCATTCAGACAGTTGCAACGTCTCAACATTCAACTAATTCAGTATCGGCATCACGAGCGGCCAAAGCCACAATTAGAATCGCAAGATGCAGAGAAGCAAAGCTTATGTCACACATATATTACAATATTATGCAATACAAAACCACAAAAATCCATAACAAAAACAAAGTTGCTTGGCCTAGTCACAGAAAAAAACCTAAACTAAAATTATTGCTAGACACGAGGATACAACAAACAAACAACAAAACGTTGCTGAGAACCCAGCAGGAAAAAATACACAAAAATACTAACTAAGGTCAAGGACAGTACATAATGCTGGGAGAAGCATGTAGCAGGCATGGATGCAGGAAGACAATCTGGCACAAATAAGAGCAGGGCTAAGTAGTCCAAGCATAATTGGCAACAGGGGTGTGTAATGAATAATAATGTAATGTACTGCAACAAATGACCAGCAGAGGGCAGCAAAGCAGCACCACCGCTCATGACATTCATGCAATTTTCCTCATACCAAGAATTCCCACTTTTCTTGACATCACATTACTTCACATTTTTGAAATGCAAAATGCCTTTGATGCCATCTGGGTTATTGTTATTATTGTTATGTTATTTAATTTTTTTTCCGGGGGAGGGTCTATTTTAAATTTCACTCAAATACAAATACAAATACTTGTCTGACCTCAACAAATACAAATACGGGCTGCATTGCACACCCCTAAAATATAAAGATATATCAAATATTGTAAATGGTTTTCAAACTAATTGTAGTCAATATGTGCATAAATAATAAGCTATATAGCATACGAAGTATATACATTTATATTACATATTACTGTGCCATATAATGCAGAAAATACGGTTTCTCCTCGACCAGAACTCGGCTCATGGGACTAAGTGGGGGGTTAAGTCACAGTTGATGCACTAAACTGCTGATAGGGATGTCGTACAAATTTTTGTCAAAAAAATCCCAATTATCCTTTTAATGAACTTTGAACTTTTCATGAATTTTTTTATTAACTAATTGTAACACTCTATGAAAGCAGAATTGACAGAATGCGATAAGTTTGAGGAAATGCGTCAATTAATTAGCAATAGTTGTGTCTTGCCTCAGTTTGAATTGTTCATGTAGCTTGATCTTCTTTCTTCCCAAATGCTCATTTGAATGAATTCTGACTTTTGTTTTGGCTCTTGATTGATTGCCATATCTTGCATTGTTATCATGTCCATTTGTTCTTTGTGCGTCCTCAGACATGTGGCCCTTCCAAGACCGGTGTGTTTTGAATCTGGTCTGAACTACACCATCCGCCTTAGTCTGCCTTTGTACTCCGCCCTCAGTGATGTTCAATCTCCATACACGCTTGTTGATTCGGTGAGAAAACCTTAACCTTTGGGATCAGATTTGAATACTAGAAGACCATAACGGACACTGCTATTATAGATTATTTTTTTATTGTCAGATGAGACCTTAAAGGGTCAATGGCATGATTTGATCAACTTTGTTTAAATATGTTATATGTTGTTTGTAATTGGGTTCTACATTGTTCTTTTTTTGAAAGTGAACGGTAAATTAGCAAAAATTCCTTTTTCATACAACAATAACAAATTTGTAAATTGTAAATTGTTATTTCCGGAAGTGACTTAAGTGACACCTCTCACCGACACGTACGGGGCAAAGGATGTTTCTAGTGAAGGTTTGAGAAATATGTATGTCAATAGCTTTTCGAGGAGAAACATTAGGAAATTAAATAGAGAACATGGACTTAAGTCCTGAGTCATGGAGATGAAGATTGGTTGCCTTTAAAATACAGAATTATTCTGGCGTGCTTATCCTTAGCCCTCGCACCCCACCATCAACATATTGTTGTGAAAAGATGTTCATATCACGTATAATGCTTTGCAGCCTTGTTGCTACGGTGGAATAGTGTTTACAAAACATTATGCAAACAAGACATGACTTACTCTGTTCATGAAATATACTGTTCCAACAACGGAATAGCATTCTTTTTCAAAATAGATTTGGCTTTTAAGCCAAATATTTATTGTAAAGGTGGGCTTCCACCTGTCTCTCTGCATTTGCTTGGCCCATTTTAGTCTCTTTTGGAAAAGAAAACATGTGAACATCCAGCAGCAACACAAGTTTTGGCAGGATTACTATTTTGAGAAAAAATATTTCGAACAAAGTCGGTGTCGGTGTTTGTTTACTCTGCTTTTGCCGAGAGGTGTTACTCCGCTGATGTCACTTCCAGAGATGATGCAAGGAGTAGGCCACGCCTACCGTCGTGAAGGATAAGTCTCAACCTCTAAAAAAAACAAGCGACGTGGAACATAGTAATAAACAAAGCAAACTGTAGCCATCATGTCAGGGATCCTTTAATTACGAGTGTGACCACAAAGGTTGAAACAAAACTCCTTCAGGTTTGAGAACCGGCACATCTTCTTCTTGTCAGATTGTGCTGATGCCTCACTGTAAGAACTTGGACCTGTTTACTGCCTCGGAAGGAGGCGAAGCTGGCGAAAATCGTGGATGGGAAACATTTCAGCGTTATCGGTGTTTGGAGAACAGCCAAAGCGTGATCAAGACACAGACGACCGAAATTTGCAGAAACTTTATCTTTAGCATTTCTGCAATGCTACACCAGGGAGCTAAAGGTACGAGTATGACAGGAGACTGGTGATGTTGAGTAAAATTCACAATCAAAAGATCAGAATGTAGACTTATCTGAATTTTTCAGAATGCCAGTGTGACCCACAAGGATCTCTAAGCACAGTGTGCGACCCAAATGGAGGCCAGTGTCAGTGCCGCCGTCACGTCATCGGCAGAGAGTGCAACAGATGTGCTCCAGCCACATTCCAGTTTGGACCAAGTGGCTGCAAAGGTATATATACATATGTATATACCCACGTATGTATGTATATGCCCACGTATGCATATACCCACGTATACATATATATACCCACAGGATATGTCACAGCTGTGTTTGTAAATGCCTAAATAATTATCTTGTCACACAGAAGGGGGCCAAAAGTCAAAACCTACTTTAGTTTTTGGGCTGAACTGGACATTACCACTTGTGTATTCAATCATTTTGACTTTTGGTCTCAATCTTGCACCCTTATAAAGAATGGTAGTGCATTTTGTCCTATATATGTACAATATTGTTTCCACTTTTAAAATGAAAATGAACACTTTAAATAAACACTTTGTCTGATTAGGTCTGCCAGGTTGGCCAACTCGATGCTATTTTCCAAACAGTCGGGCTGGAGTGTGGCACATGTGGTTTAGTTTAGCATTTAGCGGGTGTCCAAAGTGTGGCTTAGGGGCCATCAGTATCAATTGCCTTTAAGAAAATACATGTCACACAGGACAATTCCGCCATTTTACAGAGTGAAAATGTGAAAAATTGATGATGATGGTTATTATTATATGTCATCATAACAATAGTTTATTTGGTCTCAAAAATGTAAACAATAATATCCTTTAGCACCAATTTGTGACTCGGTTAACTCAATTCATTCAGTCATAGTTTTGACTGTACTTTTCTATTATGCTTTTTCCACTGTTGTGACTTACATATCTCCTGAAATATGATGCCAACTGGAGCCGGCTCATCGCTCATCTCCGTGGCTGGGTGCATACACGTCCCTCCCGCCTCTCCCCTCATCCAATCGTAAAGAACCAATCACTGTATTATGCAAATGAGCCAACACACAACATGGACTTTGTGGAAACAGAGCAAACAAAGTGAGCCATTAGACAACTAAAGATTCATATAACATTCATTGTTAAAATCTGGCTGCAGGATATATATTTATTATTTTCATACAGCTGTGTTTAATGTGACAGAGGTGGTCTACATGGTGACACGCGTTGTCTCTGATGTGCAGTCCAGTGGGCCGTGCGCGTTTAACTAAAGCCCCATAAGTCAGACTGTTACTGTATGTTCTACTGTATTATGACCTGATTTGTGCACTGATAGCTCGTGATTGATTCCGGCCAGAGAAAGAGCGGCACAGTATAAATTAGGTATCGTCCCTGAAAAAAACATTTCCCTCGATCTCTCGCGTGTATCTAAAAAAATCCATGCTGATAAGCGTGAAGGTATATCCAGAATCTGAACTGATGTTCTGTCTTTGTGTTTGCAGTATGTGACTGCGACCCTCAAGGCTCACAGACCCCGGTTTGCGATCACGTCACCGGTCAGTGTGCTTGTGTTTCGGGAGCGTATGGACGTCGGTGTAATCGCTGTCTGCCAGGCCACTGGGGCTTCCCAACTTGCCGCCCGTGCTCCTGTAATGGGCACACAGAAGACTGTGATGATCTCACTGGAGAGTGCCTCAGTTGCAGACACTACAGTACAGGACACAACTGTGACAGGTGAGTTCCAGCGCATAAGATGTTCCAAGGCAAATATACATGACTCTAGTTTACTCAATGAAAACCGATATAGCCCTTTAAGCGCCAAAGTCACAAACAAGTCACTAACCCATCTTCTCCAGAGAGTGACACCAGCTATCGACTTCAAACTCCTTTTCTATGTACTTGCCCAATAGAGTTGGTTCTGATTCTGACACGGATTCTGATCTGTTATAAATAACTCGAGAGAATCTCACCATCATTCTTTCCTGTTAAGGTGTTTGGATGGATACTACGGCAATCCCATGCTGGGTGCAGCTGACCACTGCCGCCCCTGCATGTGTCCTGACGGCCCTAGTAGTCTGCGGCAGTTTGCAAGAAGTTGTTTCCGTACCGATGATTCTCAACAAGCCTTCTGCGTCTGTGACACTGGATACAAAGGTACTTCAACATTGTATGGGAGACATCAATTGGTTTTACGTGTATACATTTTATTAGCACAGATGTACAAATAGATATATGTTTCATTTTAAAAAATGATGGTTCCCACCACAAACAGGAAAGGTGAAAAAAGCATAATTGTGTTAATATTAGGAATATCAAAGTTAACATGTTAATGACGTATTAACGGAAGTTCCCTTTAATGGCGCGGCGGAACATTTTTTGATGCGCGATTAATGTGAGCTCCTGTTTGACCTGTTTGAGTTTGACCCTCGGCCCCCACCGTAGTTTGGTTGAAGCACGGTAACTCTGTAGCCACAAGCTGGAACAAATATTGATGGCAAATGGAGAAAGAAAATAGTATTTAGATTGGTAAAGTTAGCTTCAAAGCCCTGGTAGATGGCTCTTGTAGCAAGACCAAAGTTATTTGTATCTACTGTCGCTGTGTTTGACTTATCCTGGATTCCATGGCCTGCCAGAGACTGGAGCAGTGCAGGTATTGTTTTTATTGTCATATACAGTGCTACCTTGGCATAAGAGTGGCCCAACTAACCAGTGCTTTTCACATGTTTACATCTCTCTGATGATTTTTGCATTAAACTGCCAGCTAAATTGGAGTTCCAGCTGCTATTGACGGGCTGTCAATGTGATGATCGTGGCTGAAGTCCAGTGTTTTGCTAGCGTTAGCCATTTAGCATGGAACTACCACAATGATGCACATTAGCACTCAAAGTCATCAAATCTTACCTTTATGCATTCCCACATAGTATCAGCATTTGGGAGCAAATATGAGGTGAAAGAAAAAGGGTGGAAATACATCCAAATACATCCCTCTTGCATCGGAGAACAGTGCGTCGGTGCGTTCAATGACCGTTGAAAAAGTAGGACAAATCGCACATTGCATTAAACATTCAAAAACTGTGGAAATAGTTACAGTATTGTAATACAATAATATTTACTGTAATATAATGATTAATTTCTATGTATTTCTATGTGTTTTAAAAGAGAAATGAAATAAAATAGGTTTGCAATTTGGATGAAATGTTGTATGACTATTGCCCTATGTTTTAGGTATTTTCATTTGGACATTTCATGAAGGAAAGGTGCATGGAGGCAATTCTTTAATAATAATCCTTTCTGAATCTTCCTAAATAGGCTTTTTACTCACAAACATTTAGAATCATCATATCAATATAAAAATCATCATATAAAAAAATCATAAATATGCTAATCTTATTTTGAGCTGACACAAATAAACCAAAACCAAAAGTGTGAGAGGTTTCACTTGCTCACATTTTGTATTTCTTGAATGTCTGTGGGCGAGTTTAAGAGCTAATATGCTAATAATAAAAGAAAAACAGTAATACAAAAATATGTTTGCTGACTGTTTTTTTAAATAATGGCCTTAGTTCCCCAAATTGATGTCCTTTTACATTTGATGTAATTATCGTTGTAGTTGCACATTGAATTTGAGATTTCACCTATAGATAAAAACTTATTTTCATCTGCGATTAATTGTGAGTTAACTATGGACCAAAAATGCAATTAATCACGATCAAATATTTTAATCGATCCACAGCACACAGTATGTTATTCCGCACTCAAATTCTTCCTTTAACTATTTTTACTTTGCTCCATTTTTAAGCTCACTGTCACATCGCAATTAAATACAATATCGTGGAAAAATTCATGAATTTCAGAAATTGAGAAATATAACTACAGAAATTGAGGTAAAGGAATTTTTCTTTTCAGGTGCTCGATGTGATGAGTGCTCCCCTGGTTACTATGGAAACCCTGATGTGGGCGGAGGGTCGTGCCAGCCCTGCCAGTGCAACAACAACATTGATATGCTGGACCCACAATCCTGTGACGTCCGAACTGGCGAGTGCCTTCGCTGCCTGTACCACAGTGAGGGGGATTCCTGTGAATATTGCATGCTGGGATACTATGGCAATGCCCTACTGCAGGACTGCAAGAGTAAGTTGATTTCACTGCACGTGGAATTTTTTGAGAATTTCAGTGGAGGTCACACTTTTGTTTGGCTATTATTCAAATGCCTTATGTTTTCTAAAAGTATCTTTTGAATAGTGATGAGGTTATGAGTAGGGATCGACCGATTGACCGATCGATGTGTCAGAGCTATAGAATTATGTCAGAATTTTGCTTTCAGATTGTGAATATGCAACTTGTAATAACTAACTAATAAGTGTTTTGGTTTTGTTCAATGCATGGAATTTATGTTTCGACTTTAACTACACCACAGGTGAAAGGTTTCACAAGTGAACCTTTTTTTGTTGTTTTTGTAGTACTACTCTTCTTGATAGAGTGGAACACCGGAATGACACGTGATTACCAGCTTTAGCCATCATCTTCACAAGTCTTTAGCTTTGGTTCGAGGGTTGATTGGCACATTTCAGACGTGTGTATCTCTGGGACAAAGACATCCTGCCCTTCCTTGTGGGTGTGATGGCTGGACATTCCCGTGTTTCTGTTTATGATTGTGGATAATTGGAACAGAACGCGGGCCTTCAAGCATCTGGAAATTGAACCAGACTTGTGGAACTCTTGTGGAGCTTTCTTTTGATTTTCCAATAATGTCAAAGAAGAAAGCTGCAAACATGTGCAGGCGTACCTCCAACTAACTCTTGTCAGTTATCAGAATCTTCCGAAGCCATGTCGTTCTCCTGTGGGCTTCTCTGCATAAAATCATTGACAGCCCTAATTCTGACACATTGTATGTTTTGAAAGCAGCTTCATTGTTGGTTTTATTGCACTTCCGGTTCTTGTTTCCACATAGACGCTAACGAGGACGTTTGGAGAGAGAGAGAGAGAGAGAGAGTTGCAGTTACTGATTATTACCTTGCTGTATTCCACAGAGTGCATTTGTCATCCACTGGGCAGTGATTCCACCAGCTGTCCATCATCAGGTGACTGTCACTGTGACCGCGCTAGTGGTCAGTGCCAGTGTCTCCCCAATGTGATTGGCCTGCGCTGTGACCGTTGTGCGCCTGACACGTGGAACATGGCAAGCGGTAGCGGCTGCCAGGCTTGTGACTGCGACGCTAAGCATTCCTACGAGACGTCGTGCAATGAGGTAAGCGGTGCTGCTATCCAAAATCGGTTGTTGCAGCTAAACATGATGTCAGAACACAGAACTTATTTCCACAGATCAGCGGTCAGTGTTCATGTAGGCCAGGTTTTGGAGGCAGGACATGCAGAGAGTGTAGAGAGCTGTTCTGGGGAGACCCGGAGGTCCAATGTCATGGTAGGTGAACATGTCATTTTCATTATGGTATTACGGTAATTCTCTGACACTTCGACTCTGACATAGATTGGGGAAAATAAGTATTTGCTGATTTTATATGTATACCTCCTTAATAATGCCTGAATGTATGTAGCTGCATATAAAATAATATTTCATGTGTTTTTGCCTTTAAGAAATGTTGACATGTTAATTATTAATAACACAGTAATGTGCAGCGTTGCTGCTTTTTGGTCGACAGTTCATTGGATGGATTAAAATGCACAAGAATTCCGAACACTGTACATAGAAAATGGATGTATCGATGATTTCTGTAATGCTTTACTTTAAAATGTCCACAGAAAAATGTCTATGACTTTATTCCCACAATATTTTAATTTCATTACAATAATATTATAACTTTTCCCCATCCTAATATTGCAACTTTACTTAGTTTTGTTGTTTCTTACAACATTTTTAAAACACTTTTTTTCAAATCTAAGTTATTACAATGAAATTATTTTTTCCATAATATTAAATTATTATTATTATTATTATGTTATAGTAATAATAGTTATTATAATTATTATAAATATTATATTTGTCATATTAAAAGTTTATTCTCATAAAATTGCAACTTTTTTTCTCTCAAAGTGGACCTATTATGCAAATTCCCGGCTTTTGTATTGAGTTGTGGACTCCAATAGA
Source organism: Doryrhamphus excisus (assembly GCF_030265055.1). NCBI lineage: Eukaryota > Metazoa > Chordata > Actinopteri > Syngnathiformes > Syngnathidae > Doryrhamphus > Doryrhamphus excisus. The sequence continues at coordinate 1,035,141 of NC_080476.1, read as the reverse complement.
GCAGCTATACACAATAAGAAAGAAAGCTTTCAAGATCTTCCAGAATCTGCACCTATTTCAGCTGTATTTCCTTGGCTTGACGGTCTCTTTTAATTTATTCCACCCACAGCCCGCCTCCAGCCACGCCCACTAAGTTGTGATTGGGCTTACTCAGCTTGTACAGGGAACAGCTTGTATAGCTTGTGCCCAGCACGCCCATATAAGGAAGTCCGGGTCACTGTGATGTCACAGTGTTAGAAAAAAAACTCTCTGAAACCGAGCGTTCAGAGCCATCCCAAACTTCTTTAAACTTCTTTCAGGACTCACTTCCAATTGCACAAACGTCATTATATTGAAACTTTGGCATAGTTGAACATGAGAATACAACATTTTAACAACATTTATAGGTCAGAAAAGTGGGGGAAAAAAACACAAGATTTTGATTTCTACTCGTAAAATTGCAGCATTCTTTTCCCGTTTCATTGAAACTTTCTTGTAAAATCTCTTTTTGTCATTTTGACTTTATTCACGTTATATTACCATGTTATTCTCTCCCCAGAAACTCCATATAAAATGTTAAATGAAAGTGTTATTGTAGTAAGAATCCATCGGTTCCCAGTCTAAAGCCATGTGTGGTTCTTTCATCAGCATGTGACTGTGATCCTCGTGGGATCGCTCAGCAGCAATGCAACAGAAACAACGGTCACTGTGCATGTGAAGAAGGCGTGTCCGGACCACGCTGCGACACATGCGCCCGTGGGTTCTCTGGTACCTTCCCTAACTGCAAGCGGTGCCACCAGTGCTTCTCGGAATGGGATGCTGTCGTTGGGCAGCTCACAAATCAGACACACCGCCTTGCAAACAAGGTGAATGCTATCAAAGCTAGCGGAGTCGCTGGACCCTACAGAAAACCGATTGATATCATGGAGAGGAGCGCCTCCGACATCTACGCCATCCTGAACCAGAACCCCGCCTCTCAACCACTAAGCGAGATCCAGCAGCTCCTACAAGAGGCTAGGTGAGAATGGATTTGTCTGAACTGACTAGCTTTAATATGTCAAAGCTAACCAATGACATGTGTCCGTCAGTGACTTGATGGAGGGTCTTAGCCAGTCACTGAATGACACTGAAAGGACGCTGCTCGACGTGCAGGAAGATGACAACATCATGGAGAATGAACTGAAATTGCTGACGGCGCATGCTCAGAAACTGGAGCAGACAGTTCAGGACATTTTGGATCAGGTTGAGTTCATTAAGAACTCCGACATCAGAGGTGAGAGAACTGACACGTTCTGTACAGCGGGGATTTGAGTATTTGATGCCCAGAATTTAGGAACGCCACAGTATTTATTAACCGCATGATGCTGCAATTTCAGCCAAATTCCAATTTTGTGCTTTTCATCAGCTTTCATTAAAGGGAGATCACGATACCCAGATCCCATTTTTATGCCAGCATTAGGCCCATAATTAATTATTAGGTGTTTATTCTTCTTCTTCTTCTTATTAGTGATTATTTCAATGTGTATTTCTGTGTTGACAGGCGCTGCAAACAGTGTTAGTAAGTACTTCCTGCAGTCTCAGGCGGCTGAAGGTCAAGCAAATGCCTCAACTATTGACGCTGACAGTCCTGTGGAGAACTCTGCTAAACTACGGGAACTCACTGGGGACAAGATGAACCAAACCAGGGACAAGTTCCTCAGGAGACACACTGAGCATGCTCAGAGACTGGATGAACTGGCTGGACAAATACAGACTTTGGACCTGACAGAGCTCAGCCACAAGGTACAGATGCCGGCGAGGGTCTTCAAGTCTTAGTTGGACGAGATGGCAGGAAACATCTGGGAGCGCGTCGCAGAGTCTGGCCAGCATCTGGTTGGTGTGGGAGGAGAAATATGTGATTATTCGGCTAAGCACATTTTTGTATGTTTTGTCATACAATCATTTATTCAGCCAAAAATCCCCACCACCACCAACTCGGAGTTAATTAGATTGTACGCGATTTATCACGCAACAAGGAAATCAGATGTTGCAGCTGCAGAAAGACACAAAAAGCACACTAAAACCAAAAACCTGGACATGTAAGATAGCAAGAAAAGCCAATATAAACATATAAACAAGACCAAAAAACGAGCTATACTTACTGCGTTATTCAAGTGTTGACTTACCAAAGATGTGTTTTTGCACTCGAGGCAAAAAGAGGTGATGCGTTAACCGTTCACTAATGGATGTCATTTGTAGTGCAGTGAAAACAGCCAGACGTTTGCAGAAGTGCATTTAACAAAAGCTCAGCATATGAATTTGAATGGAAAATAAAAACATACAGTATATGACAGCAAGGAGGAAGCTGAACATGGGATTGTAGCACGCAGATGCTTTTAATAGTTTCATTCCAAATGTGAAATTGTTTTGATTCAAAACAACCAAATTGTGTGTCGTTTACATTTGCGTCAAAGGGAAAAGTTACGCTTGAAATGTATCCTATCACAAAAAGCTGGTTTTGTCCCTTTTTTAAACAGGAATTTTATTTTCCTGAAACTTATTTATGTGCTCACTGCTGATTACAAAAAAAAAAAAAACGAAAAAATGTAGAAACAAACTTTTTTGCTGATGAAAGACAGGAGTTGAATCATTCATTTGGTAGGTTCCAGAGAATATACGTATTCCATAGAATATCGCCATATAGCCATGGAACCCGATATTCTGTGTTCTTTAAAGATCAGTCAAAATCATCTAAAACGATACTGGAGGGGTTGTCTGTATTGAATGAGACATGTCCCATATCAACAAATATGATTGATGGACGATTGATAGCTTTAAGACGAGATGAAGTGGCATCCCTGTTCTGTCATGAGACCCAGACAAGGTGCTGGAGTCTGAATGGATAAAGCCAACCCTTCACTGAGGTTGCTCTTTGTGTGTAAATGTTAATTTGATCTTTTATGGCTCTCCAGACATGCGGGAATCCAACAAGTCAGAAGTCATGTTGGTTGTCCGCCTGCGGGGGTCTCGGCTGTGTGAACGCAGAAGGTGGTCCTCAGTGTGGAGGGGAAGAATGTGATGGTGTGTTGACAAAAGTTCATTCCAGCTGGCAGAAGGCTGGTGACACTGAACAGGACATATTACATGCCATGGGGAAGGTGGACAAACTTGCAAAGATGGTGAGACCCCAGTCCATGATGTTAAAACTTCAGATACTTTTTATGATTGTGCTCCTTCCGGACTATATATGTTATATAACATCCTCAGGTGTCAGCACTCAAACAACAGGCAGATGATGCGAAAATGAGTGCTCACGACATCCTTATGAAGACCAACAAGACCAAACACAAAGTTGACCGGAGCAACAAGGACTTGAGGACCCTCATCAGACAGATTAGAGACTTCCTCACACGTACGTACGTCTTGGATTTCTTTGTTTCTCGGTTTTTGTTATCTGTGTCATTGTGTAGTTATTATTATATAAAAATTATTTATAGATTTTTTTGTGTTATCCCATTTTAAGAATACAAAAAACACCTTCACAAACAAGTTAGACTCAGTGGGGGAAATATGTATTTGACCCCAATGTCTACTACTAGTTCAACATTGTATCATTTTAATGAAATATTCATTTTGACAGTGAAAGACAGAATATGGAATTCACTTTAAGCAAGATATCAAAACTAACCATCAAGGCCAGATGTTAAATATAATCCTGCTAGTGTTTCCTAGCCTCCTACCAGCTTGGCATGCCTTGAACACATCACGAGGAAGGCATCAAGGAGGCCACCTTAACTGGCTCCTCTCAATGTGAATGACCTGTGTCTCTACTCTGAGGCTCTCCTGGGTGGAGGAGGGGGATGATACTTGGGACTGTCTCCCAGTCAACAGATTATTGATCTGATCAGATGCTCTAATCACCTTCTTGTCTACCAGCACCGTGCCCTCTTCTCTCAAAACCGCCTCGGTCACTCCAATACTCAAAAAAATCTGGTCTCGAGCCCCATGTTCTGTTTCTTCCAGCACTTTCAGTCAGGTTTTCAGCCCTGAACCAGCTCTCGTTCCTATCTCCAATGACCCCCCCTTTGCAGCAGACTCTGGCCTTCTCTCCATTCTCGTCCCCCTTGGCCTTTTTTGTTATTTTGGCATCCACTTTCATTGCTATGCTGATGACACCCAGATCGATATCTCAACCAAGCCCTCCTTCTTCAAGCCATCACTAACTGGATGTCCATCAATATGCTCAAACTAAACTGTAAGAAAAGTCAAGTTCTACTTGTAGGCTCTAAGTCATGACTCTCCACTATTCAAATTGATGGATTCCCAGTTCCTAGCGTTTCCCAAGTTAAGAGCCTTGGCGTCATCCTTGACAGTACATTCTCCTTCTCATCTCACAGCAATAATATTTCACGCTCATCTCCCGACTCCGACCCTCTCCCTCCCCACACGCCTGAATAAATCCTTATTAATGCATCGGTCACGCCTCACCTCGATTACTGCAATGCCCTTCTGACAGAAACTCATCCATCGACTTCAGCTGATTCAAAACTGCACTGCCAGAATATTCTGACCACATTGGTCCTGGACCGCCTCGCCTCCATTGGTGTCTCTGGCACAGCCATCCAATGGTTTTATTCCCACACAAGGTCAAAAGGTCAAATTCTCATGCTCACTAATAACTCACGATGTCCCTCAAGGTTCTGTCCTCAGTCCGCTACTTTGTATTATTTACCTTCTTCCCCTTCCCCAACATTTTTAGTTGCCTGTCTCAACTTTCAGCAGAAATTCTCAAGAATGCGTTGGTCACTTCTCATCTGTAACTGACTGACCCTTGGGACTGGCCTTCCACAGAAACTCATCCATACTCCATAACCTTCTTGACGTGATCTCCCCACAATCCCATCCCGCTCACGCTTGTTTATCTTCTGCTGCCCTGCTCCTCGCTTTAAATTGGCAACTTCAGCTGCTCAGCCCTCGACTCGCCGCTCTACCACGACACATCCGTCGTGGTAGACGAAATCTCAACTCAAAACTCACCTGTTCAAAAGTGCTTTCTCCTACTGACCTTAGTTTTGTCTGCCTTTCCCTTTTGTATTACCGTTTTTACTTGTTTTAAAATAATTTATTTGTATTGTATTTTTTATCGTGTTTATTTTTGCATGTGTCAGGAAGGCCATCCGGAATATAAAGGGCTCAAGCCAAAAATCAGTATGTGGATCAAAAAGATCTGCTGTTGTGACTCCGTAAGGAAAAAGTCACATGCAAAATACCTTGGGTGTTTTGAAAGGCGTCAACAAATAAAATGTAATATTATTATTTTTAAAGTGTCTGTAAATAGATTACGTTTCTATTTCAGAGGATGGAGCAGACCTTGAGAGTATTGAAAAAGTGGCTAACGAGGTGCTAGCCATGCAGATGCCCACCACATCAGAGCAGCTCCAGAACCTGACAGATGAAATTCAACAGAAGGTGGGGGAACTGGGCAACCTGGAGACCATGCTGCAGCAGAGCGCTGACGACATTCAGAAAGCTGAACGCCTGCTTGAATTAGCGCGTCAAGCTAGGTGAGGTCACACTTCGGTTTTATTGCTATTCCATCATATTCTGTGAAGTGCATCACTGCCATGTCAAGAGAACATTACGATACACACTTGATTAGCTTATGCTTTTTTAGCATAGATACTGTATCCACGTACACAAACACACTATACCACAGGTCTCCAACCAGTAGCTCGGGAACTGCCAGTCAACCCAGCAGATTTTGAGTAGCTCACCAAAGGATAAAAAAATATTTGCGTCAGCTCTTCTATTTTAGATGTGTTCCATTTATACATGAGGCCAGAATAGTTTGGGTCGCAATCATCTATGAAAATTCATTTGACAAAAATAAGTTGCTCTGGGCCATTTTCATTTTGTTGGTGACTCCTGCACTGGAGTATGTTCAAATATACCTCTCCAAAAATATCTCGTTCATGTAGCGTTAGCTTTCGTACTGACGATAATAATGAGGCATGTGAGTTAGTGTGTGGTGAAGCTAGTAGCTAGCCGCAGTGGAGTGGCCAGGGGTCACTACAGGAGGAACATAGTTCTTGGGCGTAACAATGTCGCTGTTTGTGTTTTCATATTTGTAGAACGCACAGAAGAGAATATTTCCATATTTTTAGACTAATAATGGGCCATCGTCAGCCACGAAACATAGTAGATCATTTGCAGTGTAGCGCAACACGACTCTATTCAGTTTGCAGTATTAAAAACAAACCGATGAGGGTTTATTGGTACTCCTCACTTAAACCATGTCAGGATTGCAATAATAAAAGTGTACCTGACAGTCAGGAGGCAGCCGACGTGAAGGACTCTGCTGAGACGGTGAAGCAAGCTCTGGAGGAGGCTCGGCGAGCTCAGACGGCTGCCAGCAGTGCGATCCAGCAAGCCACCGCCGATATCAACAGCACCAAAAAGCTACTACTCTCAGTCAGTTGTCTGTGTAGAAATATTTCACAAGTCTTAGTCAAAATAAGTTCATCATGTTGCAGTAACGTACTGTGATGTTATATTTTATTGGCTCAGGTCAAGTCAGAGACGACGAATGCAGAGTTCAAACTGGCCAACGCCACTCTCCGACTGCAGCGCCTTGATGATAACATGTCACTGCTGAGAGACAAAACTCTGAATGCCACTCTGAGCAGTGAACGCATCATTCAGGATGCAACCAGGATAAGACAAATAGCCAGTGAAGTCAAAAAGGTCAGTTGAAAGGTCAAATGACTCAGCAAGTCCCATACTTTGTTTTTGTCCTTTTGTCTTAGCTTGCATTGTCATTTGTAGGACATGGAAGCCGAAATAAAGGAGAAGTTCTCCATTGTCGAGCAGCTAATTGATGCAAAAGGAGGAGGTGTGGCTGATGCCAAGAAGAGGGCGGAGTCATTGCAGCGAGAAGCCAAGGAGCTGCTGTTGCAAGCCAGTAACCAGCTGAGGCTTTTAAAAGGTGAAATGACTTTTCAGCGGTTGAATGTTCCGCTCTGATGGACTGGACAGGGGATCCGTACCAGAACACTGCAGGTTTTCTTTCCCAGCAGGTGATTTCATTGACGAGCTCCTTCCCTCAAACTGAAGGAGGTTTAATCATTAAAATCGCCTGCTTTAGTGACCGGCTGGAAAGAAAACCTGTAGTGTCTCGGTCCTCCATGGCCAATCACAGAGCGTGAGTGAAATACATAATGAGGATTTTCTTTAAACACAAATACAGATAACGACGAAATGTACTCGTTTCATACTCGCATCTGGCAAAAATGCATTATTGTGGTACTATACCCTCATTAACATCAGTTTTATCGATGATAATTTGTCGCACAATTATCAAGCAGAAACATTTGTGATTGTGACAAGCCTATATTTTGGCAATCAAATGTCAACATTTTCAAGAAAACATTACAACAGAAATGGGACTCAACACTCATCCAATATGTCGAAACAGATGGTTCCACAAGTGAGTACACCTCAGTGAATGTCCAGCAGGTGGCAATGTTGAGTCTAGGCACCTTTGTTGTCTAGAACTGCCTTAATATGGGATTTTGGGGGTCCATGCCGATAACGGATACATCAGCCAATATACTGTATGTAACAGTAGCATTGATATACAATGTATACTGTACATGAAGATAACTTCTTATAATACCCAAAATATGATTCGATGCAAAGAAGCAGAAGACTACAGAATGAAAATAAGGAAGTTAAATTAGCAAGATAATATTAGACAAGGTACCACAAAGTGATCATACACAGTCAGGTGTTTTCAACGAATACATGATGTCCATATAAACGGCTTAGCACATAGAAGACGGATGGATGGATATTCAGTAAACATCTTACCAATATCAATGAGTCATATTTACAAAGCTATTGAAAAAGGAACAAAATGCTTAAGCAAACATTGAAAAGCGAAAAAAGTTGACTCCAAGTAAAATGAATAAAAGATGCATAACATTACTAGACTTAACACAAGCGAATAAAACTATCTAATGGGGTATAAAACTACATTTTATGTTACTATTTAGCTGCTTTCAAAACATACAAAATGCTAAATATATGACTTGAAAGATTTTGTGAATGTCCGGAATGGAAGTATGAAGTGAAGTGGTAGGCTGCGTATAGCTACATATATCTTCCCTTTGCCTGACTTCACGCTGTATAATAGTCTTAGATAATGGTAGACATGTGAATTAAGTTTGTCATTATTTTTGCATATTTTTCTGCATAAAAAAAACTATAATTATTATTTATTTATTATTATTTATACTATAAAACCATTTTTGAGTGTGTGGAAGGGATTAATTAAATTGACATGATTTCCTTTGTGAAGACTTACTTTGGTTGGGGTCTATTTTTGTTTGTATCTGACCTTGTTGAACCAATGAATGACGTTAACCAAAGCACCACTGTGTTACTCATTATGTTTGTTTACCTTTCCAGAGCTTGAGAAGTCGTACGAGGACAATCAGCGTGCCCTGGAGGTGAAGTCGGAGCAGCTGGTGGAGCTGGAGGCCTCCGTCAAGGAGCTGCTGCAGCAGATCAGCCACAAAGTGACAGTATACAGCACCTGTCTATTCTAAGCAAAATGTCACTGCTCACAAGGTTAGGATTGCTTTGTGAAATTGCATTTTGTTTTAGTAAACCAAAAGACTGTACTTGGAACTATTGAATACTTCTCTTACCTTCTGCTAATAAATTTGTTTGGAATTGTTCCACTGTAAGTTGTGGTCTCTCCTTTGTGTTTGCAAAGTAGCAAAGCTGAATAAGAATGGAATACAATTAAAAATAATTATATCAGTCACCATTTATTTCACTAAATGTTTGAAATGTTAACTCCTTAGGGTCCTGGAATTGATTTTTGCACCCAAAGTAACAAAGCTGTCCTTGAACCATTTGGAGTTAAAGTTTTTTTTTTTTACTCCACAACATTCCGAATACACCTTAAAAGGGGAAGTGCACTTTTTCTGAATTTTTCCCATCATTCACAATCCTTATGTGAAACATGAACACATATTTCTTACTGTGCATTATAACATGAGAAAACGAGTTAACTTGAGCTAGCTTACAATGCTGTCATTGGGATACACCTATGAAGCCCTGTAAAAAAACAAAGTTGAATGGTCTGATATACACGCTGTGGTCATGTATTAACATGTACAGTGATGATAACATCGCCCGCTACCGTTTGACGTTGAATCTCTATGGGTCCATCGAAGGATCATGCTGGCGCCCCCTTCGCTGTGCCATGTGGTCAACATCTCAGGTGGGATCTTGTCATGACGGCAACATTGGATCTGTTACGTCTTGTTAGACACATTGCTGAGATGCTGATGCGAGTCATGCCATCTCTGGATAGTTTGACAGATAATTACCGGGTGGTCATTTTTCCCAGCCGACTTTCTCCAGGCTGGTTGCTGTCTTGTTTAATTGAATTTTAGAATGTGGTGCATGCCAAAAAACCTGTAAGGGACAAATGGCCACACACCTTCTCAGAATGACAGCGCTTTAAGCAATCTGCAGCAAAAATACACTGCATTTGTGGGCCAGGTCTAACATCACACGGAGGACAGATTTGGCTAGCAGGCCGTCAGTTGATTATTAATGGACAGCAACACCACCACCAAAAATAGACTAGAAATCAGAATCCATCTGCTTTTTAAAATGCATTTATAACAACACGTAACGGGTGACACGTCCTCCTCGCTGCTCCCGTAAGCGCTGGCAGTGTCGCAACATGTTAAATATTCCCTGAAGCCGCTTGTCCACCTTCATTTGGGTGAATTCACGTAAGTCCTCTTCCACCACAAAGTACTGACCTGAAACACAACACAACAACACATCAATCACTTCTTAACACCAGCCTAGTTCCATCCATCCAATTGATCTGCCGCTTATCCTCACTAGGGTTGCGGGTGCGCTGGAGCCTATCCCAGCTGACTTTGGACGAGAGGCAGGGTACACCCTGGACTGGTTGCCAGGGCACATATAGACAACTATTCCCAATCATACCTATGGACAATTTGGAGTCGCCTATTTTCATTCATTCATTTATTTTCTACCGCTTATCCTCACGAGGGTCGCGGGGGGTGCTGGAGCCTATCCCAGCTGTCTTCAGCTGAGAGGCGGGGTACACCCTGGACTGGTGGCCAGCCAATCACAGGGCACATATAGACAAACAACCATTCACACTCACATTCATACCTATGGACAATTTGGAGTGGCCAATTAACCTAGCATGTTTTTGGAATGTGGGAGGAAACCGGAGTACCCGGAGAAAACCCACGCATGCACGGGGAGAACATGCAAACTCTCCACAGAGATGAGTCGCATCTTTGGTCAACAAAAAATTTTGACACACTTTTTTGTCACATCATCAAAAAATGGACATATTACTCAATGACAACATAACTGAACACAAAATGCAGTTTTTAAATGAAACTTCATGACTGACCCCGGGATCACGCTTGATCCGTCGCGGCTCCCTTGTGGCTGGCAGAAGTATTCCGTAAGATTGAATTGCCTGTTGTAGGCTCACACCAGCTAAGTGCACTGCCGCCCCGACTACGTTGGCCGTATGGAAAGACGGGAAGCATCAGTTGAGGATCTAACTTTTTTTTTTTTGGGTGCAGTAGACGTCACAGATGGTGTGGTTTTCAAAAATATTCATCCCCATGAGCAACACTCGGTTTCTCGGCACAGAACAAAAGTTGTGTTTCTCCAGTTTGCATGAAATTAAATATCACAAACATGACAAACCATAGTTTGTGTTTTTGTTCATAAATACTCTTTACTATAGACCGATTGCATACATCTGTATTTCATTGTTGCAAAATTATTCATATCATTGCACCAAAGTTGTCGTTATTAGTCGAAAATGACTGCAAACCAAAAACTCTTGCATCACAGTGTCACAAGCCTGCATTTACACAGCTGTGACTCTTTTAGGCTTCATTAGTCCCTATAAATTGTGTCCAGTAGTCACCTGTCCATAGTCACCCCATGCTTGTCATCAGACAACAGTCAAAGGAGCCGTCAGAAGACCTCACAAACAACGTTGTAGAGAAGCATAGACATGAGCAAAGCTATGCAGCCATCACAGGTGCCGTCAATGTGCCAAAAAGTACTGTTGCATCACTGGTCCAGAAGTGGAAGCGTCATGGTGCCCTTCAAAATCACGGACAAGAGAAACTCCTCAGGGAAGCAAGAGAAAACATCTCGGTAACTCTTGAAGGGAGTTGCTGGGACTAATGTACACTAATGTACAAAAGTCCATATGTCCAGCACTTTACTCAAGGAAGGTCTCCATGGGCATTTTGCAAAGAAAAAGCCACATCTGAAGACACAACATCTCAAGGCTCGTTTACAGTATTGTGGGAAAGAGTGATCTGGTCAGATCCAACAAAAATTGAACTTTTTGGCCTGAACACGGCGAGGTATGTTTGGTGCAAAGCCAACACAGCTGATGATCCGACTCATACCATCCCTACCTTGAAAACACGATATGGGGCTGTGTCTCTTCCTCTGGTCCTGGTGAGCTTTCCATGTACAAGGGACGATGAATAGTTTGGAATACATTGACATGTAAGAAGAGAAGAACCTCTTCAAGTCGGCAAAAAGCCTGAACCTTGAAAGGAGGTTTATCTTTCAGCAGGATAATGATCCAAAACATACAGCTGGAGTGACACAAGGCTCAAGAAGAACAAAGTGAAGCTTCTTCTGGATCTCAACCCAAATACGTAGAGAACCTGTGGCAGGATGTGAAGATTGCAATCCACTGAAGATCACCAAGGAACGTGACTCAGCTGGAGCGGTATTGCAAAGAGCAGTAAGCAAAACTGTCTGAACAACATTGAGCAAAACTCATTGCTGGTTATCCAAAGCGATTGGGAGCTGGTATTGCTGCCAAAGGAGCTCCAACCAAGTACTACCAACCAAGTACTATGACTTGATGCCTTGGTGTGAATACTTTTGCAACAATGAAATACAGACTTATGCAAGCTATCTATAGTAAAGAGTGTTTATCACTGACCTTTACTGAGGCAAGTGAGCCCTGAGGCCTGCACCTTTTTGGATGTTGTTGTGGGGTCTTTTGTGACCTCTTGGAAGCGTCGTCGCTGCGCTCTTGGGGTCATTTTGGTTGACAGTGGTGACAACCACTGTTCCATGTTTTCACCATCTGGGGATAATGGCGCTCACTGTGGTTTGCTGGAGTCCCAAAGCTTAAGAAATGGCTTTAGAACCTTTTCCACACCACTAGATAGAAAGAAGGGGCATTGTTTTTTTCCACAGAGGGCCTTGCCGGTTTGGATTTTTTTAAATAAAAAGTTTCATTGAAAAACTGCATTTAGTGTTCAGTTGTGTTTTCACTGACTAACATTTTAATTTGTTCGATGATCTGAAAAATTGTGTGCAAAGAAAAAAAGAAATCCGAAAGGGGGCAAACATTTTTTCACACCACCATTGTGCCTTAGCTTGTAGACGCCAGCAAAAGGAGGATTTCATCATGGTGGTGAAGAAGAAACAGGACACATCATACATAAAGATTGATGGAATAAAAGCTGTGGTGGCATGCATTTCACTTTTCTGTACCTTTGGTTTCCTTAGTTTCCTGATCCTTGAAGCGCTGGAGCAGCTTGCGTGCATGGTTCTTCAGTGTTTTCACAGGCTGGTGGATGATTTTATACTTTGCTGCAATGGCTGTATTAATGCTCTGCACTGCTGCATTGATTTGACTGTATGACACTCGTCCTTTCATGTACCTGAGTGAAGAAGTTTGGAATGTTAGACAGCTTTTAGCAGGGATATTACCAATTCATTCATTTAGGTCACGTGTTGATCTGCGCTGTTTGCCGTTTTCCTTCATTTTGGAGGATTGGCAGATCCCTACATGTGAAGCAAATCTTGTCTCCCTACGCAAGGGTCTGAAGGCCAACCATATCCTCTTTTGTTCTGGCAGACAGACAGCTAGCAATCAAGCCAAGGCTAAAGCTAAAGCTAGTGGGAGGAAATAGACAGGCAGTGGCCCGTCTACATCATATCTGTAAAAAGGCAAAAATGTTGATGTTTTTTTCACCAAAGTCAAATCTGGTATGCAGGGTTTGTACTCATTCATTCATTTTCTACCGCTTTTTCCTCACGAGGGTCGCGGGGGTGCTGGAGCCTATCCCAGCTGTCTTCGGGCGAGAGGCGGGGTACACCCTGGACTGGTCGCCAGCCAATCACAGGGCACATATAGACAAACAACCATTCACACTCGCATTCATACCTATGGACAATTTGGAGTGGCCAATTAACCTAGCATGTTTTTGGAATGTGGGAGGAAACCGGAGTACCCGGAGAAAACCCACGCATGCACGGGGAGAACATGCAAACTCCACACAGAGATGGCCGAGGGCGGGGACCGAACCCTGGTCTCCTAGCTGTGAGGTCTGCGCACTAACCACCAGACCGCCGTGCCGCCGGTTTGTACTCATTTGACAATTCAAAATTCCATAATTTTCCCAGACTCAGTAAATAGTAGGGATGAGCCGGATACTCATTACAAACAAAACAAGTACATTTCGTCATTATCCGTATTTAAAGAAAATGCTCAATATGTATTCATGCTTCCCGCTCTGTGATTGGCCAGTCACACTCAGCAACAGCACCTTGCAATTGGCAAGTTAAAAACGTTGGTCACGGTGCCTCAACATTATTATGTTTTCTTCAGGCCATCCGTATTTCGGTTTGTATCTAAAGTTACTTGATAAACTTGTCTCGTAACATACGTTGTGCAGGGTTGTGTTACATCAGTCACTTATGCATCAGGGGTAGCGTGACCACTTTTTTCCTTGAAATGTATTTTTGCCTTACTCCATGAAGTCATAACTTTCAGTTGGCAGTACACAGACAGTAACAGTAACTGATTGACTGCTGCACTGACACGCCACAATATAAGGTACACATTCACAGTCGCTGCATTAAACACTCAACGCGAAATGTTACATCCCTCTCAATGTGCTGCAGTATGCACGTTGCAATCTTAAACTGAACGCTGTGTTTTTTGAGAAAAATACAGTGAACATGGCTGACAGATTATTTCCCTGGTTGCCATCATTACATGTTTGCATGAATAACCAACTTCACACAGATCATTAAAATAATTATTAAAGTCTTACAGATCACTTATACACACACACAGATATAGCAGAATAAGAATAAAAAATAAAGTCATCAATCCATGTCAATTTCAGACTTAAAATAATATACCGATGTAAGGTTATGCCCATGCCCACTTCCGGTTTGTTCCCCATCCACCCAGAGTACAGATACAGATAGTGGTGTACTCGCTCAACCCTAGTAAGTAGATGTGCAACATTAGAGCTGCAAAAATTAATCAATGAATTGACTATTAATCAATTAACCAATAAATCAACAACTATTTTGGGTATTCACCTCACTTTTTTCAATGAAAAATATATATATCCTGATTTCAGGCTCTAATTTAAAAAAGTCGGGAGATCCAGAGTGTATTTAATCGCAGCGATATGCTGGAGCCTATCCCAGTTGACTTCAGACTTCAAATGTACATAAACCTGCCCTATAATTTGTCTTTCTTTCAGTAAAAATGTGCAATTTCAGACAGTGAGACATGGCGATTAATTATGATTTAATTTGAAAATAGTGATTAATCTGATTAAAAATTGTAATCATTTAATTTAATTTTAATTGAATTTAAAAGTATGGAAAGCCTGAAAGGTCAAATCCTAATAGTGTCTATGTGTAAAATGGATAGTGGTTCTTAGTGGGGCTAAGAGTAAAAGTAGCCTAAAATTGGTGATTTAGCAACCAAAAAAAGTCAAATGTGCTTAAATATGATGTTTTTTATTAATAACAACTGGCTGTATTCAAAAGCCCTGTCAAGCTTTACACCCACATCCCTCCTGCTCATGAAGTCCTGACTTATTTGTGTCCATGTTCAGTATGTGTATCCTGGATTCCATGGCCTGCCAGAGACTGGAGCAGTGCAGGTATTGTTTTTATTGTCATATACAGTGCTACCTTGGCATAAGAGTGGCCCAACTAAGCAGTGCTTTTCACATGTTTACATCTCTCTGATGATTTTGGCATTGAACACACAGCTAAATTGGAGTTCCAGCTGCTATTGACGGGCTGTCAATGTGATGATCGTGGCTGAAGTCCAGTGTTTTGCTAGCGTTAGCCATTTAGCATGGAACTACCACAATGATGCACATTAGCACTCAAAGTCATCAAATCTTACCTTTATGCATTCCCACATAGTATCAGCATTTGGGAGCAAATATGAGGTGAAAGAAAAAGGGTGGAAATACATCCAAATACATCCATACATCCCTCTTTGTATCAGAGGACGTTCATGGTGCGTTCAATGACCGTCAGAAAAGTAGGACAAATCACAGCTCACATTTAATATTCCAAAATTTCTAAGTAATAGTTACAGTATTGTAGTAAAATAATATTTACTGTAATATAATGATTACTGTCTATGTATTTTAATGTGTTTTAAAAGAGAAATCAAATGATTATTGAGTTTGCAATTTGGATGAAATGTTTTATGACTATTGCCCTATGTTTTAGGTATTTTCATTTGTACATTTCATGAAGGAAAGGTGCATTGAGGCAATTCTTGAGCAAATATGAGGTGAAAGAAAGGAAAGGTGAAAGGGGGAAAATCCATCCAAATACATCCATAAATCCCTCTTTGCATCAGAGAACGTGGTGCGTGGGTGCGTTCAATCACCGTCGAAAAAGTAGGACATCTTGCAAATCGCATTAAAACATTCACAAACTGTGGAAATACAGTATTGTCGTAAAATATTATGTACTGTAATGTAATGATTAATTTCTATGTATTTCTATGTGTTTTAAAAGAGAAATGAAATAAAATAGGTTTGCAATTTGGATTAAATGTTTTATGACTATTGCCCTATGTTTTAGGTATTTTCATTTGGACATTTCATGAAGGAAAGGTGCAATTATTTAATAATAATCCTTTCTGAATGTTCCTAAATATGCTTTTTACTAATAAACATATAAATTTTAAAACCAGTATCATAAATAAACAAATGTTATTTTGAGCTGACACAAATAAACAAAAAATGTTAGTGTGAGAGGTCTCACTCACATACATTTTGTATTTGCTGAACATCTGTGGGCGAGTTTAAGAGCAAATATGCTAATAATAAAGAAAAATAGTAATACAAACATATGCTTGCTGACTGTATTTTTTAAAATAATGACCCATAGTTCCCAAATGATATACCTTTACATAAAATTTGATGTAATTATCGTTGTAGTTGCACATCAAATCATTTACCCTACTTATTATAGATAAAAACTTTATAGATGCAATTAAATGTGATTAATTGTTAGTTAACTATGGACACCAAAGTGTGATTAATCGCGATCAAATATTTTAATCGATTGACAGCCCTCATACACACACACACACACACATTTCATTTCATTTCATTTTCTACCGCTTTTTCCTCACGAGGGTCGCGGGCGTGAGGCGGGGTACACCCTGGACTGGTGGCCAGCCAATCCCAGGGCACATATAGACAAACAACCATTCACACTCACATTCATACCTATGGACAATTTGGAGTGGCTAATTAACCTAGCATGTTTTTGGAATGTGGGAGGAAACCGGAGTACCCGGAGAAAAGCCACGCATGCACGGGGAGAACATGCAAACTCCACACAGAGATGGCCGAGGGTGGGAATTGAACCCTGGTCTCCTAGCTGTGAGGTCTGCGCGCTAACCACTCAACCGCCGTGTCGCCCACACACACACACACACACATATATATATATATATATATATATATATATATATATATATATATATATATATATATATATATATATATATATATATATATATATATATATATATATATATCTCGCCTACAGATGTTCAGCAAATATATATATATATATATATATATATATATATATATATATATATATATATATATATATATATATATATATATATATATATATATATATATATATATATATATATATATATATATATATATATATATATATATATATATATAAGATAGATTAGCAGGACTCACAGTCAGCAACTTGGAGTTTTTGTATTTACAGTCTAAAACAAGATTCCACCCCAGACACTATGTGAAGTGTGACATATGTGCTAATCATAGTTGATTGAGGATTGAAATACACTTACTGCGGGATGCTTTCAAACTCAGCCGTAGTGATAAACTCCATCTCTCTGACATAACACTTGATGTTTTTGGCAATGTTGTGATGGATGGGTTCCACATTTGGTACCTGATCCTGGTTGGGAGAAGGCTCTTTCTCTCTAAAAAGAATGAAGATATAGATACAGTTCAAATATGACATGATTCAAATCATGGAAATAGACACACAATATCATTTTGCAGAGGTACTGTAAATATCAATAACAAGGGATGTCCGATATTGGCTTTTTGCCAATACTGTCCAACTCTCAATTTTCGATACCGAAACCGATATGTGTAACCTCACATAACACCTGCCATGGAACACATTTTTGTCATATTTTTCTTTTTTCTCAGTTGACTATGTCAATTGAGTGTTGTTCTTTTTCAGTTCCGTCAGTGTTGCTCGCCCTTGCAGTGCAGCAGCACTGCATTGGTTTCTCTGCCACACTACAAACTGCATGGACACTGTCATTCCAGGGCAAAGTTTACATATTTAACATATTGAATAATATGTGTATTTATATCCTACATACCTTATTTTAATTCTGCACGGAGAGATGCTTTTGTCTTCTCTGCCAACTATGCTGGCTTACATTTATACTTCATATGTCTCTAGAAAGGCTGCACGGCGACCGAGTGTTTAGTGCGCAGGACTCACAGCTAGGAGAACCAAATTCATTTCCACTCTCGGTCATCTCTGTGTGGAGTTTGCATGTTCTCCCCGTGCATGCGTGGGTTTTCTCCGGGTACTCCGGTTTCCTCCCACATTCCAAAAACATGCTAGGTTAATTAGCCACTCCAAATTGTCCATAGGTATGAATGTGAGTGTGAATGGTTGTTTGTCTATATGTGCCCTGTGATTGGCTGGCCACCAGTCCAATGGATCAATGAAATGGATCAATACAAATGCTCACAGCAGCTTTTGTTTGATATTGTTGTCATTTGATTTGTCATGCCGCTGGCCAATCACCGAACGTAGGCACCGGATGTTAAAAAGATTAACTGTTCCGGGAGAATCGGAATGTAAGAACCGGTTCTAATCAATGCTTGATGCCCAGCCCTAGGGAGGAGTGTCCAACTTGAGTTGGACACCTTTGACACACAGTGTTTTGTTGAAAAATGACAAGTAGAAAATAGTTTCCTTACATTTCAGGTGCTTTTTCCTTGGGCATATGAGCAGGTACATTGTCCTTGAGGTGCTGGAGAATCTCGACATGATTTTGGAATAATTCTTCCAGTTCCTGAAACAGTCAAAATGTAGCATTTAAACACATCAACAGTGCTATTGATGCCATCTACCTATTTTGAGGGTTGGACGCAGAGAAGTGCACTATGTACACCTTTTTGAGTCATTCTCGTTTTTGTGTAAAATTAATTCAAAAAAACATAGCTAGGCCTGTTATGATAATCAATAAATAAATTAACCGCATGATAAATAAAAACAAATATGATAATTTTGCCCGCCTCAATATATTACCATGCATGTTTGGTTTCCTCCTCTCTCGCTCTTCCTAACAAGTCATTAGATAGATATGAGTAAAATAAAATAAAGTACAGGACTGTTGACTGCAGTGACAATAGCCAAACAAACAGTTTACCTTCAATTGATTCAACTGGTCTTTCTGACAGCCAACAGTTGTTTCAAACTCTTCCAGAAGAATCTCGAGCGAAATAATTTCTTGTCCAAGTGTTTTAATTTTATCTTGAGGCACATCTAGATTTGGAGAGGAAAAAAAGTTAGTACTTCAAAAAAACACACACATATACATATAATCATTAAAAAAGTCAGAGATGAAATGGTCATATTAAAATGATTGTTTGATAATAACAGATTGTCCTTGAAGCTAAATAAAACTAAAATCATGCTGTTTGGTACCACTAGAAAAGACACAAGCAAATACAAATAGATGGTGCAGACATTGAAAGGGTGAGGCACAATACATTTCTGGGGATCATAATAGATTACAAATGAGCTGGAAACCTCATATTACAAATATACAACATAATATTTCAATATGATCTGAGGCAAGAACTAATTTGAAACACTTATATGCGGGGACAACGTTAAAAAGCCAAAGCATTTCAGTATTTGGAATCAAACTATGGAACAGAAAATGCACAAGGATGAGGGAATTCAAGAAACAATAAAAGCAGTTGATGTTTAGTAAATACAAGGATGAAGAGTCTTGAAAGAGTCATCATGTGTTTGTTTGTGTTTTTTTTTATTTGTTGTCATATAGCACTATTTTGTTGGTGATATCTATGATCATTACTATTACGGTTGTAAAGACATCATTATGTCACTATGTTATTACATCACCTTCAATTTCTGTATGTGTAAAAAAAAAATAATTATACCAGGAAGGCAGGCAGTGAACAAATATAGCAGAAACACATTGTAAAAGTAATAGATGGAGGGGTAGGATTTAATAAGCTTTGCTTCTTCCTACTCATTTATGTGATTAATTCCATTGTAACCTGATGTTCAAATCAAATTAAACCATTACCATTTTTTTTTACGGCTTTAATGTAAGGACCGTTTCACAGTGGCCATTGACGAGGTGCAGTTTGCTTTGAACTGCTTTTCACTTAATCACAAGCACATTACAGTTTGTTGAAGATTTTGCTACAATGTGTGCAGAGGCTGACGTCCAATTATAAAAGTTAGCCAGTTTGTTACAAATAAATAAATGTGCTTTACAAGGTTTGTAGCTTTTACTCTGGTGACGCTGGCAACCAGTCCAGGGTGTACCCTGCCTCTCGCCTGAGGACAGCTGGGATAGGCTCCCTCGTGATTATAAGGGGCATAGAAAATGGATGGATGGATCTCAACGGAAATTGAAATAAATAATTTTCACCACCTTAAAACTTGGCAAAACTCCAATATGAGGAATGTGTGTGATGTCTGCCACACTCCTGTTGCCTCATGAAAGGAAACGCAACCTACCACATTGCTGATACACTATGTGCCAATACAGTGGAAAAGAAACGCTATAAAAACCTGCTGAAAACGACAGCAAAGTTTTGAAGTCAAATGCAGAAGGCTTTGTTACAAAAAAATAATATATTTGACCCTGTCTATATTTATTTAGAAAAGTATATCCCATTTTATTGTTGCGGCCATTTGCTATTTTGCTATTTTTTAATGTGCAGCTTTAAAATAGAAATCCTCATGTTAGGTATTTATCTTAATAAAACACCTTGACCTTATATATATATACACATTTTTGGTCCATATCGCCCTACCAAAAAGTCACATAGCGATATATTTAGGTTGAATATCGGTATAAGATATAAGGTATATCCTGATATTTTTCCACAAAGTGAGTTTAGACAAAATCAAAGCCAAATATGAATGTCAAGTTGTTTTATTAAAATAAATACTAAACATGAGGATGTTTTTTTTTTATTATAAACTTTCATGCAAGACGCACATTAAGAAAACCTTATCTAAAAAGCCACAAAAGTGGGACATTTTCTTTTTAAACTAAATATAGAAAAGTAAAATATAATCTTTTTATAACAAACCTTTAGCTATGCTCAAATACTCAGCTAATAAAAAAAATAATAAAACATGAAAGAGTGCCTGGTTTAAGAACATATTTTAAAATGTCAGCAACTCAAAAATAATTTATATTATTCTCTATATTAAATAGTAGTATTTTTTAGGTAAACATTTTTAGAAGGCACAAGCATTTCCTTGTTTTGTGCCAGGATGTCAACCCGTCACCTGCATCAGGTTTAGCAGCTGTCTGACTTCCTTCTACATTTGTGGTAGAGTTTGTCCCACTAAATAATTTGACTTGAAAGCCTCTTTGAACATGGTGAGTCCATCATTTTCAGCAGGTGTTTAAGGCCGTTGTTTTCCAGTGTGGCAACAATGTGGAAAGGTCTTTTCTCCTTTCATGAGGAAGGCAACGGGAGCACGACAGACATCGCACACAGCCCTCATATTGGAGTTTGTGCCAAGTTTCAAAGTGGTGAAAATGATTTTTTTTCCCTGCTCTGGATTCAAAGTACTTCCGTATTACCAAGTTACTGCTTATTCCTTGCCAACTTCTTCCACCACAGACACGATAGCCTGTTTGCCTCCACCTTGCCTTCTTCCTCCTGCATGCAGGATGAGGGAGATACAGCGCAAATCCAGTCTATATGGATATCAACGATATGGCTGATTTTTATCTTGCTAAAAGTAAATATCAATATATTTAAAATATCGATATATCGCCCAGCCCTAGTATTGGATTGAAAACAAAATCAGTGGTATCACACATCAGGAGTTCACGCACTAAAGACATGAAAGACACAAACAGCCAAAACTTTGAACTATGATATATATTTAATTGTCCAGTCACAGCTGGTGATATATGGTAGCCGGTGGTGTACGCTGTACACTGCTAAATGCTACAATCTTACCTGACAAATCCAACAAGCGTTGAATGGATGAAATCTTGTCATAAATGTGGCGGCTGATACACTCCAGGTCACTCATTTTTCTAAGAAAATAAAAATATATACAGGTATTAGCAATACTAATTAACTGATCTATGTCAAGTGTCAGTCGAGGGCTGAGTGGGTTTTCCACTGCTGCAGTACGTCAACATCGCCGCTATATTGGATGTTTTGGCTGCGCTGTAAATAAATAAATGTACTTACTTTCATAAAGTGCCTTTCGACAATATGGCGGCGACAGTTGATGTCCGGCTCGGCGCCTGAGTCTGCATCTATGTACAGACCTGATCAAATTCTGAGTTAAAAAATTGCGAGAATTCACCTTTTACACATTCAAATCTGAATGAGGTTTTAAGTTGAGCGACAATATGCAGCAAGAAGGGGGAGTGTGACAAAAAGCACTTTGAAAAAGTCACTTATTGAAAACACCAATTAAAGTGAAATAGGCTGTTTATCAGCTGATCAAAAATTCAGGACCATCACTCAAAAAGTTACAAAAAACTCTCAAACCCAGAACAAAAACATTTGTCAGTAGGACTCAGTTCTTGTTAATCACTTCAAAATTTGTTTTGGGCATGCTTAATGTGAGTTTTTCCAGGAAGCTATTGGGAACATTGCTCCAAGTGGTGAAGATGGCTTCACGAAACGAAGGGCATCAGTTGTCCAGAACTGATGACCATTTTTATAGACGTCCCTTGCCATCCATCTCCAAATGCATGGGATATAAATCAGGGGAACATGCTGGATGGTTCGAGTAATGCTATTCTCCCTGAAGAAGATCTCGGTGAAGTGAGCATTGTCCTGTTGAAAAACCCAGCAGTTACCACACAGACGAGGGCCCTCAGTCAACATCTGCACCTAAACAGCCACCATTTGACGACCCTGCACCACCTGAAGCTCCAGTGTTCCACTGAATGAGAAAGCACCCCAGATCATTATGACCCCCCCCCGCCCACCTCCACTGTGCTGGGTAGACAACATCTCAGGTGGGATCTCCTGGTCATGCCAGTAACGTTGAAAGCCGTCTGGACCGTCAAGTTTACATTTTTTCTCATCAGAAAACAAAACATTTTCCACCTTTCAATGTCCCATGTCTGATGGTACCTGACAAGGACTAAACAGGCTGTTTTGTGGCATTAAGAGACAAGGTCTTGGAATTTACTTTTTTGTTTTTGAAACCCTTTTCCCATAGATGCAAATGTCTGATGGTTATTGCGCTGCGGTCGGCACCAGTAAGGGCCTTCATTTGGGTCCAGGACCACGCTGTGTCTTGACAAACACATCAGATCCTCTGGCTCAGCACAGGTGTATGGTCTACCACTTGACTTTTTTATTCCGTAATGCTGAAGATCTTTCCAAAATTGTAGAATGACTGTCTTACTGCGTGCAATGGCAAGCTACAAAAGGCCTTGCTTATGCAGCTCGGTGATACGACCACATTAAGAAGAGAAACTTTCTTACCTTTAACCACCTGGAGGGCATGACCGTGTGACCGTGTGAGAATTTTGAGCAGATTTTGCCTCTTATAGCCTGTGATCTTAAACTTTTGATCAGGTGGAAAACTTTGCAGTTTATTTATTTTTTTAAATTACAAGTTCAAAATGTTTTGGTTTCACTCCCCCTTCTTGCTTTTGCATATTGTAGCTATACTGAAAACCTCATTACGGTACAAATGTGCAAAATGCATAATCTAGCAATTTTACACTGGTGTTAAGATTTTGAACAGGTCTGTATGTTAGTCTAAGGCAGACACTGAATGTTTTCTCTCTTAGCAGTTTCTCCAGCAGGTGATTTCATTGATTAGCGCATTCGCTCAAGTTTAAGGTTATAAAAACAATACCGGATGGAAAGACAACGTAGTGTATTGGCCCTTCATAGCATGATCGAGTTTGACACCTGAGATCGATGTCGATCACCTCAATCGCAGATGTAATACATTCACAACCATTGGTATTTCCATCGATCACCATTTTAGCACTTCAATCATACAGGTCGTTTAGAGACTACGTTTTTAAGTATAATTTAGCGGTGAAATAGCTGCATATTGCTAGGATTCAGTTCTTGTCCTCGTTCACAAAACTTTCTGACGTGAAACGTCGGAAGGTTTTGGTCCAGTACAAAGTTAGACATTATTCAATGTTTACCAGTTTACCCAGTTTATGATTTAAGACAACATCCTTACTTCGAGTTGTGTTTTTCCGCTGTAATATTCAAATGTTGTATTCCCGGTCAAGTTCTTCTTCTGCAGCTTCTTCTTCTTCATTGTTGTTTCTTTGACGGTTGGCAAACCAGCTATTTAGTGCTTTACCGCCACCTGCTGGATTGATGAAATCACGTCCTCCTCGTCTTTGTTTTTATTGGCGGTTGACAAGCAACTTCTGGTGTGCATTGCCGTTACCTTCTGGGAAGGACTGTAAAAGTTTTAAAACAAAAACATGAAATAATATAAAAATAACATTAATACTAATAATGGCAAAAAAAAATATTTTTATCTAAACCTTAAGAACTTCAGTATTTCACTAAACCCTGCATGTTTGGATTCTAGCACCAGAAAACTCTGAATCAAATACTTTTCTTTTTAATTTTTTTCTCTTTAATTATTATATTTACTACAATTAATTAATACATGGACTACATTTTCTATTTTAAAACAATATTCACACGGACCTGTCCTGCGTATTCCTATTAATTTTACGGAGCTAGATGTATGTCCAAACCTCATTCTAGTCATAATATCATCTTATTTCCCTTTTCTGATAGTTTCCCTTGGTTACTCCTACATGTCCTTGTACTTTATAATACTTTATAATAATTCGATGACGTATGTGGTGACGTTGAAAGCCTCGCTGGGTTGCCGTCCTACCACTTCAGGAAGCGTTCGAGGCTTCGCGGGAATTAGAATATTTAAAGTGCCAGCGAATCCACCCATCTAATTTTGTCGATTCATTCGCGGAACATTTTTGTGAAAGAAGACAATTTTGTTTATTGGCATCCATATTTAGGCACAAATTATGTCAGAGCTTCACATAATAATAATAATAATAATAATAATAATAATAATAATAATAATAATAATAATAATAATAATAATAATAATAATAATAATAATAATAATAATAATAATAATAATAATAATAATAATAATAATAATAACAATAATAATAATAACAATAATAATAATAATAATAATACATTTTATTTGTATAGCGCTTTTCGAAATACTCAAAGACACTTTACAGAAGAATGGAGTTGAATAAAAGCAAGTAAACAGAGTAAAAGATACACTCTAAAAAATAATTCAGAGTATCTTTTGACACCACTTGATTTAATACATAAATGCAATGTAAAAAATGTAATTAATTGATTTAGATAAACTTTCTAAGTTGCTAACTTTATTTTTCAAGTTATGTTCAAATAATAATGTTGGCTATTACATGAACTTAATTTAGCATGTCATATACACTCAAATTTTATTGTTGGTAAGCTTAAAACAAAATTCAAGTTGCCATGACTTAATAAAATTAGCTTGGTAACATAATTTTTCTCAACATTAACCTTTCCATTTTAAGTTCCATCTCCTACAAGACAAGACAGTGCAGGAGACTGAAGCAACATTTCATGGTGAGTAAAATGTATTTCTATTTGTTCTACTGAAGTGATGGCTTTAAATTAGTCACAGTAGACTTTCATTGAGATAAGTAAAACTTAGCTTGTTTAAAGATGTGACTGCTAGCTTGTATAGCACTGTTACCACATGTTAGTTGTATTCTTCCCCTGAGCTAGTTTAGCCGTTTAACTGCTACCTACAGCAACTGTTACCCAAGTGCCACAGCCACATTTACAGACAAATTTAAGGTCAAATGTAAACCATCAAAGACAATAAATGCATTTTCTTTCCCTTAAAGGACAACCAAGAGTTTGAGACCAGCCTTGAAAGTCACATGATGAAAATCGCCATTGTTGGAGACAGGTCTACCTCTGGATCAGAAAACTGGGGAACAGCAATTGTTGTGGAAGGAACCAAATGTTTGGTTGAGAGAGACATTCCAAGGTGCTGTGCCTTGTTGATGGGTGTAATTTATGCCCTTAACCTCAGCTACTGCAAAAAACTGAAATATACTTTTGAAGCTTTTCAAAAGTTGTTTCTTGACCTGGATGGGCTGAGAGGCAGTGCTAAAGTCATGGGTCTGAAAAACATTGTTTTTTTTAAAAATTGCAGATCCCTCTGTTTCAGAACACTGACACTGTCACATATTCTTCAGGCGACGTGATTTTTGAAGAGGCAACAAAGAAAAAAAATTGAAAATTAGTTTCTGTTAGGCTAGTTAGTATTATGCTGTAAAGTATGTTCAAAAATACCAAAAAGAAAAAATGAAGTATATATATATATATATATATATATATATATATATATATATATATATATATATATATATATATATATATATATATATATATATATATATATATATATATATATATATATATATATATATATATAAAGTTACTGCTACTTAAAAAGCTGTGTGCATTGTTATTATAATTAAGTAGACAACAAATTAAACTTTGAATAAAATGATTAAGTCAGTTGACTCAACATATTTTTTTGAGTTACGAACTTAAAAACTTATCTCTGTGTGGAGTTTGCATGTTCTCCCCGTGCATGCGTGGGTTTTCTCCGGGTACTCCGGTTTCCTCCCACATTCCAAAAACATGCTAGGTTAATTAGCCACTCCAAATTGTCCATAGGTATGAATGTGAGTGTGAATGGTTGTTTGTCTATATGTGCCCTGTGATTGGCTGGCCACCAGTCCAGGGTGTACCCCGCCTTACGCCCGAAGACAGCTGGGATAGGCTCCAGCACCCCCGCGACCCTCGTGAGGAAAAGCGGTAGAAAATGAATGAATGAATGAATGAATGAATGAATGAATGAACTTAAAAACGTGTCCCTATGACAACAATTATTCAGTAAGCATTACTTAAAATGAGCATTGAGTGAAGAGGAAAAGCTATTTCGTGCAATGCAATATTGTTTGTTGGTTCAAAGCAATTTCAAATTAAGTTGTCATAACTAAGAAAGACTAATGGAAACTGTTGCGTTGATTTTTTTTGTTGAGGCTAAACATTTTTTTTTTGAGTGTACGATAAAATCCAACATTCATTGGTTAATACACAGTTAAAACATGAGTAAAAGCGGGGAGGGGCGGGGCACAGCAGTCAGGTATAAAAAGTTAGACATTAAAGAGGTAGGTTTTTAGTTGTTTTTTGAAGGTGGGAAACTGGGAAGGTCAGGGCAAGCACGGAGTGAATGGGGCAAAGAGTTCCATGGGGGCAGCGATGGAGAAGGCTCTGTCTCCCCAGGTTGGGAGCTTGGTCTTACAGGGGAGTGCCAGGAGGTTGGAGTCTGAGGAGCGAAGGGGACGTGGGGGATTGTGTGGATGGAGGAGGTCTATGAGATATGGGGGGGTCAGATCGTGGAGGGCTTTGTAGATTATGAGAAGAACTTTGAAGTGAATGCGTTGGGGGACGGGAAGCCAGTGGAGGTTTTGGAGGACAGGGGTAATGTGTTGACGGGAGCGGGTGGAGGTGAGGTTGTGAATATATTGTAGTTTGTTGAGGGTTTTGGAAGGTGTACCGTAGAGAATGCTGTTGCAGTAGTCCATTCTGGATGTGATAAACATGTGGATCAGGGATTCAGCGGCAGAGAATGGAAGTGATGGACGGAGTCGAGCTATGTTCTTAAGATGGAAAAATGCAGTCCGGGTTAACTGTTTGACGTGGGGTTCAAATGAAAGGGTGGGGTCCAGGAGGATACTGAAGGTATTTGCTCAATTTTGCTAGTTAAAGATAAAAGCAAACACATAATCTCACAAATACAAAGGATACTTTGAATATAAAGGATACACGCACCCACACAAAAAAGAGGACTAACGTGACATCTGACAGTTAAGGTGGAAACATCGACAGCTTGCTTTGCAACAAAGGAAAAGCAGAATGTTCCAGACACCCTGATGCCCCTGCAAAGGAAAGATGGTCCAGGACTCCAGCCTTGAGTGGATAAAGACTGGGCAGGGAAAGGAAGGGTGCTTTTTGCAGCTGCGCTGTAATAAGACCCGCTTACTTGTAGGCATACAGGGACTGCAGCCCGGACGTCTGTATTAGGTATTGTTGTCGGGAATAAATAATCTGGTTCTCATTCTATAGTTTGGTTCTTTAAGATTCCCTTATCCTCTATTCGAAAGCCACTCAGAGTCCTCAGGGGGAGGATTTCTACAATACCAATGTTGCGGATGAGCGGGGATATACACACACATAATCACATAATGAAGCCACGCTAACATTTGACTCACCCCCTGCTTTACACTTATTGTCCACTTGATGACGTACTAGAGCAAATGAAGCCCAATGGGGCGTCGGCTGATGTGTGAACCACTTGGATGGAAAGCTTCAATGCGTCATGAGGCTGGAGCTTCCAGCATACCCCCGAGGATAAGCGGCTTAGAAAAAAGATGGATGGATGGATTTGTATTTCTTTCTTGCCGAAATCCACTTTGGTAACTTTTTAATATTTCTTGGTTCCAAATAATAAACTTTTATTTATCATTTCGTCCATTATTTTACTTAAATTAGAGGTCAAAGTGATTGGTCTAGAGTTGTTGAAATACCTGCTAAATTGAAAAGGTAAGAAAGCCCCAAAATGATGGTATGATTGTCATGGCTTTGGCAGCAGGCCAGCAGGTCGGAGGAGGGCCACACTCCTGAGACCAGCGGGAGACCATACCGCACTAGGGTAGAAGGGCATCGATGGCCACACACCTGCGGGCACAAGGGTGCCCCCGCCAACTGGAAGGGAGCCCGCACACAGCCGGAAGTGCCGCTCCACCACACACCTCCAGGAAGCAGAAACGGCCAGGTAACCCCAGGCCCGACCACCGACACAGGACCGCCCCGGCCGAGACAGAAGAGGCCCACTGCCCCATGGAGGACAAGGCGGCAGAGATGGAACACCCAGCGCTTGACCCCCGCAGAGCCCATCCCCGTATATCTATATACGTGCTGGAGTCTGATGCTATGACAACTAATATTGGTTTAACACTTTGGAGCCAATGTAGAGCTATTAAAATGGCCACCAACTCCAGTGTACACAGATAGATGCCCACTTATTCTACGCTTTATTGCAACATTTAACTCCGGGATAACCTAGGAAACTCCAACATTCTTATTTTCCTTTTTTGATGCGTCAGTCAATATCTGAGTTCTGTTTCTGTATCTTGTTTGTATGTAGCGGTTAACCTGATTTTTATCAATATTCTAATTTCTATTTGCTTCTAAAAGACATGGTCTTGGTGATGGTATTGATGGGATGGGAACAGTAGGTGAAACTAGCATCTCCACTCTGTCCAACCAAACCCTGTTTGCTTTTCCCCCTCTCCTGACAGTTCTCCAACACCCTTTTAGTTGGATGACTGCCCTGATGTCCGTTCAGGTTTGCCCAGTATACCAACGCTGTTTGGGCCCTTCTTAACCCAAGTGGCATCTTGTTCATTTCTACACGCACTGCTGCAACTGGAGTGGACCTAACAGCCCCGCATCCCAACCGCAAAGCCTGAACCTGTATTGCATCTAGTTTCCTCAATACTGTCCTTGATGCAGACCCATACACCGTGCATCCATAATCCTTTGTCGACCTTATAAGCGCCATATTCAAGTTTTCAGTGTTTCTCTACTTGCTCCCCAGTCTGTGCCTTGAAGGCATCTCATGATGTTTATGACTTTCTTGCATCTAACAACGATCTTATCCACATGTCTTTTTGTCAAATGAGATTCCCAGATATTTAAATGACTGGACCACTGCCAACTGCTCATCAAAGTTTTACGTTAATCTGACCTTGTTTAATCATTTTTTGTGAACACTACAACTTCTGTCTTTCCCACTGAAAACCCAATTAATTGACTCCTGTATCTTTCCTGCCACAAACTCAACATTTCTCCCGCTCTTCCAAATCAATCCATCATCTGCAAACAAGGAGACTCCAAATGAGCCATCAAACTGACTAAAAATGTCATTGATCATAACTGAAAACAGGACAGGACTAACTACATATACTCTCTTTGATGAAAGTGTGTACCATTTTCCACCAGGAACGAAGAACTATGTTCCCTCCCAACTCTCACTGAGTTCTTCCTCTCTGTTAGGAAGTTCCTGAACCACTGACCCATTCTTCCTCTTATCCCCAGCCTCCAAAGTTTGATCAACAACCCCTCCTTCCACATCATATCATGTGCTTCAAAAATATAGCTAAGTAATCCTATAATGCTGGATCTATGGTGCTCCTTCCCTTTCCGAATCCACTTTGATATGGTTGTAACAGCTCCTTTCTTTCTAAAAAAAATACTTCAGCCTCTCATTAATCATTTTCTCCATTGTTTTACCCACATGGGATGTTTGGGTCCTTGCCAGTTTTACAAACAGGCACTATAGTTGATTCCTAAAGAAGTCGGACAGCAGATGGCGCCCTGCCCTGCCTTTGGGAAGATGTCTGTTTAAATCAGATGACAAGACACGTCACAGGAACATCACTGACTACTCTGAAGAGGACGGCAAGTAAGCAGTTGGTTGAAACTAGGGACGAGCGAGTAATTTTTATTTTTATTTTTATTTTTATTTTTATTTTTATTTTTATTTTTATTTTTATTTTTATTTTTATTTTTATTTTTATTTTTATTTTTATTTTTATTTTTATTTTTATTTTTATTTTTATTTTTATTTTTATTTTTATTTTTATTTTTATTTTTATTTTTATTTTTATTTTTATTTTTTTAGACTCACAGTAGCAGTAAAGACAAAGGAGTGATTTTTGATCAAGAACAAATATTATTTTTTTCCAGCTCATTTTTTTCATCTATTATGATTCCCAGAAATTTCATTGACCTTTTCAATGTCCATTCCGTCTGTTGTTTTTGCTTGTGTCCTTTCTATTACCTTGCTATTATTACTTAGGTTCAGAGATCATCTATTTTTATCAAACCATCTTTTTAATTTAGCCATTTCATCTTTGACTTTTATGAATTTAGTCCAAGAACAAAGGCAGTTGAATATTCCAAATAATAACATTTTTACATTGGAACACAAAAACCTAGGGCTGTCAAAAATAAAGCATCAACGGCAGTAGCTCATTTATTTAATTAATTACATTACTTTTTTTTTTGCGTAATTAACGCATGTGCACCAGAGCCTCGGGTCCATGGTTGTGTCGTCAGAGCACAGTGGAGCGTCCTCACAGTCACTGTTTTAGAACTTCATTCTGACCTGAACACACACCGCAGTACAATTAGATATACACTATATATGTACTGTGTGTATATATCCATCTACTTCCTTCTTAACTTTGGGTTCTTTCATTTACAGTATGCCTTCATCTCTAACCATTTTCAACATACAACCATTTCAAATGCTATTATCAAACTGAATATTGTGGGATTCAAACTAGTATTGTGATGATCACCTGTCTGTGCTTTGTGTGCTCTCCCCTTTCTCTCTCTCTCTCTTTCTCTCTCTCTCTCTCTCTCTCTCTCTCTCTCTCTCCCCCCTCAGTGTATAGCCTGGGCCGGGACAGCTGGACACACATATTCCCTATCAGACTGATTGGAGGCAACTGGGAACCGCCACTCTCCCCTACCTGAAGCCTTCGTACGCCACGACTGCGCTACCAGCTCCCTCATCTTGTCCGGCCGTCCCTGCCTCCCCAGCCAGAGGACTCTCTACGTTTTGCTATCCTGGTAGTTTGCCCTCTGTCTTGCCTTGAGTTTTGCTTGTTTGCCACCAGTAAGGCTAATTAAAAGACTTTTAATTGCTCGAGCCTGCATCTGCATACTGTGGTCCACCGCGGGCGGACACGTAATAAGTATCAGACCAATGGATTCTTAGACTTGGCTTTTAACTTTATTGGCATAGTCGGGTTATTTGGAGCTCTTAATACATTCATCAAATACAGTAATATTTTGAGACATAGCTGTTCATGATTAATCTTGATTAAATTAATTCATTAAAAATCTGTGATTAATCTGATTTTAAAAAATGTATCATTTGACAGTCCTACAAAACGCTATTTTGTCATTTTTAGAGAGCTCATTAGACAAAGCACACATGGAGATGTACATGGAGATTTCAATATTGATCTTCTGAACTCAAATAAGCAAAAAAGAATAAAGCTCATAGATTCCATGCACAGCTTAAAGGGGAACTTCACTTTTTGGGAATTTTTTCCATCATTCACAATCCTTATGTCAATCATGAACACATATTTTTTTCCCCAATTCTGGGCATTATATAACACAAGAAGACAAGTTAATTTCAGCTAGCTAACAATGCTTTCATTGGGAAACGCCTATTTCGACTATGAAGCCCTCTAAAAATAACATCATTAACTAACAACATTGCATGGCTTGATATCCATGCTGTGATCATGCATTAACACGTACACCGATGATAACATGTAATAGTTGCAGTATCTTGCTGTACTTTGATCATTTAAATACTACCGAAACTTCTTTCCTTGGGGCATTGATACTTGCTAACATGACGCCTCGCTAATCGCTATTCTCAGCGTCATTCCCAGACGAGAGATTGAATAACTAGCTCTTGATTTCACGACAAAGACTTAACAAGATGCTCGTTTGTGTCAACATTTCTTACCCGAAGACTGGAGCACACATCTTGTGCTGGAAGACGCAGCCATCCCAAGGAGAGTGGAGATCGGAAGTGTTGTTGTTGACAGAGCTAGCATAACTATGTGTATCAATCCAGCGAGAAAATTCATTTCGGACAGTATGTCTTTTCTGTAAAGTACTTTGAATTACCATGTGTATGAATTGTACTCTATAAATAAACTTGATTTTAAAATTGTAAAACTATCATTTCTATTTAGTACAACTATCGTTAATGACGTTAATGACGTCAATATTAACGACGTTAATATCGTTAATGAATATCAGTCGAATGCATTGTTAGGGTTTGAATATGATTTACATATTAATATTTGTGTGAACAACCCAGATTGTCCGGACATGTCAGGGTTCTACATCTGCACACTTTTACCAACAACTTGGCTGTCAGGGAAGATTGCAGTGGTTCTGCTTGTATCAGGTGAGAACAGGTACCAGGAAGCTTTCTACATGCTTCCTGAAGACTTTGGATACTATTGGATACTAATATTTTTGTCAGCAAATTTCCATCAATACACAAATCTCACACGCAGAAAAAATCCTACTACCCCACTGGTATCCACATTAAAATCAAATCTCAAAAGGTGGAGGCTGGAGGCAAGTCCAGATGAGATTATTGCTGAGGAGTTGAACATTTATGTGCTCTTATTATGTTTTCACGTGTACAAATTGTGGAACCAAAGTGATGCCCCACTGGTTTCAAGATTTGGTTTGCCGTCTGAATTTTTTTTTCTGTACAACATTTTAGATGCTTATAAAGCAAAGATGAAGAAAGGCGTTTCAAATGAAACTGTTCTGGAGGGTCTCGCCAGAAGCGCACGCCCATTGGTTGTTTGCATCCACGTGTCTAATGTGGTCATACTGAGCATGTGCGTGCCAGTATAACAAGAAGTACTTCATATCTTACTTCATTTTCTTCAGGAGAGAGGCGGGGTACACCCTGGACTGGCCGTTAGCCAATCACAGGGCACATATAGACAAACAACCATTCACACTCACGTTCATATTAACATGAACCTAATTGTACCCGGAGAAAACCCACACACGGGGAGAACATGCAAACTCCACACAGAGATGCCCGAGGGTGGGATTGAACCCTGGTCTCCTAGCTGTGAGGTCTGCGCGCTAACCCCTAGACCACCGTGCCGCCCCGTGACAGATATATTACAAAATTGTATGGATAACCAAATACACACATTCAGGCCTCTCTGGGTTACACAGCATGTTTTATTATACCTAAATATCTCTTCAATAAGTTAAAATTGCACAAAAATGACTATATATTTTTTTTATATATACATGTTTTTTAATTTAATTTTTTTTTTTTGATACGCAATTAACATGCATGCCTCCTGTTTGACCCTCAGCCCCCACCTTAGTTTGGTTGAAGTGTTATAACCCTTGAAAGGGGGAAATATGTGAATTGTCAACAGAGTGCAGTTAACGGATGTGTAGTGGTAGAGTGGGGATGGCCGGGCACAGTGTCTCCCTCTGACATCCTCATCCAGAAGGCTTTTATTTTATTTATTTCACACAAAAAAAAACCATGTATGTCACGCGCACAGTAACCATTTTGTAGAACTGCACAGCAAATCAACAAGACAACAAACAGTGTCCCTTTCTACTTTTTAAGACAACTCAAACACAAAATATTAGCATGTTATTTTAAACATCCAAAGAAAGAACATGTACTGTACATGTCTACATAAACAAATACACATTAAACATAAACCGTGCCATTACCCTCCTAACAGACGTCGGTACCATGTAGCATCTACAACGTGGTACCAAACTATGTCTCAAAAAGTTTCCGCAATCCACCAAACATGCTTAAATGCATCCTCATCCAGAATGGAGTGCCGTGGCCAAGAGCTCCCCCTTTTGGCCTTAGCAGACATAGGCAATTGATCCCCGATTAACTGATTCAGACTGCATTGTAAATCAATTCTAAATAGACACGACCCTTTTTAGTGAGTACCTTGCAACACAAACAATATATCACAGAAGCACGGTAACTCTGTAACCACAAGCTGGAACAAATATTGATGGGAAATGGAAAAAGAAAAGAGTATTTAGATTGGTAAAGTTAGTTTCAAAGCCCTGGTAGATGGCTCTTGTAGCAAGACCAAAGTTATTTGTATCTACTGTCGCTGTGTTTGACTTATCCTGGATTACGTGGCCTGCACCATCATTATTTGGCGTTTTGTATTGAATACGGACGGAAGCTGTGACGCACATACGTACAACTACTAGTAAAACAGCATGGACGTTCGCACGCAAGCAGCAGCGAGGAAGTTTATTTATTTAACCCCCCCCCCCGCAACGTTTAAATGGTATGTTTGGAAACACTACAGATTCACAAAGAACGGCGGAAAGCTCGACAAAACATCTGGCATTTGCAAAGAATGCCGCGTTAAGCAGACAAACATGCAGACCCCCCCCTTAAAAAGGGGACACCACAACACGGACTAGTCTACCGCCACCTCCGACGCCTCCCCGTCTAGTTCCTCGTCGGACACCAGGGAAAAACCAAGCAAATCAGGTCAGAACAAGTGGATCTTCCACTGCTTTCAAAGTTGTCCAGGAGCTATTTGTCCGTCCCCAACAAGTGTCCCCCCCCCCCCCCCCCCGAACGAGTGTTCAGCACAGCAGGTGACATTAGAACAGCATAGTTGGCTTCCTCCTGAATTTGGAAACAATTTTAAAAGGGTAAAAGTTGTTTTCCACTTTCTGCTCCTCACTACTGTATTAGCTTAGCTACTAGTGCAGGGGTCAGCAACCCGCGGCTCCAGAGCCACATGTGGCTCTCCAGCCTCTTTGTTGCGGCTCCCTTTGCAATGCTTGAATATTTTTTAGCACCCGTGTGGTGAAAATGCACGTCTTTGTTATGAGTTTACAAAAATCCAACTTTGTGTGAGACCATGAATGCATCCTGACTGAGTTCTGACTGGTGACTGAATGAGCAGACAGGATGCTATTCAGTTCTCTCTGACAGGTTAACATGAAGGGAAATGAGTAATACTTTGAGTTATTTGAGTTATTAATTATTATTAATGAGTTATTTGACGAT
This sequence comes from Doryrhamphus excisus, assembly GCF_030265055.1. Classification (NCBI taxonomy): domain Eukaryota; kingdom Metazoa; phylum Chordata; class Actinopteri; order Syngnathiformes; family Syngnathidae; genus Doryrhamphus; species Doryrhamphus excisus. The sequence goes on along the minus strand of NC_080476.1, from coordinate 999,669 downwards.
TCTAAAAAATAAATTAGAGCTCATTTAAAAACAAAAGTTTATCTCCAGTACTAGCAAGAGTACTCCAACTCGTCTTTTTTTTTCCCTCCAATGTTGTTTTAAACATACAACGTTTTGCGGCTCCAGGCTATTTTGCTTTAGTGGGCAAGTGGGTGAAATGGCTCTTTTCATAGTAAAGGTTGCCGACCCCTGTACTAGTGCATTCATATTAGCAGCATGTTTAGCAGACAGGAATATAAACAAACATTGATTGCACTGTTGAAAGTGTCACTTTTACTTTGTTGTTGCTGTACTGTATTTTTTACAGCAGTAATTATTGTCTAATTGTTTTACTCCCCCACTGAACCACTGCTATTGTAATTGCATAGCTGATGTGAAAGTGTGAGGAAAAGTCATTGCAGTTTTAAGATGACAAAAAGAATGATCAAGAAGTGGCGCATAGTAAAAAAGACAAACAGCACTTTTGTTGAATTTCCTGCCAAGCGCCAATAAGGAATAAAGCCAAATCCTTCTTGTAGGACCATACTGAATTCCATTTTTTCCCTGTGCTTATTTGCATCATGTTGAATTGCATCATATTGCAAGAAATTGCACCATATCATATCAGATCGCATTGATTTGAACTAAATGATAATCACATCATATGTTATCGCATTGTATCGCCAGAAAATTCCATGTATCGTTAAAGTATCGTATCGCTAGCAGTGCATTGAGATGTGTATGGAATCGTCCTCAATGCTGAGATTCACACCCCTAGTCCGTACATCCCTCTGTGCATCGGAGAACGATGCATCGGTGCGTTCAAAAAGGACGAAAAAGGACAAATCGCATTAAACATTGTAAAACTGTGGAAATAGTTAGAGTATTGTAATATAATATGTACTGTGATATCATGATTAATTTCTATATATTTCAATGTGTTTTAAAAGCAAAAAGAAATGACATAAGTTTGCAATTTGGATGAAATGTTTTATGACTATTGCCCTATGTTTTACGTATTTATAATGTATGCTAATAATAAAGAAAGAATAATAAAGAAAAATAGTAATACAAAAATATGCTTGCTGGCCCAAAGTTCCCAACTTGATATTCCTTTACATAAAATTCAATGTAATTATCGTTGTAGTTGCACATCGAAATGTTTACCACAAAGATATTCCCCTTACATAAAATAGATAAAAACATATTTCCATCTGCGATTAAATGCAATTCATTGTGCGTTAACTGTGGACCAAAAAATTTGATTAATCACGATCAAATATTTTAATCGATTGACAGCCCCTATATATATTGTTTGTTTGTTTGTTTGTTTTGACAAAGATATAACTAACAAATTATAACAAAATATATAACAAAATATAACAAAAAAAACCCAACAAAAATTAGTCTCACAAACTTTTCAATGTAATGATGTAAATAAAAACACTACACGAACAAATATATTTGGACTATTAATCCATTTCAACATTTCAATATTGAGACTAATTACATTTTGTCCAGAATGAACTAATAATTAATTGCATTAAATTGAGAAGTAAGTAAAATATGTTTTTGTCTAAATGAATGTGATTTCATGGTTTCTTGTGAAAAACATCGGGCTGTCCTTTTAATTACCTATTTTTCAAGATCCTTGGGGTATACACGTGAAATCTGGAGAAGAATGAATGGAAGTACTTGTGTTTGGGCCCCAAAGGTTGTAGCAGCGGAGCGTGGTTTTTAGTTATGTGGCCCTAATATCTCATCTTTTTTAGTGTTGCTGTGTGTTACTGTGGGCCACACTTTGAACACCACTGTGCAATTGTGAAGGCAAAATGCTAAAAGATCAAATAAAATGTCCAAAATGCTAAAATGTCCAACTACTTCTCAACTGAAGTGCTTCAAAAAGTCTCCTTCAACTCCTTGGAGTAACTCTGTAAACACAGCAATATGCTTGCTCAATATTGATTTCCTTGGGATTATTTGAATGTAATTTACAGCATTAAGTGACTTGGCATCAGATTCTTAACAGTACTGTAGCTTTTATACACTCATTTATGGCTGGCCAGCCAACAGAGGCACTAAATTTTCACTAATGACTTTCCAATGGTCTTTAATTCTCCATTTAGGAGGAGAAGAAATGTCAGGGCCGATGGAAAGGTTAATGTGACTTTCACCCACTAATAAACATGGTTTGATCAGGGAACAATGCAATTAAAAGCTTTATTTTATTTGCTGGTCTCTCACACACACACTCACACACACATACACACACATACACACACACTCACGCCGCAGATGACACAGCGACTCGCCAATTACATTCGAATTTTCAATTAAATCAATGAAGTTAACAAACGGAATGGGTGCTACACTCGAAGAAAGAGAATATTTTTTGGTCCAGAAATAACATAATTGAAAAGTTCAACCCATTAAAAGCTGGTAATAAATCTTGCCATGTCATGGTCTGCATCAGAATAACTGCCTTCATTTAGTCAGTCTTCTGTCTTCTATGCTCTGTTTGCAGGCAACTTGATCTGGCGATGAGGCACAATTTATATATCTTCATATATTCTGGCCACAGGTCAGCATTTCCCCTTGTTGACCTGAGCTCGCATGACTTTTTTTTTCTATTTTAGTTTGGAAATTTGGGCGGCATGGCGGTCGAGTGGTTAGCGCGCAGACTTACAGCTAGGAGGACCAGGGTTCAATTCCACCCTCGACCATCTCTGTGAGGAGTTTGCAAGTTCTCCCCATGAATGCGTGGGTTTTCTCCGAATTTTTTCACTCCAAATTGTCCATAGGTATGAATGTGAGTGTGAATGGTTGTTTGTCTATACCAGGGGTGCTCACACTTTTTCAGCATGCGAGCTACTTTTAAAATGACCGAGTCAAAATGATCTACCCACTACAAAAATGCAAAACATCTATTTATTTTCAAATGTATTGAGGATTATTTGTACGTACAATGTATGTTGATGTACCTTACATAACCAAATGAGCCAATATTGCAAAACACACATAATTAACTATTAACATTTTTTGTAATTACCTGAGTTTACTTTGATGACTTGCACTGAATTGAACCAGCCAGGGATGCATAGTCCGGACAGTAGCTGCTGATAGCCAGCCTCAAGCACACTTCCAAATGTTTAGCAGTCATGGATAATATCCGTATCATAATATCCGTATAATATTCCATATCCGTATGGAAGTGATATGTTTTTTGCCTTTTTACTTGGTCCAGTTTTTGCCTTTTTACTTGGTCCAGCTCCTTCACTCATTTTAGTGACCATAAACTTTAGCGAGGGCTTAAAATCTCGCAATTCGCCGACTAGCTTAGCACTGTGCATCGTTGTTTACGCATGAGCGGTGACCTAAAGGTCAAAATTCAGTTGTCATCTGATTGGTTGTCCTGTATGTCAATCAAGTAACGGGGATGGATGATAGGCTGACATCGTAAGTTCTGCTGCACTTAGAGACGTTGTTTGATTTGATTGGTCGCCCGAAGGGCAACATTCAGTTGTCATCTGAATGGCTGCCCTGTATATCAATCAAGTGACGGCATTGATGCTAGGATGATATTTTTTTAATGTCACGCCGCGATCGACCAGCGATCGACCAGTACCACCTCCGCGATCGACCGGTAGCTCGCGATCGACTTAATGAGCACCCCTGGTCTATACTATGTGCCCTGTGATTGGCTGGCCACCAGTCCAGGCTGTACCCCGCCTCTCACCCAAAGACAGCTGGGATAGGCTCCAGCAACCTTGCGACCCTTGTGAGGAAAAAGCAGTAGAAAATGATTGAATGAATGAATGAGTTCGGAAATTTCAGCAAATAACTCTCAAAATAAGTTGGAGTGTATTTTGGTTTTCCCAACAACCTCCACAGGATGCTTCATTTAAGAAGTGCTAAAGGACGGTGTTTTTATATTCACTTTATTCAACAGAGTACTGTGAATGACATACTGTAAACTATTTTTGATGACCAATATACAAATGACTAATTTGGTATAGAGCTGCCAGAAAATACATTTTGATGATGGGTTGGCATGGTTCATTCAGTACACTGCAAATTATTTGATTGAAAATGATATTTCTAGGCAAATTCTAGGCTAATTTGCTTGGTTTGAAGGTCTATTTACAGTACTTGTTGACTTTATAGTATAGCCTTCATTTTAAAATGAGGGATTACTTTTTGTCTAGTTTAGTTCAGAAATGTAAAAATTGAGCAAATAACTCGCAAAATAAGTTATTTGGGTTTCCCCAACAAATAAAATCCACAGGATGATTCATTTAAGAAGTACTTAAAAAAAGAAGGCCAATGTTGGAACAATCAGTTCATCAACAGAATACTGTGAATGACGTACCGTAAACCATTTTGATGACTAAATGAATGAAAAATTATTTTCTACAGCAACTTGGTGTACTGCTTGAAAAAAATAAATATGGATGATGATGCGGCATGGTTCAGGCGGTAGAGTGGTGGCCTCCTAACCTGAAAGTTGCGGGTTTGATCCTCCTGTGATCACGTGGAAGGCGTATCTTTGGGTGAGATAATGAAGCCCCAGTTGGTCCTGATGCTGCGTCATCAGTAGGTAAATGCTGACAGCGTCAAAGTGCTTTGAGTGCCCAGGAGGTGGAAAAGCAAAATACAGGTGATGGTGAAAGACCATTTACTGAAATGAGAAACTTCTGCTTGGGATTTCAATAGCATGAGTTGAGATGTACCTGGATATTCCTGGAACCAGTAGACCCTTTGGCTTACTTTGAAGATGAATATGGGCTTATTTCAAGATCAGTCAGTTTCACGATACTGCATATTCATTTCCCACTAATATGTAATTTCCTTATTACTTTTTTGCTTTTGATTTTTCATCAAGTAAAATGAACCAGCTGCATAGACGGATCAGTTCACTAGTTGTAAGTATTTATTCATAATATCTAGTCTGTTTATCTCATTTGGCAAACCATTCTTTCATTTAAAATGTATTCATTTACAATAGTATGCTGATTTTCATGGTGCGGAAGTGGAAGAAGTGGAAGGTTGGCGGTTAAATCCCCGCTCTCCTCACTCTGTCTCAATGTATTTCACTTTTTATCAGTTCTTACAAGGTAAACATATATATATATTCCTAAAATACGTATATCCAGCATGAAGGTTCTGCTTATTTTTAGGTGTAAAAATATTAAAGGACAGAATATTTTTTCAAATACTGCAGAAACTGATAACATGTATTTATTTATCTGTACTCTACAGAACTTGAAACTGAAACCAGGAAAGGGATCAAGGGGTTAAAAAGGTGTGTTTAAAGCATCTGTAAAGTAATTAGATCAACACATTGCATTTAATAATAATTAAGGCCATTTACACAATCACGATGGACCAAAAATGTCTGTAGCAGATGTTTCATTTATGATGGTTCACACGGTTCAGAAAGGACAAATACCTGAGAGGTACAAAATAAAATTACCGACTTAAATTGCCGCTGAGCTATTTCACTTCAGCTGAAGTGTGAACACCACCCGTCACCACAACCTCCCCCAATCTCTCTCTCTCTCCCTCTCTCTCTCGCACACACACACACACACACACACACATGTATAATGTGTGTGTGAATTGCTGACTTTATAAAGCCAAGCCAAGCTCCACTCATCCCTAATTTAATTGCTAGAGAAAAGGTTAGTGCTACAAAGCAATTACCAAATGTGATTTCTTAGCAGCTATTAATTGTGGGTGGAAATGTGTGTGTGAAGTCCAAGAGGGGGAAGGGAACTTGTGAAAGCATTTGTACTTGTCTGTGTTTTGGCAACATATTGTCACCTAAATACAGGAAAATACAGAAATGCAAGCAAAACAAGTCATACATTTTATCTAAAATTAAATCTTTTTTATCTTTGCAACAGTTTGAGCAAGTCATGCACGCTTTTATTTCATCACGTCTGGACTACTGTAATGCACTTTACTCTGGAATTAGCCAAAAGTCTCTCCCCCGCTTACAGTTAGTCCAGAACTCTGCGGCACGGCTTTTAACAGGAACCAAAAAGGGGGAGCACATCACCCCAATTCTGGCCTCCCTTCATTGGTTGCCTGTTCGTTTTAGGATTGATTTTAAGATTTTATTGTTTGTTTTTAAGGCGTTGAATGGGCTGGCCCCCAAATACATCTCGGACCTCATCCAAGTTTACTCTCCAGCTCGGTCACTGAGGTCCGAGGGCCAGCTCCAACTTGTGGTGCCCAAGACGAGACTTAAGACCAGGGGGGACAGAGCCTTTTCTGTGGTCGGCCCCAAACTATGGAACTCTCTGCCTTCCCAAGTAAAAAAGGCCCCCAATATCGAAAGCTTTAAGTCTCGTCTTAAAACCCACTTTTATTCTTTGGCTTTTAACTCTGAGTGAGTCGTATGGTCCTGTGTCTTTTAGTTCTTTGTTTTTATTGTAATTGGTTCTATTTTTTTATACTTTTATTGCTTTGTTTCTTGTTTTTAATATTTTAATATCTATTTTATTATTTTATTTCTTAAATGCTCTTTTAGTTTTGGATTATTACTTTTTATTTTTTACTCGTCTGTGCAGCACTTTGGAAACTCTGTTTATAAAATGTGCTATATAAATAAAGTGGATTGGATTGGATTGGATACAAACATAAAAATGACAATTATTTTTCTCATGCTGGCTTGCTAGAAAAGATAAATATATTTTTCTATCCATCTACAAGGCCTTAGCTTACAATTTTCTGATGTATTTCAACCAGAAAGGAGAATAAGCTCTACTTCTTCCTACTTCTTTTGGGCATGTGGAACTGTGAATGGTACTATGTGATGTATTCGAGTCTAACTTGCATGATGCTCAAATAAATTAAGTAAGTAAGTAAGTAAGTTTTATTTATATAGCACCTTTCTCAGACAGAAGTCACAAAGTGCTTCACAAAAGGCAAAACACAGAGTTAAAATACACACATAAAAAAAAAAATTAAACCATAACCAAGGTCTGCATCGGAGCTGGGCAAACTACGGCTCGGGGGCCACATCTGGCCTGCCAAGCATTTGAACCTGGCCCGCCAATTGCTTCCAAAGTATTTCATTTCAATTTTGAACATACAAGCTGGCAAAATGCCTTGCAAGTAGCCACAGTATATCTGAGACAACCTTTTGATGCTTTAAGTAACTTTTCACATGCAGCTTTCTCACCCATGTCGCCCAACAAGTCAAGCCAGTCAAGCCACTGCACTATCTGTAAGTCAAAAAGGTACAATTGGTTCACTTCTGGATTTTTTCTGATAACATCGCCATCGCTATATTGACTGATAAACTCTGTGTCCTGCGTGACACTGTGTTTATGTTCCCTTTTTATTTACTTTGTCCTTGGATGCTCTTATTTTTGTATTCACTTCCTGTCTTGCCTTGTTTCCGTTTTCCGTACCTGTTTCTAATTTCACTCCCATCTATTTAGTTCAGGTGTGTGCTCCTTCCTTCGTTGCTTCATTCATTCATTTTCTACCGCTTATCCTCATGAGGCTCACAGGGGTGCTGGAGCCTATCACCAGTACACCCCTGGACTGGTGGCCAGCCAATCACAGGGCACATATAGTCAAACAACCATTCACACTCACATTCATACCTATGGACAATTTGGAGTGGCCAATTAACCTAGCATGTTTTTGGAATGTGGGAGGAAACCGGAGTACCCGGAGAAAACCCACGCATGCACAAACTCCACACAGAGATGGCCGAGGGTGGGATTGAACTGGGGTCTCCCAGCTGTGAGGTCTGTGCGCTAACCACTCGCCCGCCGTGCAGCCCCGGAGTGTGTTTTGATCTGACAATTCTTACATAACTTTGATTGACTCTGCTCAGACATTAAACACTGCAGCACACCACACATCACGAACAAGCGACTCTGGGAACAGAGAGGCACTCGGTTGGATGGCAAGGTTTATAGTGTGCGGTTCCAATCCTTTGACTTTGACTTTTGTGATACTCACTCTGTTGCACAGGCTCCAAACAAATGGAGAACAAATGGACAAGAGGCAATGTCACCTCCCATGTGTGGAGACCATTAGAGTCCAAACAAGAAGAAAAAAGCAGACCAACAAAGCGAGTAAACTACAGTAAACTACAAGTAAACTTGATTCTTGGTTTGTTGATTTAAAATTGTCCATTTCAAATAAAATAATGTTACAAACTGAACAAATTGAACATCTGTGTTTATGGTATGGCTCACATCAACATGGGTCAGTGTGGTTCGTGAGTAGCAGACTCTTCTGGTGAACCCATGTGTAGCAACTGGTTTATCAGTACCTGACCACGTTTCATAGCTTAAAGGGGGACCATATTTTGCCCCTTTGTATAGAGTTGTGGTCTTCTATAGAGCAGCTACACACAATAACCTGCACAGAAAACATTTTCGATTTTGCAGAATCTGCACTGCATTCCAGCTGGATTTCCTTTGATTTGTGCTTCTTGACAAACTGGGCATGCCAACTCCACTGTGATTGGTCACACGCCCAAAGTGCCTCCTAACTATGAACCATATAAGGAAGTCCACCTCGCTGTGGCATCACAAAGGGTCAGTTTTACTACGCCTTTCAAAACTTCCAAAACAAACCTCATTATCTGAACCGTTGGCATTGTTTAACACAATAATACAACATTCTAAGTACATTTATGGGTCAGAAAAGTAGAAAAAGCACAATAGGTCCCCTTTAAATGACCATTCCAGTTGAATATATCAGATAGCAGACGGACACGGTGATAGACGACAACTGAAATGAAGTTTATAGGATTGCAGAAAGTGTGCAATAATTATTTCAACAAAAGTAGACACATGCCTAAATTTGGGCTAAATTTATTGATTTGAATACTTTCACACTAATTATTGGAACACCGGGCTGCACGGCGGATAAGTGGTTAGCACGCAGACCTCACAGCTAGGTGACCCAAGTTCAATCCCACCCTCGGACAGTTTGCATGTTCTCCCCGTGCATGCGTGGCTTTTCTCCGGGTACTCCGGTTTCCTCCCACATTCCAAAAACATGCTAGGTTAATTGGCCACTCCAAATTGTCCATAGGTATGAATGTGAGTGTGAATGGTTGTTTGACTATATGTGCCCTGTGATTGGCTGGTGCTTCTTGCCCGAAGACAACTGGGATAGGCTCCAGCATGCCTGTGACCCTCGTGAGGATATGAGAAAATGAATGAATGGTATTGGAACACAAAATTAGTTTGGTAAGATACGCACATACACGAGTGAAGGCAATCATAGAAAGGGTATCTAAGGTGGCCAATTGAGAGTTGCAGCGTCTCTGAAGAATAGCAACATGGCCTCTAAACAACTGTCACATGCCCTGAGAGCAAATATTGTTCAACATCATGGTTTAGGGGAAGGATACAAAAGCTATGGTAGAGATTTCAACTGTCAGGTTCCACTGTGAGGAACATAGTGGAAGACCACAGGCACAGTCCTAGTTAGGGCCTGGAGTGGCAGGCCAAAGAAAATCCCAGATAAGCAGAGAGGCCAAGGAGGATGAGAAGAGTCAAAACCAAGTCAAACCACAGACCAGCTCCAAAGACCTCCAACCGGATCTTGGTGCAGATGGTGTCATTGTGCATCGTTCAACTACTCAGCTATTCTGGGAGAGTCATGCGGAAGAAGCCTTTTCTGCGTCCATGTCACAAACAGAGTTGCTTGAGGTACGCTGAAGCACTTTTGGACAAGCCAGCTTTCATTTTTGGAATACGGGGCTGTAGACTGATGGAACTAAAATTGATTTGTTTGGTCATAACAGGGATCAAATATGTTTTTGTCTAAATTATGTGTCACGTTCTGGCTTAGGAGCTTTACAGTTTGACCCCAGAATGCAGAGATGAGGACCCAATTGCAGGTAAAAAAAAGTATTTATTGGTGCTGCACAGCAGAGCAACGCACTAGCATGACCAACTCAAAAATGACAATGAGCCGACAAAGAAGGGAGCGCGCACCTGAACTAAATAGGGAACACTAATGGGAACCATGAATTAAATAGGGAACACTAATGGGAACCAGGTGAAAACAGGTGCGGGGATGATGAAAACAACAGAAAACAGAACAGAGCAACACAGGAAGTGAATACAAAATAAGGGCAACAAGGAACTCATGAAAAAGGGGAAACTAAGAGTTGTCACGAGGGGGTGAAGCCCAATCGTGACATTATGGTGATTTTGGGGTTCCTTTATTCATTTCATATATATAATTAATATATAATATAATTCATGAATGACTACTTTTATTAAGAATGACCTATTTTGGGTTGAATAAGCTATGAAAATAAAGGAGTATAGTTTTCATTTCATTCTCATTTTGAAAAAGTGGCTCTCACATGAATAAACGTTGGTGAACCCTGGGGTCTCGGGGATATTTGGGAACGGTTAGGGCAGGGGTGGCAAGATTGTTTTAATTTGGCGGAGGAGTGGTCCATATATGGGTGGTCCATATATATGTGGCATCAAACAGAATGACATACTTGCTCCTTGTGCAATGAAAAACACGAAAAACACAACCATCCACTGCAGGTTAATGCATCACAGGAATCAAACGACTAAGCCTTAAATACAACACACAGCTCAAAGCTGTTATTTCCAAATGGCCACAAAGCATGCTGGGTAGTCCAATGTGAACTATGAACAATAAAATATTGGATAACAGCATGTTAACTCCTTGTTAATGGAATGTAAATGTCAATGTTGGGAGAAAGAGTATAACAAGCTACCCAGCATGTCTTGTGGCAGGAATACAGGAGTGTTTTTTTGCATGGGTATTGCAGGTAGATATTTATTCAATATTTAAGGTTAAAAAAAGGCCCGATGGGCTAGATCAGGGGTGGGCAAACTACGGCCCGGGGGCCACATCCGGCCCGCCAAGTGTTTGAATATGGCCCGCCTGTTCTTTCCAAAATATTTCATTTAAAGTCAACATACAACCTGGCATCATGGCTTGATCAATTTCGTTATTTGATGTGGTCTGTTGTTTACAAATGCTCCTGAAAAAATGGACACAAGCACATAATAATAATAATAATAATAATAATAATAATAATAAACCAGTCCAGGGTGTACCCCGCCTCTCGCCCGAAGACAGCTGGGATAGGCTCCAGCACCCATGTGACCCTTGTGAGGATAAGCGGTAGAAAATGAATGAATGAATATTGGTACATGTTTGTATATTTCTCAGTTATATCTTTTCAATCGACTCTAAATTGTCCATAGGTATGAATGTGAGTGTGAATGGTTGTTTGTCGATATGTGCCCTGTGATTGGCTGGCCACCAGTCCAGGGTGTACCCCGCCTCTCGCCCGAAGACAGCTGGGATAGGCTCCAGCACCCCCGCGACCCTCGTGAGGAAAAAGCGGTAGAAAATGAATGAATGAATATCTTTTCAATGTTAGGTTGCTGTGTGATGAGTTTAGTGTTATTTGTAAGATGACAACGTGAGTCAGAGTGTTATATATAATGACCTAGATAGGTATAAAATGAATGAATGAATAATAATAATAATAATAATTTTAATTTATAACGCACTTTACATCAAATAAATGATCTAAAAGTGCACATATAGCAGATTGCATGACACTTTTACGTGTAAATTATGTATAAAAATATACGTGTACAAATGGACTGTTACGTGTAAAATACTATATAGTCCGGCCCCCCCGTCAATTTTGTTAAATCAATGCGGCCCGCGAGTCAAAAAGTATGCCCACCCCTGGGCTAGATTAAGACCCTTTGCAGGACTAATGTGGCCCACCCCTGGTTTAGGGCACGCAAAGTGACCAACATGTAGAAGCTATAGATGGTTAGAGCATCCACTTTGCCTGTTTCTGTAGTGGTTCTGTAGCCAAATACTCAGCTGGTCCAGTCGCAGGATTAGGACGAAAACCACATTGCAGAGATCTGCACACAAGCCTGGCCTACAAATGTAGTTAGTATACTATCTCACCGTACTATGGTTTGTATTGTGGTTGGTACTACTATTGTGGTTTATACACTAGCTCTATAGCCCTCCTCCTGTTCCCTCCTATTCCACCTCCTGTCTCCTCCCCCCGAGGACTAGCTCTGTCTCTCTCTGCACTTGTCTCTTCAGTCAAGGAGAAACTAATTGGAGGAAAGAATAGAAGAAAGGAGCTGTTGGAAAACTAAACCAAGCATAAGTTTACTTCTTACAGAATGCCACAAAAAGGTAGGCCTGCTTTACTTTGTCATCTCCCTTCAGCTTCCACCTCTTGGAATTTGCTCTTGTAGGGTTGGAAGTCATTTTAATGCAAACACACTAAATTACTCTCCAAATCTTCAACCAAGGAACAGATTTAGATTAGAACCCAGTTTGACTTGATTTCAATGGATTACTCTTTACTTACTGGACTGTTTTAGTGGTTTAAGAAGCTTCAAATAGTTTCTAATAGTAGCCAACACATCTTATATTTTGTTTTTTTTTAACGTTATTGGAATACTGAAATTGGATTTGGGCACCCCTGCATAAATCCGATGTTATTCCTAAACTTCATTGATCAGGAAGTATCCTGTAAATAAGATATCATGTCTCTGTCACAATCACTGCCTACCTAACAACACGAGTTGGACTTAATTGATTGTCCAATTAAGTTGGCGTTCATGAGGTCATAATCGAGCAAATTAACCGCGCGATTAATCAGGGCGGAATGAATTCAGCCCACATGTGAACATGTGAATTTGCATCATCTGGAGCGGAGGAAATGTGCGCCAATGAAGCCGCTGTGCGCACAAACACCTGAGACCCCCCCCCCCATTAAGAATATAGGAGTATAATAGATGTTTAATAAATTGCAACATGCGCAAAAGTGAGACTAAGACGCCAATTAAAAGCTCAGAAAGTTTTTGTAGTTGATTTGCTGATGATGGCCCATAGAATACTGAAATTTATGGCAGTTTTTCACATTAATTTTATGAGCTCATGATTTTGGGGGTGTTATTAGCTGAAAGTAGGATTAAGAAAAAAACCTTTTTTTTCTTAAATTGAACCACGGACATAAATATAAACATCATTAGGTTAGGAACTCTTTCTTTTCCAACCATTACATTCAAATTGAAATTCAAATGACGATTCAATTATATCACCGCTTGAATCTTTATTTTATTGAATATTTCAATAATTCCAAATAGGCGGTGGAACAACTATTGGGCCTACTGCTTTTTCTAGAAAAGTGAGAAAAATGTCAATATTAGTAAAATAAATCTTTTGCATTGTACGGGATACCTTTATAAAGTCTATATATATTTATGTGTTATATTGATGAAATGTTAACTATTTAAAATGATGATATTATTCAATAAATAAAGGGAGCGGGAGCCATAAGGTCATTCATATATTGTAGTAATTAGCCTTGGACTTCAAATAGAAATCATCTTTGAATAGCGGCGGTATTTCAGCTATTATTAATGTTAAATAATCCCAGAGTGATTGTTTAGTGATGATTGTTTAGGTCATCATCACGCCGGCATGGAGCGCGTCTCGTCTGCGTTTCTTCCCGCTGACAGCCGCTCTATAAAACTTTGATATTTATCATTCGTCCTTCGGCTTCCCTGGCGAGGTTTTGTGCTGCGGTTTTTTTCAAGCCGCAACTAACGAGGCAAATAAGTACACCGAAATCCCGCAGACACACAAAGAAAGGCCAGCGGGGAGCTGCGATCTTTGTCTTCTTTCACAGGCTGGAAGGTGCGGAGCTGCAGCGGGGACGAGGCGCCTCATAGCCGGCCCGGGTCCTTGTATAGACCTCCTTCATCGTCATTATGCTTGGCGTTAAAGAGAAGAAAACTAGAAGCTTTCCAGTCCTTTAAAGTTCCTCTTTAGCCAAGGAGAAAGGTTCGCAGGACTATTTGGAATTCGTCCCTAGCGTTCCCCAATAACAATTCAAGGAATACTGAAGTTGATGTATTCATTCACCCAAAGAAGTACTACTTCAATACAAACACAACTTGGGGATATTTATATCTTTGTGGCAAGAACACATTTTTTTCTTTGCACATACACATTTTCAATAATGCCAAAAATTTTTTTTTTAATAATAACTGCTAAAACAGTATTTTAACTTAATCAGCTTTCTATTTTTTACTTTTCTTTAATTGATTCTTATTCACGTTTTTCATAGTTTTTCATTTCTTTTTAATATTCATAGAATAATATTCTTTTCCTTCATCAGCAATATTTTTATTCTTACTTCAATTGTCTTTAGACACCTCATTTATTTATTCTTATTTCATTTTGCTCTTACAGGTTTTTATTTGATTTGTCTTGTCTGAACTGTTTCATTTTTCTTTCCCTCCGTGTTATCACCACATGAGTTATCTAGCATTAGCAGGGGGTCTTCATACGGCCAAACCAAATATTTCATTTTCACTGTTTCGTTCACGTTTTTGTTTAAATATATTTGGAAAACAATTCCCAAAATAAAGCAAACCAAAAGGCGGCTGTTGGACTTGACGTCACGGCGGTAGAATAAAACCTCGCTCCTCACCACCAGGCATTTCCAAATTCCTTTTTTTCAAACCTTTAAATAAATATCTAAATATCTTGACCCAATACTAATGCAAAAATATATATATATATATATTCCCGCCGCAAGGCATGCTGTGTAGCTTGTTATACTTTTTCTGCAAACTATAAAAAATAAAGATGCAACATTTTAGAAGTACTATAAGTGTGAAATAATGGAAATATTTTGGGATAAAGTCATCATCATGACAAAAAATAAATATACTTGAAATGTTTATAATGAATAAATAAATGGGAAAAAAAATTGTGGGCGAAGGGTTAAAGGAGGTGATGATGCAACTCCTCGCCAATGGATTAGGCCTGGGAGCAATTTTAATGGGCCAAAAAGGCCCACAAAAGTGCATCATAAGAGGATGGAGAAACACACGTGACAGGAAGAGGAAGCCTTTGCATTCAGGCAGCTCATAATTGCCGACCACATAAAAACAGGACTGCATTGTAAGGAAATTTGAAATTCAACTACCCACATTGTTAGAAAAACAGCTTTTTATAAAGAGATATATTTCGAGCATACGTATGTTAGCCATATATTTTTAGCCAAATGTCATAAAAAGCAAATATGCCACAACGTAAACAATATCAAAAATGGTCTATTCCCAGTTTTCACACACCTCTCCACATTTTCCTTAACACAAATTCCCTTTCATTTTCATAAATCATACAACTTCCACATGTCATGTATTCCATGCATGAGCCTCCATTCAACCAGAATGCCTGAGCGTTCCCATTCTGCTGTATGCTACCATCTTCCACTCCACTTAGCCAGTATTTCATGCTCTAGAGCGGGGGGGGGGGGGGGGGGGGGGTCCAAACTTTTTCCACCGTGGGCCTTACACGGAAAAAAGGAAGAATGCCGGGGCCACTTTCATGCATTCTGTCAATCAAAGATGCTAAACCAACCTGATGCTATGCTCTCCGTTTCACATTGTTTACAATCCTCAATGTCCATGTGGGGGTTGCACGCGTTCATGTGCCCCCCACACCATAATCAAAGATGATTTCTCTGTTTGCATAGATTACAGAAGTCAAACGAGCTGGGAGAGCGGCGTCGTCTCCATGATGCAAAACAGTGAGTTGACTGATGTTTGATTCTTGCTGACATTTGACTCTTTATTCAAGCCATCTCTTCAGTCTTTTCAATTCTGAATTCAAAGTTGAAAAGAACGATGGCAATCATTTGGTGGGAACTGCATTTTGTATGTGTGAGTCTCTTTATGTACACCACTAACACTGAAATGTTAGAACACCAGAGGTACACCAAATTACTGTCATTTATTAGGAAGGAACTACCGAATCCTAACCACTACTCATTAGTTCTTCAGTAACTGCACTCAATTTATGTACTTCATAAGTCCTTCAGTAACTGCTATTTGTTGTGTACTTTAGTATATAAAGTGAGACCCTATATATTTACAAAAAACTATTTGATTCATTAATATAAATAGCTATCTGCCCAGCACAACATGAAGCCCCATTGTGCCACTGAAGGAAAAATCAGCCCAGATCATGACTGGTGGGCAATCTAGTCCGGATGCCTCCCTGGTGAGGTGTTCCTTGAGACTACTGCCCAGAGACCCGGACCTGGACAAAATCGAATGGATGGATGGGTTGGGTTCATAAAGCCGACTCCACAGAATGGAGGAGTCTTAAAGGGGACCAATTATGCTTTTTCTACTTTTCTGACCTATAAATGGTAATGGTAATGGTCATGGTAATGGTAATGGTCATGGTCATGGTCATGGTCATGGTCATGGTCATGGTCATGGTTTTATTTCATTTGAACATGCATCAGATTCCAATTGAGTGCATCCCATAATCAGTTCCCAGTTCCACATGTCCAAAAGGAGTAGGAAGAAGCAAGGCTTATTAAATCCTACCCCTCCATCTGGTACTTTTACAATCACTAACTATTACATTTGTTCACTTCCTGCTTTCCTAATATAGTTTAAGTTTTTTTTTAAATCACCCACTTTTCCAAAAGTCCGGATTTATGATCAAATCCTATGTCTTATCAACTCCTATAAAGTTGGGCTCGCAGCCCAAGTCCTTCTCAGCACTCGGGAGTGTGACCAACCACAGTGGTGTGGGCGTGCCTGGAGGCGGGTTACAGGTGGAATAAATGAAAACAGATCGTTTTCGTAGGAAGCACAAAATGCAAAGAAATACAGCTGGAATAGGTGCAGATTCTGTAATATCTAGAAAGCTTTCTGTGCTGGTTATTGTGTGTAGCTGCTCTAAGGAGTCCACAACTCAAAACAAAGGGTTGAAAAATGAGCATAATAGGTCCCCTTTAACATTTTCATCAGGCGTACATACAATATATAGGGGCTGATAAATATTGGGATGATGATCAATACCATCATAAACATGCACGGCACAGCATAGCTGACATTATTGCCAATGGTCCTCCACAATTACACTTCACAAACTTTCCTAAACGAGAGCAATACATGGAATTCCAAAATAGCCCACTAAGTCAAGTCAACATCAAAATGAGTAATTCATGTAATAGTGATAGCCAAAGAGAAATTAAAAACACAACATAAAACGATCCTTAAAATACTTGTGTTGTGATCAGGGACTTAATCAAAACTGCAATTCATTTGACCTTTCCTACTTATCAGTTGAACAAAGTAGAGATGTATGAAATGGGTTGAAACCCGCTGAGCTGCTCCCAGGAGCAGAGCCTCATTTATTGTGTTGAATGCGTTGCATGTGTGTCGTTATGGGTGGGTGTGCTTTGGGGTTGGGGGGCGAGGTGGAAAGTGACTCTCCATATGTCTCTATTAATTGTTTGTTAGCAAAGGGAAGTCAGGGTGTTTTCCTGTGGGAAATGGTGCTGTGATTAACTACAACCGAGCATGGTGATGGTGCAAAGGGTGCAAAAAGGCAAAGGGAGACAGACAAACACATGGATAGATCTTTCACTCATTCAGTCGGTGAGGTCATAATAAGTTCTATGTTGTATTTTCTACCGCTTATCCTCACGAGGGTCGCGGGGGTGCTGGAGCCTATCCCAGCTGTCTTCGGGTGAGAGGCGGGGTACACCCTGGACTGGTGGCCAGCCAATCCCAGGGCACATATAGACAAACAACCATTCACACTCACATTCATACCTATGGACAATTTGGAGTGGCTAATTAACCTAGCATGTTTTTGGAATGTGGGAGGAAACCGGAGTACCCGGAGAAAACCCACGCATGCACGGGGGACAACACGCAAACGCCACACAGAGATGGCCGAGGGTGGGATTGAACTCCAATACAGTAAAGTAAATGGAGAAGTATGAGTGCAGTATAAAAAGGTCATTTTTGTGAAATTGTGTGTAGAAAACTGACATGGTTTCTGGAAAATGTGTCCACAGGAAAAGTGGGACTTTTAGGGATGTGGAAAATTGTTAGTCCGCACGGTAGAAAGTGGTTAGCATGTTGGCTGGCCACACAGATCTGTAAAATGTGGGTTCCAAACTCCGTTTGGACAGCTCCTGGTGCACGTATGGGTTTTCTCTGGATATCCGGATTCCACCCACTTTCCAAAAGTCCAGAACACCCTGGACTGGTCCAATGTCAGCTGTGCTCCAGTGAACCATGTGAAGTGGTTGCGTGCCAATAATAAAAATTCTCAAGATCAAAGGGAATTTGCACTTTAAAAAGTAGAATTTTGGGAAAAGTGGACATTTTTTTAGATGTGGAAAATGCTTTGATGCTGTAATAGTTTGAATTAGGCATGTCCAATATTGGGTTTTTTTTTTGCAGATAAACTAAGTAAAACTAAAATCATGCTTTTTGCTAACAGCAGAAAGGACACGCACCAGCAAATACAAATAGACGGTGTGGACATTGAAAGGGTGAACGAAAATACACTTCTGGGGATCATAATAGATGAAAATATGAGCTGGAAACCTCATATTACAAATATACAACATAAGGTGGGCAGAAATATTTCAGTATTGAACAAAGCAAAATTTGTTCTCAATCAGAAATCACTCCACACTCTTTATTGCTCTCTGGTTCTACCATATCTTACTTATTGTGTGGAAATATGGGATAATAACTATAAAAGCAATCTTCACTCGCTAAATGTACTGCAAAAAAGGCCAGTAAGGATAATTCATAATGCCGCCTACACAGAACATACTAACTCCTTATTTGTAAAATGACAAATACTTCAACTTGCTGATATAGTTCATCTTCAAACAGCTAAAATAATGCATAAGGCTAAAAATAAGCAATTAGCTAAAAATGTCATCCAATACTTCTCTATAAGAGAGGAGACATATGATCTCAGGGAAGAAGTACATTTGAAACACTTCTATGCTAGGACTACGTTATGCTAGCCATAGCATTTCAGTATGTGGAATCAAACTATGGAATGGATTGAGTAAGGAAGTCAAACAATGCACAACGATGAGCCAATTCAAGAAACAATACAAGCAGTTGATGTTTGCTAAATCCAAGGATGAAGAGTCTTGAACCAGTCATGATGTGCTATATATATCACTATATTGACACGCACTATGGTACACATTATGGCATTGGATGCTCATATCACCGAGTACTTTGGTACGTGATAAAAAAACAAAAAAAACAAACTTCAACTACATTCGGAAAGCAGGAAGTGAACAAATGTAACAGTTAGTGATTGTAAAAGTACCAGATGGAGGGGTAGGATTTAATAAGCTTTGCTTCTTCCTACTCCTTTTGGACATGTGGAACTGGGAACTGATTATGGGATGCACTCAATTGGAATCTGATGCATGTTCAAATGAAATAAAACCATTACCATTACCATTACCATTACCATTACCAAACAATATGCCGATATTGTCCAAAGCTCAATTGCCGATTCTGATATCCACCACCGATACCAAAGAAATGAAATCAGTGTGGTGACACCAATATCGTTTTAGACATTTCTCTTGGAGATGAATAAAGTACGTGTCGGTCCGTCTGTCTGGTTGTAGCCACTTTAGCTTCCCTTTCGCTATTGCTAAAGTTGCTTGTTGTTGAGTCGAGAGTAAACTGTGAGGACGTCACTAAGTATTTCCTTTTATTGGTGCCTCTGGATGCCTTAATGATGAATGGGAAATTATAATCTATTGAACAGACTTAACCACGTATACGCTGTATGCTTACAGATGTCATTGTTGGAACAACTTTGATATTTGTAACGACTGGTCAGGACTACAATAACAACTGTTCCACTTGACTGGAGTGCGTATGTTTGGATCGTATGATACGTTCATGCCCTTTAGAGAGCTCTCTAAATCTACAATATGCTTTCCCCGACTGAGCCATTAAAAGACAATAGACAATTAATTTATTGCACAGTAAATCCCTTCTTAACCTGCACTGTGTCACATTGGAGCAGCACAGCACTCGAACCATTTGACGACCTCCTTTAAACCAACTCAATAGGCTACTCTCCTCACCCGGGGTGGCATTAGTGCACTAGTCGCTGGGCTGCTGGGGGGACATTCAGGTGTCCAAAGCAGTTTGGGGCCGGTAGTTCATTTTTTGTTGGTCCCCATCATATTTAAAAAGAATAATAATAATTGAAACAGCCTGTATCAGATCATGATTAAGGCCACACTGAAAAGTATTAGCCTCAATTGGGATATTTGAGAATAATTAAAATAAAATAGTCTTAGCTGGCTTTATAATTATCTGTTTTATGACATGTAAATATGTATGTATCACAAAATATCAATAGTGGCCACTGCATCCTTTCATTTTATTTTGCATTATATGCTACCCCTGGGGTGCGGAATGTCCCCTACCTTTGACGGGTCCTCAGTCAAACTGCTGTAGACATTTATGCCATTATTCAATAACAATTACATTTTGTAAATCCTTTGAGGGGAAATTAAATTGTTTAATCCACACACACACACACACACACACACACACACACACACTTGCAATTCATCCCAACTGTGCAGTATGTGATGGGTTTGAGGTCGGGCTTCTTGTTCCAAACTTGTCCTTAAAAGCTGTGTCACAAGACATTTCCAAATATAGTATATCATCAATGTAATTACACAGATGTGATATATATTCATTTCCCAAAAGAGGTTGAACTTCATTAGCATAAAAGGAATACCTAATTAGGCTCCATGGATGAATGGATGAATACAAAAATAAAATCAATGATTTTTTGAAAAATCATTGTGATTGATTACTAAGAGTGTCACAAGCCAAGAACAAGTCAGGATAAGATTTTAATATGACTTCTATGAAAGGTATACAATGAAAAATATATATTTAAAAATCCGATGATATATTACAATCTACTCATTATAATTTAATTTCTGTGATATTATACTTTGTATGCTAGCGGGCCCGCCTCCACCCACCGAGATGATTGACAAAAGGGCTCGCTTGCTCCGAACGTTCTACGGTGCTAAAACCGATGCACAGGATCCTCTTTGGGCCTTTTGGAGGAAAAACAGACAAGCAATAAAACATGGCAACATCATGAGGCCAGCAAAATGATCAAGTTCTTATTATAATTATTAAGGCTGTCAAGAGATTCAAATATTTAACTGTGATTAATCACATTTAGTCCATGGTTAAATCATAATTAATTGCAGATAGAAATAGTCTTTGTTATCTATAAGAAGTGGAGATGTTCCTGTTCATTTAGACCACACGTGTAGACGGCGTTGTGATGTTCTGAGTATGCCAATGTCCCTCGCTGTCATCTAGAGACGATGACAAATCATGGTTGGAGATACGTACATATATTATGAAGTTGGAATTGTACTGCTGTTTACGTAATTCATGAAATAAATGAACATATCCAGTATATCTCTTCCAGTAGCGAGCATATCATGTCAGCGGGGTATATGGTTACTGGCAGGAAGTAGGTGTTAATTACCTGGATCATATCCATGCCATTCAGAATATGCTTCACCATCTGTAGCTATTTGGCTGTGGCTGCCCTTCCACAGCCTCGTTGAGCAGCATCCACGGTCTCGAACTGGTGTCCATTTTCGTAAACGTCCCTCGCCATTCATCTGCAGATGTGCTCAAATAGATTTATATTTGGGGAACATGCAGGATGGGCCACAAGAGTGGGCTTATTCTGTGGAGTAAGAGAGTGGTCAACATGCTTGTTTACCAGAAAATCACAGTGCATGTATTCATCCTTCTTCTCACAGTATTATTTGAAAACCTGACGCAGTCCCGCACACAATCAAAGTCCTCTGCATGCTCCCAAATCCGTACTAAGGTGGTACTCATCCCCAAATTTTGCCCACACGGGTTGGGACTGGGGCGTTGCAGCCGCTGCCCCTCCAAGTGTTCGGCCCCAAAGGTTGCACCAATCTAAGCTTTTCAAAGTTCCAACCCGATGAGACATTCATGAGGCACATTTTGCAGGGTGCAAAACTGCTGGTTCTGGATGCTGATCAGTGGAGGGGATCGGATGTCAATAGTTTTTCACTGATATCGACCGTTCTATGGCCGATATCACATTTGAATCTTGCGATATCTCGATACGTTTCCTTCCTGTTTTGTGCATGTAGGTCACAGTGGGATAAACCAGCTTGGAGGTGTGTTTGTGAATGGGAGACCTTTGCCTGATTCCACTAGACAGAAGATAGTGGAACTGGCCCACAGTGGGGCTCGACCATGCGACATATCCAGAATTCTACAGGTACAGTGGTAAAAGTATGTGTGTTAATTACGTAAACATTTTATTTGGGGTCACAGATTGCAACTTAATTGCTTTGATGTCCACCTTTTATTATCGAGCAAGCGATAACGAGACACAAAATACTTTAACATTTCATACTCGAGTCATGCACTTCACTTTTTCTATGTGACATTTCTGTTTTTTCAGGTGTCTAATGGCTGCGTGAGTAAGATCTTAGGCCGGTATTACGAGACAGGTTCCATCCGTCCTCGGGCAATCGGAGGAAGTAAACCCAGGGTGGCCACTCCAGAAGTCGTGGGCAAAATCGCTCTGTACAAACGAGAGTGTCCATCGATCTTCGCATGGGAGATCAGAGACAGGCTGTTGGCAGAGGGAGCCTGCACTAATGACAACATACCAAGCGTAAGATTTCACTTTTGCATGTCAGCGAGTCAAACGAGTGTCGCTATTCACCATGGTAACAAGGATGAAACACTAACTTCATATTTGACTATTTCTATATACGTATTACACCAGCGTTGTAGCAAAGAACATATCTCGAGATGAACCTCACCTCTGATGACTCGTGCATTTCAGGGCTGTCATATGATGAAACATATCAATTAATCAAATTAATCCCAGATTTTAAATGAATTAACCAGGACTAACTCATTTCCAAAATTCAACCTCCTTCTATGGCTACATAAACATGCAACATACCAAAACAAAGAAAGTTTGTTTCCACCTTTCTTTAATAATCAGCTGTAGAGCATAGACATAATCATAATAAATATAATAAATATAATAAAGAGTGCCCCCGAGTGCTTACTGTAAGTGGGGAAGGACAAAGTAAGAAGCCAAAAATGTACCACTTGCATGCTTTGTTCACTGTGGCCTCCATGGCTGACTCCATGCAGTGCAACATCAGGTAATATAATGAAGGTACTGCATCATCAATGTAACATTACCGCAATACTACATATGATTTACCATTCAATATTTTTCAACCACAAAACAGACATCCTTTATTAATTCATTCATTTTGGAAAAACCGCCAGTGATGTTCAAACCATGTTTCTCTCTCATTAGGTTTCTTCGATAAACCGAGTGCTCAGGAACCTGGCCAGTGACAAGCAGCAAATAGGCACCGAAGGAAGTGAGGCCATGTTTGAAAAGCTCAAAATCCTTCATGGTCAAGCCTCCTGGACAGGGCGCAATGGCTGGTACGCTGGTTCCACACTCGGTGCCACTGGTAAGAACCTACATTTCTCACTATAGTCGCTTTTTTAGGAACTAGAGTTTGGGATTAGAGTTACTGTACATTTTCAGGAAGGGAGGGTATGTTTGAAAAGCTCAAAATTCCACCCAACCAAACCCCCGAATTCTGATCTTAAAGGGCACCGACTTTACTGTTTTGGGGCAGATGTTGCAGAATTCAGTTCAAGTTAAGGGAAATCTGCCCTTTTTTTCAGAATCATCCACAAAACCAATGTGAGACATAAACAAACGTTTTTCTCTTTCCTGTGAGTTCCAAATAGGTAAAACTTGTTCGCAATTTTTTTTAGCATTTTTCTAAGAACGCGAACTGAATGCAACGTATTTGTAAATAAAGAACTTAGAATAAAGAACGTGAACTCGTTCAGATTCATGCGACACATGAAGTACTGGCGTAACAATACCGCAATTCTTAAAGGGGACCCTTTATGCTCATTCTTGGCACTTTGTATTGAGTTGTGTGCTACTAAAGAGCAGCGACACACAATAACCCGCACAGAAAGCTTTCAAGACCTTCCTGATTCTGCACCTCTTTCTGCGGTATTTCCATTGACTTCCTGCTTCCGACCCAAACGGTCTGTTTAATTTAGTTAAAGTACGCCCATTCGGCTGTGATCCAACACACTCCCAAGCGCTCCCGAGGACTTTGCATGAAACAACACTATCATTTGTTGTGGCTTTTGTTTTCAGGGTGCAAATAAATAAACATGCAAGGGTAAAAAGCATGAAAAACACTTCATATTTAATATTGTTCTATAATGTCGCTAGGACAAAACACAATTGTAAACAGTGAACAGTTTTAGGTGGTAATGGATGTTATAATGGTAATGGTAATGGTAATGGTAATGGTAATGGTAATGGTAATGGTAATGGTTTGATTTCATTTGAACATGCATCAGATTCCAATTGAGTGCATCCCATAATCAGTTCCCAGTTCCACATGTCCAAAAGGAGTAGGAAGAAGCAAAGCTTATTAAATCCTACCCCTCCATCTGGTACTTTTACAATCACTAACTGTTACATTTGTTCACTTCCTGCTTCCTTTCTATCATACAGTTTAAGGTTTTTTTTTTTTTTTAATAATGCACCTCGTACCGAAGTACTCTGTGATATGAGCATCCAATGCCATAATGGGTACCATAGTAATTGTCAATATAGTGATATTATATAGCACATCATGACTGGTTCAAGACTCTTCATCCTTGGATTTAGCAAACTAGAAAACTTTAGAAAACTATTTCTAGTTTTCTTTTCAAAACAATCTTTTATTTTCACTTTTCACCAAACAAATTTGAATGAATGAGCTTTGGACGAGTTCAAAATGAAAAGTGAACGTGAACTATTTCTGTTCATTCTTTGTGAACTAAACTTTGAACTGGATGATTAGAAGTAGGCACAACACAGAATACTGATATGTGCTTGTTTCCTCCATCCTTGAGGTAGAATGTCCACAGACGGAAGGAACGGAAAACACAATCTCAGCGAGCTCCAACAGTGACGATCCAGAGGAGACTCAAATCAGGCTTCAACTGAAGAGGAAACTGCAAAGAAACCGGACCTCGTTCACACAGGACCAGATAGAAGCACTTGAGAAAGGTGTGCATCTATGTGTTGTGTAACAGCTCTCACGATATGGCCGTCTAGCGGCACAGATGAGATGTGTGTGTGTGTGTGTGTGTGTGTGTGTGTGTGTGTGTGTGTGTGTGTACTGTAGATGCAGACAAATACAAATGTCTTTTTCCACTAAAATGGCTCATAGTTTGTCATGAAAGGTAATAGAAAAGTAGGGAAAGGAAAGTTTTACTCCAAAGTGAATATACGGTGGTGTGAAAAAGTGTTTGTCCCACCATTTCCTAATTTATTAATTTTTTTGCTTGTCACACTCAAATGTTTGAGACCATCCAACAAATTGAAATATTAGCCAATTAGTCAATATTAGTCATTAAACACCAAATGCAGTTTTGAAATGAACCTTTTATGACTAAAGGAGATAAAAATCCAAAACTTCATGGCCGTGTGTGACAAAGTGATTGCCCCCTAAAGCTAATAATAACCGGTTGGCCCACCCTTAGCAGCAACAACTGCAATCAAGCGTTTGTGATAACTGTGATACGGCGCTAATGTTGGCCCACTCTTCTTTGCACAATTGTTGTTATTCAACCACATTGGAGGCTTTTCCAGCATGAAGAGCCCTTTGAAGGTCATGCCACAGCATCTCATTCAGATCAGGACTTTGACTAGGCCACTCCAAAGTCTTCATTTGGTTTTTCTTCCTGGTGTGTTTTGGATCATTGTCTGCAGAACCCAAGTTGGTTTCAGCTGATGGCCGGACATTCTACTACAGGAGTTTTTGACTAGATAGCAGAATTCATGCTTCCATTTTTCACAGCAAGTCTTCCAGGTCCCGAAACAGCAAAACAGCCTCAGACCATCTCACTACCACCACCACATTTTACTGTGTTACTTTTACTTCAGATGTAATGGGACACACACCTTCAAAAACGTTCAACATCGCAGCTTATTTCCCCAAAGGTCATGGAGATGTTCATTCATTCATTCATTTTCTACCGCTTTTTCCTCACGAGGGTTGCGGGGGGTGCTGGAGCCTATCCCAGCTGTCTTGGGACAAGAGGCGGGGTACACCCTGGACTGGTGGCCAGCCAATCACAGGGCAGGGAGAATATGCAAACTCCACACAGAGATGGCTGAGATGAGATGAATTGAACCCTGGTCTCCTAGCTGTGAGGTCTGCGCGCTAACCACTCGACCACCGTGCCGCCCGTCATAGAGATGTTGTCTGCCAAAATAGAGACAAGCCTTCATGTTCTTTTTCTCCAACATTGTGGAGTCTTTTTGTGGGGTCTTTTGTGACCTTTTGGATGAGTTGTCACTCCACCCTTGGGGTCATTTTGTTTGGCCGGTCACTCCTGGGAAGCTTCACCACTGTTCCATTTGTGGATAATGGCTCTCCCTGTGGTTTGCTGGAGTCCAAAAACTTGATAACCTTTTCCACACTGTTGGATCTCAATTAAGGTCCATTATGTCTCCCTCAATAATAAAAAACTTCATTAAAAATGCATTTTTCTGTTCAGTTGTACTGTCATTGTCTAATATTTACATCTGTTTCATGATCTAAAACATTTAAGTGTCACAAACTTGTGTGAAAAAAAAAGAAATCAGGAAGGGAGTAAACACTTTTTCCACACCACTCTATGTCGTACAGTACTCGTACTCTTACTCTATACAGTACAGCTCCCAATCACTCCTAAACTGAATGACACATGTAGTCTTTTATTTTCAGAATTTGAAAGGACTCATTATCCAGATGTGTT
The DNA here is from genome assembly GCF_030265055.1 of Doryrhamphus excisus. NCBI lineage: Eukaryota > Metazoa > Chordata > Actinopteri > Syngnathiformes > Syngnathidae > Doryrhamphus > Doryrhamphus excisus. Next base: position 972,883 of record NC_080476.1, on the reverse strand, counting down.
TGCACGAGAGCGTCTTGCCAACAAAATAGACCTACCAGAAGCACGGATACAGGTATGCTTTTTCTTTACATTCCTTACACCTGCTTTGTGAAGGTTTGCGTACGAGTACTAGCATGCTTGCGTTATTCATAGTCATTTTTGCTTAGCGCATCATTGGTGCATTATCGCTAAAACCAAGATCATCCACAAAGACCTTGTGTTCTTTATTATGGATATGTCTTCTCAAGCGCAGGGTTTACAAGGTTAACAGTTCAGCCTCGGCAGAACTTCTTAACATTGGACTAAGGTTTTTCTCTATTTTGTAACATTCATAGGTTTGGTTTTCCAACAGAAGAGCAAAGTGGAGACGGGAGGAGAAGTTGAGAAATCAACGGCGCCAAGCGTCCAACCCCTCCAGCCAAATTCCCATCAGCAGTAGTTTTAATGCCAGTGTTTACCAACCTCTACCCCAAACTACAACACCAGGTACTGATGACAACGAGTACTGTATGGACTATCAACTTAAATGGGTCATAATTCCAAGTGTTGATAGTTTATGTGATTTGGAATACCAGGGATCATACATGCATATTCATGGATGAATTTATACTTTATACAGCTTGGCTTAATGGGTGAATATGTTGGTTGACAAACATGTTTGGAATCGGAAAATTGCAAAATATTTCATTATTTTTTTAATGGTTGTTTTTAATATGCTTATGCATAAGCTTCTGACGGATCCCCTTGTTTAAAATGTATTTCCAGTGTCCTTCTCCTCGGGATCTATGTTGGGGAGGTCTGACTCCGCCCTGTCCAGCAGCTACAGCCTACAGCCCATGCCAAACTTTAGCATGGCAGCCAGCCTACCCATGCAAGTAAGACTGCTTTACCAACAATTCATGACATAAGTACTCATCCTTTTCACAACAACATCAAATCAAACCCAAACAAACATTGTACTAAATCTCACACAAACATGGAACAGTGTACTTGTGTCCGATGTGTCTCACATGACGGGCAGCGTACTTGATGGTTTCATGGCTTTTATTCATCTGTACTTTCAGGCATCTAGTCACACATCTTACTCATGCATGCTGCCCACCAGCTCAGGTGCCAATGGAAGAAGTTATGAGACCTACACTCCTCCGCACATGCAACCACACATGAACAATCAGTCCCTGACCTCGTCTACATCATCAACAGGTACTTTGCTTTCCTTTTACTCACCCTCCTAGGTCAGGTATTAAAGATGAACTGTCGAGTAAATAAAAGATTACTTTGAAAATGTACTTCATTGTGTGGCTTTTTTCAAAATTGTAATCACAGACTGACCCATTTTTACTCTTTCATCAGGTCTGATTTCTCCTGGAGTCTCAGTTCCAGTCCAAGTTCCAGGAAGTGAAACAGACATGTCACAGTACTGGCCACGTCTGCAGTAATGTCTTGTAGAAACACTCGTGTGGCATATTCTCACTTCATAAGTCAAATTTCAGATGGAAATTTTTATGGCAAAATGGTATACATTGTAACTTCACTTTTGAGAAAAGTGCGAGTTTGGGAATGGTTCAGATTGAAGGACAGCCACAGTACTTAAAGGGGACCTATTATGCTTCTTCCACTTTTCTGACCTCTAAATGAAATTGGAATGTAGTATTTTTGTGTTAAACAACGGCAAAGTTTCAAATAATGAGGTTTGTGCATTTTTGGATGAGCCCTGAAAGAAGTTTGGAATGGCTCAAAACGCTCGATTCCAGAGGGTGTTGCAAAACTGTTCCTTTGTGATGTCACAGGAGAGCGGGCGTCCTTATTGGGCGTGACTCTCTGCCCTCCCCCAAGCTCTGCTTCTCTGTCGACGTTGCTCGCAATGGCTTGTAATGTAAAAATCCACATTTGTTTCCAATTCCTAAAGATGCCACCATCAGGCACAAGCGGTTGAACTTCCTGATTCCCTACCAGCAAAACAAATCGGGCATTTTAATCTGTCAACGGCATTTCCCACTGGACTGCTTAGTGAACATGGGCCACTATGCAGCTGGACTAGCCCACAAACTTTCCAATATAACTTGGTCGTGGAGAAGAGTCAGAAGAGTAAGCAGTTAGTAAAAAGTCATGCAGCAAAAGCGCTTCTCTCGGTAGCAGTATAGAGTGTGCAAGTTCCAAGTTTTTTAAAACACTGGTAGTCCCGCAAAAAATGTGTAATGACCATGAGACACTACTGATGTTGTAGAAAACCTAATGCTAAATGCTAAAGCTACTTCCCATTGAGAGACTTCTTGAAGTAGCCTCTTTTGTTCGGACTATCCGGTCGCTACTTCTAGATCGCAACTCCGAAATAGTTGGGTTCACAGCAAGTGGCACAACAAGTCCTTCTAAGCACTCGGGGGTGCGACCAACCACAGCGGAGTGGGCGTGCCTGGAGGCGGGCCGTGGGTGGAATACAATAAAACAGACCGTTTTCGCTGGAAGCATAAAATCCAAAGAAATACAGCTGAATAGGTGCAGATTCTGGAATGACTAGAAAGCTTTTTGTGCTGGTTATTGTGTGTAGCTGCTCTATGGGAGTCCACAACTCATTACAAAGGGCCAAAAAATGAGCATGATAGGTCCCCTTTAATGGTCAATATCAACCATGGTAACTAACAACTTTCTCACTACGTCAAGGGAAGAGTGAACCATTCTTTGGTAACAAAGACACAAATTGCCCAAAGGCCATTTTACCACCAAAAATAATCCAACCCGAAGATGTGAACAGAACAAATGTCTGCTCTGAACGTGTTTCATTGGCAGGTTTCAAAACCTAGCAATGTGTACAGAATTTCATAATCTAGTGAGGTGTTTGCTATTGTAAAAACCGTGACAGGCACTGCTGACTCCCCCCCCCCCGTTCTAATTCCAATACTCTGATCTCCAAATCAGTAAACCAAATTCATATGAGCTGAAATCACAACCGAAGCTAAGCCATCATACACAGCATGAACAACAAATTGTGTTTTGGCATGAAACGGAGTTTTCTTTCCCATGTGTTAAGTATTTGTCTTTTCCAGTGACTGGGATCGGTTTCGATAATAAACTTGTTTCTGCTACAAAAATATTTGGATGTTTCTGATGCACTTTTATAGTTCCATATCACCATCAAGTCCTGTTGTAAATACACTATACCAGGGGTGCTCACACTTTTTCAGCATGCGAGCTACTTTTAAAATGAGCGAGTCAAAATGATCTACCCACTACAAAAATGCAAAACATCTATTTATTTTCAAATGTATTGAGGATTATTTGTATGTACATTGTATGTTGATGTACCTTACATAACCAAATGAGCCAATATTGCAAAACACACATAATTAACTATTAACATTTTTTGTAATTACCTGAGTTTACTTTGATGACTTGCACTGAATTGAACCAGCCAGGGATGCATAGTCCGGACAGTAGCTGCTGATAGCCAGCCTCAAGCACACTTCCAAATGTTTATCAGTCATGGATAATATCCGTATCATAATATCCGTATAATATTCCATATCCGTATGGAAGTGATATGTTTTTGCCTTTTTACTTGGTCCAGCTCCTTCACTCATTTTAGTGACCATAAACTTTAGCGAGGGCTTAAAATCTGACGCAATTCGCCGACTAGCTTAGCACTTCGTTGTTTACGCATGAGCGGTGACCTAAAGGTCAAAATTCAGTTGTCATCTGACTGGTTGTCCTGTATGTCAATCAAGTAACGGGGATGGATGATAGGCTGACATCGTAAGTTCTGCTGCACTTAGAGATGTTGTTTGATTTGATTGGTCGCCCGAAGGGCAACATTCAGTTGTCATCTGAATGGCTGCCCTGTATATCAATCAAGTGACGGCATTGATGCGAGGATGATATTTTTTTAATGTCACGCTGCGATCGACCAGCGATCGACCAGTACCACCTCCGCGATCAACCGGTAGATCGCGATCGACTTAATGAGCACCCCTGCACTATACGATGTACACACATTGCAAAAACAATTGGGACATAATGACCTCTACGTTTATCTGTTTGTTTGTGTTCAAAATTTTCCAAAAGTTCCAAATGGATTTGGATCCATCCATCCATGTATCTTCTACTGCTTACTCAAGGTCGGGTTGTGGGGGCAGGAGCTTAATCAGGGAAGTCAAGACTTCCATCTCCTCCTGGTCCCTTCGTTCATCTCCTCCTGGCAGATCTCGAGGCATTCCCAGGCCAGTTGAGCGACATAAGCTGTGTTGGGGTCTACGTCCTTCAAAGGACCCAGTCAATGCGGTTGACGAGGAGTCCTTATGAGAGACTATGAGAGATGGGACGGTCTAGCCCTCAGAACCTTTTGCTTTTTGCTTGAAGTTGGAGATACCTAAATAATAGTACCGAAGTTGTTTTATATTTTTATTTTGGGATTATGTGTTGCTGGAAAGAGCAACTAAAGATTCGCCTCCATCTCGGAGAGAAACCTGAATTTGTAATATTTTTCATCAACTATTTGATAAAAGACCGATGCAGAGTCTGCATCACTGCAGACGATCCTTCCCTCAATCGTGAATATGAAGTTTAAGTAAAGTTTTTAAGGTACCCGTAAAGTTGAAGTACCTCCTTGAGATACACTTGGGGCGGGATCTCCTCCCCGACTGGGAGATGGCCCCCCACCTTTTTTTGGCCAAGAACCATGGACTTGGAGGTGCTGATTCTGCAGATTTGGATGGAATTTTGGGGGATGACACTCCACAAAAAATGGTCAGAGCACTTGTAAAAAATACAGGACAGGTTTTCAGCAGGTTCCATAAAATATGAGAAGACTGACCCAAAAGGGGGGTAATGGTGCCTGCCGGAGGTCTGCGCTTTCCAAGCGCTTCACTAGTTTTCTGTATCAAAGCCAAAACCGAGCCAGAAAGTCAAAGGCAAGTTAAAAAGAATATTAATGCACTTTCTTCCATCGATCGATCTTCTATCGCTTGGGGTCGCGGGGCCACGTCCTCGCCCAATTCATCCAGCTCCTCCAAGCGGCTCCTGCTTGGAGGAGCATAGTCTCTCAAACATGTCCCGGGCCTTCTCTCAGCCCTCCTTCCAAGACGTTCCCTGAACACCTCCTCAGGGAGGTGCCAATCTGGGAAGAATCCAGCAACCCTTTTGCAAAAAAAAAAGAAAACTGTCATTTTTGCACACATTGAATGAAAACCTAAACTTCAACTGTGTTTTGTATTTCAGATTGCTTTTCTTTCTCGTGTATCTCACGTTATTCACTAAAACCAGGCTTGAGGTCTTGAGGACCCGGTGTCCGAGGGCACCCCATTGGTGACTCCTGGTCTACATGAATGTCTCGACTTTGTGTTACAGTCGGTGTTGCGGTGGTACTCAACATGTGAGGCAATAAGTCCAAACCAAAATCCTGTACACGAGAGTAAAAACAAAATAAACCTAGCAAAAGGCTAAAAAGATGGTCCAAAAAGAGTAGCACAAGGATACAAAGCACAACAAAAGTAGTAGCTAGAAGCTAAATAAATAACAAAGCAAAGTAGACTTCAAAAAGGACGGCAAACGGGTAGATAGCAGTAGGACAGTGTGCAATAATAGACGGATATCGGCGTGAAGGCCAAGTGGTTGCCAAGACAGGGACGCCTTCTTACCATGTGATGAGAAACAAACCTGCACTGACAGCCAGTCTCAGCTGGCATAAGTAAGCCTAATTGCAAATCTGCCCTCAAAGGTAGTCTGGCAATCTGGAAACAAAAAAAGGAAACAAAGAAGCATTGTCCGAAATAGATGGGGGCCGGTACAAAACAAAATGACCTCGTAAAACGAGGATAGACAAAAGAAACCCTGGACAAAATATTCATATTTTTGCTATGAGTCAGAGAAAAGGAAACTGCTTGTTTTGGGTTTAAGCGGTGGAGGAATTATTCTATACTGGTGGCAGTGTTGTACAAGTTCATAGTTCCCATGAAGTAGCTCAACGTTCCGGTCACACAGTATAAATTTGAATAGTTCACATTTCTTTAGTTCAAAGTTCAGTTCATTTAAAGTTTTTAGGTGAAAAGTGAGAATGAAAGATTGGCCGTGTTTTTAAAAGAAAACTGACAGTGGTTTTCCCTATTTATTATTTATTTATTCACACCCTGCAAACAAACGCCACAACAAATTATAGCATGGTTTCAACTAAGGAAATCAATCTGGAAAATCCAGAAAGCTTTCTGTGCTGGTTATTGTATGAAGCTGCTCTACAGGAGTCCACAACTCAGCACAAAGCACTGAAAATAAGCAGAACCCTTTAAGAGTTGCTGGTTTGGGCCGTGACCGTAAGATGCTGTTGCAGCAAGAGTGCCAATATCTGGTATCTGGCATAAAGTAATAACTGCAGCTAAAGTGTGCGGCTGAATCTGTAATCTGAAATATGATTCATCATATACGCCGATCTCGGCCTGCTGGTGTATTTGCCCATTTAAGCACTTTTGAACTGTCTTGTTTTTCTAAACTTGTTTTGCTTGAGCTTTTAGCTGACATTGTTGTGGTCAAGTGGATGCATAGCACGTTTACCGTACGTATATTCTTACAAATGACACGTAGCAGTTACCATAGCAACACATATACAACCATACTGACCCCTCTACTGGGGTAAGACAGTTATACATACAAACCGTACATACCGTTGAAAAGTGTTAGAGGGTATACAGTATAGTACCAGAGGGTGTTCCGAACACTATGCAGACAAAGGAGTAAGTACTCAAGAACTTGGAATTAGTTGCAAAAACCGCCAAAGTTTGATCAAGCTCCATTTCTGCATAAAAGCTTGAAATGGTTGACCCATTTTGTGGTCCTTGAAACGGGTCTTTTTGTATCACATTTCACAACAATATGCGTTCAAAAGAGTAATACATTTGCATCACAAAAACGCGTCCAAAAAAAAAAAAAACAGACCTCACAAAACGTTCTGTGTTATATTGTATGCCCCCCCCCCCCCCACATGCAAAGGTCTTTCACTTGTGTAGTACTTTTCCACCTCCAAAGCACCGTTAGTGACACCTTAGCTACATTTACCTGCGGATGACGCAGCATCAGAAGCAACTGGGGGTTCAGTATCTTGCCCAAGGATACATCGACATGATCACAGGAGGACGGAGAATCTAACCCGCAACCTTCAGGTTGCGAAACGACCACTCTACCACCTGAGCCACATTCCAATTAAAAATGATCATGATGTTGACAATCGACATCCTAATGAAATACATTTATATGTTAATCATGGAAAGATGGATTTGAGACATCTTGTCCGTGCGCAGACCAACAAAGAGAAGGAAAGCCAGAGGAAGACTGACATGAAACCAAACAGAGCAGATGGGAATCAGATTAGGGTTTTATTCCCATTGACATCACTCCATTTCACCTCAGAGGGAGCTTTTCCCTCCCGACATCTGCGCATACAAGCCTTAATAAAAGGGTATTGTGCGTGTCCTGCATCCTTTGATAATAAATAAACCATCCGGACATTGCGGCTACATCAGAAGCTTTTCAACCGTCAATCAAGCGATCAGCATTAACAACATGACATTCGCAAGAGAAGACGATGAATGAGGAAGACAATGTGGAAAGGGGAGCATGTTCACGCCAACAAGGGGATGAATCAATGCTACAGAAGCTCAAATAAGTAGCGGGTATGACGTGTATGCTAGTGGTGCATGTGCAGGAGGGTGAAAAGTGGAGTAACATCCATGTTGGTGTGTGTATCTGTACTGTACAGATACTGTGCAGGTACAGTACTGTACTGTGTATAAGCCACTACTTCTATTCTACTTCACTTGATTTGTTCAATCTGTTCTTCTTATGCAGTCCAGGTCATCATTATTGGCACCAATGAAACAGGGCTTAGCTTTTTCACCAGGATCACAAGTGGACTCCTATAGAGCAGCTACACACAATAACCCGTACAGAAAGCTTTCGAGATCTTCCTGAATCTGCACCTATTCCAACTGTTTTTCCTTGGAGTTCCAAAACGATCTGTTTTCATTTATTCCACCCACGGCCCGACTCCAGGCACACACACCACACTGTGATTGTGTCACTAAGTCTGACTGACTAAGGAAGTCCGACGACTGACTGTGATGTCAGGAACCTCATAATGTGAAACATTGGAATTGTTTACCACGATAATACAACATTGTAACAACAAAAAAAGCAGAGCAGGTCCCCTTTAATTCATTCGCTACCAAAGCGTGTTTTTTTTTTCAACCCGACCGCTCCCTCCCAAAGGCGTATTTCAACCTCTTTTACGTTTTTTTTGCACCGGAGGCAAAAAGAGGTGATGACGCAGCTCTAAATAAAAGAGAGCATGTTAGTTATAAGCTGGCAGAACGGCCACAAGGTGGCAGAAGCGTCTTTTATCAGAACTCTCCCTGCAAGTTTCCCATAGAAAGCAACCAGGAAGTGAAATGTAGTCTTGTAGCAGTGAAGAGATGACGCATGCGTGCAGACACACAGTTCAGTTCCAAATGTGAACATTGTGAATAGTTCATGGTGGTATGCTTGGAAAGAAATGCTTAATTTCATGTCAAAAAAACATTTTTCTTAAACTGTATTATGGAAAGCAGGAAGTGAACAAATGTAACAGTTAGTGATTGTAAAAGTACCAGATGGAGGGGTAGGATTTAATAAGCTTTGCTTCTTCCTACTCCTTTTGGACATGTGGAAATGGGAACTGATTATGTATACCTATACATATACAAATACCTTATACCTTATATATATACCTTATACCTTATACATATACCTTATACCTTATGCCTTATACCAGGGGTGGGGAACCTTTTTGGCTAAGAGAGCCATGAAGGCCAGATATTTAAAAATGTGTAACTGTGAGAGCCATATACATTTTTTTAAACATTGAATGCAATAAAATGTGTGCATTTTTATGTAAGACCAACAGTTTTAGATCTAATGGGCTCTAATTACGTAGACCAGGCACACTACCCCACGCCAATGGGGTGTGGCCAGCACACTTTCGTGAGCAACGCAGTGTCTAATAATAAATCTAATACTTGTTGCCATTAATACAACTTCTGCTGCTGCATAGTTTTGCACCGTACTCCGTACATGTATTTCATTCTTTTGGCCATCTTCGTCAGAAGGCTTGGTTCTGCAGCTTTAGCTAGGTGACTATTTGACTAAAGGAGGAAAGTTTACATTTACATGTTGACATCTCAATGACCGAGGTAGACTACCACATTACCCAGTAATAATCAAGTTTTGGTGTTTGACCTGGAAAATATCATCAGGAAAGATAGATATGGTCGGCCGTATTGCAGTAGAAAATAAATGGACGGATTAAAATGCATAAGAAAGTTGTTGATTTTGAATATTATTTTTAACAGTCTGTTAGCAAAAATACATTTTTATTGTGGTAAGAAACGCTTGAGAGCCAGATACAGTCATCAAAAGAGCCCTACCTGGCTCCCGAGCCATAAGTTCCCTACCTCTGTCTTATACCATATACATATACCTTATACCTTATACCTTATACCTTATACCTTATACCTTATACCTTATACCATATACCATATACCATACACCTTATACCTTATACCATATACCATACACCTTATACCTTATACATATGCCTTATACCTTATATACGTATATACCTTATATATATACCTTATACATATACCTTATACCTTATACATATACCTTATATACCTTATATACCTTATACCTTACACCTTATACCTTATACATATACCTTATACCTTATACCTTATACCATACACCTTATACCTTATATATATACCTTATACCTAATACATATACCTTATACCTTATACATATACCTTATACCTTATACCTTATACATATACCTTATACATATACCTTATACATATACCTTATACATATACATATACCTTATACATATACCTTATATACCCTATACATATACCTTATACCATATACCTTATACATATACCTTATACCTTATACATATACCTTATACATTATACATATATCTTATACCATATACCTTATACATATACCTTATATACCCTATACATATACCTTATACCATATACCTTATACATATACCTTATATACCTTATACATATACCTTATACCATATACCTTATATGTACATATACCTTATATACCTTATACATATACCTTATATACCTTATACATATACCTTATACATATACCTTATATACCTTATACATATACCTTATACCATATACCTTATACATATACCTTATATACCTTATACATATACCATATACCTTATACATATACCTTATATACCTTATACATATACCTTATACCATATACCTTATACATATACCTTATATACCTTATACATATACCTTATACATATACCTTATATACCTTATACATATACCTTATATACCTTATACATGTACCTTATATACCTTATACATATACCTTATACATATACCTTATATACCTTATACATATACCTTATACCATATACCTTATACATATACCTTATACATATACCTTATATACCTTATATACCTTATATACCTTATATACCTTATATACCTTATATACCTTATATACATTATATACCTTATACATATACCTTATATACCTTATACATATACCTTATATACCTTATACATATACCTTATATACCTTATACATATACCTTATATACCTTATACATATACCTTATATACCTTATACATATACCTTATATACCTTATACATATACCTTATATACCTTATACATATACCTTATACATATACCTTATATACGTTATACATATACCTTATACCATATACCTTATACATATACCTTATACATCTTATACATATACCTTATATACCTTATACATATACCTTATACATATACCTTATATACCTTATACATATACCTTATACATATACCTTATATACCTTATACATATACCTTATATACCTTATACATATACCTTATATACCTTATACATATACCTTATACCATATACCTTATACATATACCTTAGCTATATAGCCCTAGAATACAACATTCTGCGTGCCTTCAAAAATCTGTCCAAATCTTGTGGAGGACTTCTGCCGGCGCTGTGACGAGTGTGCAGCGTACAAGGGGCCCCAGGACAGGTCACACGCAGATCTCCAGCAGCAAGCAATTGGGGCGCCCATGGAGAGGGTAGCTGTGGACTTTATGGGTCCTTTTCCTGAGACGGACAGAGGGAACAAGAATGTGCTGTGTGCAATGGAATACTTCACAAAATGGCCGGAAGCTTATGTGCTGCCAGACCAGGATTCGACTTTTGCAGGAGGGCTTGGTCAAGTTTTGAACACTGTAACACTTATCCTGCTGGTCAGCTGGTCTAGAATGTTTGGACGAAAACCTTTTTAACAAACAAGGAAAGTCCAGTTGCCTCAACTCAACCTTTGTGGTTTACCCTGACCTGGAAGACAGACAATCTACAGACACTGTCGACCTCACTGAATTAAAGTCTTGTGGCTCAGTGAACTTCATCATTTCTGACTGAGTAGTTTGGTTAAGAATCCTACCACCAATTCACAAGCACCTGAGTCCTTTGTGGTTTACCCTGACCTGGAAGACAGACAATCTACAGGTACTGTGGGTACTTATTGAACAATGCAGACTTTTAGCAAGTCAAGGGTCTCTGCTGGCCATGCTCAATGACTGGAAGACTTTTGCAGGAGGGCTCGGTCAAGTTTTGAACACATCCATCAATTTTCATAAATTTTCTGCTTGCAGGGCTCGTTGGTCTAGGCGTATGATTCTCGCTTTGGGTGCGAGAGGTCCCGGGTTCAAATCCCGGATGAGCCCTTCAACTGAAATCGTGTGGCTCAGTTGGTCTAGAACGTTTGTACGACAACCTTTTTAACAAACAAGGAAAGTCCCGTCGCCTGAACTCAACCTTTGTGGTTTACCCTGACCTGGAAGACAGTGGCAGATGTTTGGCACTGCAGACATTCTCCACGGTAATCAGGGCAGGATTTGGAGTCCAGAGTGTTTGCTGCCCTGTGTGAGCATCTGGACATGGAGAAGACCCGCAAATTGATGGCCTAGTGGAGCGGTTTCATCGCACCCCGCAGCAGCAGCTGGCCATCCTCACATCTAACCATCAGCCTGACTGGGACCGGAACATTCCACTGGTGCTGATGGCCTACCACTCAGCTGTCCAGCGTTCCACAAGTTGATGTTGGGCCAGGACATCCGGACATCGGCGGAGTTGACGTTTGGTTGCAGGACCGGCTGAAGGCGGCACATTCTTTCGCTCGGGATCAGCTGGAGAAGGCTGGTATGAGGCATAAGAGGAACCATGACGTGCGCAGCAAGGGACGTGACTTCCTGCCAGGTGAGCCAGTTTGGGTTTCCACGCCCAAGCAGAAAAGAGGATGTTGCCAAAACTGGACAGTCATTGGGATGGACCATGCAGGGTGCTTGAGCGGGTTGGAGAAGTAGTTCATAGAGTTGCAGTTCTCCCTGGAGGCAGAAGAGTTGTCCTGCACCGGGACAGGTTGGCACCGTACAGGGGCCGGGACGATCCTGCACCGGGACAGGTTGGCACCGTACAGGGGCCGGGACGATCCTGCACCGGGACAGGTTGGCACCGTACATCGGCCGGGACGATCCTGCACCGGGACAGGTTGGCACCGTACAGGGGCCGGGACGATCCTGCACCGGGACAGGTTGGCACCGTACAGGGGCCAGGACTTTCCTGCACCGGGACAGGTTGGCACCGTACAGGGGCCGAGACGATCCCCAGTTTGAGGTGGGGCCTGCTTCAGCCCTCGGGGCTTATTAAAGGGGAGGACAGTGTAATATCTGTGACTTTGTGTATCTGGGCCTTTAAAGGGTGGGGCTTGGAAGGTGACGGTGCGACGTCACGAGTATGGCTAGGGTGTGGGACAGACGTGAGAGAGCTGGTCAGGAGTGGAGAGGGTGGGTGTGTCGGGGTGGGTTGTGGCCCACAGCAGCCCGGGTGTGAGTGAGCAGTGTGCAGAGTTGAATAAAGTGACTGAAGTGTATCTGTGATGCGAGTGTCTCATCTTTCCCACAACCAGGGGCATTATTATTATAGGGGCATTATTATTATAGGGGCATTACAGTATTTTCATTCAACCTCTTTTACGGATTATACCTTCTTGCCGGATATGAATCCGAAACGAGTACATTTCAACATTATCCGTACTCGTGTCCAAAGAAAATGCTCATTATGTATTCACTCTTCACGTTCTGTGATTGGCCGGTCACACACAGGGACCGCCTTTCCTGAGAAGGCTGCAGCCACAGAGAAGCTCAACAGCTTCACACGGTCCAATCGGGAAGTTGAAAACTGCTCACCGTTTATCACGATGCCTCCACTTTATTAGGTTTTCTATTTTGGTTTGTATCTAACGTTACTCGGTAAAGTTGTTCCGTAACTTGCGCGATGGCGCGGTGCACAGCACTGCAGCACTACGCAGACACTCAATACGTACAATAGATTGACTAGCCACAACATTAGGTACACTCGCACAGGAGCACAAGAGTGTGTATGGCTGACATGAACCATACATAAAATATTACTCCCCTCTCAATATGTTGCAACTTGCACTCTTAAACTTGTTTCATAACTGTTTGTTTAAGTCAGCGGGTACCATCGTGCCTCAGTACCCGGGGTGGGGGCTGGGGGACATAAAGTCAGTTGGAAAACTGCTTGTAGTACTGAACACGGTGGTTTGGAGAAAAATACAGTCAGCAAGTCTGACACATTTTTGTTAAGTTTTTTGGCATGTTTGCATGAATCACACTTCATACAGCTCATATATATAAAATCATTATATCTATAAATAATAAAAGTCAATAAAAGGATCACTTACACATACGCATATGCATATAGCTGAATAATAAACAATACATATAGCAACTTCTGATCAATCCAAATAAACGGACTTCGGACATAAAATAATGTGCATCTTTAAGCCCTGCCCATTACCGGGCAGACCACACCCACTTCCGGTAAATGCCCCGCCCAATTCACGAATATGGATACAGATCATTTTGATGGGTGAACAGTTTGGATCCTATGAAGTGTCCATTATCTGACTGGAATCTTTCCATGGTGTCCCGACTCTAAAAGAACCACTTCTAATAGTATCGAAAATACAAAAATATATACAAGCATCAATGAAGCCTCATTTTCGAATCTCCACTCACAGTGACGGGTTTTCACTGTAATTGAAACGTCGGAACGAATGGAATCTTCATACACAAAGTAATCGTTCAAATGTACTTATTTGTTGACATGACACAGAGCAAGGAACAACTTCCTGCTGTTCAAGCGCACTCGTAATTAGCATGAATTGTTTTTTATTTTTATTGATGTACTCTCTATGCAAACCACCTTTTGGGAACCACTGATCTATAACGTTAGCGATGTCCTCCGTCATTTGAATCAGCGGTATGGAAGTAGAAATGTTAGCTCTGCATCCTTACAGACTATCTGCCAGGAATTCATTCGTTTGAATAAATCTGGAAAAAACATCCGCAAAGCGTAGCCTCTGAGCCTTTGAGTTTAGTCTTTGGATAGTCTTTGTCCAAATTGTGAACACTGGAAGATGATCACTGATGTCATTAATTAGCAGGCGAGTAGTCGTATTGTTATCAAAGTCATTGATGAATATATTACACTGGGGAACAATATTTTTTCAACTTTCTGTTGCATTGGATTTTTTAACTGATTCTGAATGATTTTTAGGTGCTGATTTCAAATCTGAAATTAGTTTTTCTCCATAAGCTCTAGTTTTCATGCAATTTGAGATAGATGAAATAGTCTAAATATATGAACTTACGTAACCCAAATCTATGCGTTTTGAGATTATATACATAGATTCCATTCCTGTTCCAGTTTTCAAAGGTTTGCCTCCATTAAACGATAAAGACATTGGACATGATACGAACGAGGAAGACAGTTGTGACAATGAATTGCCAGAAACTGAGTGGGAACAATCCGAGGAATGTTCTTCAGAGACTGAATCTCCCCCAGTCCCCAAGCCTCTTCACCAAACTGAACTGAATGACTTAGTTCGGGATTTAGGTCTTTCAAAGAAAGCAGCTGAGCTTTTGGCATCAAGATTACAAGGCAAAAATCTTGTTGATCACACTGTTAAAGTGTCATATTACAGAAAGCGCGACCAGCTTTTTGTGACCTTCTTTTCTGAAGACAGACAGTTTGTTTACTGCCATGATATCCCAGGTCTTCTCAAAGAACTGGGTGTTCCTCACTATGATCCAACTGAATGGCGGCTCTTTATAGACAGTTCTAAACGCAGTCTCAAGTGTGTTCTTTTGCATAATGGCAATGTTTACGGGGCAGTGCCTGTAGGTCATTCAGTTCATCTGCGGGAAGACTATGATGACATCAGAATGGTCATGGAATTCTTAAAATATCGTGAGCACAACTGGATCATTTGTGTAGACTTGAAAATGGTAAACTTCCTTCTTGGTCAACAGAAAGGTTTCACCAAGTTTCCATGTTTCCTCTGCATGTGGGACAGTCGAGCACGAGACAGACACTGGGTCCAGAAGGACTGGCCTGTTCGTGAAACCCTTGAAGCAGGCATGCCAAATATCACACATGACCCAATTGTTGACAGAGATAGGATCATCTTTCCTCCTCTGCACATCAAACTAGGTTTGATGAAACAATTTGTCAAGGCACTGGATACCGAAGGTGAATGTTGTCGTTCGACAAGATCAAAGCAGGTGTGTTTGATGGCCCACAGATTCGAACCCTCATTCGTGATGATCAGTTTGTTGCCAAGATGACCGCCTTGGAGAGGGCAGCATGGTTATCCTTTGTGGCAGTCGCTTAGAACTTCCTTGGAAACAACAAGGCAGAGAACTACAATGAACTTGTGAACAGAATGCTCCTCGCTTTTCGTGCTCTCAGGTGCAACATGAACATCAAGCTTCATTTCTTGAACAGCCACCTTGACCAGTTCCCTGAAAACCTGGGGGCTGTGAGTGACGAACAAGGAGAGCGGTTCCACCAAGACCTAAAGATCATGGAAGAACGCTACCAAGGTCGCTATGTATGATGGCCGACTACTGCTGGAGTATTAAACGAGATTGCCCAGATGAAGTGTACAAACGCAAAAGTTACAAACGCAAATTCCTGCCTGACTAAAATACTGTACTGACAGAAAGTGATAAGCGTTATTAGCTGTGATTGACTCTTATCTGAAGAACGTTGTAAATTATGCTTATTTCACGTTGCGATAAAGACTGTTTTCTGAGAAACGCTTCCAGAAAAACATATGGCACTTCTAACAATGGTGTACTTTAATCTAAAATCACATGTTAATGTTCTGTTTCTTTTGCCTTGTTAAATATACTGATTTGTGGCTGACATTGCAATATCCTATAATAATGCTCGATTTTTTTCTATTTTTAATAAAAATTAAAGATTGCATAAAATCTGTAGCTTGCAGAAAAAAACTAACTTCAGATTTGAACTCAGCACACTTAAATTGACTAAAAACAAGTCTTACTTTAAATGCAACATTTTGAGTGTTCCCCAGTGTTATCGATTAAGGTGGTCTGTTATTCTACTTGGTCTGGGATCCCTTTTTGTTCTCTACTCTCACGGTCTTATTTCGATGCGCATGTGCCTTGTGAAAAAAAATGAATGTAGTTTAACAGCTTTGGCCTATGAACCGGGATCAGTACCCACATGATTAGCCAAAGAGTTATGATCATTCTCTGTTTCTTTGTCACAATGACAAAGGTAATGAACAAAGACGAAGGAGCTGTCTCAAGACCTCAGAAGTGCTCTTATCAGGACCAATACAGGATATATAAGATAAGGCCATCTCCAAGGGCCTTGGTGTCCCTGTTTCGACAGTGCGTAATGTTATTAGGAAGTTTTCAAAGCATGGTGTCAAGAACCTCCCTGGGTGTGGTGGAAGAGGAACATTGATGGGAGGAGTGTTTAAAATTTGGTGCAAACTGTGGAAAAAATCACGTAAAACATCCAAAGACTGAAGCTGACCAGGAACGAACGATCTGGGCTAATGGTTTCGACTCGCACGATACACCACACACAAAACAAAGTATGACTCTATGAGCGGAGACCAAGGAAGTCCACATTGCTGAAAAAAAGAAAATACTACTTTTTGGCAAAGCACAACAACAATGTGTTGACAGGCGGTGAAATGAAGCTTACAGGAAAAAGAAGACCCTCCCAATAGTTGATAATCCGCAACGTTTTGGGATACTTTACAACAGGGGTCTCAAACTCAATTTACCTGGGAGCCACTGGAGCTAGGTTTAAAAAAAAAAACAAAACGCATTTATTAAAAACAGAAAAATATACAAACTTTTTCAGTGCTTTGGTTCCAATTTTCTACAATAAAAGCTCTGATAAAACATTCCACTGTTCTCAAATATCTTACTTTTTATTTTTCTGCCCAAAATAAGATGAAAAATAAATAAACAAATCAAGAATAAAGAAAATCAATCAGTAATAAATAAATATAATAATAATATTAAAACAGCAAATAATAAAAACTTAAGAAAGCACATATAGTTGGTGGGTAGACAAATGATTTTTTTCAGATGAAAATGAACAAAGCATTATTAGAGCCCTGTAGACATGACAAAACACGACTATAGTCACATTTATACTCTTTTTATTTACAACATATTGCGCAACTGCAGGGTCTTGAGACACATGCTAACTCGCAAACTAGAGAGCTAGCGACCTAAACGGTAGCCTTCAAGTTATTTCCTTTCAACTTAAATAGCCAAAAACTTACCACTTCCACACGGATAGGGAGGATAACTATGAACAGTTATTTAACCTTTAACATGAACATGAATCAAACGTAATCATTTTTTCTGGGTACATGATACCATACAGCATCCGTATCAAACTTGCGCGGGCCGCACCAACATTAAACTTTCATATCAAGGCGGGGGCCTCAAACTAGTGTCCTGCGGGCCACATTTGGCCTGCGGGCCGCGTGTTTGAGACCCATGCTTTAGAGTTTAGCAAGGGATCTTAAAACTAAATATGTCACACAGTATAAAAAGCGAGGTTTGCGTTGAGGATCATGAGTTCTCCGGCAAGATAAAACGCAGGGACGGTTGAAAAAAAATGGCCTGCGATGAGAAGTGATCTTAATCCCAAATCCAAATCCAAATGTACGGGTGTGAACTGAAATCTGCCGTTGGGAACACTGCCAGGAGGCTGGGAGAAAATAACAGCCGATGGTGAAAAAGTATTTTTTGTCGTTAACTTTGGAAATCCGTGAGTAAAAGTCAATTATTAGAATTTATTAGCGGCGATATTGTACAGGTTGCGCAAAAAACAAGGGAGGCCATGATGGCGATCCAACGAGATGCTCCACCTCCAAACAGAGAGACAACCAAGTGACCAATCAAGCCAAGTTTTGTTGCCCAGCAGAGCATTGTGAAGGTCCATGCTCTTAGCTTTAGAGGCTTTCTGCCAGACAATAGAGGGTCGGCCCGCTCGGCACTTCAGATGCGGAGGTCAGACTGGTCCACGTATCAAACACACAAGTGGGACGAGGCCACACAACACACAAAAGGCCGGACGGGCCACACACTCAACTCAGGCTGGCCCTCCTATTCGCCGCGACACAGACAACACACGGCCGGGCGGACTTACATCACCTCTGGCAGCTCAGGTGCTCCTTCTCTTCACGGCTTTTCTCCTTTTCTTCCTTTCTACTGTGGCCAATCTTCTTACACCACAATAGAATGGAGGATCCCTTTTGGCCACAATGCTGTTCTGCAACAGCGTGGCCAATCCGCTCTCGCTACAAAGCACGACATTCTCTGCGGCTCAGCTTCAATTAGCTGTGCTCTGATACATCTCAATACAGCTTCGCTAGCATTTAAATATGACTCAAAACATCTCAATTCAAGCTCAGTGCTCCTCAATGCCGCTTCGACACTCAGTCCTAACATTTTAATACGGCTCACTTCATCTCAATGCAGCCGTGGCAGATCTAAATGCTGCCTCGGAACGGCCTCTGAGGGCATTCAGCACATCCAATCCGCTACCTGTAGCCCCCGGCGTGCTGACACTTTGCTACCACCGGGAATAAATGGCCGACAAAATGGGAAAAATTCTAATTGGGATGCCGAGTCAAGAGTTCAGCTTGACTCATAACGATGGGGGTTAATACTGGCTTAACAAACTCAATGGCTGTCAGCGCAAAATAAGTCAACCGTGCTGGCTTGGATGTGGACACCACGGCCTTCCATATGCAGGCCGTGTTTACTGTCCTCTCAGGGTCCTGAATAGAAGACAACAACCTGCAAAGAAACACTTTAAATGTCGAAAAGTTTGTGCTTGACTTGAAGTCATGAAGTCCTAAGACGAGGATGCGCTACGTCAAGGCGCTTTCATGGTTGCATGGTTGCGCCACGCTTGTACTTAGAAATAAATGCTATATTTTTGGGTGACCAAACTTCCTGCTTTCCCAGAACATGACCTGGCACTTTCAACCGTAGAACCTTTTGGGCTAAAAGAGCCATGAAAGCCAACATTTTTTGATGATGATATTTTTTAACAGTGAATACAAATAAATTCATGACTGCTTTGGCAAATTCGCCATCTGGGAATGGCTTTCCGTTCCTTGCTATTGCTAGTACTAGCAAAGCTAGCTAAATTCTGCTCAGCTTGTCGGCTGGCGTGTGCCAAAGTGTTCCATTATATTTGACGGGTTGATGGTTGAAATTTTACGGCTGCATATCGGACACACCACCAAACCCAATTTCTCTATCCGTTCATGTTGACGTCTACCATCTTTCTTTCTGTCTTTTTGCCATCGTCTTCGGCTAAAGTGTTTGCGCTAGCTAGGCATGAAGTTCACCTCTTGACCACTCAATGACCCGGTAAGCTATCGCGTTAGCCAATTGTAATCATGTATGGGCGTCGGGGCAGTTGTCCCACAGCCCACTACATGTCTGACGGCCCAATGGTCCGTTATTTTATGGTGGATGAACGATGGCTTCTCCCCCCCATGTTTGCCCCCATGATGGACCTTTGCAGTAATAGCATTTTTCGAATTACGTATTTAAACAATTCATAGTAGTTCTGAAGTATCGGAGAATAGCGCATTAGCCCACATCGAGCGTCGCACTAATTGGCTTTATTTATCCAGAAGTATCCTTATGAGAGCTTTACAGGCCGCTGAGAAACCTACTGAGGCTAATCCTATGCATTAGCGACTTGGCCTCACAGGCTCCACGGCAGCACAAGAGGCTTGGCCTTTTCTCGCCATGCATGGAACCCCAACAATGCACAACTGTATGAAGCGTGGTGCAGCCGAGTAGAAATCATTGTGGTGCATCTTAACTGGCTTTAGTGAGGAGGGATGTCCAGCAAGAGGCTTTCACTCAATTCAAGATGGCAGCACAATAGCCAAGTAGACATAGATAGCTGATGAAGACGTCCAGCCCACCCTGAATACTTAAAAGAGTGACCTCCGACAAAAGGCTGGAGCGGAGCCACGACTGATCAGGGGTCTCCGGTGGAATGGCTCATATTATCATCATCGTCCTCATTGGTGCTTTTGGCTCGGATTATGATTCCCCTTCCGCAATTGTAGTTTTACTAAAAGTAAAAAAAGGTCTTTCTGTAGCGCCACCTTTGTTTTTTCTTTGCAGATGAAACCAATTGAATTGAATGACGGCAGCCAGACAGAAATCCACTCTTCAAAAGCTTAAATGCACACCAATACCAATTGATTCGTGATGCGTTTGATTCCACTGCTTCACGTTGTCAGCGGTGTCTGCTTGTGGTTTGATTTATTTGAACATCCCAAATCACAGCTTATTCATCCAACCAATCAAATGACGAATACACGTCACAATTATTGCTGATACATTTGTTCATCTCCCATTCAACATGTTCCCTTGGCCAGGTCTCAACAACACCACATGATAAGGTAATATTAATATTAAAGGCACATATAGACAACAACCACTCCCACTCACATTCATACCTGTGGACAATTTAGACTCCACCATTAAACTAACATGAATATTATTGGAGGATGTCGGAGGAAGCAAGAATGCTAAAATCAGAACATAAATATAAGCTAGCAACTTAAACCAGCTTCTAATCTAAAATATTGAAATATCTAACTGGATACGATCCAGGTTCCACTCTAACCTTAAACACGACAAATTAAGACAAAACTTGTCGAGTATATTCATATATGACGTATATTTAATATGATCTCAGGGAAGAAGTACATTTGAAACACTTCTATGCTAGGACTACGTTATGCTAGCCATAGCATTTCAGTATGTGGAATCAAACTATGGAATGGATTGAGTAAGGAAATCAAACAATGCACAACGATGAGCCAATTCAAGAAACAATACAAGCAGTTGATGTTTGCTAAATCCAAGGATGAAGAGTCTTGAACCAGTCATGATGTGCTATATATATCACTATATTGACACGCACTATGGTACACATTATGGCATTGGATGCTCATATC
Organism: Doryrhamphus excisus; assembly: GCF_030265055.1. Lineage (NCBI taxonomy): Eukaryota > Metazoa > Chordata > Actinopteri > Syngnathiformes > Syngnathidae > Doryrhamphus > Doryrhamphus excisus. The sequence goes on along the minus strand of NC_080476.1, from coordinate 951,394 downwards.
ACCCAGTACTTCCGTACAAATTAAATTAAATTAAATTAAATTAAATTAAATTAAATTAAATTAAATTAAATTAAATTAAATTAAATTAAATTAAATTAAATTAAATTAAATTAAATTAAATTAAATTAAATTAAATTAAATTAAATTAAATTAAATTAAATTAAATTAAATTAAATTAAATTAAATTAAATTAAATTAAATTAAATTAAATTTATTTAATTTAATTTAATCTTCCTGCTTCCTAAATTAAAGCACTTCCTGCTTTCCTCATATAGTTAAATTTTTTTTCATTAAATTCAAAATTAAATTAAATTAAATGAAATTAAATTAAATTTAATTAAATTTAATTTAATTAAATTTTAAATTTTTTTTCATTAAATTCAAAATGAAATGAAATGAAATGAAATGAAATGAAATGAAATGAAATGAAATGAAATGAAATGAAATGAAATGAAATTAAATGAAATTAAATTAAATTAAATTAAATTAAATTAAATTAAATTTAATTTAATTTAATTTAATTTAATTTAATTTAATTTAATTTAATTTAATGAAAAAAATTAAACTATATGAGGAAAGCAGGAAGTGAACAAATGTAACAGTTAGTGATTGTAAAAGTACCAGATGGAGGGGTAGGATTTAATAAGCTTTGCTTCTTCCTACTCCTTTTGGACATGTGGAACTGGGAACTGATTATGGGATGCACTCAATTGGAATCTGATGCATGTTCAAATGAAATTAAACCATTACCATTACCATTACCATTACCATATATCCAGACAGACAGAAAGATAAACGTACAACCACACACATATGATCAGACGTTTATCATTTAGCTTGTGAGTACAGTTGTTTTCCTGTTGGTCTTTTGGGACAAATTCCACATACACAAAAACAGCCCAAGAGGATTCACCATGTTTCAGCCTGCCACACACACGCACACACACATACACCACACACACACACACACATTTTCAAGTAAACAACATTGTAAATGCATATGTTCCCTTCAGGGGGTTGAAATGCTTCCTGTCAGACACTACTACCATGGGTTTCTATAGCAACATTTGTCATAACCACTGGTGTGCAGTCAGGGCCAGTAAGGCCTTCACTGCTGGCCTACACCAGAGCTGACCTACGTTTCCAGATTCAATTCTAATGCCTGGCCCATGAAACCGTATTAATTTATTCCAAACAGTCCAACAAAAAATGTCTGTGATGCTTCCAGTATTTGCACAGTCGTCCCTGGTTGGTTCCAGACATGATCGCGATCACATTTAAACTCCTAGTAACCATTTTTTACAACACTTGTGCTGCGGGGATTCAAGATGGCTGCTGGTTAACAAGCCTTGAATTTATTATTTCGACATAAGAAGAAAAGACTTACCACTTCCACATGGAATAGGAGGAGAAGTGCTTTTACTCTACCATGTGGGACATGCCATGGCTGACTTCATGCAGTGTTAAGATAACGCCATGGTCAAATCCCACCCTAACGAGGTAGACCAAACACAGTGATAGTGGCTAAGTGGATTGTTTTCCTGGTCAAGCTGAAAGGATTGAAAAAAAAAACCAAACCGTTAACCTAATAACAAGCTAACGAGATGCAAATGACTTGACAAAGTCTGAGGCTCTCTGGAGTCCTCAGCCAATTAGTTAGCACCCAACGAGGTATCATTCTTACTAATAAACTGGATTTAATCCCAGTTGTGTCACGCCCTGTGTTGGTTCCTGCATGACGGTGTGTTTATGTTCCCTTTTTAGTTTGGTTTCTCTCATTTTTGTATTCACTTCCTGTCTTGCCTTGTTTCAGTTTTCCTGCTATTCCTATCTCCCACATCTGTTTCTAATTCCCGTCTATTTAGTTCAGGTGTGTGCTCCTTCCTTTGTTGGTTCGTTATTATTTGCTTGATTTGGCCAGTTGCTGTTATTCCGCTGCTGCTAAACAAATTATTAATAAAGAAAATACATTTTTATCTGCTTTTTGGTCCTGCTTTCTGCATCCTGGGGTCAACAAGTTGGTCACATGGAGTCACTAGAAAGCATTAGAATTCTACCACATTGGAATGTGTTCATATGCATACTCTATGCACTATTCAAGTATTGTGTACTTCATATCGTTCATCACAGTCACAGAAATATACTGTAGTACAGAGTAAAAGTAGCGTCAAATTAGCCACTCCAAATTGTCCATAGGTATGAATGGTTGTTTGTCTATATGTGCCCTGTGATTGGCCGGCCACCAGTCCAGGGTGTACCCCGCCTCTCGCCAGCTGGGATAGGCTCCAGCATACCCGCGACCCTAGTGAGGATAAGTGGCATAGAAAATGGAAAATGCTCAATATGTATTCACTCTTCACGCTCTGTGATTGGCCAGTCACACGGTGACCGCCTCTCACCGGACAACTGCAGCCATGGTTGTAATGGTAATGGTAATGGTAATGGTAATGGTTTTATTTCATTTGAACATGCATCAGATTCCAATTGAGTGCATCCCATAATCAGTTCCCAGTTCCACATGTCCAAAAGGAGTAGGAAGAAGCAAAGCTTATTAAATCCTACCCCTCCATCTGGTACTTTTACAATCACTAACTCTTACATTTGTTCACTTCCTGCGTTCCTAATATAGTTGAAGTTTTTTTTTGTTTTTTAAATTTAATTTAATTTAATTTAATTTAATTTAATTTAATTTAATTTAATTTAATTTAATTTAACATTTTAAAAACAACTGTAATTTTATGAGATTGAAGTAAAAAAAATATTGAAGAAAGTTGTTTTTTAAAGAGAGACATACATTTTATGAAACATAAACTGATAGTATCAGCAAGAAAAATATCATTTTATTAGCATAGAATTGATTTTTTAATTTTAATTCAAATTTGAAAAATTTGAACAAAAAACTCAAAAATGAACTAAATTAAAAAAAATTAAATTAAATTAAATGTAGCACATCATGACTGGTTCAAGACTCTTCATCCTTGGATTTAGCAAACATCAACTGCTTGTATTGTTTCTTGAATTGGCTCATCGTTGTGCATTGTTTGATTTCCTTACAATCCATTCCATAGTTTGATTCCACATACTGAAATGCTATGGCTAGCATAACGTAGTCCTAGCATAGAAGTGTTTCAAATGTACTTCTTCCCTGAGATCATATTTCTCCTCTCTTGTAGAGAAGTATTGGATGACATTTTTAGCTAATTGCTTGTTTTTAGCCTTATGCATTATTTTAGCTGTCTCTAAAGTTACTTGCTAAACTTGTCTTGTCATGTACGAGGTGCATTTGCCAAGACAGCATTTTTGACTTATTCCACAAAGTCATCAGAAAACAGGCCAGCCACTTACGATATAAGAATTGAGTTGATTTTCATTTGGCAGTACACACACAGTGGTAACACTAACCAATAGGACCCTGACTTTTACTAAATGTGTGTATATTTTATTCTGACATTGTTTTATCATTAAAATGTCAAAAGACAGCATTATAACAGCGAAAGAACATAGCAGTCAAATTGACTACAAGCTTTTTACAGAGAAATTCCAGAGAGTGATGTCTCTTGGTGTTTGGAAGAAGCTTCATCTCGCGCTGAGAGTGATTCAGAAATCCTTTCGGAGATGCCTTCTCGCAAAAAAAAAACAACTGGAAACATGGAATTCCACACTTGCTGAAATTGCATCGACAAATTTAAGCATCTACTAATTTTCCCGATAGGAGAAGAAGTCTTTATCTGTCAGGATCCTTCCTAGATCCCCCCTCTGCCTCCTCCCCTCCTCCCTGGCGTGGAATCAGCGTTGCATCATCCTGCATGGCGGAGCTCCAAGACCAAAACCACATTAAGGCCCGTCTCAAGTTTGCCAGAAAACATCTGATGATCCCCAAGTTGAACTTTTTGGAAGGTGTGTGTCCCATTACATCTATAAAAAAAGACATCATAGCAGTAACAGTCAAATCTGGTGGTGGTAGTGTGATCGTCTGGGTCTGTTGTGCTGATTCGGGGCCTGGAGGAATGAATTCTGTTGTCAAGCAAAAAATCGTGAAGCCGAATGGGCTATGAAGCTTTGAATTTTTTCATCTCTTAATAATCTAATAATAGTTTCATTTAAGAACTGCATTTTGTGTTGCGTTACATTCCAAAATTGCATCATTAATTATGAATAAGATACGGTATATAAACATCTGGCAACTGTTTGGAAGTTGTGTGACTGTGCTGAATTGATTTTGTGAGTGTGTGTGTGTGTGTGTGTGTGTGTGTGTGTGTGTGTGTGTGTGTGTGTGTGCGTGTCTGACAAACGGTTGAAAAGTGATCTAAGGTGTTCTAATTGCAGGCGTTACGTTAGTGAAAGTGATTTAGTTCCTGTCTCTGTCTCTGTCTGTCACATCAATATTCCACCAAGCCCTCATTTAAACATCAGCTGTCACATTCCCCTCCCCCAGCCAGGATAATCTCCGCTGACCACTTTTGCTGATTGTGATGAAGGGGAGGGGGGGGGTAATGAAATCATTCAGACAATGCCTCCCCACCCCACACCCCACTTCTGTCAAAGTTGTAACTTTCTTTGCTGTTTCTCTTTGAGCTCCGTGAAGAGAGCAGCGTGGCCACACGGACGAGTCGGGATAAAAGATGAGAGATGATCATCATGCAGTCTCTTGTCAGCTGTGACCTTTGCAGGTTGACTGACCAGAGAGAGCAGAGTCATTACCAGTCTTTATCCCTTTGTGTGTCTGTCTCAATCCCGCTGAGAGGAGAATGGCGCTGTCATTTAGGGCACCGCTTCTCAATTTAGGCTTCGGGACCCCCGTGGGGTCATGAGATAATTTTGCCGGGTCATAGAATACATTTGTATTGCGACCATTTATATTTTGACTTTGGGAATAATTCATCGTAAATCGCGACCGTCACAAATACTGTACAAATATGGAAGTCATGGTCTACATGTGTTACTCTGAATCTAAATTGTTGTTCATATTATTACAACATTTTCTCAACTACTATATCACTATCATAACAGATTGACACCGTTCCAAAATCGAACTTTCCAGATCATTCCAGACGGATAGGATAGCTGGAACACTACGATTTCTGTGACAACATTCCCGTTGAAAATAAAAGTCTCATCTTTACAAGTTCCACAATTGTAACCTGATTCAAACCACTCAAAATGACCTTCTTAAATGGCTGACCTCCGCCATGCACTGGAGTTCCAACGATATTGTCCTTCGATTTACATATTTAGATTGCTAATGTTAACATGCTGCCTGTGGTAACATGGTAACACCCAACATAATAGTGTCATATATATATACAGTAAATCTCGGATATATCGGAAATTCGCTCACAACGGACAGATAAAAAAGAACCGATTTTTCTGTAATGCATTTCCAATAAAAAAATCATTGCATATATCGGATTTTTTATAATGGATTTCGCCTATTTCGGACAAAATCTCCAGTCCCGTTCCAATGCATTTCCATTAAATTTCCCTCGCATATATCGGATGGCCGCATGGTGGCGCTCGGATTCGCCGAATCGTGACAGGCCGCTATACGAGGTCATTTGCAGCGTTGCCTGCGCGATTTATATTCACGTTTATTATTCAGATTTAGGACAAATATAAAAGTGAGTGACGTCAATAATACTAGCACAGCAGTGAATGAGATCTTAACCTCACTATTGGAAATAACGGGCGTAACAGGGCCTAGCTTAATTAACAATTTGTTATGCTCAGAGTCCAATAAAGCTAAATTCTCATTACCTTACGTCTCTTTTCATTGCCCAGTCCAGGTACATTGGAAACATAGTCAAGGAAGTGCCTTTTTATAACGGATAAAATCCCATTTACGCATATACCGGATATAAATCCGATATATGCGTAAAACGGACATTTTCCGGTATACGCATATAACGGATTTCGCTTATATCGGACAAAACCAGTGGGAACAATTGAATCCGATATATCCGAGGTTTACTGTATATATATATATATATATATATATATATATATATATATATATATATATATATATATATATATATATATATATATATATATATATATATATACATATATATATATGTCTAGCTATGAAAATGAATTAAAATGCTACTATGCTAATGTTAGCATGCTAGCAATGGTCATAATTAAGTTAAGTGTGTCTACCCATGAAAATAGCTAAAAATGCTTGTATGATAACATTAGCATGCTATCACTGGTAACATGTTAACATCCCCGCTGGAAAAAACCAGCATAGACCAGCATGGAAATGATGCTGGTCTTTGCTGGTTTAGCTGGTGGACCATGCTGGTTCATGCCAGTGGATCAGCACAGACCAACATAGACCAGGGGTCAGCAACCTTTACTATGAAAAGAGCCATTTTACTCCCTTGCCCGCTAAAGAGAAATAGCCTGGTGCCGCAGAACGTACATTTAAAAGAAGACATCTTCCAAAGTCCAAAGAAGAGAATACAACAAATTAGGAGGGAATTTGGGGTATCAAAGTGGTTCAGAAAAGACGAGTTGATCGAGTACCCTTGCTAATATAAGAGATAAACTTACATAAATGTACGTGTAAATTACTGTAAACATGATTTGTTTACTCTGGCGCAAACATGTTCCCATGCTGCTGTTTTTTTAAAATGATCTCTAATTTATTATTTTTTTTACAAATGTCAAATAGTTCTGGGAAAGTATGACTTTTTCCCTCCATGTTTACCTGTGTGAGAAAGAACTGAATAGCATCCTGTCTGCTCATCCTCGTGCTCATCCAATCACCAGTCAGAACTCAGCCAGGATGCATTCATGGTCTCACACAAAGTTGGATTTTTTAAAACTCATTACAAAGACGTGCATTTTCCCCACTCGGGTGTCAAAGCTGATGAACGAGTTCATGAATGTCGTTAGAATGTTGTATTCTCGTTTGTTTGGAATGGATCTGAACACTTGGTTTCAGAGAGTGTTTTCTAACATCGGCTCTTTGTGACATCACAGTGTACTGACAGTGAGCACGAGCTGTAGGCCCTACAATTGCTTTGCATAATCAAAGAATTTCTGAATAAACTGTAAAAAAACGTCGCAGGGAAGCTCAACTGCATGCTCGTCGTCCTCATCGGGGTCTTAGCCTGAATCCAGATCGTTGCCGTAACAGACTTGAGTGGGAAAATGCTCACATTGGATGGCGCCTTAATGGATGAATCTGGATTGACATTGTTCAGGGCAGATGACAGACAGCGTGTGTGGTGTCGTGTGAGAGTGAGCGCTTTGCCGATGTCAATGTTGTGGATCAAGTGGTGGTGGTGGTGGGTTATGGTGTGGGCATGCATCCGTTATGGGCATGCATCCGTTATGGGCAAACAACACAGGTGCATTTTAAAGATGGCATTTTAAATGCACCGTGTATATACCGTATAGAGATACCGTGATGAGCCTGAGGCCCATCGTTGTGCCATACATCCATGAACATCACCTCATGTTTCAGCAAGATAATGCACGGCCCCGTGTTCCAAGGATTCTTGGAAGCTGAAAATGTCCCAGTTCTTGCATGGCCAGCATACTCTCATTCCCATCCCATTCCCATCCCATTCCCATCCCACCCATTGAGCATGTTTGGATGTGCTTGACCGGCGTATATGACAGCATTTACCACTTCCTACTGATATCCAGCAACTTTGCACAGAGTGGACCAACATTCCACAGTCGATGGTCGATCGATTGGAGAACCCCTAATTTGATGAATTCAATAATAATAATAATTTTTTAATTAATTTCCTTCCTTTTGGCGTTAGTTAGGCAGTGTGAGTAAGACCATACATGACATTATCATTCCACCAATCTATTCATAACCATACCGGTTATTTAAAAAATGTGTTTTTAATGACCATAATGAGTACTTATATGTATATTTAACTGTAAGTATTTGCACAATGCAACATTTATTTCAGTAATGGCATTGTTAATACATTTCAGAGACTATCATCTAAATCATCACTGACTTGTCATGAAAGAAACAGTATATTAAGTACCACACGATATACAATTTAATCAGATATTCTGGTCATTCCGTTTATTTACAACAACCGAATATTTGATTTGCGTAATTAATGGCTAAGCTGTGTGCCGAGGACATGTTTTCTGGGTTCTGCACCCTAAAATGGCAGCCAACTTCACAGAGAAGTCCTATTCATTCAGAGTCCCTGCTGGCTCCATCCAGCGCGAAAACTCATGGAAGTCTGCAGACACTCGGCACAATGGAAGTTGTGGAAACACGCCAAAATAAAAGCATACATGAAAGATCACAACTCTGTGACAACTCCACTTGAAACACTTGAAGTTAAGAATATGCACATTTAGTCACAAATGTAGAATACTATATACTATATTCACAATTTCACTTTGTCCTCTTAATGGCTTATATTTGTATTTGATTGCATTTAGCCACCTAAATGCTTCATTTCGGTTCAAATAATGCGTTCAGAGCCCCAAATGAATGACATTTATTCCAGTATGTAAACGTTTTTTCAGTCTGTTTGACAAGGACAGAAGACATTAGATATACAAAAAAGAATTATGTCTGGGAGTAGGCAGGTTAAGACACGCCGCTAGGACCCCAGGGCATAGATGACCCTGTCGCTGCCAAAGCCAACGCCCTCTGGTGTGTTCTCCAGGGGATGAACCTTCACCTGAGACTTACTTACTTTAGTCAGACCAAATCCCATACCAGGCTGTGTTCCACCTGACAACTTGAATGAAATGTGTAAATGGAGCTACCCCGAGCAGGAAGACCGGGTGTCACAATCGAGACATAAAAAAATATATATGACAATATATTGCAATACAGTATAACCCAGGGGTGGGCAAACTTTTTGACTCGCGGGCCGCATTAATTTAACAAAAATGACGGGGGGGGATTATGTCGTATTTTACACGTAACAGTCCATTTTTACACCTATATTTTTACACATATTTTACATGTAAAAGTGTCATGCAATCTGCTATATGTGCACTTTGAAATCATTTATTTGATGTAACGTGTGTTTCTCAATGTATTATTATTATTATTATTGTTATTTTTATTAGAATTATTATTAGTTATAGTAATGTTATTATATTATTATTATTTTGTTATAATAATAATATTAATACCATTATTATATTAATATTATTAACAACAATATTAATATAATAGTAGTATTATTATCATTATTTGTATTACTATTATTGTGCTTGTGCTCCTTTTTCCAGGAGTATTTTGTAATATTACTACCATTATTATATTAATATTATTAACAACAATATTAATATAATAGTAGTATTATTATCATTATTATTATTATTATTATTATGTGCTTGTGTCCCTTTTTACAGGAGTATTTTGTAAACAACAGACCACATCAAATAACGAAATTGATAAAGCAGCTACCTCAACCATCAAAAAATTGGCCCAAGCCACGATGCCAGGTTATGTGTTGAGTTTAAATGGAATACTTTGGAAAAAACAGGCGGGCCATATTGAAACACTGGGCGGGCCGGATGTGGCCCCCGGGCCGTAGTTTGCCCACCCCTGGTATAACCCCATTCAGGCAACCACTGAGACAAAGAGACTGTATGACAGCTGTGGGTAAACCTTTTCACTTGCAGGACACATTGGGTTCAAACTTTGTCGGGGAGCCCGTCTATATATATACACATATAGGTGGCCATCAAACAGAATGACATACTTGCTCACAGTGCAACAAATCAAAAACACAACACATCCAGAGCAAGTTAACACAATACATAAATCAACTACTACTATATACTATATATATATATATACACATATAGGTGGCCATCAAACAGAATGACATACTTGCTCACAGTGCAACAAATCAAAAACACAACACATCCAGAGCAAGTTAACACAATACATAAATCAACTACTACTATATACTATATATATATATATACACATATAGGTGGCCATCAAACAGAATGACATACTTGCTCACAGTGCAACAAATCAAAAACACAACACATCCAGAGCAAGTTAACACAATACATAAATCAACTACTACTATATACTATATATATATATATACACATATAGGTGGCCATCAAACAGAATGACATACTTGCTCACAGTGCAACAAATCAAAAACACAACACATCCAGAGCAAGTTAACACAATACATAAATCAACTACTACTATATACTATATATATATATATACACATATAGGTGGCCATCAAACAGAATGACATACTTGCTCACAGTGCAACAAATCAAAAACACAACACATCCAGAGCAAGTTAACACAATACATAAATCAACTACTACTATATACTATATATATATATATATATACACATATAGGTGGCCATCAAACAGAATGACATACTTGCTCACAGTGCAACAAATCAAAAACACAACACATCCAGAGCAAGTTAACACAATACATAAATCAACTACTACTATATACTATATATATATATATATATACACATATATAAACACACACACACACACACATCAACTACTACTATATACTATATTGTATATATATATATATATATATAAAATGTTCATTTTTAGTGCAGTAATACATTGAATATTGAAGTATAGCACTACACTGACTGACTAACAACTAAATGGGTCGGAACACAAGCGGCTGGAACGAGTTTCCTCTGTAGAGGTTTCTGAGACTGGTGATGTCATAGTAGTAGTATTCACATTAGGTGAGTAAATATAGTACTCCCGTTACTAACTTTGGATCCAAGTGATGATCTTCTCTCATTTATAGTATGCCCTCATCTCTCACCATTTTCAACATACAACCGTTTCAAATGCTATTATCAAAAATGAATATTTCCTTTTTAAAAGCGTTTAAAAGGGTTCATTGAGACGTAGAGTTTGCTACATTTGAAGTATGCTGAAATGACACTGAGAAAATGATATTTATCATAAACTATGTGATGCCTGTGAACACCATCCCTCATTGCTCATAATAACACAGTTTAACGTGGGATTGAAATGTTCTACACCAGGGGTGCTCACACTTTTTCAGCATGCGAGCTACTTTTAAAATGGCCGAGTCAAAATGATCTACCCACTACAAAAATGCAAAACATCTATTTATTTTCAAATGTATTGAGGATTATTTGTACGTACAATGTATGTTGATGTACCTTACATAACCAAATGAGCCAATATTCCAAAACACACATAATTAACTATTAACATTTTTTGTAATTACCTGAGTTTACTTTGATGACTTGCACTGAATTGAACCAGCCAGGGATGCATAGTCCGGACAGTAGCTGCTGATAGCCAGCCTCAAGCACACTTACAAATGTTTATCAGTCATGGATAATATCCGTATCATAATATCCGTATAATATTCCATATCCGTATGGAAGTGATATGTTTTTTGCCTTTTTACTTGGTCCAGTTTTTGCCTTTTTACTTGGTCCAGCTCCTTCACTCATTTTAGTGACCATAAACTTTAGCGAGGGCTTTAAAATCTCGCAATTCGCCGACTAGCTTAGCACTTTGCATCGTTGTTTACGCATGAGCGGTGACCTAAAGGTCAAAATTCAGTTGTCATCTGACTGGTTGTCCTGTATGTCAATCAAGTAACGGGGATGGATGATAGGCTGACATCGTAAGTTCTGCTGCACTTAAGAGACGTTGTTTGATTTGATTGGTCGCCCGAAGGGCAACATTCAGTTGTCATCTGAATGGCTGCCCTGTATATCAATCAAGTGACGGCATTGATGCTGGGATGATATTTTTTTAATGTCACGCCGCGATCGACCAGCGATCGACCAGTACCACCTCCGCGATCGACCGGTAGCTCGCGATCGACTTAATGAGCACCCCTGTTCTACTACTATTCAACACTATGTTAGACTATGTTCTAAATGTTAGACAAATGGATTTTTTGCTTGATTTGCACAGTCAATTCATTTGGACCTCTTAATACATAACGATAGTTATCAGCATTTATCTTTCTATCCGTTAAAACCAGTAACATGGGCATATTTCACAATTAGTTGTTAATGGTGATTAATGCGTTACAAATCTGTGATAAATCTGATTAAACATTTTCATCATTTCACAGCCATAATATACCTATATATATATATATATAACTGTCAAGTTCTTCTTGATGCCTCCGTGCATCCCTTAAACTTCTGAGTAGCCACACTGGAAGAAAACTAGATCCACTCGATGCTCTGCTGTCTATATTTATTTATTTTTAATAATATTAAAAATAATCATTCATCATTTTTAACCATTCTTCCAAAAGCACATTGGTGAGGTCACACACTGATGTTGGTGGAGAAGGCCTGGCTCTAAGTCTCCGCTCTAATTCATCCCAAAGGTTCAGGTTCAGGTTCAGGTCAGGACCAGTCAAGTTCATCCACACCAGACTCTGTCATCCAGGTCTTTATGGACCTTGCTTTGTGCCCTGGTGCAAAATGTTGGAAGAGGAAGAGGCCCGCTACAAACTGTTCCCACACGGTTGGGAACATGGAATTGTCCAAAATGCAGAAGAACCCAAAGTTCCTTTCACTGGAACTAAGGGGCCAAGCCCAACTCCTGAAAAACAACCCAACCCCATAATTCCTCCTCCACCAAATTTCACACTCGGCACAATGCAGTCCCAAATGTACCGTTCTCCTGGCAACCTCCAAACCCAGACTCATCCATCAGATTGCCAGATGGAAAAGCATGATTCATCACTCCAGAGAACGCGTCTCCACTAAGGGTGTGGAAAATAATCGATATTAATCAATACATCGATGTGCATGCGAGCAATGCCAGTGCATCGGCTCATTCACTGGGTATGGATGCAATTGACGGGTGAAATCTAGATTCATCGCCAGTCTGGCAGGCCGGACTGGCCGCCACGATGGGCTGGGTGGGGCTCGTGGTTGGTCCTGTGGCCCAGGGCTTGCTCCGGGCCGCTGGCTTGCCCGGCTCGGTTGGCCGGTAGTGCGGGGTGGGCGTGTGTGGGGCCCCGATCCTCCCTGCTGCACTGCACCACCTCACATACATGTAGGACTTTGGGGGGTGGCCTGCAACTGGTTTTGCCGGGGGCGAAGGATTTCCTTGCGGATGCCCTTTTGTCCTCGGCATTCCTCTGGCTGGTCACCCTTCAATTTTAACCGCACCTTAGACACTCAGTTCTGGGGGGGGGGGGGTCTGGGCAGGCATGGGACCCACCATTGCTCAGCTTCCCTCCACACACACACACACACACATACACCACACACATAGGTCAGCCATATGGGGCAGGCCAATTTTTAATTGCACAATCTACACAATACCATCTTCACACACACAGGCGTAGCGGGCTGGACCGGAGAGCCTACTGCCTACCCCCGCGATTGGCCCGCTGGCTGCTGGGGCTTGGCGGCTCGCTCGGGGTGCCCTGGGCTGCAGGATATTTTGGTCTGGTCTGCCTGGCCTTCCTGGGGGTCCCGCTGGAACCAGCTGACGCCGGGGCTTGCCCTGGTGTCATGGTTGGCGCTACCTCCCTGGATCTGTCCTGGGTCGCGGGTGCCAACGTGCCCTTGGGGGGGGCGTTCACCGGCCTCCAGGCAGTGGGGTCCGCGCTGCTGGTGGCCTGAAGTCTACGGTGGTGGCTTGGGGTTGTTGCGCTGTGGTGGCTGCTGCGGGGACCGGGCTGTGTGTTGGGAGGGGACCTGATCCTGCTCGTGGGGACGGGGGCCGGGGTGGCGTGTGGGGATGGGGAGCATGCTCCTCGGGGTGGGGCCTGCTGGGGGGGCGGTGCTCTTTCGGGCGTTTGGGTGTCTGCTGCCACTGGTCCTATGCTCTGCCGCATCGCTGTCCCTGTCTTTGCCCATCCCCAGTCTTGCCTTAGGGCTCGTCGGGGATGGTTCTCCGGTACGTGGGCGGAGCGCTGCTGGTTCTGGGGGCGGGGCTGGCCCTCCCGGTGGATGGTGGGGTCCGTCAGTGGCCTTGCGCTGGTCTTAACTCCTCGGCTCTGGTGCTTGGCCTCCCCGTGACTTGGAGCTATGGCTCTCCCTCACGGGGGTGAGCTGCCCGGCGGATGTCGGCCGGCGCAGTGGAGCGCCTCACCACTCGCCTGCTCGCCCCCTCCGCTTGCTCATGTGCGGGCCTCCTCCCCTCGCCCGCTCCTTTGTCTGCCACACTGCAGTAGCCCTGATGCCGTGGTCGAGGGGAGTCTGGGGGTGCTATGCCTTGGCGGTCCGTACCTCCCTGGGCTCGGGGCCTGGTTGTGGGTCTGGGACCCCTGGGTCCCCCGCCCTGTGATGCCCCGGACGCCCCACCCGGGGACGTCCACAGCATGTGTGTGTATTGAGTGATTGGGGTGTGCATGTGTCTGAGTTTATTTTATGTATTTATTGTTTTAAATACTTAGATAATTAATGATTAGTTTTATTATAATTATATATATATATATATATATATATATATATATATATATATATATATATATATATATATATATATATATATATATATATATATGTATATGTGTGGGTGTGTATGTGGGTATATGGCCATGTAGATATACGGGGGGGGGGGGGCTCTGCGGGGGTCTGGCGTAGGGTGTTCCATCTCAACCGCCCGGTCCTCCATGGGGCAGTGTGCCCGGGCCTCTTCTGTCCTGGCCGGGGTGGTCCTATGTCGGTGGTCGGGCCTGGGGTTACCTGGGGCGGGCCTGGTTCTGCTTCCTGGGGGTGTGTGGGGGGCGGGAGGCGGTGCCTCCTGCCATTTAGATCAACAATACTATCTGCCCCAATGGCTGGACGGGACAAAAAAAAAAAAAAATAGATTCATCGCGATGCGTTTGTGGGTATCGGTAAAATCCGATGTAAGTGCCGTTTTATTAATGTTCAACTTCACCCCATATGCTGTTCCCCAGGTGCAATGAATGCACCATCATTATTTGAATACGGACGGAAGCATGTGAGGCACACTACGAGTAAAACAGCATGGACGTTCGTACACAAACAGCAGCGAGGAAGTTTCTTTATTTAACCCCCCCCCCCCCCGCAACGTTTAAATGGTATGTTTGGAAACACTACAGATTCACAAAGAACAGTGGAAAGCTCGACAAAACGTCTGTCATTTGCAAAGAATGCCGCGTTAAGAAGCCATACAACAGCAGCACGACAAATCCCCCCAAAAGGGGACACCACAACACGGACTAGTCTACCGCCGCCTCCCTGTCTAGTTCCTCGTCAGACACCGGGGAAAAACCAAGCAAATCAGGTCAGAACAAGTGGATCTTCCACTGCTTTCAAAGTTGTCCAGGAGCTATTTGTCCGTCCCCAACAAGTGTCCCCCCCCCCCTCTGAACGAGTGTTCAGCACAGCAGGTGACATTAGAACAGCATAGTTGGCTTCCTCCTGAATTTGGAAACAATTTTAAAAGAGTATAAGTTGTTTTCCACTTTCTGCTCCTCACTACTGTATTAGCTTAGCTACTAGTGCATTCATATTAGCAGCATGTTTAGCAGACAGGAATATAAACAAACATTGATTGCACTGTTGAAAGTGTCACTTTTACTTTGTTGTTGCTGTACTGTATTTTTTACAGCAGTAATTATTGTCTAATTGTTTTACTCCACCACTGAACCACTGCTATTGTAATTGCATAGGTGATGTGAAATTGTGCGGAAAGTTGTTTTTGAAAAGTTGTTGCTGTTTTAAGATGGCAAACAAAATATCAAGAAGTGGTGCATAGTAAAAAAAAAAAAAAAGCAAACAGCACTTTAGTTGGATTTACTTTCCAATGGTTGTCTTATTGAAATAACTTTTAACTATGGTTTGACTTGACAAGCACGCACCATTTTGCGCTATTTTGTTTATATTTACATTGCAGACCAACGCCTCATTAAGTGTTGGCTGTCAGGACGAAGGATCTGCAGCACCTCCAGTGTGGTTTTTTTCCTAGTTGGGAAAACGGAAAACGGATGCTTTCTCACCAGGCTAATCTGCTGCTAGCGCTCTGGATACGTTTACACACCTTCAATTCTAGGCTTCAAACTATGAACATAGTTGCTATGCAAAGGATATGTCACGTACACACTAAGGGAACACGTGTTACAGCATACAACCACATGATGGTGTTCCTCCGTTTCCTCTTCTTCATTAGCACCTTTCCTCCATTGCATCTCTGCATCCATCTCTTCTTCTGTAATTTGGAATTGTCCCCCACAGCGGCAGCAGTACGTATACACAAGCTCTTCTGTAAAAGGACACAACCTACATATAGTAAAGATATATTTGACATGATAAGAAAACAATAACAAAATAGTGGTGGAACAGTAATACAGCATCCCATAATCTGATATTACAGTATGGAAAATTTGGTTCAGTCCAGAGGCGTAACGATTTCCCACACGGTATGTTTAAAAGTGAGGTACAGGAAGTGTAGATTTGTGTTCTCCTTGCTTTACGTACTGCTTCCTGTCAGTTAAGTCGTTTTTGACCCAGGGCAAAACTAATCCTCTGATTCCGTACCTTTCTAATTTTGTTACTAACTCGGCAGCGATCATGCGAATGGGAGAATCACATGACAGGAAGGAGGAAGTGAGAGAGCATGGAAGGGTGCAGCACGCATGTAACTGTTCCCAAAGACACAATGTGGCAGCGAAATCAACACCTTGCTCTTCACCGCTGCCACCCTGTTTTGTCAGGAGTTTGTCACCTTCAATTCAATCGTGTTTTCCCGCCTTTTTGTTTGAATAAAAATGCTGGGACCTGAGCCTGCCTTTCTTTGGCTCCATGTTACATTACTAAGGTGAGAAACATTATTGAATTCAATAAATAATGCTCATGGTAATACATGGCAAAACAGGAAGGTGGTGTTGAAGAGGAAGATGTTGATCTCACTGTCCTACTGTGTCTTTGGAAACACTCGGGTCAACAATCATGTCCTCAGTGAAGGTAAAAGTAACCTTCAATTTCTCTCATTTCTCCCTTCCATTCATTATTTCAATGAATTTACAGTATATGCATTTCAAATGGATTTCTAAAAACATGTTTTGTGGGAACATTTTTGGCTTTCTTGAACAGATCCATTGGACTGTTTCCTATGGAAAAAATGGATTAGTTTAGCATCTTTTTCAGTTCTTCGGACCTTCTGGAACCTTCTGGATTTAATGACGCTAACCAAGGTTTCCCTGTACTAATGTTTTAACTTACAGAGTCCAGAAATAAATATGTGGTGAAATCATGCTGATCGGCATGTCCACCAGTCCAAACTCGATGCAGTCTATTCGATTTTTTCAGAGTTGTGTCAATTGTATTATTTCTTTTTATGAAAAAATGACTATCATTTGAGAATGACCTGCCATCACTTTGCATTTATTTTAATTAAATCCCAGCCATTTTTCTAAATTCAACTACTTCATTACTGTCTATTTGAGATGATTTACACTGATTACTTTGTGTTCTATGACTATATAAACACGGGACCTATCAAAGGACTACTCTTTCCACGCATAGCTTTGACTTGTACACATTGTTTTTGATTTGTGACGTCTCAAATATCTACACAACTATATGTGTGTGCACGCTTGCTTGTGCATAGGTTCAAATGTAGCTACAATGCGTAACCTGCACAGTACACAGTACACAGTACACAGTAGTACACAGTACACAGTGCCAACCCAACTGTCAACTTAAAACATACGATACGTACTGAGCCATGATGCTGGCGTACAATGACACCCCTATAGGATTCTCAATTTGGAATCAAGTCCCACACAAGAAAAGTTAAATATCTAATTTTGGTATACACCATATAATGATCAATAAACCAAAAGCAAATCACATACTTGTATTAGATCTTATGTGTAGTTACCCTGGTTCCAGGTCATGTCTTCCATGGAGACTGTGGTATCAACGAGCCAATCCTGTTTCAGTTCCTGAGCTAAAGAAGGCAGAAGACATTTTATGGCATGATGAGTAGAGGAACAGCAACCAAGACCATACTAACATTTTCTGGGAAATGGTCTTTTTATGTTGCCGTTTTAATGATCCAGTAGCAAGTGCCAAAGTCCACACGGACATGACTACAGTGGAAGCTCGGTGAACGTACACCCTGATGTTTTTTGGTTAACATTAATAATTTACACTAAAATCTTGCCTTGGTTTGCGTACATTCTCCAGTTACCATACACGTAAATAGGCCTGTCGCGATAACAAATTTTGTAATAGTAATGGTAGCAGTATAATTTTATTTGAACATATCTGTACATGAAGTTACAATGGAATACATCTCATAATCCAATTCACAGTCCAAAAGGAGTAGGAAGAAGCAAGGCTTATTAAATGCAAGCCCCCCATCTTTTTCACCTCTATTGCAGTACTTTTATTCACTTCCTGCATTTCAGATGTGATTGTTTTCATACATAAGTAATAAGGTAGTGCAAGTGGTGATGTAAGAGTATTTTTTCACATTCATTATAAATACCGATCACAAATAGCATCAGAATGGTGATAAAAGTTTGGGGTAATAGGTTATTGTTAGCTTTATGCATCATTTTAGCGGTTTGAAAATGTACTAAATCAGCAAATTTTAATATTTGTGATTTTAGAAATAAAGGATTTGTATGTTCTCCATAGGTGACCAGTCCAGGGTGTACCCCGCCTCTCACCTAAAAACAGCTGGGATAGGCTCCAGCATACCCGCGACCCTCGTGAGGATAAGCGGCATAGAAAAGAGAGCAATTCAGTGTGCAGTAAATTCTGATCAAGAACAAAATATTGAAATATTTCTGTCCATTATGAGCTGTCCAGCTCATTTTTTCCATCCATTATGATCCCCAGAAATATACTGTACTTTCATTCACCCGTTCAGCGTCGACACCATCGATTTGTATTGCTCGTACTTGTCTTTTCTTCTAATACCAAATAGCATTATTTTTGTTTGTCATCTGTGACCTTTATAATGATCGCTGCTGTGCTTCCGCGGGGACAAAAGGCAGCAGTATCATCCGCAAATAATACCTAGCTACCTTTAAGTAACTTTACAGTCAGTAATACACAAGTTGAACAGTTTTGGTCACAGTATTGACCCCTCGGGTACTCCACACTAGGATTGGACGATATGGACCTGAGCATATATCATGACATGACATTCTAAAATTTCAATCAGAGTCTTGTATAAAAAGCTACAAAGCTTAAGCCATAACATGAAATACACTTGTCTGAAATTGTAAAGCACATTTATTTATTGGTGACAAACTGGCTAACTTTTCAAACTGTAATGCCTGTAATGTGTTTGTGATGAAGGAAGATGTAGTCACCCATGCAATTCCACCTGCATATGTGTACACGTGTGCATGCATTAAAATTTCCCTTCAATGCGGAACCTCTTGAACGATAGACAGCCACAAGCCTTTTCACTTCCTGGTTGCTGCAGAGGCTCTTTGACAAGGCAAAGATGCATGCTGAGCACTTTTTCATTCATTTATTTTGTACTGCTCGTTCTCATGAGGGTCACGGGGGTGCTGGAGCCTATCCCAGCTGTCTTGGGGTGAGAGGCGGGGTACACCCTGGACTGGTGGCCAGCCAATCACAGGGCACATATAGACAAACAACCATTCACACTCACATTCATACCTATGGACAATTTGGAGTGGCCAATTAACCTAGCATGTTTTTGGAATGTGGGAGGAAACCATAGTCCCAGGAAAAAAACCCACGCATGCACGGGGAGAACACACAGAGATGCGAGGGGGTAGAGTCGAACCCGGGTCTCCTTGCTGTGTGGCCTGCACGCTAACCACTCGACCGCTGTGCAGCCCCAATCCGAGCACTGATAAAATGCATTTCTGTCACCTACTGGCCACTTTTACACTAAACATGCTGTCTTCTATTGTGCAGTTGTGTCATCACCTTTTTGCCTCTCAAGCAAAAAAAAACAAAAACATAAAAGACATCTTTGGAAACGAGCGGTCCGGTTGGGGAAAAAAACTGTCTTAGAATGAGTTAATCAATGAAATATTTTTGTAGTTTGAGCATAGAAAATGACCATTTAATTACAGTTTTCAACATTAGAGCACCACAGACAACAAATAACACCCCTATAGTCACCTTTACACTCCCATTACCCAATATAGTGGGCATAATAAGAGACACGTGAGCCTACTTCTTGGTGCCTTCATCAGCCTAACATTACTGACACCTAGAAACCATTGTAGAATACTACTCTACTGTCACTGTTTAAGGAGAGACTCATGGTACACTTGAATTGCTTGATTAACAAGCGGCGAATACATGCAGTGAACATTCACACAGGAGCTGTTGTCAGCCACTCTCCACACTGCTAACGTGCTGCTAGCACTCACAGGGTAACCGCTGTAGCCACACACACGTCACTTCCCAGCATAGACATTGAAGGGTTGCCAACGTACGCAAAAATGAATAAGGGACAACTTGTTGGCAGGGCCGACCGTTTGTTTCTTTCTGCTCTGAGATAGATAGTTCGATATTTTTGAGCCTCTTGTCTTGTTGCAATTCTGACGCCATGAGTAATGTAACGGCCATGAGTAATGTAACGGCCATGAGTAATGTAACGTCAGTCTAATGAGTCATGTGGCTGTTTTGGCTACACCACTCCAAACAACGTAGTTACAACATCACTCAAAACGGAATCAATAGAATTGAAGACAGATTTTTGATTTAACAGTACCTGAAGAAAAAAACACTAACAAGTTTAAAAAAAAGTTGATCGGGCCTCAACAGTATCACCTGTATCACCATGTATTAGAGAATAGACGCACAAGTGGACACCCAGCGGTCAAGGAATGATAGTCATATCAATGGATGAATAGAATGGTGAACAAATGTTCACACTTGGCTTTAACAGTTCAGCTGCAAAGTCATTATCATGTTCACTTTGACAGTGATAATGACTTTGAGCCATTAATAATGAGTGTTAAACTTGCTCAGGTTTTAATTAGTGTTATCACCGCGTGAAGGATAATTGCTGCTAAACGAAATATTCATCTAAGGCTGGCAGATGATGGCAAAGGCGAGGGTCGCATAACAGATCACAAAACCACAAACCATTACAAACAATAATATCAACCAGAATTCTATTAAATACAAATATAAAAAAGTGCTATACACAAAAACATTGCATCACTGAAATATGAGCAAAAGCGAAAATAACATTTAAGAAAATCTGACTGACGTTTAGCTTATTCAGGGCTGAGCACCGGCGCTCCTTAAGGCAAAAAATAAGGAACACAAAAAAATGATGAAATATTGCAGCTTTATTATTAATACTAAATGTACACAGTAACCCATATGCACTACATATAAACACAGTGCCATCAGAAGGCCTACATCTCCCTGGGACTGGGGCCCACAAAGGGGCCCACATAAAGGGGACCTATTATGCAAATTATTCGTCTCTTTGTATCAAGTTGTGTACTCCTACAGAGCAGATACACACAATTACACACAATAACCAGTTCAGAAATCTTTCTAGGTATTCCTGCTGGATTTCATGCTTTCTGCAAAAACCAGTTTAGTTTCCAGTTTAGTCCACCCACTGCCCGCCTCCAGGCACACCCACTCTGTTGTGGTTGGTCATACTCGCAAGCGCTCAGGAGGACTTTGGGTGTTGTGCCGCTAGCTGCCAAAGCCAACTTGATCAACGGCTTAAGCATTTTAGCATTAGGTTTTCGACAGTATCGGTAACATCAAATGCGGATCTCTTCTGACTCTTCAACACGACCAATCTGCAACATTCCAAATGGCCGGTGTTAGAACGCCCTCTGACACCGAGCGTTCAGAGCCATCCCAAACTTCTTTTAGCGCTCACTTTGTAAATCTCATTTTGTGACACTTTGGCATGGTTAAAACACAAGAATACAACATTGCCGCACCAATCTAAGCTTTTCAAAGAGCCACACCGGTGAGACATGTTTTGCAGGGTGCAAAACTTCTATCACTCTTACAAGGACTGAAAGTCCCACACACGGCAGACATGCTTGTTCTGGATGCTGCAACGGGGTGGGAACTGATTGGCAGATATCCGCCGATGTCGATACCGTCCTTTTTCACCGATATCGGCCGATACCGATCTGTGGCAGATCGATTGGAGCACCCCGAGTTTAGAATATACTGAGGGTAAGAGAAAATGAGTCGCAGGCAGCAACACCACCCCTGCCTGGGAAAATCTGTATAGGGACCTGACACTTTTAAGTTGCCAAACGACAGCTTCAAAACATTCAGGGTCAAGATCCATGTGGCCCACCATAATTCAATTTGGACTTCCAAAGGATTGTTGGCTCGCACTCACAAACAAATACCAACAAAAAAGTCTGGGACAGTAACTTGTCATTACAACTCGGTACAGTAGATGACAAAAAAGTGGTGGTCGATTCCCTGTACTGCTAGTGTCAGAGCTTGATCCGCATTGCTGGCAATAGGTCCGACCCATTTCCAGTGAGGGTTGAACTCCACCAAGGCTGCCCTTTGTCAAAGATGCTGTTGCACTGTAAGTATATCTTCACCGCTTTAATGTAAGGAGTGTTTTACAATGCCCGTAGATGACATGCAGATTGTTTGACAATGGGAAGCATGTTTATTTTGGTACCCAACTACCAGTCTTCAAAATAAGAGCGTTTACGAGTTGTAGCAATGTTTGTAGCAATGTGTGCTAAAAGCTTAGCCAGCTTGTTACCAATATATAAATGCATTTCAACTTCAGACAAGTGTATTTCATTATATGGCTTAAGGCTGGTAGCTTTTATGCAAGACTTATGCTGAATTTAAATATTACATACATACATACATACATACATCCCAAACATATCGTGATAAATGGCGAGGTCCATATCGCCCGACCCTAATTTGAACAACGATGACCAATGAATGGGAATAAAATAGATACTTCTTACCTCTCCTCTCTTGGTCATATTGTCTCCTGGTGCTGTGATCACTCAGGATTCTCCAGGCCGCATCAATTTCAAGAAACATCCTCATACCAGACTCTGCTTCTGCATCACACACATCTCCAAGACGATCTGGGTGGCACTGTTCAAACCAACAATGGGAGAATACGACTCATAGGCGGGGGGGAAAAGGGACAATATGCCCATAAGCAACACAGGTTTGCAATACATTTTACACTGTGTGTGTGTGTGTGTGTGTGTACGCACGCACGAAAAGCCCTCCCATTTCCCACAATATAAACAGTTCAAGTGAGGCACATCCACGGAGACAAATGTACGCCTGACCATCGTGAGACAAGTTCCTTCTACCCTACCGGACCCCACACACCACACCTCCTGGCCCCGCCCTCAAGGTGCACTTAACTGCTTTTAAACACATCACCTTCTGTGACATATGTAAACGGTTAAAAATGAATGCATCAAATGACAGTGGTGTTCTACCATTGGCCTTTTTTTCTGGCAGGGGTTTCACTTGTCAAATGTTGCTTTCGGGGAACAAGCCATGTATTTAGGGGGAAGTACTCATACTAAATGTGTGTGTAGGCGTAAAAGCTGAAAATGACGTACGTCAAAAAATATTCCGATTTATAAAACCCTACGTACGCACAACTGCACGCAATTAGCACGCAGTAGCATAACAAGAGGAAGATGAGCGAGTCTGCTGTCGACAGCGTCATTGGAACGGGGGGCACCGTGGTAGAACTAAAAAAATATGAAATATGAAAAATGTCAAGGCACACAATCTCCATTTTTTGTGAGCATGTTTGTAAATTATTCCTAATTAATTTCGTTTAAAGGTGGAAGCACTGACTCCAAACGAGGATGATGTTATGTTGAAAATGATTGCTGTAATTCCAGACAGATAGTTGAAACACGTATTTAACTTCATAACATTAACACTAAGGATCGACCGATACATCGGCCAGCCGATATATCGGGCCGATATTTGTGTATACGTATATATATACAACAAGAACTCAAGAAGAAGTTCTTGAAGAAGCAAAAGCAGTATTGGCCAAAAATATCGGCCCAAGCAAAATCGGCCATCGGCTAAGGGTGATGGAAAAAAAACGGTCAGGATAACACATTTTGCTGGTTAATAATTAATTATCGACAAAATTTAGATCATTTCAAGATAAAAAAAAAAACATACATCATGAAGATTGTCATTCAAAGATTGAGTCATGTCATCATTCTCTCATGTCACATTTGAGCCACTAGATGGTACTCAAGTGTAGTGTACATACGGGAGACATACCATATTAGCTATCAATTCCTCCTCCTGGTGTTCATAGGTGGATACAAACAGAAATACACTACCAATGTATAATGCAGAATATTAACCAACTACTATGTGAGCTCCGACCATGTTCTTTCCTACATGCACACACGGTTACGTAGAGTATTGTTAAACTATCGTAGAAGATCACATTGGAGTCGTGTAAAATAATGGACTGCACGACTTGCATGAGTTTAGATCAGGGGTGCTCACACTTTTTCAGCATGCGAGCTACTTTGAAAATGACCGAGTCAAAATGATCTACCCACTACAAAAATGCAAAACATCTATTTATTTTCAAATGTATTGAGGATTATTTGTACGTACAATGTATGTTGATGTACCTTACATAACCAAATGAGCCAATATTGCAAAACACACATAATTAACTATTAACATTTTTTGTAATTACCTGAGTTTACTTTGATGACTTGCACTGAATTGAACCAGCCAGGGATGCATAGTCCGGACAGTAGCTGCTGATAGCCAGCCTCAAACACACTTCCAAATGTTTATCAGTCATGGATAATATCCGTATCATAATATCCGTATAATATTCCATATCCGTATGGAAGTGATATGTTTTTTGCCTTTTTACTTGGTCCAGTTTTTGCCTTTTTACTTGGTCCAGCTCCTTCACTCATTTTAGTGACCATAAACTTTAGCGAGGGCTTAAAATCTCGCAATTCGCCGACTAGCTTAGCACTTTGCATCGTTGTTTACGCATGAGCGGTGACCTAAAGGTCAAAATTCAGTTGTCATCTGACTGGTTGTCCTGTATGTCAATCAAGTAACGGGGATGGATGATAGGCTGACATCGTAAGTTCTGCTGCACTTAGAGACGTTGTTTGATTCGATTGGTCGCCCGAAGGGCAACATTCAGTTGTCATCTGAATGGCTGCCCTGTATATCAATCAAGTGACGGCATTGATGCTGGGATGATATTTTTTTAATGTCACGCCGCGATCGACCAGTACCACCTCCGCGATCAACCGGTAGATCGTAATCGACTTAATGAGCACCCCTGGTTTAGATGGTAGCCATAATTTTACATCATAATATGCGCTTGAATACAACACTGGGCACAGTGTACCACAGAGAGTGATATGTCAATTTATCGAGGGCTCATAATTACGATTATTTTTTAAATTTTTATACCATTTGATAAATCCATACATCCATTACATGATAGGCCTACTCGTGGGCAACATTGGTGAAGGGGCCATCTATCAATATAGGTAGGTGGAGGTGATCATCAAACAGAATGACATACTTTCTCACAGTGCAACAAAGCAAAAACAGCACATCCAGAGCAAGTAAACACGTCACATCAATCAACCACTACAACAACTAAGCGCTAAACATAGCACATGACTTCAAACTGTCATTTCCAAATGCCTGCAAGGTATGCTGGGTAGCTCAGCTGGAACAGCAAAACATTGGGCTGCAAGCTGCCAGCAACAGTTTCTTTTGTTAAAGATTTAAAAAAGGAATTTTGGGGGGAGAAAAGTAAAAAGCTGCTGAAGGGGGTCTGATGTGCCCTGATCTAGCATCTTCAGTTAGCGTCCTCTAGGCAGTGGCCTGTCTGTGCTATACATTTAGTGTGGAATAAGAAGTCTTTTTTGAGACACTCCAGAGAAAGAATCATGTGAAAGTGTCAACATATCATGTCATATTTGCCTGCGTGTTGTGCGTGCTTGAGACAGAGAGAGCAAAAGAGAGAGGCTAGTGCAGGGGTGGGCAAACTACGGCCCGGGGGCCACATGCGGCCCACTAAGCGTTTGAATCCGGCCCGCCAGTTGCTTTCTAACTTTTAACATACATGCTGGCAACATGACTTGCAAGTTGGATGTCTTATTCAGTCCAAAAAATAAAAAATAATAAAAATAAAAATAATATTTTTTTTTTTTTATGTGAAATTCAAGTTTGTTGTTTGATGTGGTCTGGTGTTTAAAGCGTTTGAATCCGGCCCGCCAGTTGCTTTCTAACTTTTAACATACGTACATGCTGGCAACATGACTTGCAAGTCGGATGTCTTATTCAGTAAAAAAAAAAAATAATAATAATAATAAAAATGTAAAATTAAAGTTTGTAGTTTGATGTGGTCTGATGTTTAAAATGCTCTGGAAAAAAGGGATATATGGAACATATTTAAAACATATAGCTAATAATCTGACACGTTTACAGATAAAATTATACAAATAAGTAAATAAATAAAATAAATAATAAATATATAAAAATATAATATAATTGATATGTAATGTAATTAATAATATAATTATAATATATATAATAAATTATATATATAATGTGTAGATTAAATATAATATATAATATAACATAATCAATAAAATTAGACAAATAATTCAAGGTGGACTGTTAGAATTATAAGCAAATACAAATATATACAAATATATATATATACAAATATACATATATACAAATAAATCAAATAAAGAAATAATAAATATATAAAATATAATATAATATATTAAATATAATAATAAATGTTATATATATAATAATAAAATGTATATATATATATATATAATATAATTAATCATTATAATATATAATAAATAAATAAAATTAGACAAATAATTAAAGGTGGACTGTTATAAGTATAAGCGTAAAATAGTGTGTGTTATAAAATATATATTCTGGCCCCCCGCACAGTTTTGTTAACTCAGTGCGGCCCACGAGTCCAAGTTTGCCCACCCCTGGGCTAGTGTTTACCTGCAAGGCGAGCTTCTGATATCTGCGTCTGAGCTCCTGAAATGAATCTGAAGGGTTGGCTCCCAGAACAGCATACAGATCCTTCCCCGCTGCCTCAGACACACCTTCGTAAATTCAAGCACGACAAATCGACATTAACGCAACATGAAAGTATTATGTGTCAAATATGGGATCATTTCCACAGAGCGTCATTTTAGCTGGTGTAGACCGAACCGCAAACATTGAAATCTGGGTGATGTTTTGGCGAAATATGAAAAGGTACGTTACAGAAACTATTCAATCATTGGTAATTCATTCACTGCGGTTTAACAAACATTCGTTAAAAATAATACAGACCTGCACACACGTTGTTGTTGTTGTTGTTGTTGTTAGCCATTGGACATTCCGCCCCTTGACAGCGCAAGTGCAGCTGTTGTGAAGACTCCGGAGGGAAACAAAAGAAAGCCAAAGTTAAGTTCCGTGTGTCACCGGCGTCAAGTGTTGCATATAGTATAAGTATAAATATATATATATCTATATTGGTGATATATAGTATAAATATGGATAGTTCACGTTCAAAGTTCACCATTGCGATTTTGAACTACTTCAAATTTCAGTTAATTTCAAATGTTTTTGTGAAACCATGGCTGCCTTAAACTGTTTATTGACCTAATGGAATTATAGACATTTAGACAACAATTTAGACAACATTGAATATAAAGTTTTTCTTTATTTATGCTTTTCGCCTATGCATGTTTATTTCTTCACACCCTGCAAAAAAACTCCAGAATGAATTAAATCAATTATACAATACCCTAAATTCTGTCACATAAAATGCATTAAGATATTGAATATGGAACAAATATATCAACAATGGACACACATTTTGTTGTGTTTTATTCATCTGTTTCCCCCAGAACTGTTCCTCAAGGAAATGACTTGAATTAAAGGTGACCTATTATGCTTTTTCTGTTTTTCTGACCTATAAATGTTGTGTTCTCATGTTAAACAATGCCAAAGCGTCTTTTTCTAGAACTTTTTCAAACACTGTTCATCTGTAAAATGCATCCAGTAACGGAAGCATAAAGTGGTCATTACTGAAAATGTGTTTGAGGGAATACTTTTTGCCTTTTTTGGCATCAGCTGATATTGGTATAAGGAATGAGTGTTGGACAATATCACCAATATCTGTAATATAATATCATCTGTAATGTTTTTTTTTAATAACACTCCAACACCAAAGCATTCAACTCATTCTAAATATTCAGACTATTTATTTCTGACGGTCCAAACATTCCCATATTACCACATTTTCCAGCCCAAAAAATTACCATTAAAATAAATATTTGGCCACATTTCTCAAAGTATTCCAGCATGAAAACATTGTTGTCGTTTCTCAGTCACTTCAATATATATATTTCAGCTCATTCACGCACCAATTCTACAGAAATCACCTTCTCTAATTAATAGTCAGTGCATTTCCAGAGCACACCTTAGGATTTGAACTCCGGCAGCTTATTCTAATGACGCTCTCCTCACATGCTTTGTTTCATTCACATTCCTCCACAAATTAACTTTTGCAGTTCCCTTCATCCACTAACAAGTGTGAACACCCTGTTCCAAAAGTGTGTGTGTGTGTGTGTGTGTGTGTGTGTGTGTGTGTGTCGGTGCACGTGGCGTGTGTGTACCGAGGCTGAGGTGTAGGGCATGTGTGTCATATGAATTCATGCATGCGCTGAATTAATTCCAAGTGTGTGTGCATTGAAGCGTACATTGGATTAATTGTATGTGCTTGTGCATTCATCTGACGCAAAAGTGTCTGTAAACTTCCAAACTCAACTTTCTAATCAATTTGATTGCTAACAAATCAAATCATTCGTCAATGCGGTCACACAAAAACAGTTGAAAATACCTCCCATGTCAATGAGCCGCCAGGATCTCGGTTGTCAGATATTACAGACAATTTTCAGTTGGATGATCTCATCACACCAACAACACAAAACAATATTGCCAATGATACATTCTTTAATACATAGAACTCCATGCATTATGCTATCGTGCTGGGTGTTAGCATGCTAACATTAGCATTCTAGCATTTTTAACAATTTTGGCAGGGCTGCGCCAAAAGGCAAAAGCAGCGCAGCACGACGCACCCACGCTCCCGTACTTCCCACCAGCGCAAGTACCTGATTGCCTTGAAATGCGCATGGCCCACTGGACTGCACATCAGAGGCCACCTGTAAAAAAATATAAAGCTGCCAAGGACTCACCCGCCCATGCTGGTTGCCACCCCCCCCCACCCCCTAACTGCCTTCATCCTGAGGTACTGGTGCGGGCTCACGCTTCTAAGACCGCCTGTCACCAAGGGGCAAGGCGGACTGCCTTCCATCTTGTCCAGCGCCTCTGGTGGCCAACCTGTTCCATCTGTGCCAGGCGTGAATCCTCCCACCAGGCTTGCAGGATTGCTAAGGCCCCTTGGACTCGTAAAGCTTTCCACCTTGTGACTGGATTGCCTCCATCAAGAGGCTTTACCGATGTCCGTACCATCGTGGACAGGTTTTCACACACTTTATTCCCCTCTGTAAGCCCCTTGTTGGAAACAGACAAGCTAACGGTCCAGCATGTGATTCATCCACATGGGATTCCACAGACACAGGCCGGCAATTTTCTTCAGCCACGTGGACGGCTTTCTGGAAGTCCAATGGACAGTCTGAGCGGGAAAACCAGGATTTGGGGCGGCCCTAAGGTGCCCTTCATCCTGGTCCATCGACCTTCCATGGGTGGAGTACCCCCACAACACCCTTGTCTGCTCCTCGACAGACCTCTTCCCTTTTCACAGAGTACACGGCTTCCAACCCAACATTTTTCCCTCCCAGGTTCCTTGAATAGCAGATTGTTTGAATCAGACTTGACAGACAGACAAGAATATCCAACTATTGTTTCTATTTGCATTTCTGTTTTAGACCAGGGTCACCAACCTTTTTGAAACCGAGAGTTACTTCTTGGTGAATGCCAAGGGCTACCAGGTTGATACACACTTCTCAAATAGCCAATTTGCATTTAACTATATGTTATTGTGAATAATTCATGATATTCATCTACCCTACTGCAATGCTTATAAAGCTAGCACTTAGCAACATAAACAAATGCACGCCAACATAACATCTCAGCTATAAGCTAGTACACTAAACACGCTGAAATAGCATGCTAACAATAGCATGAATTAGTGGCAATGGCTAACTGCTAACTTCTGTGTGGTATTTGGTACGTTTAAGTTAGTGTTTTAATTTTATTTTAATTATTATAATATTTTATTATTTTTTTAAATATTTAAATATAAATATAAAATAATAAATAATAATAGCAGATTGCATGACAATTTTACAGATACAATAATACCAGGTGGACTGTTACGTGTAAAATATATAGTCTGCCCCCCCCCCCCCCCCCCCCCCCCGGAAATATTGTTATATCAATGCGGCCCGTGAGTCAAAAAGTTTGCCCACCCCTGGGCTAGCATAACGTAGTCCTAGCATAGAAGTGTTTCAAATGTACTTCTTCCCTGAGATCATATTTCTCCTCTCTTGTAGAGAAGTATTGGATGACATTTTTAGCTAATTGCTTATTTTTAGCCTTATGCATTATTTTAGCTGTTTGAAGATGAACTATATCAGCAAGTTGAAGTATTTGTCATTTTACAAATAAGGAGTTAGTATGTTCTCTGTAGGCGGCATTATGAATTATCCTTACTGACCTTTTTTGCAGTACATTTAGCGAGTGAAGATTGCTTTTATAGTTATTAGCCCATATTTCCACACAATAAGTAAGATATGGTAGAACCAGAGAGCAATAAAGAGTGTGGAGTGATTTCTGATTGAGAACAAATTTTGCTTTGTTCAATACTGAAATATTTCTGTCCACCTTATGTTGTATATTTGTAATATGAGATTTCCAGCTCATATTTTCATCTATTATGATCCCCAGAAATGTATTTTCGTTCACCCTTTCAATGTCCACACCGTCTATTTGTATTTGCTGGTGCGTGTCCTTTCTGCTGTTAGCAAACAGCATGATTTTAGTTTTACTTAGGTTCAAGGACAATCTATTATCATCAAAGCATCTTTTTAGTGGGACCATTTCTTCTCTGACCTTCTAATGATTTTGTCTGTATTCCCTCCAGAACAAAAAGCAGTGGTATCATCTGCAAATAATACCAGTTTTAAGTCTTTTGTAACTTTGGAGATATCATTGATGTACAAGTTGAACAGTTTTGGCCCCAGTATTGACCCCTGTTCATAATTATATTTAATTAGCTTTTGGTTCAGCCATCGATGAGGTTTATTCATTCATTCATTTTCTACCGCTTTTTCCTCACGAGGGTTGCGGGGGATGCTGGAGTCTATCCCAGCTGTCTTGGGGGAGAGGCGGGGTACACCCTGGACTGGTGGCCAGCCAATCACAGGGCACATATAGACAAACAACCATTCCCGGAGTACCCAGAGAAAACCCACGCATGCACGGGGAGAACATGCAAACTCCACACAGAGATGGCCGAGGGTGGGATTGAACCCTGGTCTCCTAGCTGTGAGGTCTGCGCGCTAACCACTCGACCGACGTGCCACCTATATATATTATTATATATATTAATATAAAAACAAACCAAAAAAAAGGCAAAAATATAAACAGTCAGAACCAATTTTACAAGAATTAAGTCAAAAGGTAAGGAAAAAGTTATAATTTTACAAAAGCTTATCCTCACTAGGGTTGGGGGCGTGCTGGAGCCTATCCCAGCTGTCTTCGGGTGAGAGGCGGGGTACACCCTGGACTGGTGGCCAGCCAATCACAGGGCACATATAGACAAACAACCATTCACACTCACATTCATACCTATGGACAATTTGGAGTGGCTAATTAACCTAACATGTTTTTGTGCTAACCACTAGACCACCGTGCCGCCCATCGATGAGGTTATGATTCATTCAATGAAATGTTCATTGGTGGCTTTATGAAAAAAAACATTGGTCAATTTATTCGTAATTATTGTTAAATTACCATAAAGCTGAAATATTGTGTAATGGAGAAATGAGAGCAGATCTGACAAATGACAGCTTTGGGGAAGGAAGACCAGTGACCTCGTTCAAACCGGCTCGGATCAGCCTTGCAAATGTTGGCGATGATGTTTGCTTTCCAGACAAAAGCAGCTTGTCTGTTGTCTCAGAATAATAGTAATAGTAATAGTAATAGTAACAGTAATAGTAATAGTAATAGTAATAGTAATAGTAATAGTAATAGTAATAGTAATAGTAATAGTAATAGTAATAGTAATAGTAATAGTAATAGTAATAGTAATAGTAATAGTAATAGTAATAATGGACAGCAAGACATCATTGCTTCAAAAATTGGTTTGAGCACAGACCTAAAACCTTGCTTCCTAATGCACAAGACTAGAATAATAATAATATATAATATAATAAATTGACACACAAAGACTGCGGATTTCAGAAAATAACAGATGAAATGATACAGCACTCTACAAGCAATGATGTCTGTAAAATTAAATCATTAAAAATTAAAAATTACAAAATTTTTAACTATAATGATGAAAATGGTAATATTAATGATGATTATAATGATGGTAATATTAATGATGATTATAATGATGGTAATAATGATAAAGATTATAACAATAATGATAATAATAATAATAATATTACAATGATAATAATAACAGGGGAAACAAGACAGTGGCATGAACATGATTAACCCTTGTATTATGTTACGGGTCAGTTTGACCCGTTTCAGTTTTTGTGTTGACCAAAGTACTGGTTATCCTTTCTTTTTCTTCATGAAATTTTGTGACTTTTCCTCATCTAGGGTCATGAATACAAAAACTGAAACGGGTCAAATTGACCCGTAACAAAATACAAGGTTAACTAGCATGATTTGTTAACAAATCATGCTAGTTATGCTAGCATGATAACAAATCATGCTAGTTATGCTAGCATCATGCTAGTTATGCTAGCATGATTTGTTATGCTAGCATTAGCATTTGTTATGCTAGTTATGCTAGCATGATAACAAATCATGCTAGTTATGCTAGCATGATAACAAATCATGCTAGTTATGCTAGCATCATGCTAGTTATGCTAGCATGATTTGTTATGCTAGCATTAGCATTTGTTATGCTAGTTATGCTAGCATGATAACAAATCATGCTAGTTATGCTAGCATGATTTGTTAACAAATCATGCTAGTTATGCTAGCATGATAACAAATCATGCTAGTTATGCTAGCATCATGCTAGTTATGCTAGCATGATTTGTTATGCTAGCATTAGCATTTGTTATGCTAGTTATGCTAGCATGATAACAAATCATGCTAGTTATGCTAGCATCATGCTAGTTATGCTAGCATGATTTGTTATGCTAGCATTAGCATTTGTTATGCTAGTTATGCTAGCATGATAACAAATCATGCTAGTTATGCTAGCATGATTTGTTAACAAATCATGCTAGTTAACCTTGTATTATGTTACGGGTCAATTTGACCCATTTCAGTTTTTGTGTTCATGACCCTAGATGAGGAAAAGTCCCAAAATTTCATGAAGAAAAAGAAAGGATAACCAGTACTTTGGTCAACACAAAAACTGAAACGGGTCAAATTGACCCGTAACATAATACAAGGGTTATATCCTGCAAAAAGGGGTAGGCATTTATAAGCTTTTGCTTCAGCCTACTCCTTTTGGGCTTGGGATCAGGTAGTTGAATACAAATGTAAATAATGGAAAGTTATATTTTGATTAATGTAAGAAATGCACTGTAATGTTTCACATATTTGCCCAAATAAAGGGAACAAAAAAAAAAAAAATCTGAGGCATCGTCACACAGCCCAATGTACTCAAGTCAAGTGAAATGACTTGGAAGCCACCAGTTGTCTTCACGACCCAACATGTAGTGCAGCTTGTGTGTGTGTTTTATTCTGTTTGCCTGACTGGCTGCATGTTGTCTTGACAAGGCTTTTTGTCCTCTTCAATGAAAGCCCCTGGGCACACACACACACACACACACACACACACACACACACACACACACACACACACATCAGCATGCCACAGCAGGAGGTAAGAGAAAGCCATTTAGCTAATGAGCTTTTTTGACCCACTCACCCACTAAATGTCTGGAGCGTTTGGCTCCTGACATGCAAAATGTCCTAAGTATCTTATTGACGACATGACAATGAGTGTACAGGTGGGCCAGATCGTCCCGAGATGCCAGAAACCTGCTGCTTTCTGCGTGACACATTTAAGGCCAAAATGATGTCAAATGATCGGGTGTTTAGTGTTGTTGCTTCGGTGGTAAGCAAACTTTTTGACTCGCGGGCCGCATTGATATGACAAAATTTGGGGGGGCAGACTATATATTTAACACGTAACAGTCCACCTGGTATTATTGTATCTGTAAAATTGTCATGCAATTTGCTATTATTATTTATTATTTTATATTTATATTTAAATATTTTAAAAATAATAAAATATTATAATAATTATAATAAAATTAAAATAATAATTATTATATTATTATTATGTAAAATATGCAAATATAACAATAATATTATATATAATTAATATAATAATTAGCATTAATATAATAATAATAATAATAATAATAACAATCATAATAGTTCTAGGGCGGCACGGTGGTCTAGGGGTTAGCGCACAGACCTCACAGCTAGGAGACCAGGGTTCAATTCCACCCTCGGACATCTCTGTGTGGAGTTTGCATGTTCTCCCCGTGCATGCGTGGGTTTTCTCCGGGTACTCCGGTTTCCTCCCACATTCCAAAAACATGCTAGGTTAATTGGCCACTCCAAATTGTCCATAGGTATGAATGTGAGTGTGAATGGTTGTTTGTCTATATGTGCCCTGTGATTGGCTGGCGACCGGTCTAGGAAAAAGCGGTAGAAAATGAATGAATGAATGAATAATAGTTCTAATAATAATTATAATACAATAATAATAATAATTATTATTATTATTATTATGTGCTTGTGTCCCTTTTTTCAGGAGCACTTTGTAAACAACAGACCATGTCAAACAACGAAATTGATACAACCATCAAAAGGTTGGCTCAGGCCATGATGCCAGCTTGTATGTTGACTTTAAATGAAATACTTTGGAAAGATTGGGCGGGCCGTATTCAAACACTTGGCGGGCCGGATGTGGCCCCCGGGCCGTAGTTTGCCCACCCCTGGTATATGCCAAGTCCAAGTGCAGGTTCAAGTCTTCCATTAACTACAAGAAGGTGCAGTTATTCATAGTACTGTATTTTCTGGACTATAAGTCGCTCCGGAGTATAAGTCGTACAAGGCCAAAAATGCATCATTAGGTAGAAAAAAACATACATAAGTCGCACAATTACTGTTTTCAGCTGCAAATTTCACGACTCGCAGCTTGTAGTCGTCAGAATATGATTTTCTTTTGGGGGGCATTTGTGTTGTGTCGTTCTCAGTTGTCTTTGTAAGCTAACGTCTACTGTTTAAATATTGAATTGTTAAGGAGTTGGAGGTATCGGTGTGAAAGTCTACAGTGCCCTCTTGTGGCTGTCTGTGAAATTTAATATATTCTTTATTTTCTGGACTATAAGTCGCTCCGGAGTATAAGTCGCACAAGGCCAAAAATGCATAATTAGGTAGAAAAAAACATACATAAGTCGCACTGGAGTATAAGTCACATTTTTTGCGGGTTTATTTATAAACTTTATTTTTGTTTATAACTACTTGACCAAAACAGACATTACGTCATCTTGGAAGGCAAGTTCTAACAATAAAAGAATAGAGAACAGGCTGAATAGATGTAAGATATGCTAACACAATGCTTATTCAGCTACACAAAAAATAAACATGAACACAAAAGGTGTCCAGTGTTTATGGAACATAAACACTTTTTTCATTTCTAAGTCGCTCTGGAGTATAAGTCGCAGGAACAGCCAACCTATGAAAAAAATGTTGACTTATAGTCCGGAAAATACGGTATATATTTTCATTTCTAAGTCGCTCTGGAGTATAAGTCACAGGAACAGCCAACCTATGAAAAAACATGTGACCTATAGTCCGGAAAATCCGGTATTCCTTAGCACGAATGGAGAAGGTTTTGTTAACTAAGACTGAGAAGCAGCAGCTCCGGGAAGACGGCTTGGCGGAGGGTCGCCGGGCTCCTGTTGTACTGGAAAGCAAGGATGGCTGAGTCATTGCCAGACCCGGTCCAGACCCAGTCCAGACCCGGTGGGCTGCCCTGAGAAGGGCCTGGACTGCATACATGCAGTGTTGTCAGGATCCCTTGGGGGAAGGCTGGGAAGGCTGGGAAGGCTGGGAAGACCAGCCCAGCGATGTAGTCCATAACCCTCCGGGGGGTCGGCCGGGACATCGGGACCCCAGCTGCTGGTCATGCGGTACAAGCGAGCTCGAGGCCATTTGCCACGTCAAATTGCGGGACAATGCGTAGGCAAAGTTTCGTTTTCGGTCTGAATAGCCCACGTTAGGACGGATGTTGGAAAAATTGATGGATGCCTTAAATTCCTTTTAATGGGTTCAAGTATTTGCTCATGGGCTGCATGTATTCTGAATGTCCTTGACCCTTTGAATGCGTTGTTTTGCAAAGGAAATCGCATTGGCTTCAATGGAAATTGTTGGGCTGGAAAATACAAAATTCCAGGAAAACCAATACTTTGGGAATGTCAAAAATAGATTTTCTAATGAGTATTTCGGTATTTCGGTGTTGGCATATATTGTGAAAATAGTGTAAAATGTTGATTTGAGGGATGTGTAAACTAGACATCCTGATATCCTGTTGAGATATCCAACTAATCCTGAATATCCTCAATGAACGGAAGATTTGATGCTGGGATTAATGATTCCCTGAACGGACTGAACATTTGAATGTCGGAATGGTGCATTGATCCAATACAAATATTTATGGTTAAGTGAAAACACTGAAAATACTGCAATAAAAATGGCGTATATGAAAGACAAAGAGGTACTGCAGTTGTTACTTATGGATCGGAGTCGTACCGCCAACTGCGCTTCCAACGGCAGCAGAGAGACAGAAGCTAGAAAGTTGCAAATGGACTGTGAGACGCTGGTATTGATCAGTCGCACAGACAAAGAGGTGAGATGCGGCACCGTGGCCTGACAGTGCAAGTGATCGAAAACTAATTCCCCTCCATCGTAATCATCTTCATCACAGCCGTAACCGTCCTATATCGCCGACACAGACGGCCAAGGTCCAGCCACAATGTCGATGCCGCTAGCAATTTTTTAAATGTATCCCCATTCCAGCTAGTTTTTCTGTCACACACTAAATTATTCCTATCAATGTTTTGGAATAGAGTCATTACTGTTTTTATTCTTCTGTGTCTTCTCTTCTGGTACTTTCCTTTCCTTCCATCACACAGCATTTTCATTCACTGCCCTGAACTGCTAATGCATCCAAAAACTAGGACTAATTGTGTTCATCGGAAAAGAATAATACCAGAAACACACAAAATATTCCGACCAACACTTCCGGTCAAAAGTTTTACAACACCACCAATTTTCCAGTCAAAAGTCGATATTATATTTTGCGCTGTCAAAATCAACGTGTTAATGACGCGTTAACGAAAGTTTCCTTGAACCCCGAGATGCATAAGTGGGTCAAAAATGACCCGGTCGGGTTGTTGAAATATTGAAATATCTTTGTAATGAAAAGTTTTTATCATTTCATATTCCAGGTATTCCTCAAAAAACATGCTTTTGATATCATGCCGTTCATATTTTTAACTTACCTTTTATACATTTTAAGACATTTTTGTTTTTATGTTACTACCCCAACCTTCCATAAGTGGGTCAAAAATGACCCGGTCGGGTTGTTGAAATATTGAAATATCTTTGTAATGAAAAGTTTTTATCATTTCATATTCCAGGTATTCCTCAAAAAACATGCTTTTGATATCATGCCGTTCATATTTTTAACTTACCTTTTATACATTTTAAGACATTTTTGTTTTTGTGTTACTACCCCAACCTTCCATAAGTGGGTCAAAAATGACCCGGTCAGGTTGTTTTCTTGAAATATCCTTGTAATGATATTTTTTTAAATCATTTTCCAGGTATTCCTCTAAAAACGCGTTTTTGATATCATGCCATTCACATTTTTAAATTACCTTTTATACATTTTAAGACATTTT
This sequence comes from Doryrhamphus excisus, assembly GCF_030265055.1. NCBI lineage: Eukaryota > Metazoa > Chordata > Actinopteri > Syngnathiformes > Syngnathidae > Doryrhamphus > Doryrhamphus excisus. The sequence goes on along the minus strand of NC_080476.1, from coordinate 913,230 downwards.
AGTTTTTGTGTTACTACCCCAACCTTCCATAAGTGGGTCAAAAATGACCCGGTTAGGTTGTTTTCTTGAAATATCTTCGTAATGAAAAACTTTCATCATTTCATATTCCAGGTATTCCTCAAAAAACATGTTTTTGATATCATGCCGTTCACATTTTTAACTTACCTTTTATACATTTTAAGACATTTTTGTTTTTATGTTACTACCCCAACCTTCCATAAGTGGGTCAAAAATGACCCGGTCAGGTTGTTTTCTTGAAATATCCTTGTAATGATATTTTTTAAAATCATTTTCCAGGTATTCCTCTAAAAACGCGTTTTTGATATCATGCCATTCACATTTTTAAATTACCTTTTATACATTTTAAGACATTTTAGTTTTTGTGTTACTACCCCAACCTTCCATAAGTGGGTCAAAAATGACCCGGTCAGGTTGTTTTCTTGAAATATCTTCGTAATGAAAAATTTTCATCATTTCATATTCCAGGTATTCCTCAAAAAACATGTTTTTGATATCATGCCGTTCATATTTTCAACTTAACTTTTATACATTTTAAGACATTTTTGTTTTTATGTTACTACCCCAACCTTCCATAAGTGGGTCAAAAACGACCCGGTCAGGTTGTTTTCTTGAAATATCTTCGTAATGAAAAATTTTTATCATTTCATATTCTAGGTATTCCTCAAAAAACATGTTTTTGATATCATGCCGTTCACATTTTTAACTTACCTTTTATACATTTTAAGACATTTTTGTTTTTGTGTTACTACCCCAACCTTCCATAAGTGGGTCAAAAATGACCCGGTCAGGTTGTTTTCTTGAAATATCCTTGTAATGATATTTTTTTAAATCATTTTCCAGGTATTCCTCTAAAAACGCGTTTTTGATATCATGCCATTCACATTTTTAACTTACCTTTTATACATTTTAAGAAGTTTTTGTTCTTATGTTACTACCCCAACCTTCCATGAGTTGGTCAAAAATGACCCGCATGCATTTTCTATTGAATCCAATAGGAACCTTTGATTCTTATCAACTTTGGCTGTCAAGAATAAATGATCCTAAATATAATACTAAATATCATACAAGTGATTATTCCTAACCAAAATGGCAAAATTGGCATAAAAAGGCATTGATTCTAGTATGGGTGATTTTTGACCCACTTATGGAAGAGTGTAGGGTCCAGTCACTCGGGCATCTAAGGGTTAACGGAAATGTTGCAAATGTTTTGATGCGCCATTAAAGTGAGCTCCTCCTGTTTGACCCTCGGCCCCCACCGTAGTTTGGTTGGAGCACGGTAACTCTGTAGCCACAAGCTGGAACAAATATTGCTGGGAAATGGAAAAAGAAAAGAGTATTTAGATTGGTAAAGTTCGTTTCAAAGCCCTGGTAGATGGCTCTTGTAGCAAGACCAAGGTTATTTGTATCTACTGTGGCTGTGTTTGACTTATCCTGGATTCCGTGGCCTGCCAGAGACTGGAGCAGTGCAGGTATAGCACAGGGGTTATGTGGTCCTGCGTTTGGTCCCTCTGAGGTGATGAAGGGAGGACCCATCTGAAGTGAGTTACGGTAGTCCAGCTGATGTAACAAAAGGATGACTTCCTTGACTTAGACGCTTTAGATCAGGGGTCTCAAACTCAATTTACTTGGGGGCCCCTGGAGCTAGGGTCTGGGTGAGACTGGGCCGCATCAGGTTTTCAAAAAAAAAAAAAAAAATGCATTTATTAAAAACAGAAAAATGAATAAAGTTTGCTTTGGTTTCGATTTTCTACAATAAAAGCTCTGATAAAACATTCCACTGTTCTCAAATATCTTACTTTTTATTTTTCTACACAAAATAAGATGAAAAATAAATAAACAAATCAAGAATAAAGAAAATCAATCAGTAATAAATATAATAATAATAATAATAAAAGGGCAAATAATAACAAGTTAAGAAAGCACATATAGTTGGTGGGTAGACAAATGATTTTTTTCAGATGAAAATGAACAAAGCATTATTAGAGCCCTGTAGACATGACAAAACACGACTATAGTCACATTTATACTCTTTTTATTTACAACATATTGCGCAACTGCAGGGTCTTGAGACACATGCTAACTCGCAAACTAGAGAGCTAGCCACCTAAACGGTAGCCTTCAAGTTATTTCCTTTCTACTTAAATAGCCAAAAACTTACCACTTCCACACGGATAGGGAGGATAACTATGAACAGTTATTTAACCTTTAACATGAACATGAATCAAACGTAATATTTTTTTCTGGGTACATGATACCATACAGCATCCATATCAAACTTGCGCGGGCCGCACCAACATTAAACTTTCATATCAAGGCGGGGGCCTCAAACTAGTGTCCTGCGGGCCACATTTGGCCGGCGGGCCGCGTGTTTGAGACCACTGAAGCTGGATTTTACAACGTGTCCAGTTTAAAATGACAGTCCATAATAAAGCATGGAAATATTAAAGATTAGTAATCTTAACGTGTGTGTCAAATGACAAACATCATAGTGAGGATGGATGATGTCCATCATGCATTACATTTGATATACGTACCACAAGAACAAGGCTAACAGTGAGTTATTGTGTCTTATTATTACGTTGACTATATTGGGAATACAAGTTTATTATAGGAGTTATGTTTTAATGGTAATGGTAATGGATTGCATCCCATAATCAGTTCCCTGTTCCACATGTCCAAAAGGAGTAGGAAGAAGCAAAGCTTATTAAATCCTACCCCTCCATCTGGTACTTTTACAATCACTAACTGTTACATTTGTTCACTTCCTGCTTTCCTAATACGGTTTAAGGTATAAAGTTTAAGGTTTTATATCTACAAGACGGCTAATAACGTTCGTGGGATGTCATAAATGGTTTTTCTATGCCACATCTTAGGAGTTGACAAACCTCTTGACAGGCAGGCCACATGAATGACGTACTCGCTCACGGTGCAACGAAATGAAAACACAAAATTCCCGCGCTTAACATCACATCAATCAACTAAGTGGGTGATAAACAACCACTTAAAATTGTCATTTTCAAATTCCCGCAAGGCATGCTGGCTTGAACAATAAAACAATGGCTATCAAGAGTATATTATATTATAAATAGAAGATTCTCTGGTGCAGAAGAAGCCAGATAATGTATATAGAAAGCACGCAACGAATAATCCACACATACATCAGCACCACACGCCTGACATTGGATATTAAATCCACGCATGACTTCATGGTTTAATTGTAGACTCGTGGTTTGGTTTGTCTTTGTGTCCGTTTCTTTTCCCTCATACTGGATTCTCACGTTTGTCTTAGGTCGATATGTAGCAGCCACTCCTTTGTAAACATCCAATCAAAGACCTTATGACTCCCCGCGTACCCTCTATAATATAATAGGTGTGTTTGTGCATCTCCAGCTATAATTTTGGTGTCAATATGTGTGATGGCTTGCCAGGGGTGGAGCAGAGCCGCTCTTGGATTTGAAAAGGTGCTCCGAAGCATTTTGCCGCAAGGCAGCCCGTCAACAAAAGCTGTCATCGGATCGTCGTCTGATGAACAATGGAGTCAAAATAATCGCAAACACGCAATCAATAAACCCAGCGAGCTGCCGATGGTGACACGTGATTGGGTGACCGTCACATGACGAGCCCATGACAACAACGTCTCTGTTGACGTTTTTCCTGTTGCCAACATATATAATACAATACAATACAATACAGGCAGACAAGCACTTAATAAATCATAAATACATCATCACAATCGTCAATAAATCATCAATAAATCAAGTAACTGCATGCTAAATACAAACAAAATGGCTGTTTTGTTACGCAGGCGCGCGCATTGCTTCGTGGGTAATACAGTGTGACGCAAGTCGAGTACTTTGCACGTAGCGCCGCCTGCTGGTAAAATGTGGACAGTGACAATGCTAATGTGCTAATATCTTTCGTCGGGTAATAACTGGACCTCAACAGCGGCACTGATTCCCACAATCTTAACGACTTCAGGTTATTTATTGACAAACACGTTGTGTTCAGTTCAACGTTCTTAGAAAAATGATCTCGTTCAAGCGCAACACCGACAATAGGGGCGCCGACTCAGCATCCACTTCCGTATTAGGTTTGGCCGCCATGATGGAAGGCAGAATCCAGAAAAAAATGCATAAGCATTTTTCAAGTTTCCCCAAAATAAAGACATGTATGTGTGATAAAAATGTCGTTAATCCTGTTCTTAACTCTTGCTTAAATACTCTTTGATTGAAAAAAAATCATACAATACATGAAAATACAGTATATTGATTTTCATAGCCACAACAAAGTAGTGGGGTCAACACTTTTCCTATGGCGCCATCTACTGGTCTTCGTTGTATTGCAACGGCATCATTAACCGAGTCACAAACAATGCAAATGCCTTTTCAGATGTTTATTCACAAATTGACGCTCCGAGATATGACTGTCAACATTTTCACTCACTCTTTTTCTCATAAGAGAATATGAAATGTATATAGTTTTATTGACGTCAGGGCTGTCCTGCTGTCTTTTGATTTTTATAATTTATTATTTAATTTAGAGTTTGGAAATATGTGTTTAAAAAAAAATGGGAATTTTAAAAATAATAATAATTGTTAATAAGTACACTTGTTCAACATTTACATTCAATAGCTTCACGTCTGTGAAGCGTAGGACCACAAATATCGCCTCACTTGTGAATGATAATCATCTTTGGGGCATGTTGCCGAACTTAATTTCTTCATTATATTATTATTAGGGCTGTCAATCGCTTAAAATACTTAACCGCGATTAATCACATTTTGGTCCATAGTTAACTAACAATTAATTGCATTTAATCGCAGATAGAAATACGTTTCTCTATAATAAGTAGGGGGAATCTCTTTGTAGGAAATGATTTGATGTACAAAGACAACGATCATGACATCAAAATTTGATGTAAAAAGATATCGATTTCGGAACTAAGGGCGTTATTTAAAACAATACAGTCAGCAAGCATATTTTTGTATTACTATTTTCTGTATTATTAGCACATTAGCTCTTAAACTCGCCCACAAACGTTCAGCAAATACTAAAATGTGAGCAAAGGAGACCTCTCACACTAACACAAATATGTTTTTTTTTTTATTATAGTGTCAGTTCAAAATAAGATCTGTTTATTTATGATACTGGTTTTAAATTCTAAATGTTTGTGACTAAAAAAGCCTATTTAGGAAGATTCAGAAAGGATTATTATTAAAGAATTGCCTCAATGGACCATTCCTTCATGAAATGTACAAACGAAAATACCTAAAACATAAGGCAATAGTCATAAAACAATAAAATAATAATTTGATTTCTCTTTTAAAACACATTAAAATACATAGACAGTAGTCATTATATTACAGTAAATATTATTTAATTGCAATACTGTAACTATTACTTAGAAATTTATGTAATCCAGGATAAGTCAAACACAGCGACAGTAGATATAAATAACCTTGGTCTTGCTACAAGAGCCATCTACCAGGGCTTTGAAGCTAACGTTACCAATCTAAATACTCTTTTCTTTCTCCATTTGCCATCAATATTTGTTCCAGCTTGTGGCTACAGAGTTACTGTGCTTCAACCAAACTATGGTGGGGGCCGAGGGTCAAACAGGAGGAGCACATGTTAATCGCGTGTCAAAAAAATTGCCGCCGTTACAGGAAACTTAACTTTGACAGCCCGAATTATTATTTTAAAAATCCCCCAAATTATTTAAAAGCTCATATTCCCAAACTTCTCCAATTCCTATTATGCTAATTTTTCATCCCTTTGTATTATTGAGTTGTGGACTCCTATAGAGTAGCTACACACTAAAACCAGCACACAAAGCGCTCCAGTTCTTCCAGAATCTGCACCTATTCAGCTGTATTTCTTTGGCTTTTGTGGTTCCCACGAAAACGCTCTGTATTAATGTATTCCACCCACGGCCGGCCTCCAGGCACGCCCACTTTGCTGTGGTTGGTCACACTGCCGAGTGCATACATAGAAACACTTCCGGTTTGTGCCGCTAACTGTTGCTGATAATAAACGGCGATTTCACCCACTGCCAATGCATATAAAGACAGCTTTCAGCTTTGTGCCACTAACTTTATAGGAGTCCTTTTAAAATGTCCGCTTTGAACATACTGCCATGTGTTGGATCCAAATCCAATCCCGAAGTAGTGACTGTACAGTCTCAAGAAAAGAGGTTACGTCAAGGCGTCTCTCAATGGGAAGTAGCTTTAGCATTTTAGCGTTGATAACGTGTAATGTGTTTTGCAGGACTACCAGTGTGTAAAAAAAATCAATCTCTGGTAGAGCCACTAATTGTGGTGGGAAAAGGCTATTAGCAACCCTGCTTCCTCTATGCTACAATGCTACACAGACAAGCCCAAAATAAAGACAGTTAGGACCCTGATAAACTACTTCAATGACTTACTGCTGGCTCTTCTGACTCTTCCACACCACCAAGTAACGTTGGAAAGGCGTCAGGCTTCAGCAAGTTTGTGGGCTAGTCCAGCTCCATGGTGGCCCATGTTCATAAACAGTCCAGTGGGAAATGCCGTTGACAGATTAAAATGTATTTCTTTTGCCGGTAGGGAATCAGGAACTCCTACCACTTGTGCCGGATGGTAGCGTTAGGAATTGTAAAAAAAAAATGTGGCTTTGCTAGCAAGACGAGCAGCGCTTAGGGGAGGGCAGAGTGCTTATCTGCTTACAGACACGCCCATATAAGGAAGTCTGCTCCTATGTGATTTTACAAAGGGGCAGTTTTATGACGCCCTTTGAATCCCAATTCTATCCCTTGGTTTTACACGTTCACGACAAGTGTTGTCCCAATTGTCCTTAAACTGAGGGTAAGGGATAAGTGCTAAGGGCTAAACACCCCTGAAACCAAGAGGGAGGCGGAGCTACAGTGGCCCTACAGTGTGGACATGGAAAGGCACATAAAAAATATCTATTTTTGTATTTATTTTTATACGGCCACCCAAATAGTCGAGACAGATGGCCACCCCACAGAGCCTGGGTTCTGTCCCAGGTTTTTTTCCTTGCCTTCGTCACCAAGTGCTGGCTCAAATGGGCTTTCAGTTGCTTCTGTTTTTCATTGGTCTCACTGCCAATTGTTAGGATTTAGAACCCCCAGCAGAACAGAAACACAAATAATCTGTTCCAGAGTCAACCTGTCAGCATCGTAAAACAATTTATTGCGTGAATAAGCCATTTTAAGGTAACATCTTTACATTCTCAAATGTCAAGTGTAAATAGAAGCTAACCCGTGTACATTGTAATAAAAGCTAAGAATAATAAAAGGAAAAGGGGGGGTGCTCAATATTAAGACTTCATGCAGTCATTTGAGCATAAAACCGCCGTAAATATTAAAACAATAATAAGTATCATTTGTAACATTGATGACATATGCTTGGGAGGCGAGTTAGGGGCTGTAATGGGGGTGCCCCCATTCCCAGCCTCTTCCCGCTCTAGTAATCCCTCATTTAGGGCGGTTAATTGGGTCAAGACATGACTATGATAAGTGAATTTCCGTAAAGTAGCATTCCTTATTTATAAATTGACATAGTTAGAGCATAAAAAACCTCTTTAAGACACTCTAAATACGGGTTTTAACATTATTAGAGTCCTCTAGATATAAAATAACTCCCTATAATCACCTTTACACTCGTAATACCCAAGACAGCAAACCCTGGCTTATTGTAATTAATTGGTTCCAGACCCGATCGTGATAAGTGAATTTCAGCAAAGCATGATTCTTTCTGAATAAATGAAATATTTGCATAGTTTAAGCACAGCAAATACATTTTTTTGCATTACTAGAGCCCTATAGACATGGAATAAACCCCCCATAGTCACACAATATAGTAGACATAAAAATAGAAAATAAGACATTTTAGACATAAATAAGATGTAACTCATGACAGCCTACTTCCGGCGGTGGCTTTTGTCTCATCAACAGTCAACAATACATATTCTGAATACCTTACGTTTGTATTTTCATTCATTTAGCCATTTTTATTCTAGCAAATGCTTAATTTAGTGTTTAGAATACATACAATTTGCTTAAATGTGCTTTTTTTTAAAAACTAAATAACAGGCCATATTCAACCACAAAACTGCTATCACTGTATTTTTTGGGGGGGTAAAGAACTGCGGTGCTCGACCCATGACATAACAAATGACAACTGCATCGCAGACATTTTATAGCATCCCTGACGTGATTCATCAACTTGGCTTAAGTATGTTTTATGTTGTTTGTATTAATTATGTTCTACACTGGTCGGTTTTTTAAAGCCAATTTTGGTCAATTTGCAAAAATGACATTTGTAGTAATCGGCACCGATAATTATCAGCCTGACATCAGCATAAAAAAAGTTTTAAGGTAAGGTGGTGAAAAGTACCTCCAAATGACTGAGCCACTGCTTTTTCCTTTTCTGACCGGCTCCGCACCGCAGATCAGTTCCTTCATTCTGCTCCTTCGTCATTGACGTCTGCGTCAAGATAGCAAGATTTACAGCAAAAAAGTTACGTTTATCGACATCATTTTTCCGCGGGAGCTACAGATCAAATCTTATGCATCTTGTGTGTGAATTTAAGACAGTCGGGATCATGAAGGGTAGGGCGAAATAGCTCAAACAAGCTCATTTCTATTTTTGGTTTTTGGTCAAAATCAGGTCTTTTCGCTGAAACCGCCCTTTGTTTTATCGCTGATTTAGAAAAGGGCTACAAACAAACTATTTTTTCTTTCCATAGTTCCAACGTTTACGTAGTCCTAAAACTCAATATTTTGTGGGTCTTGAAAGTTGAAAGTTGAGCTAAATGTCCAAAAAGTCTGTCAGTATGGAGCTCTCCTCTCTGAAAATGGCTGGCAGTGAATGATTTCATACGGACGTACAGTATCGCCCAGCCCTACAATAAGCGGACTTGCGGACTTAAACCTTCAGATCGCCTTCAAAACACAGAATGGGAAGGGTAACATACTCTGTAGTTGATTATCCTTCAATTATTGTTTTAAATCAGCTTCTTAATGACCATAAAGGATCTTTATACTTCACTGTCGTCACAGCTGCCGCCCACTAAGTCTGGTGCTTGGCTGTTTCGCCAAACATTACAGTAGTACAGTAGTACTGTAGTACTGATACCTAGTACCAGTGTAGAATCGTACACATCATCACAACATGTTGGAATGCGTTTCTTGAATGCCTTGTATTTCTAAAAAAAAGGTTATAAAACGGCCTGATTTATGAATAGAATTATGAATCACTGATAAGATGTACCGTATATGCTGGGTTTGCAAAGGGAATTGAGTATAAAGGAAAAAGATTGAGCTTTGTCTTGTCAGCTGAATCGTCTGTTCCAAAAAGATATGAAGGTGTTGGAGTTGAAGGCGCCAATGAAAATGAGCAGCATAAGGTAGAGACTCATCATGATGGCAAAGTGGTGTCTCAGGAACCAGGAGGTGCTGTGGGAATGTCTGGGTGGGGGATAAAAATACAGCATCAGACCACAATCATCATGTCAATCCAATATCCACCGTCACTATACAGGTGGTCCCCAATATACGGTGCTCTGTGTTATGAGCGTGCACCCATATGTTAATCCATTTTCTGCTTATCCAGATTCGGGTCACGGGGGCAGAAGTCTCAGTAGGGAAGTCCAGACTTCCCGGTTCCCGGCCACCTCCAGTTCCACCAGGAGGACCCCAAAGCGTTCCAAGGGCAGCTGTGAGACGTAATGCCTCCAGCATGTCCTAGGTCTGCCCCAGGGGTTTCTCTTGGCTGGCCGTGCATGGAACACCTCACTAGGGAGGCATCCAGACCAGAAGGCCGAGATATCTCACCTGGCTCCTCTCGACTTGAAGGAGGAGCGGCTCTACTCTGAGCCCCTCCCGGATGACCGAGCTCCTCACTCTCTCTCATAGGGTGAGTCCAGCCACCCTACGGAGGAAACTCATTTCAGCCGCTCGTATCCGTGACCTCCTTTTTCGGTCATGACCTAAAGTTCCTGATCATCGGGGAGTGTGGGAACATAGATGGACCAGTAAATTGAGAGCTTTGCAGACGGTGAGTCGATCCACATCTCCATAGTTTGACTCCGTTAAATGAAAAGGTTTGTTCATGTTCTAATGTTAATGTCTCATTCTATCATGTAGGGGTTGTTTGTGTCCTGTAGCTCTTACCTGGACAGGTGTCTCCTCTGGGAGTAAACCAACAGGTACTTGACACGTAAGAGCTGATTGTTTGTGACCACAAAGTATTTCTGTGGCACCTCACCTCCCTCGCTATTTTTGGCCCGTGAACGCCGGCGGTCAATGATTTTAGAGTCTGGAAGGAGACGTGAGCAGAAGATGTTGAAACCTACAGCTGCGTGTAGATGCCCGCAAAGCAGCGCTACGCACCTTTTTTCTTCACCTGACACTTGACATCTGGGTGGTCGATGACTTCACACAAGGCAACGCAGCTGAGAAGCGGACCCAGGAGGCTTTCCTGCCAACCGCTGCTGTGGGGACTGTAAAGGACGGCCATGCTGAGGTCACTGGTGAGGTAGGTCCCCTCTCCAAACACTGAGTTCTGGGCGTGGCATGAAAAGAACAAAAGGTCAACAAGTCAGCAGACTTTATCAACCTTACACCTCAAATGCCAGCACTATTTCATGTCTTTAAAGATCAATTTCCAAGCTATGCGAGCCCCTTATGGCTGTGTTAAATCACATAATTAGAATTATGGGACGGACTGGTTGTTGGGATCAGCCATTCCAGTTGAATATATCATATAGCAGACCAACACGGTGAGAGATGAGAAGTCAAATGAAGTTTTGACAGAAAGTGTGCAATAATTATTTCAACAGAAGTAGGCAGGTGCCTAAATTTGGCCACCTTTGTTGTTTCATTGATTTGAATACCTTTAACACTAATTATTGGAACACAGAATTTGCTTGCTGAGCTCACTGACCCTTGACCTACATACACAAGTGAAGCCAATCATGAGAAAGGGTATTTAAGGTAGCCAATTGGAAGTTATTCTCCTCTTTGCATCGTCTCCGAATATGATGGTAGACTTAAAAGATCAAAGATTGTTCAACGTCATGGTTTAGGGGAAGGATACAAAAGCTAGGTCAAAAGCAAGATTTCAGCTGTCAAGTTCCACTTGTGAGGAACATAGTGAGGAAATGGAAGACCACAGGCACAGTCCTAGTTAAGGCCCGGAGTGGCAGGCCAAGAAAATCTCAGATAAGCAGAGGCCAAGGAGGATGAGAAGAGTCAAAGCCAACCCAGAGAGCAGCTCCAAAGACCTCCAACCTGATCTCGGTGCAGATCACTCAACTATTCAGCCAGCTTCATTTTGGAATAAGGTGCTGTAGACTGATGAAACTAAAATGGAGTCGTTTGGACATAACATGGAGCGGTATACATGGCGGATGAAGAACACATCATTCCAAGTTTTTTTTTACCGTTTATTACTGTTTTAGTATTTGTATTCAAGTCAAATTATTATAACTAATAATATAATTAAATAAGAATACAAATCATATTAATTAACTAGGAATAAATTGACCAATTTTTTTTTTCATAAATCTCCCAATGAACCTGCAAGGATAAAACATAACAACCATTACCTCATCGATGGCTGAACCAAAAACTACTAACTACTCTCAATTATGTTAATTGAGAACATGAACGTGCATCCAATTCTACACAAGTTCCCAGTTGAGGTGAAAGGTGGGATGTTTACAAAATACGGATGTGACTAAGTTCATCCTCCTCCTCTGCCACAGCAACTTGTGAGGGGCGGGCAAACTGCTCTGTCTCCACCCCCTACTGCTGAACACCAGTTACTCATTGGCTGATCCGGGCATGCACTGCGGTCTCACGAAAAAAAAAACGTTTTAATTGTTCCTGAATACAAACATTTAAAGTGTATTTGTTAGAAATAATTATTTGTAAAAAAAAAAAAAAAAAAAAAGTATTCATGCCGTTCCGAGTACCGTAGTTGGGTTTGGCTCCACCCCTATAGCATACACTAGCTCAGGGGTCTCAAATTCAATTCACCTGGGGGCCACCGGAGCTAGGTTCTGGGTGAAGCCGGGCCGCATCAGGTTTAAAAAAAAAAAAACGTATTTATTAAAAACTGGAAAAAAATCAATAAAAAAACTATCTTCAATGCTTTTGCTTCTGCTATACCCTACACTTTTTCACTACTTTGGTTCCGCTTTTCCACACCAAAATATCTGATAAAACATTCCACTGTTCTCAAATATCTTCATTTTTATTTTTCTATACACAAAATAAGATCAAAAAAAATAAACAAATTAAGAATAAAGACAATAAATCAATCAATCTGTAATAAATAAATAAAATAATAATAAAACAGCAAATAAGAAAAACGTAAGAAACCACATACAGTTGGTAGAGAAATGATTTTTTTTCAGATTGAAATGTACAGTATTAACAGTTATTTAACCTTTAACATGAACATGAATGAAACGTAATAATTGTACCCAATTAGCAAGTTAGCATGGTACTCAGTTCCATCTGGGAGCAGCGTGGTAACTTTAACAACATGTTTGATGAGATGCTTTATCTTGACGTGGATTTTCCCTTTTATTCCAAATCATTTCCTGCATTTATTTGTACCCAGCGTCATAAGCCTTTAGCTTCATTGCTAATCCAAAGCAAAACAGGGCGGGGTAACAGTATGGGCGGGGCAAAATCATGTTCATTGTGTCCGGTGTGCACACAGCTTTAAGCTGTCATTTCAACATTAAACTTTGGGGGCCTCAAACTAGCGCGAGTTTGAGACCCCTGCACTAGCTTCTTAGAGCACAGCACACCAAAACATACCCCTTTCCCCAAGTTGTCTTTTTTTAATTTGTCAGAAATATTTGACAGGCGGTACTAATTACCATGTCACAAACAGCACTTCCTGAACGATATAAACAGAGTGAAAGAAGACCTGTTGAAGGACATCAAAAAGCTTAAATCTTACATGTTGAATTTAGGTTGTTTGTCAATGTATTGTATTTAAAACCTCTCGACATTCTGATTATAATGTTAAAATCTGGAGTAATTATAGTTTTTTTTGCATTTGACACAATGTGGTCGCATTATTTGCCATATAAATAATGAAAAAATGGGCTCATGACGTCTGTGCCAAGCTCATGTGACTGAAGTTCACTTAGTATATGATACTTGAGTACCATCTAGTGGTTCGAATGTTCATTACACCTCCCATAAGAACGATTAAAGTGGACCTGTTATTCTTTTTTCAACTTTTCTGACCTGTAAATATTGGAAATCTACTAAAAGGATCATGTTAGAATGTTGTATTCTCATGTTAAAGTCATGCCAAAGTTTCAGATAACGAGGTTTGAGCACTTGGAAGTGAGCCCTGAAAGAAGTTTGGGATGGCTCTGAACACTCGAGTTTCAGAGAGTTTTTTCTAACACAGTTTTGCGACGTCAGAGCGATCTGGACGTACTTATATGGGTGGACATATGCGTGGAATAAAATAAATAGACCATTTGGGTCGGAATCAGGAAATCCGTGGAAACACTGCACATAGAGGTGCAGAATCTGGAAGATCTAGAAAGCTTTCTGCGCGGGTTATCGCGTGTGGCTGCTCTAAAGGAGTCCCCAATACTATACAAAGGGACAAAAATGAGCATTAATAGTCCCCTTTAATGGAAAATGGTATAAAAAATGTTGGCAAAATGATGAAATATCTGTGATAATTTGTCACACAATTATTGCACAGCAAAATTTGTTATCATGACAGGTTATCGTATTATATATATATAGGAATTGAGTTTTGGTCCCAGCCTTACAGTGTTGTGAAAAACCACAATTATGCTTCCTAATAGCAATGGGAGACAAAAAGCTGCACCTTTTGTATCGTTAATAATTTCAAGCACCTAGACCGGTCAGCATGAAAAGATGAATTATGCTTAGTCGTAGACGTGTTAAGAGCTTCAGGTGAAGCCCAGGACCTGACTGACCTTGTTGAGGTGACAGTGCAGCCCGTTGTGAATGATGGAGTGAAAGTTCTCCAGGCGACTTCCATGGAAAGCGTAGAAGACATCTCTGCCCGCTCTGGTCCGTTCAAACCTCGCATTCAACTGGTCGCAGTACTCCAACTCAAACAGGAAGTCTGGCACTGGTGCAGAAACGCCGTCGTTTTCTGTCAGGGCACAAAGTTTGGCATACTGGTGGAGACAGGAGAAATAGAGATGATTGGATGGGCGGTTGAAAATAATGCGGTATGAGCATATTAGCGTTAATGTTGTACTTCATCCTTTTGTAGCGTCTTGACAGCAAAGCTCTTAGAAGAGAGAATCCAGTGTGTGAGGGCTACATGGTGCTGTCCCTCTCCTGGTCGCAGTCTAACCAACGCTCTCACACCAGGGAAAGAATTCACATCGGCCAGCTAGAAACAAAAATCATTGTCATGCCTTTACATCATCAACATGTCCAGCTACTGACCCTATTTTGAAACTTATCACCACTATTTTTTCCCTCATACTTTGAACCCATCTATCATGTGGCTAAAAACAACATTTCCCGTGATGGTCATGTTCTAATCACCTGACATCGCCTATAATTCAGAACTACTACTAATCATTAAAATATGGAATAACGGAGATACACATTCCGGATTAGCTACATGAAAATGCGGATGCCAGATGACAACAGGAAAGGTCTGATGGTGGATGCAGGTCCTATTACACCTGACATAAAAGTAACGCCGCATTTCAGAAAAAGAACATCATAGCAACAGTAACATGTGGTGGTAGTATGGGGCATGAAGTCTGTTGTCTCACAAAAAATCTTAAGGAGAAAACCTGGCCAACTGTCAGGCTGAAAACAACATTCTGCAGCCCTGAATGGCTGAAGAAAAACTAAATGAAGACTTTGGAGTGGCCTTGTCAAAGTCCTAACCTGAATCCTATTTAATTGCTGTGCCATGACCATAAAAATGCGCTTCATGCTGGAAATGCCTCCAATGTGGCTGAATGACAACAATTCTGCAAAGACGAGTGGGCCAAAATTCCTCCACAACGCTAAAAATCTGTAATGACACATTCCCACTATCGACGTTGTGGGAAGATTGTCTCCACTTAGTAAATGTGGTGCCCGCACGTCTGGCTCCTGAGCTCCACGGAAATACAGCTGGAATGGTGCAGATTCTGGAAGATCTAGAAAGCTTTCTGCGCAGGTTATTGTGTACCGCTGCTCTATAAGGGTCCACATTTCAATACAAAGGACTGAGGATTGAGAATTGTATTTAATGCTTTAAATATAAAGCTTTGAATATATTTATTTTGTAATTATTTTTTTTTTTAAGTATTTGAAGTGTTTCACTTTTTTGGAATTCTGCTCATCATCTGCTTATAATCCTTATGTGAAACATAAAACATATTTATTTCCCTTTTCTGTGCAAGAGAAAACAAGGTAGTACGAGCTAGCTAACAATGCACATATTGGGACCTACCTATTTTGACGCTGAAGCCCTACCAAAAAAAAAAACACCAAGAGTGTTTCATTTACATAACTGACCTGTATATTAACTAAGCTACATTGCTACATGGTTACATTGTTATTGTAGCAGCTAACACAAAAAGCTATGTTTATCTGGCAGAGTAACACGACGCATTGCTAGTCGCTTGTCTCAGCGTCACTCACAGATGGAAGAGTGGATACTTAGCGCTCAATTTCGCTACCAACAGTCAACAAGATACTTGTTTGCTGTCAGCATTTTTTACCTGCGTGTGGCGCACACATCTTGTGCTGGAAGACATCTCAATGAGAGCGGACATTTTAAGTGTCATCGCTGTAGCTATGCTGCTGCTGTTGTCGGAAGTAGCGTTAGCCATACGGCCGTTGTGAAATCAATGTGTCTAGAATTAAAATTTAACATGAATGCATGACCACAGGATTATTATAAATGTGTTCATTTTTTTTAGAGGACTTCATAGTCAAAATAGGTAGGTTCCCATTACATGCAATGATAGCTAACTCATACTAACATTGTTTACTCTCATCAGAACGTATAGAAAAAAGAGAGAAATATGTGGATTGTGGATGATGGGCAAAAGTCCAAAAAACTGCAGTTTTCCTTTAAGTACAGAGCGTTGTATATGTATTTTGTAGACTTGTAGATTTTGTTTTTGTTTTTTAAGGTAAACTTAATGCTTTGTCTTAAAATCCATAGTTTTGTATTTATTGGTTGTTGGTGGAGAAGTTTCAGCTTTTTGTTATTGTACCTTTTGCTCAATTTTTTTTGTCTATTTTGTTTCTTTAGCGGTGCAATGACAAATGAGCCATGAGCGGACGCCGGACTACACTTTGAGCAACACAACAGCGATGGTGGTGGGGGCTTGAGTGACTGGTCAATGTGTTACAGTAGTCGACCCGAATGAGCCATGTCGCTGCAGCTTGAATGTTATTTTTGGAGGTGCACATCTATGGAGTTATATTTGTGTCTTAATGTTGAGGTAGCATGGGCACATTTTGAGTCAATGCTGCAAGGCTAAGTTTTTTTTAGCCTTTTTACAAAATGAAAATGGTCAGTAGATAGTTAACATCTATTGCTTGACAGGCTGTGTATGAAGGGTGTACTTCCAGGGGGTTTTAAATGTACGGCATCAAATGATGTGTCGCTTACCAGTGCATCAAAGTCTTTCGCGTCCTCGTGGATGTACTGAGGAGGGAAGGGTCGAAGCAAAGAGTCCCTCCTGTAGTATTGTGCGGCAGCAACAAACAGGCTGCAACGAAGATCTGCTGCCACTGGATCTCTATGCAGACAGGAGCACACTAACTCTCTGACCACCTCAGGTGGAAGCGGCGGCTGCATTCCCAGCACTACAAATACATGTACACGGCGCAAGAGATGCAATTAGTTTAGGTGTGAACGGAATAACAAAGTAAGAAACACTCCTTCTTTTAGTGCGTGTTAAGCACGACTATGTTCATCCAAGAGTTACATGTATTCAAGCTGTCCATTTACTTTAAGCACGATATCAAAAACAACCATATTGTTGATATTAATATAGACTGGTTTTGCGCTGTATCTCAATAATACCCGCATGCAGGAAGGAGCGTTGCGTTCCTCATGAAAGGAAAAGCAATCTTGCTAATATATGGTCCCCGTTGCAACACCTCGTCCAACTAGGGTTGGGCTGGAGCCTATCCCAGCTGGTTTTGGGCAAGAGGCGGAGTACACCACTGGACTGGTCGCCATCCAATCACAGAGGAACAAACGTCTACAGCAATGAGAATCTGACAAAATGCAACACCAATATCGCAAGGAACGCACAAAATGTGAAATAGGACGACGGAAGGAATGCAAAGCCATCAAAGAATGGGACAAATACTGATGATGACATCATCTTTACTGCACAATACAAGACAACCCCACTATTGATACATTTACTCTGATGCATTATTTACCCCCATTTAATGTCATCTTATTTAATTTATTTGAACAGGAACACAAAACGTATTGCCATTGTTTTACTTTGATTGCATTTTTATCTCATTACTCATTTTTATCCTTATTGTAACAGTTTTATTTCTAATTTTCCTTAACGCTGCACAAACTACATTGTGCCATTACTTTGAATACCTTTGTCAACAACTTCCTTTTCACACAGGAAGTGAATAACAAATGAACGATATCTAAAGAAATGTACGCAAACGAAACACAGTGTCAACATATAAAAGATATGGTGTGAAGATGGTTAAATCAGCTCTGCTTCTTCCTACTCCTTTTCAGACAATGTTGAATTATGCTAATGTAGGAGCATGATGTTCCTTAAATAACTTGTTAACTTCAAGGTGTCCAGTTCACTGTATTCAGTCACTGAAAGGAAGCTGTATTATTAACGCTAATATTAAGCAAATTGGCTACGTTTACTCTGTAGCTGCCGCTACTGTTACTACTGCGACGAACATACAACGCAATTTCGGCGCATTATGCTTGGGTTTGCTCACAGTTTCTACCGATGCGGTCGGTGCCATGTTTCCATTCCATAAATGTAATAGGTTACCTTATAATTCCGAAGCTAATGCTAACTACCACAACAAGTGACGGGCTGCGGAAATAAAAGCTGCACAAACGACTCTCTACGAGCTACCATTGAGAACACGCCACTGGAATACAGTCATGTAATACCTCGAGAAAACACAATAAAACACTTGTTTTCGTTGACACCCAAAAGTTCTGCGGTCTGCCTTACCTTAAGTTGGCTCAACTCATAGCATAACAGCGAAAAGCTAACGTCAGCCAACCCCACTGCTGCCTTCAATGCCTGTCTGGAAAAAACAGTCTTCTTTCTCTTTCGGCTTTTCCCTTCAGGGGTCGCCACAGTAAATGAAGTAAATTCAATTAAACCCTGTCTGGAAAAAAAGAGCATTACATTTTAAGTTAGAAACGTTTGGATCGATACAATTCGTATGGTTGGTACGGTATGTAGTTATAAAAACAGGTGTATTGTGAATGTACTTGTGATAACACGTCAATAAAATTTACATTCATACGACGAATGTTTTGCAATCGTACCCAACAAATGGGCAGCGAATGCAACCCGAATGTACAGTAACACCAGTGAATCGCTAACTGTCCAGATTCTGAACGTGTAAACAGCTCTTTGCCCATTCGTATCGCCGAATAATTGGAAAAAAGCATTCATTTCATCTATTAGATTTTGGTGCGTGATACAAACAGCCTCTACTACAGCCAGAGTACAAACCATAAGAATCAGCGTCAACTTTAGGCTTTACGTGTGTTAATCATTACACGTCCTTGGAAGCGATAATAGGTGAATATGATAATATGTTGGTTTATTTGCTGCTTAGGAATAACACAGAACATCGACTCGATGGCTACTTCTGTCAGTGAACTGGTTAATTTAGGTAATGCCACTATTATAACGTATTAAAAAACAAGCTAGCTCGCCGGCGAGCACCTCCACCACAGACCTGTGCAGATCGATACAAAACGTCTATACTTCCGATACCAGGTCTTCTTGCTCTAAAATCTGTTCTCAACTTAAAATCTAGATACTTTTGATACTTTACTCATTTGCGAGCACAATGGAAAGTAACTACACTTTTGACATTCTGTCTAGATGATAGATAGAATGTCTAACCCTGATAGAATGGTGGTGGGAACTACTTTTTCTTCCGCCTGGTTTAAGCGCAGCGACCCGCTGCCTCGCAGTCATTGAATTGGTGACCGACCGGAAACAGAGCCCTGTGTGAATGGTGAATAATGTTTTAATTGTTATTGTTGCTCCAATTATTAATTTATTTCATTTAAAAAAATGTGTTAAAAATACACATATTTGATATGATTGTGTCCTGTTTCCCAGTTGTTGTATCTTAGCTGGTCTGTATCATAAATCACCTCGATACTTCAGGGATTAAAAATGAATAAATAAATCACTCTGATGTTTCGTATTCATTGTATCATTTGAAACGAAGTATCGGTATCGCCGATACCGACCTAACTTGACTCAGTATCGGCTAGGAAACGAAATCAGCGGTATCGCACATCACGAAACAGACAGCTTGAACATTGCCGTGACGTCACCGACCAGCACCCAATCAGATTGCATTGCACTATCATCACTAAAAGCAACCGCTGCTTCTTTGTGATTGGTTGATTCCGTCCAGCAGCAAATCCAGTGTTTGTGTTGGAAAGTCCTGCCCAGGCGGGTAAAAGCCATCATGAGATATGTGGGTAACACCCCCCAGCCCCCCCCCCCCCCCCCCACACACACACATCACGTGATCATCTCTTCCTCCCAGACCCATCATTCGCACACCAACGGTGCATTTTTCTCCGGCAGATTGGTCCGTTCCAAGCATGCATTTAGATGAAGATTAATTTATAAAATGCTTTTTAAACGATCTACTGGAAACTAGGAAGTCACTAAACGCAAGGTAAGGGTCTTTGATCTCGTATTTTCATTCATCCCGGACTCCGGAGCGGCGGAAGAAGAAGCGCCGATACACCCGTGACATGACGCACAGGCTGAAGGACGCGCTTCTCCATCGCCCGGCGGCCCGCTGCATCGCCGCCACCTTAGACGACAGAAACACTCCATTAGAATGGAGAATTCAGCATCGCTACGCGCAACAATGACCGTGACAGGCGCTTCGGCCCTACATAGATGGCTTCAGTCGCAAAGCAGAACGATGCCCTTCACCATGCTGTGCGCCAACATGTCCTCTACGAACCGTCACATGACGAAAATCGTGGTTATTGCTAGCATTTTAACAAACACGGCGGGGTAAAACAATATGTAAACATACGGTATTGTGCATTATATCGATCCTGTTGGCGCGGATCACCGTTGCTCCGGTTTCAATGCGCAAGGCCACACTGCTCCCATCTGTCTCGGTTGCAAAGCTTCAATGTGAGCCAAGCATGCATTCATCTTGGAATCTAACAAGTCATTAAGCTTTACTATCATGGATGCATACTGGGGTGGGGGAGTGTGTCCTGGATTGTCCCAGGATTGGCATTCAATCTGCAATGTTCTCTCTTGTTTTGCAGTTTTCACGCCAGTTGATATTGGAGGAATATAAAATATTGGAGGAAAATACATTTTCTCATCATGGCAGGTAAGATGGAGTACTGATAGTACCACAGCAGGATCACTTCATACGTCTGTGTTTGTATCCTAGAAAACAACTTCCCTCCGCTGCCTCGATTCATCCCCCTCAAGCCGTGCTTTTACCAGGATTTCAACGAGATCCCTGACCAGCGTCGCACCATGTGCAAGCGGCTCTACTACTTATGGATCTGTAAGCGTCACCTCGCCGTTTGTGTTGTCGTGTCTGAAGCGTGCACGCTTTTTGTTTTGCCCAAAACATTGTCCGGAATACACCAGAGTGACAGCTCTCACCGTGGAACTGAGCGGCAGGAAATGTTGGAGACATGTTGCTGAGCCACTCGTCCACTAGCGTGGACATTCCCAAGTCAACATAGTCAAGCCTGCAAATTTGCATTAAAACTTGCCCCCCCCCCCCAGGATGTCTTATTTTCATGTTTCAGGTCATGTTTCAGGTCATCAAACACATTGAAATATTAGTTCATGACAACACCACTGAACACAAAATGCAGTTTTTAAAGAAATATTTGTATTATTAAGGGAGAGAAAAATCTCAAGTGATTGCCCCCCCCCCACCCTCACTAAAACATAACTGAGATTAATTAAGAGATTAATTAATTATTGAGATTCATTAATTAACTTAACTAAGATTAATTAAGACTTATCAGTGTGGAAAGGTTCATAAAGCCATTACTTCAGCTTTGGGACTCCAGCAAACCACAGCGAGAGCCATTATCCACAAATGGTGAAAATGTAGAAGAGTGGTGAACCTTCCCCGGAGTGGCCGGCCAACCAAAATGACCCCAAGAGCACCGTGTGACTCATGCAAGAGGTCACAAAAGACCCCGCAACAACATCCAAAGAAGTGCAGGCCTCACTTGCCTCAGTTAAGGTCAGTGTTCATTCATGACTCCACCGTAAGAAAGACACAAAAACGGCCTGCATGGCAGAGATCCAAGACCAAACCCTCTGCTGTACAAGAAGAACATTAAAACATCTTGGTGATCGCCAAGAAGTAGCGGTTGTGGGGTCTTTTGCGACCTCTAGGATGAGTCATCGTCATTTTGGTTGGCCGGCCACTCCGGGGAAGGTTCACCACTCTTCTACATTTTCACCATTTGTGGATAATGGCTCTCGCTGTGGTTTGCTGTAGTCCCAAAGCTGAAGTAATGGCTTTATGAACCTTTCCACACTGATAAGTCTTAATTAATCTCAGTAAAGTTAATTAATGAATCTCAATAATTAATTAATCTCTTAATTAATCTCAGTTATGTTTTAGTGAGGGTGGGGGGGGCAATCACTTGAGATTTTTCTCTCCCTTAATAATACAAATATTTCTTTAAAAACTGCATTTTGTGTTCAGTGGTATTGTCATGAACTAATATTTAAATGTGTTTGATGACCTGAAACATGACCTGAAACATGAAAATAAGACATCCTGGGGGGGGACTCATCCTAGAGGTCGCAAAAGACCCCACAACCGTTACTTCTTGGCGATCATCAAGATGTTTTAATGTTCTTCTTGTACAGCAGAGGGTTTGGTCTTGGATCTCTGCCATGCAGGCCGTTTTTGTGTCTTTCTTACGGTGGAGCCATGAATGAACACTGACCTTAACTGAGGCAAGTGAGGCCTGCACTTCTTTGGATGTTGTTGCGGGGTCTTTTGTGACCTCTTGCATGAGTCACACGGTGCTCTTGGGGTCATGTTGGTTGGCCGGCCACTCCTGGGAAGCTTCACCAATGTTCCACGTCCCCACCATTTGTGGGTAATGGCTCTCACTGTGGTTTGCTGGAGTCCCAAAACTTTCTAACCTTTTCTCAATTAATCTCAGTTCATTTATATTCTAATGGGGGTAATCCCTTTACATTTTTCTCTCCCTTAACGATAAAAACTGCATTTTGTGTTCAGTCGTGTTGTCATTAACTAATATTGAAATTGATATGATGATCTGAAACAAAAAAAAAAAAAAATCAGGAAGGGGGTCAATACTTTTTCACACCCGTGTGTACGTATATGCAGTCAGCTAAACGGTAAAGTACACCCTTAAGTACGTAAGTACCCTTAAGTCACCTCAAATGCCCACCTCACTCACGGTGCAACCAAAAATAACGAGTTTCCCAGCATGTCTTGCGGCTCATATACCTACATACATTGCGTGTTGCACGTGTTATTCCAGGTGAGTGAGGGGGGGCATTTGGTTTGTGTTGGTTAAGCATATCAAAATAGACATTTTTACGGGGGTCCGGGTGACTTTTTTGCAATTTGGAGGTGGTCCCAGGGAATAGCCCCCCCTGTGAAAAGCAGGGATCTGTTGTAGTTTTTCCTCAGGTTGGGTGATACTGCTAATTTTGGTAAGAATCTGATGTGGTGCCGGTTGGTTCCCAATACAAACTTTGTTAGAAATGGAATATTTTTGTAGTTTGAGCGTAGAAAATCATCTGTTTACTACGTTTGAAATATGATTTTTAGACACAAAAATGTACACTCCTATTAGCCGACATAGGCAAGTAGACGGGATATGACTTCTGGTCTACATGGACTGTAGTCTGTTTCCAATATGAGAAGGTTTCACATGCAGTAGATGTTTTGTTGTTGTTATGATATTTATGATATCATTTGATACCACAGTGAATAGCGCCACTCTGGCTGTCAACCTGATTGGCTGCCTGGCATGGATGTGTGGTGGAGGCGGAGCCACCAACTTTGGCATGGCCTTCCTCTGGCTCATCCTCTTCACGCCTTGCTCGTACGTGTGCTGGTTCAGGCCCATCTACAAGGCCTTCAAGTAAGCGGCAACGAAAACCTCCTATTTCTTTTCCGAACCTTCTCTTTTCTGACCGTTGAACCGTTCCCTCGCCTCAGGACCGACAGCTCCTTCAACTTCATGGCGTTCTTCTTTGTCTTCATGGCCCAGGTTGTGATCAGTATTATCCAGACAGTCGGCATTCCGGGATGGGGAGTATGGTAAGCACTTCCGCTTCCGATCATCATGTTCGCTTTTGATTGACACGACGAGAAGGCGTTGATTCGGTCATGGTCCCATGTTATACTATTTTTCAAAAATTTGAAATAAGTCTCAGACGTCCCATGACGGAATATTAGGGCCACACCGGGGGGAAAAATCTGAGATTATGAGAATAAAGGTCGTATATATTTATGGGGGAAAAGGGTGGATTATTATCATCACAGGAGTCGCCCCCCTTGTTATGATACATTTACAACTTTTTGTAAATTTAAGATATTATTCTTCAAATCTCCAATATTCCATAGCAACAGGCATTTCCCGAGTCAACTATGGAAAGGGGGGACTAAGCCTTTGGGCATGTGGAGAGGGCGAGGGAAGGAAGGCAGGAAGGAAGTGAGAAAGTCCATTAGCCAAGCTAACAAGCTAATCTACATTAGCCAAGCTGACAAGCTAATCTACATTAGCCAAGCTAACAAGCTAATCTACATGAGCCAAGCTAACAAGCTAATCTACATTAGCCAAGCTAACAAGCTAATCTACATTAGCCAAGCTAACAAGCTAATCTACATTAGCCAAGCTAACAAGCTAATCTACATTAGCCAAGATAACAAGCTAATCTACATTAGCCAAGCTAACAAGCTAATCTACATTAGCCAAGCTAACAAGCTAATCTACATGAGCCAAGCTAACAAGCTAATCTACATTAGCCAAGATAACAAGCTAATCTACATTAGCCAAGCTAACAAGCTAATCTACATTAGCCAAGATAACAAGCTAATCTACATGAGCCAAGCTAACAAGCTAATCTACATTAGCCAAGCTAACAAGCTAATCTACATTAGCCAAGCTAACAAGCTAATCTACATTAGCCAAGATAACAAGCTAATCTACATTAGCCAAGCTAACAAGCTAATCTACATTAGCCAAGCTAACAAGCTAATCTACATGAGCCAAGCTAACAAGCTAATCTACATTAGCCAAGCTAACAAGCTAATCTACATTAGCCAAGCTAACAAGCTAATCTACATTAGCCAAGATAACAAGCTAATCTACATTAGCCAAGCTAACAAGCTAATCTACATTAGCCAAGATACCAAGCTAATCTACATTAGCCAAGCTAACAAGCTAATCTACGTAATCTACAGTCTTCAACTGCTTTGCTGGTTTGCTGCCACGTTATATCAATAAAAGCTTCTTCCTTCCAGTTTCTCTCTGACACCATAACATAACGGGATATTAACACTTTTTTATCCTAAGTGTATAACTTTATTTTCATAATCTTACACATTTTTCTTGTAAATGTACAACTTCATTCTCACATTTTACTTGTAACTTTGTGACTTTATTCTCCTACTATTACAACTTGTTTTCCCGTAAATTTTATTATTATTATTATTCTCACTCTTTATTTTCTATTTTTTTTTCTTGTAAATGTACGACTTTATTCTCACTTTTTACTCGTAAATTCAATTTGACCACTTTTTCTCTTCAATTTATGACTTTATTTTCACTTTTGTGGTGTAAATATATGTACAACTCTATGCTCACTTTTAGGTCTCGTTTTCATACTCCTCACAAATGTGCGTTTTTATTCTTCAATCAATCGATCGATCGAACTTTATGGCCCAGGCCATGATGCCGCAACTCAGGGGCCCACCACACCGCGGCGTTGCAGTGGGGCACCAGCCACCCCAGTCGGTAAGCCCCACGAGAAGAGACACCCCAGCCCCCAGCGCAGAGAGCCCCCACTGAGGAAACCCTGGATTATATGGGATAAAAAATATAAAAACATATCAAATATAGAAAGCATATATAGAAATAATGACATAAAAAGCAAAATATATAAGAATATTATTAAAAACTAAAATAAGCGTGTGTAAAGATATAAAAACATTTGGTTTAAGATCAAAAGAAAAGGTATAGGGTATAAAATAACCATTAGATAAAAGTTCAAAGATTCATAAAAAAAAAAAAAGAGCCTATTGCCAAATTAAATAGGCGGGTCTGGGGCCTATTTGTAAAAATCTCAACGTTGTCTTGTGATATTACGACTTTTTTCTCACTTTTTTCTCGTAAATGTATGAGTTTATTCTCCATTTTTAATTGCAACTTTATGATTTTATTCTCGTACTGTTACGACTTTTTTCTCATTACAACATTATTTTCACTTTCTTCTCATAATACTATGACTTTATTTTCATAAATTTATGACTTTATCTTCACTTTTTTCTTGTAAATGCAGGACTTTATTCTCACTTTTTAATTGTAGATTTGAAACTTTATTCTCGTATTATGACATTTTTGTCATTGACGTCTGTATTTTCAAAATATTATGACTTTCTATTAAATTTATAACTTCATTTTCACTTTTGTCTTTTAAATATCGAACATTTTTTCTCACATTTTACATGTAAAATTCTGACCCTATTCTCGTAGTAGTACGTGTTTCTCAGAAATTGATGTTTTTGTTTTTGTAGTATTATGACTTTTTCTTGTAATTTACTTATTTCTCGTGAAAATGTACAACTTTATTTTCACTTTTTACTCATAACTTTATTGTGTAAACATTATTATCTCATACGTTATTCTCAATTTTTTCTCATAAATTTACGATATTCTCACTTTTTTCTCGTAAAGGTACAACCTTCTCCTGATTTTACAACTTTTTTCTCGTAAATTTATGACTTCACTTTTTACTTGGAAATATACGACTTTATTCTTGTACTATTACAATCTTTTTCTCTTAAATGACATCTTTATTCTTATAATAATACGACTTTTTTTCTTGTGAATTTACATCTCATAATAACGTAATTTGACAACTTTTCACTTTTATCTAACTCTATTCTCACTTTTTACCGACTCTCGTACTTTCTCGTACTAATAAACTTGCTCAGACATTTACGTCTTTGTTTTTGTAATATTATGACTTTTTCTTGTAAATGTACTTTTTCGTAAATGTACAACTTTATTTTCACTTTTTACTTCATGACTTTATTCTCATACTGCTCCAACTTTTTTTTCATACATTATTCTCGATTTTTTTCACGTAATACTACGACTTTTTTCACATAAATGTTTGACCTTCTCGTAATTTTCCAACTTTTTTCTTGTAAATTTATGACTTCATTTTCACTTTTTTCTTTTAAATATACGACTTTCTTCTCACTTTTGACTCATAAATTTATGACCTAATTCTCATATTATTACAACTTTATTCTCATAAATATGAATTTATTCGTACTTTTTTCTTTAATAATAATATATTATTAATAATAATATTATGATCTCATTTTTTTAAATGTATGACTTTATCTTCACTTTTTACACGTATATTTCTGACTTTATTTTTTATTTATAAATTTTTTCCAACTCACAATTTCCTGGTTGTGCCATACGTTGGCATGACATTGCAACTTTTTTCTCGTTATTCCTGTAATATTATGACCTATTCTCACAATATTAAGACTTTTTTTCAAATAAATTTATGATTTTATTTTTGACTTTTTTTTGTCAGAAATCTCCGACTTCATTCTCATGATCTCCGATTTTTTTTCCCCCCCAACGTGGCCCCAACACTTCTCTGTGGACAGATCTAATGACCGTGACAAAACTAGCTCAGAGTTGATCATAACCAAAATCACTTGCAGGAAGTTCTTACCTCTCAGCTACTCCATGGTACTCCCAAAGAATTCTATTCCATTTTCCTGACTGTATATTGGAAGTGTGTCGGCTAAAATGGAGCCTCGATGCACGAGTTGAGGAAAAGGTGCTTTTAAAACGCCGTCCTGGAGACGCTGGTTAGCAACGTTCAACTTCACCCCCTTAAAGTGCCGATGTCCACACCATGCGGTGGGGGCTCAGAGTGGGGGGTTGGCTTCTCCTTCACATGGAGAGGAGTCAGTTTAGGTGGCTCGGGTATCTAGTCCGGATCTGGTGAGGTGTTCCGGGCATGCCCAGCCGGGAAAAAGGCCCCGGGGCACACCTACTAGGACACGCTGGAGGGATTATGTCTCACAGCTGGCCTGGGAACGCCTTGGTGTCCTCCCGGTGGAGCTGGAGGAGGTGGCCGGGGACCGGGAAGTCTGGGGTTCCCTACTGAGACTGCTGCCCCCGCGACCCGGACCCGGATTAGCGGAGGAAAATGGATGGATGGATGGAAGTGCGGATGTCTCTACAAACTAACGTTACTCCTGTTGTGTCTCTCAGCGGTTGGCTGGCAACCATAACGTTCTTCAGCACCAACATCGGCTCGGCTGTGGTCATGTTGATCCCCACCGTCATGTTTACCGCCGTGGCGGTGCTGTCCTTCATCGCCTTGTCCAAGGTTACTCACACGTTTATCATAGCGCCGCGTTTATTTGGGGTTTAAACGCGCGGGCGTCTCTTTCAGGTGCATAACTTCTACCGTGGCAGCGGGGGCAGTTTGGGGAAGGCCCAGGAGGAGTGGGCCACCGGGGCGTGGAAGAACCCCCACGTGCAGCAGGCGGCTCAGCAAGCCGCTATGGGCGCCGCTCAGGGAGCCATGCAGCAGAACCAGTACTCAGCAGCCCCCACCTACAACTACGACGATCCGATGTAGGACAGGAGAGAAACGGGAGAAAGATCCAAAAAGGGATTCATAAAAAACACAATTCATAATTAGGTGCCCTTCGTTAGCTACGAGAACTACGAGAAGTGTTAGGTGCAAATGTACTGTACATCTGTCAATCACATCACGTCAATTTGTCATTTTACCAAGTTGCTTTCCAAGATTGTATCATTCCCAACCTCCGGGATCGACATTGGCAACCACTAAAACAACACCGAGTCTGACATTCCCAGCAAGAACGCCAACTTTACTGCGCACATATTTTTTACGCAAAACAGGAAATGACAGTTTTCATCTTCATCTTTTGAGAAGCCATAGAATTGGAATTCATACGCTTCGGAGAAACCGCTTTGGAACCTTTCCTCACGTTAAGCTAATACAGCTAGCAAGCTTTTCTTCATGCTGGAAAGGAAAAGTACACATTTTTCCAATTTTGCCAATCTTCCACAATCCTTATGTTTCTCTTTTATGTGTTCTAAAAGGTAGCTCGCCACCGCACGTAACGACACGCCTCATTGGCTAGGAACGCTAACGTAACGTGCATGTTAGCTACATTGTTATTATTGTTATTAACGTTGAAGCGGTTAGCATGTTGGCCACACAGATCTGGAAGACCTGGGCCAGGCCTCGTTACACCAATTAAACCACTTGGCGCAATTGCAAAGACACTCTGCGGCTAGCTACTAGCCGGCTAGCTACTAGCTAACGGCTACGCAACGTCACAATGTCACAAAGCCTCAGACCACTACCAAAAAGGTAACGTTGCATATTGTTACATAACTGCATTACCGTGTTTTCGAATTTGGAAAAGTAAACACAGTGAAATACACGCAAGAAGGAAGTTCCGCTAATGCTTGAAATGAGCAAAATACCCAAGATATTTTTCATGTACCCTTTTATGACGTGCTCACAACCGAGATATAAAACCTTCCCATTATGCGCAGAAATGAGCTCGCTCTTTTTTTTATCTGTTTTTATATCTTTATAACACACAAAAGAGAAAGACAGAAGGATGGTGGATGATTGGAGTTTTCCTTTAAGGCTCGGCCACAACTGTAATTGGAGTATTACAATACTACGTATATTTACTACTAAGTACAAGACAGTATTCTTTTGATGGTAGGACCAGATCCTTAGCAAATTATGATAAAGTTGTCACGTTGTAAATATTGATGAATATATGATCGCGGCTATTGAATATTACAGGCAACAACTTTGGAGACCAACTTTATTCGTTATTTTATGTGAGACGTGAACTTGACTCCGATATTTTTTCGATGTATGTTTTCGACACCGTCTCTGAGCGCGCACAATTTTGCACTGTTTTGTTGATATTTGCCGACCAAACGACTCAGTCAGGATTTTTTTTTCCCCGAAAAAAATCAGAAAAAAAAACTGTCGATGTTGGTCGTCGGTGTTCACGCTGTTTAAAAGCGAAATATCCCCACGCTTAAAAACGTTTTTGTGACGTGATTCATATTAGCGTACGCTGGCTCACGACGCTAACTGCAGTAGGCTAGTAGCGCTTTGCACCCCCGAGCGGACACGCAAACATACGCAAACATGTGATTTTATCCAGGGTGTCATAATTATCAACCTGTTTTTTTTATTGTTTACTTCATCGATTTTTCCATTATTGTGACAGAACTAGGAAATCCACACTCCCGTTTTAAGCGGTTTTTTTTCGTACTTTTTTTAAAATCTTCTCCAATACTGCCAACAAGCAACGCCGGCGTGACGTGTGGATAAATCCTGGCTTCCGAAATAAAGACACAGTCGGGTGTTTTCAACCAAGATTTACATTCAAACGCAAACATCAAACGTATAACATGAAGTTGAGAAGCTAGTGTTAGCTTAGCGGCACAAACAGGAATTATCACATGACAACGACCAAGTGCCGATTTGCTGTCAAACTGGTCAACGTTCCAAAACGACACAATGTACGCAAATTGTTGATGCGATGCTCCGCTTTGCTTCCAATTGTCACCGGATCAACTTTCAGAGTGATCTTCCCGCTATAGTTGATCTTTGATGCCCACACCGCATGTGTGACAAGCACAGACGGCGTTTTAGTGTCAGGGTCATTTTTACTTTTTACTCATGAACCCGTGTCAGCTCCATATTTACACCCTTTAACTCAGGGGTGGGCAAACTACGGCCCGGGGGCCACATCCGGCCCGCCCAGTGTTTCAATATGGCCCGCCTGTTTTTTCCAAATATTTCATTTAAACTCAACATAACATAACCTGGCATCGTGGCTTGGCCCAATTTTTTGATGGTTGAGGTAGCTGCTTTATCAATTTCGTTATTTGATGTGGTCTGTTGTTTACAAAATGCTCCTGTAAAAAAGGGACACAAGCACATAATAATAATAATAATAATAATGTCAATAATGATAATAATACTACTATTATATTAATATTGTTGTTAATAATATTAATATAATAATGGTAGTAATATTACAAAATACTCCTGGAAAAAGGAGCACAAGCACAATAATAGTAATACAAATAATGATAATAATACTACTATTATATTAATATTGTTGTTAATAATATTAATATAATAATGGTATTAATATTATTATTATAACAAAATAATAATATAATAACATTACTATAACTAATAATAATTCTAATAAAAATAACAATAATAATAATAATAATACATTGAGAAACACACGTTACATCAAATAAATGATTTCAAAGTGCACATATAGCAGATTGCATGACACTTTTACATGTAAAATATGTGTAAAAATATAGGTGTAAAAATGGACTGTTACGTGTAAAATACGACATAATCCCCCCCGTCAATTTTGTTAAATTAATGCGGCCCGCGAGTCAAAAAGTTTGCCCACCCCTGCTTTAACTCACGTCGCACCCCGACAGGAGCCCATTTACCCAAACGCCTACCCCACTCACGGTGCAACCAAAAATACGGATGTGACAACTCACCATTTTGGCCACACCGACAGGAAGTTACCCAGCATGTATTGCAGGTTAAATGACTACAGTAATCCGTAGTTAATCACGATTAATTGATGCCAGACCGATAATTTACACTTATTACCCAGTCTAGTAGATACATAATAAGAGTAAATAATGGATTTCAGACACATGTTAGCATTGTGCTAATGTGTGTTGCTGTAAATGCTTGGGGAGCTGAGAGAGAGGTGGACAGGAAGTGACGTGGCGTGGGTTCAGGCCGCAGCAGTAAGCCCGTGTTATTTATTGCGCTTTGTTGTGAGATCATTCGGAGCTGCAATAAAGAGCTGTTGTTTTCCGGTGATCAAGTCTGAAGTCTGGTGCTTGTGTGTCTCAGCGTCACATTACTGACACACAGCGACCGCAGATTGTGTGTTTGGCATTTCTTGTTGTAGCGTGGGTCAGGAGGGGGCATTCGATTTGATGACTTCCTGTTGGTTGGCGTTTTTCACAATGACTTAATAATAATGAATAATAATAATAATAATGACTTTCCAATGCCATTTTCCTGCTCTGACATGTCAAGGCGTGCAGGTCCAATGAATAAGCATTCCAAACCGGTGTCGTGAACCTGGAAGTAAACTGGAAATGCAAGTGAGTGATGTTGTCGGTGTTTCTTTTCATGGAAAGACTTCCTACTTTCTAATGCTCTGGATTCCATTGTAACTCTGTGGATGTTGGTGTTATCCCACGAGATGTAGGTGTAATATGATATCATATTTATATCAAGAAAATCAATGAGGTGAAAGTGAGCGTCGTCGTGCGTGTCGTCGTGTTCTGTGGAGGTCGCGCATCCAAAAGTCTTCAGCTTCCAATTCCGCACACCATGCTAGCGGTGACACAGTATTAGACTTGGAGGAAGTGTAGAAAAAGTGCTTGTTATTTCCGAAAATGTGTCGTTGTGTCTGATTGTGACGCCGTGGTATTCCATATGCAGATTTTTAACCCTTTTAGTTGCTTTCTTTTCCATCCGTTTGTGTGTTTTTCATCATGTTTGGATGAGCACGTTTGAATCATTTTGTAACTTTTGCCTCTTCTTTGTTTTTTTTTTTATTCCAATTTCATGAAGTGGTTTTCATTGAATAATACGGAGCCCCCGAGGGGACATGGGGGAAACAATTGAGGTGTAAAGAGAGAAAAGGATACATTTTGTGGGATTGTGCAAACATTTTTGGGATAAACTTTGTCAAGTTTTGCAAGCTCTTTTTTTTTTTACCCATTAATTTGTTTTTGTCCGTGTCCCCTCGGGGGCCACGTTGCATAACGATACAGGTGCTCGGTGCAAAACCAAACTGTCAGTGAAATCAGTAGAGCCAAAATCTGCCAACCTGTACAATTAGCGGGGATGCACATATTGCAGCAACAACAAGCTGGCCTGAAAGTGAAAGTGAAATCAGCTCACATTTAATAGTGCACTGCATCGCTGGCGTGCACTGCATCGCTGGCGTGCACTGCATCGCTGGCGTGCACTGCATCGCTGGCGTGCACTGCATCGCTGGCGTGCTGCATTTCCTAGCGCTGTATCAAAGCCATTTCTTCTAATGTCATTTCCATAATGTTTAATATGTATGATCGTGTGGTTAAAGGGGACCTATTGTGCTCATTTTCGGCCCTTTGTATTGAGTTATGGACTCCTATAGAGCAGCTACACACAATAACCCGCACAGAAAGCTTTCTAGAGCCTCCAGAATCTGCACCTATTCCAGCTGTATTTTCTTGGATGTCCCAGTGTGAACTATCACAGCAGAGCAGGGAGGAACACAGGCCTACAGCTTGTACCCAGGCATGCCCATATAAGGAAATCTGTGACATCACAGTGAAGCGGCGTTAGAAAACCAAGCGTTCAGTGCCAAAGTGGAAAAGCATAATAGGGCCCCTTTAAAGTAGAGCTAAAAATGACTTGGAATGAGGAAATCATTCATCAAGGAATTTGAGGAATTTGTCTCCATGACGGACGTACACTGTTTTTATGTCAATTACTTTTGTATGATTTGGTCCTGCCATAATAGATATTAAACCGTTATTGTTGCATTTTCCTGACTTTTTCTTTTAGTTGCAATATTTGTCTGACATGCAGATTTCACATATGTTCTTCATTAAATTGTGCCTTCTTAAAAAGATTCCGGCAACAGTGGATTAATCCAAGGCATCGGAACGTCAACACAAGAGGGACATAAACAGTAAATCCCTCGTTTATCACGGTTCATCGGTTCCAGACCTGACCGCGGTCTGGCCAAGTCAGCCAAGTCAGCATTCTCGGACTATGCTAACCCCCGGGTCTCGTGCTGCTCAACCTGACTGGGATCCGGCCCTGAATTGAGTCGGAAGCTGGAAGGGATACAGGTACTAAGGAAAACCGCCTTTTCCGTGGTTACAGCCCATTCATTCATTCATTCATTCATTTTCTACCGCTTTTTCCTCGCGGGGGGTGCTGGAGCCTATCCCAGCTGTCTTCGGGCGAGAGGCGGGGTACACCCTGGACTGGTGGCCAGCCAATCACAGGGCACATATAGACAAACAACCATTCACACTCACATTCATACCTATGGACAATTTGGAGTGGCTAATTAACCTAGCATGTTTTTGGAATGTGGGAGGAAACCGGAGTACCCGGAGAAAACCCACGCATGCACGGGGAGAACATGCAAACTCCACACAGAGATGGCCGAGGGCGGGGACCGAACCCTGGTCTCCTAGCTGTGAGGTCTGCGCACTAACCACCAGACCGCCGTGCCGCCGGTTACAGCCCACGTTAAGGATTATCGTGCCTGTTGGGAGATCATTCAAACATGTACAGGTAATATGTGCCTGGTGTTCCGCTGACCAAGTCTGGTGCTTGTGTGTCTCACCCAATGTTACAGGAACATTACTGTTGAATAGAACAATATCTTTCAATGCATCTTTCTGAGTGCCGTAATGCAGTTCATTTGGACCGTTTTGATGCTCCGTTTAGGGGCCGTCCACACAACAACGTTTCCAGGTCGGAAAGTTGGGAACATGGGAACGGTGCTCTGGGTGACATTCGGAAATGGCATTGATTGAAAACTGCTTCCAGCATCGCTGTTTCCGTACGGACCAGCAATAGCTAAAAATGATGTCACCGCCATTATACAGTTGGATCCAAAAGTTTACACTCCCAAGCAGACTTTGTTTTTTTTTTGGCCTTTTCTCAGAAAATATGAATTATAACACAAAAACCTGGCTCATGTTTAGTGAAGACTGAAAAGTTGACACTCCAAACCTGGTGGTTTGGGCCTGATAACATGAACACAAGTTGACATAAATGGCTTCCAACGGTCCCTGAAGGTCACCATCTTCACCTGAGACGTATTAGCTTGGAATCAATGCGTGTGTAGAAAATCTTGGAGCTGCGTTGACATTTCTGGTTTCTGCGTTGTGGGGAAAGCAAAAGAATTGAAAAGGAAAAGTGAACCCTGCGAAACAAGGTAGTAAAACGGTATAAAACAGGAAAAGGACATAAAAAATACCCAAGGGTTTTAAGAGGCCAGTAAGCAGTGTTAGAACTCAAATCAGGAAGTGGAGAGTGAGGGATTGTTGGATTGGATTGTTGAAACCAAATCCCGCTCAGGTAGACCAACACAAATTTCTGCACCAATTCCAAGGAAAATTGTTTAAGATGCAAAGAAAAACTTCAGCTGAAATGAATATGGACTATATATTTTACACGTAACAGTCCACCTGGTATTATTGTATCTGTAAAATTGTCATGCAATCTTCTATTATTATTTATTATTTTATATTTCTATTTAAATATTAAAAAATAATAAAATATTATAATAATTAAAATAAAATTAAAATAATAATTATTATATTATTATTATGTAAAATATGCAAATATAACAATATTATTATATATAATTAATATAATAAATATAATAATCATAATAGTTCTAATAATAATATAATAATTATTATTTTAATTTTTATTATTATTATGTGCTTGTGTCTCTTTTTTCAGGAGCACTTTGTAAACAACAGACCATGTCAAACAACGAAATTGATACAACCATCAAAAGGTTGGCTCAGGCCATGATGCCAGCTTGTATGTTGACTTTAAATGAAATACTTTGGAAAGATTGGGCGGGCCGTATTCAAACACTTGGCGGGCCGGATGTGGCCCCCGGGCCGTAGTTTGCCCACCCCTGTTATAGCGGGAAATATGCAATATTAAAAACTGGTGTCAACTTTTGGACAGGGTCATTTTTTACATTTCTGTTGTCGTTATGATTGAAAAGAATACACATTTTTCAATAAATGTCTTGCCATGAGCGCCATGAATGTTTTTGTGTTATTATTCATATTGTCAGAAGTTCCGCTGGGGAGTGTAAACTTGTGTGCACAACTGTACATATTTCAACGGACATCACTCAGTCGACATACATATGTATTTTTTTTCAGCGCTATAACCTGCGTTCCCATCTGGATGCAATTATTTACTAATCCAGTAATGTGGGACACAACTTTTTTTCCCCAACTAGCCAAAAAAAAAAAACATCCCAAGAATATTCCTGTGTGGTCAGTTTTATACGTTTTGTGAGATCTTGCAAAAATGTGTCCTTTTTTTTTAAACCCTTCAATCGGAAGCAGAATTCCCCAACCCTACATATTGTCATGGTACTGGTACTGGTACTGGTAATGGTAATGGTTTCATTTCATTTGAACATGCATCAGATTCCAATTGAGTGCATCCCATAATCAGTTCCCAGTTCCACATGTCCAAAAGGAGTAGGAAGAAGCAAAGCTTATTAAATCCTACCCCTCCATCTGGTACTTTTACAATCACTAACTGTTACATTTGTTCACTTCCTGCTTTCATAATACAGTTTAAGGTTTTTTTTTTGTTTTTTTTAAATAATGTACCTCGTAGCGAAGTACTCTGTGATATGAGCATCCAATGCCATAATGTGTACCATAGTGCGTGTCAATATAGTGATATATATAGCACATCATGACTGGTTCAAGACTCTTCATCCTTGGATTTAGCAAACATCAACTGCTTGTATTGTTTCTTGAATTGGCTCATCGTTGTGCATTGTTTGATTTCCTTACTCAATCCATTCCATAGTTTGATTCCACATACTGAAATGCTATGGCTAGCATAACGTAGTCCTAGCATATAGAAGTGTTTCAAATGTACTTCTTCCCTGAGATCATATTGTGAATGATGTGCAAATGTCATATTTTCTGAGAAAGAAACCCAACCATTTACTGTGTTACAAAAGGGTACGTTACAGTACCAAAAAAGCATCCGTCTTAAAATTCTTTATTCATAAACTTGATGCAAGTTTACAAATTGCTGTACACGGTCAAATGTCGTCAAATGAAAAAGAAAAGAAAATAAAAAAAAACGTCAAACCAAAGCAAGCAAATCTGTCCAATGGTTTCCAACAACCAGAGTCCAGTTTCAACAAGTGCGCAACGTCTTTCCAGCTCCCGTTTTCACCCCTCAAGGTAGAGTTTTGGCATCTGCGGTGGACTGGATCCTGGTTTTCTGGGTTGTGTATACACCTCTGCCACATTCCAGTGCTTCCGAGGAAGACGCCCTCCAGTTGGCATCCAATGATCCGTTCGCCTTGCTTTTAGGTCTATGCCAGTTTGGGTCTATGTGCTCAGAAGGCGAGGGCATATCAGGGAGCAACAATCAAGTTGGGTTTCCTCCTGAGTGTTTCCAATGTTTGCATTTTCACATCGTTTGTATTCAGCACATCTGCCGTCACACGTGGGAAAGACAGCAGCGATGGTGGCCAACGTACGACAAATGCAGCATTCTCACACGAGAAGCCATCCTTCCATTTGTCATACCAAAAGCGACACAGAAAACAGGCCATTCCGTCGTCTAACAGGATTGTTGGAAGTTGCAAACCACTACAATCAAGGTACGTCTGGACTAAAACTGCAGCACTAAAGCACTAAACCGGACAACCTTGGTTAAAATCACCCTGCGCAATTCTACTCTTTACAGGATCTTTACAGCCACAAGTGAGGTTTGCGCTACTAGCATAAACCGCATCAACGCTGCTAGTTAGTAGCCAATAGAAAGCCATCATTGCAGGGGTGACATTTTGACGGGGATACGACTTAAACCTCATCCTCAACTTGATCAAATCTCACCGTCTAATTTTTGACCGGTTCTCAGACGACAACCCAGCTCGGTTTGGTTCTCCGGACCCAAAGACTCCGCACGCTTTTTAAAAGACAAGAGTGTCGGGTCAATTCCATTTAAAGATAACCATCCAATCTATGACAACCGGCTCGATTATTGTCCAGGATGCTCATATAATAATAAAAAACATTTGTTAGATAGTTAAAAAAAATAGGTGTACCTGTTAATTAAAAAAAAACAAACATGACAAACATGTGAGGTGACGTGCCACGCCGAGCGCTTGGGTATGACTTTGACAATTCCCGTTTGAAGTCCACTTTGTCCAAGCAGCTTTTTCCTCCACTTTGGGAGCAAAACCAATCCAAGCTATATGAACAGGGCGGCTAACGCCCTCACATCATATGAAGGAATACTTGTCAGATGAACCAAGCAGACGGGTCTGCAAGAAACGTGGTACACTCCCAGCAAGTCAGATGGGGGAAATACTCCAAAGAAAATGAGACACTTTGACCCATGTTCCCAGTGCATAGTGGTTGGAGGTCCTTAGCCATCCTCCTTAGGGGGTGTGTACCAGCCTACAAGGGGAGGGGTGTATACATAAGAATATTAGTGTGCAATGGTCCACATCAGTGACGAGCCTTACGTACCATTCTTTTCATGGATCTGCACAAGGGATTTGTAAGACTGTTGTGCCCTGGCGAGATTGTACTGGTTCTGTGGGACAAAAATGTTCTATTACATGTTGATATTTCATTTCATTCATCAAACATTTGAACGCTACCATAAGGCCGGCGAGTCGGAGCCTCAATTTTAGGTAAAAAAATATTTCCTGAAGTCACGGTGAGCGTTAGCAATCGTAAGAGCAACATTAGTTAGCTAATCGGTAAGTAAAATACGTAGAAATGCTGGACTGGAAGCGCGTGTGTGAGCTGACGTGTTTTTTCAAAGTAATCCACCTTTTCCTTCCTGGAAAAGGAGGATTCACGTACTTCATATACAGTAAAGATAACGTAGATAAGGATTATTTATGTAAAGATAAGAAATAAACGGGACTAAGAAGAATCAGAAAACAATGAGAACATTTTAACCAACATATCAACACGGCGGCGGACCAGACGAGGATGTTTACAGTCTGGACTTGAAATAGAGAACTGTCAGAGTGGGGAATTAAATCTTATTGAATGGAACCGTATCGTTCAGAAACCGAGTGCGACAGCGGCATATCAGACGCCGAGATGTCTGATGGTAATGACGAAGACTCGGAACTAGCTTCAAAACACAGAATGGTCAGTAAAAATGACCTCGCCATTACTTATCCTTCAATTATTGTTTTAAACGGGCTTCTTAATGATCGTGACGGGTTCCTTATAGCATTCTTAGCGGAGAGCTGTGCCTTTGCTGACGTCACTTGGGAATCGCCCGCTCGAAGGCGCTCAGGCCATCATGGCTCCCCACCACACCACAAATTTACTGTTCACTTTGAAAAGACTAACATCATAGAACCAAGTTTAAGCCAAGTTGTGCAATCATGCCAAGTCGGTTCTGAGTAGAGCTTCAAAATGCAAACACAAAAAATGGGAGGGAGGGGAAAAAACTATTCTGAGGAACCAATCTGATAGATTCTGTATATCTGATATCAGCATAAAAATGCGATGTCAGTATTTGAGTCAAGAACAGTTTATCATCAGTTCTTAAATCGTGCAGACTTATTGTCGATTTGGGAGAACATGGCGGCAACACTACGACTTGCTCACATGACCTTAAGCCTTGTGAGAATGTCGATGTGAACATAAGATGCCTTTATTCGTCCCTCGGCGGGGAAATTTGCATAAGTGGCAGCACTCGATGAATGCATTGATGGTGTCACCTTATTGGCCCCAAACTGAACTCTGGCCTTTCCTTTGACTAGAGTTGCATTTATCTGCATAATGACAGATTCTATGGAATAGGCACTGCTCCAGCCCTGCAAAACACACAAAAATAATAACCCCAAAGTATGAATACATCTTCCGGAAATGATAGTGGTGCAGTGAGCTAACCTTGTTAACTCACCTGTTTTGTGAGAAGTTCCATACACAAGGCTCCTCCTCCTAGAACATAACTGGAATGAAAATATGGGAATGAGTGTGTAGAAATCCATGTGTGTTCAAAGTGGGCAGAAGACATTCAAAGATGTGCGCACACTCACCCTCCAGAGAGCACAGGAGAGACAACCCGCACAAAAGGTGGGTCAAAAGGAAAATTATCCTGCCGACACAAAGATTTAGTCTTAGTCTTAAGAGCCTTCAGTGCAAACATGGAATTTGACAATGAATAAGACAACTCACTTTATAAGAGAAATTGAGCAAAATGTAGTCTACTCCTTCCTTTTCTTTTAAGACCTGCAAATCACTATGCAGCGGACTATCCGGGTCTACCCTGCAAAGGAAGACGACACAATAATGGACCAGAAATGACACAAACTCATCACAGGCTGGACGATCTGAAAGCAAACTAGTTTCCACCACTTACGTCCTTAACTTGACGTGCCAGTCGTAAAGGCTGTCGTTGACTAGTTCCACTGAATAAATACCTGTCAGATGACACACACACACACACACACACACACAGTTAAGTAAGCTATACATGAAAAGTACACACATGACATCATTATAAAGGCGGGCAGGCCAGCATAAGGTGCAGCTTAAATGTTGTGAAAGCAAACATTCATGCACAGACCAATCTCAAGACAGGACGGATCTGTTGACAAACTGAAAGTAGCACCGACTGTTTGGTGAGTTGTCCTAATGGAATATCACGACATTGCTAGGAGCACATCTCCACATCAGGAGAACCAGAGTGTGGCGCAGAGAGCAGTTTTGGATGGCTCTGCATGCTGTGCTTTAACACGGAGTTCGACTGACATCAATGCAACACCGACGTCGTTGTATGGGCCGTCGAGTGCCTGCGCTCAGTAAACGCGCACCTACATTTCCGGAAGTCCTCGGGAACACTTTGGAGTCACAGCGGCGTGAGCTCCGGGCAGGAGGAGTGTGGAGTGAAATTACCGTGAAAGACCGTTGGCAGGAATAAATCCAAGGAAACACTGCTGGAAGATCTAGAAAGCTTTCTGTGTGGGTGGAGTGTAGCTGGCTACACTATAGGAGTCCACAACTCCATACAAAAGGCCTGATAATGTGTATTATCCTTAAATCATTTCATCATTTCATGTCTTAGTCAGTAAAAAACTAAACGTTATTCTGTGATTGGAAATGGTCTGATGCTGAAAGTGCTCACACACACGTATAGCAGATCACAATCATTCCAGGTGGACTGTTAGAATTATCATCTTAAACTAGCGTGGGTGTATCAAATATATAGTCTGGCCCACTGGTCAATTTTGTTAACTCAATGAAGCCCGCGAGTCAAACACCTTGGCCACCCTGCTCTAAAGCACTGCTGTCATAAAAACCAAAGTGGAAAGAAGTATGAAATGTAGATCTTTCGCCAATATTGTTTTGGTCACCTGTCTTGTAACTCTGTGACCTGTAGATCTCCCTGAGTTCCTTCATGAGGCGGTCCGAGGCCTGCACAGACCCAGAGACTGCCCCCTAAAAAAATACACAAGTACAGGTGGGAGAAAATCAGAGTTTTGCAGGTCTCAAGTAAAACTACTCTTGCATCTTTTACACGTTTCGCCTGGCTGTCACTGGCTGAACAGTTTTGCTCTCTTGTTGTCATGTGTGATAGTGATATCATAGTGATATCATAGTGATATCATAGTGATATCATAGTGATATCATAGTGATATCATAGTGATATCATAGTGATATCATAGTGATGTCTTGTCCTCCAAACACTATTGGTGTGTTTCTTCAATGAACATAAAAGCCTTCGTAGTTTTTTTTTTAATAATAACTGTAGAATTCAAACTGTATGTCTTTATATGATGACAAATGAGCACAAAATATGTTTGAATGGATATGTGCTTGGTATATGAGGTAGTGTACCCGTCATAAATTAAAGAAATAGTTGACATCTCTAATAGTGATGAAACTCCTGCAACCTGGCCACCATTTATTCTCTTAACTTAAGCACCACACATTTGTATTTACGTCACATATTTATTTCTAATATTATATTCACTTCATTTTGCCACCTTGAGCTAAAAATAATTATTCAGCTGTTTATTGCAAAACATGCATCAAATTAAATTCAGGTTTGTGTCAAAAAGTACAAAATAAAGGCAATAAAAGAAAGGATATTGAATTCTACTTAGCAAAAATTCACTTCTAACCGCGATAAAGGAGGGACGACTGTACGTGTCAAAAGTGGAGCGGCACACACTAGCCACGTATACATGGACCCAAATATTCCAATTGCATTCGGTTTATTTGCTCAATCTACCTTTGTATACACCTCATTCCGAAGGAAAAGTGCCAATCCGAATGAACATATAATCGGTTTCACAGGGGTGGAATATTCCTTTCCCCAGTCCGATTGAGGTATCTTGTACCCGCTCAAACGAGTAGTTGTCAGGGTGCGTTCTTCTTCCTCGTCTTCTGTTGCTTATTGGCGGTTGGCAAGCAGCTTTCGGTGTGCATTACCGCCACCTTCTGAACAGGAGTGTGGAACACAATCTAAACCCTCCTATCATCGATTCATAAGTCTGTTTTTTCCTAAAAAAAGAAAAAAAAAAAAAATATATATATATATATATAAAAAACATGTCCTGAATTTAATAATAAAATATTAGCAAGATTGAATTTGAACTTTTCCTGTTTAAATTCATCCCAGGTACGTTCTTTCAGCGCATGCTGAGATATGACGCAACACGCACCTAGAGAGTTTTTAAAATGGAGGTGAGCAATCAGCACTGGACTGCGGAAAGTTTTATTTTTGATCCAAACTTTGAAAGAACTGAACATAATTTCAAGACTGAACGGACAAAAAACTGGCAACACAGAGTTATTCCAACAAGCGAAAGAAAAACTCTGGGAAGTTGGTATCACGTGATATTGATGTTTACGTTTACCATTGACTATTCTGTTTGATTATAGCGGAGCATGTAGACCAGAGATTGGAATATTCCTTTCTATGGATACCATTGTTTTCGGAAAAGTCATTCAGAAAGATTCCATTTGAAAAACTACTCATGTAAACGTGGATAATGTCAAGAGACAAACTTTTAAGCTGTGTATCGTCCAACAACACATTTCTAATACTGTTTTGTGGGACATATTTCAACTTTTTTTACTATTAGACCTCTAATACACTGTTATTTCGA
The DNA here is from genome assembly GCF_030265055.1 of Doryrhamphus excisus. Lineage (NCBI taxonomy): Eukaryota > Metazoa > Chordata > Actinopteri > Syngnathiformes > Syngnathidae > Doryrhamphus > Doryrhamphus excisus. Next base: position 870,665 of record NC_080476.1, on the reverse strand, counting down.
TTCAAAAAACAAAACTTACATTCAAGTGGTCCTGTCTCTGGTTTTTACGGATCTTCTCCAAGATTGCCAGGTTTTCCTTTTCAATCCCGTCATCTTCTGACTTTTTGCCTTCTACGGGCTCTTCTTCTTTCATATCGTAATGGTCCAAGTCTTGGTCCAGGTCAATGTCCTGCTGCCACAATCATTCCGTGGTATTTAGATGCAGGTCATAAAAAATGTGAATAATATGTCAAAAACAATTGACAATACGTTGCTACCTCTGCCATTTCTTCCTCTTCTTCCTCCTCAGACGTCACCTCATCTGATGGCGCATGCTGAAGTGTGGTCAAAGGTCAAAGGTAAACATCCACATTTCTTCCAACATGAGCAAACCAAGTGCTCTTGCACTGAGCACCTACCTTTCGCTCTTGGATTATGGGGCCAGCAGGTAGAGGCTGGTCCAGCATCTCTACATCTGGATGCTGTGGCAGGTTGTAAAGGCGACAGAGGTCACAAATGAGGCGCTTCAACTGCTGAAGAAGCTGCATGCAACAAAAAAAAAAAGAGCATTAAGTGAACAATTTACTTTCAACAATGTGTAGATTCCCGTTCTTTTGTACCTAGTGTGTTGTGCTGGATGCATGTAAGATAAGATACGATAAGATATGCCTTATCTTATGTGAGCAAACTTACCAAAGTGCTGCCTTTTCGGACATCCTCTAAGCGCTCCAACACTTCTGCAAGACTTGGATCATCAGAGTCTACGAACCATATCGGGGGCGTTGACGGGTAAGACTCCTGCAGTAAAAGGGCAAACGTTTTCAAAGCGAGTATTGTGTTTCTCATACATTTATTAATTTGTGTCAGCCGATCACAAATACATTCAGACGGTGACAAATAATCTGGCACTACTCTTTGCATTAAAAAAATATATATATCTATGTTTGATATGGCGCTGCCTGTTCACCAGTTGTGTTGTTAGGTTTTCCGTGTAGTGAAAAAGTAGTCAATTGTGTTTGTCATCCAATGGGTACCCAACGAAAAACAATGTATTACTATTACTATCTTATTTTTATTACATTGTAGTGTAAGAGTTGAAATGAAACCCACAGTAACTGGCTAGTTGTTTACCGGCTAAACTAGCATGTCGCGATACGTTGTACAGCTGGTCACATCTGCAGATCGAGCAGATCTTTCTTCTCTAGTTGGCTGACGAGAAGGATTCTTTTGCTCCTCAGTTTGATTTTAAACACGAGTCGTCGTTCCCAATGCATGACTTTACTGGATAAGAAGGATATCCCGTTACGATCATCAGGATCGGAAGCCGATTGGCTGTATTTTTCTATTGGCTTCCACCACAAGACCGGGTCGTTTCGGTTACAGTATCATATTAGTACGCCAATAAGCACCAAAGCTGGTTGCCACTCGACTCCCACCACGGTGAAGTTAGTTTCACTTTGGACGTTTGATATTAGGCAGCGTACCTCCAGCGGTAGTTCCGTTGTTTCATGGTGCTTTGAGAAAAGTGCCTCTGTAACCACTGGTGGTTTATACTAAGGACCATCATTTACTATTGCCACCAGCTCACTGTGATGTCACTGTCACTCATGTGACATGGCCAATTATGCTAATTAGACAATGACATCCGCTGCCACCCCCGCCACAGATAGATTACAGGCCTCTGGTGCCTATCAGGGCCTTGGGTGATCTGGAACCTATTCCTGCTAACCTTGACTACACATGGCCAGTCAATCGCAGGATATATGGTCGTATATTATCTAAAACTTCACGAGAACCAACAACAGAGATGAACTGAAGGCATCTATCAAAGCATCCTGGACCTGCGTAACGCCTCTAAAGTGCCACAGGCTGATTGACTCCACCCAATTATGGACGATTTAGAGCAGGGGTGTCCAAACTTTTTTCTACCGAGTGCCACGTGCTGAAAAATTAGATGATTGATACAATTTCTTCTCGTAACTATGATAGTTTTACTTTATGCATGTAACTTTTTCCTTAACTTTATTTATTGTTTCACGTTTCATAATATTCCAACATAAAAAACTACATCTTTAATATGTAAATTTTTTCTTACAAAAATTCTTCTAAAATTACAACATTACAACCACTTTTTTCTCCTAATATTATGACTTTTCGCTTTTTAAGGTTTTCTTGTTTAATTATATAGTTAGGGCTGGGCAATATATGAATATTTTTTAAAACAGTGATATTTCTTTTAAGCACAATATCAAAAACGAGCATATTGTTCATATTGATATGGACTGAATTTGATGCGGAGGTGCCATGTTTCAAGATGGCGCCGTTCGAGTCCAAGCCAGTTATGGCAGCTCCATATCTTCTGCAGTGGTTTTAGTGTTTAATAGTGGACAGTGGTTGAAGAGCAATAATACATTTATGAATACATACATGAATAATGAATGACCAATTGATTTTTTTTTTTTTTAGATAATCAGCATTTCATTACTTAAATAGACATCGTGCATAGTGTAGCTGGCGGTTACTTTTACTTTTATATCAACTCTCTGCCCTCCCCCAAGCGCTGTTTACTTGCTAGCAATGCCACGAAAGGGAACGCCACATTTGTTTCCAATTCCTAAAGATGCCACCGTCAGGCACAAGTGGTTGGAGTTCCTGATTCCCAACCAAAAAAAAAATGCATTTTAATCTGTCAATGGCATTTCACATTGGACTGTATCATGAACATGGGCCACTATGCAGCTGGACTAGCCCACAGTTGGCGGCGCCAGTTAGCGGCACAAACCGGAAGTGTTTCTATGCACTCTGCAGTGTGCCCAATCACAGCAGAGTGGGCGTGCCTGGAGGCGGGCTGTGGGTGGAATACATTAAAACAGACCACAAACTCCATAGAAATACAGTTGAATAGGTGCAGATTCTGGAAAACTACAGCGCTTTCTTTGCTGGTTATGGTGTGTAGCTGCTCTACAGGAGTCCACAACGCAATACAAAGGGACGAAAAATGAGCATAATAGGTCGCTTTTAATACTGTCAAAAAGGTAAACAAGTTTTGAATCATTTACACTTCAGCTCAATATGGCAATAAAGATCATTATACGATTCATTCATACTTCTGTTCATTGACTCGATAGCATTTCAACCAGATTACATTGCATCCGTAGTACACAGTGCATGTTCTACTACTAGTTAGCAGCTAAGAATGCACATGATGGGACACACCTATTCGCCAAGAAAGCTGAAAAAAAAACCTCCAAAAGGCGCCAACATGGCTCCATTTCCATTTAATGTGGTGTGCCGATTAACCAAGCTACAGCAACATTGTTGTTATTATTGTTACTAACATTGTTACGCCAAAGAACTATGTTACTGGTGTCGTGACACCTCACCACACCACAGTGGCTAGCGACGAGCTTCACCACACACTCGCTCATGATGCCTGAGGCCACTAGCAAAAGGTTGGAGCTGCCGCCACTGCCGTTGTGTTTTTGACGCTAGCTGTAGCCTTTCTTTCAACGTTGCTACATGAAATCAGTGCACCCAGGAAGTAAGCACCGTTTCAAAATTACCGATTTGGCACTTGTGGAATAATGTGTGGGATAATACTATGTCAACAATACCCAAGACTACTTTGTTGTATCTGTAATGTTGCCAATATGACCACCCATGTTTATTTATCAATTTCGTTTGCTATGTAGATCCCTTTAGAATTGATCAATGCATTTAAAACTATATAAAAATGTAGTTTGCATTTTGCAGCATCTAAATAAATAGAAAGGCTACAAAGCTGACTTTGGTTGTGTGGCCATTTTGTTAGCAAGCTAAGGATGCTAACAAGGACATAAAAAATGGACATATGATAAATTCATGAGGGATTATGTATGAACATGCTGTAATGTACCTAATCAGAGGACCTTCACCGGAGCAGATGCTAAGATGCTAGGTTCCATTGTACTAGAAATGTCCAATAATATCGAGCGACCAATGTTTTCAGCGTGCATAAAAACAAAAAGATATCAATCAATTCATATTGGTATAGTTTTTTTGTGCCCATGATGATATTGGTGCATAAGCGATGACACGCTCCACAAGCAACAAACCAACAAGCTCAGAAAAGTTTTGTCTTATGATTGTAAATATCTCATTTGCAATTGTTACCATAGACGCAGATAAACTGCGTGCTGAGCACGGAGCCGCACGTCAACATTGCCGCCAAGAAGGTGCTTTATCAAAGTAAGTGCATTTACGCAGCCTTGACACATCCAATATGGCGGTGGACAAACCCACTCGGTGCATCGTCTATTTCTATGATTACATACGTCTATGATACATTATGTTACACATTGCACCAAACAGAAAACCAAAATAAGAGCGCAAAACAGGAAACAACATGAAAACTAAAGAACACCAAAACTAAAGTCCAACCAGCCATGCAGACCTTGACATGAAGTACTGGGTATCGATACTTACTATCAATACATGACACCCCTGGAGAAGTCATATGGAGACATTTGCCGTTTTTTGCTACTTGCCTAATTTCCCCACAGTGTTTATTTGTTGAATTTGTTAAACGATGCATAAAATGCTCATTATGTGCATCCGTTTGAGGGAAGAGCTGCTGTCTATATCAGTATCGGTAATGAAGTACCGGACAATATCGGATATCGATAAGATATTGTTTAGTGATTTACACATTCCCAAACTATCCATTCGTTAACACATGACACACTTTACTGAGATAAAAACGTAGTCAAACATTTTAAATTAAGTCACATTTACCAAAAATCCAGGAAATCCTCCACAAAACCTTTTTTTTTCCTTTATCGGTAACATTTCATTTACAATGCGGTGACGGTTCGAACATTTGCCACGATAGTGACAAAACACGAAACATATGATGTTGAGTAAGATATTACATTACACGATGTTGATATTAAGAAAAACAAAGTTATCGACCAAGCGTTCTAAAGTGCTGCTAATATTTATGCTAACACGAATAGCTAGCCTTACTTTCAGTCAGTAGCAGCTAACAGAAGCCACTGCAGCGTCGTTCCTATTCGACTGTTCTCTTTCTAAGTCGTCTTTCTTCACACCTTTCTCGCCTTAACATTTAACACCGTCGAGCACGTCTATGTGTGCGCATAAATTGCGGCGAGACCAGAGTCCAGCAGGCTGCTTTGAAAAGACCCAAGCGGGGGCAAAGTGAAGTGTTTAGCTAGCTGGTACGCAGGCAGCCGGCCCGGACCCACCGTGATGTTGCAGTGGATGATCAGCAGCTTCTCTCCTGTTACGTTGAACTGGCAACTCAGTTCGTCGGGTTTCCAGTCTATGATTCGGAATCTTTCGTGGTTTGGGTCAAAGATCGACTCTAGAAACTTCAATTCGGCCTTCAGCCCCGACACCGACATCTTGTGCTCATCTCAAAGCGAGCAGGCCGCTAGCGGAGGGGAAGTCGGGGCGGAATGCAGTCGAGGCGGCTCTGCGGATCTCGCATGTTAGCGTGAGAACAACAAAAGAGCTGCGGGGTAACGTCGAGAAGGAAAGATAAAAGATGACAACGTTCTCAATAATGCAAACGCCGTGCATCATAAAGTCAACGCATTCTTCTCAAATCGACAACTTGAAGCCGTTCAAAGAGCGTTTGTTAGTTCATATATTACAAAGACAAGTTGAGGCAGGTACTTGGAAGAAATATTGATGAATAAAAATACGCATGTATGGATCAAAGTTGACACAATTCATTAAGAATTGAAATGTGCCGTGTGTTTAATATCTTAAATACATAATTTTATGCACTGTAGGTTTAATAGGGGTTGTACCCAGGACCAGTGAGTCGTGTAAAATTGTCTATTTCTGAAACATATTTACTTCTCCACCCTCCAAACATTCTTTCATGCTCTCCTTCAATTTTGGATATTTGCATAAAAGTGACTTGTAATTATCTGATTGGATTTGGCTCCAGAACCCTAGATTGTCATTGACACAATCCAGGTTAAAGGGCCCCTAACATGATTTATCAACTTTTTTGCTTAAAAATATGATATATTCTATTTTAATTATGTTCTGCATTGTTCAATTTGTTTAAAGCAAACAATTAATTAGCAAAAAGTTTTGTCTCCAGCGACCCACGGTGCCATTATTACTTTTTGGAAGGTATGGGTCCCATTACATCTGCCGTAAAAGTAACACCGCATTTCAGAAAAAGCGTCATATGAACAGTAAAATATGGTGGTGGTAGTGTGATGGTCTGGGGCTGCTTTGCTGCTTCAGGTCCTGGAAGACTTGCTGTGTGATATAAATGCTTGCCGTCCGGCCATCTGTTGGTGACCTCAGGCTGAAACCATCTTGGGTTCTGCAGCAGGACAATGATACCAAACACACCAGCAAGGACACCTCTGACCACCCCCTTAAGAGCGGGGGGGAACCAAATGAAGACTATGGAGTGGCCTCGTCGAAGTCCTGACCTAAATCCTAGTGAGATGCTGTGGCATGATCTTCAAAAGGCTTCATGCTGGAAAAGCCTCCAAATGTGACTGAATGACAACAATCCTGCAAAGATGAGTGGGGGCAAATAACTATTGTCACTCCCATTTCCATGGGAGTTTAACTTGCAAACACCAGACAGCAAAGAGGGATTGGCTTCAGCTCATCTGCAACCCAAATTAAAATGCTTGAATGGGTGGATGGAAAACAAATGTGGATGTTTCACCACTAGATGGCGCCCGCATACCACCAGTGCTGTAGAGCGGTTTGAGAAGTCAAACCTTTAACCTTTTGCTAACCATCATGGATGCTGTTTCTTTGTAAAAAGTGCGCACTTTTATTTTAATATGCACCACATAACAAAGCCAAGTCCAGCAAAACTAATGGGTCACAACATTTAGGTGCACAATCAAATAAGATTCGGTACCCAAATAACATAGTATTAAAATAATCTGAGATTTTGAGAATAAAGTTAAAATAAATTAAAAAAAAAAAAGGAAAATAAAATAATTGTACATTTATGAATGTAGTAACTTTAAGTAGTACCTTCATGTTACAGGCATTGCCTGAGACAGCTATAAGGGGTCACTGATGGTCTTTTTGTTCCCACGTTATAAGTAAAAGCTTGCCTGAAGCAAAAAAAAAGTTTATTCTAGTAAATGTACAACTTTATTCTTGTAATATTACAACCTTTTTTCACATAAATCAAGTTTTTTATTTAGTAAATTCCTGAATTTCCAATCTGAAATTCATGGCTTATTTTTTCTCGCGATTTTACGACTGCGTTCTCCTTTTTTTTCCTCATACATTTTATACTTTATTCTCGCAATATAACGACTTTAAAAAAAAAATACAACAATAAAGACTTTATTGTGAAGTCATACAGTATTATGACTTTTTCAAATTTTATTCTTAAAATTATTGAAATAGATGATTTGAATACTCAGCCATGTCCCAACAGTTTATTCTCGTAAATTACTTAAATTTATGACAATAATGACTTCATCGTGAATCCATAAAACTTTAATTTTATTGTCGAAACCTCTGATTATTTTAACGCTCGATTGTAGCAGGCATTGCTGAGACAGCTATGAAAAGGGGGGGGGGGGGGTGTAGGTGACTTTTGGCCTTGGTCAAAGGTAATATTATTACTTGTTCTTAGTAAATTTACGACTGTACGCTTACTTTTTTCCCTCTTACATTTAGGACTTTATTCTTGTAACATTGTGGATTTTTCCTTGTAAAATAAGGAAAATAACTTTATCATAAAGTTATATCATTTGAATGTTTTTCTTGAAATCTCAGATTATTTAAATAGTCTGTCATAACAGGCATTCTGTCTGAGACACCTATGGAAAGGGGGTACTTACTTGACCTTTGGCCTTGGTCAAACATAATAATTACATTTTTTTTTCTTCTAAATGTACAACTTAATTCTTGTAATATTGTGTTTTTTTCTTGTAAATTTATGACTTTAAAGTCATGGTATTATGACTTTTTTTTTCTCATAAATGTCCGATTTTATTCTTGTAAATTTATGACTCGCAATAGTTTTTTCTCGAATTTTATCGATAATTTTATCGAAAAGTTGTCAAATTTAAACTTGTTTCTTGAAATTTCTGATTATTTTGACACTGTCGTTACAGCCATTGTGAGACAGCTATGGAAAGGAGGTCATTACGTGACCTTTGCCTTTGCTCAAAGGTAATATGACTATTTTTTTACTCGTACATTTACAACTTTAACCTAACATTATGACATTTTTTCTTGTAAATGTACGATTTTATTCTTGTAAATTTATGACTTTACGCTGTTAATGTTACAAGTTTATTCTTATGAATTTACAACAATAAAGTTGTAATATTTTTACTTTATTTTCCAAATCTCCGATTATTTTAATACAGGCACCGCCTCAGACAGCTACAAAAAAGGGGCGCTGAGGTGACCATTGGCCTTGGTCAAAGGTAGTATTACAACTTTTTCCTCAGAAATTTGTGACTTTTGTTTGGTATTTTTTTCTTTTAAAATTATGAGAACAACACATATTTATTTCATATTTATTCTTGAAATCTGAGCTCATTTGGCCAATTTGGCTGTGATACTGTAAATAATCGAAGTCAAGCTGTAGGGGCTTGCCACTAGATGGCCCGGCTGCATCATTTTAGGTCTTACCGAGTGCCTATTGAGTCCTTATGAGTCCTCCAGGCCACCAAAAATAAATGTTTTACTACCATATTATCTTTAAGAGGTCATGCCTTCTCTTACAACAGAGCTGTTTGTTTCCAGCACATACGCAGTTCATTGCTAACCTGCATGCGCGCCTCAGCTGCGCCTCAAATGGTCCTTTAAGGAACAGTTCATTGGATTAAATACAGATCCTTCAGAATTTGGTAAGTGTCAATATTTGAAATGAAGAATACAGTTTTATAGTAACATATTTACTGTAAAACTCACAACTTGTATAGAGACTTTTTGTCAACATTTGACCGTGTTAATTGTTGGGGCGTGTCCTGTCATGGTCATAACATCAAACAAACATGTGTGTGTGTGTGTGTGTGTGTGTGTGCATTTGCACACGATTCAATTGCCAGGTTGATAGTTGAATCTCCTCTGAACTGAATAGATTTTTATTAATTGATGAATCCATTCATTGAACAATAAAAAAAAAGAAGTTGATGATTATGACACCCTGAGAAATCTCCCTTTGCATGCATGCATGTGTGTTTCCTCTGCTCGTCTCTCTGTGCCACACAGGCTGGATGACGAGAGGGTTCACTCTGCATCCATCTGTGTGCATTTGTTTCCTGGTGTAATGAACAGAGATTGAACCCGGGGCTACTACTGAGTGGATACAGAGCGCTAACAGCAAGTTAGCAACAAATTAGCATTGTGAGAAAGAATAGGCGACCATGAACGAAGGCACAGAAGTGATGGTTTCTCGTGCGAATGACAAGTTTAGCACATGAACAGACGAACCGATATGTCGCAATTGTTTGAAAGTAGTGAGGAGGAAGAGGGGGAACACGAGCACACCCGGAAAACAACCATCAGTTTTCCCAAACGGGAAAAAGAAAGTGCCACTGGAAGTGTAACGGAGCCTTCGTCTGGACAGTCAATGCTAATACGGAGGTGTTTAGTTAGCAATGTGCAAAATGGTGCGTGCTCACAGACAGTGTTGCTAGCTAAATTGCAAAAGAAATGCAACCATTCAATCAGGTTATATTATGGCATATAATTCATGAAAACATAATGTTATCAAAGACCAGGGTTCAATTCCACCCTCAGCCATCTCTGTGTGGAGTTTGCATGTTCTCCCCGTGCATGCGTGGGTTTTCTCCGGGTACTCCGGTTTCCTCCCACATTCCAAAAACATGCTAGGTTAATTAGCCACTCCAAATTGTCCATAGGTATGAATGTGAGTGTGAATGGTTGTTTGTCTATATGTGCCCTGTGATTGGCTGGCCACCAGTCCAGGGTGTACCCCGCCTCTCGCCCGAGGACAGCTGGGATAGGCTCCAGCACCCCCACAACAGTATCACTCGGATAGTGTGAACATCCAGCAGCAACACAACACTTTGGCCTGACTACTATTTTGATGAAAAATATACTGAACCAGGGCTGCACAGCGGCCGAGTGGTTAGCACACAGGCTTCACAGCTAGGAGACCAGGGTTCAATTCCACCCTCGGCCATCTCTGTGTGGAGTTTGCATGTTCTCCCCGTGCATGCGTGGGTTTTCTCCGGGTACTCCGGTTTCCTCCCACGTTCCAAAAACATGCTAGGTTAATTAGCCACTCCAAATTGTCCATAGGTATGAATGTGAGTGTGAATGGTTGTTTGTCTATATGTGCCCTGCGATTGGCTGGCCACCAGTCCAGGGTGTACCCCGCCTCTCGCCCGAGGACAGCTGGGATAGGCTCCAGCACCCCCGCGACCTTCGTGAGGAAAAGCGGTAGAAAATGAATGAATGAATAATGTTATCGATAATCTTGATTATCTTGATCTTGAACTATCGACCGGCAAAATGTGTTAGCGGTTTCACTGTAAGTGGTTACTTTAAGTCTTTAATTCTTCCATTTCATTTGGCTTTCTATAGATTCTACGGATACAAATCTGAAAATCTGAGCGTTCCAAAGTGTTTGAAAATGAATTTCACATCATTTCATGATTTTAACCATAACTTCCAGAACGTGCAAAGTGAACAAACAGTACTTTGTCGCTTACTTTGTTGCTTTGTTGCTTACTTCCTCAGTGGCGTCACGATGACCAAGCCTGCTCTGATCACCTCCACGCTGCTGTTTACTCAAGTGTTGTGTGTATTTGGGGGCAAGATCCTGGTTTTCCCTTTGGACGGAAGCCACTGGGTAAACATGAAAGGAATCATAGAGGTTCTTCATGCCAGAGGCCACCAGATCACCGTAGCGAGGACCCCTGACAGCTGGTACATCACGGAAAAATCTCCTTTCTACACGTCCGTCAATCTTCCTGGTCAAGACGAGTTTAAGTATCACTTTGAACTCTTTGTTGCTCAAAACCTGCAAATTAAAGTTCAGAGGAATGCCGAGTCTCTTCTCCACATTTGGGACAATATTCAGCAGGAGCTGAGGGTGATAAGTCAGTTTCGTGTTTTCCACGCCAAGCATTGTGACACAATAGTTCAGATGTTTGAAAATGAAACGTTGATGCAGTACTTTCACCATGCCAAATACGACGTGGTGCTGACCGATCCCGGCATTGGTGGAGGCACGATGCTGGCACGTCGTCTCCAAGTTCCGCTTATTTATAACGTCAGGTGGCACATTCAAGGCGAAGCTCATTCCCTTATCGCACCGTCCCCTCTGGCGTACACTCCTTTTGTTGCGACACTGCTAACCGATAAGATGACCTTTCCTCAGAGAGTCCATAACGTTGTGGCTTATGTCTTGGGTTCTTTGGCAATGTCGTACGTAACAGAGCCTTACTACAAATCAGTCGTTAAGCGATACTTTGGTGCCGAAACAGATTACTCTTCCTTTTTTTTGGATGCTGACATATGGCTTATGAGAAATGATTTTGTCTTTGAATTTCCCCGACCCACAATGCCAAACGTGATCTACATGGGAGGGTTTCAGTGCCAGCCACCAAAACAGCTCCCCGCCAACCTGGAGGACTTCGTTCAGAGCTCTGGCGATCACGGGATCGTGATGATGACTTTAGGAACTCTAGTTGGCAGTCTTCCTCGAGTTCTTGTTGAAGAAATTGCCGCAGCATTTTCCCAGCTGCCTCAGAAGGTGATATGGCGGTATTTGGGAGAAAAGCCCGCCAACCTGGGCAACAACACCTTACTGGTCGACTGGCTCCCACAGAACGACCTCTTGGGACATCCAAAAACAAGAGTCTTTGTCACTCACGGAGGCACCAACGGTGTGCAAGAAGCAATTTATCACGGCGTTCCGATTGTTGGACTTCCATTATTTTTCGATCAACCTGACAACGTCAACAGAATTCAAGCAAAAGGGGGAGCGGTGAATGTGGATATCGCCACGCTGGATAGGCGCATCTTTGGAGAAGCTCTGATGACAGTTCTTCACAATTCATCTTACCGGGATACCATGCAGAAGCTCTCCAGGCTGCACCGGGATCAGCCTATCAAACCGATGGACCAAGCCGTCTTTTGGATAGAATACGTCATAAGACATAAAGGAGCGGCCCATCTGAAGGCAAAATCCGTCCAAATGTCCTGGTTTGTTTACCACTCAATTGACGTCATGGCTGCCTTGCTATTGGCTCTTTTGCTTGGAATATTAATCTGCTTTTTTCTTTTGAAATTCATATGGAAGGTGTTGTGCGGTGGGAAAAAGGCAAAAAAAAAAAATAAGGCTAAAGAAGAATAAAATATATTAACTGCTGCTGTGATATTAACAGTTTTATGTCTTGTAGATGAGGTGATAAGTCAATTTATCACCTCATATTTTCTTTTCTATTTTGTTTATATTTTCATACATTTTTTTTATTTAGATATATTTAAAATGATGGAAAACCTGGCTGTTTTGCTTGGAATATTAATCTGCTTATTTCTTTTGAAATTCATATGGAAGGTGTTGTGCGGTGGGAAAAAGGCAAAAAAAAAAAATAAGGCTAAAGAAGAATAAAATATATTAACTGCTGCTGTGATATTAACAGTTTTATGTCTTGTAGATGAGGTGATAAGTCAATTTATCACCTCATATTTTCTTTTCTATTTTGTTTATATTTTCATACATTTTTTTTATTTAGATATATTTAAAATGATGGAAAACCTGGCTGTTTTGCTTGGAATATTAATCTGCTTTTTTCTTTTGAAATTCATATGGAAGGTGTTGTGCGGTGGGAAAAAGGCAAAAAAATAAATAAGGCTAAAGAAGAATAAAATATATTAACTGCTGCTGTGATATTAACAGTTTCATGTCTTGTAGATGAGGTGATAAGTCAATTTATCACCTCATATTTTCTTTTCTATTTTGTTTATATTTTCATACATTTTTTTTATTTAGATATATTTAAAATGATGGAAAACCTGTTTACAACTTTCTTAATACGGTTTTTAACATTTAACAAGCCCTCTCGTCACCATTACACATTTACACTGGGATTGCCCAATATAGTAGACATCATAAGAGAAAATCATTATTTCATGCATTTATGCATTGGAGTTGTCCCTGTCTGTACGTGGATTTCTAAGGGTACTCCGGTTTCCTCCCACATTCCAAAAAAATGTTAGGTTCAATGGTGACTCTAAATTGTATAAATGTGAGTGCGATTTATTTCTCGAGTTGGTTTTATTTATTTATTCATTTTTCCCGTTTGATTAATGCTAACATGCAATGATGGCAAACGGACATCATCTGTCAGGCTTGTTCACTGTACTTTTCTCCAAAAACACAGTGTTCAGTACTTCAAACAAAGTTTTCCGAGTGGCTTTTAAATTAGAGTCAAACGCATCGTGAACAAAACAACAAGTTTAAGGTTGCAACGTGTACTACTGTACAATACTGCAGCGTATTGAGAGGGGGGTCATATTTGACATAGCGACCACAGTGTTTGGTGCAGCTACTGTGCAGGTGTACCTAATGCTGTGGCCAGTCAATTGGCTACTGCTACCACTGTCTTTGTACTACCAACTGAAAATGAGCAAAATTCTTTTTTATGATGACTTCATGGAATAACAATACATTTCAAGGAACAAAGCGGTCAAGCTACCCTGATGCATCAGTGACTGACATAATACGAGCCTGCACAGTGCTGTCTTGACAAATGCACTGCGTACATGACGAGACAAGTTTACCAAGTAACTTTAGATGCAAACCGAAATAGAGGCGAGCTGAAGAAAACCTAACAATGTGGAGGCAGTCTCACCAACGCAACACAAGCCGTTTTTAACTCGCCATTTGTACCATGAACGTGAATGAGACGCCGGTCGGCTCCTTTCCTAGTCGTCTAGGGACGACACGCTGTGAGCATTTTCTTTCAACACGGATACGCATAGTGAAAAAATCTACTCATTTGAAATGTACTCAAGAAACTTTGGCATTGTTTAACATGAGAATAGAAAATTCCAACAAAAGTTAAAAAAGCACAATAGGTCTCCTTTAATGCTGTCAGCATTCACACAATTAAAGTAAATGTATATACTGCATGCATTTGATCTTGTCCAGAAGCTCCAATCTATGAGTCTGAAAGGCTTAAAGTTGAATTTAACATTCCTGCGCTTAGTGGAAGTCCAATGCAAAATTGAGGAGAAAAAAATAATCTACCTAACAAACATGGACGCCATTAAGAATACACCATATGTGGGACGCAGATGACCAAAATGCATATGGCACAGCTTGACAACTGTTCAGTAACATATATTACAGTAAACCTCGGATATATCGGATTCAATTGTTCCCACTGGTTTTGTCCGATATAAGCGAAATCCGTTATATGCGTATACCGGAAAATGTCCGTTTTACGCATATACTATTGGATTTATATCCGGTATATGCGTAAATGGGATTTTATCCGTTATAAAAAGGCACTTCCTTGACTATGTTTCCAATGTACCTGGACGCGCAGGCAACGCTGCAAACGCTGCAAATGACGTCGTATAGCGATAGCCTGTCACGATTCGGCGAATCGGAGCGCCACGATGCGGCCATCCGATCGATATATGCGAGGGAAATTTAATGGAAATGCATTGGAACGGGACTGGAGATTTTGTCCGAAATAGGCGAAATCCGTTATAAAAAATCCGATATATGCAATGAATTTTTATTGGAAATGCATTACAGAAAATTTGGTTCTTTTTTATCTGTCCGTTGTGAGCGATTTTCCGATATATCCGAGGTTTACTGTATATACGACTGTAACAGAATAACAACTATAACAAGAATTGCAGTTCAAATGATCTGCATTTCCAAAAACACAAAGTGCTAGTAAAGAGGTCAACCTTGTAGACATGAACTACCAATGGGAGCTCACAATACAGGCTGCATTTAGTCAGTCTCATCATATCTCCAGGTAACCTTGTTGTGACTGCATTTCCTTTTTTTCAGGCTTCTGACTTTCCTCAGAGTCCTCCATTTTCATTTATTAATCTCAAATTTCTTGTCAATGTAACGCGTCGCTAAAAGGCTTGCTTGTTTCTTGAAACAGCATTGACTTTCCTGCATGTGCGCCTGTTTGATTGACAGCGTACCTCTGCCTGTCACACCCACACACACAGCCCGCGACCCGCCCCCATGACAGCCTCCACTGTGTGGACGCATTAAAAATCGGGACATATGGACAACATAACACAGCTCGGGTTCAGATCGGGGGGTCCGTTCCTCCCCGTCACGCCTCTCCAAGTCTCACTGCTGCCGCCAACATGGGCGTTGAAGCCCCCCGGTAGAACAAGGGAATCCCCCGAGGGAGCACTCTTCAGTACCCCCTCAAGGGACTCTAAAAAGGGTGGCTATTCTGAACTGCTGTTTGGCGCATAAGAGCAAACAACAGTCAGGACCCGTCCCCCCACCCTAAGGCGGAGGGAAACTACCCTCCAACATACAGGCCACGGGCCGGGGCGCAACAAGAAAGTCCACCCCTGTCCGTCGCCTCTCACAAAGTCCATCCCCTCTCGAGAGGACTGCTTGCTATCCGTCGAGGTGAGTCCGACTATAGCCGGAACTTCTCAAACTAATGCACCAACTCAGGTTCCTTCCCTACCAGAGAGGTGACATTCCATGTTCCGAGAGCTAGCCTCTGTAGCCGAGGCTACCCAAATCACTATGCGGACCCTTTTGGCCCCTCCCATAAGTGGTGAGCTCATTGGAGGGGGGACCCATGTAACCTCTCCGGGCTGTCCCGCCCGGGCCCCGTAGTTACGTATACGTAGGTCCGGCCACCAGACGTTCGTCATTGTGCCCCTCCTCCAGGCCTGGCTCCAGAAAAGGAAAAACCTGGTCTAAAGTTTAAACTCATCATAAGGGTCATTTCGAGCTACTCTTTGTCTGATCCCTCACCTGGGACCTGTTTGTCATGGGCGACCCTAACAGGGGCATAAAAGCCCCCGACAACTTAGCTCTTAGGATCATTGGGACACGCAAACTGGGATAGGCTCCAGCAATCCCGCAACCCTTGTGAGGATAAGCGGTAGAAAATGAATGAATGAATGAATAACGTTATGACAATTAGCGGTCGGACATCCCTAGCTGATGATAGTAATAATACTACTGTAGCTTGCTCTCTTTGAAATATTGTTGCTTTAAATGTGTTAAACCATTTTGGTCAGGCAGTCATTCAAAGGGTTTTTGTTATATACCCTATTTTCCGGACTATATGTCACACTTTTTTTCATAGGTTGGCTGTTCCTGCGACTTATACTCCAGAGCGACTTATAAATGAAAAAACTGCTTATGTTACATAAACCATGGACACCTTTTCTGTTTATGTTTATTTTTTGTGTAGCTGAATAAGCATTGTGTTAGCATATCTTACACCGATTTGCCTTCCAAGAGGGTGTAATGTCTATTTTGGTCATAAAATAAATTACCCACAAAAAATACGACTTATACTCCGGAGCAACTTATAGTCCAGAAAATACGGTAATTATTTTACGGCAACATGCTATGTTTTTTATATGTACTTTGCTAATATGCAAGCGCATATGACTTTGAACTCTTGCATCTCCCTCCACTGTCCATAAAAATTATTATGGGTAATCCGTATTGACCTTATTTTTTCATGTGCTCCATCTATACAGTCCAGTTCACTGGTAACTATAGGAAATAGGATTAAACCTCTACTTAAGATACTGGTGCTGTTGACACTTGGCAGGGGCTTAGTTAGCCTGAGATGTCGCCTTAAAGCACAATAATTACTCCAGCAAGAGACATCTTAAGCACTGGCACTGAACATACTGGACTCTGGTAGCTCTTTATTAGATACACCTGTGTAACCTAATAATATAATATACACCTAATGAGATCTGATACAAATGTTTAACAGCGTCTAAGAGCACTGAATGCAGTCTGCGTAGTGTATAATTCTATAATTCATACTCACAGGTGGTTCTGTTGTTTTTGATTGCCTTGTTTAGCTACATAAGAGGAGAAAAAGAAATGATACACTCATTAGTAGGATTTACATTTTGACATTTTGCTTCAGTTTGCGTGCAATAAAGCACACATCTTGTTGTGTTATTACTACACTGTGTGAGTCCAACTTCCTTTCATGTATTTTTACAAATGTTGTTGTTTATCCTTAGCTTGCTAACAAAATGGCAACCGGAAGTCAGCTATGCCCCTTTATGATGCCGTCAGCGGTTGACTCTCACAAAACACATTAAGGTTGGACCTTTCGGATCAAATAAATGATGCTAAACAAGGTTCCACCGTATATTAAACAGGTTTTTGAATTACATGGACTTAACCATTGCAGTAAAAAATTGTCTATATTAGCAAAGGGAGGTTGAGCTATGTAAAAATGAAGTATTGCAATTTGTTATGACTGAAGTGTTATGAAAAATAAAAAGTTGTCGTGTTTTATTAGGGTGAAAAAACAAACCATACATTATAATCTGTATTGGTATCGAAAAAAATGTCAGAAATGTAATCGGTAGTAATCATAAAGTCCGCTATCACCCATTACTACTATTAGCTACTTCTGGCTAGCGAAGTTACATGGAATGCCGCTCCTTTGAGCTCTCGCGAGACTTGAGATAAGAAGCGTCGCTAAATGGTGGGGGTGGGGTCAGCGTTCCTTGATGCAGTTGCAAAGCAGCGGGAGGAAGACAAGCGGTCGTCAGGCTCAGCTGCAGCCCCACTCGTCCCACACTCGAGTGTGTGGAGCATCCGTGATTCCCCGCGGCGTAATCATAATATCATCCTCACTCTCACACACCGCGATGATATCTGGGAACCGTCGAGGCGCAGTCATGGCTCTGCCTGTGGTGATATTTGGAGCCCTGATGCTGCACACCGTCTCCACGCAAAACGGTAGGAAATGAGCTGCCGTCTTTTAATTATTGCGGTTTTCTTGGGCGACGTCGCCTTCCTGTGATGAACCGCCATAGTCATTTTGGCACGCCGTCAAAATGACAAATTTGCCTCCACCTGCCGAGCCCCAAGGTAATTCCCTCAGGCTTCACCAAGATCAGTGGCTGTTCATCCAAAAATGGAGGCTTTCCGAGTATCGATAAAAGATGAATAAGCTGTGGAGGCCACGCAATGGCCTGTGTGACGTCCCCCCCCAGACGTCCCTTTTCTTAAAGTGTGGCGCTGAATGCTGAATACAGAAACAAGTGTCAAGGACAAGTTGTTGTCAGTACCTATTGGATGAGATGGAGATGCAGGTCATGTTTGAACATTGAAGTTGCACACACACATGAGCAGATAAGTAGATGTATATGTGTGTGTGGCCTGAAGAAGTGCAGCTCTGTAAATAGCATCAATCCATTTTGCTGCATGCTTCTATTTTTAGCGTGGAGATGCTGCACTGGGATCCGTGCCTTTCATGTCCTCTTCCTACAATGAATCTGTTAACTCTTTGTAGATATGCACCGCACAAGCTCATTCCATTCTCACTTCACCCCCTCCTTGTCCAAAATGCGCATAAATCTGCCAGATCAGGGGAGTGCAACACAGCCTCAGCGCAAGGTTGCAAGGTTGCAAGGTTGCAAGGTTGCAAAGCCATAATAAAAATGAGTAGTGTGTTTCTTGGAATGACACTGTGTTGGTATGCACTGTCCATCTTGTATTCAGCAACCATGCCCCCCCCCCCCTTTTTTTTTTCTTCTCCATTCTGCACTCTTGCGCAGGATGCTAAAATGTTCTATCGTGTTTTCAGTGCTTGGTCCTGGCACAGTGGCTTTTTTTCTTCTGTGTACGGTCCCGTAAAATGGGGGTTTGTCATATGAACGTGTGCAGCGGGAGTTGTTTGTGGTCGTTTATGGCAAGGCTACAAGATGCAATCCACGTGTCATGTTACTAAATGTTTGTTGACAATCATTTATTGGAAAAAAACGCTACATGAAACACTGTCGTGTGAATGAATGGCTGTCATGTGCACTGGACCGCAATCTATTTGTGGAGGAGGGGGTGGAAGGAGGTGACGTCACCAGGTGGTGCTATCATCAAATTTGTATAATGACCACGGCGCGTTTGCATGCATTACATTTTTTTGTTCATGCTAAAAACATGTTGCTGCTGTGGTTGACAGAACTAGCATAAATATGTCTTTGTTTTTGTTCTAAATAGACATTTTTATACATAAAAATGGACAGTGTCATAATGTTCACCGAGACATGACGTAACAGCGGAGTAGCAGATGATGCTATTGAGCTAGCCCGACCGCCACACAGACCAAAAGCAGACCGTGCATCTAGTATGTGCACTGCTTTCTTTGTCACCAAAGGTGCTACCATGTTTATTTGTTTATTTGAATGTTTTGGCCTTTTTGGAAAAAGCCACAAATGAGATCTGTTTATTTGTAGGGCACACCATTACACCAATGGTCTACTATGGGCAAAATCTTTGATGATTTTATTAGTAGAGGGTATTGTCTTGTTCTGCCTTGAAGAAACTTTCGGCCGTTGATAGATGGATGGAGGGATGGATACTTTATTCATATCCAAGAGAAATTCACATTTCCAGCAAAAATGTCACTTCAAAATAAGTGAGAAGAGTTGCTCTTAGAGTAAGAGTTGCACAATGAATTCCATGTTACCAACTTTCCTTTTTACTATTGACCCGGCGGCAGCAGGGCAAGTGTCTGGTCGAAGCAGCTTCACACTCAGCAGCAGGCCAGCAGGACGCTCACATGTACAAACCGAAAATAAACGAGCACTTCAATGTACATGAACCTATCAGTAAGCCAACCAATCCCGGTTGAGTAAAAACCTTGTGGCCATCACTAGTACAAACAGTTCTGTCTGGGATGAGCTTTATGGCCTAACTGGCTGTCCATCATCCTGCTTGCTCTGGAGTATTTTATAAATCTTCTTTCAATGTATGCTCGTCATATGTGTGTGTGTGTGTGTGTGTGTGTGTGCATGGACCCAATCACTTTTCCAGCATGTTACTCTGAGATGTTTCATTAATGGCACTTTACCCAATTTACTCCGGTGCTAATATTTTCACCAGGGAGGACTGAGGAAATATGACAAGGTCATTTACAAGACTTTTGCATTTGAATCCTGACATCAATTTCGATGCATGATGCCATTCATTTAACACGGCCAAATGAGCGCCGCCTTGCAGGGTCATCCCTTCCAAATTGATTGAAAGCTTCCCAGGAATAGTGCACATGCTGTAATCAGAATGGTTCCACTCGTTCTGAGGTTGACTTTGATTTCCCTCCTCCCTTTGGTGACTGATGTTGATTTCACCTTGTTGCAAATGCATTTCATTGTGTTGCTTTGTTTCGTTTTGATTTGATTACCATTCCGTTTTTTTTTGTGGGCTCATCCTTGTGCATGCTACCCCTTCTAAACCGGCACCCCCAGCCGGCTTTGTGAAGTCCCCCCTCTCTGAAACGAAGCTCACCGGAGACACCTTTGAGCTGTACTGCGATGTCGTCGGTAGCCCCACCCCCGAAATCCAGTGGTGGTACTCTGAGATCAACCGAGCTGATTCCTTCAGGCAGCTGTGGGACGGCGCCCGTAAGCGGAGGGTGTCCATCAGCACGGTCTACGGTGTCAATGCGGTTAGCGTGCTGGGAGTCTCGTATCTAACGCTGGATGATATCGGGACGTACGAGTGCAGAGCCAGCAATGACCCACGACGTAACCACCTGCACCTTAATCCCGCCATCACCTGGATCCGAGCACAGGCTACAGTTACGGTGCTGCAGAGTGAGTGGTCAGTGTAGTAGAAGTGTCCTCCCTCATGGTAGAAACCACATCTAAATCCTGTGATGCAGCCTCTGCTCCAACCTCTTCAGAGTACCTTTAGATCCCTCCGTAGGTCCCAAACGGAGATCAGTTGTGTTGTGCGTGTTCGCGTGTAGTGCCCCCGTAGAGCCCAAACCACCTCTCTATCCCTTTGTCATCCCTCCTCATCTCCTGTTTACTTGTTTTCATCATCATTTTTCTTCCCGTTGTATAAATGTGATGACTCGACGAGTCTTTTGTGTGATTTGCATAACTAATTTAACATAATTATGTGCATTGACAATGGATGTAGCTTGGCTCATTTTTGGACAAAATTGCTACAAAATCTTCAACATACTGTAATGGCAGTGACTGAGGAAGTGGTTGAGGAAGATGTAGTCACCAATGCAATTCAATTGTGTTATTAATGTAAGATATTTTTTATGGCACCATTTTGTTGACATAATAAGACAAGCTGTTTAGTTAGACATGTTTAGTTCGGGTGGGATTAGTGTTTGCGGTCTGTCGGGGAAATACTTTCTACCTTTACTACCTTCTTTCTCCTCACACTAGCCACGTATACATTGACCCAAATGTTCCAATTGCATTTGGTGTATTTGCTCAAACGGAAAGAATCTAACCTTTGTATACACCTCATTCCGAAAGAAAAGTGCCAATCCGAATGAACATATAATCGGATTCACAGGGTGGAATATTCCTTTCCCCAATCCGATTGAGGTATCTTGTACCTGCTCAAACAGAAGGTTGTCAGGGTGCGTTCTTCTTCTGTTGTTTATTGGCGGTTGGCAAGCAGCTTTCGTGTGCATTATCGCCATCTGTGGAACAGAATCTAAACCCTTCTATACGCCATTCAGAGGTTTTTCTTAAAAAAGAAAATATAAAAGAGAAAACATGTCCCGATATAATAATATTAATAATAATAATAAAATATTAGCAAGATTGAATTTAATCTGTTCCTGTTTAAATTGATCCCGGGTGCGTTCTTTCAGCGCATGCTCAGATATGACGTAACACGCAGATCCAGACGTTCTTCACTTTTAAAAATGGAGGCCAGCAATCGGCACTGGACTGCTGCGGAAAGTTTTGTTTTTGATCCAAACTAAATTTCAAGACTGGATGAACGAAAAACTGGTAATACGGAGTTATTCCAACAAGTGAAAGAAAAACTCGAGTCGGTATCACGTGATGTTGATGTTTACGTTTTACTGGGCATGCCTCTTTGACTATTCTGTTGGATTATAGCGGCGCATGTAGACAAGAGATTGGAATATTCCTTTCCATGTATACCATTGTTTTCGGAAAAGTCATTCGGAAAGTGGAAAAACTCGTCATGTAAACGTGGCTACTGACACAAGTGATGTCACTTCCAGTAAGATTCTGTGTCGGCCTTTCACAAGAACAAATGTAGCTAAGAACAAGGCCAAATTCCATCTTAAACAGTAATTTAGG
This sequence comes from Doryrhamphus excisus, assembly GCF_030265055.1. Taxonomy (NCBI): domain Eukaryota; kingdom Metazoa; phylum Chordata; class Actinopteri; order Syngnathiformes; family Syngnathidae; genus Doryrhamphus; species Doryrhamphus excisus. The sequence goes on along the minus strand of NC_080476.1, from coordinate 848,393 downwards.
TTTTGTTGGCCAATACTGCAATTCCTTTTGTGGAAATCAAAGGCCCTACATACTCATGGGAAAAATGATTAGACCACCCTTGTTTCTTCACTTTCATGTCTGATGCAACTAAAGGCACATTTCTTTGAACAGCTATAATGATGATAAGAATCGCTCATAAGAGTTCCATTTTTAAGAGATGATATCTAGCAACTTTCATGGTTTTCTTGATTCTTCCAAAATCACTTATATTCTTACATGAATAACTTTAACATTGTATTTGCTAAACATTTTTGTAGTTTAGTTGTACCAGGCATTAAAATGACCAAGAAACTGAAGAAACTAAGTGGTCTAATATTTTTTTTCCATGATCATCATAGCTGAAGTAAAGCGTTGCATTGATACTGATCGTAATGGCAGAACAGCATTTGGGTGGTTTTGAATCTTCCAAGTATGTGCGTAGACAATACAATTATGTGAGTATTGACATTCTCCGTTGTCTACATGTGCAAACAAGATAATCAGGATTAAGCAGGATACAAACGCTCAAATCAGGATTTTGCACGGTTTTCAGCATTAAGCAGTCTTAAGCAGCATTGTGGATTTTATCGCTAAGCTACGCTTGAAGCCACTTGATTACAGCTCTAACTTACACATTACAGATTGTACATTTGATTTATTTCATTTAACTACCGATTTGTCACTTTAGGCTTGACGTGCAGTTAGGCCTGTCATGATAATCAAATCAATGAACTACACAATGAATAAAAAGGAACTGGATCATTTTGCTGGTGTCTGATTTTGTCACCATTTTGTGACATGAAAGATTTATGACGAAGAAAAATGAAAAACAGCTGGGAATGACTGAAATGTACGTTCTATTGTTTTTGTTGTTTCTCAGCTGTTTTTCTCCCATTTCATGTTAGGAACTGATATTTCCCTGAAATGTATCTATGTTCTTCTGCTGAATACTAAACAATAGGAAAACACATTTTTTGGTCTAAAATGGCTGGGATTGGTCGAGTTAAATATGCTTGAGAAACTAAGGTTTATTGCTTTTTAAACACTTTTATTCCATTATTTATTATCATTACATTAAGGAATAAAATGACTAATTTTGACAGCAATCATTTGAATTTTTAGTTTATCGTGACAGGCCTATTGGTCGTAGTGACTACTCCTTCTTTCCAACATTTGTTCCTGTCAGTATGATACTATGTCGGATACGTTTTTGTCATCCCTAGTCTCCCGTTGTTACTGCACAAAATGACTGCACTTTGCTCATCTGAAGCCTCGGTCACATATTTCATAACACATTCCGAGTCAGCATGACATCTGCCTGGGCTAATCAATGTCTTTCTTCCAGAGCCATCAATCGCTGCCTCTGAACACACTTCCCTTCCCGTGGAAGGCCACAGCGCCCCTTTCGCTCTTCAATGCAACCTGACCAGCAGTGACAATCCCCTCCTGGAGAGCTACTGGATGAAAAACGGGGAGGAGATCCCAGAAACTCGCAGCCTAAATAGGAATACCGAGTACAAGTAAGACCAGTCGCTCACTCCTTGGAAAGGACCGGCGTGTCTGTGCACTTGCATCCGCTTAAAAAGAGGTTTAGTGTGGCTTCACGCTTGAGGTGTGCTTCTGGTCTGCAGGCTGAGCAAACCAAGAGGAGATGATGCCGGGGTGTACATGTGCGTCTTCACCTTTGGGATATCCCCCGCCGCCAACACGACCATTGAAGTCAAAGGTCGGTGTTGATTTGTGAGGCGCAGTCCTCTCTCCGTATCTCCTTTTTCAAGGCGACGTTGCATTTATTGCCAGTAAAACTGTGAGCCTCAAGAACACGTCGGCCTGTCATGCAAAGGGCATTTTTTGTCGTCTTGGCAGCTCATGGACAGCCGCCGCCCTTGACACCTCCCGTCCAACCAGTGGCCAGCTCAGTGGCAGCAGATGGTGTCTTGTTTGTGTGATGCACAGGGATTATGTCTCAACCACAGAATCTGGTTGCACACACGTTGCTATGGAGGGAAATTTGCACATTTCAAAGACACTCAAACAGAATACAATTTAAAAATGCCGTGTTTACAAAACACAATATGTACTGTATATCTTGTCGGTGTACTATTTTGTTTTTTTGTTTGACTCTATCTTGCTGCTTCTGTTTAGCCACAGCCCCAGTTTTGTATGTTTGATGTCTGCAGCAGATCTTAAACCTTCATCCTGTTTTTCCAAATTCAGTTCTGAGCCCCGCAGGGGCCAAGCAATCACTGTTGTGCACCTTATTTCTTTACTTTTGCTGAAGTTTAGTTGAAATGGATTTGGTATGTTTTGTCAAATCTTAGTCGTTAACAAAGTGACAATCTGGGCTCATAAACGCAACCTCTTGGTGAAGGTCATTCTCATGATTAGTTGTATTATTTCAACCAGTCCCATTGCATTTCTCTTTTTCACCATCTGTGATTGTTTTTCTTTCTTTTAGCCGCCCCTGAGATTACAGGCCACAAACGGAGTGAGAACAGGAACGAGGGTCAGCGTGCTCTGCTTTATTGTAAATCGGTGGGCTACCCTCATCCCACTTGGACCTGGCGCAAACTTGACAACGGCATTTATAGGGTATGATGCGTGTGTGTTTTCATAAGATATCTTTGAATGTTATGGCATGGTATGGTGGCAGTGGCTCAGGAGGTACAACCGGCCGTAAAGAAACCAAAAGGTTGGCAGGTTGATCATTGCTACCGTTGTGTTCCTGGGCAAGACACTTCACCCACCTTGGCTCCAGTGCTGACCACACTGGTGTACTGGTGGGGATCAATGTTTGGTGGTCAGAGAGGCTGTAGGCGCGAATTGGCAGATGTGGCTACAGATATACCTTACCACCACCGTTGTGTCACTGAGGAGTGAATGAATATAATATATAATATATATGAATATAATGAATATGAATATAATATCTATTGTCATCCATCATATCTATTATCAGTATACCTCTAAACCAGGGGTGGGCAAACTACGGCCCGGGGGCCACATGCGGCCCACCAAACGTTTGAATCCGGCCCGCCAATTGCTTTTTCGTATTTCAACTTTTAACATACCAGCTGGCAACATGACTTTCAAGTCGGATGTCTTATTCAGTAAAAAAAAAAAAAAAAAAATCGTAGTTTGATGTATCTGATGTTGAAAGTGCTCCTGAAAAAAGGAGAAATGAAAACATATAGCTGATAGTATGACAATTAAAATTAGACAAATAAATCAAGGCGTAAAATTTTTTAAAAGTATTAAAAATTATTAAAATTATTAAAATTATTAAAATTATTTAAAATTATTTAAAATTATTTAAAATTATTTAAAATTATTAAAATTATTAAAATTATTTAAAATTATTAAATTATTAAAATTATTAAAATTATAAGCGTAAAATCATGTGTGTTAAATATATGTTCTGGCCCCCCGCACAATTTTGTTAACTCAATGCGGCCCATGAGTCAAAAAGTTTGCCCACCCCTGCTCTAAACTCTTTGAATTTTTTTAAACCTTTTGGAATGTGGGAGGAAATCGGAGTACCCGGAGAAAACCCACTCCACACAGAGATGGCCGAGGGTGGAATTGAACTCGGGACAACCGTGCAGCCCCTTTTGTTTACTTACTTACTCTGCTGAAAATGAATCGAACCGTGACCTTAAAACCGAATTACCTACCGAAATGTGATGACGCCATGTTATGAACATAGCGGCAATATGAATGATTTTTTTCTTAACAGGAAATTGACAACTCATCTGGCCGATTCTTCATCAGCAGCAAAGACAATTACACTGAGCTCACCATTGCCAACCTGGACATTAACTTGGACCCAGGCGAGTACCAGTGCAACGCCACCAACTTAATGGGCAGCAGCGATGAGAGCTCCGTGCTGAGAGTCCGCAGCCATTTGGCCCCCTTATGGCCTCTTCTGGGGGTTTTGGCCGAGATCATCATCCTGGTTGTCATCATTGTTGTCTATGAGAAACGTAAGAAGCCTGAGGATTTACAAGACGGTAAGTCGCCTTTTGGAACTCTTCAAATTTCTATTTATCCTGCTCCTGTTTGAAATACAAGCGAGCAGCCGCTCCCTCACCAGTTACACCAGTAACGACAGTAACTGGTGAGGCTGCCGCTGAGGTGCTTCTTATGATGAGTTACGCTGCCATCAAAATGGAGTTGTAACAACGAGCCAGTCAGGCTGATCTTTATACAGTGGTGCCTTAGCGTCATTAATCCGTCCCAGAAGGTCCGACTCAAACCAAAACTAGACTCTAAACAAGGCAAGTTTTCCCATTGGAAAATCATGTCAATCCAGCTTTAGCTTTAGGGCGTAATCGCTTTTTCACACAGGGCCATGTAGCTTTGGATTTTTTCCCCCTTAATAATAAAAGGTTTCATTTAAAAACGGCCTTTTGAGTTCAGTTGTGTTGTCATTGACTAATATTTAAGTTTGGTCGATGATTTGAAACATTGAAGTAAGTAAGACAAACATGCAACAGGGCGAACACTTTTTCACACCACTGCATCTGTGGTGGTCCATTTTTGATTTAAATTGATAAATGAACGCATGGGAAATCAATAACAAAAATAATAGAAAGCACACAATAAAACATCCAACATGTGGATATATTTTTGCAAACAATCTCCAAGAAATCATGAACAAATATTAGATTTGCATTGCATTGGGTCCTTCCACTATGTAGCCAGCAGGAGTCTGTTGTTTGGGAAACCTTCCATTTCCAAACTTGCTTGGCTGTCCTGCCCCTGCTGATGGCAGTGACGGCAATGATAATGTGGGGTAGTGCAGCGACAGCTCCACAGAGAAGCGTACCGTGCAAAGATGCAGGCCAATAGGATGCTTCTAGAGCAGGGGTCTCAAACTCAATTTACCTGGGGGCCACCGGAGCTAGGTTCTGGGTGAAGCCGGGCCGCATCATGTTTAAAAAAAAAAAAACAAAAAAAACGCATTTATTAAAAACTGGAAAAAAAATCAATAAAAAAACTATCTTCAATGCTTTTGCTTCTGCTATACCCTACACCAGGGGTCAGCAACCCGCGGCTCCAGAGCCGCATGTGGCTCTCCAGCCTCTTTGTTGCGGCTCCCTTTGCAATGCTTGAATATTTTTTAGCACCCGTGTGGTGAAAATGCACGTCTTTGTTATGAGTTTACAAAAATCCAACTTTGTGTGAGACCATGAATGCATCCTGACTGAGTTCTGACTGGTGACTGAATGAGCAGACAGGATGCTATCCAGTTCTCTCTGACAGGTTAACATGAAGGGAAATGAGTAACACTTTGAGTTATTTGAGTTATTAATTATTATTAATGAGTTATTTGACGATTCTAAAAAATAAATTAGAGCTCATTTAAAAACAAAAGTTTATCTCCAGTACTAGCAAGAGTACTCCAACTCGTCTTTTTTTTCCCCTCCAATGTTGTTTTAAACATACAACGTTTTGCGGCTCCAGGCTATTTTTCTTTAGTGGGCAAGTGGGTGAAATGGCTCTTTTCATAGTAAAGGTTGCCGACCCCTGCCCTACACTTTTTCACTACTTTGGTTCCGGTTTTCCACACCAAAATATCTGATAAAACATTCCACTGTTCTCAAATATCTTCATTTTTATTTTTTCTATACACAAAATAAGATTAAAAAAATAAACAAATTAAGAATAAAGACAATAAATCAATCAATCAGTAATAAATAAATAAAATAATAATAAAACAGCAAATAAGAAAAACATAAGAAACCACATACAGTTGGTAGAGAAATGATTTTTTTTCAGATTGAAATGTACAGTATTAACAGTTATTTAACCTTTAACATGAACATGAATGAAACGTAATAATTGTACCCAATTAGCAAGTTAGCATGGTACTCAGTTCCATCTGGGAGCAGCGTGGTAACTTTAACAACATGTTTGATGAGATGCTTTATCTTGACGTGGATTTTCCCTTTTATTCCAAATCATTTCCTGCATTTATTTGTACCCAGCGTCATAAGCCTTTAGCTTCATTGCTAATCCAAAGCAAAACAGGGCGGGGTAACAGTATGGGCGGGGCAAAATCATGTTCATTGTGTCCGGTGTGCACACAGCTTTAAGCTGTCATTTCAACATTAAACTTTGGTATCAAGGTGGGGGCCTCAAGTTTGAGACCCCTGTTCTAGAGGGAAGCGCGGCCCGTGTGACTTGCGCTCTGCGGTCTCGCCAAACCATCAGAGTGCATTCCTTCTCTGCACTTGGTCACCCGACACTTTGCTGTGCCCACATTCAATAATTCAGTCTAACGAGGTGGATCCGATAGGCTAGTTCTGTTGCTGGAGGTCACACCTTCTCAGGACAATTTGGTGCATTTAATATTAAAGAGAAATGTGATACCGCAGTGTCATGGAGATGGACCTTCTCAATGGTTAATCGTATTGCAGGGACCTGCAGTAGTGGACACATTTAGTATTTAATACCAACACGGGAGTCCTTCATTTTTCTGCAGGACCATAAATGATGCATTAATGGTATTTTGATGACCTTTTACATTCAAACTGAATTTTTATATGATCGCAGGTTTCTGTATCCAGCATGCAAAGAATGAGTGACACCTCTGTGACGTTTACCAAACATTATCAGATGTTCATGACGAGTCTTTGAGTCTTCTTAAGACTTTTGGTATCGCTTTGAGCTAGATTGAGCTCCATTTAATAACATTGCTCGCACTTCTGAATTACTGCAGGACATGTAAATAATTGATATTGTAATTGCATTGCCTTAAATTAGGTCAGCTTGCGCTGAATATTTTATTGTTGTCATATCTGTTCCGTCTTCCCCTTTTCCCATTTGCCTAACCTAATCGGTGTTGGTGGTAAGTGTGAGACTGCATGCTTCAGCGTCAGCGTTTCCTGTTCTGCTCTATGTCAGACATGGTTTGCTGAGTTACGAGGATGTCTTCATTTTACGTTCTTGTTGCAGCAGTCAAAAAGCATGCAAAATAGTGTGGACATTTTGAAATATTCCCATTTCTAACACTAACCTCTAAGGATGTTGATTTATCATACAATTCTGGACTGTGCATGAAAGAAGGATTTTTGCTCTTTATCCAGCAGTGTTTCCCGCAGGACTGTTATCTATATGTGGTGTTGTTTGCATGGGAGGGGCGGTGGGTGACATCTAATAGCGAAATTGGCTATGGCGCAAAACTCTGGCCAAAACGGACATTTTCAAAATGTGGACTCTGTGTTGGTGTGCGGACGGGTAAAACATAAAGTTACAATTTTTTTTTTCTCACAAATTTCCAATTACACTAGTGGTCAACATTTGTAGAAAACCCTATTTTTTTTCCAGTTATTTATTGAAATTCAAGTGTTTCAAGTCTAATGAACAGCATAAAATGGTACAAAGGTAAGAGGTGAAATGCCAGAGGTAAAGTTACCTAAAAGTAAAAATAATGTGTATTTCAGAATGATACAAAAAGTCCCGTTTCAGGGCCCATAAAGTGGCTCAACAATTTAACCTTATATTGTTATATTGTAACCTTATATTGTTAACCTAAATAAAACCCGTTCTGTAGTACTTACTACAAGGTCTTGAGTATTTACTACATCCTCTGACTGCATACAAACAGTGTCGGGAACACATTGTGGTACTATAGTACTCTTGTGAACATCAGTTGAGTGTTGTACTGGATAAAGTCATTTGTTGCTATAAAAAAGGGAATGAACGATGGAAGAGAGACAGACCATCTTAACACTTAAAGGGGACCTATTCTGTTCATTTTTCGGCCCTTTTTATTGAGTTGTGGAGCTGCTACACACGATAACCCGCAAGGCTTTCTAGATCTTCCAGAATCTGCACCTATTCCAGCTGTATTTACTTGGCTTTCCAAAACGGTCTGTTTTAATTTACTCCACCCATGGCCCGTCTCCGGGCACGCCCACTCTGCTACATTCCTTAAAAAAATAATAATAAATAAATAAATTTAAAAAAAAAAAGCTATATGTATATATATATATATATATATAGCTTTTTTTTTCTCCACAGAAATTTGAGTCTTCTAAAACTTTATTATTATTTTTTTTTAATTATTTTAATCCTCCGCCATAAACGGTATTGCCTGCGACAGCTATGAAAAGGAGGGACCCATGTGACCTTTGGCCTTGGGCATGTGGGGGGGCGGTCTAAGGAAGGTGAAAGTGACAAAGGCTACACATGCTAATCTGTCTGTGTTCAAATGCTCTGTTTTGCTGCCACATTACAAATGAAAGCTTGCCCCAAGCAAGAGGAAAGTTTCCTTTTGTCAAATTCACTACTTTATTCATAAAATCTCAGATTCAGTTTTTTCAATGTGGACCTGATATGCTGTCGTAGGATCAGGATCGTACTACAACACTGGAGAATTCTGCTTTTAATTAGTTTAAAAATGATGTAATTACGAATAATAAAATTCACCATGCATTGGACATGGGTAATGAGCGAGGGCAAATTGAATAAAGTAGGGCTGCCACAAATGTACGGGAAACACTGCTCCAGTGTGTATTATTTCTGGTTTGTACATGTGCTGTTGTGCTGCATTCAAGTGCATTCTATTTGTACCGTTGCAAGACATTCTACCTGCTTTGTTCCACCGGGCTGCATTTACATATCATAAAACTGTGCAATGTGTATGAAATGCTAAACAAAACAAGCTAACCAAATGCACCACCTTTTGGACAAGCAAAAAACATCTTATTTGCATTGCTTATTTTTGGTCTTCATTTCTCCTTATTCTTCCCTTGCTGCCTCAGATGATGACCCAGCTGGACCAGTGTAAGTACCGATATTGCAGTTTTTTCTGTCTGTAGTGCTTTGGAGTAAAATCTAACAGTAATACAAGTCTGGGCCGTAAATAGCTCGAGGTGTGTCGGATGGACTACCACTGGCTAGGCCTGTCAAGATAACTAATTTTACCAATCCATGAACCCCTAGATGGTTAGTAGATGTTCCGGTGCACTCACGAGTCGGTAATTTGAGTCTCTACTTTGCAGCTCTTAACGGACTTCAAATCAGCACTTCACATACCAGTCCTACTCGTGGTTTCATACAAGAACTACACACAGCAACGCAATAGGTGGATAAGAACAGACACTACCAATGTATAATGTAGAATAATTACCAACTAGAGTTGTACAAAGGAACGGGAAGTAAACAAACATGCTTTTACACTAATATGAACTATTCATTTTTTTTAAATGCATTTTTTGGCATACATTAAACCCTTGCTATCATAAAAATGGGTAAATAAAGTAAAATATCAATGTAAGGCATTGAGAAGACTCACTGGAAGACATTGTGATGTGAATCTTATCGTAATGTCCAGTTAGACACACAAGCACCATACCTGAACTCTGAACCCCTGACATCACTTCCTGTCCGCACACCTGGAGCAAATGAATCTATCACACCAAACCACCATCAAAGAAGAAAGAGCAGAATCTACAAAATAGAAAGAAATTACGCGTTAACCAATTTAGTTCATACATTTTTTTGCGTAATTAACGCACAGCTAGCACGCTTTGGTTGTATTATGACGGCTTATGGAAGCACAATGAGCGTCGACAAGTGCGACACACTTCCTCATTGTCATTACAAGAACGCGAGATGCATTCAGGGACACCCTGAACATCACAAAAATGGCTTCATAGTGCCTGCATGCTCTTTGGATGTGGGGATGCACTCAAGGGCTTCCCCCCAACATTTAAGATTGTGACTGAAATTTTTAATAAAAGTACTGTTAATACATTTTTAAGACCTCTCCTAATGACCATTTGAAGAGCATTTAGACCAGGGGTCTCAAACTCAATTTACTTGGGGGCCACTGGAGCTAGGGTCTGGGCGAGACTGGGCCGCATCAGGTTTTCCAAAAAAAAACAAAAAAAAACGCATTTATTAAAAAAAACTTTGCTTTGGTTTCGATTTTCTACAATAAAAGCTCTGATAAAACATTCCACTGTTCTCAAATATCTTACTTTTTATTTTTCTGCACAAAATAAGATGAAAAATAAATAAACAAATCAAGAATAAAGAAAATCAATCAATCAGTAATAAATAAATAAATATAATAATAATATTAAAACAGCAAATAATAAAAAGTTAAGAAAGCACATATAGTTGGTGGGTAGACAAATGATTTTTTTCAGATGAAAATGAACAAAGCATTATTAGAGCCCTGTAGACATGACAAAACACGACTATAGTCACATTTATACTCTTTTTATTTACAACATATTGCGCAACTGCAGGGTCTTGAGACACATGCTAACTCGCAAACTAGAGAGCTAGCCACCTAAACGGTAGCCTTCAAGTTATTTCCTTTCAACTTAAATAGCCAAAAACTTACCACTTCCACACGGATAGGGAGGATAACTATGAACAGTTATTTAACCTTTAACATGAACATGAATCAAACGTAATCATTTTTTCTGGGTACATGATACCATACAGCATCCATATCAAACTTGCGCGGGCCGCACTAACATTAAACTTTCACATCAAGGCGGGGGCCTCAAACTAGTGGGCCGCATGTTTGAGACCCCTGATTTAGCCAAATGGAAGCCTTACGTTTAAATGATTGGACTTTTTAACACCCTACGGAGAACTTTATTACCAACTTAGGGTGAGTGGGATGTGTTTTCTGTGGGGGGGGGGGGGGGGAACACGTATTTTCCGTTGAAAATTAAAAAAAAAAACAAATTGTCAGAATACTGAATCACAAATGTGCGAGGATCCACTATACTCACTTTTGTGAGATGCTGTATGATTTTGTGAAGAAAATCTGTTAGCATTGGCGTTTCACATTCGTTTCAGAACGTTCCAGAAACGTTTGTGTTTCAAATTCAGTCTGTATAGCAGTGGTCCCCAAACTAAGGCCCGGGGGCCGGACACGGCCCACTTCCACATTTGACCTGGCCCCTTGAACAATAAAGCATGTACATTTTTCTGTCATAGAACTGGAAATGGTAACCTATGGTGAGCAATGTTACTACAAACACACTTTGCCCCAGTCATAGAACATAAACAAACAAACTACCCTGCCCCTGGCCCCCCTTCAGAGGAGGGAAAAGTCATGTGGCCCTCATTGGAAAAAGTTTGGGGACCCCTGCTGTATAGTGTTAGTGTTGATAAATAAAGGGCATGACCGTAAATAACCTCGAATAATGTTACGTGAACTTAGCCCTAAATGACCCAGATGGGCCTTTTTAACTTGACATTGTATGGGATAAGATGCACCGCATCAAGTGACTGTGCCATTTACTCCCTGCTAAAGGAAAACCAATTCCACCAACAACCACAAAGACAAGAACCTGCGCCAGAGGAATACAAATTGAGCTGCCTGTTTGCAGAGTGAGTATTGAATTATTAAAAAGGAGCAAACCTGATAAATATGTATTAGAAGCCAGTAGGGACAAATGACACCATTGCCCCAACGTGTGAAGTTTGCACTGAAATGAAATGCTCTAACTATAGACGTGCTTTTTGTTTCCTTTGCAGGGCACATTATGCTTATTGACCACAAGAAGGTAAAGAAGAATGGAATCCACGCCAGTTACTAGAATGGATCTGCCATTGAACGTGTGCTTGTGAGGGAATTTGAATGAGGCATGCCTTATGATTTTATTGCAACAAGCTCTAATCAATATGCCATTGATAACACAACTATTGTTACTGCATGCAGTTGTTGACGTGTATGATTTTTCCCGCCCCCGCCCTCCTCGTTTGCTACTTTTACGACTTTTAAAATAATGGCATGCAAGATATTGACCCTCTGAGAAAAGGATTTTTTTTGTGTTCTCTCAGAGTGGCTTCATGTAGATCATCTATACCAGGGGTCGGCAACCTTTACTATCAAAAGAGCCATTTTACCCCCTCGCTCACTGAAGAAAAATAGAATGGAGCCGCGAAACATAATTTAACAGCAGAATATAGGGGCTGCATAGCGGTCGAGTGATTAGCGCGCAGACCTCACAGCTAGGAGACCCGAGTTCAATCCCACCCTCGGCTATCTCTGTGTGGAGTTTGCATGTTCTCCCCGTGCAAGAAATGTGTCAACATGCTCACATCCAGAGCAAATTGCGAGTCTCCCAAGATTTTGATTGACTGCCAGATTTGGAGGGAATTTTGGGGTATCAAAGTAGTTCAGAGGAGAAAAAGCGGAGTTGATCAAGTACTCTTGCTAGTATACAGTCTCACAGAAAGTCCCATTTTTTTCAAAAGTAATTACAAAGATGCATATTTTCCTCATTTGGGTGTTAAAACAAATATTTGAGCATTGCAAAGGGAGCCACAACAAAGAGGCTGAAGAGCCACATGCGGCTCTGGAGCCGGAGGTTGCTGACCCCTGATCTATACTGTACGGTTTTAGAAGAAAAAACACATCTCAGCCGTGTCGATATCGCACTTTTGTACCATTTTATCACTCAATTGCTTATCATGACCCAAGATTCATCATGATAATATGAATATTCCATTTAAAGGGCTTTGCAATGTCCCTCTAAACCTAATAATAAGGTTCAATGTATGTACTGTATGTATGAAATCACTGTAGCTATGTATTGATAGAAACGCTATGATGCACTTCAATGTTGACAATAATGGCAAACTGTATAAACCTACGTTAAGAGATACGTTACAATCATTCTACATTGTTTTGTAATTACAGTATGTATTGTACAGCATGGCTTTTATCCTATGCAACTAATACTCATATCAATATTTGCCTAAGCAGCTTTTAATTCTTCTGTGACAGCATTGAGCTATATTAGGATCACCGTAGAGCATATAGATGTTTTATTACGCAGCTGCATGGTTTCTGTACAGCGGACGTGGAAGGGACTTGAACGGCCTGTGACAAAATATTGATTCATTTTTAAGAATAAACATTTCCAAAAATATATTTGGCTTGTTGATCTCGTGTTTTTGCCAAATCTATGGCAGAGCTCGTCAGCTGGCGGCCCTCGGGCCGAATCCGCCTGGGAATGACGGCAGAGCGGCCATGAGTTCTGTTCATTTTCAGATGCCAAAAATCACCAAAGCACAAAGTCATTTGGAGCACAGGATGTCCCAAGTGGGACAACCAGCTTTTTAGTTTGGCTACCATGAATATATATATTTTTAGTTTTACACTCATAAAACCACTTGAAATGCATATACAAGATGAATAGAAAGGATAAATTAACAGTCAAGGTTCTGTTTATTTTCACTGATGACGGGACTGTTACCAAAGATGGATCATCACGGATACCGTCTTCTCAATCTGCGCCGATATTCCCTTCAACGCTACGATCCTACAATTCATCAGTCCACTCCTTAGTCTAGCGTGGAGCCCAAATTGTCCCAAGTTGTCTTCTTTCTCTTTGGGCTTTTTTCCCTTCAGGGGTCGCCACAGCAAATCAATCTCCTCCATCCAACCCTGTCCTTCACTACATCCATAAACCTCCTCTTTGGTCATCCCCTACGCCTCCTTCCTACCTGGCAGCATCCTTCTACCAATATATTCACGATCTCTCCTCTGGACATGTCCCAACCATCTTAACATGTAATGTCCCTCTGATGTACTCCTTCCTGATCCTATCCATCCTGGTCACTCCCAATGAGAACCTCAGCATCCTCATCTCTGCTACCTCCAGTTCTGCTTCCTGTCTTTTCCTCAGTGGCACTAGCCACGTATACATGGACCCAAATATTCCATTAACCACGTATACATGGACCCAAATATTCCAATTCCATTCGGTTTATTTGCTCAAACAGAAAGAATGTAACCTTTGTATACACCTCATTCCCAAATAAAAGTGCCAATCCGAATGAACATATAATCGGGTTCACGGGGTGGAATATTCCTTTCCCCAGTCCGATTGAGGTATCTTGTACCCGCTCAAACGGGAAGTTATCAGGGTGCGTTCTTCTTCTTCTGTTGTTTATTGGCGGTTGGCAAGCAGCTTTCGTGTCCATTAGCGCCATCTGTGGAACAGAATCTAAACCAGGGGTGGGCAAACTACGGCCCGGGGGCCACATCCGGCCCGCCAAGTGTTTCAATATGGCCCGCCTGTTCTTTCCAAAGTATTTTATTTAAACTCAACATACAACCTGGCATCGTGGCTTGGGCCAACTTTTTGATGGTTGAGGTAGCTGCTTTATCAATTTCGTTATTTGATGTGGTCTGTTGTTTACAAAATGCTGCTGGGAAAAGGAACACAAGCACAATAGTAAAAATAATAATAATAATAACAATAATAATGTTGTTGTTAATAATAATATTATTATTATTATATTAATATTGTTGTTAATAATATTAATATAATAATAGTAATAATATTATTATTATTAAAAATAATAAACAATATTATTGTTATTGTTATTATTAATATATAATAATAATATATTATATAATAATAACAATAGTAATTCTAATAAAAATAATAATAATACATTTAATTTCTAATACACTTCACATCAAATAAATGATTTCAAAGTTCACATATAGCAGATTGCATGACACTTTTACATGTAAAATATGTGTAAAAATATAGGTGTAAAAATTGACTGTTACGTGTAAAATACTATATACCACCCCCCCCCCCCCCCCCTTTCCCGGCAATTTTGTTAAATCAATGCGGCCCGCGAGTCAAAAAGTTTGCCCACCCCTGATCTAAACCCTTCTATACGCCATTCACAAGTCCAGTTTTATTAAAAAATAAAATATATATCTATACATAAAACATGTCCCGAGTTACTTATAAAATATTAGCAAGATTGAATTTGATCTTTTCCTGTTTAAATTGATCCCGGGTGCGTTCTTTCAGAGCATGCTCAGATATGACGTAACACGCAGATCCAGATGTTCTTCACTTTTAAAAATGGAGGCCAGCAATCGGGAACTGGACTAAGCAAAGTTTGTTTTGGATTCAAACTAAATTTCAAGACTGGACGAATGAAAAACTCACATTCCGGAGTTATTCCAACAAGTGAAAGAAAAACTCGAGGAAGTCGGTATCACGTGATGTTGATGTTTACATTTTACTGGGCATGCCCCATTGACTATTCTGTTGGATTCTAGCGGCGCATGAAGACAACATATTGGAATATTCCTTTCCATGGATACCATTGTTTTCGGAAAGATTCCATTCGGAAAGAGAAAAACTCATGTAAACGTGGCTACTGTCTCCAGACCAACCAACATGGCTGGTCTCACCACAGTTTGGTATCCTTTTCCTTTCATTTGAGCTGAACGCCTGACACTTTACTCCACTCGTTCCATCCTGCCTGCACACGCTTCTTCACCTCCTTTTCACAATCTCCGTTGTTCTGACCTGTTGACCCCAAGTACTTGAAGTTCTCCACCTTCTGTATCTTCTCATTCACTCACAAGACCTGGCTTTGTCTTGCTGCGCCTCGTCTTCATTCCTTTCCTTTCCAGTGCAAACCTCCACTCTTAGCATCTCCTCCACCTGATGTTCCTCTGCACCAACACGTCCATCGTGTAACACGTGCATCACTTCATCAAGGTCCTTTTTCCTCCAACTCCCATCCTACTTGTGGGGCATACCCACGAACAACATTGAACAACACACCTTCAATTTCTAGCTTCAGACTCATCACTCATCATCTAACACTCTTTTTACCTCCAGGACATTCTTTACCAAGTCCTCCTCCTCCATTCCTCTTCCCATCTCCACCATGATAGAAGAAGTTGAACCCTGCTCCTAAACTTCTCGCCTTGCTACCTTTCCATCTGGTCTCCTGGACACACAGTCTGTGTACCTTCCTCCTCTGCATCATCATCGTCAACCATCTCTCTACCTTTGATGTCATAGTTCCTACATTCAAAGTCCCTGCTGTCAGTTCTAGGTTCTTGGCGCTCCTCTTCCATCTTCCTCCTCTCCATCTTTGACCAACAGTTACCCAATTTCCACCGCCACCCTGTAGGTGAACAGCACCGATGGCGGTCGTTGTTAACCCGGGTCTCGACCCATCAGGTTGGATACCCTTCCTGACACAACCCTCGTATTTATCCCTGGCTTTACCCCATTCAGGTACATTGATTTGTCCAAAGTATCCGCTGGATATCACCATATGCATTAGTTAGTAATTAGTCACCTAGTTAATTAGTAAACACACTTCATTTTTGATTAAAAAAAATAATAATTGTAAATAAAATACAATTTTGCGTAAATAGATATACATTTTTGCATAACCTCCCAGAAAAACTGGATGATGATTCTCTATTCATTTAGTGCTTTTAATTTGACATTCCGAACTGTCTCAGTTTTCCATAATACATGATAAATGACCATGGTGGAAGCGCACACATTCAATGTCTTAAAAATGTCTTGAAAATATTGTTCCAAGAAAAACAGCCCTGTTTTATGGGAATGGGAAAAGTGGGAGTTTGCACCACAGTGCCCTCTAGTGGAAAAGTGAGAGCAAGCCCATAATGAATTAGCATCAGGGGAGCAACCTGATCTCAGGCCCAAATGAATGAGACAATGGACACATCTAAGTACATGTATGTGTGTGTACTACTACTTAGTGTTAACGTACTTTGTAGCATCAAGGCAACGAGTATGTGTGTGTACTACTACTTAGTGTTAACGTACTTTGTAGCATCAAGGCAACGAGTATGTGTGTGTACTACTACTTAGTGTTAACGTACTTTGTAGCATCAAGGCAACGAGTATGTGTGTGTACTACTACTTAGTGTTAACGTACTTTGTAGCATCAAGGCAACGAGTATGTGTGTGTACTACTACTTAGTGTTAACGTACTTTGTAGCATCAAGGCAACGAGTATGTGTGTGTACTACTACTTAGTGTTAACGTACTTTGTAGCATCCAGGCAACGAGTATGTGTGTGTACTACTACTTAGTGTTAACGTACTTTGTAGCATCAAGGCAACGAGTATGTGTGTGTACTACTACTTAGTGTTAACGTACTTTGTAGCATCAAGGCAACGAGTATGTGTGTGTACTACTACTTAGTGTTAACGTACTTTGTAGCATCAAGGCAACGAGTATGTGTGTGTACTACTACTTAGTGTTAACGTACTTTGTAGCATCAAGGCAACGAGTATGTGTGTGTACTACTACTTAGTGTTAACGTACTTTGTAGCATCAAGGCAACGAGTATGTGTGTGTACTACTACTTAGTGTTAATGTACTTTGTAGCATCAAGGCAACGAGTATGTGTGTGTACTACTACTTAGTGTTAACGTACTTTGTAGCATCAAGGCAACGAGTATGTGTGTGTACTACTACTTAGTGTTAACGTACTTTGTAGCATCAAGGCAACGAGTATGTGTGTGTACTACTACTTAGTGTTAACGTACTTTGTAGCATCAAGGCAACGAGTATGTGTGTGTACTACTACTTAGTGTTAACGTACTTTGTAGCATCAAGGCAACGAGTATGTGTGTGTACTACTACTTAGTGTTACGTACTTTGTAGCATCAAGGCTACGAGTATGTGTGTGTACTACTACTTAGTGTTAACGTACTTTGTAGCATCAAGGCAACGAGTATGTGTGTGTACTACTACTTAGTGTTAATGTACTTTGTAGCATCAAGGCAACGAGTATGTGTGTGTACTACTACTTAGTGTTAACGTACTTTGATAGCATCAAGGCAACGAGTATGTGTGTGTACTACTACTTAGTGTTAACGTACTTTGTAGCATCAAGGCAACGAGTATGTGTGTGTACTACTACTTAGTGTTAATGTACTTTGTAGCATCAAGGCAACGAGTATGTGTGTGTACTACTACTTAGTGTTAATGTACTTTGTAGCATCAAGGCAACGAGTATGTGTGTGTACTACTACTTAGTGTTAATGTACTTTGTAGCATCAAGGCAACGAGTATGTGTGTGTACTACTACTTAGTGTTAACCGTACTTTGTAGCATCAAGGCATACGAGTATGTGTGTGTACTACTACTTAGTGTTAACGTACTTTGTAGCATCAAGGCTACGAGTATGTGTGTGTACTACTACTTAGTGTTAATCGTACTTTGTAGCATCAAGGCTACGAGTATGTGTGTGTACTACTACTTAGTGTTAATGTACTTTGTAGCATCAAGGCAACGAGTATGTGTGTGTACTACTTTACTTCACGTGTTTTTGTAGCATCAAGGCAACGAGTATGTGTGTGTACTACTACTTAGTGTTAACGTACTTTGTAGCATCAAGGCTACGAGTATGTGTGTGTACTACTACTTAGTGTTAACGTACTTTGTAGCATCAAGGCTACGAGTATGTGTGTGTACTACTACTTAGTGTTAACGTACTTTGTAGCATCAAGGCAACGAGTATGTGTGTGTACTACTACTTAGTGTTAACGTACTTTGTAGCATCAAGGCAACGAGTATGTGTGTGTACTACTACTTAGTGTTAACGTACTTTGTAGCATCAAGGCAACGAGTATGTGTGTGTACTACTACTTAGTGTTAACGTACTTTGTAGCATCAAGGCAACGAGTATGTGTGTGTACTACTACTTAGTGTTAACGTACTTTGTAGCATCAAGGCTACGAGTATGTGTGTGTACTACTACTTAGTGTTAACGTACTTTGTAGCATCAAGGCAACGAGTATGTGTGTGTACTACTACTTAGTGTTAACGTACTTTGTAGCATCAAGGCAACGAGTATGTGTGTGTACTACTACTTAGTTTTAACGTACTTTGTAGCATCAAGGCAACGAGTATGTGTGTGTACTACTACTTAGTGTTAACGTACTTTGTAGCATCAAGGCAACGAGTATGTGTGTGTACTACTACTTAGTGTTAACGTACTTTTGTAGCATCAAGGCAACGAGTATGTGTGTGTACTACTACTTAGTGTTAACGTACTTTGTAGCATCAAGGCAACGAGTATGTGTGTGTACTACTACTTAGTGTTAACGTACTTTGTAGCATCAAGGCAACGAGTATGTGTGTGTACTACTACTTAGTGTTAACGTACTTTGTAGCATCAAGGCAACGAGTATGTGTGTGTACTACTACTTAGTGTTAATGTACTTTGTAGCATCAAGGCAACGAGTATGTGTGTGTACTACTACCTAGTGTTAATGTACTTTGTAGCATCAAGGCAACGAGTATGTGTGTGTACTACTACTTAGTGTTAATGTACTTTGTAGCATCAAGGCAACGAGTATGTGTGTGTACTACTACTTAGTGTTAACGTACTTTTGTAGCATCAAGGCAACGAGTATGTGTGTGTACTACTACTTAGTGTTAACGTACTTTGTAGCATCAAGGCAACGAGTATGTGTGTGTAGTACTACTTAGTGTTAACGTACTTTGTAGCATCAAGGCAACGAGTATGTGTGTGTACTACTACTTAGTGTTAACGTACTTTGTAGCATCAAGGCAACGAGTATGTGTGTGTACTACTACTTAGTGTTAATGTACTTTGTAGCATCAAGGCAACGAGTATGTGTGTGTACTACTACTTAGTGTTAATGTACTTTGTAGCATCAAGGCAACGAGTATGTGTGTGTACTACTACTTAGTGTTAACGTACTTTGTAGCATCAAGGCAACAAGTATGTGTGTGTACTACTACTTAGTGTTAACGTACTTTTGTAGCATCAAGGCAACGAGTATGTGTGTGTACTACTACTTAGTGTTAACGTACTTTGTAGCATCAAGGCAACGAGTATGTGTGTGTACTACTACTTAGTGTTAACGTACTTTGTAGCATCAAGGCAACGAGTATGTGTGTGTACTACTACTTAGTGTTAACGTACTTTGTAGCATCAAGGCAACGAGTATGTGTGTGTACTACTACTTAGTGTTAACGTACTTTGTAGCATCAAGGCAACGAGTATGTGTGTGTACTACTACTTAGTGTTAACGTACTTTGGTACATTCCTTTATTTTTGTATTAATAGCGCGGACTATATGTGTGCAAGTTCAAGTCTCCTTTCACTTATGGCCAGCAGGGGGCGCACTATTACTGCGTTACAAATGAGACCAGGGACCGGTCACCAAACCTTGTAAAAACTCTTGTAAAAAAATTAAAAATATATATAATTTCAATAATTAATTTAAATAATAATAAAATAAATGTATATAATTTAAATAATATTTTTCATTTCATTTAAATAATAATATAGCAGTGGCAATGCAGTGGTTAGGCTCTACTAATGTTCTGCGCCACAGAAAATTATCCAAATTGTCCCCCAGGGTGGCCACTGGGGTGGTCATTGGGGTGGCCACTGGGGTGGCCACTGGGGTGGCCAGAGAGTGACCAAGGGCCGGCCATGGCTTCGCCACTGCTACTGGGAAGCAGTTATCATGAATAAAACTTTTGTACATTCAAGGGCAGTTGAAAAATGTTGATTTAGTGCAGGGGTCTCAAACACACGGCCCGCGGGCCACTAGTTTGAGGCCCCCTGCCTCGATGTGAAAGTTTAATGTTAGTGCGGCCCACGCAAGTTTGATATGGATGCTGTATGGTATCATGTACCCAGAAAAAATGATTACGTTTGATTCATGTTCATGTTAAAGGCTAAATAACTGTTAATAGTTATCCTCCCTATCCGTGTGGAAGTGGTAAGTTTTTGGCTATTTAAGTTGAAAGGAAATAACTCAAAGGCTACCGTTTAGGTGGCTAGCTCTCTAGTTTGCGAGTTAGCATGTGTCTCAAGACCCTGCAGTTGCGCAATATGTTGTAAATAAAAAGAGTATAAATGTGACTATAGTCGTGTTTTGTCATGTCTACAGGGCTCTAATAATGCTTTGTTCATTTTCATCTGAAAAAAATCATTTGTCTACCCACCAACTATATGTGCTTTCTTAAGTTTTTATTATTTGCCCTTTTATTATTATTATATTTATTTATTACTGATTGATTGATTTTCTTCAAAGGGACGTTTTTTAATTTTTTTGTTTTTAATAAATGCGTTTTTTTGGAAAACCTGATGCGGCCCAGTCTCACCCAGACCCTAGCTCCAGTGGCCCCAAAGTAAATTGAGTTTGAGACCCCTGATCTGATTTAGTATAAATCATGGAAGCAAAGCACTTGTCTGTGTAGCATTATAGAGCGTGCATACAGGAAGCGGGGTCTAGTGGCTCTACTTGGGTTTTTTAAGCAGTGGTGGTAGTCCCCACGGCTTCAAGTATTCCGGCGTTTCAATATGACCAACGAAAAAAAGAATCTGGCGGACCCAGACAAACACAAACTCATTGTAGCCATGCGGTGGGGCTATTTCCAAACCCCTCAAAAGCTACTACTGTCCAATCCTACCATTATGCTGCGTTCAATGTAACTTGGGGAAAGGTGTATGTTTTTGTGTGCTGCGCTCCAAGAAGACAAACTGGAATACGATATTTGAAACAGCACGAATAATTCATAATAATTATAATATAATTATAATAATTCAAAGAAATAATTTTAAACTTTAAAACATATCAGAAAGCTGCATGTCTTTGTGAGACCGCAGTGCATGCTGGGTTCAGCCAGTGAGTGACTGGTGTTCAGCAGTCGGGGGTGGAGACAGAGGCGTTACTTTAAGCCCTGAGACGTTAGCCATGCTATGGAAAAGGCTAATGCTACGAACGATTGAGAGACGTCTTGAAGTAACCTCTTTTCGTAATGTCCACTCTCTACTTCCGGATTGGAATCGGAATCCAACAAATATGGCTGTATGTTCAAAGCAGGGGCATCATTAGACCTATTTTAGACATTAAAATTGTTTTTATTTAATTTTAAAAATTATTTTAAAATGTTTTTAAGCCCCCCTTAACAATTTGATATATTTTATTGATTTTTTATTGATTATTTTTGTTTTTTTATTTTTACAAAAAAAATCTGTTTAAAAAAATAAGGCAAAATCAGGCTAATAAGCAAGTCAATAAGCAGGCTGATACTAGCCTACAACTACTACTACTACTGCTAGTAGTAGTAGTAATCAGAAGAAGAATAATGGTGATAGTAATAATAATAGTCTAATGAATAATATAATAATGATTATTATATCATTGATCACTGTCCACTGGACAGAATGGAGCAGCGGTTTTGCAGTGTAGTTTGTGTGTACTTGTGTACATTTAATGGTGGACTAAAACTATTAAATTACACCAACAGTGTTTTCTTTACATCATGGTAATGGTAATGGTAATGGTAATGGTAATGGTCATGGTTTAATTTCATTTGAACATGCATCAGATTACAACTGAATGCATCCCATAATCAGTTCCCAGTTCCACATGTCCAAAAGGAGTAGGAAGAAGCAAAGCTTAACAATGCTGACAAGCTAATGTTAGCATGCTAACAATGCTAACAAGCTAATGCTAACAATGCTAACAAGCTAATGTTAGCATGCTAACAACTAGTATGATAGTGCAAGGCGTGTTTATATATGTGTCTGCCTATGAAAAGGTAATTATGCTAACAAGCTAATGTTAACAAATGTTAAGTACACATACACTTCACACTAGGTGTATACGTGTCTACTTATGAAAAATACAAAAAATGTTGCGATGCTAATATAAATCCTACCCCTCCATCTGGGACTTTTACAATTGAACAACTGTTACATTTGTTCACTTCCTGCTTTCCATAATACAGTTTAAGTTTTTTTTTGTTTGTTTTTGAAATATTTGTTCAATATTGAAATATTTCTGTCCACCTTATGTTGTATATTTGTAATATGAGGTTTTCATGAGCTCATATTTTCATCTATTGTGATCCCCAGAAATGTATTTTCGCTCACCCTTTCAATGTCCACACCGTCTATTTGTATTTGCTGGTCATGGGTTGGTGGTCATCAGCTGTGTGTCCAGCCCACAACTTGGAGAAATGTAACATTTTGCATCAGGCTTCAGCAACACTTTGGCGGATCGTCGTCCAGCTTTGCCCGTGTTCATAAAAGAGTCCCATATTTTGCCCTTGCTGGTCAGGAATCTGAAACTCCAACCACTTCTGCCTGACGTTTGCCTCTTTAGGCGAGTCCAAACCCGAACAAATATTTCTTGGAAGCCATTGTAACACTGTGCCGGTGCGTTCATGGCCATCCTAAACGTCTTTCAGGGCTCCCTTCCAAATGTGCAAACCTCATTATCTGAAACGTTGGCATTGTTTAACACAAGAATACAATATTTGAACAACATTTAGAGGTCAGAAAATTAGAACTATAATCTGCACATTTACATGAAAATTATGATTAAGATGCAGTGTCCCTGTCTTTCTTAAATAAATACAGCCATAAATTGAATTAGCTTGCAGTGACAAAGGGTGTCCGCTTGATGCTAGAAGCAGAAAACAGAAGGAAAATGATGTTTTATTCATAAATCTTGAAATGTTGAATCATTTTGTTGAACGTTAATATAAGCCGTCTAACGGTGTGTTCTGTTTGGAATTGACAGTTGAGCGCTGCTTTTATTGCTCGCTGGATCCTGACAGACAGCTGTCCATGCGGCACACACGCGCCACAGAATTAGATGATTAAAGATGGAGTGATCTGCTTAAACATCAGGGATTTGTTGCCACTTTTTAAAAGACTCTCCATTAAGTGGCACACGACTAAAGCTGCGGGATAGCCAAATTAATCTTGCCCTGTATTTAAAAATCCAGAATAAAACAAAAAGAAATAAGCCTCTCGTTCTCCCCATTTGAACTATCAACAATGCATACTCGTATATGTATTGCAGATGTTGCTAAAATGATTGGATTCACAGATAGCATAGCAATAATCCCATTGAACCCAACACACCATCCGTTCTGAATGGAAATTTTAACCACGTTTCTGCATGGGCAATGTTTAAAAATAGCATTTCGACATTCTTGACTGTTAACCGCTGCAATATTCAAACATCAAAACACTAAAAACGCCCATCAAAGCAACAATAACTCATAATAATAATAATGTCCCAAGTGCACCATCATCCACAATCCTTATGTGGGACATGAACACGTGTTAACTTCTAGTACGGACCCCCACAGGACGTTGTGATGGACACAGTGGAATACCTTTTCCAAGTCCACAGAGTGCATGTAGACTGGTTGGGCAAACCCTCATGACCCTGCAGCACTCTCCCGAGGGGAGGAAAACCACATTGGACCTCCTGTAGCTGAGGTTCTGCCGACAGTCGTACCCTTCTCTGCTGGACTTTGCCAGGAGGGTTGTGGAGTGTGATCCCCTTTCGTTGAAAAGAGGGACCACCACCCCGTACTGTTCCCGACTTCCATGCAGTGTTGAAGACATGTGTCAGCCAAGCCGGTCCCTCAACATCCAGAGCCTTGAGGAATTCTGGGTAAAACTAGTCCACCCCCTGCCTGCAGCTTTGCCACCGAGGAGCATTTTGACCACCCCCAGATACCTCAGCCACGGTGATGGAACTGTACGCGTACGCGAAGGCCTCAAAGTATTCCTTCCGTCGTCCTCCGTCGAGGTCAAGACCCCCGTCCCCACTGTAAACGGTGTGGACCAGGCGCCACCATGTTGGAAATCCAGGGTGAGGCATCAACACGCTCGATCACACCAGCATCCAGCAGCTCAGCCGTGATGTGACCCACTCAAGCCGAGCAGAGAGACGCTTCAAAGGTGAACGCCGGGTAGAGGTCTGGAGCCATCGCCCTCAGAGAACCAAATTCCGATTTGGGAGTGTCCACAGCCATACAGCTCCTCGGCACCTGCCCTCCCGCTGATACCACCAAAGGTGACCCGTCATGACCCCACACGGCACATTCCATGACTCCAGTGGAATATGAATTCCATGAAGTCATCATAAAGCAGCTGAAACGGGACCGGCCACAACATTAGGTACATGTGCACAGTGAGCATCAAACACTCGGGCTGTACGACTACGGTCAAATATTACAGCCCACGTTGCAATCTTAAACGTACGCAAAAAAAGATGCATACGACTCGTTATGACACTGCCACAGTTTTTATTTTCATCTTCTCGTAATTTGGTTGCTGAGATAAAGTGAAATTTTCTTCAAGTTCTGAATGCAGTGTTTTTTTATTATTATTATTTTTTTTTTTTTTTAATACAGTGAACAAGGCTGAAATATAATCTCCCTGTTTGCCATCATTGCATGTTTGCATGAATCCCCAACTTAACGCAGATCATTTAAAAAATAATTCAATCTTGGAGATCACTGACACACATACACAATACACACATAACGCAATAATAATAATAATAATAATAATAAATATAGCAAACTCTGATCAATCCATGTCAATTTCAGACTAAGATACTGATTATTATTACTGATTTGCCATTTATTAGTATTTTATTATTTGTATTATTAGTATTAGTGTTTATGCTTCAACTGCTGTGTTTGTCAATCTTCCACACTAGTGAAATCACCAGACCACCAAAAGGAGTATTAAAAGAGTGTTTGGAAGTATAAAAAGTATAAACTATAGCCTGACAGTACTACTGTATGTATTTATGGGCACAGTCCTACTTCTGTTACTGACTCTTCTTCAGCACTTTTTGTAAGATATCAATATTTATTTTTGTAATACTCTGTTTGCATTTCACTTTGTCGGGGTGCTTTTTTTGAAAACCTTTATTTGTAATGTTAAGTAACAATTATATTTTGTGGTGCTTGAAGACAATAGCACAGTATTTGAGTGATGGACAGTTTACCTTACCAATGTGTACTCATTGGTTTTTTCATTCATTCATTTTCTACCGCTTATCCTCAGGAGCAGAGGCCTCAAACACGCGGCCCGCGGGCCAAATGTGGCCCACAGGACACTAGTTTGAGGCCCCCGCCTTGATATGAAAGTTTATTTATTTATTTATTTATTTATTTTTTGTCCCGTCCAGCCATTGGGGCAGATAGTATTGTTGATCTAAATGCCCTTACATGCTAAACAGATTTGCTCTGTGTCAGGAAAGGTGTTGGCTACAACAAAGTTTAATGTTAGTGCGGCCCGCGCAAGTTTGATATGGATGCTGTATGGTATCATGTACCCAGAAAAAAATGATTACGTTTGATTCATGTTCATGTTAAAGGTTAAATAACTGTTAATAGTTATCCTCCCTATCCGTGTGGAAGTGGTAAGGTTTTGGCTATTTAAGTTGAAAAGAAATAACTTGAAGGCTACCGTTTAGGTCGCTAGCTCTCTAGTTTGCGAGTTAGCACGTGTCTCAAGACCCTGCAGTTGCGCAATATGTTGTAAATAAAAAGAGTATAAATGTGACTATAGTCGTGTTTTGTCATGTCTACAGGGCTCTAATAATGCTTTGTTCATTTTCATCTGAAAAAAATCATTTGTCTACCCACCAACTATATGTGCTTTCTTAACTTTTTATTATTTGCCCTTTTATTATTATTATTATATTTATTTATTACTGATTGATTTTCTTTATTCTTGATTTGTTTATTTATTTTTCATCTTATTTTGTGTAGAAAAATAAAAAGTAAGATATTTGAGAACAGTGGAATGTTTTATCAGAGCTTTTATTGTAGAAAATTGGAACCAAAGCAAAGTTTATTCATTTTTCTGTTTTTAATAAATGCGTTTTGTTTTTTTTGAAAACCTGATGCGGTTTTTAAAAACCTGATGTTTTTAAAAAAAATTTGTTTTTAATAAATGCGTTGTTTTTTGGGGGGGAAAACCTGATGCGGCCCAGTCTCACCCAGACCCGAGCTCCAGTGGCCCCCAAGTAAATTGAGTTTGAGACCCCTGTTCAAGAGGATGGCGGGGGTGCTGGAGCCTATCCCAGCTGTCACCCTGGACTGGTGGCCAGCCAATCACAGGGCACATATAGACAAACAACCATTCACACTCACATTCATACCTATGGACAATTTGGAGTGGCTAATTAACCTAGCGTGTTTTTGGAATGTGGGAGGAAACCGGAGTACCCGGAGAAAACCCACATGGGAGAATTCCACACAGAGATGGCCGAGGGTGGAATTGAACTCGTGTCTCCAAGCTGTGAGGTCTGCACGCTAACCACTTGACCGCAGTGCAGCCTGTTTTTTTCAATGTATATAAAAAAGTTTTGTGTCCATTTTGTGTTAAGCTGTTGTTTAAAAAACCAAAAGTGTGTATTCAACTTACGGTATTAAACGGTACATTTATTGCAGATAAGAGTGTGTTTCTATCAATTAATTGTTATTAATTCCAAGTTAATTATGGGACTCGTCAAGATGAAACGTTTGAATCGATCGGCGTCCCAAATCTTGTGCACCGGGATCGAACGTTGTCGGGAGGCAGGTGCCACGTGCGTGCACGCGTGTCCCCACCTCGTGCTGACACCGCGCAATCATCCCGCCCGCAGGAGGGAGGCGGAGACCAGGCTTTGTCATCGAGGAGTCGGCAGCGGCAACACTCCCGCACTCCCGCACGTCCGACGCCCGACGCGGTCCGATGCCGGACGTGCACCTTCCTACCGCCAGCCTCCTTCGCACACCGCGGACCTCCATTGTTGACGCATCGCCAATGTTTGGACTCGGGCGGCGGTGGAAAGAGAGGCGCGTCCGAAGTGTCAAACGGTCCTGCGGATGCGCCGTCCAATGCACGGTAGCCATATGATTCATCCGCACCGGGCTCTCCTTCTCCGCTAAAATGGAAAGGTTCCAGTCTTCCATGCGCAAGCGGCTTTACAGCTTGCCGCAAAACATGGGTCCGAAAGCCTTCGCGGTGGACGAGGGGGACAACGGCGACAAGGACACGAAGAGGAAAAGTATTCTGCTGAGACATCTGTCCTCTCTGTCCTCTCTGTCGCCGGCCAACAGTTGCCGGAGCATCGACGAGGCCGGCGGGATAGAAGACGGGGAAGCCGCCGGGAAGACCAACTTGAACGGAGACTGTCGACGCTTCAAGAGCAGCGTCTCTTCCGTCAGCGGGCGTCATCCGCCGGGGTCGGATCCGGCGGAGCAGCGCTGCCTCATCCCGGAGGCGGACGCCGGTGTCGGTGAGAGTTCCCCCGGCGAGCGCGGCCCGGCGGCGGCGGCGGCGGCGGGTCGCGGTGGCGGTGGCGCCTCCGGCCGCCCGTCCGCCTTCGACCAGTCCACTTTCATCAAGTTGGAAGGCACCGAGCAAATCATCCCCGAGGATGAGCGGCTCTATCAGGCTGGCTTCATGCACCGGCAGTTCGGGGCCATGCTCCAGCCCGGAGTCAACAAGTTCTCTCTGCGGATGCTGGGCAGCGAGAGGGCCGTGGAGCACGAAAGGGAGCGGGTCAAGTCTGCTGGTTTCTGGATTATTCACCCGTACAGCGATTTTAGGTAAGCTTTCCAAACAGCCGTATTGCAACATTATTTACACGCAACAACGCAACCCTGGAGTTTTGTTGGAGAGGGCTGGGAAGTTCTGGAAGGCTGTCCTGGCATCTGATAATAAATCTAATAATCCACAGAAACAAGCAGCTTGATATGAAAGGCCAATTTCCCTCCAGGGATTGAGCAGGTGAACCTGGTGCATTGAGCCGTGTGAGCTGATGCAGGGCATGGAGTGATTGTGTCACAATAATCCATTGGCAAGATGGCTTAAATGGCTTCATTCCTGAAAGTGATCCTCTGCTGAAGACTTAATTCCACGTACCTTAAAGGCCACTTCCACAGGGAAGCGTTTCATGCCTGCTGAATGAGCTGATGAGCAAACGTGAAAAATTGCATGAAATCCGCCTTGCAGACCGCAAACAAATATGGCCGATCATTTAGTAAACAATAAAGCATTGAAAGTCATGCTTCTACTTGCACATCAGCATCAGCCTTTCACATGTAACCCGAGTCTCCGCCATACTTGTCCACCAATGTGTGTCACCGCCGTCATTCCCACTCATCTGAATGACACTTTTTATCATTTAGCGAGGCCGACGGATTAGATTAGAGAGAATGCAGCAGGGGCTTGGAAATGGGGTAATCAAAAAAGGGTAACATGACCACTGAAGATATTAGAAGCACACATCAGGGGGGGGGGGGATTATTACAGCACAATTAGTCTAATGGAGGAGAGATGTTGTGGATGGGGAGGGTGGCCGTCGCTACACGCTGACGTAGAAGGGCAGAGGAGAGATTGGAATGGAATCAAGATACCCAGATGTTTGCGCCCGGCTGTGTGCGAGGTGTCATGGCGTCACGCTAGCTATTTGGGCCATGCAGGGGGTCTCCAAGTGCTGGCTCTGAACCGCAACAAAGACCAAAGAGAGTTAATAACAGAGTTAATGATAGCTATTACGTTTAGAGCCCGACTGTCTAACTCAGGGGTCTCAAACACGCGGCCCATGGGCCAAATGTGGCTCGCAGGAGACTAGTTTGAGGCCCCCGCCTTGATATGAAAGTTTAATGTTAGTTTGATATTTGAGTTAAGTTTGATATGGATGCTGTATGGTATCATGTACCTAGAAAAAATGATTACGTTTGATTCATGTTCATGTTAAAGGCTAAATAACTGTTAATAGTTATCCTCCCTATCCGTGTGGAAGTGGTAAGTTTTTGGCTATTTAAGTTGAAAGGAAATAACTTGAAGGCTACCGTTTAGGTGGCTAGCTCTCTAGTTTGCGAGTTAGCATGTGTCTCGAGACCCTGCAGTTGCGCAATATGTTGTAAATAAAAAGAGTATAAATGTGACTATAGTCGTGTTTTGTCATGTCTACAGGGCTCTAATAATGCTTTGTTCATTTTCATCTGAAAAAAATCATTTGTCTACCCACCAACTATATGTGCTTTCTTAAGTTTTTATTATTTGCCCTTTTATTATTATTATTATATTTATTTATTACTGATTTTCTTTATTCTTGATTTGTTTATTTATTTTTCATCTTATTTTGTGTAGAAAAATACAAATGAAGATATTTGAGAAGAGTGGAATGTTTTATCAGAGCTTTTCTTGGAGAAAATTGGAACCAAAGCGAAGTTTTTTAAATTTTTTTGTTTTTAATAAATGCGTTTTTTTTTTTTTTTTTTTTTTGAAAACCTGATCCTGATCCCTGTCTCTCCCAGACCCGAGCTCCAGTGGCCCCCAAGTAAATTGAGTTTGAGACCCCTGGTCTAACTGCTGTTCTAACTGCTATTCCACTTGGGCATGAAACGGGAGTTGGTTTTAAACTGCAGTCCTCCCTCACCACTCCATGCTTCATATCACTTTTTAAAAATAATAAGGATCATGGTTGCATATTCAGTAGGAAAAATATGCATGTTTAGGTAACTGGTTCATATATTTGCCCAAATTAAGCATTTGGAGGTATAAAAATAGCATAAAATACGATACATTCTACATAATAGTAAGACCAACCAATATTATCGGCCTGATATTGGCATAAAAATGTAATATCGGTCAATAACTTTGCCGGAATGTTCCGGCAAATTCTTATGTTCAGGAGAGTCCATTATTAATATCTGTGACTTATTTACTATTTATCATCCAATCCAATCCGCTTTATTTATATAGCACATTTTATAAACAGAGTTTCCAAAGTGCTGCACAGACTAGTCAAATAAAATACAATCAATAAAGTTACAAATTGAATTTAATCCAAAACTAAAAGATTATTTAAGAAATAAAATAGTAAAATAGATATTAAAAACAAGAAGCAAAGCAATAAAAGTATACAAAAAAATAAAACCAATTAAAATAAAAGAAAGAACTAAAATACGACTCACTCCGAGTTAAAATCCAGAGAATAAAAGTGGATTTTAAGACGAGACTTAAAGCTTTCGATGTTGGGGGCCTTTTTTACATGGGAGTTCCATAGCTTGGGGCCAACCACAGAAAAGGCTCGGTCTCCCCTGGTCTTAAGTCTCATGTTCACTATATTGGCTAATAGGAGTGTAAAGGTGATTATAGGGTTGCTATTTCATGTCTAGAGGGCTCACATAAAGTTAAAATTTGCATTTTTTTTTGCTTTTCTATGCTCTCTCTGCAAGGAATACTCCTGTGTAAATAATCATGGTACCATCATTCATTCATTTTCTACCACTTTTCCTCACGAGGTTGGCGGGGATGCTGGAGCCTATCCCAGCTGTACACCCTGGACTGGTGGCCAGCCAATCCCGGGGCACATATAGACAAACAACCATTCACACTCACATTCATACCTATGGACAATTTGGAGTGGCCAATTAACCTAGCATGTTTTTGGAATGTGGGAGGAAACCGGAGTACCCGGAGAAAAGCCACGCATGCACGGGGAGAACATGCAAACTCCACACAGCAAAGTCCTGTCGTTGAAAAAAACTGGAGTTAAAGTAAAAAATGAAAGTGAAAGAGTTGAATTTTTGGAGTTGATTTTTGAACCCCGACTACCACGCGTGTTAAGGACGACTACCAGGCTGCGTCATTTTTTGGGGTTGATTCCATGGGTGTTCAGGGACCTGCACCGACTCCACTGACCCCCGGAGTTGGTGACTAACTGTTTTTTTCTTGTACTTCCCGCCGTATGTGGCTCACGATGGAAGCTCTTGTAGCATCCGGTGAACAGTTTTTGTTCAGTCTGTTGATAAAAGCTACTTAGCGTTAGCTAACCTTTCTGTTCATCTTTCACCGTTCCTGAAAATGTTGACTTTTCTTCAGTTTGTGTCTGCTTGTCCAAAACGGTACGGAAAAAAACAAAAAGCTTTCTTTTTATAAGTCAGGGTTAGATAGGCTTTATCATACAATGTTTTTGACATTTCTGTCGTGTGTTTGTAACTTTACTATTCAAAGTTAGTAACCGCTTTTCACTGTCATATATGCGAGGTTAAAATCCCACTGTCATCAGGTGTACCCCTAAATGATGCGTGTGTTCCCTTATTCCCAGACTATATATTTTACACGTAACAGTCCACCTGGTATTATTGTATCTGTAATTGTCATGCAATCTGCTATTATTATTTATTATTTTATATTTATATTTCAATATTTTAAAAATAATAAAATATTATAATAATTAAAATAAAATTAAAATAATAATTATATTATTATTATGTAAAATATGCAAATATAACAATATTATTATATATAATTAATATAATAATTAGAATTAATAATAATAATAATAATAATATTGAATTAAACACGGACTGCGTAATTCCGGTGCTAATTTGCAAACCAATCCTTGCAAATCTTGAAACGGACCAATCAGAATCCTTTATTTAGACCGCGGTCCATGTTTTACCCACACCCGTTCTTGTTGGCGATCAACCAAAACATCTATCATGGCGTCCCTGCCAACATGGTCTAATTCAGGGGTGGGCAAACTACGGCCCGGGGGCCACATCCGGCCCGCCAAGTGTTTGAATACGGCCCGCCCAATCTTTCCAAAGTATTGAATTTAAAGTCAACATACAAGCTGGCATCATGGCCTGAGCCAACCTTTTGATGGTTGTATCAATTTCGTTGTTTGACATGGTCTGTTGTTTACAAAGTGCTCCTGAAAAAAGGGACACAAGCACATAATAATAATAAAAATTAAAATAATAATTATTATATTATTATTATAACTATTATGATTATTATATTTATTATATTAATGCTAATTATTATATTAATTATATATAATAAAATTGTTATATTTGCATATTTTACATAATAATAATATAATAATTATTATTTTAATTTTATTTTAATTATTATAATATTTTTTTAAATATTTAAATATAAATATAAAATAATAAATAATAATAGCAGATTGCATGACAATTTTACAGATACAATAATACCAGGTGGACTGTTACGTGTAAAATATATAGTCTGATATCATTATGGCAGTCTTTTCATTTTACATGGGGCAAGTTCAGGCAAGTAGTTCTCCCCTTAAGGATTGCCCATGGGCAAGTCATTTTTGTTTTTAATGTAGAGCCCTGTGTTGGCTTTTAACACCGGTTAAGAGTGAATAATAATAAAAAAATTAATAAAAGTTAATAAATCAACTCAATTTGAGAGTCACATTTTACTCTCTAAAGAGTATTTTAACACCAAGAAGAGTTGAGTTAATTTAACTCCGAATAGGGGGTAAAAGATCAACTCCAAAAGCGGAGTTCTATGAACTCTCCTGTGGACTCCATGGATGTATGTACATTTACACTTAAGCATGTACACTCAGATTGAGTTGATTTCTACTCACATGGAGTTCACTCCAAAGACCAAAAAACAGGTCTGCAATGTACATGTGGTGTTGGGTGGTCTTATTGTCTTATTTGCATGACTGGTTATGACACTAAACTCGAGCTTTGGGTTTGTGTCCTAAGAAATTAGCCATCAAATCTCATGTTTAAAGGAGAACTGCACTTTTTCCTGGAATTTTGCCCATAATCCACAATCTTTATATGAAATATGAAGACATATTTCTTTACATGTGTGTTCTAACAAAAGAAAATGAGTTCATGCGAGCCAGCTAACAATGCACATCATTGACGTCATCGACTATGAAGCCCTCTAATAAGGTTCGCTGTACATGAACATGCATGATCAATATGTACATTGATGATAACATGTAATATTTTAAATATCTTGCCATCATTTTGATGATTTGAAACATGAATGGAACATTTGAGCTTTTAGCCTTCTTTTAGCTCTCAATGAATTTGAATATTTGCATGCATCGTTGGCTCTGTTTTTACTCAACTGTATTTTTATTTCTTCTTTCTCTACTGTAAAGCGTCTTTGAGTACTCTGAAAAGCGCTATAAAAATAAGATGTATTATTATTATTATTATTTTTCCTAGGCGCATGACTCAGTGTAGCCAATAGAGATAAACTGGGCCGCACGGTGGATGAGTGGTTTTTACTCAACTGTATTTTTATTTCTTCTTTCTCTACTGTAAAGCGTCTTTGAGTACTCTGAAAAGCGCTATAAAAATAAGATGTATTATTATTATTATTATTTTTCCTAGGCGCATGACTCAGTGTAGCCAATAGAGATAAACTGGGCCGCACGGTGGATGAGTGGTTAGCATCTCCGGGTACTCCAGTTTCCTCCCACATTCCAAAAACATGCTTGTTGGGTTAATTGGCGAGATTGAGTGGCGACCAGTCCGGGGTGTACCTCGCCTCTCGCCTGAAGTCAGCTGGGATAGGCTCCAGCACCGTGGAAATTTGACGGCTGGAACGACAGCAGCACAGAAACTTCCAATGTCCACTCACATTAGGATGGCTGTGTCTTCCAGCATAGTAGCTTAGCTCCAATCCTCAGATAGCAAACAAGCGTCTTGTTGAGTCTTCCAAGCCAAATTGACAGCCACTTTTCCGTCGTTGAGTGAAAGCGAGACTAGCAAGAAAAATATAATCGCTAAATATATTTTTTGCCGTTAGCTGCTCTAATATTTTTGTGAATGTTATTGTTGTGCTGATGTTATTTCCTCACATGCTTCCATGGCTTTCATAGTGTTCCACTATGTTCCACTCATGAATCGTCAGCAAAACACCACTTGGTGCCACTCGTCTTTCTAGCCCAGGGGTGGGCAAACCACGGCCCGGGGGCCACATCCGGCCCGCCAAGTGTTTGAATACGGCCCGCCCAATCTTTCCAAAGTATTTCATTTAAAGTCAACATACAAGCTGGCATCATGGCCTGAGCCAACCTTTTGATGGTTTTATCAATTTTGTTGTTTGACATGGTCTGTTGTTTACAAAGTGCTCCTGAAAAAAGGGACACAAGCACATAATAATAATAAAAATTAAAATAATAATTATTATATTATTATTATAACTATTATGATTATTATATTTATTATATTAATGCTAATTATTATATTAATTATATATAATAATATTGTTATATTTGCATATTTTACATAATAATATAATAATTATTATTTTAATTTTATTGTAATTATTATAATATTTTATTATTTTTAAAATATTTAAATATAAATATAAAATAATAAATAATAATAGCATATTGCATGACAATTTTACAGATACAATAATACCAGGTGGACTGTTACGTGTAAAATATATAGTCTGCCCCCCCCCGGAAATTTTGTTATATCAATGCGAGTCAAAAAGTTTGCCCACCCCTGGTCTAGCCTATCTTGCAGTCCGTCTGTCACTTTAAGGAAGAAAATCGATATTTTTTGACCGAATCTTCGACTTGAATCTTAGAATGACACCATGAGGTTTCATGCCATGTTTTTTTTTGAATTTTATTTTGCAGTGTGCATACGTAGAGCTGTAGTATCACAGTAAAAAAATATATACTCGGAACCGTGTACTTTTTGTGTGTCGTACGTATATGGTAGTTATCACAACACAATAACACAGAAGGTTATTATGTTATTGTTGGGAATATTGTCGCTTTCTTGGCTTTGCTGTGAATTCATGGCCGCTTCGTGGGAAGTTGAGTGTTGTGGTCTTCTGCGTCCTGATTGGCTGTAGACCAAGTCTATCTTCCTGTGCTTGCTGGTAAATACAGTAAACCATAGCAACAATAGTTATACTACGGCTTACGGTTTGGAGCTTTTTATACAAGACTAAGCTCACACGACTCAGAAATGTCAACACAAAACACATTTTCATACATTTTTATACCTTTACAGTCATATTCATCCCTCGCTACATTGCGGTTTGAATATCACTTTAGCAGTTTTTTGGGGGGAAAATTAATTTATTGGCTCCAGCACCCCCCGCGACCCTCGTGGTCTAATATTAACCAAAAAATATTGAAATAAAATTAATTCATGAAGAAAAGATGGCTGTTTTGTGGTTGACCATGGTCTAATATTAACCAAAAAATATTGAAATAAAATTAATTCATGAAGAAATGATCGCTGATTTGTGGTTGACTATGGTCTAATATTAACCAAAAAATATTGAAATAAAATTAATTCATGAAGAAATGATCGCTGATTTGTGGTTGACCATGGTCTAATATTAACCAAAAAATATTGAAATAAAATTAATTCATGAAGAAATGATCGCTGATTTGTGGTTGACCATGGTCTAATATTAACCAAAAAATATTGAAATAAAATTAATTCATGAAGAAATGATTGCTGATTTGTGGTTGACCATGGTCTAATATTATCCAAAAAATCTTGAAATAAAATTAATTAATGAAGAAAAGATGGCTGTTTTGTGGTTTACCATGGTCTAATATTAACCAAAAAATATTGAAATAAAATTAATTAATGAAGAAAAAATGGCTGTTTTGTGGTTGACCATGGTCTAATATTAACCAAAAAATATTGAAATAAAATTAATTAATGAAGAAAAAATGGCTGTTTTGTGGTTGACTATGGTCTAATATTAACCAAAAAATATTGAAATAAAATTAATTAATGAAGAAAAGATGGCTGTTTTGTGGTTTACCATGGTCTAATATTAACCAAAAAATATTGAAATAAAATTAATTCATGAAGAAATGATTGCTGATTTGTGGTTTACCATGGTCTAATATTATCCAAAAAATATTGAAATAAAATTAATTAATGAAGAAAAAATGGCTGTTTTGTGGTTGACTATGGTCTAATATTAACCAAAAAATATTGAAATAAAATTAATTCATGAAGAAATGATTGCTGATTTGTGGTTGACTATGGTCTAATATTAACCAAAGAATATTGAAATAAAATTAATTCATGAAGAAAAGATGGCTGTTTTGTGGTTGACCATGGTCTAATATTAACCAAAAAATATTGAAATAAAATTAATTAATGAAGAAAAGATGGCTGTTTTGTGGTTGACCATGGTCTAATATTAACCAAAAAATATTGAAATAAAATTAATTCATGAAGAAAAGATGGCTGTTTTGTGGTTGACCATGGTCTAATATTAACCAAAAAATATTGAAATAAAATTAATTCATGAAGAAAAAATGGCTGTTTTGTGGTTGACCATGGTCTAATATTAACCAAAAAATATTGAAATAAAATTAATTAATGAAGAAATGATTGCTGATTTGTGGTTGACTATGGTCTAATATTAACCAAAAAATATTGAAATAAAATTAATTAATGAAGAAATGATCGCTGATTTGTGGTTGACTATGGTCTATTATTAGCCAAACAATATTTCGATATAAATCGTATGTAGTGTTTTGGCCAAAAAAGTTATCCTCTGCGTTGGTGTGGAAGTGGTAACATTTTGGCTTCTTATTTTGTTATTCCTCACCGCACCGTTTAGAGTACACACAGAGTTGAGAGGACGCTAACTAGTTCTAACCTTGCTGGCCCTCTCTCGTGTCCCTGCAGCCATCCTGTAGCCTACACATTAGACCGCAATGTGGTGTAAACAAATAACAGGCCACACGGGTGTTATTTGATGTTTCCACGGCATGTAAGTCTTCCACGGTTAAACCGTCATGGCTGCTGTCTATGA
Source organism: Doryrhamphus excisus (assembly GCF_030265055.1). Lineage (NCBI taxonomy): Eukaryota > Metazoa > Chordata > Actinopteri > Syngnathiformes > Syngnathidae > Doryrhamphus > Doryrhamphus excisus. Next base: position 811,172 of record NC_080476.1, on the reverse strand, counting down.
TGCCGTCACCGGCAGACACCGGCCGGTTAATATGATGGAGGACTCGAGCCGCAGTACAGGTGTGTGTTAAGCCACCGAACCGCATGCAGGCAGCTGCGGCGCGGCAGAAAGAGATAAGTATCTCCAGTCCAAATGTCATCCCTTTTTCAGCTGTCCTCATTGATCTAAGCTCCTTTCGCCATTTTAAGCCTTTTTGTGTTCACTTTGCTTCTAACTCCTCTCTCTTTGTGCTCTCGTGCGCTTTAACCGAGTTGCACTCTGACCCAAATCGTGCAAGATTCCTCTCCGGAGAGGTACGCATTCCCATTCCCGCTACAAGTATGAGCTTTATTTTTGATGCAAGCACCAGATTACGCTAGCAAGTTGCCCGATGTTGCCGGGGCGATGATCAAACAGGAGGGTCTGCAGAGGACGACGGTAATGCACTGTCCTGCACACTGGTCCAGCTGTTCTGATGTCCTGCAGCACAATGACGTGTGCAGAGCTGTAATGCTAACTACTCAACATCTGGCTGATGGGAGCTGACTTCTGGAGATGACATGGATTCCCAGGAGATAACGCTGGATTTAGCCAGAGAGGGGATGAGCAATTAGGACCACTGTGTCAGCACAGGGACGACGGGCGGATGAACAATGCTAATGCTTTGTTTGAAAGCAAATGGAACCTGATCCGGTCCCCCCCAATTGGTCCTGCGAGTCCGTCGCCCATGATGAGGATCGGCGCCATTTCATGTAAACACTACATATACCTTGACTTTATTCTCAGAAAATCAGATAACTCATACAATAACAAAGACGTGTTTATTAGGGCTATCAAAAATGACACGTTAACGGCGTTGATTTCATTCATTAGGTCAAATTCTTTGGTGTAATTAACATATCCGCTGAGCTAACTGCTGAGCTAAGTTAGCCATTGCCACTAATCCATTCCATTGTTAGCATGCTATTTCATTGCTATTGTTTAGTGTACTGCTTATAGCTGAGATGTTATGTTGCCGTGCATTTGTTTATGTCAGGGGTCTCAAACTCAATTTACTCGGGGGCCACTGGAGCTCGGGTCTGGGTGAGACTGGGCCGCATCAGGTTTTCATTTATTTATTAAAAACGAAAAAATAAAAAAAAAACTTCGCTTTGGTTCCAATTTTCTACAATAAAAGCTCTGATAAAACATTCCACTGTTCTCAAATATCTTACTTTTTATTTTTCTACACAAAATAAGATGAAAAATAAATGAACAAATCAAGAAGAAAGAAAATCAATAAATCAGTAATAAATAAATAAATATAATAATAATAATAAAACGGCAAATAATAAAAACTTCTTGAGACACATGCTAACTCGCAAACTAGAGAGCTAGCGACCTAAACGGTAGCCTTCAAGTTATTTCCTTTCAACTTAAATAGCCAAAAACTTACCACTTCCACACAGATAGGGAGGATAACTATGAACAGTTATTTAACCTTTAACATGAACATGAATCAAACGTAATCATTTTTTCTGGGTACATGATACCATACAGCATCCATATCAAACTTGCGCGGGCCGCACTAACATTAAACTTTCATATCAAGGCGGGGGCCTCAAACTAGTGCCCTGCGGGCCACATTTGGCCCACGGGCCGTGTGTTTGAGACCCCTGCTGCAGGGGGTTCAGTGTGTTTACATGTCACATTTTTTCATAGGAATATCAGATGAACTTTCTGGTCTTTGACTAGAAATGAGTTAATAACCAAAGTTATTGTAAAGTGGACAAAAACTGTACAGATTTTTGCTGGTTGCATTGAAATGTGTCCGACACTCTGCCAAAACCTGCCAGTGAGGTTTGGTAACGCGTCTGCCTCTCAGCTAATTCACCACTGCGCAGGATGCGCTTTGCCTGCGCCAACAATGGACCAGGTCAGAGCTGGCGCACCTTCAGCGCACCTTTTTTAGCGTGCTGTTTTGTCACAAAATGTGGACACCTCTACTAGGGTGTGCTGCCACGCTCATTTCGGCTCAGACCACTCGACCAAACTGGCTGTGCTGTGGTGGTGTGCCGGACAAATGACCACTGCGTAGGGAGCGCCACCTTGCGCAGCGCAATTAAATTAGAGCCCTCTATGTCTATGTTTAAATCGTTATACGTTTTTTTTGTCAAGAGTTGAGATTTTGCTCTTTGTTCAGCAGCCCTTAAATCCGCCATTGTTTCCATTTTTGCTGTGACTTCATTCATTCATTCATTCATTTTCTACCGCTTATCCTCACGAGGAGTGCGGGGGTGCTGGAGCCTATCCCAGCTATCTTCAGGTGAGAGGCGGGGTCCTCCGAGTACCCGGAGAAAACCCACGCATGCACGGGGAGAACATGCAAACTCCACACAGAAATACCCGAGGGGGGAATCAAACCCAGGTCCCCTAGCTGTGCGCTAACCACTTGAACGCCATGCGGCCTTGTATCACAATATGAATATAAAATGATACAAAATTGAATTCATCAGAGCCATATGATGAATTATACTGGACTCAAATTGTAAAGCACATTTTTTGATTTATTGGTAACAATCAGACTTTTATTTTGAAGGACGGCCACTGAAGTGTGCTGTGTGTGTGGAGAATGTTTCAAAAACAAAGGGTTTCCAAAAAAAAAAAAAAAAAAAAACAATTCAAAGACCTCGTCTCCTTCAATGCCACAAAACTGTCCGTTTAGACTTTGCAGGATCATCAAACATGTGACCTTGGAAGGTGGGAAAACTTTTATTCCCGAATGAGAAAAAATGTAACCTCCACGGTCCAGATGGCTTCCGACGTTACTGGCATGACAAGGAGATCCCACCTGACAGGTGGAGGAGGTCCATCATGATCTGGGGTGCTTTTTCATTGGGGCTTCAGGTTGTGCAGGGTCGTCAAATGGCAGATGGTTACAAACTATGGTCACGGTGTCAGATAAATAGAAGACAGGAAGTAAATACACATATTGTATTTAAATACACACTGTGCATTTACTGATGTATATAGAATGACAAAAAACGAAATACATGTACGTGGAATGAAAAAAAAAACTTAATACACAACATTAAACACATCATAATTATTAGTAATTACATAAGTATTTAAAGAGCAGTGCCACAAATGGGTATTTATTATGAGTGTTTCTGGCGGGGGGGAATGCTTGAGCCGATCCCAGCTGACGTTGGGCTACTGCTACCTTAGTTCTGGCAACTTAGTAAAGGTTGTATAGCACAGCTGTTAGAGCAGGGGTCTCAAATTTACCTGGGGGCCACCGGAGCAAGGTTCTGGGTGAAGCCGGGCCGCATCAGGTTTTCAAAAAAAAAACCAAAACACATTTATTAAAAACTGTAAAAAAAAAAAAAAAATCAATAAAAAAACTATCTTCAATGCTTTTGCTTCTGCTATACCCTACACTTTTTCACTACTTTGGTTCCGCTTTTCCACACCAAAATATCTGATAAAACATTCCACTGTTCTCAAATATCTTTTTATTTTTCTATACACAAAATAAGATTAAAAAAAAAAATTAAGAATAAAGACAATAAATCAATCAATCAGTAATAAATAAGTAAAATAATAATAAAACAGCAAATAAGAAAAACATAAGAAACCACATACAGTTGGTAGAGAAATGATTTTTTTCAGATTGAAATGTACAGTATTAACAGTTATTTAACCTTTAACATGAACATGAATGAAACGTAATAATTGTACCCAATTAGCAAGTTAGCATGGTACTCAGTTCCATCTGGGAGCAGCGTGGTAACTTTAACAACATGTTTGATGAGATGCTTTATCTTGACGTGGATTTTCCCTTTTATTCCAAATCATTTCCTGCATTTATTTGTACCCAGCGTCATAAGCCTTTAGCTTCATTGCTAATCCAAAGCAAAACAGGGCGGGGTAACAGTATGGGCGGGGCAAAATCATGTTCATTGTGTCCGGTGTGCACACAGCTTTAAGCTGTCATTTCAACATTAAACTTTGGTATCAAGGTGGGGGCCTCAAACTAGCGTCAAATGCGGCCCGCGGGCCACGGGTTTGAGACCACTGTCTTAGACTACTTGGATCCAAACCCAAAAATGGTTGGTTCAATTTTAGCTCATAGTAGGAATTTACTCTTACTTTCATTCTACGTTTTAGAATATTTCCACAGCATTTCAGTCCAACTTCAGCTTCCGAACAGTTGTTCAGTGTAAATTTCTATTTCCGCACCTTTTCATCCGGGTTTTCAGAATTCACACGCATTGTCTGTTGACATTTTCAACTAAACTATGTTGGTACGTTACAATTTCCCAACAATGTGTAACCTTCTGCACACCACACTTCTCAACGCTCTCCCACTTCCTCCTTCCTGTCATGTGTGATTTGTCCATCCACGTGATCCCAAATGCACTTCTGCCACCTTGTGGATGTTTTTATGGCTTGTTCTGCAGTGAAGAAAAGGTCTAAATACGTATTTCGTATGGAATGAGTTCATTGTGTCAGTATATGGTGAAAAGGTAGCTGGATAGATACTTTATTGATCTCTAAGAGGAACTCGCATTTTCAGCATCTCTGTAAAAATGTCATAATGAAGTTCATCACTTGGAGGTAGAGATGGCCCTGTATTATTATTATTATTATTATTTTTTTATTTTTTTTATTTTTTTTATTTTTTTTTTTTATTTTTTATTTTTTATTTTTTTATTTTTTTATTTTTTTATTTTTTTATTTTTTATTTTTTATTTTTTATTTTTTATTTTTTATTTTTTATTTTTTATTTTTTATTTTTTATTTTTTATTTTTTATTTTTTATTTTTTATTTTTTATTTTTTATTTTTTTTATTGATATTGCCACTTATACAGAAGTACAAGCGAAATTGTGCAATCATCCGTAATACATATACAACATAATATGCAGTGAGAGAAGGGGTGGACGGGACAGGATGATTGGGCAATGAAGGAGGGGGAGAAAAATTCCAAACCAAACTCCTAATGGAGGAGCACAGTGTGGGCCTGTTAAAAAGCCTCGGCATACATTTGCACAAGTAAACACATTTTTACACAACATGAACACAAGACCAGGAAAGGATCCCAACCGCAGATGTGAGTGTGTCTCTGGATGCCCCCACGGGCGTTCCCCGCGTTAGGTGCCCAATCCTGGAGCTCAGTTGGCAGGGTGTCATTGCCACGGAGACGTCTGTGGATGAGCCCAGACAGGAGAAACAAACACGTGTCCGTGAAGAAATAACGGCGGGTCAGAACGTATCTTGGGAGAAGTTGTTGTCACAACACGACGTTGGTTGGCCGTTTGTTGGGTAAGCTGAAATCCAGATGAAGTACATGGTTTGGTTTAGCGCACGCAACCAGGCTACTCGTTTTGTCCATTCCGGCCTCCCGATCGATCGATCTTCCTCTGCAAAGCCCAAAGCTTCTCCAAGATGGTATCCTTGTTGTGATTCATAGTCACAGTCCGAGTGCTAACGGCTTTAGCCACCATATCGATCATGACGGACAGCTGCTGGGGTGCTTCTGTCTCACGAATTCTGCGATACACCAAGGCAGTACATAATCCAAAGAGGCACCAGACCTGTTATCGTGGTTACAAGTAGGTCTTCGATGTCCTCCATGGAGAAAGGACAATCGTCAGGCACATGACCTTCCACTTCCTACAACTGTCCATCATGTACCCATCGCTGAGATGTAAGAACAAAGAAAATGCATTTGGAACAAATCAAATTTGCACTGCAATATTAAACAAGAAATAATAATAATAATACATAATAAGGTCATAAATTCAGTCTCGTGTATGTTTTTGTCCTCCTCTTCCCCTCTGTGTGGCGTGGGGGAGGATGAGCTGCTTGTCCTTGGGTGGAGCACGGCAGTGATAGTAATCTGCCGCTGAAACTGCTTTTCTGTCGGCCGATGATGCTGGGTGTCCATGATGGAAAGGAGCCTCCTCAGCCAATGACAGAGCCTGCCTTCCCCACCAGCTTTTCCAGGCGTCTTCTCGAGTAAAAAAGATGCTCATTTCATGTCTAGTTCACTCAGCCTCCCCTTCCAAACTCTTCCACTCGTTTGATGTGGACGTTCTCCTCTGATTTCAGATCAACATTTGCAAAAACGCATGATGGATGCCATGGATGGTGTGCTGTACTGGAACTCTGCTATATGTGTGTCTGTTAGGTTCTACTGGGATCTGACCATGCTGCTTCTGATGGTGGGAAACCTCATCATCATCCCTGTGGGGATCACCTTCTTCAAAGACGAGCACACGCCCCCCTGGATTGTCTTTAACGTGGTCTCGGACACTTTCTTCCTTATGGACCTGGTCCTCAACTTTCGCACGGGCATCGTCAAGGAGGACAACACCGAGATCATCCTGGACCCTCAGCAAATCAAGATCAAGTACCTGAAGAGCTGGTTTGTGGTGGATTTCATCTCCTCCATACCCGTGGACTACATATTTCTCATCGTGGAGACTCGCATCGACTCGGATTTTTACAAAACGGCTCGAGCCCTGAGAATTGTGCGCTTCACCAAAATCCTCAGTCTGCTGCGCCTGCTGCGCCTCTCCAGACTCATCCGCTACATCCACCAGTGGGAGGAGGTACAACTGACAGAAATCAAATGTATTTATTGGAGACGTACAATATGGTTTTTTTCACCAGACAAATCTCCATGTTTGTAAATTTCAATTTAAGTGTACCTGAAGGTAAGGACAAATTAGGATTTGACCATCTGTACCAATTATTTGCTTTGTCCTAATCAAATATTGCAATATTACTATATCACTACTACTACATACTACTATTAGGAGAACTATATATACATATATAACTATATTCGGATACATGTCGAGAGCAGCCGGTGTGCCGCTACGGACGTCAGGAGAACCGTAGTATTGAGCAGGAGGAGACGCCTGGCGTGGCCCGACAAGGTGTGCTGTAATCGGACACATGCTCCAAGCAGCCGGCGCCACAGAGCCAAACCTTTTACACTTTTCACTGTGCCTGATAAATGATTCCTTGTGTGCGATGATTTGGTACAACTCGTACGCAAAATGTCTTCCTCCGCACACCTACATCATTTAATTAGGTTCACCTGCATAACGTGATCAGACATCTTCTGCTCACCCTTGGACTATGTGGTTTGTTGTTACAACTCCGCACAGTAGATGGCGTCTTGGCTCTGCGTAGTTGGAGGTACTTCAGTTTCTTCAGTTTGCTACAAGACTAATTCTAGCTAATTCAGAGCATTTGATGACGATTCAGACCAGAGTCATTACTCGCGGCACAAATCAAAAAATAAACAGCACCATACCAATGAACTAGCATGCTAGGTGGGTCCATCCGTCCATCTGTTTTTTTGTGGACAGCGCTTTGATGTGTAGAAGAAGTCCCAGTTAGTGGTGGGCAAAACCGGATCATTCCGGTTCATTCAGTAAAAAGTTGAGTTCATTTGGGTCATTTGAGTCAATTGGTCGTTGGTCCGTTCACTCGTGTTCACGTTCAATGCGACTCAACAGTGTGTCGGTCATGAGCGAACTGGTCAAAAAAAACATTTTTTTTTTGTGAATGAAATGAACGAGGTCAATCTCTCGGTTTCGGTTCTCAACCACCCACCCACCCACCCACAGAGCGAGGCAGGGCGATACGATAAGATTCTGACTCTCCAGCCAATCAAAAAAAAAGCATTTGCGACTGAACGGGTATTTTGTTCCGTTCACAAAAAAGAACTAGCTCTTTTGACCCGTTCGTTCAGTCAGAGTTGGAAGAGAGCTAGCTTAAAACACAGAATCTCACGGAAAGTGATACAATATGATGTCATTAACGCTAATTTCCGAACTAAACATGTTGAAACGATGGCCTAATGTAAAACTAACCCGGAAAAAATGGTCGAAAAACTCCTCTAGCTAGCTTACTTTAGCAGAGCACGCTAGTGCTACAGTGTGTGCGACTCCAGCTGGATGAGTTTTGATGTTGTTTTAGCGTTTTCAAGTAAGTGAGCGTTTTGCTGGTTTATCTCGTCTAATTGTGTAAACAAAATAATATTGTCCTAAAAAAATATGCAGCACAGATGGACCAAAAATCATAACAGTTGTGTTCCGTTGTACTTTTAGAATTATCAACACGTATGAGTGTTAATATTGATGTCTGCATGATCTGATTAATATTGCTTACAGGTTATTACGCAACAACTTGATAGCCTTTTGTTTGCTGTAGAAGATTAAGAGCACTATGGTCTGGTAAAGGACCCCAGCAACCATCAGATCAGGACAAACACCATTTTGCAAATCCTCTGATTGCATGAGTGAGAATTCAAATTTCATAGATTTATTCGCTAAGAGATATTCATGTCCTTTCTTCACTTCCATTAATGCTGATAATCTGTGTGTGTGTGTGTGTGTGTGTGTGTCAGGTTTTCCATATGACCTACGACCTGGCCAGCGCCATGGTGCGTATCATGAACCTGATTGGTATGATGCTGCTGCTGTGTCACTGGGACGGCTGTCTGCAGTTTCTGGTCCCGATGCTGCAAGACTTCCCTCCCGATTGCTGGGTCACACGAAATAAGATGGTGGTATGTGGTTTTCATGACCAAAACTACCAATTTGATATTTTCACACTGATGTGCTGGCTTTGCCCCCCCACCCCCGCAGAACGACACGTGGGGTCAGCAATACTCCTACGCTCTCTTCAAAGCCATGAGCCACATGCTGTGCATCGGCTACGGGCTCTACCCACCCATCGGCATGGCCGACGTGTGGCTCACCATCCTCAGCATGATCGTGGGGGCCACCTGCTTCGCCATGTTTGTGGGCCACGCCACCGCTCTCATTCAGTCTCTGGACTCCTCCAGGAGGCAATACCAAGAAAAGGTAATTAACCACCTTTTAGGTCATTCATTCGTTCATTTTCTACCGCTTATCCTCACAAGGGGCGCGTGCATGCTGGAGCCTATCCCGAGATAGGGGTGTACACCCTGGACTGGTGTCCAGCCAATCACAGGGCACATATAGACAAACAACCATTCACACTCACATTCATACCTATGGACAATTTGGAATTAGCTAATTAACCTAGCATGTTTTTGGAATGTGGGAGGAAACCGGAGTACCCGGAGAAAACCCACGCATGCACGGGGAGAACATGCAAACTCCACACAGAGATGGCCGAGGGTGGAATTGAACCCTGGTCTCCTTGCTGTGAAGCCTGTGTGCTAACCACCCGTCCGCTGTGCAGCCCTGGTTCAGTATATTTTTCATGGCCAAAATGTTGTGTTGCTGCTGGATGTTCACAGTATCCGAGTGATACTGTTGTGGGGGTGCTGGAGCCTATCCCAGCTGTCTTCGGGCGAGAGGCGGGGTACACCCTGGACTGGTGGCCAGCCAATCACAGGGCACATATAGACAAACAACCATTCACACTCACATTCATACCTATGGACAATTTGGAATTAGCTAATTAACCTAGCATGTTTTTGGAATGTGGATGGAAACCGGAGTACCCGGAGAAAACCCACGCATGCACGGGGAGAACATGCAAACTCCACACAGAGATGGCCGAGGGTGGAATTGAACCCTGGTCTCCTTGCTGTGAAGCCTGTGTGCTAACCACCCGTCCGCTGTGCAGCCCTGGTTCAGTATATTTTTCATGGCCAAAATGTTGTGTTGCTGCTGGATGTTCACAGTATCCGAGTGATACTGTTGTGGGGGTGCTGGAGCCTATCCCAGCTGTCTTCGGGCGAGAGGCGGGGTACACCCTGGACTGGTGGCCAGCCAATCACAGGGCACATATAGACAAACAACCATTCACACTCACATTCATACCTATGGACAATTTGGAATTAGCTAATTAACCTAGCATGTTTTTGGAATGTGGATGGAAACCGGAGTACCCGGAGAAAACCCACGCATGCACGGGGAGAACATGCAAACTCCACACAGAGATGGCCGAGGGTGGAATTGAACCCGGTTCCCCTAGCGCTAACCACTCAACCACCGTGCAGCCCCTTTTAGGTCAAAGACATGAACTATTTACAGTAAATGTAGAGGCGACCATGAGTGCACAGCTGATATTAAAGGTACAACGCCACGCAATGAGTCATCAACTTTGCTTGAGTATTGTAGCATCTGTGACTTTGTGTGTCTGGCCCTTTAAGGGGCGGGGTTCAGGAAGTGGTGGTTCAATGTCACGAGTGAGAGAGAGCTAGACTAGGTGTGGTAAATACAACATTTAGGATATTGGATGTGTGTTTAGTAAATGTGTGAGTAGGCCTGTCATGATAATCCATAAATTGATTCATCGATCAACGATGAAAAAAGATAATTATGCCGGCTTGATGAATTGTGTCTCTTTGTACCACACAGGCTGGATGACATGAGTATTCACTCTGTAAGTGTCTGTGTGCATTGGTTCTATAGAAGAATGACTTTCTGTGCTGGCAGGCTACGACTGACTGAAAACAGAGTGCTAGCAGTAAGTTAGCCTCATGAGCTAGCATACGCTAACATGAAGTCATAGAAGCGATGGGGGGTCACGACCAACTTGTATGCACACTTCATAAATGTTTACATAAATGTATAAAGTAAATATCAACAAAATAGCGCAAAATGATGTGCACTCAACATGCAGCCTTTCAGTACGGTTGACAGGAAATGTTCCAAATGTTTGACAGACAGTAGGATTTGCCTGTTAGTAGAGACAGCAATTCTTGTGTGGGTGCTCTGTGGTATTTATTGATATTATTTATATGTCTTTTCTTTCTTCTTCATTTTATTTATTTATTTTTTGTTTGTTTAATTCAGGGGTCTCAAACTCAATTTACTTGGGGGCCACTGGAGCTAGGGTCTGGGCGAGACTGGGCCGCATCAGGTTTTCCAAAAAAAAACCAAACATTTATTAAAAACAGAAAAATGAATAAACTTTGCTTTGGTTTCGATTTTCTACAAGAAAAGCTCTGATAAAACATTCCACTGTTCTCAAATATCTTAATTTTTATTTTTCTGCACAAAATAAGATGAAAAATAAATAAACAAATCAAGAATAAAGAAAATCAATCAGTAATAAATAAATATAATAATAATAAAAGGGCAAATAATAAAAACTGACAAAACACGACTATAGTCACATTTATACTCTTTTTATTTACAACATATTGCGCAACTGCAGGGTCTTGAGACACATGCTAACTCGCAAACTAGAGAGCTAGCCACCTAAACGGTAGCCTTCAAGTTATTTCCTTTCAACTTAAATAGCCAAAAACGTACCACTTCCACACGGATAGGGAGGATAACTATTAACAGTTATTTAACCTTTAACATGAACATGAATCAAACGTAATCATTTTTTCTGGGTACATGATACCATACAGCATCCATATCAAACTTGCGCGGGCCGCACTAACATTAAACTTCTATATCAAGGCGGGGGTCTCAAACTAGTGTCCTGCGGGCCACATTTGGCCCGCGGGCCGTATGTTTGAGACCCCCGGTTTAATTGATTATGTTGTTAGTTGAATTAATGAAAAAGCTCTTGACATTCCAATTACGAACATTCCATTACATGGACATTTTTATCATCTCCATTACTCATTGGCGGGGAGCAATAAGAGCCTGTGGTTTTCCGGCCGTCAAGTCTGGTGCTTGTGTGTCTCACCCAACATTAGCGTAATATCACAGACAGCTTGTGACCAGTGTGGAATATCATCACAATTCCTCGGAATGCGAATGAGTGTCGGCAAACAATATACCGTAAATAGAGACTTCCAGCGGGACAAAAACAAACGTCGCTTGTGTCCACTGTCTATTAACGATGCTTTGCTGCTGGAGTACATGCTGAAGGACACAGCAGTTAATAGCATTAGCCGCAGCCCGCAGAGCACAACTGTATTTGTCAGATGGCCCAAACCTACACCGTGGACAGCTTTCACAGATGGCCCGACAGTTGAGTGCTAACATAATGAGGCACATTATAGTGAGCCCCTGAGCCCACACATCAAACAGATTAATATATTACGTTTGACATGACATGACATGGCGTTTTGCCTTTCATTGCCCGTGCATCATGTTACATTGTAAGCGCTTTTCTTTTCTTATTTCCATTGTGGTCACAGTACAAACAGGTGGAGCAGTACATGTCCTTCCACAAGCTCCCGGCGGACATGCGGCAGAGGATCCACGACTACTACGAACACCGCTACCAGGGCAAGATGTTTGATGAGGAGAGCATTTTGGAGGAGCTGAATGAGCCACTGAGGGAGGTCAGAAGTAATCTGCTTTGCAGTGGCTCATAAATATGTTAATGGAATGGCAAATGCAATCACATTAAATGTAACCACCGCTGTCACTATGTGGACACTTTGTGATACGGTCTCGTCTTTTCTCATCATTTTCTCCAAAAAGGGTGCAAAAAATAACATTGATGAATGATTTACTTTGAATGTGATTGCTGTGTTAATAGGAATGATGATAGTAGTTGTAATATGGCCTCCACATAATCTACCTCCTTACGGAGCCCCCCCGGGGGGGGGGACATGGTGCAAGATCACGCAGCACTTTTGTGAGATAACACAAAACTTTAGTTTTGCAAGCTCTCGCAATACAATGTGAAGCTACAGGACACGCTTACCGTCATAGCTTGTGTCCACATGGCAAAAAATCATGTGGAAATGCATCATTTTATTCCATCTTCAGAATTTGTGCACCCCTTGCTGCACGAATGTAGAGGTATGAAGTAGTGCTGTGAAAAATGAATTTAATTCATTAAAATGTGAAAAAACATCATGAAAATGGCACATGCCTCACAGCAAGCAACATCTCACTGTTAAAGTGTGATTCAAATGTTCTGCTGCTATTAAAGAAACGAGTGTTGAGTACATCAATAGATTTTTTAGAAATGTTTTAGCTTGATTTTCATTTTCAGTTCATTTGGAACTGTTAATACGTACAAATATATGTCATCCATCTATATTTCCCTCAATAAAATGCCGTAAAAATGGGCATTTTTCAGACATCAGTACAAATGTTGATTAATCACGGTTAATTCAGTTGAAACTGGTGATTAATCATTGCTAAAAAAAATAAAAACATTTTTCAGACATCAGTACAAATGTTGATTAATCATGATTAATTGAGTTGAAACTGGTGATTAATCATTGGGGGAATTAAAAATTAATTTTTGACATCAGTACAAATGTTGATTAATCATGATTAATTGAGTTGAAACTGGTGATTAATCATTGGTAAAAATTAAAAAATCATTTTCCAGACATCAGTACAAATGTTGATTAATCACGATTAATTCGGTTGAAACTGGTGATTAATCATTGGTAAAAAAAATTTAAAAATCATTTTTCAGACATCAGTAAAAATGTTGATTAATCATGATTAATCCAGTTGAAACTGGGGATTAATCATTGGTAAAAAATCATTTTTCAGACATCAGTACAAATGTGATTAATCGTGATTAATTCAGTTGAAACTGGTGATTAATCATTGGTTTAAAAAAATCATTTTTCAGACATCAGTAAAAATGTCGATTAATCATGATTAATCCAGTTGAAACTGGTGATTAATCATTGGTAAAAAATCAAAAATCATTTTCCAGACATCAGTACAAATGTCGATTAATCATGATTAATTCAGTTGAAACTGGTGATTAATCATTGGTAAAAAAATTTAAAAACATTTTTCAGACATCAGTACAAATGTTGATTAATCACAATTAATGTAGTCGAAACTGGTGATTAATCATTGGTAAAAAAAATAAAAATCATTTTTCACACATCAGTACAAATGTTGATTAATCACAATTAATTTAGTCGAAACTGGTGATTAATCATTGGTAAAAAAAATAAAAATCATTTTTCAGACATCAGTACAAATGTTGATTAATCATGATTAATTCAGTTGAAACTGGTGATTAATCATTGGTAAAAAATAAAATAAAATAAAAAAATCATTGTAATCCTTAGACAGCATTTTTTCGACAGCATTTTTGGTGATTTGGTTCATCTTGAAAATAAAATGCTAACATCCAGTCCGAACCCGTGTTAATGGAAACATCTCTATGAGTCTTACTGGAAAGGAAACACATTGATTAGTCCCTTCTGTCATTGTGGGACGGCCTGTCCTAAGCGTGAACATTCATATCGGAAACTCAACCAAAGTACTGCTCTTAATCCAAAGTTTCAACCGCAAACTCCGAATACGGAAGCAACCACAATGCTCTTAATGTAAATACTTTTGCCAGCTCACAGCTCACGCAAAAATGCATCCTTCAATGTTTTCCATGCCCCCCCGGGGGCTCCTTAATCTGTGTATCTTTATTGTCATGTAATCTGATGACTTGTTGACTGTACAAAGGCCTCATTAACAGAGCTTTTCTTTTTCAGGAGATCATCAACTTTAACTGCCGCAAGCTAGTCGCCTCCATGCCTCTGTTTGCCAATGCCGATCCCAACTTCGTCACCTCCATGCTGACCAAACTGCGCTTTGAGGTCTTCCAGCCAGGAGACTACATCATCAGGGAAGGAACCATCGGCAAGAAAATGTACTTCATCCAACACGGCGTTGTCAGTGTTCTCACCAAAAGCAGCAAAGACACCAAGCTGTCGGATGGCTCTTATTTTGGAGGTGAGGTGCCGGGAATAGTCGCTTTATTGGTCCAAAACACATTTAAAAAAACATTTTATTTGCCTTGACAGAAACATCAACTTTTTACGCCAGGACCGGTTCTCGGCATGCAAACATATTTAGGGGGTTTCTACAGTCATACAGTTTTCACTTGGAAATTTTTTATTTGGGGGGTACAAGCCATATTAGCCTTATTTAGGGGGGCGTTGTCTTCCCTTGCCCCAATGTAGTGCCGGCCCGGATGAACGTGCATCGTGTTCTGTGTCATGATTGGCTAAGGGAGAACCTGCCCATTGCCGTCTGCGTCCTGATAGGCTGTAGACCATTGTCAATCAATCTTATTCATTGTGTGGCAATGTCGCTGGCAAACAGCTTGCAGAGATTCTGAAATCTGCATGTTTGCACGTTTTCTCCCCGACAAAACCCACAATGTTGGTGAAACGTTCTGCACCCAAAAGACCAAAGGAAAAAGTTGGACTTCTGGACAAGCTGAATGAATGAATCTAAATTGGATCAGCAGAATGAGTTACTAAACGTTTAAACGAACGTTAAAAGAAAAGATAGCAACAACGTGTTATAACAAGGATATAAAAACGCTTCAGCTGAGTCACTTAATAATTTCTTGTGTCTAACCTCGTGGGTTGATCATTAAAATTCGAACTCGATTCAACGTATTTAGCATATCAACATAGTCCACGAGACCACATTGTGTCTTCCGTATGAGTTAGCTGTAGTTATTGGGTGCAGGAGAACATTTGGGTCTGAGAACACAAGCCTGCCAACAGCAGTTCCGTTTGTGCTGATGTGAAGAAATGCTAATAGTTTGCCTTGTTTAGATTTATTTTGCTCAGGCACTCAGCAGATTAACTTCCCACACACCATTGCAGCATGTCCACATCATCTCCTTAAAAGGGGTCGGAACGAAGAGGGCCTGATATTATTTCAGCTTTGATTCTATCTCCGAGTTTTTCTCCTCGATATTTGGAGCGGAAATGTAGTATTTTGTTGGAGTGAAATTGAATTCATCGCTCAGGTAATTTGTGGAGATGGATGATTGTTTTGACGTGACAGCATGCGAGGAGGAGAAAACTAGTTTGGACGATAAATTTGTCAGCAGTCCCACGTGGTCATGTGACCGTCATTAGATTAAATCAATAAACAGGACAGCAAAGCGAGAGCGTGAGAGACCTCGTGTTTGCGTCTATATCCTCAATATGTCTGCCCTCCAAAATATGTCTACTTTTTATTTTTTTTTAAATGCCGCATTATTTAATTTTTCTGATCTGGCACGGCAGATTAGGTCAGGACAAACTGTAAGCTGCAGAAATTGCATTAAGTGCTCCATCTGTGGCGTTCAGAGGCATCGCTCTTTTCATGTTTCATCATCTAACACAACTGGAAGCATTTTGGTTTTGGAATGTGGGAGGAAACCAGAGAAGAAGAAGAACATGCAAACTCCACACAGAGATGCCTGATTTTTTTTATGCCTTAGTTCCTGTTTTATGCCCTTATTGTGGTAGCGCTTCCTGTTTTTCCCCAGTAGTTCAGGTGCATGCATCTTAGTCGGTCATTGCATTGTTTCTTGGAGCTTGCCACGATACTGCAACTGTGTTTCCTGGTTTCTGGTGACTGCATATTAGCCATAATTATTCCAAAGGAAACCTGCATCGGGTCTCCTGCTCTGTGCATCCTGGGATCGCATCTCAATGTTGAAGCCAAGACTTATATTCCTCTCGATACTGTACTTTTTCACTTTTATCGGATGCCAGTTGATTGGAGCACCCAATAGACCCAAAAGACATCATCATTTATTATATTTTTATTATATTTTTAACAGTGCACAGGCCACATTAATCGTGATTAATTCCGTTGAAACTGGGGATTAATCATTGGTAAAAAACATTAAAAAATCATTTTTCAGACATCAGTAAAAATGTTGATTAATCATTATTAATCCAGTTGAAACTGGTGATTAATCATTGGTAAAAAAATAAAAAATCATTTTCCAGACATCAGTACAAATGTCGATTAATCATGATTAATTCAGTTGAAACTGGTGATTAATCATTGGTAAAAAATTAAAAACATTTTTCAGACATCAGTACAAATGTTGATTAATCACAATTAATTTAGTCGAAACTGGTGATTAATCATTGGTAAAAAAATAAAAATCATTTTTCAGACATCAGTACAAATGTTGATTAATCATGATTAATTCAGTTGAAACTGGTGATTAATCATTGGTAAAAAAATAAAATAAAAAAGTCATTGTAACTGGAAAGGAAACACATTGATTAAGTGCAGGCCACACAGCTGGGAAACCAGGTTCAATTCCCCCTTCAGGCGTCTTTGAGCGGAGTTTCCATGTTCTCCAAATGTATGCTAGGTTAATTTTTTTTTAAATCCCTTCATTTAGTCCAAAATGTTCTTAAACGCAACCAGAGGAGAGAAGAGGAAGAGATCCTATCTCACCCATATTAGCCGTACTACACTGGCTAAACGCAGTACAGGCACCAGTATATCTTAAAGAACTCCTACAACAATAGAAACCACTGGACGCCTCCCCTGGTGCGCCGTCACACCCATCTTAGTGCAACCCAGTCGACCAAATGACCAAAATACACTACGCCACCTTGCGTTGCACCACAACATTAGAACCCACGGTCTTAAAATGTGTATACAAATACATCCTGACTGATTTTTATACCATGAATCTAAGATGTTCTAAGTCGGGAACATGTAAAAAGTCGTATTCATAATTCTTCTTCCTCTCTTGCTTCAGAGATTTGCCTCCTGACGCGAGGCAGAAGGACCGCTAGCGTTCGAGCTGACAACTACTGTCGTCTCTACTCTCTTTCTGTGGACAACTTTAATGAGGTGCTGGAGGAGTATCCCATGATGAGGAGGGCCTTCGAGACCGTGGCCCTGGACCGGCTCGATCGCATTGGTGAGACCCTTGGGCTAACATGAGGTGGCCCGTCGAATCCTTTTATTAGATGTAATGGTCTTGCAGACCACATGCTGCTCTTTGGCTTTTGTTGACTACGGGTGGAAAAAAGTGTCAGGAATGAAAGGAAAGGTATACAAAAGTGTGGTGAGACCAGCCATGTTGTTTGGTCTAGAGACAGGAAGCAGAACTGGAGGTAGCAGAGATGAGGATGCTGAGGTTCACATTGGGAGTGACCAGGATGGATAGGATCAAGAAGGAGTACATCAGAGGGACATTACATGTTAGAATGTTCAGAAAAAAAGTTTGTTTCTACGATTCTTTAGTCATCAGCAGCAGAACTTGGGTACGTTTCAGCAAAAGATCTCAAAAGATCTCAACAAAAAAAGGCTTTTTGTGTGCATTATTTTCACTTTGATACAAATTTAGCCAAAAAAAATTAGCCAAAAACAACACAAAAATGTTTGTTTTACATGACAATAACCATTTATTTACAAATATAACACCATGAACATTTGGAACGGAATTGTTTGTGCTTGCATTAAAACAGTGATTTTCAACCACTAGTGTACCTTGAGAAACCGTCAGGTGTGCCGTGAGGAATTATCCAATATCACTTTTTTTATAATTAACATTTATTAATCATCATTTGCAAATATTATAATATAATATCCATTATGTCAATAGTATACATGGACCCAAATATTCCAATTCACTTTGGTTTATTTGCTCAAACGGAAAGAATTGAACAGGGATGGAATATTCCTTTAACCAATCCGATTGAGGTATCAAACGGAAAGTTGTCAGGGTGTGTTCTTTTTCGTGGTGTTTTTCTTCTTCTGTTGTTTATTGGCGGTTGGCAAGCAGCTTTCGTATGCATTAGCGCCATCTGTGAAACAGAATCTAAACCCTTCTATACGCCATTCACAAGTCCAGTTTTATTAAAAAATAAAATATATATCTATATAAAACATGTCCTGAGTTTAATTATAAAATATTAGCAAGATTGAATTTGATCTTTTCCTGTTTAAATTGATCCCGGGTGCGTTCTTTCAGAGCATGCTCAGATATGACGTAACACGCAGATCCAGATGTTCTTCACTTTTAAAAATGGAGGCCAGCAATCGGGAACTGGACTAAGCAAAGTTTGTTTTTGATCTAATCTAAATTTCAAGACTGGACAGACGAAAAACTGGCAATACGGAGTTATTCCAGGGGGGACCGAGCCTTTTCTGTGGTCGGCCCCAAACTATGGAACTCTCTGCCCTCCCAAGTAAAAAAGGCCCCCAATATCGAAAGCTTTAAGTCTCGTCTTAAAACCCACTTTTATTCTCTGGCTTTTAACTCAGAGTGAGTCGTATGGTCCTGTGTCTTTTAGTTCTTTGTTTTTATTGTAATTGGTTCTATTTTTTATACTTTTATTGCTTTGTTTCTTGTTTTTAATATTTTAATATCTATTTTATTATTTTATTTCTTAAATGCTCTTTTAGTTTTGGATTATTACTTTTTATTTTTACTCGTCTGTGCAGCACTTTGGAAACTCTGTTTATAAAATGTGCTATATAAATAAAGTGGATTGGATTGGATTGGATTATTCCAACAAAAACTCATGGAAGTCGGTATCACGTGATGTTGATGTTTACATTTTACTGGGCATGCCCCATTGAATATTCCTTTCCATGGATACCATTGTTTCCCGAAAGGTGATTGGGAAAGAGAAAAAGTGGTGATGTAAAAACTTGTCTACTGTGGAGCGTCTGTGGTGTAAAGACTAGCATAGCAATGTAATATTGGTCCGTGTGGCAACACCTACCTTGTTCCTCCCATAGACTTATTGATGCACGTGTGAGGTCGTGGTGACATTTTGGAACATTTTTGGTTAGTGGTGTGCAACAAGATTTTTACAATGTAAAAAACGTGCGTGGCTCAAAAAAGGTAGAAAAACACTGCATTAAAATGTCCCCTGAATGCATCTCCTGCCTTTTCAGCCTTTTCACTTCCTGGTTGCTGCGGAAGTGATGGTGATGACTTTCATCATCTTTGTGCCTCTTGCACACAAAAAAAATCTTTGGCAGTTGCACTGCCATCTTTAAAATAATTTTTCTGTGACTCACTTTTGGGTCACGACCCACCAGTTGAAAATCTCTGCAGTAAATCATCAGCGCGTGGTAATCGTCAACTAACATGATCGGGTCACCATAAGTGTTTTGAGTCTTATTTGCCATGTTTGGAGGGGATGTGTGCTTCTAAATGTTGAATGGAATGTTGATGAATGTACATTTGTTTGGGTTTGATTCCTTTGATTCCTGTCTCTATTCAAGCCACTCAGGCACGTCATTACAACGTAACAGATGAACAGATAACAGCACATCTAAAAAAAAAAAAAACAAACAAAGAAAGAAAAAGATGGTGCTAAATTGTTCGGTTGCGGTCCAAAATGAATTGTTGTGGGCCGCCACAAATACAGGAATGTATGTGAAAGCCTATTTCTCATCAGCGTGGTCGTCTCCAACCATGAATACACTTTCATTCATCTATTTGTTGTGTTTTTCCAACAACAGGAAAGAGGAACTCTGTTCTTCAACATAAAGTCCAGCATCACCAAAGTTCTGGCACGTTAAACCTCCAAGAAAGCGAGATCATCCAAAGAATAGTACAGCATGACCGCGACATGGCCCAGTGCACACAACTCATCCAGACCTGCACCGCGCAGAGCTTGACCGCTCCCCCTGCTCCCGCATCGCCCACCCCGGTCATCTGGGCCCCCCTGGTTCAGGCACCTCTCCAGGCGGCCGCTGCCACCACGCCGCTGGCGCTGGCCTTGGCTCACCACCCCCAGCTGCCCCCCATTCTATTCCACCATCCTCTGGCCGTCGGCTCCCTGAAAGACACCATGGGTCACTCAAAAAGAGTCCACAGTGGGGTGCTTCCATCTGGGCCCAATTCTCCCCTGAGTTCAGCCAAATTCCACCCAGGGGTGGACGCCGCCCCACTGGGCTCCATTAGAGTGCCGCACCTCACCACTGGACCGCTACCGACCCTGACCTCTCAGCCCATCTTCACCAGCAGCTTGCAGCCTGTGGCCCCCCCCCACTCGGGCGTGGCCTCCAACTTCCCCGTCGGCCAGGCCGCTGTCTCCTACACGTGCGCCGCTCAGCTCCACTCGCAGCCCTTCCACGGCACCATCGCCGCCCCGCCCCATCCGTTCGGTTTACTCCAGCAGCAGGGGGAGGTAGCGAGCCTCGCTGGGAGATTCCCGGCCCCCTCCTCTTGCGCCATAAGTCCTCTGATCTCCAGCTCTGTCAGCCCAATTCTAAGCCAGCTGCAGGAGGGCTCGCACGCCATCACGCAGCAGATGGGGTCCTGTCATGGCGGCGTCAGGAGGACTGCCAGTGGTCAGAACTTCCCGCTTTTACCCATCATCACCAGCGCCACCCAGCCCACCGTGAGGTTTATTCCGACAGCGGGCGGGGGCGGATGTGGGGGCGGTGCTGCGGCAACTCTGGCCCAGCACAGTCTGACGGGCCTGCGTTCGGCGTTCCTGCCGGAGGTTCTGCCTGAGCAGTCCGCCCTTGCCGCCTTGGCGCAGTACGGCTCTGCAGAGGCGTCACCATGCTACACGCCGCCCCTTCACAGTCCCAGCCTGCAGAGTCCGGCTAGGGGAAGGACGCTTTACCAAAACCAGGACATGCACAGCCCCTTTCACACTCAGACCTCATGCCCAGCCGGGGTGGCGACCCCCATCAGGGATCACGACGAATCACCAGGGGAGATAAAGACCATATCGGGCTCTTCGCACCACACGCAAGACAGGCTTTCAGGGGGGGTGACGAGCCCCTTCTCCTCCCCTGTTGCGGCCAATAAAGCCCAACTCTCCATGCCGGGCCACGCCACCGCCGTCACCTGGACGCATTCAGCACTTGAACCTCAGTTTCTGACGGTAAACTCTCAGCTGTTGGAGGTGGAACACAAACAGTCCAAATTTCCCTCCAGCTTGTGAGGCTCAGACACACCCTCCTTCCTGCTTTCATGATGGAAGTCCAAAACCCCCCTCATTGACCCCGCTTCTGTCAATCAAGGAGGGTGTGTGACTCGTATCCAGCTTCGTAGCGACGCCCTCCACCACAGAAGGTACTGGACATGGATGGACTCTTTTTCTACAGCGTAGTTCTCCTTTAGATATAATAAGAAAAGGACCCATTGCCAAGTAAATACAGTATAATACCTGTAGCACCTCATGGAAATATGGAATTATCGACTCCTGTATTACAACCATTATGTGATGATTTCAGTTGTTCAACCCCGTGTACTTTGCAACCTTCACCTGTCGCCACTTCTTTACGGTCCTTATGTTTGACGATTGAAACGCACGGCGTCGGGATAGACGTTGGACTCGGTCAAGGATTTACGTATAATCCAGTACAGTGGATCCCCGCATATTCGCCATTCTGCATTCAGTTTGCATATGTCCATAATGTCCAGCATAGAGTAGACAGCCGATAATTTCAATATTTTTATGCTTCACTGATGTTTTTGTCGGTCCTTGAATGCACCACAGACCTGCACGACACTTGTAGCGAGGTGAACGCAAGTTGATGTATGAAGATATCGTGGATTATGTAGACGGAAATGGACACAGGACACTACGAAGGCAAAGACTACATGATTGAGGAGAACTGTACCAGATGACTTTGTATCCAGCTCACATCAGAACAGACAGTTTCCACTAACAAGCAGTGATGAAGATTCCCATGATTTCCGGTAATTTCCGTGAAAAAGCACATGATTGGTATAGCCAATACACGCCTTATAACGCCCAGCATTCAGCCTGCAGCCAAAGTTAAACATGTCTGCCGCGTGGGACTTCCTGTTGTTTTGCACGTGACAGGATGTGGTGAGTGTTTGAGTCTTGGTGGCTCACGTAGCCAAAACGCCGGACACTCGTCCATGTGTGTGTGGCAGTTGGAGGCCAAAGTGGTCGGATTGGTCGGACTGGATGGCCTGCTTTTCATTTCAGAAAGAAATGCATTGTGGGAGTTGTGGATACCAATATTTTATTTTGTTAACAAACATATTCGCTTGGTTGGGCTGAAATAAGCTATGCAAATACCGTATTTTCCGGACTTTTTTTCCTAGGTTGGCTGTTCCTGTGACTTATACTCCAGAGCGACTTATAACTGTTTTAGTTAGTTTGTAAAATAAATTACCCCCAAAAATGCGACTTATACCCCAGTGCGACTTATGTATGTTTTTTTTCTTCCTAATTATGCATTTTTGGCCTTGTGCGACTTATAGTCCAGAAAATACGGTAAATGTTACAAAAACAACTAGCCATTTTCATACCGTTAAAGTAGCTTTAAAAAATATTGGTGACCCCTAATATAGCCAATAGTACTAGTACACTGGTACTAATTTACACTACAACTATATGACCGGTGTCAGACGATTTCACTCATCGATGATTGGTATCAGAATCGGCAGCATAAAACCCCGATCGGCGCATCCCAAAAAGATAACCTTTGACCTTGTATGTATGTCAAGGCATGTATGTTCACCTTGGTAGCTTTTATTCAGATTTCCGTGTTTAGCTTGTTCTGGTACAGAGAACGCTATGATATCATAGATGCTGATCTGTCGCCTGCAAGCCTCTAGCACCAGCCATAAAACCTGGTCTAACCAGGTCAGGTCAAAGACTACACCGTGACCCCGACTCCATCTTTTCATTGGTCATTCATTAGTGGTGACTACCTGTACATGTTATACTTTAAATGTGTTTGATATGTGTGTGAGGCATATTTAGCACCTAAACCCGGATTGAACAACGGCAATTGAAGAGAGAATGGGAGGGTTTTCGAGCTGCAACATGGGATAACGCCAACGAGTCATGTGTTTATAAAAGACATGTAGAAATGACTAACGTTTACAAACGCATAGTACAGTGATGGCCAAAGGTTTTTGAGGTTTGCGTCTTCCTCAAAGGTATTATGGTCTTAGGAGTTTCCTGGCCATGGACCCAAAATGTCAATGTTTTGTTCCCAGAGCGAATTAGTTTTCACTTTTACCTCCTGGCAAGGTGCTCCATCATGCGGGGAAAAGTAGGCCGTTCAGAGGCCGTTTTGGTATCATCCTTTATTCAACTGGTACTTTTGTGGCAGGACTGAAATGCAGTGGAAATTGTGTTTGAGGGGATTCGGTTCCTTATGAGGGACTTTGTAATTTATCTTATGAATCTTGATAACATTCTGCAGTATAAGTCAATTGCCATTACAAAAAGAACAAAAACATTACTCTCAATGTGTCCTGAAGGTTTGAGTGAGTAGTTTGATGGCGCGTGTTGCCATGTAATGGTGTAACGGTGATTGTGCTGGAAAGAGAGCTGACCCAAAAAGGCAAAGCTCTCATTTTTCCAGTAATCTTCATTCCTACTGTTATTTATGCTAAGAAATTGTGGGTAATGTCCAAAAGGACACCGAAAGCAGCCCAAATGACACTTTCTGAGCGTACTGTATACCCTTTAAAATGTGATGAGGGGCTCAGTCATCCAGACTCTTTTGGTGTAGAGTTCCAGGCATGTCCTCGGGCAGACACGTCGGAGTTGCCGTGACGTTGAGCCTCCCCTACATTGGACTGGCTGTCCTTTGCTGGCCCTGCAAGATGGACCAGGATGTACGAATGTGTTGAAGTCAGCATGTCTTCCAAGATGCTTATTGCACAAAAAAAGCAGATATCAAACTAGTGAATGTAATGTTTGTCTACTTGATGTTCTATTGCAAC
This sequence comes from Doryrhamphus excisus, assembly GCF_030265055.1. NCBI lineage: Eukaryota > Metazoa > Chordata > Actinopteri > Syngnathiformes > Syngnathidae > Doryrhamphus > Doryrhamphus excisus. Next base: position 786,846 of record NC_080476.1, on the reverse strand, counting down.
ATCGTGCTGGGACATTTAAGCCATGCAGTATTTACACTCACTTTTGCTGTGACTTCAATCAGAAAGGCAAAGAAATCATATATGTCATCCCATATGTCACATGACCGTATGACAAACATGGTGAATGTTTCCTGCACCAGTCAAAGGGCTAAAAACAACATAATGAGCAGGACACATTTACCTCTTTGTTGCTGCTAATCAACAAGAACGCTTCCCGGCTTGGTTGTTGAACCGCCTGTTTTGCGAATCTTGAGGCCGAGTGACCGAGCGATGCTGTGGGTCAGCAGGCAACATCTCCGCCGGCGGGCTGGATCAATCCCTCATTAATATTCCCCTCCAAGCTCACACCAGCAGCTTGAATGTAACGTTACTTTGAGTGCAAGGTGTGGGAACACTCATCTATTTCTCTATGTTTATTGTTCTTTTTCATAGTTCCATCTGTGTGTATATTTTAACGTTTATTTTAGCTATGGAATTCAATGCAATAAATAATGATCTGGTCAGCCATGCATGTCTATAAAGTTGTGTTCTTTCCATAACAAAGGTAACGTTGATAAAGGGTAAAAATATATGCCGCATATTTTTATTGTATTTATTGTTTGCCTTGTTTTGTCTTGATTTTCTCAAAAATCCAAATGCAAATTTCAATAATTTAAATAAATTTAACTTAAATCATTTAAATTTAAATAATTATATTTAATCACAGATATATAATAAGGGATTTGATAGGCACCTATGATAACCAATTATTTACATAATTTATATACCAATAATTTGCTTCTGTGAATCAATAAAAAAAGCACAATTTAGATGACGTCAACACTTCTGGTTCACCATTGGCTCCTAATGAACCAATCACAATCAAGAAACAAGGTTCCAATGGCTTCCTTGATGATCATGGCACAGTGGTTTGAAAGATGCTAATATTTTCCATCAATTATGCTTCGGTGTACGCGTGAAAAAAAGAAATACAAACATGACACTTTGTTTTTAGGTGAGGGTGGAGTACAAGAGACAACCTGCACACAGAGAACATGCAAACTCCACACAGAGATGCCCAGTGTGGAATCGAACTCAGGTCTCCTAGCTGTGTGGCCTGTGCGCTAACCACTTGATCACTTTGCAGCCACATTTTTGTTTTTAGTTGTTGTTAATTATTAGTTGTCTGAGCGTCCCTTTCTCTGTTTCCACAAAGGCTGTGCTGCATGTTGGCTCATTTGCATACTAACAGTGATTGGATGGTTTACTGGGGGGGGGGGGGCATTCTGTACTATGAAAAAGCATCCACAGCCACGCAGATGAGTGGATACACATGTATGTGCTTTTCTGGCATAGTTGTCACTTCTAAAATGCTTTTTTTGGGAGGTGGGACCTCAGACGGTTACACTGACACGGAAGTGTGATCAAAATTGTTTTCATAAATTTCATAAATATTTGTTGACGCCACTTCAAAAATGGAACCACATTGTTTTCACCATGTTTGTACATAATGGGGTGTAATAACGGGCACTCGCCAGCAGGGGGCAGTGAGACGGCTCGCCTGGCTTCTGACACTTTACGTGAGTTAGTCTGCTTGACGAACTTCCTCTTTCTGCGAAGCAACATGAAGGACAGCCGGAAGTGGGCTGCGTCTCATTCATAGCTCTGGTTTTGGTACGAAAATGCGTTATGTAAATAAGTTATAAAACGTTTTAATGTACAAATGGTGCTGTTATTAATATATGAGGAAGTACATGTGTGGAAAAGGGAGGCCGCGTAACGTTTGCACGCGCCGACGCCATCTTGTGCCAATTAAGCATGTTTGAAAGAGAGTTGGAATTATTCGTGTTGTAGAAGTAAGTAAAATGTTTAATGTTTATGAATGACTTGGTTAAAAAGAAAGAAAGCACACGCACGTCAGCTCATACACTGTTTTGAAAAGTAAGCGATTTAAGGGAAAGAAGATTATAATGCAAGAACCATACGTGAATGGAAGAAGAGGCTATGCTGTAATGCAAGCTAACATAATACAATGTCGGCATTGTTTATTGATTTGGTTTGTGTCAAAATGTAGCTCAGTGAATGTGCTGAATGTACAACTGTGATGGGGAATTCTGTATTTATTCTGAACTAAAGCTAAACATGGATTCATTAATGTATTGGACATGATGAAAGAGAGGATTTAATGTGCAAATGGTTAATAAACACTTCTCTCTTTCTGCTAAGCAAGATGAAGGACAGGCGTGAAGTTGGCTGTGTTTCATTCATATCTCTGGTTTTCAGAGAGAGCATATATGCCGTCTAAAGGTACCAGCCAATACCTGAAACAGTTAATTAAAATAGTGGTTGCTGTGATGGTTCATTCCAGGGAAATCTCCCTGTGCTTTTATTGTGATGTTGTTCTTGTCATAGTTTTACACAACACATCATGAATAAGATAACATAACATAACCTTTTCACAGTCACAACAAACGTCGACACTGACGGCATCGCAGTCAGCCAAGGAGAATGCAAACGGATGAAGCTGAGAGTGGAGCTTTTCATCACAAAGATGTGAGTATTCATAGTAAACGACAGCCATGTACAAAAAATAGAATATAGTGTAAAAGTCATCACACTGTTTTTGTGAAGCGGTTCGCCGGCAGAAGTGTTAGGTTACAAAAATACACACAAACAGGACCGTTGAGTTGTAAATAAATGCAAAGAGGAGAAACAGACATTTCAAGAGTTCCTTTTAATTCATTGAAGCCATGGCATGACAACACAACTATTGGAGGTTTCAGCAGTTCATTGTGGTCATTAAAGGGGGCCTAACTTGGCTTGAATATATAAATGATATATTGTTTGTAATTATGTCCTACATTGTCCATTGACAATGTACGTTTGCTTTCTTTGTGAGTCTGAAGCAAGTCAAATAAAACAATGTACAATTGGGTAATTTTGTGGGGGCAAAAACCATGAAAAGTCTTTGTGGATGAGTGACATTTTGCTAATGGAAAGAAAAAAGACTGGAAGAAGGCCAGGTTGCTAATGTCCTCTTAGGAGCTCAAGGCACCAGAACCACTCTCATGGTGTTGGTGTACCCAGTACCTGGGCGCCAACCGGTTACAACGATGGCGACATCACCGGTCTTGAAGAAGTTCTGGTGTTTACCTGCAGGGGAACATGCAGAACCTTTGACTAACTTCCACGTGAACCCTTTGTAGGACATTTTGTGAAATACTTGGACAAATATAACTGTTTAGATTTTCCAGAATCTGCACCTATTCCATCTGTATATTTCCGTGGATTTGTGCTTCCGGCCAAATCGGTCTGTTTTAATTGCCTTCGGGCATGCCCACTCCGCTGTGATTGGTCAGACACCCAAAGTGCTTCCTTACTATGAACCATATAAGGAAGTCCCCCCTCTGTGATGTCACAAAGGAACGGTTTTACCACACCTAGTCCAAACCGAGCGTTTTGAGCTATGTCAAACGTCTTTCAGGGCTCACTTCCAAATGCGTAAAACTCATTAGCTGAAACTTTGGCGTCGTTTAATGCGAGAATACAACATTCTAACTACATTTATAGGCCAGAAAAGTGGAAAAAAAACATTAAAGATTTAAGGTTTGCTATGTGCAAGAGTAGTGGTGTGTAGTCAGGGCCAACAAAGCCTTCTCTGCTGGCCTAAACACAATCAGTCTGTGTTGTGGTCTGTGTTCCATGAAAGTGTATGAATTTATTCCAGTGGTATTCTTGGCCGTATTCAGTGTGTGTGCAGCATGTTGGACTTTTTTTTTGTCCAATCCGAGTTTAGCTTCTGTGTGTCGCAAAGTAAATCTAAACTACCGATACCCTCATAGTAATGGGGCCGTCTTTTTAAATAACAGATCAGAGGGGCCAGCAAGCCGGCTCACCGTGACATCTGCATTGTTCCGTCCTCTGATTGGTTGGTGAGAGCAAAACAGGCAGGTTAGTACTACTGATACTACTTTACTTTACTACTGCTGAGCAGGTGTAGGTGCCTTAATCACTGAACCGCTCCGCTCACATGTGTATATGCTTTTTCTGTGTGTTCTAAAGATATAAAAACAGATAAAAAAGACATTAAGTACTACACATAATGGGATACGCTTACATGTCTACAAATGAAAACATTTTATGGTTCTATATAAATGGCGTGTGTGACTGGGATGGGATCGGTATACCAGTAGAAACAATATTTTCAAACATTGATGGTGCCTTCCGTGTAACTGTGCCACGGTGTAGCAGTAGCACGGCTGAAGGCAGAGGAGAAGATTACACACAATGAAAATTGTTGCTAAACGGTGAAGGACCTCTATAAAATATATATAATATAGAACGGTATCATAGAATATATGTATAATATAGAACAGTTTGGTTTCAATATGCAGGTCTAGAAAAATATATTTAAATGATATATTATATTATACATATTTAGAAAGGTTTACTTTAATTTGGAGACAGTAAAGTAACCCTGAGTTTCCCTACACACCACATTATTCCATCATATGTATTTTTGCATGATATTTGTCATCACTGATCACATGAGAGAAGTTCTAAAGATCTTCTACTCACCAACGTCCAAGGCAAAGTTGACACGCAGGTCCACATCCTCAGCCCAGACATCATTAGCAGGCTTGGTGTAGAGCACGGGGTAGATACCACGGTAGAGGTGAGCCTGGCGGGCTGTCTGACCACAGCGGGTGACGGCAAGGATGGGGGCACGGGGCCTGTACCTCGACAGCATGTGAGCAGACCTGCAAGTGCACGTAGAAACGTAGTTTGTCGAGAACTTTCTAGCAACATATACAGATGCTGATATTCCGTTACAAAAGTTAGCCAGGCTGCACCCGTTTATCAAATACTGGCCAAAATTGGCCCATTTGATATATTGCATCAATACATGTAACACATTTTGAATTTAAGTTATTTCATTAATTTCATTAATTTCTCACATCATTTTTAATCTAATTTATGCTAATCGATTGTCCTTCAAATGATAATAGATTGTCCTTGAACCTAAGTAAAACTAAAATCATACTGTTTGCTAACAGCAGAAAGGACACGCACCAGCAAATACAAATAGACGGTGTGGACATTGAAAGGGTGAACGAAAATACATTTCTGAGGATCATAATAGATGAAAATATGAGCTGGAAACCTCATATTACAAATATACAACATAAGGTGGACAGAAATATTTCAGTATTGAACAAAGCAAAATTTGTTCTCAATCAGAAATCACTCCACACTCTTTATTGCTCTCTGGTTCTACCATATCTTACTTATTGTGTGGAAATATGGGATAATAACTATAAAAGCAATCTTCACTGGCTAAATGTACTGCAAAAAAGGCCAGTAAGGATAATTCATAATGCCGCCTACAGAGAACATACTAACTCCTTATTTGTAAAATGACAAATACTTCAACTTGCTGATATAGTTCATCTTCAAACAGCTAAAATAATGCATAAGGCTAAAAAATAAGCAATTAGCTAGGCATTGGATGCTCATATCACAGAGTACTTCCGTACGAGGTGCATTATTTAAAAAAAAAAAACAAAAAAAAACTTCAACTGTATTATGGAAAGCAGGAAGTGAACAAATGTAACAGTTAGTGATTGTAAAAGTACCAGATGGAGGGGTAGGATTTAATAAGCTTTGCTTCTTCCTACTCCTTTTGGACATGTGGAACTGGGAACTGATTAATTGTAATCTGATGCATGTTCAAACGAAATAAAACCATTACCATGAATTCATGGGTAACACTTTATAATAAGTTACACAAAATGACAGGACCGAACCTACCTAACCTAACCTACTGTACGTCCTTCCCATCTCCGTCTCTCTACCTTGCCAACCTGTAGAGATCCATCTCTCCATCCTTAATGTTCAACCTAGCGTACAAGTCATCATAGACCTCTTGTTTGGTCTTTGTCTCCTCTACTTTCACCTAGCATTCATCTCTCTGTACTCCCGTCTACTCTCCTCAGTCCTCTCCATGTCCCACTTCTTCTTAGCTAACCTTTTTTGCTGTATACACTCCTGCACCTCCTCATTCCACCACCAAGTCTCTTAGTCTGCTTTCTTTCCAGATGACACACCAAGTACTCTCCTACCTGATCCCTGATCACATTTGCTGTAGTTGTCCATTCATCTGGAAGCACCTCCTGACCACCCAGAGCCTGTATCAACTCCTGCCTCAAAATCCTACAACACTCTTCTTGTTTCAGCTTCCATCCACCATTTGGTCCTCTTCATCTTCCTCACCATGAGGGTCCTTCTACACCCCCACCATCCTATGCTATCTGGCTACACTTTCACCTAGCACTACTTTGCAGTCACTCATCTCCTTCAGATGACAGCGTCTACACAAGATGTAGTCTACCTGTGGACTCCTACCTCCGCTCTTATAGGTCACCCTATGTTCCTCTCTCTTCTGGAAGAACGTAGTCACTACAGCCACTTTCATCCGCCACTGAATTTGATTATATTGTGATGCATACCAAAAATGTTGTGATACATGCTAAGGTCCATTCCGCTACACTAACACTAATGGGCAGTGAATCCCTACGCATTTGACATTTACAATTGATGGAATTTGACCAAAATGCTTCAAACTTTTCTGTTGACAAAATCTGTCATCAGTGGTGGTCATGGATTCCCTCGTCTATCCATGAATAAAAATATAATATATTCTCTGCCATATTTGGGGGCATGATCGCCGGCCGCCACACTGATACCAAACGGTAGGCATCAGAAGGCATATCTCCCAACTAGGGGTGCCGCAAGGCTCCATTTTAGGCCCAACGCTGTTTTCCATCTCCATAAATGATGTAGCCTTATCTGCTGGTAATTCTAAGATCCATCTATATGCTGATGACACCATCTTATATGCAGAGGGGCCTTCATTACGCTCTGCAACATCCTCACTTCAGTTCAGTCTCACCTCAGTAGAGCAGCACTTCCACAGCCTTCACCTTCTCCTTAACACTAAGAAAACCAAATGCATCATGTTTGACCGGAAACCTGTTCTCACCCCTACTCCCCAAAGTTTCTGTGTCGACGGGTCTGAACTGGAGTTTGTGACCTGTTGCAAATATCTTGGCCTCTGGTTGGACACGTCCCTTTCCTTCACCACCCATATCAAGCACCTACAGTCAAAAGTCAAAGCTCGCTTGAGCTTCCTCTATCGCAATAAGTCCTCTTTCACCCGTTCTGCAAAACATACACTTGTCAAAATGTCCATCTTGCCTATTGTTGATGATGGTGACACCATCTATAAGCAGGGGTGCTCACACTTTTTCAGCATGCGAGCTACTTTTAAAATGACCGAGTCAAAATGATCTACCCACTACAAAAATGCAAAACATCTATTTATTTTCAAATGTATTGAGGATTATTTGTACGTACAATGTATGTTGATGTACCTTACATAACCAAATGAGCCAATATTGCAAAACACACATAATTAACTATTAACATTTTTTGTAATTACCTGAGTTTACTTTGATGACTTGCACTGAATTGAACCAGCCAGGGATGCATAGTCCGGACAGTAGCTGCTGATAGCCAGCCTCAAGCACACTTCCAAATGTTTATCAGTCATGGATAATATCCGTATCATAATATCCGTATAATATTCCATATCCGTATGGAAGTGATATGTTTTTTGCCTTTTTACTTGGTCCAGTTTTTGCCTTTTTACTTGGTCCAGCTCCTTCACTCATTTTAGTGACCATAAACTTTAGCGAGGGCTTTAAAATCTCGCAATTCGCCGACTAGCTTAGCACTTTGCATCGTTGTTTACGCATGAGCGGTGACCTAAAGGTCAAAATTCAGTTGTCATCTGACTGGTTGTCCTGTATGTCAATCAAGTAACGGGGATGGATGATAGGCTGACATCGTAAGTTCTGCTGCACTTAGAGACGTTGTTTGATTTGATTGGTCGCCCGAAGGGCAACATTCAGTTGTCATCTGAATGGCTGCCCTGTATATCAATCAAGTGACGGCATTGATGCTGGGATGATATTTTTTAATGTCACGCCGCGATCGACCAGCGATCGACCAGTACCACCTCCGCGATCGACCGGTAGATCGCGATCGACTTAATGAGCACCCCTGATCTATAGGATGGCGTCTCAGTCCACTCAGTCCATAGGAAGAAGCTGGATATTCTTCACCACTCCGCCATCCGTTTTGCTACTAGCGCCCCTTTCACCACTCACCACTGTGAATGATATAAGTTGGTAGACTGGACATCACTCCATACCAGACGGCTCCGTCACTGGCTCCAGCGCATCGACAAAACCATACTTGGCATCACACCCTTCTATCTCTCCTCCCTCTTCCATCTTTCTCACTCTGCTTACAATCTAAGATCCAGTAATCACATCAAACTCTCCATCCCCAAAGTTCGTATCGTCTTTGGACGCAGCGCTTTCCGGTTTGCTGCTGCTAATGACTGGAACACCCGACAAAACTCTCTAAAACCTTCAGCCTTCACATCTCTCTCTGTCTTTAAACAAAACTTGCAACTAATTCCATCTGACTCTTGCACTTGCTGATTAGGCCTATTGCCATATCCCATTGTTTTAATGTTTGATGCTTTTGTATTACATATTTGTTGCTTCACTGCATAGCAGTGAACCTCCTGTCTGCTGGGTTTGAGAACCGGCGCCATTGTGTTGGTTGCATCACCTTTACATCAATGCCTTCGCTTTCCATGCGGTGGAGCAGAGGTGTCCACCTTGTTATGTTTGAACTATTTTAGCTGGTTCTGTATCCAACTGTCCACCTGATCTGAAACCTCCACTGACCTCATTTCACGAGGCCTTCACAGCATCACGAAGCCCTGAGTTCTTTATGATTTGATGCTTCAGCTCCCACAACACACTGCACACTCGCACCCAGAGCAAATTACACACCTCTCTTAATGTGACAGCCTTCAATCCCGTTGTACGCCCCCCCCCCCATCACACACAGACCGCACAGAGAGGTACGATGCCTCGGTGGAAACCCTCCTGAAAACGAGGTGCTATTTGTCCGTCAGCATTTCTTGCTGGCCAGGAAGTGGACGGACGCTAGGCTTTTGGAGCTTTCCACAGCACGCTGCATCTGGAAACAACTTGCTGACAGCAGTGAGACTGAATCAAAACCCAAAAGTTGCAAGCCAAAAAACAACAACAAAAGAAGGACAATGAACTAAAATATCCAATAAAGCTGCAGGGATCACATCATGACCGCTGGAATATGCACTCAACACCTACTTGGAAAGCCATCATGAGTTCCTGGGATTTTTGGCCAAATAGTAGTTAGAGAGCACTTTAAAATGACATATTAAAAATATAAAAAATGCAAACATTTTGTTTGCTGTGATTTTAGGCAGTATTGCTGCAACACTGCCACGATGCAGTAGTGCAGGAGGACAATTACTGACAATCCTTCCATTTTCATCAGGAAACCAACGTATTTTACTCTTCTATCCCTGCGTCCTCCTGTTTTAATACTTTCACTTATTGTAGCTTTTATGAAATGAATTTCCTGTCCAGTTCTGGCATGATGCATCAAAATGAAAGTACGCCACTAAAATAACAGTACGACCTTTAGACGGTACCAGATCTAGATCTGTTCTCCAGGTGTAGCGGTATTGACGTACCATGAGTTTCGTGGCTTTTTCAGCTTCTTTTTTAATGGTAATACAGGTTGCTCATGAAAAGGTTAACCGAAAAGAACAAACAAAAAACATAATAATAATAATAATAATAATAATTCATTAGGTTAAAAATATATTTAAATTGGTTTCAGACACTTGTTAGATCCATTCATTTATTCATTAAAGGGGACCTATTATGCTTTTCCGACCTATAAATGTTGTTACAATGTTGTATTCTCATTGTCTGTTAGACAATGCCAAAACGATAATGTGATGAAGTTTGGGATGGCTCTGAAAACGTTTTTTTTTTTTAAACACAGCGTTCTACTTACAACCCGACTTCCTTACATGGGCTGCAAATAGCCTGCACTCGGAAAACGTAACCAAAAGTACTCCGGAGCTCTTAATCATAACCTTTTTTTTTTTTCTTATATCATATCCGGATGCAAATGGACACTGAAAAAATACAATTGTGATTTTTTTTAATTTTGTCAGCATCCCCTAACTCTTCTGCTCAAAAGAATACGTTCATGATCATGACATGCAGCGGTGATTATTATACTAATTTACTTGCCTTTCTCATGAAATCCCAGCTGGATGAATCACGTTTTTTTTTTTTTTTTTTGAGGATGAACCCCATCATGCGGGCAATGAAGAGGGAGTTAAAATTATCGTGCAAAATGTCAGGGTTCACATCCCAAAAGGTCAGAAGTGGCTCACTTCACTGGAGCCAGGAGGGATTGGCCACATGGAGTACAGAAGAAGCGGAGGGATTCTAACCTGCCACTCCTGGTGAGCACAATCAGGGCGCTGGCACAGCATTTGAAGGACGCCTCCACTGCACCAATGGCGACGGACTCCGTGGGGTCGCGGGTCAGATGCGAGACGCGGCGCAGCTCCTCAAACATCTGCCTGTGGAACATGGCGGCCTCGGCTTCACGGGCAATCTGAACAAAAATATGGTTTTTAAACATTACTCAACATTGTTGCGTGAATTTCTACTTTTAAAAGACAAAAAAAAACTTCAGGTCTAAGACGTCTTCATACCTGGAAGCACCACATGAAGCTAACGATGTCCACGGGCTGTTGCTGTGCACTGCAGCTCCTCACACACATGCAAACTGAGCAACATGAACACACACAGGAAACACAGTGCAACTCCATGACACGGGTTATAACACGTGTTATAACACACACAGTTCTAAACTACCCGTTAGTCAGGCAGCGACACTGATGGCAGTCAATGTGTTCACCTTGAACTTAAACAACTAACTTACGTTACCATATTAACCCAAAGATTTTGTCCCCTGAAAGCAGTCTGAAAAAGACAGCTTGTCTTATATTCGCGGACCAGAGATGAGAAACAGATAAAACAAAAATTGTTTCCATTGTCCACACATTTGTTCCATAAACAATCATTTTATCCGTTGTTGTATTCTCATGTTAAATGATGCCAAAGTTTCAGAAAATGAGGCGAAGTGAAGCCTGAAATAAATATAGGATGGCTCAAAACGCTCAGTTTCACAAGGCGTGGTAAAGCTTCCCCTTTGTGATGTCACAGAGGGTCGGACCTCCTTATATATAAACTTTGCACACTTTTCAGTTAGCTCTCCAAAGACTTTAGTCATTTATAATAACTCCTATGCTCTAACTATATCCTAACTCCTATTCCTTCTTAGTTAGGGAGCACTTTGAGAGTGTGACCAATCACAGCGGAGTGGGCGTGCCCGGAGGCAGGCCCTGGGTGGAATAAATGAAAGCAGATCATTTCAAATCCAAGGAAATACAGCTGGAATAGGTGCAGATTCTGGAAGAAAAGCTTTGTGTGCAGGTTATTGCGTGTAGCTGCTCTATAGGAGTCCACATCTCAATACAAAGGGTCATTTAATGAGCATAATAGGTCCCCTTTAAATATTCTTATGTAACTCAAATGAGTCATTTTTGGCATATTTTGACATATTTGACATATTTGTAACCCCGATGACCATGATGAGCTTTCACACGTGGACTGAGCATGCACTCACTTGATGCTGTGTGCGCACCGCCTCCAGAGGGTAGTCACCCTTGGCCGTCTCCCCACTCAGCATGATACAGTCATTGCCGTCCAGCACGGCATTGGCGACATCGCTGGCCTCTGCACGGGTAGGGCGAGGCTTCTTGGTCATGCTCTCCAGCATCTGAGGACAAGAAGAAGAAGAAGAAGAAGAAGACAGATTGTATCATGAAGAGCTCGCACAAACAAAAGACAACGATGGCACCACTTCCCAACGCACCTGTGTAGCACAGACGATAGGCTTGCCCATCCTGTTGCACCTGCCAGTCATCATCTTCTGAGCGATGAAGACCTTCTCTGTTGGGATTTCAATACCCAGATCTCCACGGGCGACCATGATGCCATCGCTAGCCTCCAGGATCTCATCAAATCTATGACAAAGAAAATCAGTAAGACATAATTCGATGGTATTGTGCCTTGTGGAGGTCCCATCGTGACCAGAGACCAGCTACGTGAACCGCTACAATACGCACCTGCGCACCCCCTCGTGGTTCTCCAGCTTGCTGATGATCTTGATGTCCTTGCCCTTCTCGCCCAGTGCCTTCCTGACCGCGTGAACGTCGGCAGCCTTACGGATGAAGGACGCGAACACCATGTCCACGCCCTGTTCCACGCCAAACTGCAGGTCCTGAAGGTCCTTCTCGGACAAGGCGGGCAGGTCAACGGCAGCGCCGGGCAAGTTGACGCCTTTCTTGCTGCCCAACATTCCGCCATTTTGAATCTCGCACCCCAAGAAGTCGCTACCTTTGGATCGGGCAGATTTAAGTGATACTGACTGGTTGTAGACCAGATGCTCAAACTGGTCTTCCTTCTTACCGATTTCTTTGACCTTAAGGGAAATCAGACCATCGTCAATGTAGATGTGACTTTCTTTCTCAACGACCTTGGTGATATTTTTGTAGTCCAGCCACAGAGTCTTCTCATCGCACTTCTCCTTGTAGCTGTCATCAAGAGTCAGCTTGATGGTGTCACCTTTCTTCAGCTCCACCTCAGCGGTTCCGCTCTGCACAACAAGAACAAGAACAAGAGCGTGCGTGACCTTCACTCTCCTAGCTAGCCCAGCTGGCGTCGTCATTGAGGCTGTTGGTGATCACATGGTAACAACTTACACCCTGGATGAGTCCGGTCCTGATTTCTGGTCCCTTGGTGTCCAAAGCGATGGCCACCGGCCGGTAGCCAACCGAGCCTGCTCCAAAGCTCTCTGCTGCTTCACGGACGTTCTTGATGGTCTCTGCGTGGTACTGGTACACAAGGTAGAACACTTGACTTAGCCAAATACCTTTGGAGGTAAAGCACAGCCTCTAAAGTTGGACAATTTGACAATAATCAAGAACGTATGGCTTTCCAGCGGGGACTACGGTATTCAACTGACGGTGGCTCAGGTTGGGCGATGTGGACCAAAACTCATATGAGATATATTTAGGCTGAATATCGATGTACGATATAAATCACAATATTTTTTCCACAAAGTGAGTTTAGACAAAGTCAAAGTTTCATTCAAATGTTAAAACTCTTAAAGCGGACCTATTATGCTCATTTGTAGCATTTGAATTGTGGACTCCTATAGAGCAGCTACACACAATAACCCACACAGAAAACAGATTGGGTGCCTATTCCAGCTGTATTTCCTTGGATTTGTGCTTCCTGCCTGTCTGTGTTAATTTACTCCACCCATGGCCCACCTCCAGGCACGCCCACTCCGTTGTGATTGGTCACACGCCCAAAATCAACCATATAAGGAAGTCCGCAAGTCCGCCCCTCTGTGACATCGTTTAACACGGGAATGAATCATAGCTGCTGAAATAAAATAGTCCATTCTCTTTTTGAAATATAGAAATCTTGAATCTTAATCAGGCCGCCCCCCTGCAGCCGCGTTAGCGCCGTTAGCTCTTCCATCTTGTTTTCGAGAGCTCTCACGTTGCCCACGGTTTTGATTGGCTGTCAGATGCGGAGGGAATTGGAGGAGACGCAGCCAGTGTTGATGGAGTTCCATATTCTTGCTAGTACGGGATCTTGACTATGATATATTTGTACATATTGGCAGGTCTACACTAATATTGAAAGTACTCCCTGCCTCTCACGCCCCCCTTGACAGTCCACAGCGAGCCCACAGGGGGACCCGAATGTGAACTTAGCCGCTATGTTTACTCTGCACCAACAAGTTCCTCTCTAGATGATATAAACAGATGTGGGAAATCTGACATGGCAAATGTAGCGTACTGATTAGCATCCTGTCCACTCATTGCTTGATCAATGAAACTCCCTCTGATTGGTCCTCATCTAGAAAAGCTGAACATTTTTCAACTTTCTGGGATCCCGTTGCAAGCCAGCATGCGCATAAACTTTCACATGCACAAATTTCACGCGTCGCTTGGCTGGACGGGAATTGAAAACGAATGGACTGGAGGCCATGTGGCCTTCAGCGTGTGGTGCCCATTTTATTTACATTGTTACGATGAAGAACCACTTTACCACCGGCTAGCGACTAACGACACACTCCAAAGATAACGCTACATATCGGTTGCTGTGTTTTTAATTCATCTCAAATTAACTAGTTAATTATGTTCATGTTAATTAAGGGGCAGAGTGGTTAGCATGTTGGCGACACAGTCAGGAGTTCGGAAAGACTTGAGTCTTGGGCATCTCTGTGTGGAGTTTGCATGTTCTCCTCGTGCATTGCAGGTTTTCTCCGGGTACTCCGGTTTCCTCCCACATTCCAAAAAACATGCTAGGTTAATTAGCCACTCCAAATTGTCCATAGGTATGAATGTGAGTGTGAATGGTTGTTTGTCTATATGTGCCTTGGGATTGGCTGCCTGAAATCAGCTGGGATAGGCTCCAGCATACAAACGCCACCCGAGTGAGGTAAAATACCATAAAACTGAAAATGTACGTGTGCAGGAGTCGGGGGTGCTTGGCTTCAGGTCAAATGTCTGACGGGGTACGCCGCTGTCAAACCTTTGAGAAGCACCGCTATGGAGAATCCTTGACTAGCGCTTCTAAAGAGCAGATGGTTCAACGTATCGGACGGAGCATAGAAGAGCAGTGAATCCTAAATGACAACTGCAATGCCAATTTTAGCACATGACACAAAACAGCTGCTTGGGGTCTTATAGTATTATATTATATATTATAGTATTTCTTGTTTAAACTATTCTCTTCTTGATATGTTCTTGATATATTTGTATGCGCTTGGTGGCTTTATTCCTGTAAGGACTTGAGGAAAACGGAACACTGCGGGATTGGGAAGGTTGTAGAAGAGTATGGAACTCCAACTCTTGGCTCTATTTGTAGTCCTGACAAGTGGCCCCACAGCACTCAATTTCAAGACTAATCCAAGTTGTAGTAACAAGCCACATCATTAGGTACACCCGATATTATCCAATATTCCAAGTGTTGGGTCATACGTACTTGAGAGTCAAGTTTCATGGGTGTTAACCCAAAGGTTGGTAGTTCACTGATCCGTTGGAGTGACCGGAAAGCCAAATGTCATGACGTTTTTTTTTTAAAAGGTGACAGGTCAGCTCAACTTCCGAACACAGTTAGGTCACATTACAGCCGTGGGCGGGTCACATGACTATGGTGACTGGCGTCAGGGATAGACTCGCACTCGCGCCCACACAGCAGGGCGCTATTACTACTGACTGGTAATGACACTGCAAAGTTCATCCATACAGTACATTTATAAACTTCAAAAGTCTTACTGACCTGATTTACCAACATCGCTTAAATATGTTCTGTATTGTTTGGAATTATGTAAATGCTGAAAGTATTACTCCTCCGTTTCTTTATTGACGTCCGTAGGGGAGCCCAGACAGGGGCAACCGGTGTCCGTGAAGAAATAATGGAGGGACAGATATTCATAAATGCTCTGCATTGCAGGCATGCCCATAAAGTGTTGTTGTTATTTACCAGTTCTCTTAGGTAAAGAGACATTTTTCTATGTGACAATCCATCAGAATGCAAACGCCAAAGATAAATGCACGAATGCAACGTTTCATATATTTCTAAAACATGAATGACAGTTTGTCATCAAATTCAGACTCTGTTCCTGAAATCTGACATCTGAATTTTACCACTTCATTTTCACATTAGAACCTTTATGACACTAAAACTTCATTCCAGAATCTTCTGTTTTTATCTATTCATTGTTCTTGTCATATTACAACCTAATCATATATATCAATAATATAAATCATAACAACAATAAATCCATAATTTGAATCAATTAGTAATATTAATTAATAATATTAATAAT
This sequence comes from Doryrhamphus excisus, assembly GCF_030265055.1. Lineage (NCBI taxonomy): Eukaryota > Metazoa > Chordata > Actinopteri > Syngnathiformes > Syngnathidae > Doryrhamphus > Doryrhamphus excisus. Next base: position 770,898 of record NC_080476.1, on the reverse strand, counting down.
AATATTAATGACCTCATCCTCATATCACCACTTGATTTTCATAGTACTACGCCAATTATCTCATGAAATATTTTTCCCACAGAAATGTTATTTCTAATATTTAAAAAAATGATATTACAACTTTATCCAAGTAATCTTACAATATTGTTTTTCTTTTTTCCCGTCATATTTTACATGATAATAATAATAATGTAAAATTATTCTCTGAGTTCTAATATATTCCTGCAATAACGCTAATTGTCAATTGTCAAATCCCAAGGGACGATTCCAGCGACTAGTAGTAGTTGTACGACTAGTTGTACGCGTTTGGTACCCAATAGGTATTTTATATCTCCAATATATGTATCTTCCTTCACTCACCTCATGTGTTCCGTGTGAGAAGTTCATTCTTGCAATGTTCATCCCGGCCTTGATCATTTCTTTGGCCATGTCCACAGATCGCGAGGCAGGTCCTGCAGGAAAACATTTAGCATGAGATGCTAAGCTAAGATATTCAATTAGATGGATATATTATGGGAATATTGGACTTTTTTTGTGCGCCTGACCGATAGTGCAGATGATGCCGGTGTTTCGGGACACAGCAGGTTCAGAGTCGATGTCCAGCAGGCACATGTGCTCGATGAAGGTGTCCGCCATGGCAGCGTGCAGCTGCTGGGTGTGGATGATGGAGGCATCCTTGGACTTGGACATGACTGGACAAAAGGGCCTTTGGGACGATGCCTTCAGGCGGGGGTCAGACAAAAAGACATTGATGAGTTCTTGTCAATAGTGAAGGTCAAGGTCAAACTGGACACATTTGACACTCAGGCCTGACCCTAAGCCTTGCGGACGGCCATTGGACATACAATTAGGTACACAGGACAAGCTGTATCCTGTGGTTCTACCCCACGGCAAACTGCAATAGAAAGGACTCTCTGGAAGTGTCAATCAAAACATTTGGTTACCATAGTAACTCGGAAGCATCCCACAATCGGGAAGGGTTACTTTATTTTTACAGTGACATGCGTTTGTTGGTTCCTGCTTGTCGGTGTGTTTATGTTCCCTTATAATTTAGTTTCTCTTTGGATGCTCTTATTTTGGTATTCACTTCCTGTCTGGCCCTGCTTCCGTTTTCCTGCTTTTCGTATCCTAGCTCAGGTGTGCTCCTTCCTTTTTCCATTTTGAACCATTTTCATAAGTAGACACACGCATATAGATACATACATTTAGCTACTATTATTCTAGATGTTAGCATGCTAATGTTTGCATGTTAGCATTGCTAGCATGGTGACAGCATATACAAGCACTTTCAGCTCTTTCCTACATTTTGTGAAGCTGAGGTGGTTATTTTTTTATAAATATGTTTTTAATGACTTAGTTATTTATGAACTTATTTATTTAACATTTTCAAAAAAACAGCTGAGCATGGCAAAACCGTTGAGCCTTGTTACCTGAACTATTTAGTCTAATAGTACTATAAGTTCAAAAGTACAACATTTGTACTGTTGGACACAAAGCTAAATTTAAATTGATGCCTGATTTACAGTCAAACTTTTTCCAAATTGTTCAATAATATCTTTTTTAGTTCAAAATAACACAAAATAATATCATTCATTTTCTACCGCTTATTCTTATGAGGGTTATGAGGGGTGCTGGAGCCTATCCCGGCTGTCTTGGGACGAGAGGCGGGGTCCACGCTGGACTGGTGGCCAGCCAATCCCAGGGCACATATAGACAAACAACCATTCACACTCACATTCATACCTATGGACAATTTGGAGTGGCTAATTAACCTAGCATGTTTTTGGAATGTGGGAGGAAACCGGAGTACCCGGAGAAAACCCACGCATGCAAACTCCACACAGAGATGGCCGAGGGTGGAATCGAACTGGTGCGTTGCTGTGCTTTTTGGAGTCAGAAGGCGCATCATTTCCCATTACATACAGTAATGAGCTGTCTCTTTTTATCCATTTGTATATCTTTAGAATGGAGTAAGAGTCCCACGTAAGGATTGTTCCATTTGAACAATCCTTGTTCAATTTAAGCCTGAATGGTGTTGCGAGTAAACAGTGGCAATTGAAAAGAGAAGAGGAGGAATCTAATCTAATCATTGGAACAGCTACTTTTACTGCAAATGTTAATCCGAAAACAGAGGAGTCGATCAATATCAAGCTAGCAGGAGGGTTTGCCGGTGGAAAAAAGTTAGCCGTGGGTCAAAAATAGACATTTTTATGAAGAAGCATATCAATGGAGAAAGTGGTGAGAGAGCAACACTTGAGAAGCTTGTATGAACGCTGTAATGAAAGTACTCTAGATCAGAATAGAGGTCTTGGTGCCAGCTGAACAAACAGCCGGTGCAAAAAAGCAACAAGGGCAGCGTGTGCCCGGCTGACTGCACGCTCCGCATTCCACCCGGAGTCCATGTGGGGCTGAAGGACACGAGGAGCAAGTCACTTGTGGCCGAAGCTAAAGGTGAAGCACAGATACCCGAGGATAGTGGGTTCTCGTGTGGGAAAAAAACAAGAAACACAAGGTTTTCCAGACTGATTTCACTCAGTGGAAAGACTCGGTGGTCCGGTACAACATTCTCGCCCTTAGCACCGACTTAAAATAACCACCTGAGAGTATTTCTGGGGAGGGGAAACATACTTCTTTTAATAGAACATTTGAAATGACATAATCCCTCACAGAAAGGTCACTGCATGTACAAAAGTCATCATGGATTCAAACGCTATAGTGATCATATAGTATAATACAGTATGCCATTTAAATGGTAATACATGCAGGTGAATGTAACCCACAGACCTTCCTAATACTACATGGAGAAGTTCACTATTATTATCCCAGAATGCATGCAATTAAGGGGAAATAAGACATATACACATCTATATAATAATATATATATAATATATACACTTTTCTATATCAAAATACCTCCTCAGAAAAAAAAACAACAATAAAAAACATAGTGGTGCAGACACACACACACGAATGTGAATGTGCACTCACCTTTCGGTTGAACTTTGCAGGGTCCTGAATGCACCACTTCACTGCCTGCAGCGGCTCCTTTTGTGCGCTCGGTTAACCGGAACTACTTCACGACGAGAATATAGTCCGCGTTCATAGGAGCTAGTCGCTAGCTCGAGGTTGTCTCGACTTGCGCTGACTTGTACAAATAGAAATACTTACAAAAAAAAAAAAAGCTCGTACAGGTGAGTTTTTTCAAAAGAAAACATGCCTGACAAACTTGGAGTTGGACACGGCACCCGCTTGTGATAACCTGTGACAATAGCGGCCTCTTGTGGCCTCCCAGGGGAAGTGAACACACAAACCATGCTAAATAATTACTGTTGCATCTAGAATAGATCATTTTACTGCAAAAACCCTAATTATCTTTCTGATTCTCAATTAATGAAATAAATCTAAAATCTAAAAAAAATCGGAAAAAAGATGCACATGCAAGAAAAAAATGTGTCGTTTTATACAAAATATGAGCAAATATGCAAGCAGCCACCATAATTAGTTTAAATGGTTTTGATGCAAGGAGTGTCAGAACTGATCAATTAACTTTTAAAGCAGAGGTCTCAAACAGGCGGCCTGCGGGACACTAGTATGAGGCCCCTGCTTTGATATGAAAGTTTAATGTTAGTGCGGCCCGCGCAAGTTTGATATGGATGCTGTATGGTATCATGTACCCAGAAAAAATTATTACGTTTAATTAATGTTCATGTTAAAGGTTAAATAACTGTTAATAGTTATCCTCCCTATCCGTGTGGAAGTGGTAAGTTTTTGGCTATTTAAGTTGAAAGGAAATAACTTGAAGGCTACCGTTTAGGTCGCTAGCTCTCTAGTTTGCGAGTTAGCATGTGTCTCAAGACCCTGCAGTTGCGCAATATGTTGTAAATAAAAAGAGTATAAATGTGACTATAGTCGTGTTTTGTCATGTCTACAGGGCTCTAATAATGCTTTGTTCATTTTCATCTGAAAAAAATCATTTGTCTACCCACCAACTATATGTGGTTTCTTAAGTTTATTATTTTTATTATATTTAATTATTACTGATTGATTGATTTTCGTTATTCTTGATTTGTTTATTTATTTTCATCTTATTTTGTGCAGAAAAATAAAAATTAAGATTATTTTTTGTTTTTTTTGTAAAACCTGATGCGGCCCAGCCTTGCCCAGACCCTAGCTCCAGTGGCCCCCAAGTAAATTGAGTTTGAGACCCCTGTTTTAAAGGAACATATGGCCATCTTGAAAAAAAGAAGTCCCAGACCAAACACTCGCTCTTACTAGTTTAAGTGGATTAGGCTGAGAAAAGCACTTAATGAGACAGCCCTGATGCACGAAGGCCGAGAAGTGTGTCATCTGACCAGACTGTGGACCAGCAGGGTTAACTGCTGATTAAGGTCAAAGTAGACACACACACACCGAAAAAAAAAATGAGTGTTTTGAATCAATTTGTTGTCACCTCAGGGGGAGTCTGCATCCTGCCGTGAGTGGCTCAGAAAAGTTAACACCACTCTGGGCCTGGAGGATCACATGAGGCCATCCGTGAGTCCCCGACTGAACATGTGGACTTCCTCCTGTCCGGATCGCAGGACATCGATGACAGCAACACACAGGACCAACCGGGCCGTGAAGTAGCACGCCGTATTCCTGGACTCCTTGCGGATATTTCAGTTTTCTTAAGTGACGGATTTGGATGGGCAACATTTATCTGTAAAAGGAGGTAAGTACACACACCGTAAACACCCCATTCATTGTATTGGAACATAATAATCCTATGTGGAATATGTATGTTCATTACAGGGATTACCATCTAATAGCACAGTGAGGAAAAGTGTTGCTCATGGTGAGTCCATATATACATTTTTTGGAGTCTTTCTTCCAAGTTGATACTACGAGAGCCAATACAACAGATATATCAAACAGGATCTGCAAATATCAACAATAATACTCCACGCTCACAGACAGTATAAAAGAATGCAACCATTCCATAAGAGTCTATGGCAGGGGTGGGCAAACTGCATTGATTTAACAAAATTGACGGGGGGGCAGACTCAATATTTTATATGTAACAGTCCAGCTGGAATTATTGTATCTGTAAAAGTGTCATGCAATCTGCTTTATGGGCACTTTGAGATCATTTATTTGATGTAAAGTGCGTTATAAATTTATAATAATAAATTTATAATTTTTTTTATTATTATTATTTGTTATTATTATTATTATTTGTATTATTATTATTATATGCTTGTGTCCCTTTTTTCAGGAGCACTTTGTAAACAACAGACCACATCAAATAACGAAATTATTAAATCTGTAAGTGTCATGCAATCTGCTATATGTGCACTTTGAGATCATTTATTTGATGTAAAGTGCGTTATAAATTTATAATAATAAGAATAAATTTATTATTATTTGATATTATTTATTATGATTTGATATTATTATTATTATTTTATTATTATTATTATTATTATGAAAAGTGCATTATAAATTTATAATAATAAGAATAAATTTAGTATTATTTTATATTATTTGTTATTATTTTATATTATTATTACTATTATTATTATTATTATGTGCTTGTGTCCCTTTTTTCAGGAGCACTTTGTAAACAACAGACCGCATCAAATAACGAAATGATTGTATCTGTAAAAGTGTTATGCAATCTGCTATATGTGCACTTTGAGATCCTTTATTTGATGTAAAGTGCGTTATAAATTTATAATAATAAGAATAATTTTTTTATTATTTATTATTATTTTATATTATTATTTGTTATTATTATTATCATTATGTGCTCGTGTCCCTTTTTTCAGGAGCACTTTGTAAACAACAGATCGCATCAAATAATGAAATTGATAAAACCGCCAAACCATGAAAATGTCGTCTCAAGCCATGATGCCAGCGTGTATGTTGACTTTAAATGAAATACTTTGGAAAGAACGGGCGGGCCGTATTCAAACACTTGGCGGGCCGGATGTGGCCCCCAGGCCGTAGTTTGCCCACCCCTGGTCTATGGCGTTGCCGGGAGCACTTCCTGTTTCCCAGCGTGCTTTGCTGACTGTTGTCTGCTCACGTAGTTATTGGTTACATTATTCAGTGGTGGTGTCTTGTCTGTTGCCATTGCGTTTCTGTGGGATGTTTTAGCTCTTTTGTTACGACAGTAGGACCGGTATGTGGAGTGGTGACTTCCTGTGGTTTCAGTGGGGCTGATAAGTTTATTGTGCACACGCTTCCTCACCTCCTGTTCATCTCCATTGCACTTTAAATTCTCCACCTTCTGTAGCTCTTCTCCTTGTAACCTCACTCTTCCACTCCGGTCCCTCTGACCTTCTCTGTACTTCTCTGTTAACATTCTTAAAGCAAATACTGCATCTGTAGTACTCTTGTTTTGACATGAAACCATTCTAGTGCTCTGCCCTTAGCCTAGCTTCAACTACTCTTTCCATAACTTCATGGTACGGCTCGTTAGCTTTACACCTCTGGAGTTGCCACAGCTCTGCACATCGCCCTTGTTCCTAAAAATGGCCACCAAAACACGAGGCATCTTCTCACCACCTTAGATCCCATTGAGCAACCCGGTTAGGAACACTTCCATACCTCCTCAGGTAGACCATCAGGACCTTCCCACTCTTCATCCTTTTCAATGCTTTTCTCATTTCCTGTTTACCAATCTTTGCTACTTCCTGGTCCACAGCTTCTACTCTTCCTGCTCTCTCCAGTATTTTGTACATTTAATCACGTACTTTATCTCTTATTTAACTGTTTAGGACACTGAGGGCCATGAATGGAGTGACGGTGAGGAAAGTGAAGGAAGTGAGGACGACTTCACCTCCGAGGTAAACATCTTCCATCCACGTCTCTTTAAGTGTCCTTTAAGGCTGAACTACATCCAGTTACAAATAATACATGAACGCAAGCTCCCTTTCACAGCAATATTATTTTTGACGTGTGATTAACGTTTGAGGAAGCAGTGGTGACTGTGGACGGACAAGCGGGGGCAAATATTGAGCAGAAATGGAGAAAGAAAGGAAAGAAAAGGGTGAAATCATCTTCAAAGCCTGGCAGAAAGTTGTTTGAAGCTTCTGTCGCTGTGATTTGAGTTATCACAGATCATCGCCTGGAGTTACTGGATTGTTATCGGTATTTTTTTATTGTCATTTATACAGTCATACCTTGGCATAGCCTACTAGTGTTGTTTAAATGAACAGGCAGGCATAGCTGAGGACAGCTATTTGGGGGCTTGTGTCAATGTGACCATAGCTGAAGTAAATAGCATTAGCAGCGCACTAGCTCCAGAGAGATTTAGTGATTTAGTGAACGTATTAGAGATACTCAGATCAGGGATTGATGCTGCCGATATTGATCATCCAGGACGGAAATACCGATACCGATCACATAAGTCAACATACATCGATTGATTTATGATGATTTTATGATTATGAGTGCTATCAGCCAGGGGTGTCGTATGAAGGGGAAAAAATCAGGACAATTACCAAGTCCTTTGACTGCCAGCAGACCCAAAAACCGAATGGTTGTGGTCTCTGCTGCACAAAATAAATAACCCAACTCATCACATCAAAAGTATTTCCACCTACTGGCGCCGCTGGATGCCTCGATGACGGCAAATGCGGCTTCTCAATTATTTTCTGTCATGCACCCCCCATGGGACAGAAGCCCCCCCCCCCCGTTGAGTACTATAAATTTGTACACAATCTGACCCCTCACAGACCTCCTTCATCCACACAATCCCCCACGTCCCCTTCGCTCCTCAGACTCCAACCTCCTGACACTCCCCTGTAAGACCAAGCTCCCAACCTGGGGAGACAGAGCCTTCTCCATCGCTGCCCCCACCCTTGGGAACTCTTTGCCCCATTCACTCCGTGCTTGCCCTGACCTTCCCAGTTTCCCACCTTCAAAAAAACTACTAAAAACCCACCTCTTTAAATCTGATTTTAATGTCTAACTTTTTATACCTGACTGCTGTGTCCCACCCCTCCCCGCCTTGTTTGAACTCTGATTGAATGTATGGATATTGTATTTTAATGCATCTTTTACTCTGTTTTTACTCAACTCTATTTTTATTTCCTATTTTCTCCACTGTGAAGCGTCTTTGAGTGCTCTATACAAATAAAATGTATTATTATTTTATTATTATTGTACATGTTGGTAGGTCTGCATTGAAATGAAAGCCTTGCCCCCCTCCCTCGACAGTTCCCCACGATCCCCCGGGGGGGCCGCCCCACTATTTGAGGAAAAATCAATATTATGGGTGGGCGGATATTTTATTATCGAACATCCATACTTATTATTATGGATAAAAACTTCTTTCTATATGATTAGGTGTGATTAATTATGAGTTAACTTCAGACAAAATGTGATTAATTACGATTCAATATTTGAATGGTCCGACAGCCCTAGTTATGACGCAATAACTGTCTTGTATCAACGTATGAAAACTAACGTGATTGGTTGGTTGGTCCTTGGAGGGGAGCTATGCCGTTGAGCCCAGCTGCCACCCCCGACTGGACACGGACGTCGAGGCCGTCAGGAGTCTCTATTCCCATAGCGCAGTCTCTACCAGGTGAATATGGAAATATATCATCACATCAGAAAGAAAGAATCCCACCATCTTTCCTCTCCTTCCAGGGAATATCAGTGGCTTGATGACATCGACGTGGATTTGAACATTAAAGCCAACTTTTTGGATGTAAGCATACATCGGACTCGTTGAGCGATTATGTTTGGACCTGAACTGCATGTTTGGTGTCCACAGGGGGAGGCGGCCAAGGCCTGGAGTGTAAATCCAACCGAGCCCATCACTGTGCGTCTGCACTTCTCTTTGTCGCAATATCTGGATGGACCAGGCGAGCCTCCACGCCGCTGCTAACGCAAGCTATCACATTTGGGTCTTACACCATTTCTCCCCACAGAACCCACAGTTCAAGTCTTCCAGCCGTCTAATAGACATCATTTCAAGCTTGGGAAACAACTGCAGAGGTAGAAGCAACTAGTATCTTCATCGCTATGGTTTGTTGGGAAAGATCCATGCTTTATTTGTGCTGAACAGTGTAATTGCAGCCTTCATATCTCAAGAGTGGAAACATCTGACAAATGACAACATGGTCGTCTGTCAGAAGAGGAAACACAGCTGGTTCAGGCCTAGCGGAACCATGAAGAAATTTGGTGCCAGACTCAGCATCTGGATGCCGCTGTCCAAGTACGTGAGTCCATGTCCTGGTTGTAGTGGCAGAGTGTGGAAGTGGTTAACTCTTAAAAATGCTGGGTTAAAAACAACCCAATATGGGTTTTCCCAACCCAGCGCTGGTTAAATATTGGACCAACCTAGCGTTGGGTTATTTTAACCCAACAAGTTGGGTTGGTTATCTTAACCCAACAATTGGGTTGTTCATATGACCCAACGCTGGGTTCATATTTACTACACTGCTGGGTTATTTCAACCCAGCAAATTGGGTTGCCAATATGCCATATATATTTTATTTTTATTTTTATTTTTATTTTTATTTTTATTTTTATTTTTATTTTTATTTTTATTTTTATTTTTATTATTTTTATTTTTATTTTTATTTTTATTTTTATTTTTATTTTTATTTTTATTTTTATTTTTATTTTTATTTTTATTTTTATTTTTATTTTTATTTTTATTTTTTATTTTAACATAATGGAAATCCCAACCCAGCAGCAAATAACAGATATAACCCAGTGAATTGGGTTCTCAGAATACCCAATTCGATAAAAATGACCCAACAGGCTCAACCCAGCGGTTGGGTCAAAAAAACAACCCAGCATTTTTAAGAGTGTACAAACTACGACACGCATGAACACATCTCCAACATCATCAGTGAAAACAGAGCATTTGTCAATGCAGTTCTTGACATCTGATCACCCGACAGATCCAATACCATCCAAGACCGCAGCCTGAGAGGAAGGATCGTTTTGCCTGCCATGAAACTCAACCAATTCACCAATCGCACAACTTCGTACAACATCAAGAATCCATCAGGAGAACTTTTCACGTACACCCCCAGTGGAAAGGTGAGCTTTGTACCCACTTCAAGATGTTTGGGATGTTTATCTCTTAGGGTCAGTCCAGCTCCCCTCCAAAGGAAACTCATTTCAGCCGCGTGGATCTGCGATATCGGTCTTTCATGAACATAACGTAGGTGAGGGTGGGAACGTAGTTCGACCGGTAAATGAAGAGCTTTGCCTTCCGGCTCATTCCCAACCCGGAGGGAGCACTCCACAGTTTTCCGACTGGGAACCACGGCCTCTGATTAGGAGGTGCTGAGACGCAAAGCGATGTAAAAGCTGAAGGTCACAGCAATAAGAGGCCATGGTGGCCATTGTGACATAATGCCATACTTTTGGGAGCTTTTGCAACGTTATTGCGTTCCCTCATAAAAGATTTGCAAGCTCTCACAAATATTTGTAAATCAATATTTTCCCCTTCATTTTTCTTCTTCATTTCCCCTCTGAGTCTTAATCATGTGGGCTCAGTGATTTCTTTTTTTATTACGACAATGTGTCATCTTCATTGCTGCCATCTTTGATGTCATCTATTTATTCTCCACATTATTATTATTATTATTATTTATTATTATACGGGGGCGGCACGGCGGTCTAGTGGTTATCCGGTGGCAGACCTCACAGCAAGGAGACCAGGGTTCAATTCCACCCTTGGGCATCTCTGTGTGGAGTTTGCATGTTCTCGAACCCAGATTCCTCCTCTTCTCTTTTCAATTGCCACTGTTTACTCGCAACACCATTCAGGCTTAAATTGAACAAGGATTGTTCAAATGGAACAATCCTTACATGGGACTCTTACTCCATTCTAAAGATATACAAATGGATAAAAAGAGACAGCTCATTACTGTATGTAATGGGAAATGATGCGCCTTCTGACTCCAAAAAGCACAGCAACGCACCAGTTCGATTCCACCCTCGGCCATCTCTGTGTGGAGTTTGCATGCGTGGGTTTTCTCCGGGTACTCCGGTTTCCTCCCACATTCCAAAAACATGCTAGGTTAATTAGCCACGCCAAATTGTCCATAGGTATGAATGTGAGTGTGAATGGTTGTTTGTCAATATGTGCCCTGTGATTGGCTGGCCACCAGTCCAGGGTGGACTCCACCTCTCGCCCGAAGACAGCTGGGATAGGCTCCAGCACCCCCGCGACCCTCGTGAGGAAAAAGCGGTAGAAAATGAATGAATGAATGATTATTAAACGGGAGCCAGGCAACAACATTCCGTTGGCAATTTCCCTGCTGTGTTATTGTCCAATGACAATAAAGGAAGTCTATCTATGTACCATTTTCTATACCACTTGTTAGCACTCACTCCAGTTGTGGGTGGAAGCTGGAGCCCATCCCAGCCGACTTATTTATACGTTTTTATCAACCTGAATGAAGATACGAAGATATACCGTATTTTCCGGACTATAAGTGGCACTTTTTTTCATAGGTTGGCTGTTCCTGCGACTTATACTCCAGAGCGACTTAGACATGAAAAAAGTGTTTATGTTCCATAAACACTGGACACCTTTTCTGTTCATGTTTATTTTTGTGTAGCTGAATAAGCATTGTGTTCTGTTTTGGTCAAGTAGTTTGGAAAATAAATTACCTGGATATATTGGACCATATTGGACCAACCTAGCGTTGGGTTATTTTAACCCAACAAGTTGGGTTGGTTATCTTAACCCAACAATTGGGTTGTTCATGTGACCCAACGCTGGGTTCATATTTACTACACTGCTGGGTTATTTCAACCCAGCAAATTGGGTTGCCAATATGCCATATATATATATATATATATATATATATATTTATTTTTATTTTTATTTTTATTTTTATTTTTATTTTTATTTTTATTTTTATTTTTATTTTTATTTTTATTTTTATTTTTATTTTTATTTTTATTTTTATTTTTATTTTTATTTTTATTTTTATTTTTATTTTTATTTTTATTTTTATTTTTATTTTTATTTTTATTTTTATTTTTATTTTTATTTTACGATAATGGAAATCCCAACCCAGCAGCAAATAACTTAACTGGGTTATTTCAACCCAGCAAATTGGGTTGCCAATATGCCATATATATTTTATTTTTATTTTTATTTTTATTTTTATTTTTATTTTTATTTTTATTTTTATTTTTATTTTTATTTTTATTTTTATTTTTATTTTTATTTTTATTTTTATTTTTATTTTTATTTTTATTTTTATTTTTATTTTTATTTTCAGGGTAATTTGCAGGTAATTTTCAATAAATTACCTGCAAAAAATTTTACTTATATATACTAGAGTTTTTTTTCTACCTAATTATGCCTTTTTGACCTTGTGCGACTTATACTCCGGAGTGACTTATAGTCCAGAAAATACGGTAATTTACATCTTTTATGTTTTTTTGCCCAAGAGGCAAAAAGAGGTGATGATGGGGTCCCATATGATAAAAAATACTTGTGTATGTAGTACAGGGATGGGCAAACTACGGCCCGGGGGCCACATGCACTCCACCAAGCGTTTGAATCCGGCCCGCCAGTTGCTTTTTAAGTATTTCAACTTTTAATATACAAGCTGGCAACATGACTTGCAAGTCGAAAAAAAAAAAAGTCAAATTCTATTTCGTAATTTGATGTGGTCTGATTTTTAAAGTGCTCCTAAAAAAGGGGCGTAGGACACTTTTACAGATACAATTAGACAATGAATTCAATGCAGAATGTTAGAATTGTAAATGTAAAATAGTGTGTGTGTGTGTTAAATATATTTTCTGCCCCCCTGGACTATTTTGTTAACCTTCCTCTTGTGTTAGATTTCTGGTATCATTTTTTATATTAACGGGTCAGTTTTGACCCGTGTATTAAATCAGCTATAAAATACACTAAAAACAATAAGTTACCATCAAATTTGCTTCTCATGTCTTGGTTACCGTCTTAGGCTTCCTCATCCATGAAAATGTTGCTTTTAATACTTTTGGTGTGGGCATGTAGGCCTTTTTTTGTCACTATACCCCTCCATTTCTATTTACAAAAATGGTCAAATGAACCTCAAAAGAATCATATTCATAAATTTCTTACCTGGCTATTACTGAGGGATATAGAACATATCTTTTAAATCAATTAGTTTATTTATTTTCTAATTTTAGTATTAATCACTAAAGAAACATGTATGGTGTTGGGGTGAATTTTGACCCATATATATTCATGTCAAGTAAAGGTAGAAAAAGTGATTGTTTTCAGCAACACAACTTTAATATAAAGTGAAATGAAAAAGCAGACCAGGTCCAGATCTTGGTTCACTGTACTTCTCGTTATTCTTTCCATGATCCAAATTGTAAATCAGCCAATCAAATGAGTGAATTCCCCTCACATGTCTGGACCTTGTTTTTCTGCTGGTATACTGGAAAAGCGGTCAAAATGAGAATCCCCTGAAGCTTCCATGATGAGAAGAGGAGCTGGTTGTCATTGTGTTGGCTAATTGTACACTTATGATTTCAGTTTCGGCTTAAATATTGCTTTATAGCAGGGGTGGGCAAACTTTTTGACTCATGGGCCGCATTGAGTTAACAAAATTGTGCGGGGGGCCAGAACATATATTTAACACACATGATTTTACGCTTATAATTTTAATAATTGTAATAATTTTAATGATTTTTAATATTTTAAAAATATTTTAATGATTTTTAATATTTTTTAATATTTTTAAATAATTTTTAATAATTTTTAATAATTTTTAATAATTTTTAATAATTTTTAATAATTTTTAATAATTTTTAATAATGTTTTAAATAATTTTTAATAATTTTTAATAATTTTTAATAATTTTTAATAATTTTTAATAATTTTTAATAATTTTTAATAATTTTTAATAATTTTACGCCTTGAATTATTTGTCTAATTTTAATTGTCATACTATCAGCTATATGTTCTTGTTTCCTTTTTTTCAGGAGCACTTTAAACATCAGACCACATCAAACTACGATTTATTTATTTATTTTTTTACTGAATAAGACATCCGACTTGAAAGTCATGTTGCCAGCTGGTATGTTAAAAGTTGAAATACTTAAAAGCAACTGGCGGGCCGGATTCAAACGTTTGGTGGGCCGCATGTGGCCCCCGGGCCGTAGTTTGCCCACCCCTGCTTTATAGTCATATTATTATAACCGGGTCTAAACCCGCCCTAACAATACAGTGGTCATAATTTCAACCAGACTATTTTAAAATGTAGTAAAAATATTTTTTTTGTTTTTATTTTGTTGAAATAGTTTCCTGACAAAGTGAAAAAAAGCCTTGATGCAATAAACAAATGTGATTCTTTTTATGCACTAAAATGTAAAACACGTCGATGCCGACCCTAACACAAGAGGAGGGTTAACTCACGAGTCAAAATGTCTGCCCACCCCTGATGTAGTCCATGTTTAGTACCTGATCGGTCGTCTGTGTCTTTTCCTCCTCAGAGAGTGGTGGTGTCAGGAGTGAAATCATCAGCTCAACTCAGCACCAAGCAGCTGATTGAGCTCCTGTTCTTCTCTCAGGCCATCGGGCATTGTAAGACCACCCCAACGCTCCAACATGGCTTCCTGGTGCAGGTCAAAAAAAAAAAAGAAAGACTGCAAAAATGCTTTATTCTGCTGAGATATCTTTTGAATGATTTTTAAAATGAAATACGGTATGTCCACAGGTTATGAGGTATGCAGAGCAGAGAATGGCTACGTTGAACGAATACTGCGTGGTTTGTGATGAGAGACACGTTTTCCAGAACGGCCCCATGTTGAAGGTAAATTCCGCCCGGCAACCCCCTGTTTATGAAACCGCACTCTTATTGTGTTGTGTTGCGTTCCTAGCCTGCGGTGTGCACCAGGGAACTCTGCGTCTTCTCCCATCACACCATGGGGGTTATGGCAGAAGCCACGGAGGAGGTCGCCACGGGTGCAGAGGTTAGGATCTCCAGGATTGTTCTTGTGTAAAAGTTGAGCCAATCCTCAAAGTATAAATATAGTTATTGACACCGTTAGCCACTCTATCCTCCTGTCCCGCCTCAAAACCAGCCCCAATGTCACTGATTCATCTCTGGCCTGGCAACGGTCCGTGCTCCTCCTCCGTAGCCCCTTTACCTCAAGGTGTTCCCCAAGGTTCGGTGCTTGGTCCTCTTCTCTTCATCCTCTATGTACATCCTTCCACTTGGCAATATCATCCGTCGTCATGGCCTCAATTTCCACAGCTACGCCAATAATATTTATATTATACATTATACATTTCTACCACCTCCATCGCCTCCAACATCTACTCCACCCTCACCAACTGCTTAGATGATATCAAAATTTTCTTAAACTTAATAGTGACAAAACAGATATTATCATCATCGATCCCAAAAACGGTACACCTTCCAAAACCCTCAACAAACTACAATATATTCACAACCTCACCTCCACCCGCTCCCGTCAACACATTACCCCTGTCCTCCAAAACCTCCACTGGCTTCCCGTCCCCCAACGCATTCACTTCAAAGTTCTTCTCATAATCTACAAAGCCCTCCACGATCTGACCCCCCCATATCTCACAGACCTCCTCCATCCACACAATCCCCCGCGTCCCCTTCGCTCCTCAGACTCCAACCTCCTGGCACTCCCCTGTAAGACCAAGCTCCCAACCTGGGGAGACAGAGCCTTCTCCATCGCTGCCCCCATGGAACTCTTTGCCCCATTCACTCCGTGCTTGCCCTGACCTATTATTATTATTATTATTATTATTATTATTATTATTATTATTATTATTATTATTATTATTATTATTATTATTATTATTATTATTATTATTATTATTATTATTATTCCTCTTCCTCTTCCTCTTCCTCTTCCTCTTCCTCTTCCTCTTCCTCTTCCTCTTCTTCTTCTTCTTCTTCTTCTTCGAAAGAGTATTCAAGGAAATACTTGAAGTTGTGCATCATATAAAGAATGTACGTACGTTTGATGACGGCTATGCTGGTTATGTATTTCTGCACTTGGGATCCCGCTTTATTCCATCATGATTGCAGTGGCCGTGTGTTTTTCCCATACGTAAACGCAACACTGTTTCTGCTCCACAGGTGGTGGACCTGCTGGTTGCCATGTGCAGGGCGGCTCTACAGTCCCCACGCAAGAACATTATATTTGAACCTTACCCATCCGTTGCAGATCCAAACAACCCCAAAATTCTGGCTTTTAGTCCGAAGGTATTATGACAACTCTGCTGTCATCTTTGTATGACGCGATGATCAATTTAAGATGAAGAAGTTCTTTTCTCATCACAGAGAAAGAGCTACGAGAGGCTACAAAAAGCCCTGGACAGTATCCTGTTCATTCGGAGGATGGCACAGGTGAGAGGTACTCTTGTACTATATGGTGTAATTACAGTTTCCATTGCAGGAAAAGGGTTTTCGGAAATTAAAAAAAAAAAAAACATTGAAATCATGTTTAGAATAAAATCTTTCAAGGAGTTCTAAAATAACTAAATGCAACTAAAATGACAGCAATATTTATTCTAATACAATAACAAATGCCCTTTTAATGCCTTGCTCACTGACAAAATTATTCAACCCCTTAAAGATGACCACTCAGAAGAACAGAGGTTTCAATCAGGGGTTGAAAGCACCTGGAGATGTGAACCGTAACAAGCCAAAACAACTGTGATGCTCAGCTCCTTCTAGACCAGGGGTCTCAAACTCAATTTACCTGGGGGCCACTGGAGCTAGGGTCTGGGCGAGGCTGGGCCGCATCAGGTTTTCCAAAAAAAAAAAAAAAAAAAAAAAATGCATTTATTAAAAACAGAAAAATGAATAAACTTTGCTTTGTTTCCAATTTTCTACAAGAAAAGCTCTGATAAAACATTCCACTGTTCTCAAATATCTTACTTTTTATTTTTCTACACAAAATAAGATTAGGAATAAAGAAAATCAATCAATCAGTAATAAATAAATAATAATAAAACGGCAAATAATTAAAAATTAAGAAAGCACATATAGTTGGTGGGTAGACAAATGATTTTTTTCAGATGAAAATGAACAAAGCATTATTAGAGCCCTGTAGACATGACAAAACACGACTATAGTCACATTTGTACTCTTTTTATTTACAACATATTGCGCAACTGCAGGGTCTTGAGACACATGCTAACTCGCAAACTAGAGCGCTAGCGACCTAAACGGTAGCCTTCAAGTTATTTCCTTTCAACTTAAATAGCCAAAAACTTACCACTTCCACACGGATAGGGAGGATAACTATTAACAGTTATTTAACCTTTAACATGAACATGAATCAAACGTAATCATTTTTTCTGGGTACATGATACCATACAGCATCCATATCAAACTTTAAACTTTCATATCAAGGCGGGGGCCTCAAACTAGTGTCCTGCGGGCCACATTTGGCCCGCGGGCCGCGTGTTTGAGACCCCTGTCGCTGGTGTCTTGGCAACATGGTGAAGTCCAGGGAAGGGAAATTTCCCCATGTGCAACTAATAAGGGCATATCTATCTTATCTTGTCCCCATTTGCCTTTCCTGGCTATAATGTCACCGTTCCCCAATCTATACGCAGGGTCCTTATTCTGACATTAAAAAGCAGATGGACAGGATGGACCCTCTTGCAGTTCCTCTTCTACAATGGTAAGAACACAGGAGATCAGGATTTTAGCAACTGCACACACTGGCCACTTCATTAGGTATGCATGCATCATGAATTCATGTCCTTGAAGATGAAAAAGAGCTACAGTCGTCGCTCATTTATCGCAGTTCATTGGAATGGCTGAAAGTTTACACATTCAAATTCAATATTTTCATGTTTAGAGCATAGAAAAACTTTTGGATATTCTAAATACAGTTTTAACATTATTAGAGACATCTACACTAGAAATAGCACCCCTATTGTCACCTCTACACTCCATTCATCTTCTATGGCCTCGCTATGCCAACTTTTTTCGGGTGAGAGGCAGAATGGCTCATTCAATCCCAGACATTTAACAAAATACAACTGGTCGTTTTAGGTGATTTCCAATGATCTTTCAAGGCAAGCAGAATATTCTATGATTATATGAACATGGAACATACTAAAAGAAAGACTACAGAAAAAAGGAGGTTTCTCCCTTCTTCCATTCTTTAAATTACCATATTTTCTGGACTATAAGTCGCTCAGGAGTATAAGTCGCACAATACCAAAAATGCATAATTAGGTCGAAAAAAAACATACATAAGTCGCTCAGGAGTATAAGTCGCACAAGGCCAAAAATGCATAATAAGGTAGAAAAAAACATACATAAGTCGCTCCGGAGTATAAGTCGCACAAGGCCGAAAATGCATAATTAGGTATAAAAAAACATACATAAGTTGCACTGGAGTATAATGGCACAAGGCCAAAAATGCATAATTAGGTAGAAAAAACATACATAAGTCGCCACAGAGTATAAGTCGCACAAGGCCAAAAATGCATAATAAGGTAGAAAAAAAACCATACATAAGTCGCCACAGAGTATAAGTCGCACAAGGCCGAAAATGCATAATTAGGTAGAAAAAAAACATACATAAGTTGCACTGGAGTATAAGTCGCACAATGCCAAAAATGCACAATCAGGTCGAAAAAAACATACATAAGTCGCACAAGGCGAAAAATGCATAATTATGTAGAAAAAAACATACATAAGTCGCACTGGAGTATAAGTCGCACAAGGCCAAAAATGCATAATTAGGTAGAAAAAAACATACATAAGTCACTCTGGAGTATAAGTCACACAAGGCCAAAAATGCATAATTAGGTAGAAAAAAAACATACATAAGTCGCACAATGCCAAAAATGCATAATTAGGTCGAAAAAAACATACATAAGTCACACTGGAGTATAAGTCACACAAAGCCAAAAAAATGCATAATTAGGTAAAAAAAAAACATACATAAGTCGCACAATGCCAAAAATGCATAATTAGGTCGAAAAAAACATACATAAGTCGCTCTGGAGTATAAGTTGCACAATGCCAAAAATGCATAATTAGGTCGAAAAAAACATACATAAGTCGCACAAGGCCAAAAATGCATAATTAGGTAGAAAAAAACATACATAAGTCGCTCTGGAGTATAAGTCGCACAAGGCAAAAAATGCATAATAAGGTAGAAAAAAACGTACATAAATTGCTCCAGAGTATAAGTTGCACAATGCCAAAAATGCATAATTAGGTAGAAAAAAACGTACATAAGCCCCAACATGAATAAAAGAATAGAGAACAGGCTGAACAGATGTAAGATATGCTAACACAATGCTTATTCAGCTACACTAAAAATAAACATGAACACAAAAGGTGTCCATGGTTTATGGAACATAAACACTTTTTTCATTTATAAGTTGCAGGAACAGCCAACCTATGAAAAAAAGTGTGACTTATAGTCCGGAAAATACGGTAAGTTAGGTAAGTTTGAGGAAAATGTCAGTTCTCAACTAAAAAAGAGAGGAAAAGCAGCTTTTTGAAAAGACATTGGTTTGCTTTTATGACAGCTCAAATATCTAAACACTATACCACATATATACCACATATATACCACATATATACCACATATATACCACATATATACCACATATATACCACATATATACCACATATATAACACATAGATACCACATAGATACCACATATGTACCACATATATACCACATATATAACACATAGATACCACATAAATACCACATATATACCACATATATAACACATAGATACCACATAAATACCACATATATACCACATATGTTCCACATATATACCACATATATACCACATATGTACCACATATATACCACATATATACCACATATATACCACACATATACCACATATATAACACATATATACCACATATATAACATATATATACCACATATATACCACATAGATACCACATATATACCACATATATAACATATATATACCACATATATACCACACATATACCACATATATAACACATATATACCACATATATAACATATATATACCACATATATACCACACATATACCACATATATACCACATATATAACATATATATACCACATATATACCACATAGATACCACATATATACCACATATATAACATATATATACCACATATATACCACACATATACCACATATATACCACATATATACCACATATATATACCACATATATACCACATATATACCACACATATACCACATATATACCACATATATACCACATAGATACCACATATATACCACATATATAACATATATATACCACATATATACCACACATATACCACATATATAACACATATATACCACATATATAACATATATATACCACATATATACCACACATATACCACATATATACCACATATATAACATATATATACCACATATATACCACATAGATACCACATATATACCACATATATAACATATATATACCACATATATACCACACATATACCACATATATACCACATATATACCACATATATACCACATATATATACCACATATATACCACATATATACCACATATATACCACATATATACCACATATATAACATATATATACCACATATATACCACATATATAACATATATATATACCACATATATACCACATAGATACCACATATATACCACATATATACCACATATATAACACATAGATACCACATATATACCACATATATAACACATAGATACCACATAGATACCACATATATACCACATATGTACCACATATATACCACATATATATACCACATATATAACATATATATACCACACATATACCACACATATACCACATATATACCACATATGTACCACATATATACCACATAGATACCACATAGATACCACATATATACCACATATATACCACATATGTACCACATATGTACCACACATATACCACATATATACCACATATATACCACATATGTACCACATATATACCACATATGTACCACATATATACCACATATATACCACATATATAACATATATATACACCACATATATACCACATATATACCACATATATAACATATATATACCACATATATACCACATATATAACATATATATACCACATATATACCACATATATAACATATATATACCACATATATACATAACATATATATACCACATATATACCACATATATAACATATATATACCACATATATACATAACATATATATACCACATATATACCACATATATAACATATATATACCACATATATACCACATATATACCACACATATACCACATATATACCACATATATACCACATATATAACATATATATACCACATATATACCGCATATATACCACACATATACCACATATATACCACATATATACCACATATATACCACATATATAACATATATATACCAGATATATAACATATACATACCACATATATACCACATATATACCACATATATACCACATATATAACATGTATATACCACATATATACCACACATATACCACATATATACCACATATATGACATATATATATATACCACATATATGACATATATATACCACATATATACCACATATATACCACATATATGACATATATATATACCACATATATACCACATATATACCACATATTTAACACTACACCACAACATAAAGAAAACAAAGGTGGTTTTCCATGAAAATAAAACTTATATACAAATATAACACCATGAACTATTTACAATTTCCACATTTGGAATTGAACCGTGTATGTGTGCATTCCTTAAAACATCCCACTATGCAAACCTTCAGCACGCTACACTCCTCCGTGCTCTTCCACCTCCTCCTTGCCGCCATGTTTGTTTTTTTCATTCAAATTCTTATCAAATGCACTTTTGTCACCTTGCGGCCATTTGTGCGGCTTAAAGCCGCAATACATATGATGCAATATAATTCAAAAAACGTGACCTGTCTAATGCTAATTTTAGAACGTGGTATTGTGCACGTGGACCTCATGTGGCAAACACTTGCTTTTCTTTTTCTAATGTTCGATGTCAGGATTTTATCCAGTAACAGATCTCACATCGTCAAGCTCCCAGCCAGCAGGGTAGGACCGAGCTGAGCCGTGCTAGTCGTAGACAACCAGTAGTACAGTAATCGTGTACTTTAGCAATACAGCAGTAGTAAAGCACTGGAAATTGAAATCATTTCTTTTCCTTCCTGGCTGGCCAACAGCAAGTGGCGTTCATGCACACGCCTCACCAGTTCCTGCTCATCAGCAGCCCCCCCAGCAAAGAGGCTCGTTTCCAAACCGCCCGCAAGCTTTATGGCAGCACTTTTGCTTTCCAGTGAGCAAAATCAACACATTTTCATTCCAATTCCGACTTTATTTCATCCTAACAACACATTCCTTCTTTCCCAGTGGTTCCCACATTGAAAACTGGCATTCTATTTTAAGGACTGGACTTGTTAATGCCTCCAATACCAAGTTTCAGGTGAGACTATGGAAAATGTAAACATTTATACACACTTTATGTATTTATATAAAGTGTTGCTGTTATTTACACGTGTGTCCTTTCAAAAGATGCATGGAGCAGCGTACGGCAAAGGCATCTATTTAAGCCCAATCTCAAGCATCTCCTTTGGATATTCTGGTATGAATATGCACAGCATTTGAATGTAATACTCAGACGCTCATATGGGCATGGCTGTCACATTCATTTTGGGCCCTTTATGGTTTATTCATACGGAAAACAGGGTTCAATTCCACCCTCGGCCATCTCTGTGTGGAGTTTGCATGTTCTCCCCGTGCATGCGTGGGTTTTCTCCGGGTACTCCGGTTTCCTCCCACATTCCAAAAACATGCTAGGTTAATTAGCCACTCCAAATTGTCCATAGGTATGAATGTGAGTGTGAATGGTTGTTTGCATAAATGCATAATTAGGTAGAAAAAAACATACATAAGTCACTCTGGAGTATAAGTCGCACAAGGCCAAAAATCCATAATTAGGTAGAAAAAAAACATACATAGTCACACAGGAGTATAAGTCACACAATGCCAAAAATGCATAATTAGGTAGAAAAAAACATACATAAGTTGCACTGGAGTATAAGTCGCACAATGCCAAAAATGCATAATTAGGTCGAAAAAAAAACATACATAAGTCGCCACGGAGTATAAGTCGCACAAAGCCAAAAATGCATAATAAGGTAGAACAAAAACATACATAAGTCGCACTGGAGTATAAGTCGCACAATGCCAAAAATGCACAATCAGGTCAAAAAAAACATACATAAGTCGCCACGGAGTATAAGTCGCACAAAGCCAAAAATGCATAATTAGGTCGAAAAAAACATACATAAGTCGCACAAGGCCAAAAATGCATAATTATGTAGAAAAAAACATAAGTCGCACTGGAGTATAAGTCACACAAGGCCAAAAATGCATAATTAGGTAGAAAAAAACATACATAAGTCACTCTGGAGTATAAGTCACATAAGGCCAAAAATGCATAATTAGGTAGAAAAAAACATACATAAGTCACTCTGGAGTATAAGTCACACAAGGCCAAAAATGCATAATTAGGTAGAAAAAAACATACATAAGTCACACTGGAGTATAAGTCACACAAAGCCAAAAAAATGCATAATTAGGTAGAAAAAAACAGTGGTATCGCTTCATTTTATAACGAATCAGATGCAGAGTGACGCCTCTTGTCATCCAGCCTGTGTGACACACAGACACAAACCCTTCCTGTTTATAAAACTCACCAAAGATGTTGTGTAATCGTTCCACCCTGGAATAAGAATTATTATAGGTCCAAAATGAACATGACATTCATGCCCATTTTGAGTGGTTAGCGTGCAGACCTCACAGCTAGGAGACCAGGGTTCAATTCCACCCTGGGCCATCTCTGTGTGGAGTTTGCATGTTCTCCCCGTGCATGCGTGGGTTTTCTCCGGGTACTCCGGTTTCCTCCCACATTCCAAAAACATGCTAGGTTAATTAGCCACTCCAAATTGTCCATAGGTATGAATGTGAGTGTGAATGGTTGTTTGTCTATATGTGCCCTATGATTGGCTGGCGACCAGTTCAGGGTCTACCCCGCCTCTTGTGAGTCCCAAAGATCAACCAGTACCTCGCAATTGACGAGTTGACTGAGTCACAGTGTCATCTTAGTAAGAAAATGTTTCCAACACTAAATTCATCACACAGCAACTTAATACACAAAAGGTGTTTTTTAAGTTTGAAATGACAAAAAACCCAAATTTTTCAAAGTTTGAAATGAAATGAACACCGCAAAGAACACAACTAAACATCCAGCTGGAGCACAATGTTTTGGCATGAACTATAAATTCATTCATTCATTTTCTACCGCTTATCCTCTGGGAACCTGTTGTACATTCTTTGAGTTGTTGAAAGAGAACAGTAAACTTGCAAAAATGTCATTTATAGTGGCTGCACGGCGGCCGAGTGGTTAGCGCGCAGGCTCCCCGTGCATGTGTGGTTTTTCTCCGGGTACTCCGGTTTCCTCCTACATTCCAAAAACATGCTAGCTTAATTGGCAACTCCAAATTGTCCATAGGTATGAATGTGAGTGTGAATGGTTGTTTGTCTATATGTGCCCTGTGATTGGCTGGCCACCAGTCCAGGGTGTACCCCGCCTCTCGCACAGCTGACAGCTGGGATAGGCTCCAGCACCCCCGCGACCCTCGTGAGGATAAGCGGTAGAAAATAAATGAATGTATGTAAGCTTCAGCTGTACGTCTGTACCTTCCAATGTTCTTCATCAGACATGGGGAAGGGACAACACCAGATACCAACCAAGGAGGACCTCCTGAAGAAATATAACCACATCCATAAAGTCCAACAGGTAAGCCACTTTTTACATCGAGCTTGTATCTTCCAAATCTTGGTGTTAAACGTGATATTATCTCATTGTTGCAGGATCCGCCTGGCAGGTTTCTGCAAAGCAGGAACCTAAACTGTGTTGCGCTTTGCGAAGGTTGGTATCACCAAGAAAAGCTTTTTATTTGTATTAATTGACTCCACTCTTTTGCATAACATTTGTGTTTGTTATATAAACAGTAATAACCACAAAGGACCTCAAGAAGCACGGGAACGTGTGGGTGTGCCCCGTATCCGACCACGTGTGCACACGTTTCCTGTTTGTGTAAGTGCAACCGAAACACGCCAACTTCAGCGCAACATTGTGCGTCTGCCTTGAAACAATGTGCCGCCATTTTGTGTCTCAGGTATGAAAACGGCCGCGTGGGAGATGTCCACATCAACACTCAGGACTCCGACATTCAGAGACAAATTTTACACGTCATTGCAACCAGGCCAAGCTGAAAAAAGGACGGATATACGTACCATACAGGTGGTCACATGACGTTTTGGGGTTCCAATCGATTGATTAACTGATGCCAAAGTAGATCATGAGGTTTGAGCATTTGGAAGTGAGCCCCGGAATCAATGAAACCTGAACTTCCTTACACGGGCTGCACTCAGTAAACACACGGGGGTCCTTGGGAACGTTTGGGAGAGTGACCAATCACAGTGGGGCGGGGGTGGAGTCAAGTTACACACACCTCTTGGGCGGTAGGCAGGAAATCCAAGGAATCATTGCTGGAAGGGGTGCAGAATCCGGAAGATCTAGAAAGCCGTAGCTGCTCTACAGGAGTCCATAACTCAATGCAAGGGTCCATTTAAGTCCTCAATCTCCAATCTTAATTCAGATCTTTTTAGTCACTACGAGGTTAGCCCTTTTTTCCGACACTATTTTACAACATCTGTGCAAATGATATGCAAATGAGATGATGACACACCGAGGATAGCCAATGATTACCTTTTGTCACGCCCTGCAGTGACACCAATTAGCTGCTTCAGGTGAGCAGCCTGTTGGTTTCTCTTTGGTTGTTTTGCTTTGGTTTTCCTTCCGAGCTTCCTGTACGGTTTTGTGTCGTCATTTCAGACCTTGGCGGTCCTGATGGGAGGAGCTACCTGACAAGCTTATCTGTGCTACACCTTTGGTGGCAGGGGGGCGTCGTTCCATTGCTCCTCAAGGACGCCCGCCAACTCCTAGCTTTTCTTATTGAGAGAGATTTACGATCGTCTGCTCTTCGCCTTCCTGCCTGCCAGGTAGCTTCTCCCAGTCTTTCGCCAATAATTAGATACCGTATTTAGTCTTTAATATGGTGCTTTTAGTTGCATTTATAATTTATTGCACAATAGTTTTCCGTTATTGCATTTTTGCCTTATGGCTGCTGTGTGCGGTAGAACGGATATTAAAAGACTCTTTCTTCAAATCGACCTGCTTGTCTGGGATTCAACCCATCCTGAAGCGTGAGATATTTTGGAGGCGTACGAGTGTGTTCAGTGTTCAAAATGCATGTCTGTTGGTTTCTCTCCCAGAGGCGAGCGTTGAACGTAACAAAAAAAAAATTCCCAATATTCTTTGACCATTAGAGTCCCAAAGATCAACCAGTACCTCGCAATTGACGAGTTGACTGAGTCACAGTGTCATCTTAGTAAGAACACTAAATTCATCACACAGCAACTTAATACACAAAAGGTGTTTTTTAAGTTTGAAATGACAAAAAACCCAAATTTTTCAAAGTTTGAAATGAAATGAACACGGCAAAGAACACAACTAAACATCCAGCTGGAGCACAATGTTTTGGCATGAACTATAAATTCATTCATTCATTTTCTACCGCTTATCCTCTGGGACCCTGTTGTACATTCTTTGAGTTGTTGAAAGAGAACAGTAAACTTGCAAAAATGTCATTTATAGTGGCTGCACGGCGGCCGAGTGGTTAGCGCGCAGGCTGACCGTGCATGTGTGGTTTTTCTCCGGGTACTCCGGTTTCCTCCCACATTCCAAAAACATGCTAGGTTAATTGGCCACTCCAAATTGTCCATAGGTATGAATGTGAGTGTGAATGGTTGTTTGTCTATATGTGCCCTTGGATAGGCTCCAGCACCCCCGCGACCTTTGTGAGGATAAGCGGTAGAAAATGAATGAATGAATTTATAGTTCATGCCAAAACATTGTGCCGCAGCTGGATGTTTAGTTGTGTTCTTTGCAGTGTTCATTTCATTTCAAACTTTGAAAAATTTGGGTTTTTTGTCATTTCAAACTTTATAAACACCTTTTGTGTATTAAGTTGCTGTGTGATGAATTTAGTGTCGGAAAAATTTTCTTACTAAGATGACACTGTGATTCAGACTGTTAATCTTTACCAATCTTTGCTACTTCCCGGTCCACAGCAGACTTTTCCTTCTCTCATGTTTTCCTCATTCATCAACTCTTCACACCGTCACAGTATTTAGTACAGTAAACCTCGGATATATCGGACTCGGATATATCTGAAAATCGCTCACAACGGACAGATAAAAAAGAAGCAATTTTTCTGTAATGCATTTCCAATAAAAATTCATTGCATATATCGGATTTTTTATAACGGATTTCGCCTATTTCGGACAAAATCTCCAGTCCCGTTCCAATGCATTTCCATGAAATTTCCCTCGCATATATCGGATGGCCGCATCGTGGCGCTCCGATTCGCCGAATCGTGACAGGCCGCTATACGACGTCATTTGCAGCGTTGCCTGGTACATTGGAAACATAGTCAAGGAAGTGCCTTTTTATAACGGATAAAATCCGATTTACGCATAAACTGGATATAAATCCGATATATGCGTAAAACTGACATTTTCCGGTATACGCATATAACGGATTTCGCTTATATCGGACAAAACCAGTGGGAACAATTGAATCCGATATATCCGAGGTTTACTGTATTTGAGCATTTAAAAGTAATATTTAAAGTCATTTACTTAGTCTTGCATTTAATTTGAACAAACGACAGCGTGCTTATTGTTCATGTTAGCAAACACCGCAGGATGCATCCCCTCCTGTGAGGCAGAAAGGCAACATTATAACACTACCGTGCTTCCATATGAGCCCCACAGCTGCCACCCCTTCTTCTCCCGTCGGCGTGGTTGGCTTCCATTGCTGTTTTAAAGACATTTAGGCCAAAAAAGTGATGACATAGTAGTGACATCATAGTACAGCAGCCATTTAGTGGGTCATCCCAGCAGGCGATAGATTGACTACAAGGTTGCATTAGCCCAAAGGACGACCATATGGCTTCCTGATTCTGGTGCAAAGGATACGGACATGATTACCAGACTCGTATGGGCATCAAACACCCAAACTTTCTGAATGATTGATTGCACAATAAAACAATTGAGTTGTGCACAAGCGCACGCCTCGTTGCGTCACATTTAATCATGCGTATTCATTCGCAAAATTCCTGCGGCTTCAGGGTGTAAATGAAGTTTGATTGGCCAACGCCAGCGTACATTAATGAGTTAGAATGCCGCATGTGCCTTTAAGAGCTCTTTGTGCCACTCCACATGCCTCTCTCGGAGCCTCGTGAGTGTTTCTTGGCATCGACTCTCCTCCTGCTGAACCGGGCGAGGATGTCCTTCACATCAGAGGTAGAAGTAGACAAAGACATGTCCATGTTTCTTCTTTTTCTTCATTACCTCACAATGACGGATGTTTGGACACATTATGGACTGTAAACAATGACGGAACCAACGGATCAGATGAGAACTTCACTCAGTCAGAAGAACTTGAGGAGAGTGAGCCGCACAGAAGACAGCAGTCCCTATCCCATTCCTGGACTTGCCACGGACTTTCTCCACATGAGAGTGAAAGAAGGAAGCAAGATCCGCAATTTACTGCGCTTCGCAACAGCTCGCATGCAAGACCAAGGCAAAAACAGCGAGACACCGCTGAGACAGGTCGTCTTCACCGGTTCGGACAGAGGAGTCACTAAGACCATCACTTGTGTGGAGATCCTCAAACGCAAAGTGGCAGGACTCCACCAGGTCTCCAAGCTCTACTACAAGACAGTGAATGAGGTTTGGGAAGATGACGGAGACGGAGACGGAGACGTGGGTGGAAGCAGGCAGAGGACAGTCCCTGCCATCTGTATCCTGCTGTCCAAAGACCCTCTCGACGCTCAGGAGCCCGGATACCAACCTCCACATACCGCGATCACAGAGGACACGGACACATGTGAAGGCGTGACCCGGACGCCGCATGGGCCACCCTCGGCTAAGCGAATACGTATGGAAGACTGGAGTCAAAGTGTGCCTCTGTTGACAAATCCATTTCAGGGTGGCCTAGTCGGCTTACCAGGACAAAAACATGGCGAGAGAAAGAGCCTTCATAGCACAGCGGTTCAACTAGCAACCAGCCGGTCCACTCTAGACAGAGAAGAACCTGTTTTTGATGTAGGTCCTTAAAAACCGCAGAGAAGAAGACTACTACCCCCATCCAGATAGAGAAGCTGCTCCTTATGCATCCATTTCTGTACCGCTGGTCATCGTTAGGGTCCCGGGTAAGCTGGAGCCTATCCTCGCTGACGGTCAGGGGCGGGGTACACCTGGACTGGATGCCCATCGCAGGGAACATGTACTCCGTATATGGACCAGCAACCACTCACGTTCACTTTAAGACCAATGGACAATTCAGAGAAGCACCAAACTACACGCAGAACAGGAAGGACATATACATGACTAGGACATCGACCTTCTCCTGGTTTTAAGCAGCTATCTTGCTTCACAGCCATTTTAATGGACAACAAACATACAATTATTAATTAATTATACAATAAGTAATTATGTAAAACGTACATATTAAATCTTCTGGTTCACTTACTGTTGTACTTTTTCAAATAACCCGCGCGCGCAACGTAACCTGAGGTGGCTAACGAATCAAGCTATCTTTAGCTAGTTTAGTCGTCTCCCCTCTCAAAATATACACACTGTGGACGATGCACAACATAATCACCCTTCTGCTATATGTTAACCACGTTCACCTTACCTCGTGTCTAGTCTGACGCTTTCTAGTTAGTTAATATTACGTTTAATGACAATGGCATTTTAAGCTAGCATCCACTCGGTCACATTAGCCCTTTTAGAATTCGGTATTTTCAACCGCCAGAAAATAACTGAAGTGCACAGCGAACAACAATATAAATTAATTCTAACATGCTGCTTCAGTTGAAACTCCAAATAATTGGTTTATTAAGTAATTAGCAGAAACTTACCGTACGTACTCTTTCCACTGGGAGAAAATGCCGTCTTGAAAATTCTGACGGTTAGAAATTGAAGAGGAGGTGGGCGGGGCTCTTCAGAGTAAGTCTAACACTGCTCATTTAACGACGGAAATTGACACCAACACTGGGGGGCGCTTTACTCAAGCTGTTGTTGTATTAACTCGGATAGAGTCAATGCACTTTGACACTGCATATTTAACACTGGGGAATTTACTGTGTAGGTGTGTGTTTGGAAGGGAGACAGTGCAACTCAAAGAGAAAGAAGCACTGATAAAAAAAAAAAAAAAAAAGGTAAAGGCGCCAATTAGAGACAGAGAGCCCTTTTCATTGCACGTATAGGATGGAGTATATTATTATTATTATTATTATTAACCTCCAAACGTTTCTCCTGTGGTGAAAAGAACTGAGCCATATTGTTCCCCGGTGTTATTCCTTCATTTTGAGCTGTGAATATTCTTATGTTCCGAGGAAGCTCGGGGATCTCTCGGAGGTTTGCATGTGTGGATTTCTTTTTTTTTTTTTTTTTTGCGGCGTATTGAATTGAAAGTAAACTTCCCCTGATAAATAGTTTCCAGTTTAAGTGACCTTTGATGAACTTGGATTGCATTGTCATCAGGATGCTGGTGAATGGACAAGGAGGGGGGACAACTCTTATGAATGAATGTACAGTGCAACCTCTACATTTGAACGACCTTGAAGCAGGAGTGTCCAAGGTGAGACCTGGGGGCCGTTTGCAGCCTGCAGGACATTCTAAGAATAGGATTCAATGGGAAAACTAAGGGGAACTACAGTAGTACAATTAGAAATATTGGTAAAAAAATCTAACAATTGTGACAGAAAGTTGCAATCTAACGAGAAAACGAAAAAAAATTATAACAATTAATATATGAGGAAAAATAATGCCATTTGTGCACATTGTTAAACAAACAAATCTAAATAAAGTTGTGGAAATATGATATAATATGGGCATAAAGTCATAATATTACACACACAAATTTAACAGAGGAAAGGTGAATTCAAATTCAAGAAAGAAAATGTTTTTTTTTAAACTTGTACTATTAAGAGAAACAAACAATACAATATAAAGTTGTAATTTTAGGAAATTTAGGTTGGGGCAAAGGATATAATATCATGGAAATAAAGTCAAAATATGATAGGAAATAAGAGGACAATTTACACAAAAAATATATAATATTAATATATATTAAATATATAATATAAAATATTTATTCTCATCAAATTATGGCTGTTTTTTTACCTGTGTAAAAAAACAGCCATAATTTGATGAGAATAAATAAATATCACAAGGAAAAGTTGTATTCTAACCAGAAAGATAGTTTTACAAAATGGACTTGTAATAGGAAGAAAATAATGTTATTTTTGTAGCATATAGTTGAAATATTAAATATATATGTATATTTGTAAAATTACGAGAAACAAATAAAGCAAAAATAAAGTTATAATCATCATTCAATTACTTTCAGGTGCTCCACCACATCAGAAAAGACAGGAAGAGGAGTAGGAGGAAGAGGAGGAGTAGGAGAACACCAGAGGACAATATCCAAAGACAACACACATACAAGTGAGCAATATTGGTCACCTAAATCCTTTCCCAGACGTCTTGAACGCCACACTTGAAGCTGAGACAATAGACATTCATCACTGAATCTCTTCTGCCATCTAGCGGTTGAAAGCAACAACAGCTGCACATGCGCAGTAACATCCTGAGAGGCATATTTGGTTCCAACTTCGATTTAATAGGACAAGCATTGGACAAAGGATGAATAAGGACTCGTATTATTCTAAAAAAATATATATTCAAATAATACAATACCGACTTGTTTGTCCACCGCATTTAATAAAAATGAAATAAAACAAAATAAAAATATAAGTCAATTGTATGTATTGCATTGTCGTGTTACAATAATTAAGGAAGCAACACTATCAAAATAAAATTATACTGCATAGCTACTTTCTACCACTAGAGGTCAGCGTTGCCACATATATACATTAGACCAAATGTTGACTGCTTTACCGTTTAGTTTTAATTAATGAACCGTAAAAAGATATACAACAATAACAAATCAGTACATAAATAGAAATTTGATATATTTAAAAAAAAAACACAATATATTTTACTTTACAAATGGAACCTTAATTAATTATTAGTACTGGAAAAAATATAGTTTTCATCACACCCAGCAACCAGGTGATTTGAATCACGAGGGTTGACTCCTGTGATTCTGTGCACCCAATCAGGATATCACCTCTTGATCACATGACACACAATGACCAATAGATAGCTAACAGGAAGACCCTCACCAAACAAACATGGGGAAACACTTGCTGCACAGGTAAGCTAGCAAATACATTTTAAACAATATACAATATGTTTTAACACTGCTGTATCTAAATATGTTATAGGCACCAACCAATTACTACTGCTGTGACTGGTAGCACTAAGCTAGCAGCATTTCATAGATTGGTAAGTGAAGAACTGGTAGTGTTGCTAAAATTAGCTTCACTTAGCTTAGCCACCTAGCCTCATTGTGTAGGCCGGTTAGCATGAACAGAACAGCATGAACATTTTGAGTATTGTGTTCACAGAACTTACCAATATCACAGCTCCTGTGTTGATATGGTTAATTGATGTGGTCTGTGTTCATACAGGCCGGTTTTGGTACAGGAGGACATTGATGGCGAGCTAAGCGAAGGAGACCTAGAGCCAGGACCGCCTTGGACTCCATGTGGATGAACTGACGACCCACCTGCTCCTTCAGGCCTGGTAGGAGGTTCTTTCTTTGTTGTTGTTGTTATATTGTTTAGGGGTTTATGATATGGACTATGGGTCATTTTTCCTCCCTACTAATTACTGCTAACTACAACTAATTAAACACTGGTGACAAATATATAGGATATCGCAAATATATGTGATATGGAATTCATTCTTTGGGAAGAATGAATTCTAACCTGGGAAGTAAACAGGCTAATGTTGCAAATGATTTGCTTTCAACCCACACAGCAAGAAATAAGCTTGCTGATTGTATTCTTACTGAACAAACTAAGTCAAAGACATTTCATAAAGTTGCAAATGTAGCCACACCGCATGTTTTTAAATTGATGTTAGAGAAAAAAACAAAACTAACAAAGGCTCCTGGCAGAATAAATTACCGGAACACAAACAGACCTAATGGCTGCAATATAACTTACCTGATGATTCTCGCTTGATGCTAATGTATTGCATGTGTAATGTCTTACAGTGTGTGACCTAGCATAATCATGACCACTTTTATTCGACAGAATATAAATTATCTTTATTTGTCAAAGCCTGGAAAAGAAAGAAAATGTGACTTCATGTAATGTGATTATTTTCCTGATGAAAGCAAAACATTTCTCATAATTGCACTGTAGAATGACCCCGGGCTATTTGTGCCTTAAATGCCTTACATTCATATTTTTGTTAATTTCTCCATCTTAATGACCGAAAATGCTTAATTTGGGGCCAGGAATACATACAATTTGTCGATACATGCATATGTTTGGACTATTAGACCATATTCAACCGCTAAACGGTGATCATCTATTTATGACCTCATTCAATCTCGGATATTTTTCAAAAGCCATCCCTCTTGGTACAGCCCATTTTTGATGGCACACAGAATATTTCCATCAAACATTTAACAACTCAATACACTCGTATGTGACTTTTACTCATCTATATACACCATTGTTTGCACTAAAATTAATATATATTCCAGTGTCTGCAATACGTATCTGCTCCTGTGCAATATTATGTGTATATCTTGTAAAACTGTCTTTTTTTTTACTTTTATTTTTTGTATACTTTTTTAACTGAAAGGAGAAGCTCTACAATGTCGTTGTACATCTTGTATAATGACAAAGGCCGTTCCATTCCACTTCCTACTCAACAAGCAGGATCAAAACTAGCAAAGTGCTGTCAGTGTGTTTTTCTAAAACGGTGCATTCAGGTGCGTTCAACACCTCGGACACGAGTTGCCGCTGTATTCTGGGACACTTGTAAATCACAGCAAACACACCCACACATGCAGTAAAATATGGGAAAGTTTCAGGAAAATATCAGTTTCCAACTAAAACAGCTTTGTGATACATACAAGTATATCGGGTATCGTCCGATCCACCAACCTTCTCTACCTCCACAAAGGTCTGAAAGTCAGCCACTGCCCCCCCCCCCCCCTCCCTTTGCTCTGCCAGACTGACGGCTAGTAATCAAGATGCTAAAATCAGACCTGACATGCAAGTTTTGTTTGTTTTTAAACAGCAAAAATGTCACATCTAACAAAGTTATAACTTGGTATAAATGCACCTGCTCTTTTTCTTGTTCTTGCAATGTCGTTCAAACACTTGAAATGTGCAATCTCGCATACTGCTGATGTCTTTGTCCCACTAATTAAGTGTTGAAATGATTTGCTTTCTTCCTCTTTCTGTGATGTCTTTGTTTCCGATTTGCCACTTTACTACTACAAGTAAACAGCACTCCATTCTCTATTTGTCATACATTGATGAGTCATTGTCATTAAAAGCAGCACCGGTGCGGCATTGTGCAATTGAACTGCAGCAAACCACCAAAAGACGACAGGAAGCAGTGACGTCAGAGTGCTTGTTGTTTATCTGTTACCAGCATCCCACCCTAAATAATCTTTCATCTCAGCTCTTGCGAGGTGTCGTCGTTCTTTTGAGATGACTGACATTTGAAGCGACGCGTTAGATTTTGGATTAAGATAGTTTCCTAGCGTTCGCGGCGGTCAGGTTATTCTGTGTAAAGTAGAGCAGCTTTGTGTTTATCTCAGCTGCGAGTGTAACCATGCAAAACTTTCACCTTTTGCAACCTTTTACTGTGAAGGTTTGCACTTTATGAACGTTTTTTTTAGGTAAGATTTGGAACAGGGCATAAGAGCTCCCCAGCTCTCTTAAATTGCCGTTGTTCACTCACAACACAATGCAATTTTAAGCCGGAAATATGCCTCACACACTTAAAACAGTATAAAATCCCGGGCTATTTGTGCCTTTTTTTAAATGCAAAAATTTTTTTTTAGAAAATTTATATAACACCTTGCAATTATCATGCATTGGGAAACAATGTAAAGTATTATGTTATTTGGAGCAAATATATGTATTAAGTGGACCAAACCATAACCTTAAAACTGAGGTGTCTACTGTGCATCCTGGATAGCCGCCTCATGTTCGCAGTTGTTCACAAACTACCCAGGATATAGGGATTTACCTACAGTATTTCGCCTACAAAAACCTCTAAAAAAAACTGCCAAGTGTTCCGTATTCCGTTGTCCCAAGGTAGGATGCTATATAGCAAACACAGAATGCTTCCTCCCTTCTGTGGCCCCTTCTCAAGGTTCCTTTTGTCCCAAAAGGGGTTTTGAGTTTTTCCCTTGCCTGGATGGGGGTTCAGATCAGGGGATGTAGGCGATCGTTGCCAGCTTGTAAAGCCGGTTGAGGCTCTTTTGTGATTAAGGGATATATAAATAAACTTGACTTGACTTCTCTCTGCTGTTGTTTGTTGACGGATGTAGCGTTAGTTGCTTGCACTCTGAAATCAATGCCCTCAAGAAAAGTTCTGGTAATGCTTAAAATGACCAAAATACTGTAAGTATTACGTGTTATGATTGATGATTGTGTCTGCAGCTGTTACTACGTTGATACATGTCTGTTCTTGTGAAATTAAATACAAAAAATGTAAAAGTGCTTTCAAGCAGGCTGAAGGATCGACTCGATTGGATTCTCCGTCGGCGACTTAGAGAGAGCGAGCAAAGGCGAGCAGATGGTGCGAGAACTAAAAATAAAAGGTGGTGCCCAATCCTTCTTCAAAAGTAATCAAATAAACCCGGAGTACTCCGACACTCTTAATAATTACTATCAAATCTGTCAGTTTACACTTAGACTTTGCTACCTCGTCACACAGCCAGAAATAGCAGCCATCGTCTCATAGGTCGGTGACTTTGGAGATATGAAGTTACTACTAAACACTAACAGTCTCAGAAAATACACAAGCCCACAAACAGTTTACTCAATACTGCAAACAGTACAAAGCACAAATGTACTTTCATTGTGACTATTGTATTTTGCAAAGACTTTACTGTGAACTCAGATTCATGCCCAGTTGTGAAAGCATTGGTTTTCTGCCAAAAGGAAGTTCTTCCCTCCCCCGTTCTTCCTCAGCCCCTCCCCGCTCGGATGGGCGTGCCGAGGGAATCTGACAACATGCGTGATGATGTTCAGCAGCTAGAGTTGTGCCCACATCCGTTCAGAATAGAAACTTTTTGTAGCCTGCAGCAGGTGGTTCACAGCAACGGTGGAAACGAGAAGTGGAGACCAACTGGCTGAATGAAAAGTCCTATGTTCTAACTTCCATCCATCCCTAGTCAATAAGGCCTGTCGTCATCTGGACTGTCAATCGCCAGTAAGTGACAGGGCACACTCCACAAAGTGTTTTGAACCCGATACGGTATTTACCACTTGGCCAATGTGCAGTAGGGGTGGTTGTTCCTGCAAATATTGGTATGGACCAATGCCAATTGAATCATAACTCCAGGGCCAGTTGCGCTGATATCAGTACTTAGTCATTGAATTAATTTGTGATCATAATCCGAAATTATATTTTTTTTCAACAATGTTAAGAATGGAATATTTTCTATCCTTTTCAACATGTCTTGTTCAAAGGAGATGGGCTATATTCCATTCCTAATATTTTCCCGTCTGCTTCAAACAGGATATGTTGAAAGCTTCTTGAGAGCAGAGGGAAAATGTTCCATCCCTAACATATATTCCATGTTCCATTCCTAACAACAAACTAATTTGACAATATATTTCAACATATCTTGCTCAAAGGAGAGGGAACATATTCCATTCCTATTTTCCGTCTGCTTCAAACAGGATATGTTGAAAGCTTCTTGAGAGCAGAGGGAAAATGTTCCATCCCTAACATATATTCCATGTTCCATTCCTAGCAACAAACTAATTTAACAATATATTTCAACATATCTTGCTCAAAGGAGAGGGAACATATTCCATTCCTATTTTCCGTCTGCTTCAAACAGGATATGTTGAAAGCTTCTTGAGAGCAGAGGGAAAATGTTCCATCCCTAACATATGTTCCATTCCCAGCAACAAACTAATTTAACAATATATTTCAACATATCTTGCTCAAAGGAGAGGGAACATATTCCATTCCTATTTTCCGTCTGCTTCAAACAGGATATGTTGAAAGCTTCTTGAGAGCAGAGGGAAAATGTTCCATCCCTAACATATATTCCATGTTCCATTCCTAGCAACAAACTAATTTAACAATATATTTCAACATATCTTGCTCAAAGGAGAGGGAACATATTCCATTCCTATTTTCCGTCTGCTTCAAACAGGATATGTTGAAAGCTTCTTGAGAGCAGAGGGAAAATGTTCCATCCCTAACATATATTCCATGTTCCATTCCTAACAACAAACTAATTTAACAATATATTTCAACATATCTTGCTCAAAGGAGAGGGAACATATTCCATTCCCATTTTCCGTCTGCTTCAAATATGTTGAAAGCTTCTTGAGAGCAAAGGGAAAATGTTCCATCCCTAACATACATATATTCCATGTTCCATTCCTAACAACAAACTAATTTGACAATATATTTCAACATATCTTGCTCAAAGGAGAGGGAACATATTCCATTCCTATTTTCCGTCTGCTTCAAACAGGATATGTTGAAAGCTTCTTGAGAGCAGAGGGAAAATGTTCCATCCCTAACATATATTCCATGTTCCATTCCTAACAACAACAAACAAATTTAACAAAATATATATATATCCCTTATTCCATTTTATAGCATACAATTGTTTGAGCAAAATTCGTCATATTGTACATGTATGTATAATAATGTAGTCATGTATATGTTGACATTTTATAAAGAAATCAATTTAAATGTAAGAGGGATATTCCTAATTGTTTCCTAATTTATTGTATTGAGTTAGAATTCAATGAACACAAACAAAAATACCAAAAAGCAAAAGCTGTTATTCTGCTTCATTATTAATAATATTGATCAATCCATTTCAAAACAGATTACAATTATCAGGCTTTTCTCTAACTTTAATAATGTAAAAATATAATCCAATATAAAATAAGAATTAGCAACACTTTCAGATGTGAACATAATGTTTCCAATGACAGATCGGTCTCAAATAGACTGATATTCAGCGACACCTTCACCACCATTTGCATGATCAATGACATAAAGCCCATTTACTCCCGACAGGCCAGGTAATCAAGCACAGAAACACTGATTATCTAGCAAAACGACCTCACCAGTAGAGTATGTTGGTCAAGCATTGCAGTATTATTATTCAACAGGCAAAACATTCAGTCAACTGGTGCTCATGTCTGACATTTAAGCCACCGTGACGTCATAACAACACACAATTTAGTAGTTCTTCGTAGTTCGGATGTCATATTTTCTCCTCTTTGGTTTGGAACAACTACGTCTACGACTCCCTCCGACAATCTTACCCTGCGTGTCAGCTGTTTTGCACCACTACTTCTACTACCAGTACTACTACGATCCACTACCACTACGATCCACTACTTCGACTGCTACTGCGCGCGCACACACACATACGCACATACAGTAAGCGCGTGCCAAAACACGTGGTTAACTTACCTCGTGTCCTTTTCGGCCCCCTCACGTGAAGCACCTTCGTCTTATATGTTTTAAAACCCGAACGTCGAGCTTGAAACCAGCATGTCAAGCTTGTTTACAACTTTTCAGCGTGAACTGTGATTGGTCCGAGAGGAGTTTAAGCCACGCCCCCCGAAACTACGTCACGGGGCTGACTCAGTTCTGCTTTGTTTTCCTCCTAAGAGGCAGACACTATTAGGGCGGAAGTGAACTTAAAAACTACTCTCATATTAAACGTCATCAGAATAATTTTAATGCAATATCTTATGCCTTAAATTGTTTTTGATATACTTCTCATGGTATATTGATTGTGTGAGTTAAAAGATGCATTCTATGTATTAAATGAGGGGTGTCCAAAGTGCAGCCCAGTAGCCATTTGTGGCCCACAGCTGTCAATTGAAAAGTTGCAATTGTGGGGAAAATGTAGTTGTTCAAAGATTGTAGTGTTAGAAGAATAATAGACAATATGATGCGAGTAAAGTCAGAAAATACAAGACAATGTAAATATTGAAATATTTTTTGATAACTCGAAAAACAAGCAGAAAATGTGTAATTAAGGAGAAAAAATTGACACTAATAATCCTCTTTTTAAAAAAAAAAAACCTGTTGAAATGCAGGCTGTTTCTCTTAGAAATATAATACAATATATATAAAATACAACACATGGGTTGGTGTACAAAATGGAAAATATCGTAGTGGCCCGTCCATATTTTTCAGTATGCCAGGAAAAACATTTGGACACCCTTCTATTACATAATGTGGTTTTACACTTGACTCCAACCGGTAGTCATTTGAATGGTAAACACATTTTTCAATGAAGATGAAAATGAATGCACAAATAACCGCATTGGCGCAGAGCAAAATA
This sequence comes from Doryrhamphus excisus, assembly GCF_030265055.1. NCBI lineage: Eukaryota > Metazoa > Chordata > Actinopteri > Syngnathiformes > Syngnathidae > Doryrhamphus > Doryrhamphus excisus. Next base: position 731,168 of record NC_080476.1, on the reverse strand, counting down.
CGCACAATGCGACTTAATGCAATTTTGCATCCCCGTCTTAGCTTCCCATTAACCCAACAAGAAACCCTAATGACTTAATAGACACCAGCCCATTTCTGAAAATAAACTTTCCAGTAACCATTTACATTTAATTGGAAGATATGAGAATTGTCTATTTACAGAAACGGCATTCATTTTCTATGCGGAGTGTCCTAACTGGGACCGTGGGGGTATGCTGGAGCCTATCCCAGCTGACTTTTGAGTGAGAGGCAATGACTTAAGTTGAAGTATAAATGTAAAAAATGCTGTGGTGAATGTGAGCTTGGCATCTATAAGAATGGCCAACAAAACACTGATCTCTCCCCTGGTTGATGACTTTTTGTCTGTCCCCCACTTGGGGACACCGCTGCAGTACTACAGCTAATTAGTGCTGTGCTAAATGCATAATCCCCATCTAAGTCATTAGCTAATGAAAAAAAAAACTGTCATGCTCCTTTGGAGGTAATTAAGACTGATCCCTAACACAGAGGCTAAACATTATTAGCAAATCTTTTTTGGCTGGAAGTGTGCAGCGCTGTTGTATCTGCTCCTGGACAACCGTTCACGCTTCTGCAGCAACAGAACAATAGAGAGACAGGAACAATGTCCAAGCGCGTTGGCGACATTGAAACACAAGATGGAAAGCTACTAATATTGTGGCGCCGACTGTCAAGCCTCGGAGGGAACAGTCATTCCTCATCACTCTATCTCAGATTTTCAATGATATATTCATATATTTAATACAGTCCATTTTTAATAAAAGAATGAACATATTTTAATTAAACATGTTCAAGCATAAAAATGACAAAATGAAGTAAAATATAAAAAGCATTCAAAGGATGCATTCAAAAACATGACACCATGTAGTATTCTCCACTGGCCACTAGGTGTCAGTAATGTTCCTGTAATGATTGCTGAGGCACACAAGCAGAAATAATAATAATAATAATAATAGCATAATAATGATCATGATACTAACCCTAAAAAATAACACAGCAAGCTAAAACTGAAAGCTTAGCATCACTTCCTGTCGTCCACACGTCTGGAACGCATGAACACCAACGCACACAAGCATGATCCTAATTCATGTCTGAAATGGCTCATTTTCTCTAATTATTAGGGTTGCCAAATGAGTCAAAATGTCAGTTGAATTAATTACTTATGATTAATCACCATTTGCACCTCAGTGTGAAATATGCCAATTTTTTTTTTTACTGTATTTTATGAAGAAAAGGACAAACGGGACACAATTATATGTGTAAAATTGTATGTATTTTCAAGCTCCCAATTAACTGAAAATGTAACTCAAAATGAAAATTAACACACGTCTGAAAATCCATTTGCACAATTTTTTAGCTCAACATAATTGCATTTATACCAGAGGTGGGCAAACTATGGCCCGGGGGCCACATCCGGCCCGCCAAGTGATTGAATATGGCCCGCCTGTTCTTTTTAAAGTATTTCATTTAAATTTACCGTACAACCTGGCATCATGGCTTGAGCCAACCTTTTGATGGTTGAAGTAGCTGTTTTATCAATATTGTTATTTGATGTGGTCTGTCGTCGCAAAAAAGGGACACAAGCACAATAAAAAAAAAATAAAAATAAAAAAATAAAATTAAAAAAATAAAAACAAAAAATATTAATTCATTCATTCGCCGGGGTTGCTGGAGCCTATTCCAGCTGTCCTTGGGCGAGACGCGGGGTACACCCTGGACTGGTCGCCAGCCAATCACAGGGCACATATAGACAAACAACCATTCACACTCTCATAAAATAAACATATTTAAATAATAATAATAAATTTAATTTATAACACACTTTACGTCAAATGAATGACCTCAAATTGCACATATAGCAGATTGCATGACACTTTTACAGATACAATAATTCCAGGTGGACTGTTACGTGTAAAAAAACATAATAGTCTGGCCCCTCGTCAATTTTGTTAAACCAATGCGGCCCGCGAGTCAAAAAGTTTGCACACCCCTGATCTATACGCATGTTGTTCTAAGTTGAGTATTAGACGCACCTTATGCAGCAATGCTGGAGCCTATCCCAGCTGCTTTCAGGCGATAGGCGGTGTACATTTTGACTGGTCACCAAAATGGTTCCAACATGTCGCCAACACCAAGATTTGACACCGCAGCATTGTGGTTTCATCAGGTCTCCCGTTAGGGGTTCCACCCCAAATCATCCAAGCCATGCCATCCTGGATTTTGACCGTCGCCAAGCTGACTCCCTGCACCTGATACAGCTCTGTGTTTTTTAAAATGTTCTTCGCCGTATAAATAAACCTTGACCTTGACCTTGAATAGCAGGGATCGACGGTATTGCAAACAGAGACTTCATCTCTAAGTGTGAAAAATGGAGCCAACAAACCGTGTAACTCCATTCACGTGTGCATGTCGACATAGTGTATAATACCGTCGGACGGTGTTGCACCAAAATTGCAGTCCCGCTGAGCCGAAGCCATCAAGCTTTTTTTTTTTTTCCATTTGGAGTAAAAGCCGCCATTTTCAGATTCTCTATAAGAACTATTCCATGTGCACCTTCTAGTGTGACTGATTACACTTCTTGTCCAATGGGCCGTCGCTGTGTCTGTCTCTCAGTTGGGTGCCTCGTCTCCGTTCGTGTGGCTGTAGGGTCCAATTGTCACTTCTGATTACTCTGTGCTCTGTTAGCCGTAGTGATTGGCATTATTATCACCTTTCTCATCAGGGGGACTGTGCTTGTCACTGTTATCACCTTCCACATCAGGGAAACCGTGGAACAGAGAATCATTGTAATTGCCTACTTAGTGGTGTGTGTCTTTTTGGTTCCACTCCAAGTTTGTGTTGTGGTGGATAAAATGTCATTAGCTCGTTAATCTTTAGTCCTTTTGGTCTACTGTGCGGGTTTTTGGAAAAAATTACTCTTCTAGGGATAGATTAAAATTGACCAAATCTTACAGCGTTTCATCGTTTTTTGCTTTCCAGAAATCTTTGGAGGGGAAGAGACATGAATATTTTAACCGTATGTTGTCAATTTTATTCTGCTCTTTATGTGCTGTGTTATGTTTAATATTTTACTACTCTTAACATTCATTTATTCATCATTCATTTTCTACTGCTTATCCTCACGAGGGTCATGGGGTGCTGGAGCCTATCCCAGTTGTCTTAGGGCGAGAGGCGGGGTACACCCTGTGGACTGGTGGCCAGCCAATCACAGGGCACATATAGACAAACAACCATTCACACTCACATTCATACCTATGGACAATTTGGAGTGGCTAATTAAGCTAGCATGTTTTTGGAATGTGGGAGGAAACCGGAATACCCGGAGAAAAGCCATGCATGCACAGGGAGAGTCCACACAGAGATGGCCGAGAGTGGGATTGAACTCGGGTCTTCTAGATGTGAGCTCTGCGCGCTAACCACTCGACCGCAATATTCTAAAAAATATATATAAAAAATAAATATTTGAACCCATAGAAATAGGCATGACCACGCCAACAATGATGATAATTAATTGTGAATAAAATAAATATATAAGATTTGATTCCGATTTGGGGCGGCACGGCGGTCTCGTGGTTACCGCGCAGACCTCACAGCTAGGAGACCAGGGTTCAATACCCACCCTCGGCCATCTCTGTGTGGAGTTTGCATGTTCTCCCCGTGCATGCGTGGGTTTTCTCCGGGTACTCCGGTTTCCTCCCACATTCCAAAAACATGCTAGTTTAATTAGCCACTCCAAATTGTCCGTAGGTATGAATGTGAGTGTGAATGGTTGTTTGTCTATATGTGCCCTGTGATTGGCTGGCGACCAGTCCAGGGTGTACCCCGCCTCTCGCCCGAAGACAGCTGGGATAGGCTCCAGCACCTCCCGCGACCCTCATGAGGAAAAGCGGTAGAAAATGAATGAATGAATAATTCTGATTCGAATAAGTCCCTGGTGATCACCTACCCCGAAATCAGTGGACAACCCTCAACTTCCTGATGTTGACAATTAAAAATTTCGAATAAACAAGACTATTCCCAGCTATCCATTTGGGAATATTTACTGACTCTACACATCACTGCTTCAGATGTTCTTGGAGAAACCCTCAGAGTTTGGACCCAACCGCTTGGACTCTAAAGTGTCCATCTCTTCTTTGAAATGTCACATCGACAAATCAAGTCCTCACATCTCTTTTAGAGTTGAACTCCTGACCCGTGTGTATGCACTGTGCTCTGCGGCGTACTCATTAAACACATCGCATATCCATCCCTCCTGGCCGCATAGCCATGTCTAAATTGCTCATTAACCATTGGCCGTAATCCTACAACCCGCACTCCGCTTTGCCAGATAACCGGAATGGTATTAATCGCCAGACTCTTTGAAACGGCATCCATTTATACAGAAACACCTTTTTCGTGGGGCTCCAAATCATCGACTAACAGGATGTAGGCTTTATGGCATAATTCAAGTCCAATCCCATTGGGTTTTTGGTCAATGGTCAACAATGGTCCTTTGGGTGGTATCTCATTTGTAAGCATCCCACTCAAATGTAATGATGGATGATGTAATGATACTTTTCCGTTGTATAAATATTGTTACAATATTGCATTCTCATGTTAAACGATGCCAAAGCGTCAGATAATGAGGTTTGCGCATTTGGAAGTGAGCGGGAGCGCTTCGGAGTGTCACCAATTACAGCAGAGTGGGCGTTTCTAGAGGTGTTCAGGGCGTTACAGTGTTTTAAAAAAAACTCAGGTAGATCCGCCAATTGTGGTGGAAAACTTCAGACCCGATTAGCCTGTAATTTGCACCCCGTTCCCTGTATGCACGCTCTATAATGCTACATAGACAACCGCTTTTGTTCCATTATGTACACAAAAAAAAACAGAACATCGAGAAATTTTGTGGGCTAGTCCAGCTGCATACTGGTCCATGTTCACAAGTGAAAGACAGATTAAAATATTTTTCTAACCGTAAACAAATTTAGCTTTCCTTTTTAAACCCAAAGAAACACTTCCTGGGAGCCTTTGCTAACACCGAAAACAGAGAAGCAGAGCTTGAAGAAGGGTGGGGAGAGTATCTGGCCTACAACACACGCCTATATAAGGAAGCCCTACACTCTGTGACATCACAGAGAGCCAGCATTAAAAAAAACTCTCTGAAACCGAGCGTTCAAAGCCATCCCAAACTTTTTCCAGGGCTCACTTCCAAATGCGCAAACCTCATTATCTGAAACTTTGGCTTCGTATAAAATGAGAATGCAACATTCTAACTACAGTAAACCTCGGATATATCGGACTCGGATATATCGGAAATTCGCTCACAACGGACAGATAAAAAAGAAGCGATTTTTCTGTAATGCATTTCCAATAAAAATTCATTGCATATATCGGATTTTTTATAACGGATTTCGCCTATTTCGGACAAAATCTCCAGTCCCGTTCCAATGCATTTCCATGAAATTTCCCTGGCATATATCGGATGGCCGCATCGTGGCGCTCCGATTCGCCGAATCGTGACAGGCTATCGCTATACGACGTCATTTGCAGCGTTTGCAGCGTTGCCTGCGCGTCCAGGTACATTGGAAACATAGTCAAGGAAGTGCCTTTTTATAACGGATAAAATCCCATTTACGCATATACCGGATATAAATCCCATATATGCGTAAAACGGACATTTTCCGGTATACGCATATAACGGATTTCGCTTATATCGGACAAAACCAGTGGGAACAATTGAATCCGATATATCCGAGGTTTACTGTACATTTATGGGTCGGAAAAGTGGAAAAAGCATAGCATCACTTATTCGCTCATTTCACTGCCAATCAAACAGGGATTCTGTCTCAGACAGATCATCCATCATCCAGGAGCCGAGTGTCGGACGAGCCCACTGACCCATAGACCCCCAAAGATGCTGAGTATCTGAAAGCCCAGCATTTAATTTAATTAGCATTTAATGTAACTAGTATTTAATTAGCATTTGCGTGTTCTCTCTGTGTATCGCATCGTATGCTACGTTCCCCGAAGACTCTAAAGCAGGGGTGCTCACACTTTTTCAGCATGCGAGCTACTTTTAAAATGACCGAGTCAAGATGATCTAAAACATCTATTTATTTTCAAATGTATTGAGGATTATTTGTACGTACAATGTATGTTGATGTACCTTACATAACCAAATGAGCCAATATTGCAAAACACACATAATTAACTATTAACATTTTTTGTAATTACCTGAGTTTACTTTGATGACTTGCACTGAATTGAACCAGCCAGGGATGCATAGTCCGGACAGTAGCTGCTGATAGCCAGCCTCAAGCACACTTCCAAATGTTTATCAGTCATGGATAATATCCGTATCATAATATCCGTATAATATTCCATATCCGTATGGAAGTGATATGTTTTTTGCCTTTTTACTTGGTCCAGTTTTTGCCTTTTTACTTGGTCCAGCTCCTTCACTCATTTTAGTGACCATAAACTTTAGCGAGGGCTTTAAAATCTCGCAATTCGCCGACTAGCTTAGCACTTTGCATCGTTGTTTACGCATGAGCGGTGACCTAAAGGTCAAAATTCAGTTGTCATCTGATTGGTTGTCCTGTATGTCAATCAAGTAACGGGGATGGATGATAGGCTGACATCGTAAGTTCTGCTGCACTTAGAGACGTTGTTTGATTTGATTGGTCGCCCGAAGGGCAACATTCAGTTGTCATCTGAATGGCTGCCCTGTATATCAATCAAGTGACGGCATTGATGCTGGGATGATATTTTTTAATGTCACGCCGCGATCGACCAGCGATCGATCAGTACCACCTCCGCGATCGACCGGTAGATCTCGATCGACTTAATGAGCACCCCTGGTCTAAAGTGTCTCTTTGTGACTAGATTGTCAACACCCTGCGTCTCATCAGCTGAGATAGAATACAGACTTTCTGTGACCCTGAGCAGGATCAGACAAATGGGAAAATGTATGGATGGATAAATAAATGTACTCCACTATTATGCTTCGTACAATGGCTAATCTATGAATGCGGCAAATAAATACTCATTAGAGAATGTTGAACATGTTTGGGGAATGTACGTTATGCAACGGTGAATAGAAATATGTACTATGCGTGCATCAGAAGTGCGTGACGACGGCTAATTGAAAAATGTTTGGCTTTGTCCTGCTCTTGTACGTTGGTAGCGTCGTGCCCGTGGTTTCTAGGCGAGCCGGGAAGTACAGTCAGCAGCACTTATGACATAATGTGGGTTTGTGGCGCCCACTGAAGAAGTCCTTGTGTTGATAAAGTAAATAGTTCCGCGAGTATAATTAAGTGCACGTGCTGATGGCAGAATGGAGGTTGACATGAGAGACTCTCGATCGCTATTCGTTAGCGTTATTCACCGTTTTCAAAGGAAAATCGAGCAAAAGATTTAACACGTCGATTGCTAAATAACATATATTTAAAACGGTGAGAATTTCTGCAGGGATAGGACTAATATGTAATGAATTATTGTTATCTTTTATTGTATATTACGGATACACCCACATCCAATATCAGCGCCTTTTAAAGGTTATCTGCTATGATTTATTTATTTCAAACAGGTTTCATTAAAGTCCTCATGACACCAAAATAAACATACCCTTAATAAAATGAGAACTTACTTTGACAAAGTATTTTTATTTCTGAAAATCCTTGAAGAAGATGGAGCAGGAAAAAGTAGCCTGGGAATGGTGACTGGAGGCTGGCCAATGCGGGAAGGTGTTCCGCCTGGAGCACACTCGGTGACGCTCCAGAAGAGACGGTGAAGTCTCGCAGGGAACCGGGCTTCTTCAATGATGCACGGAAACCAAGCTCCGTGATGCACTTCCCAGCGAGTCTCCGTGGAAGCTGGGGAAGTTTAGCCGGGGAACTGAGCTTCACGCAGTTCGGCCGTAATGGCGAGGTGTTCCGATTGGCGTTCGCTCGGAGAGGCTGGGTCAACCACTGATGACATCCTGGACAGGGAACAAGTCTGGTTGTCATTTTGTTTGATCGGATGCTAACAAGGAAAGACGTTTTCAGATGGATTCATGCAGCGTATCAACAACACTTCAAGACGTGGACCATATTGTACACCAGGGGTGCTCATTAAGTCGATCGCGAGCTACCGGTCGATCGCGGAGGTGGTACTGGTCGATCGCTGGTCGATCGCTGGTCGATCGCTGGTCGATCGCGGCGTGACATTAAAAAAATATCATCCCAGCATCAATGCCGTCACTTGATTGACATACAGGGCAGCCATTCAGATGACAACTGAATGTTGCCCTTCGGGCGACCAATCAAATCAAACAACGTCTCTAAGTGCAGCAGAACTTACGATGTCAGCCTATCATCCATCCCCGTTACTTGATTGACATACAGGACAACCAGTCAGATGACAACTGAATTTTGACCTTTAGGTCACCGCTCATGCGTAAACAACGACGCAAAGTGCTAAGCTAGTCGGCGAATTGCGAGATTTTAAAGCCCTCGCTAAAGTTTATGGTCACTAAAATGAGTGAAGGAGCTGGACCAAGTAAAAAGGCAAAAACTGGACCAAGTAAAAAGGCAAAAAACATATCACTTCCATACGGATATGGAATATTATACGGATATTATGATACGGATATTATCCATGACTGATAAACATTTGGAAGTGTGCTTGAGGCTGGCTATCAGCAGCTACTGTCCGGACTATGCATCCCTGGCTGGTTCAATTCAGTGCAAGTCATCAAAGTAAACTCAGGTAATTACAAAAAATGTTAATAGTTAATTATGTGTGTTTTGCAATATTGGCTCATTTGGTTATGTAAGGTACATCAACATACATTGTACGTACAAATAATCCTCAATACATTTGAAAATAAATAGATGTTTTGCATTTTTGTAGTGGGTAGATCATTTTGACTCGCTCATTTTAAAAGTAGCTCGCATGCTGAAAAAGTGTGAGCACCCCTGTTGTACACTAACCGAGGCGTAACTGTGGCGGTGAAACACTCAAACCTCAGCAAACGCTCGCTTTAACTCCTGATTCGCTCCTGGAAGTACAAGTTCATTTCACTGTCCAGCGCCAATTGTTTTCTTGACACGTTCTCCATACATCATGACCTTTATTCGTTCGCCAACACGCGTCGCCCTTGAGCAAACGATCAGCTTCAGTTCATGCCACCTGCCACCGAAGAGGCCCGAGTCAATAAGTATTCATGGGAGTAAATTTCAACCATGACAGGAACAGCAAATCCTCCCCCGAAGCCACATGAGAAAGAAGCACTTTTCAGGGATTTGCATTCTCAAAGATGCTCCTTTTTAGGAAAAGAGATGGAAAAATACAGTAGATGCGGAAAAATACACGTACAATCATAAATTCTTATTTAGCAGAAAGGCATCTTCGCATTAAAAGTGCCGACCATCGGCCATTAAAATGCAGCAGATGAATGAGGTTTGCGGATTTGGAAGTGAGCTGGAGCGCTTTTAGAGGTGTTCTGGGCGTTACAGTGTTTTAAAAAACTCGGGTAGATCTGCCAATTGTGGTGGAAAACTTCAGACCCGATTAGCCTGTAATTTGCACCCCGCTCCCTGTATGCACGCTCTATAATGCTACATAGTCCAGCTGCATACTGGTCCATGTTCACAAGTGAAAGACAGATTAAAATATTTTTCTAACCGTAAACAAATTTAGCTTTCCCTTGAACCCAAAGAAACACTTCCTGGGAGCCTTTGCTAACACCGAAAACAGAGAAGCAGAGCTTTAAGAAGGGTGGGGAGAGTATCTGGCCTACAACACACGCCTATATAAGGAAGCCCTACACTCTGTGACATCATTGTGATGTCAGTGTGATGATGTCACAGATGAATTTAATGTTAGGGCAGCGTCCAGGACATAATTGGTACGTCCCATCATCCTCCCTCGCTAACATTGTCATAAACCTCCGTTAATGCACACGTCGACTGTGACTACTGTGTTTTATCGCATAAACTTTCCTGAATGTCACTTATATTTTTTTTTCTTCCACTACCATTCATGCAAACAGCGACAAATCTAATTTTATTCAGAATTTATAACACTGATTGTGGAGCAAAATACGTTCCCCAATGCCGTTCTTTTGAGGCATTGTGCCTGGTGTGTAACTGGTGGCGCCTATTTGGCCAATGCGAGGGACCGGTTCAATAGATACAATAGACCAGGGGTGGGCAAACTTTTTGACTCATGGGCCGCATTGAGTTAACAAAATTGTGCGGGGGGCCAGAACATATATTTAACACACATGATTTTACGCTTATAATTTTAATAATTGTAATAATTTTAATGATTTTTAATATTTAAAAAATATTTTAATGATTTTTAATATTTTTTAAATAATTTTTTTAATAATTTTTAATAATTTTTAATAATTTTTAATAATTTTTAATAATTTTTAATAATTTTTTAATAATTTTTAATAATTTTTAATAATTTTTAATAATTTTTAATAATTTAAATAATTTTTAATAATTTTTAATAATTTTTAATAATTTTACGCCTTGAATTATTTGTCTAATTTTAATTGTCATACTATCAGCTATATGTTCTTGTTTCCTTTTTTTCAGGAGCACTTTAAACATCAGACCACATCAAACTACGATTTATTTATTTATTTTTTTACTGAATAAGACATCCGACTTGAAAGTCATGTTGCCAGCTGGTATGTTAAAAGTTGAAATACTTAAAAGCAACTGGCGGGCCGGATTCAAACGTTTGGTGGGCCGCATGTGGCCCCCGGGCCGTAGTTTGCCCACCCCTGCAATAGACGCAATAGAAGAGAACAGACGCCACTGAGGAAAAAATGAGCATGATTTTTCCGCAGGAAGCTTTGTGCCATGTCGCTGCTGTTGGGGGGGGGGGGGGAGAATGATGCAGAAATGGCAGCGGCGAGCGTCTAATTTTAAGTGCAGGTTCTATATCCGTTTTAGACATGGTGAAGGTGCATGGAGGGTAGTACAGGCGAGTACATATCCTATCCTGCTGCAGCCTTGACTCCTGTACTACGTCTGCAGACCTCTGATGTGATTTCTATATCCCACAGCCTTAGGAGGAGAAAACCACTGGCACACTTGCTTACTTGCTTTTTGATTCCCGAAGCGATGAAAAAAGTCGCTAACAGATCGATTGATTGAGAAGGAATGCATACTCTTACTGTCAACGGCTAAAGCAGAACACTGCAGTAAAACGTGTTGTAATTATCTAACAATCATAAGGTATTTTACAACAAGGCAGAAATAATCAATCCATCCATTTTCTATACCAAGTTTCCTCATTAGTGGAGCTAAAGCTGGAGCCTATTCCATCTGCCTTTGTGTTAGAGGCGAGGACAGATCGCCAGTCAATCACAAAACACATACACAGTAAACCTCGGATATATCGGACTCGGATATATCGGAAATTCGCTCACAATTCAATTTCTGTAATGCATTTCCAATAAAAATTCATTGCATATATCGGATTTTTTATATCTCATTTGGTATCTCATTTGTAAGCATCCCACTCAAATGTAATGATGGATGATGTAATGATACTTTTCCGTTGTATAAATATTGTTACAATATTGCATTCTCATGTTAAACGATGCCAAACCGTCAGATAATGAGGTTTGCGGATTTGGAAGTGAGCTGGAGCGCTTTTTAGAGGTGTTCTGGGCGTTCCAGTGTTTTAAAAAACTCGGGTAGATCCGCCAATTGTGGTGGAAAACTTCAGACCCGATTAGCCTGTAATTTGCACCCTGCTCCCTGTATGCACGCTCTATAATGCTACATAGACAACCGCTTTTGTTCCATTATGTACACAAAAAAACACAGTTAGAACATTGATACATTTTGTCGGCTAGTCCAGCTGCATACTGGTCCATGTTCACAAGTGAAAGACAGATTAAAATATTTTTCTAACCGTAAACAAATTTAGCTTTCCTTTTTAAACCCAAAGAAACACTTCCTGGGAGCTTTTGCTAACACCGAAAACAGAGAAGCAGAGCTTTAAGAAGGGTGGGGAGAGTATCTGGCCTACAACACACGCCTATATAAGGAAGCCCTACACTCTGTGACATCACAGAGAGCCGGCATTAAAAAAAACTCTCTGAAACCGAGCGTTCAAAGCCATCCCAAACTTTTTCCAGGGCTCACTTCCAAATGCGCAAAACTCATTATCTGAAACTTTGGCATCGTATAAAATGAGAATGCAACATTCTAACTACAGTAAACCTCGGATATATCGGACTCGGATATATCGGAAATTCGCTCACAACGGACAGATAAAAAAGAACCGATTTTTCTGTAATGCATTTCCAATAAAAATTCATTGCATATATCGGATTTTTTATAACGGATTTCGCCTATTTCGGACAAAATCTCCAGTCCCGTTCCAATGCATTTCCATGAAATTTCCCTGGCATATATCGGATGGCCGCATCGTGGCGCTCCGATTCGCCGAATCGTGACAGGCTATCGCTATACGACGTCATTTGCAGCGTTTGCAGCGTTGCCTGCGCGTCCAGGTACATTGGAAACATAGTCAAGGAAGTGCCTTTTTTATAACGGATAATACGATTTACGCATATACCGGATATAAATCCCATATATGCGTAAAACGGACATTTTCCGGTATACGCATATAACGGATTTCGCTTATATCGGACAAAACCAGTGGGAACAATTGAATCCGATATATCCGAGGTTTACTGTAGTCAAATAATCTTACAATGTAAACAACATGCATGTTTTGGGAGATTCAAATGGGGATTCTAACCCTCAATCTCCTCTCCGTGAGGCTGGCATTTCAGCCACGAGTGTGGCTCTACAGAAGTTGTTTAAAGGGGAAAATAATATGAAATGTAATCCATTCTGTACTGAAATAAGAGGATTGGCAGCCACAGCATCTTGGCCTTGGCAGTCACTTAGCACGAAGAGAACGCCAGGAAGTGTCAATTGGTTCCGATGCTCGTGGGCTGGATTGTTTGCATCAAGTGGTATTGAATCTCTCGCACTCGAACTTTCTTTGCTAGATTAATTCTCCCTTTTGAAAATGTTTCGTAACAATATTCTTTATTTCTACCAAACGAGTTGAGATGGCCACCTCATAGAGAAGGGGTGGGCAAACTTTTTGACTGGCGGGCCGCATTGATTTAACAAAATTGACGGGGGGCCAGACTCGATATTTTACACGTCCAGCTGGAATTATTGTATCTGTAAAAGTGTCATGCAATCTGCTTTATGGCCACTTTGAGATCATTTATTTGACGTAAAGTGCGTTATAAATTTATAATAATAAATGTATTATTTATATTATTATTATTTGTTATTATTATTATTATTTGTATTGTTGTTATTATTATTATTATTATTATTATTATTATTATTATTATTATGTGCCTGTGTCCCTTTTTTCAGGAGCACTTTGTAAATAACAGACCACATCAAATAACAAAATTATTGTATCTGTAAAAGTGTTATGTAATCTGCTATATGTGCACTTTAAAATAATTTATTTGATGTAAAGTGCGTTATAAATTTATAATAATAAATTTATTATTATTTGATATTATTTGTTATTATTATTTTCTATTTTATTTTTATTATTATTATGATGTAAAGTGCGTAATAAATTTATTATTTTACATTATTTATTATTATTTTATATTATTATTATTTGTTATTATTATTATGTGCCTGTGTCCCTTTTTTCAGGAGCACTTTGTAAATAACAGACCACATCAAATAACAAAATTATTGTATCTGTAAAAGTGTTATGTAATCTGCTATATGTGCACTTAAAAATAATTTGATAATAAATTTAATAATTTGATGTAAAGTGCGTTATAAATTTATAATAAGAATAAATTTATTATTATTTGATATTATTTATTATTATTTTCTATTATTATTTTATTATTATTATTATTATTATTATGTAAAGTGCGTTATAAATTAATAATAAATGTAGTATTATTTTATATTATATTATTATTTGTTATTATTATTATTATTATTATTATTATGTGCCTGTGTCCCTTTTTTCAGGAGCACTTTGTAAACAGGCCGCATCAAATAACGAAATTATTGTATCTGTAAAAGTGTTATGTAATCTGCTATATGTGCACTTTGAGATCCTTTATTTGATGTAAAGTGCGTTATAAATTTACAATAATAAGAATAAATTTATTATTTAATAATATTATTATCATGTGCTTGTGTCCCTTTTTTCAGGAGCACTTTGTAAACAACAGACCGCATCAAATAACGAAATTGATAAAACCGCCAAACCATGAAAATGTCGTCTCAAGCCACGATGCCAGCTTGTATGTTGACTTTAAATGAAATACTTTGGAAAGAACGGGCGGGCCGTATTCAAACACTTGGCGGGCCGGCTGTGGCCCCCGGGCCGTAGTTTGCCCACCCCTGTTATAGAGTGTGGCTTCTGTTTGACGTTTCCCTTGCGTATAAGGACCATGTTCTAAAACCCACTCAAAGTTTAAGATGCCTTGCTCTTCAGCTAGGAACCTTTACATCCAGATGCTACCTTCATACTTTGCTACAAGTTCTTTACCTTTTTTTCCACTTTTTGTGATTGACATCCATGACATCAGCTCACGGAAAGAAGACATATACGAGTAGTTCATCGTTCTGTGTGCATTCAATGAAAAAATAAACTACCCACACAAATAATAAAGATGATAAAATGACAGGAATCTGCCAGGAATCTGTCCGTAGTGTCCCAAGTCGAAGAGAACCCAATCCATTCCTCACAGAGACTGAGTCACCAATGGCACACTGTTTGGCTGTACGATACCTGAGACATATTTGTGGCAATGATTTTAGTTGGAAACCGAATCCTGCACGAACCGGGTCATATGGATACCGAGGCTGTATTCTGTTAGTGCTTCTTAACCGATAAATGCATCTTTCTTACAAAATAAAATAGACATCACAATAGTTTAAAGCATTGGTGAGAAGAAAGCGTTTTTACCAAAGAATAATAATCTACCAAATGTACATTTTGGATCTGTTGAGTTTTTTTCTGCAAGTTCCATATGAAGGATGACAAGTGGGGACTTTCATTGTGTTCGTAAGAGCTAAGTTTTTATTTACCACTCGTCTCATTTCAATCGGTCCGCTTGTTGCTCGGAATTGATTGGCTAAAAACACACGATGCTACGTCTGGCTAACTTGAATTCAACAACAACAGAATGTCTTTCTGCAATTTCACGTGACATAAGAAGCCATTTAGCCAATCAATGCAAGACATAGATGTTGTTTTTACCGCTCTGAGCCAGACTCTACAATTAGTTTTTTCCCAATAGTAATCCCATGAGGAATCAATATGGAGTGACA
The DNA here is from genome assembly GCF_030265055.1 of Doryrhamphus excisus. Lineage (NCBI taxonomy): Eukaryota > Metazoa > Chordata > Actinopteri > Syngnathiformes > Syngnathidae > Doryrhamphus > Doryrhamphus excisus. The sequence goes on along the minus strand of NC_080476.1, from coordinate 715,810 downwards.
AATAACAATCGGGTTCCAAGACTGCAATGCAAAAACGCCACGATCACGTGTAGTGAAAATAAAACAAAAACAGTCATAATTATGAGAGAAAACATCATAATTATGAAATAAAACTCATAATTATCAGGTAAGAAAGTTATGAATATGAGATTAAAAGAAACAAAAGTTACATAATTATGAGATAAAACGTCCAAATTCTCAAAATATTGACTTGTCTCATGATTTTGACTTTTTATCTCGAAGATGTTTTCATTCTTCTCGCAGATATCGTCTGATGGTTGACCGCTTGACTTTTATGTTGCATAATCTTCGGGATTTTTGAAGAATTTTCAAGTGACTGTCTTACCGCTATGCTTGTTGACAATAAATTGCATTTTTTCTTCTTTTCTTCACATTTTGAAGCTCTACTTTTTACCTTCTTCAGATCCAACACTGCAAAATTTAAACCGGTCTTTTCAAAATTTCGAGCCTATTGTGTTTGTCCTCCCTAAGGTTCTTGCGCATCGAGATACTTCAGGATGACTTCAGCATTGATCGGCACAAACATCTAGAACAAGGGTGGGCAAACTTTTTGACTTGTGGGCCGCATTGATTTAACAACCTTGACGGGGGGGGCCAGACTATAATATTTTACACGTAACGGTCAATTTTTACACGTATATTTCACACACGTTTTACATGTAAAAGTGTCATGCAATCTGCTATATGTGCACTTTGAAATTATTTATTTGATATAAAGTGTGTTAGAAATTAAATGTATAATAATAATAATAATGATTATTGTTATTTAATAAATATTTTTATTTATTACTATTATTAATTAATATCATTAATATTAATAATTATTTTTTAATTTAATATTATTATTAAATATTATTAATGGTAATAATTAATAATATTTTATTGATTGTATTAATGTAATTATTATTTATTTAATATTATTGGAAAAAATATATTTTTTATATTTATTATTATTATTATTATTATTATTATTATTATTATTATTATTATTATTATTATTATTATTATTATTATTATTATGTGCTTGTGTCTTTTTTTAGGAGCATTTTGTAAACAACAAACCACATCAAATAACAAAATTGATAAAGCAGCTACTTCAACCATCAAAAGGTTGGCTCAAGCCATGATGCCAGGTTGTATGCTGAGTTTAAATGAAATACTTTGGAAAGAACAGGCGGGCCGTATTCAAGCACTTGGCGGGCTGGATGTGGCCCCCGGGCTGTAGTTTGCCCACCCCTGATCTAGAATCAATATTATGTTAAAAAAAACCCAACTACAATGGATACTACCATTTGTGTCAAGCACATAGCAGTTGGAATTATGAAATGTGTCATAATCCAAAATTAGCTACACTTCAATAAGCAGGAGCTGCAGGTTCTTCCTTTTCGTTTCACATCCAGAAAAAAAAAAAAAATCTTCTGTGATTTAGCGCTCTCCATCTGATTACCCACTAGCTTAATTGATCTAATTATTGAACTGGGCTTGTGGGAGCTTTGTGTTTATCCAGTCAGGCAACATCTTGAAGATAAAGATACACTCCTTTATTGTTTCTCTTGCCCTCAGCTATTCACTCTATTATTAGGTTAATTGAGCAATTGAGATGATGCTGTCATGGCCGACGTGTTGGTTGTGTTAAGTTAATTGCGATGCTACTGTACGAGGACTGCAATTTGCTTAGAATAATTGATTGGGCTTTCAACAACACATGCGGTAATGACTGGTTGGCTTTAGAAACTTTCACCTTATTATTTCCCAAGCATGTACTTGATGTGTGTGTCATTTGTAAAAAGGAATAATTAAGGAATAATTAAATTCTGTTAAATTTTGCATTATTTGGCACAAACCTGAATTTAATTAGAAGTCTGCTATATTATTCAATAATATATTTTTAGATCAAAATAACACAATTTACAGAATAAAATAACATTCTTTCTTATAGAAATCTTAAAACAGTATAAATTGAGAGTCCAGGTTCATGACAGTGTGGGCGTATTCAGCTTCCATCAACATGAGCGATTTGTGTTTTATGTGACAGGCAACCTTTAAATTGTACTTTAGTTGGACTTTATTGAGCCACGAGGGAAATTGCTTGGTTTAAGTGGCTCAACTGCAGAAGAAAAACAAAGTGGAATAGTTTACGTTTAATGAGGTGTAATGGTTTGTCGGACTTTAGTATGTTTTGGATGCAGCAAAATACAAAGTGAATGACTGACAGGAGGGTTCACCACGTTTGTTCTGCTATAAAACCAACACGCCCAGGTACGGAGACAGATGCACAGAGTGAACTCTCTTGTCATCCAGCCTGTTTGGTGATCGAGAGGACGAAAACAAACACGCATGCACATGTCAAATTATCCACATGACAAAACTATATGAAGTTTGTTTTTATCATTTTGATTTATTGAGTTTGTTCTGCTATAAAACCAACACGCCCAGGTTTGGAGACAGATGCACAGAGTGAACTCTCTTGTCATCCAGCCTGTTTGGTGATCGAGAGGACGAAAACAAACATGTCAAATTATCAAGTTTGTTTTTATCAATTTGATTTATTGAGTTTGTTCTGCTATAAAACCAACACGCCCAGGTACGGAGACAGATACACAGAGTGAACTCTTGTGTCATCCAGCCTGTTTGGTGATCGAGAGGACGAAAACAAACACGCATGCACATGTCAAATTATCCAGATGACAAAACTATCAAGTTTGTTTTTATCAATTTGATTTATTGAGTTTGTTCTGCTATAAAACCAACACGCCCAGGTACGGAGACAGATTGCACAGAGTGAACTCTCTTGTCATCCAGCCTGTTTGGTGATCGAGAGGACGAAAACAAACACGCATGCACATGTCAAATTATCGAGATGACAAAACTATCAAGTTTGTTTTTATCAATTTGATTTATTGAGTTTGTTCTGCTATAAAACCAACACGCCCAGGTACGGAGACAGATGCACAGAGTGAACTCTCTTGTCATCCAGCCTGTTTGATGATCGAGAGGACGAAAACAAACATGTCAAATTATCAAGTTTGTTTTTATCATTTTGATTTATTGAGTTTGTTCTGCTATAAAACCAACACGCCCAGGTACGGAGACAGATGCACAGAGTGAACTCTCTTGTCATCCAGCCTGTTTGATGATCGAGAGGACGAAAACAAACACGCATGCACATGTCAAATTATCCAGATGACAAAACTATCAAGTTTGTTTTTATCAATTTGATTAATTGTGAGATGCAGACCTTTCTACCTTCCCCGAGAATTCACCAGCGTCACCATTGTTGCCGTCTACATTCCACCTGATGCTAACTGCAAGCAAGCCCTGAATGTACTCTACCTTGCCATCAGTGACATGCAAACCACACACCCGGACAGCGTGTTTATTGTTGCTGGAGACTTTAACCAGGCTAACATGAAGACGGTGCTTCCGAATTTCTACCAACATGTGGATTTTGCTACTAGAGGTGAGAATACTTTGGACTTGGCTTACACAAACATCAAGGAAGCATTCAAAGCCGTCCCCCGCCCACACCTTGGCTCCTCAGATCACAGATCTGTCATGCTAATTCCAGCATACCAGCCCCTGCTCACCAGGGGAAAGCCTGCTGTGAAGAAGGTGAGGGTGTGGCCAGAGGGAGCTATGTCTGCACTGCAAGACTGTTTTGAGTGCACCGAATGGGACATGTTCAGAGAAGCTGCAACATACAACCAACACACCAATGTGGGGGAGTATGCTGCATCTGTAACAGGCTATATACAGTGGTGCATGGAGGAGGTTACAGTCACCAAGACGATCATCACACGGGCCAACCAGAAACCTTGGATGACTCAGGAGGTGCGTGAAAGACTAAGAGAACGCAATGCTGCGTTTCAATCTGGTGATGTGATGGCACTCAGATCAGCAAGGGCAAATCTGAACCGTGCCATCAGAGTGGCAAAGCGTGCCCACAGCCGGAAGATCCAAAGCTTCTTCCAGGACCCCGGCAACACCAGACAACTGTGGCAGGGCATCCAGACTGTCACTGACTACAAAGCCAGACCTGCACCCTGCCAGAACGACATCAGCTTCCTCAATGAGCTAAATAACTTCTTCGGAAGGTTTGAGGCTCTGAACAATAACCCTGCGAGGAAGGCTACCCCCCACCCCGATGAACAGGCAGTCAAGTTTGATACTGCTGCTGTGTGGAGAGTCCTGAGGAAGGTCAACGTGCGGAAAGCTGCAGGCCCAGACGCCATTCCAGGACGGGTGATCAAGGAATGTGCAGACCAGCTGGCCCACGTGCTCACAGACATCTTCAACACCTCACTGGCCCAAGCTGTAGTCCCCCCGTGTTTCAAGTCCGCCACAATAATTCCAGTGCCCAAGAAACCATCCATTACATGTCTGAACGACTTTCGGCCCGTTGCACTCACATCAACCATTATGAAATGTTTCGAGAGGGTGGTTAAAGACCATATCACCTCCATACTCCCCCCATCACTCGACCCTTTCCAATTCGCGTACCAGCCAAACCGCTCCACTGAAGACGCCATCTCCACTGCTCTCCACCTGAGCCTGGAGCACCTGGAGAAGAAAAACACCCATGTACGGATGCTGTTCCTGGACTTCAGCTCAGCATTCAACACGATCATCCCCCAGGACCTGGTACGCAAGTTGGAGCCACTGGGCCTCAAGACCTCCCTGTGCAACTGGCTGCTTGACTTCCTCACAGATAGAACCCAGTATGTCAGAGTGGGCGACAACACATCCAGTGTCATCTCCCTGAACACCGGCTCACCCCAGGGATGTGTTCTGAGCCCCCTGTTGTTTACCCTAATGACCCATGACTGTCGCCCCAAGTACAGCAGCAACCATATCCTGAAGTACGCGGACGACACAACAGTTGTGGGCCTCATTCAGGACAACAACGAACTGGCTTACAGGGAGGAAGTGCGACACCTTGTGGATTGGTGCAAGGCGAACAACCTGATCCTGAATGTTGACAAAACAAAGGAGATCATCGTCGACTTCAGGAGATCCAGACCCAGCCACACTCCACTCAGCATCAACGACACAGCCGTAGAAGTTGTGAACACAACCAAGTACTTGGGGGTGCATATCACAGACAACCTCGGCTGGTCACTCCACACCTCCGCTCTGGCAAGGAAGGCACAGCAGCGACTGCACTTCCTGCGGCGGATGAAAAGAGCCTCCCTCTCCCCTCCTATCCTTACCACCTTCTACAGAGGGACCATCGAGAGCCTGCTGACCAACTGCATCTCCGTCTGGTCTGGGAGCTGCAAGGCCTCGGACTGGACGTTACTGCAGAGAGTGGTGAGGACAGCGGAGAAGATCATCGGGACCCAACTCCCCCCCATTAAGGACATAGCAAACAGCCGGTGTGTATCTAGAGCCCATCGGATCTGCTCTGACCCCACACACCCCCAGCATGGACTGTTCTCTCGCCTGGCATCGGGGAGAAGGTTCTGCAGCATCCGCTGTAGGACGACCAGGTTCAGAGACAGCTACTTCCCCCTGGCCATCAGACTGCTGAATGCCAAATAAGCCCCTCTACCTTACTTACATTATTATTATTTATTTAATTATTTAAATTATTTGGGCAATTTACTGTTCACGCTGCACTTTACATTATGTTGTTCATATTTGGTGTCTATTATATCTATTTATTCTCCACATTATTATTATTATTATTATTATTTATTATTACCTATCTTCTTTTGTGTCTGTTATTATATGGGAGCCAGGCAACGACATTTCGTTGGCAATTTCACTACTGTGTTTTTGTGCAATGACAATAAAGGGAGTCTATCTATCTATCTATCTATCTAATTGAGTTTGTTCTGCTATAAAACCAACACGCCCAGGTACGGAGACAGATGCACAGAGTGAACTCTCTTGTCATCCAGCCTGTTTGGTGATCGAGAGGACGAAAACAAACATGTCAAATTATCACGTTTGTTTTTATCATTTTGATTTATTGAGTTTGTTCTGCTATAAAACCAACACGCCCAGGTACGGAGACGGATGCACAGAGTGAACTCTCTTGTCATCCAGCCTGTTTGGTGATCGAGAGGACGAAAACAAACATGTCAAATTATCAAGTTTGTTTTTATCATTTTGATTTATTGAGTTTGTTCTGCTATAAAACCAACACGCCCAGGTACGGAGACAGATGCACAGAGTGAACTCTCTTGTCATCCAGCCTGTTTGGTGATCGAGAGAACGAAAACAAACACTCATGCACATGTCAAATTATCCAGATGACAAAACTATCAAGTTTGTTTTTATCAATTTGATTTATTGAGTTTGTTCTGCTATAAAACCAACACGCCCACATACGGAGATAGATACAGTGACAAAACTATCAGTTTTGTTTTTATCATTTTGATTTATTGATTACCGTGACGGGGCTATACTCAACCGTAGAGAATAATAATAATAAAAACCCCGTCTCCAAATTGACCTGAAGCTGAAAATTAAAGATACAAACAGGAACAGGAAGTGAGGAAGGAGATAAAGGTGACTTGTAGGTTGCATTATGGGGTCACATCTATCTAAGAGAAAGAAGGAAATGTGGAACAAACATGAAAAATAGTTTGAAGATGTCGACTATTGATGTTGACGCTGGTCAATATGGAGCAGCGTGTTTGGGAGAAAATCCATTTTTATTTATTTATTTTTTTTCTGGGAAGCCGTCACCTGCCTGGGTGGTCATTGTTTGACACAAAAGGTAAGTGCTTCATCTTCTGGATAATCTATGCAGGCCTCTACTCTGCTTTTTCCGTGACATATACCAACAATCAATCCACACGCCTCTGTACTTCAATGTGTGTATTATGTACTACACGCGTACGTACGTAGTTCCTGGGGTGCTGTCCAACAACGGTTGCTGTCATGTTGCGCTTTGCCTTGGGTTAGCTCCACTTCTGCTGTGTAGCCAAGATGGTGGTAAGATAAAATTTTGGGTTGGCCCGCCAAGGAATAATTAGAATTTCTGACACCCAGCTTGCCAGAAGTTTTAATCTTAGTAGTTATTTTATTTATTGCATATTGTCACATGTTTCCACATTAAACTACTGGACACAATTGACAATAAAACAATAAGTCTTGATGCAACTATGAGTTGTATTGATGTATTTTGGATGTATTCTGTATGTGGAAATAGTATCGGATGGCTGATTGTGTGCTGTTTTTCCTGTCAGTGTAGGTTAGGGGTGAGCAAACTGCGGCCCGAGGGCCACATGCGGCCCACCAAGCGTGTGAATCCGGTCCGCTTTCTAAGTATTTCAACTTTTAACATGCAAACTAGCAACATGACTTGCAAGTCGGATGTCTTATTTAGTAAAAAAAAACAAAAAAAAACAAAAATTAAATTACATTAAAGTGCTCCTGGGAAAAAAGGGACATGAGAACATACAGATAGTATAACACTTACAGATAAAATTAGACAAATAATTCAAGGAAATTATAAGCATTAAATAGTGTGTTCAATATATGTTTTGTTAACTCAATGCGGCCCACGAGTTATGATATTAACTAATTAATATAAAGTTATGACTTTGCAGTCCAAAAGTCTTACAGTGGGTGATGCAGACCAACGTTGGCCATCAGTGATGGAAATGCCAAGTACGGAGAGTCTGTGCAGTGTTAGCTTGAGGTTAGCTTCCTGAGTCAAAACTAAATAGTCTCATTTTTTTTTAGTGCTGTTTTGTCCAGTTAAAATGGTTTGGTTGACCGATGTAATAAACTGTTGTTTACATCGTCAACGCCGCTTTCCAACTGGGTGGTTTGTGTAGACTCCGGTACCGTGTAGATCCCAAGGATGAGTTGAAGATCAGTGCCAAAAGATACGAGATAAGAGATGGTGTCTCTCACGCATGCATCCATATTGGCAGGATACTGAACGTGGTTATTAACGATCCCGCATTCATCGACGCGACGCCAGCTCCATTTTTCCAGCAGTGTGTGATTATAGGAAAGTCTGCACTCCCAACAGCCCTGAGCCGCGTTTGGTTTTCTCACCCACAAAATGGCATGTCACAGCCAGGCGGGCGTATATATACGTTGATGGATGTCCACGTGTCAGAAGGAAGGCTAACGGCAGACACCTTCTCTGCTTTAGCCTTCTCCTTAGCTGACTCACGCTTGGCCTCCACCGTGGCCTTCAGAGCCTTAAGGAAGAAAAAACATATACATGTAGTGGTAATATATAATAAGCTGTGTAGAAGATGGATGTCTGTATATTTATTCATTTTTAAAATGGCTTACAAACATTCATATATTGACAGAATAATTGTTGCGTTTTTATAATGGCTGTCAAATGATTAAAATTTTAGGTTTTGAAATGAATTAATCATGAATAATCAGCATTTGCAACTACAATATGCATGAAATATGCCCATTTTTACTTTTATTTTATGACCAGAAAGATACATGACAGGACACAATTATATACTGTATAACAAAATTGACAAAAATTGACGGGGGCCAGACTATATATTTTACACGTCAGTCCACATGAAATTATTGTGTCAGTAAAAGTGTCACGCAATCTGCTATATGTGCACTTTCAGATCATTTATTTCATGTAAAGTGCGTTATACATGAAATTTATTATTATTATTATGTGCTTGTGTCCCTTTTTTCAGGAACACTTTGTAAAAAATTACGAAATCGATAAAACAGTAAACCAAGCAATGCTATCAGGCTGTACGTTGAGTTTAAATGAAATACTGGCGGACCAAATTCAAACACTTGGTGGTCCAGATGTGGCCCCCGGGCTGTAGTTTGCCCACCCTTGCTGTATGATGAACAGAAAATGTATATTAAGCCAAAAGATGTAGTTTATTTAATAGAAGCAGATCATTTCAATCACACTTGTGGCTTTTTAATGAGCAATGAAGGGTTGCGTTCAAAGACACCACATAATTTGAGATGGATGTTTTGAGTGTACATGTGAAAAAAATAATGTCAAAGTATTGGATGAGTAAAAAAACATAAAACCAAATAAAATGACGCTATCTCTGTGTACAAAGTACACTAATACTTATGTATTAGGGCAGGGGTGTCGGCCCGCGGGCCGGAACCGGCCCCCAAGGAGGTTCGATCAGGCCCACAGGATAATTTGAAAGTGGAAAAAAATGCATAAAAGACATGGAATTAATATTTTTAATTCGCTGCAATTCATGGATTATCCGCTAAGGGGCGCACTCTTTCCATCAGAGTAGAAGACAAGCCGCATCACTGAGACAGACTGAAAACAGCAGACGGTATCAATGCGCCATCTGCTGCTTGTTACGACGTTGTTGATACCTTGGTCTCTACCTCTCCGCTACACCCTCATTAGCCAAAATGTCGTTATCCAAATGGAGAAAAGTAGATAAGGAGTGTAGAATTTTCAAAGAAAAATGGACCGCGTCCTATTTATTTACAGACATGCACGGAAAACCTTTGTGCTTGGTGTGTTTGCAACAAGTTTCGGTATTGAAGGAATATAATATTCGACGCCACTATGAGACTCATCACAGCCAAAAATATGACGGCTTACTGTTTGCATTGAAAGAATACAGCTCTGTGAAGATGAATCCTTAAAAAATGTGCACTTTAATGTTAGTCAGCAGCTTCAAAATAAAAGTTGTGTGATGGAATTCTACTGTTCATACAACTCCATACATTTTCAGTATATATTGTATGTGTATGTATGTTTCATGTATGAAGTTTACAGATTTACAGGACAGGCGAACACTTTCTTCATTACACATTTAAAATCACTCTCCTTAGTTTGTAAGGTGTACGCAGGGATTACATTTAGATTTTATATGCGTATGTGTAAGTGCTTTAAAAATCCCTTTCTTTAAAAGTCTCATTTAATCTTAAAGTGCATTACTATATTTTTCAGTACCAATTAAAGTTTTGTGCCTTTGTACAATCAGTGGGATCACTTGCAATGCATATTTGTGAATGATAAAAGTAAATTGCACATTTGTCTAAGGAAATATGAGGTGTTTCATGAAATGTTTTGTAAAAGGATAGTTCATTAAATTTCAATATTTTCCTAATGTTCTTGTGCTTCTTTACACCAAAACAAAAAGACATGATATTTTGGTTATTTATAGCAGAGTATGGTATCATTTTAATGGTCCGGCCCACTTCACATCTCCCTAGGCCGTATGTGGCCCACGATGCGAAATGAGTTTGACACCCCTGTATTAGGGTAATGTCTTCCATGAGATAGTTTTAATGGAGCCCAACTCCTTGGAACGAACTTCTCAGCTTTGAATAAAATACAGTTCTTGATAAGCAAAGCTAATACCTCTGGAATTGTTGGATTTGGCTTACCTTATATGGAGTTATCATATCAAAATGGTCCTACACGGGGGAAATCTTCCTCTTCCTCACTAGCTCCATCCTCTTACCTATCCTTGTCTCCTACTCTCCTTCATCTTCCAACTCTCTCGAAGAAGAATTCTCCAAACAATATAAAAGCCTTCCAAACTTTGTGACCACAACTCAAATCAAAAACCAAAATTTGGACTGGAGCCTCAGGGCCTTACAGTCCTGACAAACCTTGCGGCGAAATCTGACCCACTTCCCCGAGCGGTCACATGGTACTGCCGGGTAGCGAGACTCAGGATGCCACAGTTTTTTGACTCCACCCCTCGATGAAGTAAGCCAATTTGCGAAAACGCCTTGTTCGTTACCCGAACCACGCTTCAAAGCCTGGGTGCATCTTGTAACGCCGATGTCTCAGTCGCGGTTGGGGTGGACCCGAACGCAGGTTTAGTTCAAAAACCTGGGAAAACCCAGGATCCAAAAATACAGAATACACAATCAGAGATATGGTGTATTGCCAAAATGCGGAGTATAATGAAGAGGACTGCTAATAATCGGTAAACGTATTGGTCGACTGTTGGCCTCGAACATCAGATCAGATCCTTGTTAGACAACATTAACTGAACAGTACATAAATACATAAAAACCAAGTACTGCAGTAACAAGTATCATAGACATTGTATCATGAATTGCTGAATACAGAGCGTACTATATTCTACACAGAATGAGGACAAACATTGCACTTGAACACATCATTCATTCAACGACCATTGGTTGAACAGACCCATACGATAAATAGGGGATCCTCGAGTTGTCCTTGTTTGGAAATAAGATGTTTTCATGGGATTGGTGTGTATAATAATTCATAATCCCCGACCACAACCGGCACTCTGTCTTGTCTCAATATCGCTCTGTTGGTTTTGGATCCCTTACTTCCTGTTTTATTGGGTAGCGGTGCTCCCTGGAGTGTCTTTACATGTTGTCTGTTTCAGTTTAAGTCCTTGTTAGCATTGTGTTGCTGCCTGTTTTCCAAGTCGGTCAATTCCCTTCCCTTTCAGTTGTTTATATCTTTGGTCCGTGGAATCAAACAAGTCATTGTATTTAGTTCCTTCTTCTTTCGTTTTTTCTTTTTCCCATGTTGAATCCTTCAACCGCAGTTTTACTTTCTGCAGTCCAGTTCCTTTGTAGACTTGATGATCCTGCAGTAAAAACCATCAATGGGAATACAGGATTAGCGTACTATGCGAGTGAAAATGGACTACACGGATATAATATACAACCGAGTACAACGCTTCCATTAGTTTTGACCTTTCGGAAATGCAATTTGAACAGAAGCTATTTAGTACAAGATACAACGAATAAGGCAACTAAAGGTGAAATCATACAGAAGTACCTTTTTTAAATTCCAGCACAATTGATTTTTCCAAACCTTTGCTATAAAGCTGAGCTAACCAACAAACCGACTACGAATGTGCTTAGCACTGTTAGTACAGTTATAGATTGTATTATACTCCTGATACATTTTGTATATGTAACACTTGTAACGTTCCATACCTGCCATATTGTTCAGTAATTGTGTACTACTGTAAAGAGGAACATGAATTTCACGTGTAAGTGTCCAGATGTTCATGAATATGAGCATATGTTCATAAAATATGAGCAGGTTTTTTTGTGTCTCCGAGGGCGATGCCAGCCCATTATACATCAAATAGTTTATTCATATTAAACTGCTTAAGGGGGGGGGGGGGCGGCTATGGCCAAGTTGTTTACAATGCTGCCTGTAGCTGAAGGGCCCTGGGCCCAATTCCTTGTCTGTGCCGGGGATATGGACATGGTCTTAACGTAATTTCAACAAGACAAAATATATGCAATAAATATCAGGGTGTACCCCGCCTCTCGCCACAAGTCAGCTGGGATAGGCTCCAGCATACCCCCGCGGCACTAATGAGAATAAGCGGCATAGAAAACGGATGGATGGCTAACAAAGGCTAGGTAGCACAGCTCTTTGAAAAAGACAAAACTGTTGAAAACCGGACTAGTTTAATAGGACTAGTGGTTTCCTGTACTAGATAGGACAGCTGTCATCCAATCTCTAAGTCTCAGAAGTACAAATAAAGTAGGATTAAAGCCGCCCCATGAAGCCTGGGACAGATTGAACTTGAGCTCTTCTGTTTAGTCTTTGAAAAAGACAAAACTGGTCTTGGAGTATGAACTGTTGAAAACCGGACTAGTGGTTTCCTGTACTAGATAGGACAGCTCTCATCCAATCTCTAAGTCTCAGAAGGACAAATAGAGTAGGATTAAAGCTGCTCAATGAAGCCTAGGACAGATAGAACTTGAGCTCTTCTGTTCAGTCTTTGAAAAAGACAAAACTGGTCTTGGAGCATGAACTGTTGAAAACTGGACAAATAGGTCTAGTGGTTTCACGCACTAGATAGGACAGCTCTCATCCAATCGCTCCTATCTAATTTCAGAAGGACAAATAGTAGGATTAAAGCCGCCCAATGAAGCCTGGGACAGATAGAACTTGAGCTCATCTGTTTAGTCTTTGAAAAAGACAAAAGTCGTTTTGGAGCATGAACTGTTGAAAACCGGACTAGTGGTTTCCTGTACTAGATAGGACAGCTCTCATCCAATCTCTAAGTCTCAGAAGGACAAATAGAGTAGGATTAAAGCCGCTCAATGAAGCCTGGGACAGATAGAACTTGAGCTTGTCTGTCTAGTCTTTGAAAAAGACTAGATAGGACAGCCCTCGACTGATGGAAGGCCTTAAAATAAAATTAGAAATAGCTATTTGGAAGGTAAGAGGAAAATTACAAATGTATTTGTGGAATAAAGCAAACAATCAAAGACGATGAGAGACCATTTTTGGTTTTTAATCTCGCAAAAAAAAAAAAAAAAACGAATGAGGAAACGTACATAAATTATGTATTCATTTCATTTGAATCAACTGTTTGCGGTTACAGAAATTCCCATCAATGCATATTTCACGGTCATTAAATATGGATTTCTGTGTTTTGTTTTTTTTTTTTCTTATATTGCCAAATGTTACAGAAGGCATCCTTTTTTTAATGCTGCCTGTAGTTCATAGCTTGTAGAGACAACTTGCCCCCCCCCCCCCCCCCCCCCCCCCCAGGTAATAAAAAATATTGTGATGCATCTGGATGATGAAACGGTAGCAATTCGGTCATTTTTCTTCAGGAAAACAAGATGTCTGCTTCTCTTTCTTTCATTTCAAATGGAAAGTGACCCCCCCCCCCCCCCGAAAGGAACGCCAACCCTCCATGCTGTGAACCCGGGGGTGCCGCCCGTCTATTTTACGTCTTGCAGATCCAACGCACGAGTGTGAGAGAGCGCACTTTGTGGCTTGAATCAGATAAACGAAGCTAATTGGCTGGCTGTGTCCCCAGCGTGTTTGTGTTGTTGTTGTTGTTGTTGTTGTTGCGCTTGATTAGCTTGATTAGCTTAATGAATGTGAATAATTGCAAACATGTATACATGATTATATTGCGATACAGTTCAAGGTTTGAAGAGTGGAGGGAACATAAATTAGACAATACGGTGCTTATTGTATTCCGCACTGTATAATTGTATAATACACACATTACTGTAAATAATCAGTTGCTTATACCTTGGCTGGAAATGTTATACTCTTTTTTTTTTGGGTGTTTACTGACCTGAAGTGGGTAAAAAATGATTGGTCAAAGTACTGTATTATTATTATTATTATTATTATTGTACATGGTAAATTCACAAGCTGCAATCCAATCCACTTTATTTATATAGCACATTTTATAAACAGAGTTTCCAAGGTGCTGCACAGACGAGTAAAAATAAAAAGTAATAATCCAAAACTAAAAGAGCATTTAAGAAATAAAATAATAAAATAGATATTAAAATATTAAAAACAAGAAACAAAGCAATAAAAGTATAAAAAATAAAACCAATTACACCATCAGTAAAACGACACTAAAAGGTCTGACTACTTGATGCAGGTCATATTAGTTTGGAAACGTGTATATAAAGTTGTATTGCAGTTATGTTTATCCTCAATATCTTATTTGTGTACATGTGCATGTGTGTGTATGCATCTATGTGTAGATGTGTATATACATATGCATATGTATATGTGTTATATGTATATATGTATGTATGTGTATATATATATATATATATATATATATATATATATATATATATATATATATATATATATATATATATATATATATATATATATATATATATATATATATATGTGTGTGTATATATAAATTTATATATTTTTTTTCCCCCTTTCTCCTCTTTAAATGTTACTCATTATTATGTTTGCTTGGTTGTCGGTAGCCACAGGGGAAAAAAATATTGTTGATTTTGGGGAAAAAAAAAAACTGTCTACATTGGTGGCACTACAAAATTTAATTTAGTTGTAAATTCAATGAAATGTGACACAGTACAAGATAAGTGTCTTGTGATCATTCTACTGTCTTGTCATCTCTGCTGGAATCTCTGATTGACTGATATGAGAAATGTAAGAATATTACCTTAATACCTTTGTAACTATACTAAATTGTTAGAGGTACCCAGGCTAACATGCATAAATATAGAGGTAGGGATTATCATTATTATTATTATTAATTATTATTAATTATTACTTTACAAAAAATAGTAATAATGGACAGCAAGACATCATTGCTTCAAAAATTGGTTTGAGCACAGACCTAAAACCTTGCTTCCTAATGCACAAGACTAGACACACACAAACTAATAAACACGTCTAAAAAGCTCAGGTAGGGTTTAACAAGAAGAAACTGATGTTTGGGTTGGTCACCTGTCCCGACACAGTCTCAAGTTCTTGTTTTTTTAATGCATAAGATTAGACACATGCAATACAGAAAATAAGTAAATGTCACAAAAAAGTGGGCTAATAAATTGACACACAAAGACTGCGGATTTCAGAAAATAACAGAAGAAATCTCTACACTCTACAAGAAGCAATGAAGTCTGTAAAATTAAATAATTAAAAATAAAAAAAATCACAATTTTTAACTATAATGATGAAAATGGTAATATTAATGATGATTATAATGATGGTAATAATGATAAAGATTATAACAATAATGATAATAATAATAATAATAATATTACAATGAAAATAATAACAGGGGAAACAAGACAGTGGCATGAACATGATTATATCCTGCAAAAAGGGGTAGGCATTTATAAGCTTTTGCTTCAGCCTACTCCTTTTGGGCTTGGGATCAGATAGTTGAATACAAATGTAAATAATGGAAAGTCATATTTTGATTGATGTAAGAAATGCACTGTAATGTTTCACATATTTGCCCAAATAAAGGGAAAAAATAAAAATAAAAAAAATAAAATAAAATAAAAACTAAGGACTAAAAGACACAGGACCATACAACTCACTCTGAGTTAAAAGCCAAAGAATAAAAGTGGCTTTTAAGACGAGACTTAAAGCTTTCGATGTCGGGGGGCCTTTTTTACTTGGGGGGGGCAGAGAGTTCCATAGTTTGGGGCCGACCACAGAAAAGGCTCGGTCCCCCCTGGTCTTAAGTCTCGTCTTGGGCACCACAAGTTGGAGCTGGCGCTCGGACCTCGGTGACCGAGCTGGAGAGTAAACTTGGATGAGGTCCGAGATGTATTTGGGGGGCCAGCCCATTCAACGCCTTAAAAACAAACAATAAAATCTTAAAGTCAATCCTAAAACCAACAGGCAACCAATGAAGGGAGGCCAGAATTGGGGTGATGTGCTCCCCCTTTTTGGTTCCTGTTAAAAGCCGTGCCGCAGAGTTCTGGACTAACTGTAAGCGGAAGAGAGAAGTGCATTACAGTAGTCCAAAGTCTGCAAAGACTCATTTACAGCAAACGAAAAAATGACACACTTGCTTAGTGTAATATAATTACACATGCATGCATTAATTTCATTTTATTCACCACGGGGGGATAAAATGAAATTAATTACTCAGCCCAGTGGATAACATGAACAGAAAGCCTGTTTTACAAAATGTGTCAAAGGGTTTTGGAAAGTAGGAGCGCTGACAGGGAAAGTCTGTTTTAAAGAGATGATATTGTATTATTATTAAATAATAATCTCATATCGCATCTTTTATTTTGAGACTTGCACCCAATGGTATCACACTTTGATTAATAGTGACACAAACTACTGTAAATGTGCTTTCCTGCCAAAAGTTGGCAAAAATCACTTCATGGGTTCGTACATTTCCCCACTAAGGGACGAATAAACGCATATTTAATCTAATTTAATCTAATCTAAACCTCTGGTTCTTAAAGGATTCTGTTTTTTACGTAGTAAAAACAATAACATGTGATCAGTGCTGGGAGAAACGGTTGTTTTCCATTAACGATCAATCTATTTAATTGCTATTTTGACTTTACTGTTGTTGTTTCTTAATTAATTTTAAACATACGTACAATAGTACATTATTACATTGAGCCAAAATGGTTCTACCCACAAGAGTATGATGATGCCTACAGGATATCGTTCATCTGGACGTCACTTCAGTTGTTCACTACAACCACACAGGAAACTAAATAGCTAGTCAAGAAGCGTTAGCAGGAAAATACTGCCCCCTAGCATTTTAGTAGAGAGTTACAAGTCATTAACTCAGACAGAATATAATGTGATTATTATTTTATGATGATTTTCAAAATGTTATCTTTATTAAAATTACTTTCCCTGGTAAACTCCGAAAATCCGATTCATGAAGGAGCAGTTCTGCCAATTCTATTACCGTATTTTCCGGACTATAAGTCACTTTTTTTTCATAGGTTGGCTGTTCCTGCCACTTATACTCCAGAGCGACTTATAAATTTAAAAAATTGTTTATGTTCCATAAACACTGGACACCTTTTGTGTTATGTTTATTTTTTGTGTAGTTGAATAAGCATTGTGTTAGCATATCTTACACCGATTCAGCTTGTTCTTTATTCTTTTATTATTGTTAGAACTTGCCTTCCAAGATGACGTAATGTCTGTTTTGGTCAAGTAGTTTGGAAAATAAATTACCTGCAAAAAATGTGACTTATACTCCAGTGTGACTTATGTATGTTTTTTTGTTTTTTTACCTAATTATGCATTTTTGGACTTGTGCGACTTATACTCTTATAGTCCAAAAAATACGGTACTTTTGGGGTGGGGCATGTGCCATCGCTGCTTTCTCTATTCAGGCTTTCTCTACCAACCTTGAAGAAATGTTATGATTAGTCGCCCCCCCCCGACACCCCACTGCGCCGCCCCGGTGAGCCCGCCACAGTATTTGCTTAGCTCTGCGCTAGGCCAATTGTACCATGCATGGTCCCGCCTCAGTTGAGTTGGGCTAAGTCCTGACATCATTTCATGTACGTAAATGCACGAGCACAACGTATAGCTATGTCATAGAATGACAGGAATACGATCACTCCTCACGGGTTATTATTGATTATGAACATAATTCAGAATAGACTGAAAATGATCCATGAGTCAAACACTTGCTCAGTCGTCACGACGTTTGTGGAATAAAAAGGTGTTATTAATTAAAGCCATCCTTCCTCTCCTAAGTAATTCATGACAGCTAGCACCTGCAGTATAAATAAGTCAAAATAAAAATGTAAATAAGAACTCTATGCGGAGTTATTCTACTTACATGGCGTTCCGGAACGGATTGGTGATGCCAGACGAACTTGGCATCGACGAAGTGTGGATGGTGGTCACGTTTTTTTCAGCATTTCCTGCAAATAGGTTGATTTTTTTGAATTTGTTTCCTGTACGAATCCTTTGCACCGTTGCCTTCTACCATGTTTTTATGAGCGGTTATGTATTCCGTTTTCAGAATCATTTCAATTTGAAACAAAAATACCAAGTATCCAAGTTGAAATTTGTGCAAACTTGCCTGGTTAAACTTTCTATAGAAAAATTCCAGGAATGTTTGTCCTTAAATTGGGTTAATGAGGCTGTCACCCAAAGCAGGCCGGTAGCACCGCATCCGTAGCCATGATGGGACATCATGCTTTTCCTTTTAGACCAGGGGTGGGCAAACTTTTTGACTCGCGGGCCGCATTGATTTAACTAAATGGGGGGGGGGGGGCAGACTATATATTTTACACGTAACAGTCCACCTGGTATTATTGTATCTGTAAAATTGTCATGCAATCTGCTATTATTATTTATTATTTTATATTTATATTTAAATATTTTTATTTAAATATTTTATATTTAAATATTTTAAAATTTATTATTTATTTATCATCATCATCAATCATCGTGTCCCTTTTTTCAGGAGCACTTTGTAAACAACAGACCACATCAAATAACAAAATTGATAAAACCATCAAAAGGTTGGCTCAGGCCATGATGCCAGTTCGTATGTTGAGTTTAAATGAAATACTTTGGAAAGAACGGACGGGCCGTATTCAAACACTTGGTGGGCCGGATGTGGCCCCCGGGCCGTAGTTTGCCCACCCCTGTTTTAGACATTCGCCAAAACAATTTTGGGGCTAATTTGGTAATACCTGCCACTCTTCAACATTTTGTCATCTTAATTATTGCAATAATGTGAGTTCTTCATGGCTGACATCGCCTGTTTAACCCAAACCATCACTGGTTATATTTTCTAGAGGACAATTTATTTATTTTTGCTAAAAAAATACGACACAGAACTGGAGGGCCATTTGTGCTTTTGTGTTGTGCAGTCACTTGTTGAGATGTTGCTGCATGGAGCCATACACCAACCCCAGAGCCAGCTATTGGGGATGGTATAACCTTTTATATTACATTCAGGATGGATATAAACAAACATCTATCACTGAACGACACATTGAAATTATTCTATTTACGGAAAAGCAAAAGTCAGAGATAAACTTTGAAGGTTGATCACAGAGGTGTTTGGTTATCTGGTGTGCGGTCGGCGCCTCGTCCGTCTGTTTTTGTCTGGATGATCGGTCTCTGTGTTGGAGGTTAATGGTACTTTTGCATGAAGATGGAGCGTGCTCCCTGACAGCTCAGCCCCTGAAGAAAGACTTATGGTGGACTTTAACAGACATGCGACCTTTTGGGCCTGGAAGGAGTGGAGTTCACATGGAATGATGGTCTGTGTGGTGCGGAATGGCCCACGTCAAAACCTTTAAGATCACTCACAAATATTTATTTTACTGACTTTCCCTTGCCTTTGTATTCAAATGTCACTGTAGGGAAAAAAATATGCACATTGTGTGATTTTTGCTAATATTTAGGAGACCAAATATTCTCCTGCTTGGTCGCAGTAACGCTGAAAATCCAACACGCTGGATGTTGTGGGATTGATGGAGATGTGAGTGTACAATACGGCAGCATTGTTTGGTTATTCGGCCATCTTTGATCACACTCCCAGCGTCAAACTTTGGACTTTTTGGACTTTTTTTCTCATGAATTCATTACTTTTTAGCTCATAAATATACAACTTAATTTGTGTGAATTTATGGTGTTTTTTTTTCTCATGAATTTACAACTTTATTCTCGGAAATATTTGGACTTTTTCCTAATAAATTTACTACTTTTTTCTTGTAAATTTACAACTTTATTTGTGTAAATTTATGGCTTTTTTCCTCATAAATATACAAATGTATTCTCAGAAATATTAGGACTTTTTTCCTCATAAATTTACAACTTTATTCTCAAATATTTTGACTTTTTTCTCATGAATTCGTTACTTTTTAGGTCATAAATATACAACTTCATTTGTGTGAATTTATGGTGTTTTTTTTCTCATGAATTTACAACTTTATTCTCTGAAATATTTGGACTTTTTTCTCATAAATTCACTACTTTTTTCTTGTAAATTTACAACTTTATTTGTGTAAATTCATGGCTTTTTTTCCTTATAAATATACAAATTCTCAGAAATATTAGGACTTTTTTCTCATAAATTTACAACTTCTCAAATATTTGGACTTTTTTCTCATTAATTTATTACTTTTTAGATCATAAATATACAACTTAATTTGTGTGAATTTATGGTGTTTTTTATCATGAATTTACAACTTTATTCTTGGAAATATTTGGGCTTTTTTCTCATAAATTCACTACTTTTTTCTTGTAAATTTACAACTTTATTTGTGTAAATTCATGGCTTTTTTTCCTTATAAATATACAAATTTATTCTCAGAAATATTAGGACTTTTTTCTCATAAATTTACAACTTTATTCTCAAATATTTGGACTTTTTTCTCATGAATTCATTACTTTTTAGGTCATAAATATACAACTTCATTTGTGTGAATTTATGGTGTTTTTTTCTCATGAATTTACAACTTTATTCTCGGAAATATTTTGATTTTTTTTCTCATAAATTCACTACTTTTTTTCTTGTAAATTTACAACTTTATTTGTGTAAATTTATGGCTTTTTTCCTTACAAATATACAAATTTATTCTCAGAAATATTAGGACTTTTTTCTCATAAATTTACAACTTTATTCTCAAATATTTGGACTTTTTTCTCATGAATTCATTACTTTTTAGGTCATAAATATACAACTTCATTTGTGTGAATTTATGGTGTTTTTTTCTCATGAATTTACAACTTTATTCTCGGAAATATTTGGACTTTTTTCTCATAAATTCACTACTTTTTTTCCTCGTAAATTTACAACTTAATTTGTGTAAATTTATGGCTTTTTTCCTCATAAATATACAACTTTATTCTCAAATATTTGGACTTTTTTCTCATTAATTCATTACTTTTTAGGTCATAAATATACAACTTCATTTGTGTGAATTTATGGTGTTTTTTTCTCATAAATTTACAACTTTTATTCTCGGAAATATTTGGACTTTTTTTCTCATAATTTCACTATTTTTTCTTGTAAATTTACAACTTTATTTGTGTAAATTCATGGCTTTTTTTCCTCCTAAATATACAAATTTATTCTCAGAAATATTAGGACTTTTTTCTCATAAATTTACAACTTTATTCTCAAATATTTGGACTTTTTCTCATGAATTCATTACTTTTTTAGGTCATAAATATACAACTTCATTTGTGTGAATTTATGGTGTTTTTTTCCTCATAAATTTACAACTTTATTCTCAGAAATATTTGGACTTTTTTCTCATAAATTCACTACTTTTTTCCTCGTATATTTACAACTTTATTTGTGTAAATTTATGGCTTTTTCCCCTCATAAATTTACAAAAGTATTCCCAGAAATATTAGGACTTTTTTTTCTCATAAATTCGCTACTTTTTACCTCATAAATTTACAACTTTATTCTCAGAAATATTAGGACTTTTTTGTCATAAATGCAGTCCTTTTTATATATTGTAAATTTACAACTTTATTTGTGTAAATTTATGGCTTTTTTCCCCTCATAAATTTACAAAAGTATTCTCAGAAATATTAGGACTTTTTTTTCTCATAAATTCGCTACATTTTACCTCATAAATTTACAACTTTATTCTCAGAAATATTAGGACTTTTTTGTCATAAATTCACTCCTTTTTATATATTATAAATTTACAACTTTATTTGTGTAAATTGATAGCTTTTTTCCCCTCATAAATTTACAACTGTATTCTCAGAAATATTTGGACTTTTTCTAAAAAAAAGATCACTACTTTTTGTATTTTGTAAATGTACAACTTTATTTGTGTAAATTTATGGATTTTTGGACGGATGTTTGTCCATGTGTCCAATGACGTAAACTAGTATGGAAAATGTATGGATGGGACTACTTTACTTGTACATAGTCTTATTACTGATTACTGCCGAGGTGCCCTTGAGCATGCCTCCAAACGGTTCACGTCTTCCTCCACATTCTGACATCGGTGGCTTGCTGTGTGGATTCATTCTTGGTGACTAAAAATATCCACCCGAGAGAAAACTGATTTTTTTACCCATTTGGTTCATTTAGAACCCGCATCTTCCAGTAAAAGTATTATTCTTAGGGGGGGTGCCCTTAAGGCGCCCCTCACTCAAAGCTGTGATGACCGCCCCTGTCTAGCCGTCTCTCCTGCATGGAAAATAAGAAGGCTATTTAAAATGTTTATTTTTAAGAGTGAAGGAAAACATTCTTTGAATAAATAAATGTCACGTTGCCACATTAGCTGTGGAGAGGAGTCCGCGTTCGACACCCCCCCCCCCCCACCTCCTCCATCTCTCCGCCTCCTTCTCTCCTCCTCCCCCCCCTTCATAAATCCGTTGGTGGTGGTCTGCCTCAACTCCATCCAGCCGGTCTCAGTGCGGCGGCATCGGGTACAGGTTGGCAGCTGGCGGCGCGCACTGCGATCCGATCCGATCCGAGTCTCGTCGCTCTTCACCCCGGCGCTCGAACCGTGGAATTATGAGCAGAGCACAGGCTGCCTCCGTCGCCCTGTCCTGAGCCCGTTTCCGTTCCACGCGTGACACATCCACACCGAACACGATGGAGACCGGAGTCCGCATTTTTTTGCTGTTCCTCCTCCAGCAGGTAAGAGCGTCGTTTGTGTCACTCTTGTCGTCAGTCGCGGCTTTGCAAGTTTTTGAGTGGAATATGGCCATGCACGAAACCCGATGTCTGTCTTTTTGAGTGCTTTTGAGCCATGCAAGTTCCCACGGTCACAGCAGGTTCATGCAGATGATGTCACCTTTGCTGGTCTGCATGACTTCCTTCCATTTGTCCTCCTCCTCCTCCTCCTTCTATAAACAGCAGATACATGAGCATAGAGTCCAAGTCTGTTCCTCAGCCGCATCTATATTCCACTCAGACACCGACTTGAACGTTTCTTTGCTGTGTGTGTGTGTGTGTGTGTGTGTGTGTGTGTGTGTGTGTGTGTGTGTGTCATGGAGGAACAAGAAAGCCCAAGTGAGTGAGGCGGTGGTGCTGTCAAAAGAAGCAGAAAGTAAGGAAGTAAGGAAGTAAGGGGGCATTTATAGCTTTGCTGCCTTCCCTCGGGTATTTGATTCACTCCTTGCAGAAACCGTCTCAGGGGACGCCGAATAAAGACTTAATTTCCCGCTGTGATGGCGCCGCTCGCCTGTTTGATCTGATCTTATTATGGAAGCTGTAGAGAATAACCCCCACCACCCCTAAATTGTTGGACTGGAGCACTGTTAATGTGAGGCGGGGGTGGAAAAGAACTTTTTAGTCAAAGTATCGGGTTGTCCTGTTTGCACCTTGCTAATGATACTATGGAGATATCAGTGAAACATGTTTACATGCTAATGTCATAGTACCCAACTGGGGCGCCGTGGAGCAGCGGGAAAGTCAGGAATTCCCAAAAATTAATAAAATTTTTTTTTTTCCATCAGACCCCAGGGACCCAATTTCAAAATTTTTCCTTCATTTTCTACCGCTTATCCTCACGAGATTCGCAGGGGTGCTGGAGCCTATCCCAGCTGTCTTCAGGCAAAAGGTGGCGTCCACCCTGGACTGGTGGCCAGCCAATCACAGGGCACATATAGACAAACAACCATTCACACTCACATTCATACCTATGGACAATTTGGAGTGGCTAATTAACCTAGTGAGAACATTACCATGGACAGTTACTATGGTACACATAACGTCATTTTATGGTCATATCACCTCGTACTTCGGTACAGGACAAAAATTACAAAATAAAAAAAATGTATTATGGAAAGCAGGAAGTGAACAAATGTAACAGTTAGTGATTGTAAAAGTACCAAATGGAGGGGTAGGATTTAATAAGCTTAAAATAAGCTTAAAATAAAATCAAATAAAAAATAAAAATTAAAACAAAATAAACTAAAACTATATTAGGAAAGCAGGAAGTGAACAAATGTAACAGTTAGTGATTGTAAAAGTACCAAATGGAGGGGTAGGATTTAATAAGCTTAAAATAAGCTTAAAATAAAATTAAATAAAAAATAAAAATTAAAACAAAAAAAACCTAAAACTATATTAGGAAAGCAGGAAGTGAACAAATGTAACAGTTAGTGATTGTAAAAGTACCAAATGGAGGGGTAGGATTTAATAAGCTTAAAATAACCTTAAAATAAAATCAAATAAAAAATAAAAATTAAAACAAAAAAACTAAAACTATATTAGGAAAGCAGGAAGTGAACAAATGTAACAGTTAGTGATTGTAAAAGTACCAAATGGAGGGGTAGGATTTAATAAGCTTAAAATAAGCTTAAAATAAGCTTAAAATAAAATTAAATAAAAACTAAAAATTAAAACAAAAAAAACTAAAACTATATTAGGAAAGCAGGAAGTGAACAAATGTAACAGTGATTGTAAAAGTACCAAATGGAGGGGTAGGATTTAATAAGCTTAAAATAAGCTTAAAATAAAATAAAATAAAAAATAAAAATTAAAAAAAAAAAAACTATATTAGGAAAGCAGGAAGTGAACAAATGTAACAGTCAGTGATTGTAAAAGTACCAAATGGAGGGGTAGGATTTAATAAGCTTAAAATAAGCTTAAAATAAGCTTAAAATAAAATCAAATAAAAAATAAAAATTAAAACAAAAAAAACTAAAACTATATTAGGAAAGCAGGAAGTGAACAAATGTAACAGTTAGTGATTGTAAAAGTACCAAATGGAGGGGTAGGATTTAATAAGCTTAAAATAAGCTTAAAATAAGCTTAAAATAAGCTTAAAATAAGCTTAAAATAAAATTAAAAAACAAAACAAAACTAAAACTATATTAGGAAAGCAGGAAGTGAACAAATGTAACAGTTAGTGATTGTAAAAGTACCAGATGGAGGGGTAGGATTAAATAAGCTTAAAATAAGCTTAAAATAAAATCAAATAAAAAATAAAAATTAAACCAAAAAAAACAAACTATATTAGGAAAGCAGGAAGTGAACAAATGTAACAGTTAGTGATAGTAAAAGTACCAAATGGAGGGGTAGGATTTAATAAGCTTTGCTTCTTCCTACTCCTTTTGGACATGTGGAACTGGGAACTGATTATGTGATGCATTCAATTGTAATCTGATGCATGTTCAAATGAAATTTTACCATTACCAACATGCAAACTCAACACAGAATTGAACTCGGGTCTCCCAGCTGTGATCCGTGCGCACTAACCACTGCTTACTTTAGTTACAATTTATTATTGCAGTTATATTTTGCACCACTGAGCCGTTTTTGGTTCTAAAGGCTTCCGAGCAAGACTTTTTTTCCGCTCATCCAACATGCAGTGAAATGTACCTCGGGATCCCTCGCTTGCAGCGCGTTGCACCAGCGGCATCATTTTTAGGCCGACTATTGTGTCTCGCTAGACTGTAAATAGAAACGGCTTGATTAAGTGGCGTAATTCACGAGTCAATATAAGTTGGTTACACGGACGCAATCATTCAAACGGACTCCATTGTCATATTTTTGCATGTATGTTATCAAAACACATGCAAATACTCGCAGCAGGATTGCAAACCTGTTGTCTTCTCCTCTCCGAATCCCATATCAATACCGGGTAGTCAAAAGTGGATCAAAGGCATCTTATTTATAGAATCTGAGGGAGCCAGAAGTCCCAATAAGCCCGACACAGCATCATCAGCATCATCAGCATCACCCCCCCCCCCCATCCCTAGCTATAAATCTGTGATTTTTCCAAATTAATTCCTGCGTATTCTCACCATGTGCAGTACTTTCAGTAAACGATCCGCGCAGATGGGAGCTGCAGGTGTAAGAATCTTCCCCCCCCCCCCCCCCCACCTCGCCACTTTCATTTCTTCTCTTTGTCCACCTTGTCTACTCCATTAATGTTTCATATTTTGTCGAGTTCATGATTTTAATCACAGTTTAAATCTTGGACTTGCACCCGGGGAATATATATATATGTGTGAAGATTTGGATTTTATTGGCACGATGCTCAATGACCTGCTAGAGGTCCCGTTTAAGGAGCTGCAGGCGGAGTGAGAGAGGGAAATGAGCGATGTCACGAGGGAAGTGAGGTTCAAACGCTTTTACTTCAGATGAAGCCGACATGGTCGGGGACATAAACAAAGTACCGCGTATACTGAAAATATTTCCCTCACACAGGTAGACCATTAAAAAGAAAACATCATGGGTGAGACCGTGGGAGGAAACTCGGAAAAAATCCATGGGAGAACATGCCAATTCCCCACAAATCATATTGGAATCATGCATCTTTTAAAGTTTAACAATCGGATTTATAGATTTGATATCAAAGCGATCAATAAAAGCCTGACCTCTTAACAAAACACTGATTAATGACGATTACGCAAGCGTCGACAAATCAATCCACCCACGCTGAATAGAAAACACCCGCAGTAAATCAAAACTACATCACAAGCAATATAGTACATTAGAAGTACACGGACCATTAAATAAGGAAAACGATTACCAATGGAGGCCGACAAAGTCACGCCAAGTTTACTTTAATGGATCCACGCCAACTAAATTGTTAAAATTGAACATTTTTATTATTGATTTGCTGCTGGGAACTTCCAGTATGTAGCACATATATGTAGAATTAGCACATATATGTAGCATATACGTTTCTTTGCTACCGTGAGCCAATATCAGTCCATACGCTACTATCTACACCCCCCCCGCTTTCCCGCAGTCTCCCCTCTTCGCACTTCATCCATGTGTGCATGCCATGTCCGTGACAGGTCACAATGAATCCATTTTCCCAAGCGGGTCCTCCTCTGGCCTTTTATCCCTCCCCGAGACCGCCGGTATGTGGGAAGTGTCCATTCAGACCTGCCATCCGTCTGTTACTGAGTGCTTTTTTTTTTATATAATGCCAACTGGTTGCACAGGAACTGTATGATGAGCTGCAAAGGCTAATGATGACACTAATGGGACGCGCCATTCATTATGCTGGAATGATTTCTTTCACTCTTTCAGCTCCCTCGTTCACATACTATATATACACGGAAACAAGAAAATCAGTTAAGACGCCATTCCTAGCAGTGCTAAGGGGAATTAGTTGAATTCATTTTCACCATGCATACTAGTTACATTGGAATACACCAATAAGTACAATGGACAGTTCCATGTCTAGTAGGAACCAGGAAACAGTCCGGATGTTCATTCATTCATTCTTTTTCTACCGCTTATCCTCACAGGGGGTGATGGAGCCTATCCCAGCTGTCTTCGGGCGAGAGACGGGGTCCAGCCAATCACAGGGCACATGTAGACAAACAACCATTCACACTCACATTCATACCTATGGACAATTTGGAGTGGCTAATTAATCTAGCGGCTGTCTAGTGGTTAGCGTGCAGACCTCACAGCTAGGAGACCCGGGTTCAATTCCCCCCTCGGTTTCCTCCCACATTCCAAAAACATGCTAGGTTAATTAGCCACTCCAAATTGTCCATAGGAATGAATATGAGTGTGAATGGTTGTTTGTCTATATGTGCCCTGTATGGTCTATATGTGACCAGTCCAGGGTGTACCCCGCCTCTCACCCGAAGACAGCTGGGATAGGCTCCAGCACCCTCCGCGACCCTCGTGAGGAAAAAGCGGTAGAAAATGAATGAATGAATGAATGAATAATTAACCTAGCGGCTGCTAGTGGTTAGCGTGCAGACCTCACAGCTAGGAGACCCGAGTTCAATTCCCCCCTCGGCCATCTCCGGTTTCCTCCCACATTCCAAAAACATGCTAGGTTAATTAGCCACTCCAAATTGTCCATAGGTATGAATGTGAGTGTGAATGGTTGTTTGTCTATATGTGCCCTGTATGGTCTATATGTGACCAGTCCAGGGTGTACCCCGCCTCTCGCCCGAAGACAGCTGGGATAGGCTCCAGCACCCCCGCGACCCTCGTGAGGAAAAAGCGGTAGAAAATGAATGAATGAATGAATGAATAATTAACCTAGCGGCTGCTAGTGGTTAGCGTGCAGACCTCACAGCTAGGAGACCCGAGTTCAATTCCCCCCTCGGCCATCTCCGGTTTCCTCCCACATTCCAAAAACATGCTAGGTTAATTAGCCACTCCAAATTGTCCATAGGAATGAATGTGAGTGTGAATGGTTGTTTGTCTATATGTGCCCTGTTTGGTCTATATGTGACCGGTAGGCAGGTGGGATAGGCTCCAGCACCCTCCGCGACCCTTGTGAGGATAAGTGGTAGAAAGTGAGAATTAACTTAGCATGTTAGCATGTACCCGATGGCCGAGGGTGGGATTGAACTCGGGTCTCCTAGCTCACCACTCGACCGCCGTGCAGCCCCAGTCCGGATATGTTCTTAACATTTTTTTAAAAATGACAAAACATCCTTGTTAGTGTCCTTTTAGCGTGCTAATACATCAATACATGGAAACAGCTTCATTGCCCCATCTATGATGTCATCAGCAGGCGACTGTATTTCTTAATTAATTAACACAGTTTGGCCACACACAAAACAAAGCTAATTACTCCGCTTTTAATGGATGATTAAGTAAATTTAAAGAATAGAATGAGAGGATATTTACAATATTAAAAGGTTTGGATTGTTGTCGATGAATTGGATGACTGATTAATCATTGATTAATTGTTGCACATCTATTAGCAGCTCCTCTCCTGGTTGCAGCCAACACTTATTTTCGGTTACTTCAAGACATTAGTTGACCAGCAGATCAATTGATTGATTAATCGCATCCATTTTTGCACATCCAAGTTGGCTTTTAGCATTTACAGTTTTCCAAGTTTTTTCCTTTAAAGCCAGAGTCTTCACTAGTCGGCCATTGTTTATCAGCAGGTTCCCTTGGGAATGTGCTTGAGCTTCAGTGAGCTGTGATAGGCTATAAGGTCAAACACTTTCTTAAACTCAACAGTGGCAGGGTGTGACCTTTTGAAGGGGAAAAAAAAAAAAAAAAAACGACTTCTCAGTCTTGTACCCTTTGACAAAGCCACCACGCTCCTCTCCTGGGGGGCGGGGGGATGCGGATGAGCGGAGGATGAGGGATGAAGATAGTGAGAGTAGTAATTAAAGTAAATATGTCCCCTTAGCATTCCATTAGAATCTGCCTGCATTCGTTATAAGCGGCCTAATTATGCAAAACGCCAATGGACATCGTAAAACATGCCAAGTGAGAGAAAAAAAAAAAAAACAAAGAAAACCCCCGAGTGGATTAATGGCTTATTTGTGAGTGGCTAGGATAGGACGTGGAGGATTGGACTACATTGGAGTGTGAAGGACGCAGCAGAGAAACGCCGGTTGATCATGCTTTCATCTGGGGTCATTGTCCTCCTGTCGGTTGTGTTGTCAGACAAGCGTTCCGATAAAGGTGACACAGGTGTAAAAAAAAAAAAAAAAAAAAAAAAAAAAAAAGTAATCCTCTGAAAATCTCTCCAGCGTACGAGCCAGCGACGCTTGCTTGCTTCACACTCCTTTCCGCTGTCTGGCAGTTTGTCTGCTGCAGCCTCCTCTGTGACAAACACTCGCTGTAATGTAATCCACGGCACATATTCATGAGGCGTTCACCCACTCTGTTAGCCTGTCTCCTTTCCACATCCCGATATGTACTCTCAACTTTTCATTTGGCAGGTGCTGTGCTTATTTTGCAGCGTGATTGTGATGACTCTCTATGCTGTGTTGTGTGTGTTTGTGTGTGTGTGTGTGTGTGTGTGTGTGTAAAGCTGCCAGCAACACAGTGGGTCTATTCATGTAGAAGAGCTCGTACCGCAGGGTTCCTTTTCCAGCACAAGAGTAGTTTTGCAGATAATGGAGAAATACCAGATGAATTAAACCCTGACCATGTAGTGTCCCGTTCCTGGTGTGGCGTACCTTTTTGTGAAAATGTCTTTCATCGTGAGACACTTGGTAGAAATCACACAATGGTGTTTTTTTTTTTTTTACGGAAAAGGTACAAAATATGGACTGGACTACCTTTTGAGGTTGCTTATTTGAGGTTTCGGGTCACCCTCAACTGAGTGACCCAACCAGGGGTGGTCAGGCCCCGACTTGGGTCCAGGTAGCACGCTACGCCATGCAGTCCCCCTCAACCAAAGCCACAATGAAGCCTTTCCAGCAGCTTCCATGATGTTCTTCATGGACCTTTGCCTGTGTAGCTGACAGATTCCCAGGAGTCCCAAATGCAAAACCCCCTGCAACCCACATCAGGTTTGCGTCAGTTTGGAAAAGTCGTCTTGATACCGGTCTGAGATGTTGCTTCTGGTCTACATTTCATTTGGTTCCTCCAACATCAACTATTAGCACTTGTTTTCGTAGTAGGACACAAAATCAGACGATATTTTGATGGTTTGCTTTGAAGTGTAGCTCTGGTGTTTAGAGGTTCTGGGCACTGCGGGGTGTCCCCCCCGCCTTGCCTCATCAGGTGCCGCACAGGCACACCGTGCCTTGCATACATAACCTCCTCAAGGAGCCCATCTTGGTCTGGTGTTGCCTTCAGACCTGTCAGGTTTTTGATTGTTGATTGAACATTCTCGTCGGTTCATACCAGAATATCTGTCATTTTTGGGGTGCTCATCCTTCCCACCTCTGGGGCACCCCCGGGGGGGTATTTCTTCTAAGGGTTCTTTGTAGTGTGTCTTGGGTGCTCCCTAGCTCGACTTGCTAACGCTGCCTGCTGGAATAATTGATAGAATCTCTTATGAACGAGACTACGAGGTGGAAGACCTGGAGTGGTGGAGCAGGGTGGGGTGCTGGAGCCTATCCCAGCTGACTTCGGGCGAGAGGCGTTGTACACCCTGGACTGGTCGCCAGCCAATCACAGATGATGATAGGAATTGACCAAAAAATAAGTCAAAGTCACAAATATTAGGATGGGATTCTCCTCCAAAGTTTTGGACTTCCTGGTCCTGCTGGTCCCGTTGGTGCACTTGCATTGTATGCCACTCATCTTGATCTAATCTACTTTGATTGTTCAATTTTCCTCCCATTAATCCTCTATTCCGTATCAAATGCTGTGGAGTGTGTCACTTAGCAGATGATTCACGGTTCATCTCAAGTGCAAATGCTGAAAAAAAGTCTTTATTTTTTTTTTCTTTATTATACTTTATTATTATTGTTTCTTCGGTATCAATAATGTTACTTTGTCTTTAAAGCCAACGATAATCATGAGAATTATTATTATCATTTTGACTTTAAAGCTGCAGTTTGCCGCTTTAGTTCTAATGCAAATGTGACCGTGATGCGTTTGAAGACATCAGACCCACTTTTGCATTTTTCGCAACGTCACTGCTTCAGAAGGTGTGACTGTGAAGCAATCCCATCCTCTTGTCGTTAGAGCTGATACTTTACTCTCTCTAGTGTTACTTTGGCTCAAAGTTTTGGAATCTAATAGTTATTTATGTACTTTTCATGATATCATAACATTGCTCCTATTCACGCGGAGGCGTCTTCTTTGCCTTGCATGCAATACCGCTGCTGCTGCCTAGATGGCGACAAAGTGCCAGTTATTATTCCAAGACATTCCCACGCTGAAATGCACTTTTGAGGGTGCAAATGTTGTGTTTACTTGCATGTCCATGTATGTGTATTGCAGTAATTTAAAGCCCTAAATGTGCCCGTCAGGGAAAAAGAGCCGCAAGATGAGCATACACAGCAGTATATCAGTACATATGCATGCGGCTCTCAATTAGCTGTGCGTTTTCCAACTTGGTGTCAGCATGTGAGAAATGAAAGCAAACATTAGCCTGCAACTGATGATGGGCATTATGGTGCTTTGTCTGATGCCGTAGGACTCTTTTAAAGATATAGCGTTAAAATCCGTACATTCCACTCGTTCACAGGTGAGCTGGAGTCTACCCCAACACGCTAACACTGTACTTTATCCTGAAGTTGTTTACTGCTGATTAAAGCAGCGCTAATTAATCAACTATAATGTGCTTCTCTCCTGTTTGTCTTTTGTTTACTTTGCAGGGAACATGATGTTGCATCACTGAGAGCGTTTTTTTTTCTCAGTCTTGTTGCCTTTTTGTCCTCCCGCTCACTCATACATGTTAATAATCCTCCAAAAATACAGTGAAATGTTGGTGCAGGTCCTATTTTAGAATTTTTCAAAATGTTCTTAAGGGACCCTAAATAATTGTATATTTTCTATTTATTTTTTTTTAATTTTTTATAGATTTTTTTTTTTACAATTTTTTTTTTTTTTTTTACAAATTTTATATGATAGGGCAAAAGCAGGCTAATAAGCAAGCCAATAAGCAGGCTAATACTAGCCTACTACTACTACTAGTAATAATCAGAAGAATAATAATAGTAATAATAATAGGCTAATGAATAATATAATAATAATTATATGATTGACAACAAATAGTTGCAGAGTTTGAGCAGCAGTTTTGCAGTATAAATTGTGTGTACTTGTGTATATTTAATGGTGGCCTAAAACTATTGAGTATCTCTACTAAATCTGTCCAAAAGTGTCAAAGTTCAATCCCAATTCTTGTTCCTTATTTGGATATTTTGATTTTTTTTATTGTCTACTACATTCATTCATATCCTGTGCATCTTCAGGGGGGCTAAGACCCCCCTGTACTCAGAATTTAGTGACGCCCCTGGCTGTGGGAAGGTAGTTGAAGTACACACATTCCATGTTATTGTGGGACTTCATATGAAATGACTGAGAATGTGTAGTATGTTAAACACGGGGGTCAACATGCTAACCGTGTACAGGACAGGGTACCTAAAGGGATCTCGGTAAACAGGTTGTACACCTCTAGTATTTTGTCTGAGCGCACTGATCTCCAACAATAAGGATTACATTGAAATTTAGAAGAAATGAAATATTGTAATAGACATAGTACCACAACCTCTCAGCGTAGTACAGTCCCGTAATAATGATCTCAGCACTGCACTGAATAGATTTGATTTTCATTAGATTACATTTCTTGTCCTCTATCCTCCGTGAACGCTTTACTGGACGCAATTTTCCGCTGAGGTGGTCCTCGTACGCGTGCCTTGGTTTTTCCATAGTCGCACTCGGTGGCCGTTATCAGAGCATTTAGCGTTCCAGCCGGTCCAACTTTAAAGAAGACTTTACGCTTTGCATAAAAGTCCCGCCAGGAGAAACGCACCAATGCCATGTGCCGCCTGAATTACCGAAACGGGCTGGTATAATTAAAAAAAAATGTACTGCACGGATCCGGAATTGGAATTTAGGTCACAAAAACTTCATCTGGAGTCGTCAGCAATAACTGAATGACCCTCGAATAAAGTTATATCCTGATTTATTTGTGTTGCACAGAAACCGTTATATTTATTATAGCATTGATCGATGGCCGTGACTCTTGAACTGACTCTGGCTCACAAACGAAACCATGATTGTTCATGGTTTCTTCGACTCTAAATGCAGTCGCCCTACCGTGATTATATACTCCGACAAAATACCGGATGTTAAATCTGAATAAAAAAATAACCGGGCATTAAAGATAGATGAGCTCATTGACCCGGTGTTACCTCCCTAGTCTTTCTAATCGTGTGCCGTCACGGGGATGATGGATCTACGTATACGCTTGGGTCAGACTTCATTCACCAAATTCATTATTCACTCAGATGACGCAGATAAGAACAATTTATGAAAGACCGAAGTTCATTTCTGAACAGGAAATTACAGTAGCCGACGGGGCAAAAACATGTTGGAAAACGCATGCATGGAAAGAAACGCTGCAACGGAACACGGAACAAAGCCGATTTTACCCGGTACCTGACATGAAGAAATACCGAAGCACAGTGGGGGTGCATGCTTCCACTGCCAACCTCGTCAAACATCTGTAAAAGATAAACACTAACACTATCCACGTATACATGGACCCAAATATTCCAATTTTATTGGCTTTATTTGCTCAAAGGGAAAGAATGTAACCTTTGTATACGCCTCATTCCCAAAGAAAAGTGCCAATCCCAATGAATATATAACGGGATTCCTGGGGGTGGAATATTCCTTTCCCCAATCCGATTGAGGTATCTTGTACCCGCGTTCTTCTTCCTGGTGTTTTTCTTCTTCTGTTATTTATTGCCGGTTGGCAAGCAGCTTTGGTGTGCATTAGCGCCACCTGTGGAACAGAATCAACAAAAGCGCTTGTCTGTGTAGCATTATAGAGTGTGCATAAAGGGAGCGGAATTTTCCACCACTATCAGCGAGTTTATCAGAGTTTTAGTAGTCTTCTGAAGCACTTGGGAATGTGACGAACCACAGCGGAGTGGGCAGAATCTGAGGCGGGTCGTGGGTGGAATAAATTCGCGGAAAGCACGAAAGCTAAAGAAATACAACTGGAATAGGTGCAGATTCCGGAAGCTGTAGAAAGATCTGGGCTGGTTGTCGTGTGAAACTGCTCAATAGGAGTCCACAACTCAGTTTTTAAAAAGAAATTATATATCTATATAAAACATGTCCCGAGTTTAATTATAAAATATTAGCAAGATTGAATTTGATCTTTTCCCGTTTCAATTTATCCCGGGTGCGTTCTTTCAGCGCATGCTCAGATATGACGTAACACGCAACTCCGGATGTTCGTCACTTTTAAAAATGGAGGCCGGCAATCGGCACTGGACTGCTAAGCAAACTTTGGTTTGGATCCAAATTAAATTTCAAGACTGGATGAAGGAAAAACTGGTAATACGGAGTTATTCCGACAAGGGGAAGTCGGTATCACGGGATGTTGATGTTTACGTTTTACTGGGCATGCCCCGTTGACTATTCTGTTGGATTACAGCAGGAGATTGGAATATTCCTTTCCATGTATACCATTGTTTTCGGAAAGGTCATTCGGAACGAGAAAAACTCATGTAAACGTGTCCAAATTCAATGAAGTACATCTGAAACACATTTCCAAAATAACTTTTCATAGACTTTGATCCAAAAGAGTGACGCTTCATTACAATGTTAAGAGGCTTAGGTACTTTTTCAGCATGTAGGTGGAAGCTGCCTCAGCTGTTCCACGCTTGTTGAAACAAGTTCAGTCAAGAGGCTATGACGCTGGAGTGGGAACAGACATTAAAACGTTTGCCTAGATGAGACGGCGTACGATTGACATCTTCATAAACGATAAACGCATCCGAACGTCAAGTGATGTACTCAAACGGATTGCATTTCTTGTCGTTTTGTTTGAAGTTCCTGACAGGTCATATCGGAGGTGACTTGGGAAGTCGAGACATTCCGGTGTACTACGTATAAGTTCTGTTTCCTGCACTTTAATTGCCTCCGGAGAGTTGTAGGAATTCTGTGACACACATTTTGGAGTATGAGAGACGTTGGTGATCTGTTGTCCATCACTCAGCTCATTTGTTGCCATCCCGCGGTTATTCGCCGCTGTACAGAGTTCACGCATGACGGGGCTCGTCCACGCCGTCTGTTGAAGGGAGGAAATGGTAAAGGTGTTCAAGATGAGTGCTGTCGGGAAGACGCAGACTCCATTTTTATCCTGCTTCTTTTTCCCATGGTACCTACTTCACTCTACTTGCTTCTACTCACGACTGACATCTTCAATGGACTTTTTCAAGCTCCTTAGGTTGAGATGATACCATATGGGATACCATATAATGTAATATTTCTTAATTTGTACAAACCAATGTATGGGTTGCTGGCACCAGCGTTCTGCATACAATCACCTGATCGTCGGGGTTAGCACTGTTGCTGTGATTGATCGCACACACCAAAGAAGGCAATTCTCCAACTCCCCTGTCATTACATTACGGTGGTGTAATGGTACAGCTGCTCCCTTTGCTGTTTTGATCCCAGACCTGGACAGTTTTTTTTTTTTAAATCTGTTAATTCATTATTTTATACAAAAAATATGCATTGAACAATTAATTCAGGTCAAAGTTGAATGTGTCAGTAAGATCCTAAAACAGGGCCCCAGTTTGGCTAGTAGCAACCGTGAAATTAGAGGAATAACTTGCTGCGTCTGTGTGAGTCTCAAAAATAGTGTTAATGATTGACATGATTGACATATTCTCATTTCCGACCACATTCACAGTAGAACTTTGTCGTATTTCACAGTTTTTTTCATCACTCGTTTTGCTTGTTTTTGACGGTTTCCTTTGTTTTTCGTGTCATTTGTGTCAGCAACTATCCCATCGCTCATCCTTCGTCAACTCTATACTATACTATACTGTATATAGTATACTATATATACTGTATATATAGTACTCAGTACTATACTGTACTGAGTCTGAGTACTTGAGTACATGACCCTTATAAGCAAAAAGAGTACAGAACACAAACAAAGGAGTGGAGACTACTGATATTGATGACCGAATAACTGACTAATCCAGGGGTGGGCAAACTTTTGGACTCGTGGGCCGCATTGAGTTAACAAAACTGTGCGGGGGGGGGGGGGGGCAGAATATATATTTTTATAACACACACTATTTTACGCTTATAATTCTAACAGTCCACCATGAATTATTTGTCTAATTTTATTTATTTATTACATTTAATATATATATTAATTATATTATATATTTATTATCTTTATATTTTTATATATTCATTATTTATATATTTTATTTATTTGTATATATTCTATTTGTATATATGTATATGCTTATAATTTTAACAGTCCACCTTGAATTATTTGTCTAATTTTATTTATTTATTATATTTAATATATATATTAATTATATTATATATTTATTATCTTTATATTTTTATATATTCATTATTTATATATTTTATTTATTTGTATATATTCTATTTGTATATATGCATATGCTTATAATTTTAACAGTCCACCTTGAATTATTTGTCTAATTTTATTTATTTATTATATTTAATATATATATTAATTATATTATATATTTATTATCTTTATATTTTTATATATTCATTATTTATATATTTTATTTATTTGTATATATTCTATTTGTATATATGCATATGCTTATAATTTTAACAGTCCACCTTGAATTATTTGTCCAATTTTATTTATTATATTATATTTAATCTATATATATTATAATTATATGATTATTATTAATTATATTATATATATCAATTATATTATATTTAATATATTATATTATATATTTATTTATTTACCTATTTGTATAATTTTATCTGTAAAAGTGTCAGACTATTAGATATATGTTTTAAATATGTTCCATATATCTTTTTTTGGAGCATTTTAAACATCAGACCACATCAAACTACAAACTAATTTTTTATTTTTTTATTTTAATATTTTTTTTTACTGAATAAGACATCCGACTTGCACGTCATGTTGCCAGCATGTACGTATGTTAAAAGTTAGAAAGCAACTGGCGGGCCGGATTCAAACGCTTGGTGGGCCGCATGTGGCCCCCGGGCCGTAGTTTGCCCACCCCTGGACTAATCCGATCCTGAAGGAGGCTGCTTGTTTGTGACTGTGCTTCTGTAATCCGCTAATATTATGATAAAATTAACATATTTTTGCCTGAAAAAGCTTCATTCTCCGATGATAAAACGGGGAATTTTATATTCTTACCAACTGACCCTGACTGCAAAATGTGGCCTTTTCATGTCCCCACGGTCATCCACCTGGAAAAATGTGTCGCCATGAATCTAATTAACATTTCATTTGTTCCATTATATTATTCGGAAAATATGGACTGTGTTATGACCCCGCTTTCCCTTTTTGTGTGCATCTTTTTTACAGCCTCACACTTCTCTTTTTCATTTAATCTATGGTAGTCAACATGCTAGTCAACCGTTTCTGTTGTTATTGTTTGCTTTCCTTATGTTTGTACAGTGCTAATTAAGGGCATCACATGATAGATAGATAGACTTCCGTTATTGTCATTGCACAAAAACACAGTAGTGAAATTGCCAACGAAATGTCGTTGCCTGGCTCCCATATAATAACAGACACAAAAGAAGATAAGTAATAATAAATAATAACAATAATAATAATGTGTTGAATAAATAGACACCAAATATGAACAACATAATGTAAAGTGCAGCGTGAACAGTAAATTGCCCAAATAATTTAAATAATTAAAATAAATAATAATAATGTAAGTAAGATAGAGGGGCTTATTTGGCATTGAGCAGTCTGATGGCCAGGGGGAAGTAGCTGTCTCTGAACCTAATAACAGACACAAAAGAAGATAAGTAATAAATAATAATAATAATAATAGTAATGTGGAGAATAAATAGATAGAATAGACACCAAATATGAACAACATAATGTAAAGTGCAGCGTGAACAGTAAATTGCCCAAATAATTAAAATAAATAATAATAATGTAAGTAAAGGTAGAGGGGCTTATTTGGCACTGAGCAGTCAGATGGCCAGGGGGAAGTAGCTGTCTCTGAACCTGGTCGTCCTACAGCGGATGCTGCAGAGCCTTCACCCCGACGCCAGGCGAGAGAACAGTCCATGCTGGGGGTGTGTGGGGTCAGAGCAGATCCGATGGGCTCTAGATACACACCGGCTGTTTGCTATGTCCTTAATGGGGGGGGAGCTGGGTCCCGATGATCTTCTCCGCCGTCCTCACCACTCTCTGCAATAACGTCCAGTCCGAGGCCTTGCAGCTCCCAGACCAGATGCAGTTGGTCAGCAGGCTCTCGATATTTCTCATTTGGAAAAAAGCTGTCTCATGACAGAACCTCAAAAGGAAAAATGATCATGCAGCATCCGGCTACTCTTCATTCCCTACGTGTCCGTTCAGCACCTCACTTTAGTCCATGAGCATAAATATGCAGAGAGAAGAAGACGGATAAAAAGAGGAGACAATAGCGCTCCAGACAAGTAGGAGTAATGAGCATATGGTCGGAAAAGGTGATGCGCACGGAGAGAGAGAAAGGTTGCTGAAAAGGAAAGATGGGAGAATTAGCGAAGATGGAGCTCTGTGGCAACGCTAACGTGCGGACGGGGGTCGCTGAGTTGTGGCTTTAAAATGGCTCCTGACAGACTCATTTCTCACGTGGAGATTTTTTTTCCCGACTGATGGGAGGACAAGAGTGAACGACCCTTTCCACTTGGCATGAATATTCATTCGGCGTGAGTGTTCACAGGTTGCCGAGTAGAATGACAAATTGTCTCGAAAGCGGCGCCTATATTCGATTCCCATGTATTCCTTCACCTCGTTTCACCTGCGACTGTCGCTCATCTCGTCGGCGGTTCTTGTATCATCCGGCATCCGCGGCGCTTGGGTACAGATTGGAACTTCACTTCAAAGTGCATATTGCCTCCGTGCTCGGTCTCGTTTACCAACAGCTCTCGGGAATAAACTGCTTCTTCCTGTTTGATGTACATACAGGAAACTCCAACAGCGACATAAATATTGACAATACGTATAATTGCTTCATTTCAACAATCGGGATACACGTGAAAATAGTCATTACTGCGTTTAGGTTATAGGATGTAGCGTCCGTAGTGATGCGGATTCGGTATCGGTCAACAAACAGCTGTGGGCGCCCGGGCTTGGTGGGTGCTTCTTATGGGAGCATTCCATGTGGCCTCACAATACTGAGGTAAATGATGGTTGGACATCGGGTGTCACGTTGACCACATGTTGGTAACATGTCTGTGGCACGAGGAAGAGGTCTGTTGGATAACAGAACAAACAATCCATGCAAATGTAGGCCCGCCCAGGGATCACACATAATTGTGGGTCCAGCTAAAATGGCTTCTTATTGGAGGGCAGCGGGGTGTGCGGGGACTGCTGGGGTGCTGGGCACTCGGTGGGTGCATTCAGGGGCTAGGGGGGTCGGGGCCAGGTGGGTTGACTGGCGGGGTTGGTGGTGTGCTTCAGCAATGTCCTGGGGTTTTGCTGGGGTGTCCGATGTTCCCACTCTTCTTTTGTTGTTTGTCTTATGTAAGATTCTGTGATTATATGTGTGAAAAAAAAAAAAAAAAACTTATTGAATTGGTAACTGCTATGGCGTGGAGAAGGGGTAGGATTTAATAAGCTTTGCTTCTTCCTGCTCCTTTTCAGACATGTGTAGTAATGAGGTGTTGTGTGTATGCATGTATGTGTATGTGTATATATATATGTATGTAGATATGTGTGTATGTGTATGTATATGTATATATATATATATATATATATATATATATGTGTATATATATATATATATAAATAGATATTGTAAGTGTATATGTGAGAAAGAATAATGTAACATAGTATGCATGTCTGAAATAAATTAAGAAAGAAAGAAAGAAAGCTGTCAATTTACCGGTCAAACTATGTTCCTACGCTCTCTTATGGTCGTGAGATTTAGGTCATGACCGAAAGAACGATGAGTTCCCTCCTTAGGGGGGCCGGACTCGCTCCTAGATACTGGATGAGAAGCACAGAGACTTGGAGTAGAGCCCTTGCTCCTTTGGGGGTTATCATCACTGATAACCACTCACTGTGTTCATACACAAAAAAAGCCAACACCCCCCCCCCCCAAAAAAAAAAAAAAAAACTATGAGGAGGCCAGATAGACCAGATCTTATCAGACACCATTTCCATTTGGGTTTGCCTCTTTTGGAGTATAATTTCCAGCCTGAGAGCAAAAGGAAGAAGACAAACATGGATGCTCATGTCAATATACGCTATGAGGCCAACAAAACTGTTTTTATTCGTGCAATTAATTGATTTATTGATTACCTACCCAATTGATTCCAAACATATGCATGTTGGGTTCATTGGACACTAATTGGCTGGCGATCGGTCCTGGGTGTACCATAGGCTCCAGCATAACCCTACGAGGACCAACGGCATGGAAAGGCAACGACTGAATAAACGCTTGTTTGCCTCACAATCGGTAGAGCCAAATTTGTATGGAGTTTCCATGTTCTCTTCTAATGTTTTGTCCGCGTACTTCGACTTCCTGGGAATGGTGTCTAGTGCAGTATAGAAACGGGATGGATGGATATAAGGCATTGACTATGGAGCTAACGGGTACATGTTAGCAACACAGGAGAAAATACTGTATATGTACGTCAAGTACTGCAGGTTAATTTTTTCCAACATTTTCAGTCATGCGACAGAAAGAAAAAAGGTTCTTATTTCCAACTCACTGAAAAGATTCTAATGTTTTTATTGATACGTTTTATTGATACGTCACCGGTCAGCCCGATTTTATAGGCTGTCTTGCTGAATTTTATTAGCAGTTCCCACACACGCTAAGGAATATAAAAAGGTCCATTGCTCATGTCGCTTTGGTTTAGAACGTTTATTATTTTTTTATTTCAGTAGGTCTAGATGTGGGCTGCACGGTCGATGAGTGGTTAGCACGCAGATCCGAGTTTGATTCCACCCTCGGCCATCTTTGTGTGGAGTTTGCATGTTCGTGGGTTTTGTCCGGGTACTCCGGTTTCCTCCCACATTCCAAAAACATGCTAGGTTAATCAAGGAAATTGGTATGAATGTGAGTGTGAATGGTTGTTTGACTGTCTATATGTGCCCTGTGATTGGCTGGCCACCAGTCCAGAGTGGACCCCTGCGACCCCCGTGAGGATAAGCGGTAGAAAATGAATGAAAGGTCAAGATGTCTTGCTATTTACTTTGTGGAATTTTATAATTCATAAAGCAGTCGGCCGGATGGATGACATTCTACTTATACTCCTTGTGTGTTTAGCTATTGTATACTCATCATTCCAATGGTGACATTCCGTCATAAATCCATTTTCCCTGTGAAAACATGGACATAGTAGGTGTTATATCAGCCGGTTAAGTCATGTCCTGCAGTCTAAAAGTCTCATTCATTTGATTTCACATCCATTTTAGTCACATTTTAATAAATATAATAAGATGTATGACGTTGAGAGTTTGTGTCTTTGGCCTGCAAGCGAGCAGGGTATCGACACCGCCTTTTAGCCAATGTGGACACAGAACAATTTAAAGCAATCTTCTTGCTATCCCGCTGGATAAGAATCTCTCTTTGGGTAGAAAGATTGGACTTTGTAGTCGTGATTGGAGAGCATTAGCGCCTTTCTTCAGCAACCTGCGATGGCGGACGACTCGGGAAGTGAGAAAGGAGATTAACCATCACACAAGAACAAGTCCAAACACGGCAACGGTAAAATACACGATTGCTGCCACATCCTGTTCTGCTTTGTCTTATCACATAAAATGGAAATTAAAATGAGTGTCAATTTTTAGAGGTCGTTTTTAATGAAAATGTGTTGATATGTGATACAGTAATCCCTCGCCGCATTGCCAGTTGAATCCCACTACTTTGCTTTATAATGGTATTTCAAACCTCCTGTTAACCTTTTCACTTCCTGGTTGCTGCGGAGCATGTATTTCTATGGTAGAGAAGCATGCTGAGCTGCATTTTTTTTAGCTTAAAACTGCGCCAAACATGAGCTCTTTTATTGTGGAGTTGAATCATCACCTATTTGTCTTGCAAAATAAATGTAAAAGAAGAATAAATACATCTTTGGGAGCACCAAACATGATCTCCCCTATTGTGGAGTTGAATCATCACCTATTTGTCTTGCAAAATAAATGTAAAAGAAGTATAAATACATCTTTGGGAGCACCAAACATGATCTCCTCTATTGTGGATTTGAATCATCACCTATTTGTGCTATTTGTCTTGCAAAATGTAAAAAGTATAAATACATCTTTGGGAGCACCAAACATGATCTCTTCTATTGTGGAGTTGAATCATTACCCATTTGTGCTATTTGTCTTGCAAAATGTAAAAGAAGTATAAATACATCTTTGGAAGCACCAAACATGATCTCTTCTATTGTGGAGTTGAATCATCACCTATTTGTGCTATTTGTCTTGCAAAAAAAATGTAAAAGAAGTATAAATGCATCTTTTGGAGCACCAAACATGATCTCCTCTATTGTGGAGTTGAATCATCACCTATTTGTGCTATTTGTCTTGCAAAAAAAATGTAAAAGTATAAAAACATCTTTGGCAGCACCAAACATGATCTCCTCTATTGTGGAGTTGAATCATCACCTATTTGTGCTATTTGTTTTGCAAAATGTAAAAAGTATAAATACATCTTTGGGAGCACCAAACATGATCTCCTCCATTGTGGAGTTGAATCATCACCTGTTTGTGCTATTTGTCTTGCAAAATGTAAAAAGTATAAATACATCTTTGGGAGCACCAAACATGATCTCCTCTATTGTGGAGTTGAATCATCACCTATTTGTGCTATTTGTTTTGCAAAATGTAAAAAGTATAAAAACATCTTTGGCAGCACCAAACATGATCTCCTCTATTGTGGAGTTGAATCATCACCTGTTTGTGCTATTTGTCTTGCAAAATGTAAAAAGTATAAATACATCTTTGGGAGCACCAAACATGATCTCCTCTATTGTGGAGTTGAATCATCACCTATTTGTGCTATTTGTCTTGCAAAATGTAAAAAGTATAAAAACATCTTTGGGAGCACCAAACATGATCTCCTCTATTGTGGAGTTGAATCATTACCCATTTGTGCTATTTGTCTTGCAAAATGTAAAAGAAGTATAAATACATCTTTGGGAGCACCAAACATGATCTCCTCTATTGTGGAGTTGAATCATTACCTATTTGTGCCATTTGTCTTGCAAAAAAATGTAAAAGAAGTATAAATACATCTTTGGCAGCACCAAACATGATCTTCCCTATTGTGGAGTTGAATCATCACCTATTTGTCTTGCAAAATAAATGTAAAAGAAGTATAAATACATCTTTGGGAGCACCAAACATGATCTCTTCTATTGTGGAGTTGAATCATCACCTATTTGTGCTATTTGTCTTTCAAAAAAAATGTAAAAGAAGTATAAAAACATCTTTGGGAGCACCAAACATGATCTCCTCTATTGTGGAGTTGAATCATCACCTATTTGTGCTATTTGTCTTGCAAAATGTAAAAGTATAAAAACATCTTTGGCAGCACCAAACATGATCTCCTCTATTGTGGAGTTGAATCATCACCTATTTGTGCTATTTGTCTTGCAAAATAAATGTAAAAAGTATAAATACATCTTTGGGAGCACCAAATATGATCTCCTCTATTGTGGAGTTGAATCATTACCCATTTGTGCTATTTGTCTTGCAAAATGTAAAAGAAGTATAAATACATCTTTGGGAGCACCAAACATGATCTCCTCTATTGTGGAGTTGAATCATTACCTATTTGTGCTA
Source organism: Doryrhamphus excisus (assembly GCF_030265055.1). NCBI lineage: Eukaryota > Metazoa > Chordata > Actinopteri > Syngnathiformes > Syngnathidae > Doryrhamphus > Doryrhamphus excisus. Next base: position 671,524 of record NC_080476.1, on the reverse strand, counting down.
TTTGTCTTGCAAAAAAAATGTAAAAGTATAAAAACATCTTTGGGAGCACCAAACATGATCTCCTCTATTGTGGAGTTGAATCATTACCTATTTGTGCTATTTGTCTTGCAAAAAAAATGTAAAAGTATAAATACATCTTTGGGAGCACCAAACATGATCTCCCCTATTGTGGAGTTGAATCATCACCTATTTGTCTTGCAAAATAAATGTAAAAGAAGTATAAATACATCTTTGGGAGCACCAAACATGATCTCCTCTATTGTGGAGTTGAATCATTACCTATTTGTGCTATTTGTCTTGCAAAAAAATGTAAAATAAGTATACATACATCTTTGGTTCAGCGTAGAGCATGTATTCTGTCTTTCTGTGTGCAGTCCTACAGCGATGAAGGAAGCATGCTATGACGGTAAAAACGAACGCGAGCGGGGAAGGCAAAGAGGCGGCACAGAAAGCGAGCGGTGATGAGATGCTGAAGGGCCTCCTAAGACGGGTCGGTGGGAAAAGAAAACGAGGTTTACGGGACATGAAATAACGTGTGAAACCTAAGACAGCCACAAAGCTTGACTGGCAGAATGTGACTTTGAGGGACAGAAAGTAAAATAAAAGGAGATGGATGCTGTCAGCACATCACAGAGATGAAAAGGGAAGAAAGGAGGAGATGCGGTGGGAAGTGAATGGTAAATGTCTGAGGGAATATTTTATTTATTTCTTGCATTCATTACATAAAGGACATGATATCACTTGGGGGTTCTAAATGAGAACTTCCACAAAGGCAGAATCGACACAGGAAAGCTCATGAAAAGACGGCAAGACGAGATGCGGTGATGGAAATCCTCAATGCGGTAATGTGAGAAGAACAGCAGCGGAGCAGCTGCAGACATAATTAAAAGAGAATTAAAACAAAAGGAATACACTGTCTTTGTGTTAACGGCGGCTTCCAATGAAATGATGACAAATAACGCTGCTTCACTTTAGAAAAGAGAACCTTTCCTTTCAGTCGCTGCTCGTTTTCTCTGATCTTACGCTTCATCTCTTCCGTCCTTTCATCACTTGGCTTGTCTTGTAACTATTTGCTCCTCTGTCACTTAAAACGCAATTATTTCTACGTACATGCGGCTTCACGGAGATATTGTGCTTTTTTGCACAGTTGCTATCATTGCCATGGTAATCCTGGATGGACAATACCGCTCAAAAGTTTGGGATCACTTGGAAATGTTTTTGTCCAGTCTGAGATATGGCAGTCCTGCCATGAAGTCCAGCTACTATTTTAGTGCAGCTGCCAGGTGACGACCTGTGAGGCGTGTGTAGCGTTTTTATGTCCTTGTTAGACCCAGTTTGTGCTGCTCTCTGAAGGGAGTAGTTAACAGCATGGTAAGAGATTTTAGTTTTAGTTTTAGATTTTTAGATGGCTTTTCTAATCATCTATTAGCCTTATAAAATGATGAACTTAATGATTAGCAGCCATACCAGGAGATTGATGCAGATGACTGACAGTTGTTGATAGTAGGCCTCTATGCAAAAATGTCCATCCTTCTGTGGAAATCATCTGATTCATTTTAAATGTTTGTGAAATGGAAAAAAATGTTTGTGAAATTCAGGAAATGTTTTCTTTGAAAAAAAAAAAAAGAAATTTGCAAGTACATGAAATTTGCAAGTACATGTACATGTACATGTGAAATTGTTTTCTGTGTGTCAGGGATCACTTGCAAATGTTTTTTTTTTTTTTCCAAAGAAAAATTTTCCTGAATTTCATAAACATTTTTTTGGATCACTTGCAAATTTCTTTTTTTTTTTTTTCCAAAGAAAAATTTTCCTGAATTTCATAAACATTTTTTTGGATCACTTGCAAATTTCTTTTTTTTTTTTCCAAAGAAAAATTTTCCTGAATTTCATAAACATTTTTTTGGATCACTTGCAAATTTCTTTTTTTTTTTTTTCCAAAGAAAAATTTTCCTGAATTTCATAAACATTTTTTTGGATCACTTGCAAATTTCTTTTTTTTTTTTTTCCAAAGAAAAATTTTCCTGAATTTCATAAACATTTTTTTTGAGCGGTAGTGTATGTACGGTGGAACCTTGGTTAGCGTCATTCATTTGTTCCGGAAGGTCTGGAGCAAAGTCGAACCAAATTATTATTTCCCATAAGAAATAATGTAAATCCAATTCATCCATTCCAGAAAGCCAAGCGTGTTTACAGTAAATGTTTTTATTGTTTTACCATTATAGTCTGACACACAGAAAACAATTTCACATGTACATAAATTCATGTCAATCATGAGTGAAAAGGATAAATGATAATTTAAGGTTACTATTACTTGCACTGACGACGTGATTCTTGATCACTGCCCACAAAATAGGATCTGGCAAACGCGACCACCTTCCTGTTTTGACATGAGTTGTTTCGTGGATCTTGGTGTTAATGTGTCTACGATGCGTTTTCAATTCAGCTTATTGGTTTATTTATCCTAAAAATGATTAAACCATAAATAGATAGAATTTGTAGAGTCAACCACGAACAAATATATTTTTTAATTAATATATTTTGGAAAAACGTGAAAATTGAAATGTAAAGTGGCGAGGTACATGCATTGTGTTTAGCCCAGGGGTGGGCAAACTACGGCCCGGGGGCCACATCCGGCCCGCCAAGTGTTTCAATACGGCCCGCCCGTTCTTTCCAAAGTATTTCATTTAAAGTCAACATACAACCTGGCATCATGGCCTGAGCCAACCTTTTGATGGTTTTATCAGTTTCGTTTTTTGACATGGTCTGTTGTTTACAAAGTGCTCCTGAAAAAAGGGACACAAGCACATAATAATAATAATAATAATAATAATAATTATTATTATTATTATTAGATTATTATAATTATTATTAGAACTATTATGACTATTATAATTATTATATTAATGCTCATTATTTATTAATTATTTATAATATTATTGTTATATTTGCATATTTTACATAATAATAATATAATAATTATTATTTTAATTTTATTGTAATTATTATAATATTTTATTATTTTTCAAATATTTAAATATAAATATAAAATAATAAATAATAATAGCAGATTGCATGACAATTTTACAGATACAATAATACCAGGTGGAATATATAGTCTGCCCCCCCCCGGAAATTTTGTCATATCAATGCGGCCCGCGAGTCAAAAATTTTGCCCACCCCTGGTTTAGCCTCTTGCTATGCTGTTGATAACAGTGACATGATTATTGCACGTTTTGACTTCCCGCTATGCTTTTAAATGACGTGCCGCTTCCCAACTGTTGGGGAAAACCAAACATTCCTCTCCCTAACTGCCTGCTTTAACCATAGCCTTGGAAAAACTTTCAAGAGTTGATACCGCCCAGGGCAGCACGAGTACGCCGTGACTGATGCACGTTCCAATCCAAGACTGTTTTCAGGCTCCGTTCCAGCCGATACTCCCCATTTACCTGACAATAATATACTGATTATTGCTCTTGTTTACTAGCATAGCATCTATATCACTTGTGACATAGCCTTCCTTTCTCTTCTCACACTCGCAGTGAGCGTGCTGCTCTCTTAAAAGGATTAATGCCGCAATGGAAAAGCGGCCGGGCTCGGAGCGGGCGTGTGACTGATGGAATTAACCATCACGGCGACGGGGCGGGAGGGGTTGAATGTGGGTGTTGAGCGGTGACTGATGGAACAGTCTGTTGCTGCAGGCAAAGAATGGATGAGGGAACGTGATTGATAAAGCAAACACTTGGACTCAAGGCTGGAAATCGCTGATGTGAAAGAAGGGCCGCTGACTGCGGGGGTCGAATGCAAACAAAAAAAGCAAAGCAACAGGCGCAGTTTTAATGAAGCAATGAAGAAGTGTACAAGGAGGTCGGAACGGTAACAAAGAGGAAACCATCGGAACATTCGTGAACGCTATAAAGGATGTTTGTGTGCGGCGTTACGTGTACACGGGAAGGCCACAACGGCGCTGGGATTGATAGCTACATTGTGTGATGCCATGCAGAACGCATCCGTGGCTGCACATAGGATGGATGGACACAACATTGTACTCTTCGTTTAGCTTATTTAGCACCCGACTGATCCCATTGTCCCTGGGAAGAAAGATTCCGAGAAGCATCCGCACTTGAACGCTCAATCAGTAAGTTCCAGGTAGCCGTGATCATTCCTCTTGTTTCTTGTTTATAATCATTGTGCCCTTGTTGGACTCTGCTCGGTTTTAGTCCCATGGTCTCATGGTCTCGACTCGGGATACATTTCAATTCAATTTCACACTTGCCAGCTGCTGGAATGTCCTAATTCAATTTGTGCTGTTTAAGGAAGCAAAGGCTTGCTCTCTGAGGGAAGTTTAGCGTGCATGAAGATAAATGTCCGTTTCACTTTTGGTCCATGAGCCGCAACGGGCTCTGGAACTCGCTAAACAGCGATGGAAACCCTTAAAGCTGCAACGGAATTGCCAGTGGCATTTACAGCCGCTACAGAAAATCGATATTTCAGAATGTACTATTGATATGAGACTCAGAAGAGACTATTTGATCAGTATTAGACAAATACCAATTTTGGAAAAATTTATGGACACAGTGGAAACTGCACTTTTTTTCTTGACACCCCATAGTCATCTTTACATTGGTATTACCCAATGTAGTTGACATAATTACAGTAATAAGACATTTAAAACGTAAATAAGACCCATGCTTATTGTGATGGTGATTGAATTCTAGCTATCTCAATTTTTAAGGACGTTTAAGGACTTGTTTGATTGCAGGGTCACCAGTTACAGGAACAAATACCGTATTTTCCGGACTATAAGTTTCATAGGTTGGCTGTTCCTGCAACTTATACTCCAGAGCGACTTATGTTTATTTTTTGTGTAGCTGAATAAGCATTGTGTTAGCGTATCTTACATCTTTTATTCTTTGTTTCTTAGAACTTGCCTTCCAAGAGGACGTAATGTCTGTTTTGGTCAAGTTTGGAAAATAAATTACCCGCAAAAAATGTGACTTATGTAGTTTTTTTTTCTACCTAATGATGCATTTTTGGCCAATTTTGCGACTTCTACTCCGGAGCGACTTATAGTCCAGAAAATACGGTATGGAAATTTAACCTTTTGGTGCAGAGAACCTGGTTACTTTGGTTACTGGTTTACTTTACATGCACCGTGAAAGTGTTTTTGAGCAAGGCACTATACCTCCGATCGCTCTGCGGTATCAATTCCATGTTTTCACTAACTCTAAAACATGTTTATATCAAAAAAGCATTTTTAAATAGAAATCTTTGATCCGACTGGGACAAAGTGAAGCTTGGCCTCTTGCTCTACAGCATAAATTACATTCCCAGGCCTGGTTTACAGATGCAGGGTCAACCAAACATCCCGGCCAGAAAGACCAGTTTTGCATAATTTTTGCATGTGCTCTGCTGACATTTTGTGTAATGACAGGAAGCCAAACCTCCATGTCACTGGCTCTTGAAGCCTCCCTCCTTGCCTTCACATCAATTGTAGACTCGTCTCCCGCCTCAGTCAGGTGGACAGGTGTTGGCAGGATGGGGACAGCTTCTCAATAATCTTTGCTTCTCACGGTGATTTAGCTCACACATGCATACATGCGCTATGGAAATCCAGTGTCTGGAGATTTGGCCTACAGCTTTGTTGTGTGCCGTTATCAGCAAAAGACAGGGGGAGGGCAAAATATTTATTTTGGAGTGTCTTCAATCATTTGAGTGAGAGGGTTCCTTGGACTTGCATTGACCTCTATTGGCAATGCTGACGGCTGCCGTTGGATACACTCATGGCGTATAACCTAGCGTGTATCTGATGGTGGATCCCTTCTAAAGTTCTACTAGACGTACGGTTTGTAGATGATACAATTGAATGCCATAACATTTGGATCACTCTGGGGGTCCCGATCCGATACTGACATTGGATATTGGTCCAATATATTGGACCAATATATTGGTCCAATATATTGGTCCAATATATTGGTCCAATATCAGCCAACTACATTGGCATGGAACAAAAATCTCGGATACAAACAGCCCATTCCTGACGTCATGTGGATTTTGGCAAGACCACAGATCCATCAAATATTTGACATTTTTGCAAAGTGTGAGAAACTACCACGAGATGGCAAAACCGAATTGGTGGTGAGTGACGTTGGGTTTGTTTAACGCTCCATTGAAGCTCACGACCGAATTCTGCCCATGTCAGTTCTTCAGTTCCTCAAGGAATCAATATCCTTTTCGCGAGTTGGTATGGACACGTGATCAAAGTGTACTTTCAAAGAGACGGTTTAATTTTGGCGCTCACAAGAACAAAATAGTTGAGAAGTCAGAAAAGTGAGAAGTCATCCGGAAAAAAAAACACGGAATAGAAACGCTAGTCCTTGAGAGGAACCAGCTTAGGTCGCTCGGGGCGTCTGGTCCGGATGCCTCCCTGGAGATGTGTTCGGGGCACGACCTGTAGAAGGCCTTGGGGAAGACCCGGGACACTTTGGAGAGACTAGGTCTCTCAACTGACCTGGGAACGAGTTGGACGAAGTGACTTGGGAGAGGGAAGTCTGGGCTTCCCTGCTTAGTCTGCTGCCCCTGCAATCCGAAATCGGATAAACGGTAGAAAATGGAAGAATGGATGGATGGATAGTCACAGTAACAACAAAATATATTAGCTAAAATCACAGAAAACCCAACATATATTTAACTCCTGCAAATATTAAAGCAAAATTTCAGAAACTTGTTTGCAGATTCTGTGTGCTGCTCGATGACTATTGACCTGTTTGTCTGACAGAACAGCAACGGTAATGCAGGCAATAGAAGAGCACTGACAATGTGCAACTGTTTAATGTCTTTATTCCTTTTTATAAGACATTTCAAAACAGAAAAAAAATTGATCTCAAGCATATCAACACAAAAACAAACAAACATGGTTTTGTTACTTTCAGTTGTTGACTATCACGATCCAACGCCAACAATACGCTATTTAATAGCCGATAAGAGCATAACCTACTTTGGTTTTTACCATGCAACCACAAGGGAGAAAAGAACGGTTTGAACTAAATCCAAGGTTAGAGTACCTATTAGTCCAAGTCTGTAGTTCTTAACATTGTAATTCTAGGACTGCGGTGTAATTAAACCAGTGCATCTATTTCCTCCTTGGATGCAGCTCACCACATATCCATTATTATTATTATTATTAACATTATTAAAGCTGCAATGGGAGAAACCTCATACAATGTGTGTGTGTTTCAGGGCGAACACCTTGTGTTGTATGCATGTGTGTGAGTGAATGCACCTGATGGATTTTCATTTCCGATGTACACGCTTCCTCCAAGCGGGGCAGTAGATGAGATCAAGCCTTTAGCAGTGATTCTGAAATTGGACAGCTCGGCTCATAGCTCAATTTAAATGCAATAAAGCCGTGAAGAAGTGACTTGTGTGTGTGTGTGTGTGTGTGTGTGAAGGCTTTTGATGTGCGGCTGTGTGTTTTGAATATCAGGGACATTTATGAGCAAACCGGCAATGAGGTTGAAAATGACTGGGGTCATTGCTAATGGGAGTCGGGCGACAGAGTCCCATTCGTCACTTAGTCGATTGTTATTGTGCAACTGTAACTATTATTTATTCATTTTCTTCACTTGACCAAAAGCCAAGGGTTTGGTCTCGCCATCATCCTCCACCACTTTGCCATAAAACTCATCTTTAGGCATATTTAAGTTGAACATTTTGGATGATTGATTAGTAGGATGTCCTGGTAATGAAGTGGCACATGTGAATGCTACTAGTTTGATTCCCGGCCAGTGCTCAGATATGTAGCCATTAAAGCTCTTTGTTGCAGATCCCAAACAAGGTAGGGTTCTGTTCGGAGTGCCAGCCCAACTGACACGCCATTAACCTGAGCCAAAAACTAGGTAGGCATTGGTGCCTCCTTTTGGTGCCAAAATAATAGTTACTGGTAAAGCTGTGCATTGTTTGAATTTGGACAATTCTGGTTCCGATTCTGATTCCTTGATTCGATTGTGATGCTTTTAAGGTTGTTCAAGTGGTGTAGAGGGTCCTGCGTAATGCTGTAACGATCGCGCCCTCCTATAGAGGTACGAGGCTACAACGCAAAAAAGGAAGGTCACGGGGGGAGCGGATATCAGCTGTAAGAAAAAGGAAGGACTGTCGAAAATGTTGGGTAGCCACACCACGGCAGTTTATTTACACAAAAACAACCCCGCATGTCATCCCCTCCCAACCAACCTAACTAACTAACCAACTAACTAACTAAACATCCCACCCGCCAACAAAGACAATCATGAAACACCCAAATTAATCCCGAAAGCTTACCCCCCCACCCCGCAAGTGTCCAAAAGTTCCCCGAAGAGTCAGTGCTTATTCACAAAACAGTGGCGAAAACCGCGGTTCCACTCACGACCACGCATCCGCTTGTCCGTCCGATCCCTGGGCCCGGAACCTTGCCCACGGTCCAATCGCTCAAGCCAGGAGGGAAAAGGAAATCCCGTCAGGTGTCGCTTGACAAAGTTGGACCTCGTGGGTAAAACGCCGGCTCTCAGAATCCCCTTGCGTGTGTGACGTCACAATTTTTTCTCTTCCTCCAACCACCTTGGCGCGCTCGAAGAGCCTCCTTAAATATTCGCCACCTACCGGCGAGTCTGCTCACTGCAGTCGCTCTCGCAGATGAGGAGGATGCATGATAATGGTGATGATGCCTGTATATATGGTCCTGTACCTGTTCCCCCATACACAGATCATGGCAGTAGTTTTCCTTACAGCTGAGTATCTTGTAGCAACGCACTTATGGACCCCACTACCTCAGCTGATGGACTTTGTGGCCATTACAATGCTAGTCAGTCTCTGCAGCTGATTGCTGTAAAGTGATTCCAAGCCCTGCCGAGGATCCTACGATAGTTGGAACACAAACTCCGGTCCTCCTGCATCCGTTCATCCATTTATGCTGGAGCCTATCCCGGCTGTGTTCGGACAGGAGGTGGGGACTGGTCGCCGGCCAATGGGAAGGCACATATAGACAAACAAATGCAATCAAAAGCATTGTTGTTATGACGTATAATATTTTGAAATCAGTTGTAAGTTCCATTGTTGAGCTTTAAAATACCCCAATACTCTTTGGGGAACATTTTATGTTGGGGGAATTATTTATTTCCTTGGAAAATACTGCTTTTCGTCCGTCTTTTGTTGCACACGTGCATTGTTCCGTCCATTTTGTCATCTCGCCAGTAATGGAATGGAATCCTGAATGCTTTGAAAATAATAAAGCATAATAATAGTAAATTGAGGAGGTTCAATTTAGACAAGAAGTTTAGTAATTGGTTGTATTAGTTGTAGTGTAGTGCTGCTCCACCGCTGCCTTGCTCACTGTCATGAACTGGACAATTTATTAATATTTTCATACAATTACATCAGTGGCAAATTTGGAAGAAATGCTTATGAAGCCAGAGTTGTACGATAAAACAAATCAAAAGAGCAAACCCAACAGATTCCTTTGTAAAGAAAAGGTATTAATCCTTAAATAACTTCTACCCCGAGTCTGTGTAACGGGCAGGAAGTGATAAAGCTAGTGCATGTTCATCCTTTCAGCGAGGGATAGGGTGTCGGAGTCAACGACTGTTTTGTTGGAGCTTAATGTTGACAGGAAGACCACAGCCTTCTTAAATCAATCCACTTCCTGTGTCTCATTGGCAGCAAAACGGATTTGCTCCCGAAGTAGAAGCTATTAACTTTAGCCGTGGACATTTAGTAAGGAGTCCTCATTAAATACACGATCCACAGGTTTGCTCTTTGAGGTAGTATGCTGTCAAATGCAGTGATGCTCCCTTTTTCAACCTCGTTATGTTAATTATACCCAAGATTGGCTCATTCAGAATGTTCCTCATTTAAAACATACGGAAATTATATAGTACAGTATACATGTTATTTATGTAATATAGATGATTTGACTGCATGGTGGCATCAAGGGCTTTATATTGGTTAGCCCAAACATATTTTTTAGCCGTATTGGTTGCTGTCAAGTGCTAAGTGTTACACGACTGGGCGAGTGGAAAAGGCTGTGCTTGTCCCATTTGCTGCTAAAAAGCAGATAAATCTCACCAGGCGTGATGCACCGGGCTCTTTGCCATTCAAGGTCATTCTGAGGTAAGAATGACTCACGCATATACAGGCATACAAAAATGGAGGGGCACTCACGGCCTGAACAGACATCCATCATAAGGTATGCTAAATAGGAATATTTGCCAATTGAACTGCATTAGGAATTTATTTGGCATTGAATTCCACTCTTGTGTAATGTTTTATTCGGTAAAAATCATTGAATTTGTATAATTCCTGAACCCTGGTTGGTTTCATAGAACAACAACATGAACGGGGTGAGCCTTTTTGTCACTCACACAGTGTCTTTGTCTCGGTGGGAAGAGCCGGGGCTTCTCGCATACACACAGAGTGCCGAAAAGCGTATATATATATATATATATATATATATATATATATATATATATATATATATATATATATATATATATATATATATATATATATATATATATATACATAAATAATGCGTACACAAACGCGTCTATATTTTACATACACGCACACATCTGTAAATAGTTCAAACACATGCAAACATCTGTAAATAGATGATTATTATTTTGTCTTATGTTCTAAATTTATGGATAAATGGAGTTATTTGGTCATCAAATCTTCTTTTCCTGTGTTGTTGTTGTTGTTGTAAACAACCGTTCAGATGTATGAGGTGTCCCAAAAATAAAATATATGAATATGGACCGTTCTGTTTGAATTAGTCTCTGCAGAAAAAACTCGTTTTCGCAGTTTTTTGGTCAAAATCAAATTTTTGCTGAAACCATTTTTGAGCGTTTATGGCTGAGAAAAGTACAAAGTTCACGCAATTTTTTTGTTTAGATGTTTAGATTTAAATTTGAAAGCCCAGTAATAATCGTATTAATTGATCGGTACATCAACACTATCTTAAATTGATTAAAAGCCAAGTCCTAATAATGAATAAAATACCATAGAGATGAAGTATGAATAAAGTATATCGCTAGAGTACATGAACTATTTTGTAATTCCAGTCACCTTCTAACCTCCCGCCTGGAACCTCCACACTTCCGTGCTTCCTTTCATCTCCTCTCTTGATCAGCTGAAGTCCCTGAAGTGGTCCTGCCCGGTGACACGGTTCCTCTAGTTAATCAAATAGCGGCGGAGCTGTTATTAGTCCTTGACGGGGGTTTGGTGAGGAGTGGCGGGTCTTTATCAAAGCTTTACGCCGCCCGTGTGTTTTGTGCAATGGATGATCCCGATACGCTGGGGCCTGCCCTTCATGCTGACTGATTACTGGTACAAAGTGAAATGGTGGGCGTGAGCGTAGTCGATATACGTATGCTAGTCTTTTTTTTCTGTCTTGTCAAACGTCATACGTGACCTTTGCGATGGAGAGATGTTTCACCTTTGGATTCAGCTAATCCACTTTCCAAATGAAGTATATCATCAGTGGAGTGGCCTTGTCGTGTCAATAGCTGTGGGCGTGCTTCCGTGAAGCGTGATCAGCGCCGTCTCTGTTATGCTTTGTGCTTATGCATATTGACAAAGTTGAAAAAAAAAAAAAAAGTCCCCCGGCGATGGCACAGAACCATGGAAGTTCAACGCCAAACCCAACCTCATGGTGTATCGGAAGTAGCACCACCAAAAACAGCATGAGACGGACCAAGGAGAATCAAACTTCTTAGGCCAAACTTCTTAGAAGACAACCTGAAAAGTCTTTTTGAGATCAGTTCAATGCCCGAGGAATAAAAAGACATAATATAACAAAAAAAATGCAAAAATGTTGCTACTAGACAAGATTGGGTCTACACTTTTAAAAATGCTGGGTTGTTGTTTTTGACCCAATCGCTGGGTTGAGCCTGTTGGGTCATTTAATTGGGTAATTTTTATTGAATTGGGTATTCTGAGAACCCAATTCACTGGGTTATCTCTGTTGGGTGCTAAGTTATTTGCTGCTGGGTTGGGATTTCCATTATGTAAGAATAAAAATAAAACTTAAAATAAAAAAAATTAACTTAAAATAAAAAAAATTAACTTAAAATTAAAAAAAATAAAAAAAATTAAAAAAATTTAAAAAAATTAAATTTTTTTTTTAAAAATCTAAATTTTTTTTAAAAAAATTAAAAAAAAAATTAAAAAATTTAAAAAAATAAAAAAAAATTAAAAAAAATTTAAAAAAATTTAAAAAAAATAAAAAAAAAATAAAAAATAATAAAAAAAATTAAAATAAAAATAAAAAAGTATATTGGCAACCCAATTTGCTGGGTTGAAATAACCCAGCAGTGTAGTAAATATGAACCCAGTGTTGGGTCATATGAACAACCCAATTGTTGGGTTAAGATAACCCAACGCGAGGTTGGTCCAAGATAACCCAACGCGAGGTTGGTCCAAGATAACCCAACGCGAGGTTGGTCCAATATTTAACCAGCGCTGGGTTGGGAAACAACCCATATTGGGTTGTTTTTAACCCAGCATTTTTAAGAGTGTACCAGAACTCATATTCACTTCCAGCCATTTTCAGAGAGGAGACCTCCATCATCAGGAGTTTTGGGGCATTTTTGCTGAAATTTCAAGACCCAAATAATTTTTAGTTTTTAGGACTACATAAACATTGAAACAAGAAATTCATTTATTCATTAATTTTCCATCGTTTATCCTCACGAGGGTCCGGAAAAATACCTGGAAAAAACCCACGCATACACTGGGAAAACATGCAAACTCGACACAGAGATGGGCGAGGGTGGGATTGGTCTCCTAGTCTCTGTGCGCTAACCACTAGACCGCCGTGCAGCCGTGATGATGATGAATTATATGTCCATATTTTGCCACGATTAATCTCCAAAGACCATCTTTGTATTTTCTACTGAAACCAAAGTATTCCCAAAGAAGGGATTTCAGATTTCCGATTGGATCTTCTGGTTTGCACAAGGAATTTGCGCTTCATTTGAGATTTGACTCAAGACTCGAGGTTAAAGACATGAAACCTGCTCGAGACTTGCTCCCACCTCGGACAATACGTGACCAAGTCAGCTTCTGATTGGTCGAAATCAGTCATCTTTTGACTCACAGCCTGCGATCTTGAACTTGAATCCCTTGTGATTCCACATTTCTCAGCAACCCAGAATATTTGCCTTTATAGTTCAAGAAGTCATTTAAATTACAAAAACATTAAAGCAGCAAATCCGCTTTTTTCTCGGTCTGAAATGAAACAAAAGACTCGCGAGGTGCGAACCACTTTAGTCATTTTATGGTTGATCAACCGCAGGAGAATCTGACAGCGATGATCTACTTGAGAAGGAGTGGCATCGTTTTTTTTTTTTTTTATTAGAGTTCAACTTTTAATGACGGTGATTTGTGATTGTAGTCTTTGTTTTTTTTTCTCACACAGGCTAATAAAAAAAAATGTTCTTGATTAAACAAGCGCCTCTTTTAGACTACATGCAATTACACACTAGAATGACTTTGAATTAATCAAATAAAAGATAGACAAAGGGGAAATAAATATATAATCTTTTTCAGCCTTACTTGGGGAAACTTCAATTGACTTGAAAAATCCATGTTTTTTTTTTTTTTTTATTATTGAAATTGTAGATTTATTGTGTGAACACACAAGGAAATAAAAACATGAATTTATATGAAGCAAAAGTGCCCGGGAAATAGTTGTGCATATTATTTATTTCAAGTTGTTTTGCAGAGCTTTGTTGCTGTGGGTGAGAAAGGCGTCATCGTCGCTCCCCAGCCGCCCTCTCGGGGACAACAAGAAGGTTTATGTGTGGTTTCTACCACGCGGCTTTGATGGATCGGATCAATAACGCATATGTTCCAAGGTAGTTTAAAAGTCGGCGCCTGGAGCTTCTTAGAAGAGAGGCGACGCTAACATGTTATTTCTTTCTTTTTGCTACTTTGACTGAGTGTTGGCTTCCATTTTGAGCGGGTTTGATTGACGGCTGCCTGAACCCCCCCAACCCCCCCTCCACATGGTGATCCAAGGGAGCAGAAAATTCACACTTGCACATACAACTCACATTTTCTCACCTGGTTTTGTTTTTTTGTGGGTTTTGCTGATATAAAGTGGGCATGGGAAGTCCACAGTCACACAGCTGGCAGCGTGGAAAAGCAAGCATCCTTAACAGGAGACGGAAAAAACACACTAATCCGAAGAAAAAGCTTCCTGTATACACGGACTGGATGATCGTTCCATCCTTTGTCTCTACGAAAAGGACTACGGTGGTTAGGCAACACCTTTGACTTGCTCTAATCACATATGACAAAACACGATGGACACCTCAGTTATCATCTGCCTCAGTTAGTGTTTTTTTGGTTAAAGTTCTGTGTACAATTTCCAATTACTCTCCAATATGGCGTATGTCTTGTTTGTATTATTAATATTTTATCTATTTAAACTTGAACCTCCAGCTCCATTGCCCTTCCATGACATCATTGGCTGACTCCGTAATGCCTTGCTAACTAACACGGTTAAGCCACGGGTCTCTGCAAAATAACCCACCATGGAGCCAAGTTTCAGGATTTTGGTAAATACGACCAATCGTTCCGGGTTCCCCCACTGCACTTCCACACCTTCCATGGAGCCTCACTGGGTGGGCTTCAGGTGGTACACCTCATCTTTCTGGACTTTCCCCCCCTCCACACTTGGGTGTTCATAACAGCCTGGTTGCCCAAAACCCAAGCTGCACTCGCATGTGAGATTTTGAAAAATATCTTTTTCGTGAATGTGTACTGCCATGGAAATGTTCTTCATAACATTAATGTTCACATTTAATGGTTAATGGTTCAATGATATTTATATACTGGAGGAAAAGTTGGGATAAAGTTCACATAATTGAAAAAAAAATCAGGGAGAAAGAACCAGGACCCTAATTTAAACCAAACTTTTATGACTCTGCCTCTTTGTCGAATCGGAATCAAGAATCAGTAGGAACCAGAATCAAAACAAGTAATCGGAATTGTTCAAATGGAAACAATACCCAACCCTATCAATGATTCTATATTGTAACTCAAGTACTCAACATGCAATATCACGTCCGCAGTATTTCATCTGCATTTGTACCGTTTAATGAAGCAGGATTGAACAGCATTGTCAGGTTTCTTCCCATCAATATTTACACAAAACAAGCTGGGATAATTACCTCCCATTCTCCTGCCTATTTGTGATCACATCGGGAACCGTGTTTGGGAATGCCCACAGCAATTTCCGTTCATCAAGCCGTACATTATTGCATTAATTGCTCCTGATTACGCGGCTAATTAATGTATACGAATGTAGGAGAACACAAGGTGGACGGAATGTCTGCCTGCGCGGGTACAAGCGGTGACATCAAGGAGTTGCAATAAATAGGTTTGGATGCGTGAATGAGAAGGAAAACACAAGGGCAGCCAAGCATTAAATTCAATTGAGTAGTGCATGTCGATAGCAGGGCAGGAGGTCCTTTCATCCCGATACCTGAGGAAAGATTCTCTGGCGCCTGCCAGGAGTGATGGGAGGGAAACTGACAGCCGATGACTGATCATGGGAATATATAGTCTGAAACCAAAGAGCAGATAGGCACTTGAAGATTCACTGAAATTGATATTTTGTCCAAATGCTATAAATGCTATAAAGTCACTGAGGATGTTAACGAGTTGTATGATATATATGTTCCATGTTATTACTTAATGAACAGCGTTCAACCATATGCACGGTGCAAAGACCTCACGTTATGCAAATTACTGTGGAATTTATGGTGGTACAGTTTCACTGTATCAAGGTTTTTCAAAAATATATTTCCTAAAAAAAACAATTATTCATAGCACAAGTATATTTTATATTGTATTGTATATTATATTTTTAATTATATTTTTATTATAATTTTTATATTTTATATTATTATATTTTGTTTAGATTAAGTATGAAGCAATTTATATGTATATAATATATACATATATATAATTTATATATTTCCTAAAAAAACAATTATTCATAACACATGCATATTTTATATTATATATGTACATTATATTTTTAATTATATTTTTATTATATTTTTTATATTATATATTTTTTATATTTTATATTATTTTTTGTTTAGATTAAGTATGAAGCAATTTATATGTATATAATATATACATATATATATATATATATATATATATATATATATATATATATATATATATATATATATATATAATTGATATATTTCCTAAAAAACAATTATTCATAACACATGCATATTTTATATTATATATGTATATTATATTTTTAATTATATTTTTATTATATTTTTATTTTTATTATATTTTTTACATTATATATTTTTTATATTTTATATTATTATATTTTGTTTAGATTAAGTATGAAGCAATTTATATATATATATATATATAATTTATATATGTCCTAAAAAACTATTATTCATAACACATACATATTATATATTTATATTATATTTTAATTATATTTTTTATATTTTATATTATTATATTTTGTTTAGATTAAGTACGAAGCAACTGAAATACAAATACAAAAAGCATTCCAAGGACGCACTTAAAGAGGTTAACATAATGTTCTACGCTAGTCCCTAGGTGACGGTAATCTTACTGTAATGTTGGGTGAGACGCACAATCGACCAACTTGCTTGCCAGAACAACAGGCCTTTATTGCACATATGAATGATCTCAGAACAAGTATGGTATTTCTATGTTATATATGAAAATATCCCATTTAAGTAAGGAATATAAACCTACTCCGCAGAAATTCACTTTAGCACTGCGTAAGGTGCGCTTCGACTGCGCCAAGAATAGACCCGGTTGGAGCTGGCGAGCTTTCAGCGCACATTTCGGGGCTCTGTTTTGTCACTGAAACCGTCACTGCACCAAGCTGAAAATGTGAGCGCCTCCCGTGGTGCGCCGCCAGTCTTCCAAATTGGCTGGACACAGTGGTGCGCTGAAACAAATAAGTGTCATAAGTGTAACTTGACAAGATATTACTGAATATTTATTGATTTTTTTTACAACAATGTTTATTTTTATGATTTTTAATAGTATTAATGCACACGAGTCTAGTATAATTGCCTTAATAATAGCTTGTACACACCGTGTCATTAGTAAAACGTGTACATGTACATATTCTCATATTGCAGTCGGCATCTCTGAGCCTTCATTCCTATGCGCTCCGGCAGCATTCATATATTTTTGATGACAGCAGAGCTAATCCGTCTTTATCTATTCCCAACTGTATGAATGACTGTTAGGCGGGATTGGTGCCGACAGACCCAAGACTGCTACCAAGGAGAAAACTACATTTCTGTACCGTATGTTGGCACTTTTGTACGGGGATTAAATCCTGCAGGACTATTAAATGTCAAATAATATGATCCGTATTTTCAATTGGGGCGAAGGGATTCAATACCGGTTTGCTCTTTTCAAACTGGCGGTATGAGCTAGTATATTGCACGCTGGATGGATGGATATGCGGTTGTAGGGTTTCCACTTTTGTTGTGCGTCCGTGCCTGTATAGTACTTCAAGATGAATGTTCAGCTGCCATTTACGATGCAGAGTCCCATTCATTGCGATGCAGTGTTTCCCAGAGGACTGCAATCTATATGTGGTGGCGGTTTGTTGCCGTCGGGAGAGAATAAAGGAATGACATAATGATATAATTGTTAAATTTGCACAATTGGCTGTGATGTATTTGCAAAGTGAGTAAAAAAAAACATAGAAAGCAAAAAATCAACAAAAAATCCACTTTCTCCACTTTGTCTCTTTTTGTAGTTTTTTTGTAGTTTTTCCTGATGAAAAATGAAAAACCAGTTGAAAACTTTTGAAGAATCTACATTTTACACTTTTGGACCTCAAGCAGGTTCTAAGTCGAGCTTCAAAATGCAAACAAAAAAATGGGAAAAACTATTTGAGTAAAAGGAAATCGACTGCTCATTAGCTGATTAAAAGACCATAGCCTCTAAAAGCGCAAGTTTTGATAAAAATATGGATTCAATGCAATTTTCTATCAGTATTCACACTGTCATGATCTCTGAAGGGCAAAGGCAAAAAAGCTTTCTGTCTTTGAACTCAATGGGATTGTTGAGCTGCATTAGCAAGGCCTCTTGTAGCGTACCATTGGTGCTGAGGTTGTAAAACAGATTTGATTTGGGAACAAAAACATCAAGTGGTAGATCCGATCTGTGGAACAATCGAGCTTGAAATTTGTGCAGGGGCGTCAAACGGCAAATGATTCAGGGGTCATCCCTCATGACTGAAGGCCCTCGTCTGCGTGGTAATGACTGGATTTTTGGTAGTTCGTAAAGCCTGTTTGACAAAGAACTTCTTACAGAGGAATAACTTTGTACTTTCTGGGAAACGCTGCAATGACTACACTTTTTACAGCATTTTTGGTGTTTGGGGTTTTGTTACTCAGCTGGTGTTCACGGCCAAAACCCTCTCATTGTCAGTGATGGTAACCTCTGAGGTGGCTTTATGAAGTAAAATAACAAAAAAGCAAAACTTGTTGGTTTTCTGTCCTGCATGAGAAGTGCGACTCCAAACCTGTTCCTGTATAAAGTGCCATCAGATACCGCCATTTGCAAATTGGCACTACAAAGATACACTTGTGACTTGGCTGGTGTGATCATCCCAATGCTTGTTGCACAAAGTCGGTAACTCTTTAGCGTTTTGGATTTCGGATCCATCTTTAGCCGGTTGTCGTTTCATTCATCTCTCGTTTGCCAAATGTTTGCTAAATGATGTGTGTACTCTAAACACTCAAACTAAGTATTCTCTTTCAAGTATGACGTCTACTATTTTTCCTTTTCCAAAAGACCTTGGGCGGGCTTCATTAGGCACAATTATTGATGGCAAGTTTGCTCATCTGTGCGATGCCATTAAACCCATGCCTGTATTTATTTCTTTATTCATTTCTTGAAAACAATGCATCAACAGCTTAATGTCCTCCAATAAATGACCTGACAAAGACTCTGACACAAATAATCACGCTGCAAGCTTCTGGGGGGAGAAAAAGACATTTTCATGTACAGACGGCTCCATCAGCAGTTCAGTAATGGACTGAAAAGACATTAATATACTATTTGTTCCGTTTATTAGGAATACTGACAACAAATAGCTTTTGGGAAAGATTCCAAACACTGTTTCATGTTCCACTGGAAATCAGCTTAAACTCGAGTGAGATGAAGTCTCACTTCAACTCTGCTTCTTCTCTGTTTTCACTACTCTGTCCGGTTGTTTGCGGCAGCTTGACGCTATCAACCCCCCCATCGAGACAAGAGTGCGCTGCAGAGACTGTTATTGTGTGTCTGTGTAATTACGTGTTTGAATGAAGGCCAAGTTAATGAGATCAACTTCAGCTGTCCCTACATGGGAATATCTTTGACAGATAGCGGAGTTCTTGTTGCTGGGGCGTTTATGTACCATAACCATTCCGTCTGATTTCCTCCAAATATTCACGTCAGGTGATGTCATATGGTCTGGACCAGACTTGTCTATCATTTTACAGTACGTAGAGTCCCATAAGCGAGGGAGCGTGATGAACCGCCGACATGAAAGATGTGAGTACAGTCATCCCTCGATCGCTGGAATAAAAGGATTATGTTGCTTATATCGTGTCACAACAGGCCCACCCAATATAAACACAGGCTACTGTGGCGGGTGCCACCCTCAAATGTGGACTTCCAACATCGCTTATTGTTTGCCACACAATCTGTTCCCCTCTTGAACACATTTATAGCAACACGAGTCTTATTCATGTCTGTTATGGCTTGTTTACGCTAATTACATCTGCTATGTAGATTGGGTAATACCAGTGTAAATGTTATTTTATGTCTGGAGTGCCATAATAATGTTAAAACTCAGATTTTCTGTGCTCCAATTGTGAAAATATTACATTTATAAATAAGGAATTCTACTTCATGGAAATTCACTTATCACAGTCTGGTCTGGAGTCAATTAACAGTGATAAGTGAGGGATTACGGTATTTAACGTACAGGCTGAAACTTGAATTTGTATCGTATTGTTGTCAAAATGTCTAAAAAGTATCCGGTTAAAAAGAGCAAAAACAAGCAAAACCCGCCAATCGCTATCCAATACTACGGCCGAAGTTTGGCAAGGCTAGCGCCATCTGTCAACATCGAGATCCGCCTGTGAAAAAGCTGAAAAATACGCCTTCGTGTTTCAGGCGGAATTGTCATCATTGAATCAGAAATCATAAAGATCATTCGGAAAGATTCCATTCGGAAAGAGAAAAAGTCATGTAAACGTGGCTAACGTGAATACCTGACATAAAATGACAATTTTTTTGCAAATATTTAACAAAGTCTTTTGAGGAGCAACTGAGGGTTCAGTGTCTTGCCCAAGTGATCACAGCAGTATGGAGGATTAAACCCGCAACCTTCATGGTTGAGCGACGACCCCTCTACCAGCTTGACCACCGCCACCAGGAGTCCGATATGTACATTTTTGCAAGTTTTCAACTGGCCTTAAAATTGTGATCAGGTTTATACGTTCATATACGCACACCCCAACACCAGGAACCAATTGAACTTCCAAGCCATAAATATATATACACACATAAATATATATCTGCTTCTCCATATGCAAGGTTATCCATTGGACTTGTGTGTTTGGGATACGTTTCCAAGGCCTATAACGTCCACTCCTGGTCGGAAAATATATTTTAATTAGAAAATGCTATTGCATTTTCCCGTTTTGGATTGATGGCCATTTAATTATTAATGATTAATTTGCCCGGGGTTATATTCAAATCAGTTATACTGATGTGCTCTGAGACTTCTCAGGTGAGAGACCTTGATCACGGGGTTAACCCCTTCAGTGGGTTCTTTAGACGGATGGGTCATGCATACTTCAGCAGTCACACGGATCATTTCATCAAATAGCGATATATTTCCGTTTGGTTTTTTGCAATGGCAGAAAAATATGCTTTTTATTCATGTCAACTCTATAGATTATGTGTAAAACTGTGGAATCTGCGTTTTTTTTTTTTTTTTTTTATAATGAAGAAGCAAACAGATAGCTGCTGTGGTTCAGTTCTAGTAAACTGTTCTGTAAATCATGTTCCGTTCCAGCGTACCTCCTCAACTTCCACGGATGTCATGTTCTATTGTATAGCTTAGCCGTGGGAGCGTGACAGTTTCGCTGTCCTAGTTTTTATACCAGCAGGAGGTGGTGGTCACATTGTCCGTTGGCGCAATTATTGTGCATAACATAGGGAAGGAACGACATGTCTACAGCACAAAATGGTTTCATATTTTTCTGTGAGAACTGTAATGGTTAGCCTCCACAGTATCTTGCATTTAGACACCCAAGACTCCAAAGAATTGCATAGTTTTTTTTTTCCACAGAAGAAAAATTCCATTCACTGTTAGCCCCCAATAATTTAGAAGTATTTGACAATACAGGTACCATGGACAGCGCTACAGAAAACATGGAATTACAGTAAATGTGGGGATATTATAGTAAATAAATAGATGAAAATGGCCGACTACAACAACAATGCTTTCAGAATTCACACCGTTTTTTCACACCGATTTGCTTTTATTGCAAATGTTTACTTTAGTTTCAATGCATTTGGGTCTTCCGGCAGTGCAAGGACATGCGGTCTGTGTGTGTTTGCACGTGTGTATCGCTTTAGCGTGCTATAGTTTAGTATGCTTCCCTCCTCGCGGCACTTGAGTGTGTTGATCCATGTCTGTTCCTACTCAGTAAACACACCCCTGAAGTGATTTAATTGATATTAATTAGAAATGTCAACACACTTGCTGTCCTTGCTGATCAGTATTCATTACATTTTATTTGTGTCAAGTTTTAAAAAAATGGTTCTCTCTCTCTTTTTGGACACTTGCTGCATTGACACGGGCGGCAACGAGTCCTGAGGGATGTCTTCTGGATAAAAATGTATTTTTACTAGGATGTTTAAATAAGTAATATTTAATTCATAAACCTGTTCACATGACAGCATATTATCCACAATACCGATATCCATCACCCAGGACTGAATCGACTGATATCGACCACATGGATTAATTATACTTTTTCAATTTATTTTTAATGAGTCCTATTGGCCAGGGGTGGCGTATAAAGGGGAGATTCTATATGATGATTTCAGCCAAAAACGCATTTCGGAGTAAATCGACCTGAATCTAAAATCTCAGATATAAGCACTTTGATACCAGCAGTTGATTGGATAGAGCCCACTTGACTTGACTTGACTTGACTTGACTTGACGAGCAAATGTGAAAAGTAACATATCATCCGGTTATGTAGTATTGCCTGATTTGGGTTGGGCTAGTTCTAAAGTTAAACTAATGGATCTTCAAGAATTCTGTCAATTACGTGCGTTTGATTGTTGATTAGTAATTGTCTTGAATAAATTTAGGCAAAAATAGATAATGCACAGAGCGGTTGATTGAACTAATTTGCAGCCTAAAGATGATAGGCCGAGTGTTTCGGTTCAGAACATTCACATGATAAAAAAAAAATAAAAAATGTAAATTTTCCCCATCGTTAATCAACGTAATCCAAAAAAAAACGAGACTGCTGGCGATGCTGAGTAGAACAGGACTTGGGAATGGAACGCAACCAATCACAGGACACGGGTCAAACTATTTTTATATGACATAAAGACCTTTGTGTCTTCCATTATTTTGTGTTAGAGCAGGGGTGCTCATTAAGTCGATCGCGAGCTACCGGTCGATCCCGGAGGTGGTACTGGTCGATCGCTGGTCGATCGCGGCGTGACATTAAAAAAATATCATCCCAGCATCAATGCCGTCACTTGATTGATATACAGGGCAGCCATTCAGATGACAACTGAATGTTGCCCTTCGGGCGACCAATCGAATCAAACAACGTCTCTAAGTGCAGCAGAACTTACGATGTCAGCCTATCATCCATCCCCGTTACTTGATTGACATACAGGACAACCAGTCAGATGACAACTGAATTTTGACCTTTAGGTCACCGCTCATGCGTAAACAACGATGCAAAGTGCTAAGCTAGTCGGCGAATTGCGAGATTTTAAAGCCCTCGCTAAAGTTTATGGTCACTAAAATGAGTGAAGGAGCTGGACCAAGTAAAAAGGCAAAAAACATATCACTTCCATACGGATATGGAATATTATAGGGATATTATGATACGGATATTATCCATGACTGATAAACATTTGGAAGTGTGCTTGAGGCTGGCTATCAGCAGCTACTGTCCGGACTATGCATCCCTGGCTGGTTCAATTCAGTGCAAGTCATCAAAGTAAACTCAGGTAATTACAAAAAATGTTAATAGTTAATTATGTGTGTTTTGCAATATTGGCTCATTTGGTTATGTAAGGTACATCAACATACATTGTACGTACAAATAATCCTCAATACATTTGAAAATAAATAGATGTTTTGCATTTTTGTAGTGGGTAGATCATTTTGACTCGCTCATTTTAAAAGTAGCTCGCATGCTGAAAAAGTGTGAGCACCCCTGTCTTAGAGCCTCTTATTTTGTATATTCAACTTCCTGTTTGAGGCTGTAGGCGGCACCTGGTGGTGATTAATAATCAGTGGATTATTGAGTTCAGCTGGTGGTACTGGTTGGATCATTCCCTTACCAGTGGGAATTCAAGGATGTTTTTAGCTGCATTTAAAACAGAAAATAAATAAATAGAAGTTTGAAAGTACAGCTTAAAAGCCTCGGACAGGAAATACTCACGGACACAAAGGAAAGCGAAACTGTAAGTCCAACCTCTCACACTCAACATGACATTTCGAGTCATACTTCCTTTACAATTGTTTGCTAGTACTACTCGTGAGCCGTCATTGACTCTAATGAACGACTGTTTTCATTAAGGCTTCACTGATTCCAGTATCGTGCGGTCAATGAGGCCAGATGGAACATCGCTGACATTAAAAGCTTATCTCGGTGTTCTCGCTCTTGTTAAGTGAAATTATTGCACCGGATGGGTCCCTGTAACCTTGTTAATGCCACTTTTATGACTTTATAGGGGCGGGAGGACGGGGTTTGGACCGTTAGACACTGCATGGACCAGTGTGACTGCTGGTAGTTATTATATATACATTTTGTCCACTCATTTTAACAGGAAGTATAGACGCCCGTATGGAGACAGTTACAATGACCTCATATGCAACTCATATCTAGATTAGGGATGAGTTCTAAAATGACTAAAATGCATTTTTGCAGATTATGAAACGAGTAAATTCGTCAATTATCCGTAAAGGAAATCCTCATTGTGTTTGTATACGGTTCTGTAGGTATTAGGAATAAAGTTTACTGTTTACTCTTCACGCTCTGTGATTGGCCAGTCACACACAGCGACCGCCCAATGCACGCGACATCGATATAGTGACGGACAACCCCATCTTGTTATGATGTACTCTCATTAAATCTGTAAAAAAATGGCTGCACAATTTCAAATACCACCTTCTATCATCACACAATACCTTAAATACCCTACATGTACTACTCTAATATGTAATACTTCCATACTGGAGGTGCATATATCATTTTAACTTAAAAGCCGTGGTGTGTTTCACTTTCACTTAGCGTGAAGGCGATGTATCATTATGAAATATGCGGTTGCAAAGAGCGTACACTTACCACAGAAAGCCTGTTTGCATGTCTGCCATGTCTCCTCGCATCCTTTAACAACCCAGGTGGGTAATTACCAGGATTTGTAAATAATCTCTGCATCATCCTCCTGAGATGACGCCAGAACCAACTGACTGCTTCAGAGGACACTTTTTTTTTTCTGCCAGATTCTCGTAGCGTTGCCAGTTTATTTATTTTTTGAATGTTTTTTTTTTTTTACCAGTTATACCAGCATAGGGTGTGTGCCTTTTGGCTACTGAATAAAATGTCCATGGAAGTAAAAACCCTTACATATATTGATGCGTTATGTCAGTAATTTGGAAAAGGATGTAGTCACCCATGCAGTTGTACTTGGACAAGATTAGACAAGATGCGCTCTTATTTTGAAGGCCGAAAGCGTGTTGTCTAGTGTGGAGAATGTGTGTTGATGGTTGAGTTGAGTAAATGTGTGTCCTTGCAAATGTTGCATGGTGCTTGTCACTGCCGTCCTTCCATAGAGAAGAAAAGCCAGCATTTCATCATAGAGCTGAGAGTGGCATGTTGATTGCAACATACTTCATAATAAACAATGAATTTGAATGCCAAGATGGAGGATTTTATACTCAAGTTCACCAGGATGTAATCAGACTTTTACAACAAAGTATTTGAATTTTTCCTGGAGTAGGATGTTGTGCATGTACTTCATATATATATATATTTTTCTTGCACTTAATAAAATAAATCAATAAATAGGTGTAAGACGTATTTAAACACATTTTTAACCGTACACTTTGTAGTGTATTTTAATGTAGGTGTATCATTCAGGTAATGGGGTGCTTGTCACTGCCGTCCTTCCATAGAGAAGAAAAGCCAGCATTTAATCAGAGAACTGAGAGTGGCATGTCGAATGCAACATATTTCATATTTCATACTAAACAATGAATTTTAATGCCAAGATGGAGGATTGTATACTCAAGTTCACCAGGATGTAATCACACTTTTACAACAAAGTATCTGAATTTTTTTTCCTGGAGTAGGATAGTGTATAACATTTTTTTCTTGCACTTAATAAAATAAATCAATAAATAGGTGTAAGACGTATTTAAACACATTTTTAACCGTACACTTTGTAGTGTCTTTAATGTAGGTGTATCATTCAGGTAATGGGGTGCTTGTCACTGCCGTCCTTCCATAGAGAAGAAAAGCCAGCATTTCATCAGAGAGCTGAGAGTAGCATGTCGATTGCAACATATTTCATATTTCATAATAAACAATGAATTTGAATGCAAAGATGGAGGATTGTATACTCAAGTTCACCAGGATGTAATCAGACTTTTACAACAAAGTATCGGAATTTTTCCTGGAGTAGGATAGTGTGTAACATTTTTTTCTTGCACTTAATTAAATAAATCAATAAATAGGTGTAAGACGTATTTAAACACATTTTTAACCGTACACTTTGTAGTGTATTTTAATGTAGGTGTATCATTCAGGTAATGGGGTGCTTGTCACTGCCGTCCTTCCATAGAGAAGAAAAGCCAGCATTTCATCAGAGAGCTGAGAGTAGCATGTCGAATGCAACATACTTCATATTTCATAATAAACAATGAATTCGAATGCCAAGATGGAGGATTGTATACTCAAGTTCACCAGGATGTAATCACACTTTTACAACAAAGTATCTGAATTTTTTTTTCCTGGAGTAGGATAGTGTATAACATTTTTTTCTTGCACTTAATAAAATAAATCAATAAATAGGTGTAAGACGTATTTAAACACATTTTTAACCGTACACTTTGTAGTGTCTTTTAATGTAATAAGGTAATGGGGTGCTTGTCACTGCCGTCCTTCCATAGAGAAGAAAAGCCAGCATTTAATCAGAGAGCTGAGAGTAGCATGTCGAATGCAACATACTTCATATTTCATACTAAACAATGAATTTGAATGCCAAGATGGAGAATTGTATACTCAAGTTCACCAGGATGTAATCACACTTTTACAACAAAGTATCTGAATTTTTTCCTGGAGTAGGATGGTGTATAACATTTTTTTCTTGCACTTAATAAAATAAATCAATAAATAGGTGTAAGACGTATTTAAACACATTTGTAAACCAAACTAACTCCATAGAAGTCAATTCCTCGCTGCACGTCAATGCTTAGAATGATGCAGTCAATTGAACATCAGTCCTAACCTGTGATTAGACATTCCTCCATCCTCCTCTTTAATTTTCCGCCCAGCAGTTGCGCTCCGACAAGAAATTGTCCTGTAAGCATCGTGGTATAATTTCCATTGTTCAGTGAAGTGTTTGTACCTCCATAATGCTTCCCCGGCCAGAATGAACGAATCAAAGACTCTTCCTTTCTCTCTGTTGTGCTTTTGTAGCGTGTTTTTTCCAATGCCGCTTCTTCCTTTCACGGTAGAATCAACAGTGGCGAATGCTCAAGTCGTATCCCCGGCCTCATCTTTTCCACTCAATTTGTCCCACCGAGTCGCTAAAGATGTGTTTCTGATGGGATTTCTAGTGGCTTGCGTTCTTTATATTGACGCGCACAGGATTGCAATTATCTTTTAAATATTTTTGAATCCTCTCGGTGCCGTTTGCTTAGCGATTGATGAACTCAGAAGGCACTCTGGTAAATATTTCTGGTAGTTTTCTACCTGACAACTGTGTTTACATGCAAGTTGAACCACGTATGACTCTTTGACCGCACATCCCAACATGGCGTCACATCCTGAAGTAACATGACACTCGTTAATTATTATTATTATAGACTAGTTTTTGTCACATTCATACAAGAATGTGCCTAAAAAGATACTTTCACGTATCATGTATGGGAACACCGAGTGCGGGTAGGATTGCAAGGTTTATAGTGTGTCCTTCTATGTAAATATGCCAAGTGTGGCCTATATAAGTACAATTTTTAATTTTTAATCATACCTCACCAACCGCCAACAGTTTGTGCACATAAATAGCTGCTCCTCCTCCATAGCCCCTTTACCTCAAGGTGTTCCCCAAGGTTCGGTGCTTGGTCCTCTTCTCTTCATCCTCTATGTACATCCTTCCACTTGGCAATATCATCCGTCGTCATGGCCTCAATTTCCACAGCTACGCTGATGATATTCAACTATACATTTCTACCACCTCCATCAACTCCAACATCTACTCCACCCTCACCAACTGCTTAGCTGATATCAAAACTTGGATGGAACAACATTTTCTCAAACTTAATAGTGACAAAACAGATATTATCATCATCGGTCCCAAAAACACCACGGCGCCCACCCATAATTTCCATCTTCAATTTGACAGCGCCACCCTCACTCCATCCCCGCTCATCCGCAACCTTGGTATCCTCCTAGACCCCACCCTTTCATTTGAACCCCACGTCAAACAGTTAACCCGGACTGCATTTTTCCATCTTAAGAACATAGCTCGACTCCGTCCATCACTTACATTCTCTGCCGCTGAATCCCTGATCCATGCATTCATCCCAACCAGAATTCAACAGCATTCTCTACGGTACACCTTCCAAAACCCTCAACAAACTACAATATATTCACAACCTCACCTCCACCCGCTCCCGTCAACACATTACCCCTGTCCTCCAAAACCTCCACTGGCTTCCCGTCCCCCAACGCATTCACTTCAAAATTCTTCTCATCACCTACAAAGCCCTCCACGATCTGACCCCCCCATATCTCACAGACCTCCTCCATCCACATAATCCCCCGCGTCCCCTTCGCTCCTCAGACTCCAACCTCCTGGCACTCCCCTGTAAGACCAAGCTCCGAACCTGGGGAGACAGAGCCTTCTCCATCGCTGCCCCCACTCTCTGGAACTCCTTGCCCCATTCACTCCGTGCTTGCCCTGACCTTCCCACCTTCAAAAAACAACTCAAAACCCACCTCTTTAAATCTGTTTTTAATGTCTAACTTTTTTATATCTGACTGCTGTGCCCCGCCCCGCTTTTTTAACTGTGTACTAACCAATGAATGTTGTATTTTGGTGTGTCTTTTATTCTGTTTACTTGCTCTATTCAACTTCATTCTTTTGTAAAGTGTCTTTGAGTATCTTGAAAAGCGCTATACAAATAAAATGTATTATTATTATTATTATTATTATTTTTCCACCTGAAATTTGGTGTGTGTGGCTTATATTCATGTTCACTCAATAGTCTGGAATTTCCAGTAATTCCAGCCATCCGAATGTATCGTTTTGCCGCCATTACCTTACATTGATGAGACAATAGCCACCACAAGAAATACACTTATCTTATAAATGTTATGTCTTATTAATGTCTAATGTGTCTTACTTTGTTGTTATGTCTACTATATTGGGTAATACAAGTGTAAAGGTGACTTCAGGGCATAGTTAAAAAAAAATACCGGTTGCCTTTGTTCAGTTTCACCTTGAGGCCATAACAAACTGCAAGTCCAAATTCACCTGTAGACGATCTGTATAGTACTGATAATTCCACATTGGTATTTATTTTGATTTTTATAATTAGCAGTTTTTATGCCACTATTTTCATATTTCAACTAAAACTGAAATGAGTACAAGTGTGTCCACTCCAACATATAGTATTGGTCTGGACTCAGGGTTTGATTGGCTGCATGCAGGACCGGACTAATGAGGTTCACATAGGCGAGGGCTAGATCAAAGAGTCTTGGAGGAATAGCTGAAAGACACTTCAGAATCATCGTTTGACCCAGATTGTATCTGCCTTTTCTAGTGCGTATGTATTTGCTGCCACCTTTCAGACGGCCTCGGTTATGCAGATGAAATATCAGGAGTTTGGTTTTCACCCCAAAATATGTACCCCAATCCACTGTTATGTCATGCAAACTTTATATAGATGGAAAATGATGATGCAGTTGTCAAATGTTTATAATTGTTATAGCCAAGCACAGACAGAGGAAAAAAATCACATTTACAGCACTAATGAGTGATTAATTCAGTTAATCTGTATCAAAACTATCGAAATCGAGATGTACACAGATATTCAGAGACAAACAAAGCATGTGTACCGTTATTAGATCAACACTTGAAACCTAATGTCTTGAGTAAATTTGATCGCCGTCACCGTTTATGGCTGATTTGTTCATATCGCCCTTGGATAAATATTAACCGCTTATCTTTTTGTAGACGCGCAGTACAAATACACGGACAAGTCCAATGAATGCAATGAAACCCAGTACAAAATCCGTAATGGGACTCAGGTCAGGAAAATATTTCCCATAGGCCATAATAAGAAATAGTAATTATGTAACAAATGGCTTTGTTGATTGGACAGGAGCTACTCGTGTTATAACCAATGCTAATTAGCATTCTTAACTTTATTGGCAAATTGGAAAGAAAAAAAAAACATTAAAAATAAGTAAACTACTTCAGACCGTCCATCCTGAAATACAACAAATACTACAAAAAAATATGAGATTTCGATATGAAAGTCAAAATCAAGCATCTCTAGAATTATTGCATGAGGACACATGAACAACGTTACCAAAAATGTATTCAATAACAAGAAGAACATTTTTTTATGTTGAATATAACGTCCTCCGGAAGCTGCTAGCGTGTTTTTATGTAAATAAGTAGCACGTTCTTTTAATTGGGGTCATCGATATAAGCTTGTGGAGATAAAATAACAAAACTGAACCAAGCGCTGATCACTTGAGCAAGTAGATGTTGTTCAGTCGGTCTTGTTGAGTCGTGTTGTCAAAGAAACATCTCCTCTACCACTAGGAACTAAAATAGATCACATTTGGAAGGCGTTTGTTCCTGAGAGGTGATTCTGATGTTGCACATAGGAAGTGTTAAACAACAATTCCCTTTCCTTTCCACGAGCAGATAAATCCAAGTGCTAATGTAAGACTGACTCCTCTCAACCATTAGATGAAAGCAAGACTGGAGAGCTGAAGGATCGACTAAAACGAGGAAGCCATAAATATATCTGCCAGTCGTTGCACTTTTAAGTCGGAGAGCGAAGGAAAGGTATTCGCTTAGTACTTACAATAACCTCTTCATGGGTTCCAGAAACTTTATTTTCCACTTCGGTGTGGTGGACATTTTGTAGCTTTGACCTTTCTCTAGTAAGTTTTAGGAATGGAATATTTTCCCTATGCTTTGAACAAGACGTGTTGAAGGCTTGTCGACAGGAGTTTCTAGATATGTCTAGATATGTTACCTTCTAAGCCTGAGGAGCGATTAGCTGACCACCTGAGATGGTTCGGTGCCTAACATCCTTACAGCAAAAAAACATTGCTAAAACATTGGTTGACTGCTAATCTCTCGCTCCAGAGCTGGCATTGGGCATGACAATTGTTGGTATCTACTCCTATTTTAATGAACCTGTAAAAGAGCCACTTCTAACTAATCAGGAACTACAGTATAGATGTTGTTCCTTCACTGATGCCGCCTCCCGACAAAGTGAAGGTCACTAATTGTAGATGAGCAAAGCCACATTGTCCAACGCGCCAATCAAAGTGTTTGAACCCTTTAATTACACTCGCTACTTCAACAATGTGAGTTTTTTTTTGTTTTTTTTTAAATTGATGTTCCACATTCTGTACATACCGGTGAGGCCTCTAATGACGCCCCCGCCCTTCAATAACACGTTTGTAAGTGAAGATAGTGGCTAGAGGTCCAAGCTGGCTGGGGGTGCGGGGGGGCAGGTTGAATACTTGTAAACAAACTGGACCAAGCAGCACAGTTAATGTTTGGATTCTCGACCTGCATCGATTTTACATTTCCACTGCAGGGTGTGGAAGTGGGATGGCGGTAGCTGCGATAGCTACGGTAACGGCTTGATGGCGTACGATTGCGTGATTTGGTTGGTTTTGTTTATGCTAGAGATGACCTTCCTGATCGCCAATTAACTAAATAAAATGAATAAATGCTTTTATTAAATTGTGAATTATTTACAATTTAAGAAATAAAACACTTTAAATATAAAATGAAGCCTATTGGCCGTGCATTATTTAGTAAATGTTTTATTTTTTTCTTATTAATGTATTATTGCTCTTAAGCAAAATATTTTTTTCCAATTACTCGATTAATCGACATGTTCAGGAGAATACTCAATAACTAAAATATTCGATAGCTGCAGCCATATTTGTCTAATGTGAATATTTGCCATGCAATAACAAGTGGCAACCTTGTGTGTTCTGACCTCAAATCTGCTCCGCGTCGCCCGAAAAAGGCTGATGAGCTGAACGCTGGCAGATCATGCAGCTCGGTGTGAGTGTCCGTAATGAGGTAAGAACATGCGGTCAACCGCGGGTAGCTCGACCGTCCGAGCAGTGGAGGAGGCTTCTGAAGAAGCGACATTTTCCACTTTAATGGCAGGGGAGGGCTGCATGCAACGGTCTGATTGGCAGCCATTTTTAGAGGTGCCTCAAGCACCCCCGCAAGATGTGTTGTTAGCGCCACACCAATAGCAGTAGCAGCTACAGTGTATTGCTAGTTTTCTCATCATAAGGACAATGGAATATAAAATAAAACACAATATATTATATTTTCCGGACTATAAGTCAC
Source organism: Doryrhamphus excisus (assembly GCF_030265055.1). NCBI lineage: Eukaryota > Metazoa > Chordata > Actinopteri > Syngnathiformes > Syngnathidae > Doryrhamphus > Doryrhamphus excisus. The sequence goes on along the minus strand of NC_080476.1, from coordinate 639,325 downwards.
ACTTTTTTCATAGGTTGGCTGTTCCTGCGACTTGTACTCCAGAGCGAGGGTTAGGGTTAGCATAAAAGATGGATGGATGGACGTCTACGTACATCCCACACTGGTGTGTAGTACACATTGTACACTTTAAGGATACACACATATCCAACATGACACTCACATAGCACAATCAGTTGCACAACACATACATATGACTGATTGAAAACACAATATATGCTACGTTGTTCTCACTCACGGCTGCTTAACTTTCACTTTCTAGACACATACAGTAAACCTCGGATATATCGGATTCAATTGTTCCCACTGGTTTTGTCCGATATAAGCGAAATCCGTTATATGCGTATAGCGGAAAATGTCCGTTTTACGCATATATGGGATTTATATCCGGTATATGCGTAAATGGGATTTTATCCGTTCTAAAAAGGCACTTCCTTGACTATGTTTCCAATGTACCTGGACGCGCAGGCAACGCTGCAAACGCTGCAAATGACGTCGTATAGCGATAGCCTGTCACGATTCGGCGAATCGGAGCGCCACGATGCGGCCATCCGATATATGCCAGGGAAATTTCATGGAAATGCATTGGAACGGGACTGGAGATTTTGTCCGAAATAGGCGAAATCAGTTATAAAAAATCCGATATATGCAATGAATTTTTATTGAAAATGCATTACAGAAAAATCGGTTCTTTTTTATCCGTCCGTTGTGAGCCAATTTCCGATATATCCGAGGTTTACTGTAGTTTGTGTGTAGTTTTTAGAGTTCTGCAACTGTGTACTCTGTACACAGAGTGTACTCATTCATTACAGACTCCAGCACTGCAACACCGATTTGAAAACCTTTTTTAAATTACGTGATCAGTGACTACTTCTCTGATAGCAACACAGTCCAAAGAACTAGGCCGAGAACCCAAAGCAGTAGTGAAGCCATTACATAACTAATGTAAACTGCAATTTGGGTCTGAAAGTGAAAATTGCATCGCCCGGTACAACATACAAGACTGCAATAAAAAAAATGTGAGTCCAGGGAGTAACCAAAGCCATTAACAACATCACACAGAGCTACATGTTGAAAGGCGCCACCACTGTGACCGTGTACAAAAATAAGTACAAAAATATACTGAGTGTATGAAAACCTTTTTCAGGCAGCGGGTCTGCACCAGTGAATCTGTTACATAACCCGAGTCGTGGTCACACAGAGGGCAAGATAACCACATGTAGAATTTATTTGCACCGTTTGCATCCATATTTGTTGTTTATTCGCATTTCAAGGAAAGTTCTAACTTTTGGCAATAACATAACTCCATGAAACGACCATCGACGACCACTCATAACTACTGAATAAATCATAGAATTGTCGTGTCTGAATGTATGTATTGACGTACAGTATGAAATGAAGGAACGTGTTTGGTCCCAAAATCGGTTTCAGTCTTCCACAGTTCCCCTTCCCAACAGCTCTTTCTCAAACGATTACAGGCTGGGTTTAAAATAGGACTTTTATTCTCCTGCCCCGGAATCTTGCTCCAAGCAAACAGATCTGCACTTTGAGCCCATTTGGAGAGCGACCAAAAGAAACTCGTGTTATTAGGAACTGTCGGTCTATTTATATCCGTGCAATACATGCAAATCACAAAATAAGCGAAAACATTCATCGTTTCTCTCCTGCGGAACAAATTGTCCAGACAGAAATTTGTTTTTATTCCATCAGTTGTAGGAATATAGCAAAGTGTAATGTATGTTTGGACAATGTGATATAAATATATTCCCCTTTTGGCCTCTCAGGTTGAATTTGTGCGTCTGTACTTGAGTGATACGGTGATGTGCTTAGTGGTGGAAGATTAGGGCCGTCTTCCATCCAGGATTTTCATAGTCCAATAGGATTCCTTACGTTTTGTCCATAGGGGACTGATACACTTGTTTCTGGCTATTTTACTAATTGCAGTTTTAAAAAATAATTGATAAATGAATGCTGTTTTGTGGTTGATTATGGTCTGTTATCACTAAAAATAAACTTTATAGGTGGCTATAAGTAATGCCATGACGCGTAACTTTACCTTACATTACCTTTACATTACCTTTCACACGGCATGGACACATTTGATAGACTATGGCCTCAATCATCATCATCATCATGACCTTGAGATGAATTCAGCTAATTAATTAGCTTCATGCAATATTGTGTAGAACTACAATTCTCGTTTCCAAATCTACAATATTTTTATGACACATACCCGTCTTTGGTAAACCTGAAACATGACAATTAAAGCCCGCAGAGGTCATGTTGATGATGCAATGTCTACGGATTCCGCTTCCGCCGTCGAAGCAGCAAATGCCATCCCACACACGGCCCCGATCCCTCAGTTCCCGCAGCGCCGCCACGTATGACATTTCCCCCGTATTTTATTGTCCAGTTAGCAAGAGTGATGTCACACTTCATTGAAGACATTACACAGGCGGTAGGAAGCCACGCCGTATCGTAAATGTTTCTGCAACGTTCTCGTACATCGTGGCAGGCGGAACCATTCGTCTCCATCCACTCGTTGGCGCCGCTTAGAAGTAGGCGGGGCTTGCGCCCTAAGCTCAGGGTCGTGTACCTCAGATTCCTGCCATGTACGTGATCAGGAAATGTGCAAATTCGGTCATTTTTACTTAAAAAAAAAAAATGACAAATGATTGAAATCATACATTTCAACGGACGAAACCAATGTTTATTATTTTATTATTTATTTGAACTTTTTATTTTAACTAATTTTAACCTCACTGGTGGTCTAATAGACACACACATCATTTTCAATTCTTTATTAGCTGCAAAAAGTGGAATTCATAACAACAAGATTGTAAATATCCATGCTCAACAGCATCCATGGCCACCCCCCCGTGTAGTCAGAATGGTACAATCTTGATCACATGACGTTTTTCTGTGATTTGAGTGCAAGATCGATCGGACTCCTCTGAATTGTATTATTGACTATTTCAAGACAAGGAAGATAATGAGTGGTTATTCCTTTACTTATTAATAAATAATTTATTGGGTATGACGAGTACATGACAAAAAGTCTCAAATCCTCCAAGTTGTGAACCGTTACTTGACATTTGATACGGGGGATTTGGCAAATATGTCGGAAAGTGACGGCCGTCTTGAAACCTACGCCAATCTTGACTGTTCAATATTTGCTTATGGTCGAAGTGACGCAATTCACACTCGGCAACAGAGACCAAGACCCATCTCTTCAAGCTTTCTCTGTCGTTTTTTTTTTTTTTTTTTTTTTTACTGTTTGTGTTGAGAAACGACACTATTGGATAGCTCAGTTTATTTCAACCAAGCAAAGCTGACAAGTGTAAACACAATGATTGCACCCGAGCGGCGTATTATTGATAGCAAATAGTCTTAGTTTGGAGGCGTAACCGTCCATCTCCTAGACTTCTCTATTACTTGGAGCTTTTTTTTTTTAGCAAACACACTTCACTGCAGTTCAGTTTGTTGCATTTACCCGGTTTCAGTGTCTCGATATTATTTCAAATCATGGTGTCATGGCGGAAAATAATTGAGAAGCACTGCGGTAAAGCGATTTGTACTTCCTCTCATCTTGCTTTTCATACTGAACTCCACCTGCCCACGCTGTTCACCCTCCTGCCGCACAACGGTTATTCAATCGGATTTATTGTCCGGCAATAAAATTCTATCCGACTCACAAATGCGTTGCCAAACTACCCCCTTGAGCCGCAACACCCCTCAACCTCTTTCCTATTTCCGACACTTGCCCTCACTCCATCTCTGACATGGCCATAGGGACAATAGACTGCAATCTATCCCCTCAATTTGCTCCCCGGGATTGGTTACATGGTGTTTTCAAAATGGAATTGGAATAAATCTTAGCGTGTGTGTGTGTGTGTGTGTGTGTGTGTGTGATTGAGTTTCTCCAGAAAGGACCGACTGCCGAGACACATCATTTACACATATTCCATTTGACCGTTCTCCATCTTACATTGACATTGCAATATCTATTTTAAAAAAAAGATGTTTAAACTTGGGAATTTGTGTCCTGGCGGAAGAACTGAGATTTGTGGCAGATTCATACTTGAGATATTAATATCATGCAAAAATACAGTGACTGTTTAAGTTGATATAAATGACCGAATAGAAAGAGTCCAGACACCACATCAATATCAGTTCATAATGGAGCTCTGGGCTGTTTTTTATAATTGGGAATAAAGAGGAGCCAACCTTGGGAAAGATGTGTGTGGTGCACCTTCCAATGTATTTCTTGAGAGTCTGGTGTTTATGAACCAAAATGAGCTTTTTAATTCCATAGCCACAGAACATCGACATGCAGATCAATTTAAGACCATACTTTCTGAAGAACGACCCAGAACCATTTAGTTAAACTAGCTGTGCATATCATTAGATTACTCATTTGTTTGTAGAAAAGCAGTTTTGGTGCTTTGGACTTTCTTATGAATCACAAAAGCGTTTGATGCCTGCAGCCGGCTGCTGCTTGTCCAATGGATTTATCCTGACGCCTATCCAGGTTTAAAAAAAAATATGCAAAAGTTTCCAAATGCCGGAAAAGACTCCTTTTCCAAGCGTCTACACCAGGGGTGTCAAACTCATTTGGCATCGTGGGCCACATACGGCCTAGGGAGATGTCAAGTGGGCCGGACCATTAAAATGATACCATACTCTGCTATAAATAACCAAAATATCATGTCTTTTTGTTTTGGTGTAAAGAAGCACAAGAACTTTAGGAAAATATTGAAATTTCATGAACTATCCTTTTACAAAACATTTCATGAAACACCTCATATTTCCTTAGACAAATGTGCAATTTACTTTTATCATTCACAAATATGCATTGCAAGTGATCCCACTGATTGTACAAAGGCACAAAACTTTAATTGGTACTGAAAAATATAGTAATGCACTTTAAGATTAAATGAGACTTTTAAAGAAAGGGATTTTTAAACCACTTACACATACGCATATAAAATCTAAATGTAATCCCTGCGTACAACTTACAAACTAAGGAGTGATTTTAAATGTGTAATGAAGAAAGTGTTCGCCTGTCCTGTAAATCTGTAAACTTCATACATGAAACATACATACACATACAATATATACTGAAAATGTATGGAGTTGTATGAACAGTAGAATTCCATCACACAACTTTTGTTTTGAAGCTGCTGACTAACATTAAAGTGCACATTTTTTAAGGATTCATCTTCACAGAGCTGTATTCTTTCAATGCAAACAGTAAGCCGTCATATTTTTGGCTGTGATGCGTCTCGTAGTGGCGTCGAATATTCTATTCCTTCAATACCGAAACTTGTTGCAAACACACCAAGCACAAAGGTTTTCCGTGCATGTCTGTAAATAAATAGGACGTGGTCCATTTTTCTTTGAAAATTCTACACTCCTTATCTACTTTTCTCCGTTTGGATAACGACATTTTGGCTAATGAGGGTGTAGCGGAGAGGTAGAGACCAAGGTATTAACAACGTCGTAACAAGCAGCAGATGGCGCATTGATACCGTCTGCTGTTTTCAGTCTGTCTCAGTGATGCGGCTTGTCTTCTACTCTGATGGAAAGAGTGCGCCCCTTAGCGGATAATCCATGAATTGCAGCGAATTAAAAATATTAATTCCATGTCTTTTATGCATTTTTTCCACTTTCAAATTATCCTGCGGGCCTGATCGAACCTCCTTGGGGGCCGGTTCCGGCCCGCGGGCCATATGTTTGACACCCCTGGTCTACACCTTTTGTCCTAGCGAGCCCAAAATATAGCAGAGTGTTCTACACTTCAGGTACTCAATCCCCTCTGAATCACAACCAAGTCCAGAAAATCAGACTCCATTGGATATTGTTTGACAGAAAACTGAAATGACCCGCTATTGATGCTGCTCTTCTAAAGTATTAGCAACTTTTCACCTAAAATCGCCTTGTCACATGACGCAGTAATACACATTATTTACTGCAGTATGCAAAAAAAGCTACAACAAATTAGACTTCCGATCATTCCATGGAAAATGTTTTTGGAATGTGGGAGGAAACGGATAAAATCCATGTACACACGGGCAGGACATGCTTACTCCACAAGCAGAGATTCAAACCCGGTTCTTCCAGATCTCCTAACGGTGAGACCAACATGATAACCACTCCGACACCGTGTTTATTTCCAAAACTTTCTGTCTCGTAATTATGACTTTAGTGTCATATTATTTTGGTTTAGAGGCAGCTACTTCCCCCTGGCCATCAGACTGCTCAGTGCCAAATAAGCCCCTCTACCTGCCCACACGCAAAACTTATTATTTAGTATTATTCAAATTATTTGTGCAATTTACTGTTTACGTTGCACATTATGTTGTTTATATTTGGTGCCATCTATTTATTCTCCATGTCATTATCTATCTATCCAACCAACCAACCCATTTTCCCAGAAAAAATAATTTATCATTATTTTGTGTAAAACATAGTTGGTTGTAAATCATATTTATTTTCGCGTTGTTGACATTGGTGTGCGATTTTCTTGTCAATACGCTTTTTCTTATGAAATACCTCATAAGTCATCTTTCTGTATTTTCTCCCAGAAGAGAAGCTGGAATCATTCAGCAGTCAAAGCAAACAAAACAATATGAGAGCCCGCATAACATATTTACTGCTATGGTTTTACGTCTTTCAAGGGCAGTGGAGCCAGACAGCAATGCATGCTTCGGAATAATCTGTCCAATTCCGCGTCAATGTGGAATGTGATCCCCCCAGATGGGAGGCGGCCAGGAATACAATTCCCAATTTATAGTGCACTTTTGTTAGGATCAAATAAGATTGGATTTACAGCTAAATCTGAAAACGTTCTTCCCTATAACCCCTGGAATCAGATTAGGAGCTGATATTCTGACAATCCATCAAAAGAATCGAATTCTTGGAAATGTTTTGAAACGGACTTTGTCAAATTGCGGCGGTTATTCTAATGGACATTTCAGCTCTTATGGGCAAAATTCATGAAACCTTTCTTCAAGTGAGTGATAACAATCGTGATGTTTGGACACCGCACGATTTTTAGATTTCAATCCATAATTAACCTCAAATTGGATTCAATTTGGCCCCATACCTATAGCCTAGCGGTGGACAGGAAATGTAAGTTTCCAAAGTTCCTGTACTTTGTCAATATTATCTGTGTGGCAGAAATTGTACCTTCCAGTGCAAATAATTTTCCTTGTATAGAAAGAATTTTTTTCATGCTTCCTTGAGTCTTGTTCACCAGGTTAAACCAGTGAGCCTTCAACCGTGGTCGACTTTTGCGGAGGAGTCGGTGATGATTTTGTATTTTCCATCGAGTTCTTTTTTTTTTCTCCCCGGTAACAGACGTAGAACACACAAGTAAGATCAATGGAGTCAGACTAAAGCAATAGATAACGGGACATAATGAGGCGGCGTCATTTGCATACCACATTGGGTCCAAAACGTCCATGTGGGATTTCTCTTAATGGCGCGATTGTGTTACACAAGTAATGTTGTTCCTTGCCTCGTTAATTATCATTGCCATGGTGATGAGGAGAGGGTTATATATTTGGTACCGTTTAGATGACACATACTTGGAAATGTAAATTTGTCCAAATTGCCAAGTGTGAAAACAAGCATGATGTATTTAGAATGAAACATTTGTTTATATATGTACATACTACAAAAAGCTTTTTTTTCATGTTTTGGAACGTTTAGACTGACTTATCTGCAATTGAGGATGTGAGTTAATCGCAGTTAATTGGGTCCATAACAGACCGTGATGGATGAATTTCCGTGAAGTAGGATTTCTTATTTCTAACTGCAATATTTGCATATTTAGAGCATAATTCAAACATATTTACGGCCTTCTAAATACAGATTTGAACATTATTTGGGACCCCATAGTTACCTTTTCATGTGTTTTGATGCTCGGGGGAATAAGTGGGAGGGGGGCGGAAGTGAAATCGGGGGTTCAGAGTTGGCCGGGAGGTTCCGGCCGCCAACGTGAAAAGTTATCAATGGATTTGGATGACATTTTCAGGAATTATGGGAACTAGAATACGGAATCCAATTCAAGTCCAATCCATATTGGATCCAACTGATCCAATTTTGGTGGTGATCCAGGTCACCGTCTGGATCCAATCACTTTTTTAAGAATTCTCTAGGGAGACTATCTAAGTGTTGTTGATAAGGTGTTATATATTTATTTTATTTTATTTTATTTTATTTTATTTTATTTTATTTTATTTTATTTTATTTTATTTTATTTATTTATTTATTTATTTATTTATTTATTTATTTATTTATTTATTTATTTATTTATTTATTTATTTATTTATTTATTTATTTATTTATTTATTTATTTATTTATTTATTTGCTATATCTGTCTTTAATCATATTTATTTTAATGACTTTATGTATGTCTTTATTTTATTTTATTTTATTTTATTTTATTTTTATTTATTTTATTTTTATTTATTTTATTTATTTTATTTATTTTATTTATTTTATTTATTTTATTTATTTTTATTTATTTTTATTTATTTTTTGCTATATCTGTCTTTAATCATATTTATTTTAATGACTTTATGTATGTCTTTATTTTATTTTATTTTATTTTATTTTATTTTATTTTTTTTTATTTTATTTTTATTTATTTTATTTATTTTATTTATTTTATTTATTTTTATTTATTTTTATTTATTTTTTGCTATATCTGTCTTTAATCATATTTATTTTAATGACTTTATGTACGGTATGTGTTTATAAATTGATATTGATTTTTATTCTCATTTACTTGTAATTTATTTACTGTTAATTTATTAACAACTAAGCTATGCACGGCCACATATTATCCATTAAAAAAAAAAAAAAAAAAAAACGCCTGAGGGATAAAGCAAGTGTATTGACTCGATTATTCTTTCTCGTTTCTCGTTCACCTCAATGGCGAAGTAGACTCCATCCTCTGATAAGACTGTTTTAGTGTTAGTATTCTGGGGAAATGTCTAAACTAGAATTGCATCACAGTTTGCAGCGATTCTGTTTTTGTTTAGTCACAATGCATCCAAACAAAGACCAGGGAGGGATTCTTGTAATAATATTAATATATATATATGAATACATACAGTCTAAAGCGTTTTCCGAGCTTACCGTGTGACGCTACGTGACAAATAGCCTCTTTCAGGGCGAGCGAACATGTCATCAATACAAAGCTGAAAGTGCTCACGCTGACATGGCGAGCCTCGACGTGGAGGAGGTTTAAGCACATTCAAATGAATTCTGCTGGATAGCAGCTGGTGCCTGCAGCTGACGCTCTTGTTGTTTTCCAAGCCTTCACTTGGCGCCGCAACGCACCGCCACGCCCGTTCGTGTGCGGCGAAATGAGGTGCGTGTTGTGTGCGCACAAGGTAGAAATATTGACAAGCTTGTCAACCAGGGAAGGGATTTGAGCAGACTGACGCGGCGGAGATGATACTGTCAGGGTTAGAGCGGCTCACTTAGCACGCAACTTTTACAACCCCCCCCCCCCCCCGGGATGATGAATTTGCATGCCAATGGAAGCCGCCTGCTTCAGTAGCCTGGAACAGTCAAAGTTTCCGAGTGAAATCCGTTTCCGAGTCGTATGAGATTCCACATTATGTGTCCGCCTGAGCCGGGAAGCTTTTCAGGTGCTTTGAATTAATCAGCGGGCCAATTACCTGTGAGGACCGGCTCGGTTTTTATGTGTCGGGGAAGACTTCTGGCTGTTAACTCTGCCGAGAGTCTCAGATCTCTTAATAGAAATTGACTGGAACATTTTATGCATGCGGTTTGTCCGGAATTCAACATGAAACGACGACGCTTTGTACCGCTACTCTTCTCATAGATGGAATTGAGGGTTATTTTGCTTACATTTTTTTTCTTTTCTTCCTTGTCGCTGCCTGGTAGGGATGGATACCGAAACTTGGTACCATTAATGGCCGCACTGAAAAACTAAATAGCTAGCGGCATCTCATTTTGGTCCTCAAGAAATGTAGTAGTAAATGTAGTAACACCAGTAACGCTTTGTTATTATCCACCAATAACGATGAGGTGCATTCACGGAAACATGGAATTCTGAACATCATGTACAACACAACTAGTCTTCATTTTGCACAACTAATCGAACATCGTTGTGCCATTGTTAATCTCTGCTCCAATTGTGCATGCTAAGCTAACAGGAAGCGATATGTGATGCTAAAGGAATACACATCTGTAAGTGTAAATATTACATGTGGAGTTCCCCAGGGGTCAATATTAGGACCTCTACTGTTCAACAATGACATCTGTAAAATGACAAAAGTACTATTTGCAGGTGATACTACTGCTTTTTACACAATACCGAGTTAAAAAAAAGTCACAGATGAAATGGCTAAAAGAGGATTTGATAAAAATAGATTAGCCTAAGTATAACTTATTGTGTGGAGATATGGGGTAATAACAATAAAAACAATCTACACTCGCTATATGTACGGCAAAAAAAAAATATTGATGATTACCCATAATGTCGCGTACAAAAAACAAACCAATCTCTTATTTTTATTATTGAGTAAATTTAGTAGCAAACAGCTAAAATCATGCATAACGCAAACAATAACCTAGAAATGTCATAAAATAATTTTCGACACGAAAAATAAACTTGAATCATTGAGTTGCGACAACAATGCTAAAAACCCACATTTTTCCTCTCTATGGAAGGACCGCAATGACAAGCATGTATTTTATTGTCTGATTAACAAGAATAATGATGTCGTATTACGTACATTTAAATGTCCGATAGACCAGCGCCATAAAGGGAAAAATACCCGATGCGACCAGCGGCCAACCAGGCGACCTACAGGACTAATTACGCGGATATGAATATCAATAAGGATATCAATTAAGTAAATATGTACAGCACTTTATAACTATTCCCCACTCATTTTCCTGTAAATGTAATCCATATTTTCTTATCGCTGTGCAATTCCTTTTTATTACTGGCTATATGATTTAGCCAATGGCTAGCGCTACCGTCCATTAGCATCGACGGTGCCTCCCTGCTAAGGTGTGGTTGTGTATTTACTGCTCCGGTGTTGTTTCACAGGCCCAGCAGGTGCAGTCAAGGTTGGGTAGCCCACGCCGGGCACCAGATGCTTCCATGACTCGGGTGCTCCACGCTTGGCTGACCTGCCAGCTGCAAGTGTCAGGAGCCCGGCCTGATCAATTCGCGTTCTCTCGCTTCCTTTCGCTCTTGCTGCGTCTTAGCCGGTGGATGCGGATCAGCGTAGCCGGCCTGTGCTGAGGCATGAGCGCTGACATTTACCTCGGTGGGGCAGAGGTGAAGTGAGATTGAGGAGGGAAGCCGGTTCTTGAGTGGAGGAGGAGAGGAGGTGGCAGGAAGGAGGAAATGCCACAGCGTTGGCCGCTTGCCTGGCTGCTGCGTGCATACATTGAGGCGCACTTAAATAAAGTAACTGTAACATTATGCAGTATAAGTCGCACAAGGCCAAAAATGCATAATTAGGTAGAAAAGTCGCATTATTAGCAATGTTGATCGTCTTCTCATTTGGAACTTTCGGCGAAGAGAAAGAATTTAATGCCTGGTTGTTGTGGCGATTTGGCGAGGAGGCTTAGTGAGCAAGATGACAATTGTAACCTCAGCCTCGGGTCTCTCGCTTAAACCACTTAATTTAATTATATACACCATATTGTTCAGTTTGGAAAGAATATGACACTAAAGGTCTGACTTGTACGTTTGTTGTTATTGTTTAACTCAGGGGTGCTCACACTTTTTCAGCATGCGAGCTACTTTTAAAATGAGCGAGTCAAAATGATCTACCCACTACAAAAATGCTAAACATCTATTTATTTTCAAATGTATTGAGGATTATTTGTACGTACAATGTATGTTGATGTACCTTACATAACCAAATGAGCCAATATTGCAAAACACACATAATTAACTATTAACATTTTTTGTAATTACCTGAGTTTACTTTGATGACTTGCACTGAATTGAACCAGCCAGGGATGCATAGTCCGGACAGTAGCTGCTGATAGCCAGCCTCAAGCACACTTCCAAATGTTTATCAGTCATGGATAATATCCGTATCACAATATCCGTATAATATTCCATATCCGTATGGAAGTGATATGTTTTTGCCTTTTTACTTGGTCCAGTTTTTGCCTTTTTACTTGGTCCAGCTCCTTCACTCATTTTAGTGACCATAAACTTTAGCGAGGGCTTAAAATCTCGCAATTCGCCGACTAGCTTAGCACTTTGCATCGTTGTTTACGCATGAGCGGTGACCTAAAGGTCAAAATTCAGTTGTCATCTGACTGGTTGTCCTGTATGTCAATCAAGTAACGGGGATGGATGATAGGCTGACATCGTAAGTTCTGCTGCACTTAGAGACGTTGTTTGATTTGATTGGTCGCCCGAAGGGCAACATTCAGTTGTCATCTGAATGGCTGCCCTGTATGTCAATCAAGTGACGGCATTGATGCTGGGATGATATTTTTTTAATGTCACGCCGCGATCGACCAGCGATCGACCAGTACCACCTCCGCGATCGACCGGTAGATCGCGATCGACTTAATGAGCACCCCTGGTTTAACTGAAAGTAGCACTGAACTACACTTTTTTTTAACCCTCATTTTCAATATTTTTCCTGTTTTTTAACTTTCACTAGGAAAAAAACCCCATCAGAATTGTATTGTACTATATATTGGATGGTATTTTTTCCTTATTTTTGTTATTTTCCATAGAAGATTTTCTTTATTTTATCATGCAATCATTGACAGGTACAATTGTGTGTCTAACACAGGGGTGGGCAAACTTTTTGACTCGCGGGCCGCATTGATTTAATAAAATTGATGGGGGGGGGGGCAGGCAGACTATATACTAATTTACACTTGACAGTCCATTTGTACACGTATATTTTGACACATATTTTACACATAAAAGTGTCATGTAGTCTGCTATATGTGCACTTTGAGATCATTTATTTGATTTAAAGTGCGTTATAAATTTATTTTTATTATTATTATTATTATTATTATTATTATTATTATTATTATTATTATTATTATTATTATTATTATTATTATTATTATTATTATTATTATTATTATTATTATTATTATTATTATTATTATTATTACAACCAGTCCAGGTGTACCCCGCCTCTCGCCCCAAGAAGCTGGGATAGGCTCAGCACCCCCGCGACCCTCGCGAGGAAAAGCGGTAGAAAATGAATGAATGAATGAAATTTATTATTATTATTATTATTATTATTATTATTATTATTATTATTACGACCAGTCCAGGGTGTACTCCGCCTCTCACCCCAAGACAGCTGGGATAGGCTCCAGCACCCCCGCGACCCTTGTGAGGATAAGCGGTAAAAATGAATGAATGAATTATTATTATTATTATTATTATTATTATTATTATTATTATTATTATTATTATTATTATTATTATTACGACCAGTCCAGGGTGTACTCCGCCTCTCGCCCCAAGACAACTGGCATAGGCTCCAGCACCCCCCGCAACCCTCGTGAGGATAAGCGGTAGAAAATGAATGTATTATTATTATTATTTTAATTATTATTATTATTACGACCAGTCCAGGGTGTACCCCGCCTCTCGCCCCAAGACAGCTGGGATAGGCTCCAGCACCCCCGCGACCCTCGTGAGGATAAGCGGTAAAAATGAATGAATTATTATTATTATTATTATTATTATTATTATTATTATTATTATTATTATTATTATTACGACCAGTCCAGGGTGTACCCCGCCTCTCGCCCCAAGACAGCTGGGATAGGCTCCAGCACCCCCGCGACCCTCGTGAGGATAAGCGGTAGAAAATGAATGTATTATTATTATTATTATTTTAATTATTATTATTATGTGCTTGTGTCACTTTTTTCAGGAACATTTTGTAAACATCAGACCACATCAAATAACAAAATTGATAAACCAGCTACTTCGACCATCAAAAGGTTGGCCCAAGCCATGATGCCAGGTTGTATGTTGAGTTTCAATGAAATATTTTGGAAAGAACAGGCGGGCCATATTCAAACACTTGGCGGGCCGGATGTGGCCCCCGGGCCGTAGTTTGCCCACCCCTGGTCTAACAGCAAACATCAGCAGTCATTCCAAAGTGAGATTGGGTACTCGATAACGTCTTAACGTCACGGAGTTCCGTTAGCGCAGTAATCCTTCTGCACTGATAATTTGGCAACATAAACGTACACTGAAAGACAACCCTGACAAGGACTATATTTTATGATTTATTATTTGTGGAAAAGGTGAAGATAGAGCAGGAGACTGATGGAGATAAATGAGAAATCCATTCAGCTATATTTGGATTGTACAACCTTCACGTTTCTAAAAAATGGTTTCCAGAGGAGAAATAATGTCCACTGTCATATCCTTTTTTTTTTGCTAAAAACAACTCCATTATCCCTTTTGGTGTGTTCCACGGAGAGGGAAGTGAGTCTGGGTGTATTTCCCATATAAATGATGTATAACGGTTTGTTCATGTTGTGTGCAGATATGCTAGAAAGCATCCACACGTGTGTACAGCATGGTGCGGTACCTCTCCCCCGTCTCTTTGCCATGCCATCTTGTATCTCTTGACAAGCGTCTTATTCCAGCTGTTCGGGAAGCCTTGTCACAAAAATGAATTACAACTGTGACACCTGACGGAAAACACCTGGTTGCCGAGGTGCAGCAATTACACTGCAGGGACATAACGAGTAATGACCTCTCATTGGTGAACATCTGCCAGGGCTTCAGACACACTTCCAGACATGGAAGCCATGGAATATTTGGAGCTTGCATGATGTATCGTATGTCTGTCAATATGAGAAGAAGCAATGGCATCCCAGTTAAGGGCCTACAAGCCCTATAGAATATAAGACATTGAGAATAAATGTAAAAAAAAAACAGTTAGTGATTGACGGCAAGCTGTCAAAATTTGAGATGACCAAGTTTGGATAGCAATTGGTGGTTGTCATGTTAGGTCCTATCCACAGGTAGGCGGGTAGCACATCAAATAAAGTTATTTTTCCACGATTTGGTATCTATTTGGTTGTAAAATTGTAGGTATTAATGGTATTAATATAGAAATAATGTATTTCAAAACAATAGACACATATATACTACCGCTCAAAAGTTTGGGATCACTTGTACATTTTTTTGTTTTCCAAATAAAAACATTCTCATGCATTTCCCAAATTTTTTTTTCCCATTTTAATCCATTTCACAAAAAAATAAATGTACATTTTTGCATAGAGGCCTACTATCAACAACTGTCAGTCATCTGCATCAATTTCCTGGTATGCTAATCATTAAGTTAATGATTTTATAAGGCTAATAGATGATTATAAAGCCATCTAAAAATCTAAACTAAAACTAAAATCTCTTACCATGCTGTTAACTACTCCCTTCAGAGAGCAGCACAAACTGGGTCTAACAAGGACAGAAAAACGCTGCACAACTGTGCAAGAATCCCAAAACTTTTGAGTATATTGTATGTATATCAAAACAAGCAACCCAGGAGCTACGACTGTTGACGAGATGATGGAATTTGACCTTTTAACTGATGCAAACTAGATCTTGATGGACTTAATTGTATTCACTTTGTATTCACTACTCAAATTTAAGTAGTCTATGTTCCATAAGCTGGGCTGAATGACGACGTTATTCCAACCTAAAGCCAACTTTTGTCAGAAGTATTTGAATGTCACCCACCTCGCATCTTTTTCACACAATTTATAGTCTCAAATTAGTCCGACATTCCGGATAAAAACCACACACAGACATAAGGAGGTCATGGAATATTTGGAGCTTGCATGATGTATCGTATGTCTGTCAATATGAGAAGAAGCAATGGCATCCCAGTTAAGGGCCTACAAGCCCTATAGAATATAAGACATTGAGTATAAATGTAAAAAAAAAAAACAGTTAGTGATTGACGGCAAGCTGTCAAAATTTGAGATGACCAAGTTTGGATAGCAATTGGTGGTTGTCATGTTAGGTCCTATCCACAGGTAGGCGGGTAGCACATCAAATAAAGTTATTTTTCCACGATTTGGTATCTATTTGGTTGTAAAATTGTAGGTATTAATGGTATTAATATAGAAATAATGTATTTCAAAACAATAGACACATATATACTACCGCTCAAAAGTTTGGGATCACTTGTACATTTTTTTGTTTTCCAAATAAAAACATTCTCATGCATTTCCCAAATTTTTTTTTCCCATTTTAATCCATTTCACAAAAAAATAAATGTACATTTTTGCATAGAGGCCTACTATCAACAACTGTCAGTCATCTGCATCAATTTCCTGGTATGCTAATCATTAAGTTAATGATTTTATAAGGCTAATAGATGATTATAAAGCCATCTAAAAATCTAAACTAAAACTAAAATCTCTTACCATGCTGTTAACTACTCCCTTCAGAGAGCAGCACAAACTGGGTCTAACAAGGACAGAAAAACGCTGCACAACTGTGCAAGAATCCCAAAACTTTTGAGTATATTGTATGTATATCAAAACAAGCAACCCAGGAGCTACGACTGTTGACGAGATGATGGAATTTGACCTTTTAACTGATGCAAACTAGATCTTGATGGACTTAATTGTATTCACTTTGTATTCACTACTCAAATTTAAGTAGTCTATGTTCCATAAGCTGGGCTGAATGACGACGTTATTCCAACCTAAAGCCAACTTTTGTCAGAAGTATTTGAATGTCACCCACCTCGCATCTTTTTCACACAATTTATAGTCTCAAATTAGTCCGACATTCCGGATAAAAACCACACACAGACATAAGGAGGTCATGGAATATTTGGAGCTTGCATGATGTATCGTATGTCTGTCAATATGAGAAGAAGCAATGGCATCCCAGTTAAGGGCCTACAAGCCCTATAGAATATAAGACATTGAGTATAAATGTAAAAAAAAAAAACAGTTAGTGATTGACGGCAAGCTGTCAAAATTTGAGATGACCAAGTTTGGGTAACAATTGGTGGTTGTCATGTTAGGTCCTATGCACAGGTAGGCGGGTATCTCATCAAATAAAGTTATTTTTCCACAATTTGGTATCTATTTGGTTGTAAAATTGAAGGTATTAATGGTATTAATATAGAAATAATGTATTTCAAAACAATAGACACATATACACTACCGCTCAAAAGTTTGGGATCACTTGTACATTTTTTTGTTTTCCAAATAAAAACATTCTCATGCATTTCCCAATTTTTTTTTTCCTATTTTAATCAATTTCACAAACAAATAAATGTACATTTTTGCATAGAGGCCTACTATCAACAACTGTCAGTCCTCTGCATCAATCTCCTGGTATGGATGCTAATCATTAAATTAATCATTTTATAAGGCTAATAGATGATTATAAAGCCATCTAAAAATCAAAACTAAAACTAAAATCTTTTACCATGCTGTTAACTACTCCATTCAGAGAGCAGCACAAACTGGGTCTAACAAGGACAGAAAAACGCTGCACAACTGTGCAATAATCCCAAATCTTTTGAGTATATTGTATGTATATCAAAACAAGCAACCCAGGAGCTACGACTGTTGACGAGATGATGGAATTTGACCTTTTCACTGATGCAAACTAGATCTTGATGGACTTAATTCAGTGTTTTGTATTCACTACTCAAATTTAAGTAGTCTATGTTCCATAAGATGGGCTGAATGACGACGTTATTCCAACCGAAAGCAAACTTTTGTCAGAAGTATTTGAACGTCACCCACCTTGCATCTTTTTCACACAATTTATAGTCTCAAATTAGTCCGACATTCCGGATAAAAACCACACACACAGACATAAGGAGGACATGGAAACTCCAAGTAAAATCGAAGCCAGATCTTCTGACTATGTGGCAGGCGTACTGTGACGGTTAGCAGCGTATAAAAAAAACCGCTTGTACAAAGATGCCAAAAGGTACTGCGTATATAAATATCTCAAGGTCATTCATGGTTTGACCCGCATCCTCCACTAACACGAGTCCAGCTCACAATGCGGGACTCTCTTTTTCCGAAGCCTCCACATAATGAATTCAGATATCTGGCGCTGTCTTTCATAAAGCTGAAGCTACAGTGAAGCTGGTGGTGCTGCAGCAGCAGGAAGTGCTGCCAACAGCGAGACAACCCTCGGGAGAGAGCGCTGACATGCCTCCAATCCACTTACAAAAGTACACAGTGAAGCCCAGCCTATTAGCATAGACTCAACCTCTTTGATAGTCATCCCTCCGAGACCCGGAGGGCGGGTTTCTAACTCTAACTGCGGTCATTAGAAAAAAACATCTTCAAAGATGTATGGAAATAGACTTATCTTCTATGTTTGATTTGTGTTTATATCTTGTTTTTATTTCATCAAGCCGGTCCCTTGCTAAACTTGTGTAAAACTTAGTCTATAATTAGACATCCAAAGTTGAATTCATAACAAAAATGTGTATTTTCATAAGTTTTGATTTGCTTTATCTTGCAGGCTGCCGATGTGGGTTGCCGACAGGAAGGACGCCGTGAGGGTTGTGTTCCCGGTTTCCAGGTCAAACAGTACCAGGTGGCATATCGGAGAACTTTCCAGAAAGGCCTGCCGCTCCTGCAAGGTCGGTTTTGAACTCATGAGAACAAATGTCGATCCCTTGAGGATGTTGAGGAAGGAAAGCGAATTCTTTACGGCTGCCATGTTTGCATGCCATGGTGCTCCTCCATTTACGGACTCACTCTTACCCTGGAAAAACTAATACTTTTATGTCCTTCATGTGTTCTGTATAGAGTGACTTAGTTGTTAATTTAGCTAAGTTCTGACTTAAACTTCAACTCCGCTGACATTGCAGTCTAGGAATGGAACCCGAGGACCAACCGTACTCCAAATTTGACTGTTCTCGTAATACACAAAGCTCCATTTAACAACAATTACCCGTTTCGAGAGCAATTTTTAAGGATGGTGATAAATGGCAGCGTCTTGGAGCCTCTGGCATTCCAAGCTGCGGCTGCAAATATCTTCATAGAAATTGTTTCTGACTGAGCAATATGATGTCACATTGAAAATGGCGTGATATGAGGGATGCTGATGTGGTCCGGGTCGTTGTATTCTTAGCGCTTTGAATCGTTTGGGATGTTCAGGGGACAAAAAAAAAAAAAAAAAAACAGCAAAAGTTGAAAAACTGACAAGAATAAAACCAAACCTTCCTTGAATGAGCAGCATAATCCACGGAAAGATGACTCTAACCTTCGAACCGCCTCACTTCCTGTCAGTCACTCACTGTTTATAGCAACACGCAATTGGCTTATTTCCTGCTATTCCAACATGTCTACGATATTCACTAATACAACTGTAAAAGTGACGACAGGCCGTTATTTAACGTCTAGTGCAGGGGTGGGCAAACTACGGCCCGGGGGCCACATCCGGCCCGCCAAGTATTTGAATATGGCCCGCCTGTTCTTTCCAAAATATTTCATTTAAACTCAACATACAACCTGGCATCATGGCTTGAGCCAACCTTTTGATGGTTGAAGTAGCTGTTTTATCAATTTCGTAATAATAATAATAATAATAATAATAATAATAATAATACATTCATTTTCTACCGCTTACCCTCACGAGGGTCGCGGGGGTGCTGGAGCCTATCCTAGCTGTCTTGGGGCGAGAGGCGGGGTGCACCCTGGACTGGTCGTAAAAATAATAATAATAATAATAATAATGATAATGATAATGATAATGATAATGATAATTCATTTTCTACCATTTATCCTCCAAGGGTTGCGGGGGTGCTGAGCCTATCCCAGCTTCTTGGGGCGAGAGGTGGGGTACACCTGGACTGGTTGTAATAATAATAATAATAATAATAATAATAATAATAATAATAATAATAATAATAATGCACTTTACATCAAATAAATGATCTCAAAGTGCACGTATAGCAGACTGCATGACACTTTTATGTGTAAAATATGTGTAAAAATATATGTGTACAAATGGACTGTCACGTGTAAAATACTATATATTCGCCCCCCCCCCCCTCCCCCCCCGTCAACTTTATTAAATCAATGCGGCCCGCGAGTCAAAAAGTTTGCCCACGCCTGGTCTAGTGGGATCTAATTATGTGAAATATATATTATTTATATATTATTAGAAGGTTATAAACAGGTTTTTCATGCTGTAAATATGAAAATAATTAATTTATAAATAAAGAATCTTCATGGGAATTCACTTATCACTGTCGGGTTTGAAACAAAAAAACCCTGATCAACGAAGAATTACTGTATAGAAGTAGTAGTAAATATATGGAGCCTACCCCAGCTGACTTGGGGCAACAGGCGTGGTACACACTGTACATGTCTCCAGTAGTAGTAGTAGTATTAGTACTGAAAACATCTGTACCCTGAATAGACCCTGGGTATACTTAATGTGATACTAAAAATATGTCAATATGTTTGTGTGCACATCTTCACCGGCTCAAGTACTCTTCTCTTGGGGGTACTCTTGGAGTACTCCACGTCTCTCCACACCGCGCATCAGTTACTGGAGGTCTTAGGAAAATATGAATTATTGTTTTTCTTTGTGTATCAGCAGCGCTAATTTAAGCCTGGATCATGTTGACGCTTTTGTAAAGCAATTTGGGGAACATGTTTTGCTTTCCTTTATTGAGCCACCTCTTGTGTATGTTTGCCGCGCCATTAGTATGCGACTCCTGCGGAATATCATTACCTGCTTCAGCATAATCGACTGCATCTTAATGCACAGGATGGAAAAACATGGAATAAAACTGGCTGTTTACTGCTTTTATGCCATATCTCGTCTCGTGCATCCTCAATGGCCTCTGGCTTTTACAAGCAGTCGCTGTTGTTTTGGTTTTTTTCTTTGAGGAAATATTTCCTACCGACACAGACAAATACTTCCACCTCCTGTCGTTTTATTTATTTCTTATTATTTGGTTTGATTTTGGTCACTCGGTGAAGCATTTTGTCATCTGGAGGCTCGGTGACGCATGTCGGAGGAGACACAGCTCAGTTCTGCTTTAGTGCTCTGCTGTGGGACGACAGAGTGGTTCCATTACCTGGAATATGTTTCTGTCAGCAGAAACGCCTCCCACTGCGGGGGGTCCCTCTGCTCGCGGATTGGGGACAGAAAACCGCGCCTGTGCAAATGCTAGCACGCGCGTGCACTGTAAACACGGCATTGCACATGCATCCTCTAACGATTCACACGGCATGCTCGGGTGGCGACGGCGTACTGGTAAATCCAGTTATATTTGCACCCGGAGACCCAACACGGTTGTTTGAGTCCTCAGGAGCGGTAGAACACAAAGGGGGGGCGGTGGGCTGTGAGGAGGAACGTTGAATCTTAAGAAGAAGAAGACTCACGCTAGCGAATACTCTTAACCAGCCAGGTCATCGTATTCCCAGGGCATCGAATCGACTGTTCAGGTTGTCGGAGAAGACGTTTTTGTCATCAGTTCCTGGTCATGACTAGGAAACGTCTTCTAAGAAACCTGAAGAGTCCAGACTACCGATTTAGTTTCCTCTGTAGTAGTACTAGTAGTCATCAACGGCAATTGAAGAGACATCCAGATTAGTGCATAGTAACATGACACTGGCGGTAGCAGTAATACTTATAGTAATTCATTCAAAACTTGTGGATTCAATTCTGTCAGGTATTGGCTGTGTCATGATCTTGAATCCAGAATTACTTTTTTTGACATTTTGAAGCTTGACTTAACGATTTTTGCAGTCGAAATTTTGATCAAGACTGCATATAGAGTATCCAGTGTATGCATACATGTACATGGATACATTTACTATGATATACACTACCGCTTAAAAGGTTGGGATCACTTGGACATTTTTTGGGCCGGTCTGAGATATGGCTTTTTTTTTTTGCAATCCAGTCTTCTTGCACAGTTGTGCAGCGTTTTTCTGTCCTTGTTAGACCCAGTTTGTGCTGCTCTCTGAAGAGAGTAGTTTTTTAGAGATTTTTAGATGAGTTTTCTAATAATCTATTAGCCTTACTTGGATTAGCCATTAGCCAGAGATTGATGTAGAGGACTGACAGTTGTTGATAGTAGGCCTCTATGCAAAAATGTACATCCTTTTTTAAAAATCATCTGATTAATATTAATTGTTTGTGAAATGGATAAAAATACAGTAAACCTCGGATATATCGGATTCAATTGTTCCCACTGGTTTTGTCCGATATAAGCGAAATCCGTTATATGCGTATACCGGAAAATGTCCGTTTTACGCATATATGGGATTTATATCCGGTATATGCGTAAATGGGATTTTATCCGTTATAAAAAGGCACTTCCTTGACTATGTTTCCAATGTACCTGGACGCGCAGGCAACGCAAATGCAAATGACGTCGTATAGCGATGCGGCCATCCGATATATGCCAGGGAAATTTCATGGAAATGCATTGGAACGGGACTGGAGATTTTGTCCGAAATAGGCGAAATCCGTTATAAAAAATCCGATATATGCAATGAATTTTTATTGGAAACGCATTACAGAAAAATCGCTTCTTTTTTATCTGTCCGTTGTGAGCGAATTTCCGATATATCCGAGTCCGATATATCCGAGGTTTACTGTAGTTTGAAATACATAAAAATGTGTCTTTCTTTAGAAAACAAAGACATTTGCAAGTGATCCCAAACTTTTGAGCGGTCGTGTATATGGTATGGCGATATTGGTAGATATTCTAATTCAGGATTGGATCGAAATAAAAAAAAAAAAACATGGCTCGTTGCTTCCCATTGTGGACGTGTACGTAACGCTGTGCAGAAGTTGCATGGAAGTATAACGGCAACTGATGGCACAGATAAAAACAGTCACTCCGAGATATGATTTCCCTTTAACAAGCGTTTTGCAGCATGTGAAACAAACAAATAAACAAACAAACGATGGGCGTTTGTGTGATTCATCGGAAATGCCAGAGGCTGCAGCCCGGCCCGGTGACACATGCAGATTTATGTAAATTCCGCTCAGCCCTTTGCCACCTGCCTTAGACCTCCTATATAATTACGAGCGGAGGGGTGGGATACCTGTTGGCGCGGGCCGGAGTTCAAGGACATCCATCTTGGCTAATGGGTGCATGCAGCGGCGTAACGCATTAGCATACAATGTGCAAACATTCACTCTTCATTCTTGCATCATCACGAGACTTTCTATGTTCCGTGTCGTCTCCTAAACAATTTAGTTTTCTGCTTTGTGTGCCCTTAGTCGTATGCGTCTCTTATTTCCTCAGAGGCCGCATGAAAAATTCATGTCAAAGAAAATAGAAAAATTCTGTATAAGCAAATGGAACTGGTAGGTCACATACGCCAATTGAGAAAATGTTTTCCCTCAGAGGGAAATTTCAGCTGTAAATGAAAAGGTGCAAGAATCATGGAGGGAAAAAAAAACACAAGGCAAAGAGATCACACAAACAAGTTTTGTTCTTTGTGATGAGTCAAGGCGAGAAGAAAAGCTTGACAGAGGTTGGTGGATCTAAATGAAGGATGAGTGGAGTATTGTGGCCGTGATGGATTCATGTGCAGTTTAAGACCACAGAGGTAGTTTTTCCTGTTGTGGGTGACAAGGGCGGAACAAAAAACACCACCGGTCAGGTAGAGAAAAAACAGCAAGAGACAAAAACACTGAAGGGAAAAAATTCAAGGTTAACAAAAAAATTGTCGAGTCTTCATTTTCACCCGAGTGCATCAAACACAGCGTATTGTTAAGAGGTGAGGAATGAGCCAACACAAGAGCCGTGGCCCCTGAAAGACACAACAAGAAGGATGGAGGAAACGGCTTGGCGAGCGCCAGCGGGATGACGTAATCCGTGCATTCGTGGAGAGCCTCGTTGGGAATTGTGTATCAATGCAAATCATTGTGGTCATCCTCTTAGGATATCTTAGTTTTTGTCGTTAGTGGTGAAAAATGAAAAGCTATTCTATTCTATTCTACCGGCGCTTTACCCAGGTAATGGATTCATACGCATTCAAGTCATGTCACGCGTCACGAGTCATGCGGTGAATGTGGGGGCCACGAGGATTGACTGGCGGCTCACGACCGTTCTTACCGTGTACTCATTGTTTTCTGAATGGCTAAGCCGTCAGCGACATTCCGTGTATTTGGAGATTAACCGGAGATGATTTTCTTTTTTTCCCGTTGACACCGCGAGGGTCAGTATTGTTTGAAAAATGTAAATAATTATAACAATTATTATGTATTTTGACATATATTGCCATTTACCTTAACTGGGATGGTCAGTGCCGAGCATCGTTACCCAGCGTAAAACCAACCACCATACATCATTTAAACATGCAGTATAATTAGATCATTTATACATAATTTGCCAGGTTGCTACAATTATTCTACAATTATCATTATTAATAGTCATACATTTAATATTTTATCTTTGGAAACGAAATACAGCAGACTTCACAGGGCTCTACGTTAAAAACAAAAATGACTTGCCCACGGGGAATCCTTAAGGTGAGAACTACTTGCCCGAACTTGCCCCATGTAAAATGAATAGTGCCATAATGATATCATATATCAAATATAATATATTATTTTAGATGTATTTAACATACATCTCCACACATTTTCAGACATGCTACCTTACACATGGTAGTCGTAGTAAGCAGTGATATTTATAAGTTGTGCACCACAATGAAACATTATTGAATAGACACATTTGTGTACTAGTAAAGTGTTTTTAATCCAGACAAAAATGCTCAATGGTCAAACAATAATTTGTGAAGCAAAGGTGAGAAAAATACAGAGAAATGGAAGCGCTAGATTTTGTAGCTTGTGCAAAATCAGCACTTGGTATTGGATCTAATGGGTGGTGTTTCATTGTGACCACTTCAAATTGTCACAGCAATGTGATTCACTCACCTTTGCCATCATTTGATTTGCTAACCGCTAATAAAATACTTGTTTAGGAGGCACTGCTTCATCACTTTTTGATGTTTTCCTTCACAAGTTGTTGAAGAATTAGACGATGTTGGCAGGGACGCCATGATAGATGTTTTCCTAGTCAAACCATCGCTGATTGGTTGATCGCGAACAAGAACGGGTGTGGGTAAAACGCGGATTGTGGATTACGGACTGCGGTCTAAATAAACGATTCTGATTGGTCCATTTCAAGATTTGCAAGGATTGGTTTGCAAATTTCCATCGGAATTACGCAGTCCGTGTTTTACCCAAAAAACTCTTGGCAGTACGGCATGCTAAAGTACACTTGCCCGACGGGAATATTAATGATTGGATTTACTTGCCCGAATTTTGTTTTAACTTGCCCCGGGCCATCGGTACATCGTTATTGTCGAGCCCTGCTTCAATTTCTGGTAGTAACTTTGAGCATTACATAACTTTCACTGGTTCCGACAACTGTTTGACGCCGCTGCAAGCATTACCGACAATAATAAACATACATCTACGTTGGTTGATTGACATGCTTTCCTTCAGGCCAATATAACCTGTTTTGAAATGTTCTTTTATTATTTACTGTATATGCCAAAAAATACAGCCATGACCGTTTGTTTGTGTACTCCTGAACCGCTGCACGCAAACCAGCAAAAATTTGTCAAAACATGTTGTGTTATTATATTTCTGACATATACACCACAGGGTGGCACTGGTATTAAATCCCATGGTTTCATACAATCATGGCCGTATAGCAATTTTTACTCCTGATACAAATATTAAGGTATAAGTTGAAAAATTGCAAGAATTTTGATTTTGCACTGCTGGATCGTAAAAATGTTTTGACACAAACACATTTTTGCATAAGCGATTTACTGCATTGAACCACTTAAGTGAAAAAGGCTGTGGATCAGCTATTGGGAATGTTGCTCCAGGTGATGAAGGCATCATGGAGGGGCTTCATGGAGGGGTCCTCAAATGTTCTCAATTGGATTTAGATCTGGGGAACACACAGGATGGTTCAAAAGAGTGAGGTTCTTCCTTTGTCAGACAGACAAGGACCTTCAGTCATGAAGGATGCTCCCTGCAACATCTCCAATTAATCAGCTGTAATTTATAGCCCCTTCATGACGGAGCCCCCTTCGCTGTGCCGGGTGGAAAAATCTCAGGTGGGATCACCTTGTCATGGCGGTAACGTTGGAAGCCATCAGGACCGTCAAGGTTACATTTGGTTCCTTGTTTGGTGTTCTCATGCAGATTCAAAATGGCAATTTTGTGGCTTTGAAGGATATCAGGACTTCTTTCCCAAACACCAGTAACAACCTTCAGATCCTCCGGCTCCGGTATCCGGTATTTTTTTTTGGTCTACCACTTGACGTTTTGTTCCATAACCCTCAGGATCTTTTCAAATGACTTTCTTACTGGCGCCAACCTTTGCTTATGCAGCTCAACAATCCGACAGCGTTCAAAGAGTTTTTTTTTTTTTTTTGCCTTTATCATCAAGCGATCATGACGGTGTGAATAGCTGTTCAAAAATGACATTGAATGCATATTAATTTTTGTGAGGATTTTTGGCTTCTAAAGGTTACGGTCTTGAGCTTTTGATCAGCTGATGAACAGCCTATTCCACTTCCACGCTTGTTCACACTAAATGTCTTACTTTTATCTCACTCCCAATTCTGCTTTTTCTATGTTCAAGCGCCACAGGGCAAAATGTCAATTCTTGCAGTTTTTCAACAGTTTTTTGATGAGGAGTGTATTTAATATTTTCACAAGAATCTGCCATGTATATCACAGCATGGGTTTTTGGCTACGTTGACCATCCCTATTTGGGTTTTTGACCATGTTGACCATCCCTATTTGGGTTTTTGGCCACGTTGACCATCCCTATTTGGGTTTTGGGCCACGTTGACCATCCCCATTTGGGTTTTTGGCCATGTTGACCATCCCTATTTGGGTTTTTGGCCATGTTGACCATCCCTATTTGGGTTTTTGGCTATGTTGACCATCCCTATTTGGGTTTTTGGCTATGTTGACCATCCCTATTTGGGTTTTTGGCCATGTTGACCATCCCTATTTGGGTTTTTGGCCATGTTGACCATCCCTATTTGGGTTTTTGGCCATGTTGACCATCCCTATTTGGGTTTTTGGCCATGTTGACCATCCCTATTTGGGTTTTTGGCCATGTTGACCATCCCTATTGGGTTTGGGGCCATGTTGACCATCCCTATTTGGGTTTTTGGCCATGTTGACCATATCTATTTGGGTTTATGGCTATGTTGACCATATCTATTTGGGTTTATGGCCATGTTGACCATCCCCATTTGGGTTTATGGCCATGTTGACCATCCTTATTTGGGTTTTTGGCCATGTTGACCATCCCTATTTGGGTTTTTGGCCATGTTGACCATCCCTATTTGGGTTTTTGGCCATGTTGACCATCCCTATTTGGGTTTATGGCTATGTTGACCATATCTATTTGGGTTTATGGCCATGTTGACCATCCCCATTTGGGTTTATGGCCATGTTGACCATCCCTATTTGGGTTTTTGGCCATGTTGACCATCCCTATTTGGGTCTTTGGCTATGTTGACCATCCCCATTTGGGTTTTTGGCCATGTTGACCATCCCCATTTGGGTTTTTGGCCATGTTGACCATCCCTATTTGGGTTTTTGGCCATGTTGACCATATCTATTTGGGTTTATGGCCATGTTGACCATCCCCATTTGGGTTTATGGCCATGTTGACCATCCCTATTTGGGTTTTTGGCTTTGTTGACCATCCCAATTTGGGTTTTTGGCCATGTTGACCATCCCAATTTGGGTTTTTGGCCATGTTGACCATCCCTATTTGGGTTTTTGGCCATGTTGACCATCCCTATTTGGGTTTTTGGCCATGTTGACCATCACTATTTGGGTTTTTGGCCATGTTGACCATCACTATTTGGGTTTTTGGCCATGTTAACCATCCCTATTTGGGTTTTTGGCCATGTTGACCATCCCAATTTGGGTTTTTGGCTATGTTGACCATCACTATTTGGGTTTTTGGCCATGTTGACCATATCTATTTGGGTTTTTGGCTATGTTGACCATCCCTATTTGGGTTTTTGGCCATGTTGACCATCCCTATTTGGGTTTTTGGCTATGTTAACCATCCTTATTTGGGTTTTTGGCTATGTTGACCATCCCTATTTGCATACAATTCAATGCTACATTTCTCGTGTTTTTCAAAGTGCATGTCTGAAGAGTTACTGTAAGATAAAAATAACATTTCACACTCATATTCATACCCATGGACAATTTAGAGTCACCATTAACAGGTTTTTGGAATGTGGGAGAAAAAACAAGTTACTGACACTTTTTTGAAAAGTAATAATAAAAATAAAGTGCAAACCTTTTTTATTTAGTTTTTTTTCTCTGTGCAATCCACCGTGATTGCAGACAAGCATGGCAGTTGTGTTGATCTTGCAACTAACTGTCTTGTAGTTCAGCTAAGTCTTGCAAGCTGGTACATTTCTTGCCTCACTGCAAAAAAAAAAAAAAAAAAAACTCACCAGCTTGGTAAGCCCTCAGAAACAATGATAATTAATAAATATAATACTGCCACAATGCAGGAATTTAGCTCGGGCCGTCATGACCAAGATTGTGAAATGATGTATTAGTGTTATTATTATGCATTATAGTGGAGCAGAAGGAGGCCATGCAGCATTTACAAATGATAAGGGGAGGGAATGAGGATAAGTATTATTTTGCATCCCGCGGGGCAATAATATGGTCAGGTTCTATTGTCCAGATTTGGTTTGGTGCCTTGGATTCTTTGAAACTACCAAAATAACACGAATGGGAGTCTCTCTGTGGGCTTGGAATTATCAGGCAAACCTATGCTATGCTAAACCTATGCTAACCAATGCTACCTGATGCACATCAGCAGGACGTGAAGTCCACATTTCCTGGCTTTACCATCCTGACAGTTTGAAAGGACTTCAGAAAGAGTCTTTCAGTTATTGGAAGAAAAAAAAAATTCAATCAAATCCTGCTGCTCTTTTATCCCCCCCCCCCCCCCCCCCCCCTTCGCTGCTACTGTATTTGCTTTTAAGGCTTATATGATTTATATTTGCACACAGCCCGACACAAATGAAGTATCTATGTTGGATGGTGATATCGTTACGCAAATAGTCAATTTTTTTTCTGTCTTAGAAATATGTTTCTTGATCCTGTCCGCTTGAGTTGTGGCCTATTTTTTTATTTCTTATGAATATGGGATACACGTCAATTGCAAGGCCAGCATTGTGAAATAAGCCACATTAAAGTTAAAGTAAAAACTCAAATACTCTTGAAAAAACTTTTTGCTAAAAAGCATAAAAGATGCACAAATACGTTGATGGGATTATTAAACTACATATTTGGTCCTTGAGTGAGTTCATGCTGGTCATGACAGTTGAATGGTTGGGACCAAATGACTTTTATGATGTCCTTTTTCACTTTTCTGTATTCTTGTACTTGGTCCTCCAGGGAAAACTGTAAATTGTTCCAGAACGAGCGCCATGTTTACAGACACAAATTATTTATTTTTAATTCTTAATTCATGGGAGCATATTCATAACGCTGTAAACTGAGGAGCACCTGTAATACGTAGGGCGCAGGGGTATCATCAGATGGGGCGTTTTTTTATTGTCAATCAATGAACTGATTATTCCCATTCCTACTAGTTAACACCGTTTAAAAAAAATAAGGAACAGCAGGATGGAGACTAGTTTTACCAAACATTGTCGCTCCACTTACTAAAATTAGCAATCACCTGCCCTGTGGCACCCCAAGCACACACCTCCTCCATCATCCAAGGACCGGTTGCACGGATTGATGTTCTCACTCACCCCTCTGTGCCCACCAGGGTGCATATCCGGATCATGCCACTCTCAGGCCCGTAATAGCGAAGCATTAATCACCTTCTGTCGCCGGAGTAACGGGGACTCGCAGCCTCTTTTTCCGCTGTATTTTTAATTTGACAATAAATCAAGGTGTGCTTTTGACAAATGGCTGTAATTACAAGAAAGGCCATTACTTTGTACGGGTAGGCGAGTGTGTACGTGTCCTGGTATGCGAGTACACAGGTGTTTTAACATAAGATAAGTTAGCGAATATGAACCGCGGTGCACAAGCATTCCGCCTTATTTATCTTGCAAATTTGAAATAATGGAAGGCATAAAACATCAACTGCGGGTCAAATAGAATGTTTTCATGTCAAAGCAAAGCAGAAGAAAATAAAATGTCTTTTTACATTAATATCTTAAACTTAGGCAGATAGAAACAAGGCTTCTGCCATTACATATAATAACACATAAACCATAAATAAGTGAGCACTTCCATTTTACTGTTGTTCATAGTGCTGTATATAACAAAGTTTTGGAAAGCGGTGTTGTTAAATAGTAATAAAATAAACTGACCTCCACCAAGGCCAAACACTATCTCCCCACAAAGTATGAATAGTCAGGGTTCAGGTCCTAGAATCCGGTATAGCAAAATAGGCAGATGGTACTTCATTATTTTAGTATGACATCACTAAATGACAAATAACCTCCTGTCATTATACATTTGATAATATGTTAAGCATACACAATACTGAAAATGGATGGACAGATATTGACACCAACATTTAATGGGTTCTATATTGCTGGTTTGAAACCACCTAACGTAGATGCAATCTCCATGTGGGTAAGCTGATCAGTTGGTGGTCAAACAATGGCGATGATAACTTAGACGCTCGGTGTCTGTGTGCAATGTCGCGCAGATTAAAGCAAATAACGGCGCATGCCGTTCATATGATTTGTTCCAATTGTGTGAGTGTTCATGCTGAGTGGCGGAGATTGAAAAGTTAGCTAAAACTTCAAGAAAAGTTTTTCTTCCATGCCAGACGTACAGTAACGGATATAGAAGATGCGTGTCCGCCATTGTTTCTCTGCAGTGTTTTTGATCTCAATGATCAATGCAAACTCTGGAAATGATAATTTATGACTTTACTTTTTGTTTTCCTGCAACAGAATAATTGCGTAATATTTGAATAATTGCATAATCCTACAATTGGAGCATTTAGATGAAGTGGTACAAGGAAATCACCAATTTGTAGTTTTCTGTTGTGAGACAATTGGTTCTTCATTTCTCATTTTCATAAGCATTTTCAAGTTCCAACAACATTTTAACTTGGGTTTTAGTAGACCTATTGCTGGTTGTTCAGCAGCCACCTTTTATGATGGACTATTTTGGTAATAACGTTACTCGAAATCGATATTTTAAGGATTTCCACAGCTCGTGTGCGCGACATTTTCGCTTTGACTTTACATGACTTCTAAAAAGTCGTGTCATTCTGACACATTAAAGCTCAAAAGTTATCTGTCATGCTCATTTTCTGGGCTTTGTATTGAGTCGTGGACTCGCATAGAGCAGCTACACACAATAACCCTCGTAGAAAGCTTTCCAGACCCTCCAGATTCTGCACCCTGTTTCTGTAAAAGGTGAGTTCGATTTACTGGGTATGCTCACTTCACTGCGATCGGTCAGACTATTAATTACTCCCGAGGACTTCCGGATAAGTCTGTGGAATTCAGTGTTGGAAAAATCTCTGTAAAACCGAGTGCGCAGAGCAACTTCATTATTATTATTATTATTATTTTCCAACCTCGTTATGTGACGCTTTGGTATTTACGGATCAGAAAAGTGGACAAAGCACAACAGGTTCCATCGAATCGGTCAACTGTGCTCAAAATCAAAGGGAATACATTTGCTTGTAGTCCGATCCTTGATCACGCGGAGCGGCATTGCGGCATACATTATTATTCTATCAGCCCACCTGCTGCTCGCCGTCGATGAGGCAGCCAACAGGAGAACATCCTGTGAGTGCCAAAAAGCCCATCTGCAATGGCAGGACAATTGGCAATCATTACATGCATGTTTTCCGCCTGTCTGTCTTCTGACGACCGTATACTTCCCGACCATACTTCCTTCCTCTGAAATTATACGTAGTTCTGCATACTCTCCCTACCACGAGAAATAAAAAAAAAACGACATTTCTCATGCAAATTGCAGTACATGCAGTAATTCCAACAAACAGCACTCCTGGAATAAACTCCACATGTTTAATTCAACACAGGCTGTTCACTTAGAGACTGTTTATCAATTAGTGACATGCGATTCATAATTGCAGCTTTGAGAGAATTTAGCAAGCACATTTTGGCAAGCAGATATGAACTGCCGTGATTAATATTGCATTATTTTTACCACATGTTGGCATATCTTGATTCTTAATCTGATCCATTTGAATGGGATACGTACATTTGGAAAATATATATTATTTACAGTCTTTGTACAGTCTAAGGCAAACAGAGAAACTCAAGCCTAGTGACAAAGGTCTGTCTGTTAAAGGTTTGGAGCATTTCTTGAAATGCTGACTTTCAACTGTATAAATGAGCAGTATTTATTTTGCAATGTAGTAAACTAAATTATTTATGAATGCATAGCATTTGGTGCTTTTTTCTGTTTTTATGTACTTCAACAATCAAACTTTTCGAGAGTGTTGACTCTCGGTGGTCTGTCTCTTTAACCTTGTTAGCATGCAGTAATGCAAAGTTTAAAGTACTCCTGAAAAAACGGTCACAAGCACATATTGTATGGTACTTTTACAGCTACCGTTACTTATTATACTGTAGGTGTTTTTTTTATTATAATTTTTTCTTAAATTATATATATTTCGAATATAGCCTGGCACTCCTGCAAAATGTTTTTCACCCAATGTGGTCAAAAATTCAAAAAGTTTGCCCACCCCCAGTTTAAGGGCTAATTGTAATTGGTAAATAATATATTTTTTAAATAACAAATATTGAAGACAATAATATAAAGTGTGTATGCATTTTTTTTAATTCTATTTACACATTTTTTTGAATTTTTAATACACAACAATTTTCTAATATGTTGTACTGTCTACAAGACATTATACAGTATCGATACTTACATGAAAAAATAGTTGTTTGCTACATTAAATGTAGGTTTTTCTTAAAAACTCCATTCCAGCTTGTTTCATGTACCGCTATTTCTTCGGCAATAACCCGACTTCTTCTTTTTAGAAGAGTATTTGTAACGTAAAGACATGGTTAGTCGTCATTGTCACCCACACCTCATTATTTTCTAACCGGCTCTCCGTTCCCTGCCTGTCATAGTACTTCCACGCAGTACACAAAGTATTATTGTCATCACCAGCCTGAATTGTGTTTTAGTGATGAGACATACGGAACTGTTTAGTGCTATTTTAGGACGCCGGTTCCTTCATGCTCAAAACACAAATGGTTTCGCTGGCAGTTTGGTTTTATAAAGCTGCTTGTTAGCAACTTGTTTTTTTTATTCCCGCTGAATAAATATTACCATTTAATAATGGCTGGTCCTGTTGATTTTGCAGTCATAACTAAAAAGGCACACAGTAGACATCTTCCAAGGTTGTGAGATAGTGAAGTGTAGTCAGAAATTCAAAAAGATGGAAAATACCAAAAATCCCAAGATGTCCCAAGAAGCATCATTCCACAAAGTAACGTGGGAATTTAAGCTATGCAGTAAATTTAAATTTAAATTGACTTTATTCCATCTATGTTCCTACCTTCAGTGATGGTCATGAACTTTAGGTTGTGACCAAAGGACACGGTTGCAGGTACAGGTGAGGAACAAGGTGTTTCCTCCATAGGGTGGTTGAGCTCCCCCTTAGAGATACGGTGAGAAGAACTGTCATCCGGGAGAGAAACTTAGCGTTGGGTCGCAACTCAACGCAAGTTTATGAGAAGCTAATTGAGGTGGCTCCCAGGTGGAGGTGTTCAGGGTAGTAGGCCTTGGGGAAGACCCAGAACACTTTGGAGACCGTGTCTGGCCTGGCTTCCTGTCTTGGAATGTTGACCCCATGACTCGACCTTGGATAAGCGGAATATCTAGGAAGGTTTTTACTCCTTTTCTACTCCTTTCCACACATATTTTCTTCTTTGGGAACTCAGAGTTGTTGTTTTTAAGAGAATGTTTCTTTCTTTTTTTTTAAATCGATAATGTATTCCGCTCTCAAATATGTTAAATTGCTGTTTTCATAATTATCTTTTTCTTTGTCGGAATGCTTTTAGTTTGTGCTTTGCAATAAGCGCCTGAGCAATTGTTTGCTCGTTATCTTCTAACATATAAGCACCGGTGATATTTCAAAATAACAACAACAGAAAGAAGCAACGCCTGCGTACGCGTACGTATTCCTCCGAGGCTCAGGAGAGAAAGTGAAAGCTAGAAATTGATGATATATTTGGCATAAGCAGTTTGACTCCAACATTTTCCCACATGATGAAGACTACTCTTGCCACCTTTGACTGTTGGCTGGGAGCCCAGCAGGGGTCCCCAAGTGGCCGAAAAGTGCTGAGTAGCCTTGGGGGTCTTCAACCTGGATGGTCCTGCCTTCCTGAGAGTCGATCGATGTGCCGGAACTCCTGAATGCTTTGCTCGATGCCTCGTATCGCTTTGTCCGCTAAACCATGTTTGCTATTGGATTTGTGTGTAGGTGTGTGTTTGCGTGTGTGCGTCGGAGAGAGAGAGTGTGGACGGCGACGTGTTTGATTGACAACTTTGGGTGCCACTGCAGTTGGCAGCATTGGTAATTATGCCATAGAGATGTTCCTAACCTTTATTAGCTTTGAGCACCCCTTCGTTACGCCTAGCAGTCAGAGATCCCCGTGGAGATACAGAGGAGGATAGGCTGCATAGCGGGGGTGAAGTCAGAATCCTGGGCAGAGCCAGGGTGTTGATGAGATCTGGTCTGATGTGGTCTTGCTGGCTTCATCTGATCTTTGGCTCACATCGGAAGGGAATTCTGGGTCATCTCATCCTCAGGTGGAGGAATTTAAGTTCCTCGCTGCCTCGTTCACAAGTGAGAGAAGGATGGAAGGATGAGCTAAGGCAAAGTTCTACAACTTCCTGGTCAATCTTTGCTCCTACCTTCACATATGGTCATGAGTTTTGGCTATGGACCAAAAGGACAAGATCACTGGACTGGTACAAGTGCTTGAAATGGGTTTCCTCCATAGGGCGGCTCACCTTAAGAGAGGGTGAGGAGGTCTGTCATCTGAGGGAAACTGGGAATAGTGGTTTTGCTGCTCTGGGAGAGGAGCCAGATGAGGTGGCTTGGACATTTCGAGGTATTCAGGGCAGGTCAGAGCGGTAGGAGACCTCAGGGAAGACCCAGGGCACGTTGGAGAGACTATGGCTGGGGAATAAGTCCCAATCTTCTGGGAGGACCTGGACGACGTTGCCAGTCAGCAGGTCTCTCATATGAGGCGGCCCTCATTTTGCTTCCCTTATGGGTAAATGACGTGTATGTTTAAACCAGTAATGATCATTTTAATGTCATTTTTGCTGGCCATGCTTAACGAGTCCTGGCCAAAAATAGGGCCATGCCAAAAATGTATTTAGCCAACGTTGGCTGCAGATGAGTGGGCAAAAACAAGACACTTTGTGTCTATTTTAAGTCCTTTAGTGTCCTCACAATGCCCATTTATCCTTGAGGAATTTGCCAATTGATGTGAGAGAAGCCGTTATTTCATAGTCCAATACCGGAAAACACAAATAAAAGGTTTTTTAATTAATTTCTGTCATTTTAGCTGTTGGAATTTTCTCTCCCTTCCAATTTTCTGTCTCGTGTGTTTTCAGTTGATTAAGGGAAATATTTAGTGCCAATTTTTAAAAATGTTGTAACTGGACAAAAGCAGTTTCCCTGATTAGTAAGTATCCATAGCAGTGATCATCACACTTGACGCTACATAAACGTCCATTAGGTACATCTACTACATATCTACTGTCCCGTGGTTCCAAGCCCCAAACGAATGTGTGCGTAGTGTCACATCGGGACAGCCATGTCTTATTGATCGCTTTAGCGACTTTGTCACGATGTCTCTAATGTTGCAATACTCTGAAGTGATGTTAATTCCCTCAAGCGGCAGCGGCAGCAGACTTTGGAAAGCATGAGCATAATGAGGGATGCATAAAAGACTCTGAAGTTCCACACAGAAACCTTCCAGCACTTCACAGTACGACAGCACCGAGTCCTCGCGGACTTCTTGGGGCTTTAAAGTCTGGAAGCGTGACTGGGTCAGGGACATATTTTATGCTCTTGACATCAAACTTAGAAGTCATTTAGTGTACCACAGGCGTGTACAAGCGCTAGCCAAGTGTGATTACATATTTCAGAATGGAGGTCTTTCAGCGTCGGAGAAGGACAGCATATACAACATTGATAAGACAAGTGTAGTTGGACGGAAGTGCAGTGAGAAACCGAAAACCGAGTCTGAAAACTGTCCCTTTCTTGGCCACTAAACCCGGGGGATGAAGTTATTTATGATATACATATACTATATATATAGTCCAGTGTGACCAGTTCATGTACTATATTACGTGTACACGTCAATCAGTACTCGAGGCTACATTACAGGCAATCAACTTCCACAGTGTGAGATGGGGAACTATTACATCACCAGCTTTAGGGAACGCTGCGAGAAACTCGCAGGAATCCATTCGTTCCATGAAAACCGATGCTTTCCAGACAAATTCCCAGCAATATCTGCCATCTTGCCATCCATGACACCAAGTATCTGTTTTTACCCCCAATAATAAACTCGCCACAGTTGGTACTACGTTTCCTGTTCTGGCTGGTGCTCATCCAGCTCTGCTTTGGCGGCTTTACCTTTTCCCTAGAACTTTCATTCCATACAATTCCAGAACTTACTCTTGGGAATAGACCGTTTTTGGTTCCATTGTGTTTTTCTAAATAATAACTTCAACATCGTAAAAAAAAAAAACAGTTGATATTCGGTCCTCAAAGGGATGCAGAGCTTCTGTACTGTACTGTACTGTGCTATGAAGCTAGCATAACAAACGTTGGTAAAACTCACTCCGTCAGCCTTAAGAGCTGCACTGAACGCCGGGTCAACTGTCAAGGCTTTTAACCCAACGGTCAGCACTCTTGTGTCCCATCCCAAAGGTTCTGGTTCTGGTTCAAGCTCCGGTGCAGGGATGGGAAGCGGTGGGATGTGGCCTGGATGAGTTTTAGGTTTAGGGTGAGCATAACCGATACCAACCAGTGCGAGTATGTCGGTGTACATTTCCTTGTTGGAGGGAAGATAGAATGAAGAACCTTTATTGGTATTTATTGGACACTTTATTCATATACCCGCCGTGAAATCTGATATCCAGTGGCAGGTCGGTAGTAAGTATTCATTTCATTGTTTTATTCCTCATCAGATACGCAGGTGTTGTATTTTCCGTAGGAGATTTGAATGAAACTCGAGTGAATTATTTGTCGTGCATGAACCAACGAAGCCCACGACGCATGCAGCGTATTTTCGACTGAAAACAGCAGAAGAAGAGCAATATCTTAGCAGACAAAGCGGTGGTTGCGATAATGAGGGTCTGATTCACCGGGCCTTGCCTTTTGTTTGCAAGTGTGGCTGTTAATGAGCGGCGTGGAGAAAGGCTGTCTGTTTTGCATGCTGCTAAACATAAACATGGACGTTAATAAACAAAGGTGCTGCAAGCATGTCAGGGAAAATGCACACAGATAAATGTTGCTAAACCTTGTTCATATATTGTTTGTTTTTGTCGAGGATTGTGTTCACAAACGACAATCAATGGATTAAACAGCTCCATTATAGTAGAAAAAAATGTAATGCCTCTCTCCGATAGATGGACATTGCACTGATTTAATTTACCAAAGACAACATACACACCAATGGCACGTGTAAACTGTTTGAAAATTAGTCCCAGTAATTTAGCTTGGCTCGGTTCCAGCAATGTCGCCGCAGCATCTGGACTTGCTGATATCTGCCGCCGCGGTATTGTGATGCAGCTGTGAAGCTGGAGCCTCTGGAACGTTCATTAAATCATGCAGGAAAAATGGGGATAAAGATCGAGAAGGTGGTGTTGGGTTTTGGTCCTTGGAAGTAATATCAATTATTATTATTGTATAGGGGGCTGCATGGTGTTCTAGTGGTTAGCACGCAGACCTCACAGCTAGGAGACATGGGTTCAATTCCACACTCGGCCATCTCTGTGTGGAGTTTGCATAGTTGTGGGTTTTCTCCGGGTACTCCGGTTTCCTCCAACATTCCAAAAACATGCTAGGTTAATTAGCCACTCCAAATTGTCCATAGGTATGAATGTGAGTGTGAATGGTTGTTTGTCTATATATGCCCTGGGATTGGATGAATGAATTATTGCATAAGGGAACCTTGGTTAGCGTCATTAATTGATCAATTGTTTTTGGTCAAAACCAAAACGTATGTGAACCATTTTTTTGTTTCCATAAGAAATCATGCAAATCCAAGTAAGCCATTCAGGAAAGCCAAAAGCCAGACAATAAACACAGTTTTATAATTATAGATTTACCTTCAAATCTGATTATTATTTAAAAAAAAAAACATTTCCAACCATTTACAGCAAAATAAAACATTACACAAACTGAAATGCGCAAAAGTAAAAGAAAAAGCAACATCCAAGTAACTGTTTTTGGTCTTCCTGCTGCCCATTTCCCTCACCTTCCCGGCTCGCTTGTGTGTGTATCCCCACCCTTCCTCTTCCGTTTAGCGTGGACACAAACGACACCGCACATTTTCACCAATCAAGTTGGGCTTTAACAGAAAAAAGACCAGGAAAAAAAAAAAAAACGACGGCTCGTTCACTTCAAAGAACCGGCTCCCATCGTTCGCTTCAAAGACCTGGATCTAAGAACCACGCTCAAAACCTTCCGGGCTCAAATGCGAGTCCACCTACCAAATGAGTTGAATGGTGCGCCGCTAACCAGCAAGCTAAAAGTCCTTGGCTTTCAATTTATTCTTCGACTTTTGCTTTGTTTCGGGGCGTCGGGTTTATGGAACGTACTATCGCACAGCCACACTAGCTGGCTCAATTCCACTGGCCCTGGCTGGGCTTGTGTGGGTTTCCTCCAGAGGTGTGGACTCCAGTCACGAAAACTCACAGTTTTGATGGCTTTGGACTTCATTCGCCAATATCATCAAAGACTTGCAAAACGGTTTAGACTTTGACGGGAGTGATTGATTAAAATGTGGCCCAACTCCAATTCAAATAACGTGATTGTTATGATGTCATTTCCAGCAACATTGAATGCATCGATTAACGTCCAATCAGGTTTAAGAACAAACACTGAATGACTGGGCACATATAGACAAACAACCATTCACACTCACATTCATACCTATGGACAATTTGGACTGGCTAATTAACCTAGCATGTTTTTGGAATGGGGGATAAAAACCGGAGTACCCCGGGAATACCCTTGAGGGTGGAATCAAACTCCTAGCTGTGAGGCCTGTGCGCTAACCACTCGTCCACCGTGTAGCCTCTGTACATTTTATTTTTCACAAAAAAAAAATGTCTTCCCGGGTTGCACGATGGTTGAGTGGTTAGCATGTTGGCCACAAGGAGATCAGGAAGATCTGGCTTACAATCTATATGTGCCCTGTCATTGGCTGGTGACCAGTGCAGTGTGTCAGCTGGGATAGGCTCCAGCATACCCCCGAATCAGGATATAGAAAATGGATGGAGATAGTCTTGAGTCGGCCTTCATGACATCATCACCGGTTGATGCTGTAGTTATTTGCCAACTCGTACAGTTACCCCACAAGTCTCTACTCTTTGATTATTGGTCACGGCTGAAAAACGGTATTGAATTCCAGAAATAATTCGTAGCAAAGTACGCAGGTCTGTAATTGTACGATTTTAAGAAGGTTGGGTGTAACTGGAACAGATGACCTGGTTTCTGTTGGTTTCCTACGGGACAGATGGTTTCAGTTTCTGTATGATTCCGTTTCAGACGGAGCGTTCCCAATGGATCCATTACAATAACCGAATTTCTCGGGAAGTTTTGGCTTGAAAACTTGTGTAAAAAGTAGAACCGCACATCCACCATATTCTTCATTCGCCTTCAGCGTTGGATTTCGGTGACCCTAATCCATGTTTTGATACTCCAACTGTGGGCTAGCACTTTGAACAGACAAAGTGGTCGTGTTGGTGGTTAAGTGGGCTAAGTTGTGTTCTGTCATTGTCTGACTTCAAAGCCGCCAGCTCACCATGGTCTCCTCCGAAATCCTGCCCACCCCCCAAAACCTGACAACATTAGAATGCCATCAAACGCGCTTTTGCTGCCTTTCAAATGCCACTCACACTGTTTGGCACATCAATTTGCAGCCTCTAAAGAGTCTCTGTGTTATTGAAATAAATCTGAGGCTCGGAACGAGGAGGGAAATGAACACATCTCTCAAGCGTTGGCTCAGAAGTAAGAGCGGAATATTGAGACTGAGCTTTGTTTCCCGAGAGAGAAGCTTGTTGACTTTGTAGCTCTTAGCCCGTGTTCTGTCATTTTTAGTTGCCTGCTTTTTGTTTGTGTTCATACGTGACGATCGCTCGCCATCTTGTGTCGCTGTCCTTCCGGATGCTTGAGAAAAGAAAATGTCCGAATGATTGACTAAAGCAGGTGAAGAGACCAACCAGTCCCAAAGGTTAAGTACGCTGATAGTGTTCCGTGTATTCATTTTCTGACTGCCCGTGAATGCACCTTCTATTAGTGATAAAGGAACTAAGTGAATGGATAAGATGTTTAAAGTAATTGTTTTTTTACAAAACATAATAGTGGGAGGGGTTGGATGACGGACAAAACAAGTGGGTTTGAAATCCTAACAATGCACCCCCCCCCCCCCCACCTCCTACACTGAAAGGCCTGGACAGTTGCAGCAGTGATAGCAGTAAACAATCAATTTTCTATACCGCTTATCCTCACAAGGGTCATAAGGGCATGCTGGAGCCTATCTTCGGGCGAGGAGGGGGGGGTACGCCCTGGACTGGTCACCAGCCAATCACAATAAACAATAGACTGTTTATTTTGGTAATGGTAATGGTTTAATTTCATTTGAACATGCATCAGATTACAATTGAATGCATCACATAATCAGTTCCAAAAAGGAGTAGGAAGAAGCAAAGCTTATTAAATCCTACCTCTTCATCTGGTACTTTTACAATCAGTAAGTGTTACATTTGTTCACTTCCTGCTTTCTGATATTATTTAATTTATTATTATTTTTAAATTATTTATTTATTTATTTATGTATTTATTTATGTATTTATTTATTTATTTATGTATTTATTTATTTATTTATTTATTTAACTATTTAATTGTATTATTATTATTTATGTATTTATTTAACTATTTAATTGTATTAGTATTATTTAATTATTTAATTATTTAATTATTTAATTATTTAATTATTTAATTATTTAATTATTTAATTATTTAATTATTTAATTATTTAATTAAATTATTAAATTATTAAATTATTAAATTATTAAATTATTAAATTATTTAATATTATATTATTTTTATTATATTGTTTTTATTATATTGTTTTTATTATTATTTTATTTTTATTTTTATTTTTATTATTATTATTATTATTATTATTATTATTATTATTATTATTATTATTATTATTATTATTATTATTATTATTATTATTATTATTATTATTATTATTATTATTATTATTATTATTATTATTATTATTATTATGTCACATACCAAAGTACAAGGTGTTTAAATGAAACACCCCTTTTGCTGTCTGCGAAGGTTCCAGTCCAGGCAACTGGCTGGGCAAATTGCTCATACAATATTAATAATAATAATAATCAAAACAAACATAAAACACTATAAACAATGTATTGCACAGAAGTAGCGTTTCCCTGCATTCACGGTCCACAGTCCAGGGACGACGTAGACCACCTCTCACCCAAAGTCAGCTGGGATAGTTTGCAGCTCACCTTTGACCCTTGTGAAAACAATCATAAAATAAAATGGATGTTAAGTGAAATGTTGTAGTGGTGCCACATCCCAGATACAATACATTTCATTTTAATAACTTTGATGAGCACAGAAGGCTTCTGTTATCCTCATGATGGCCACAGATGTTTTATCTTCAAAGAGACCTGGTCCGAAGGAGACGGTCCATCCTCGGTGCAGTTAAGCCCAATCACGTTTTCATTTGAACAGGACGTAGAGCTGAAGCGTGTCCGCATATTAAAGTGATTTTTTTTTCTTTCAAGTGTTTTGTTTTGTTTACTTTCTCTTTTTGTGCTGAGGTAAAAAAAAAAAAAAAAAAAACGTATCTGTCTTGTTTTGATGAGAGTGGCATTCATGGAAGAACTTAATAAAGCTGCTGTGTTTAGCTCTGCTTTGAACATATACCATATCGGTAATGCATGTAGGCTTGGGTGCAAATAAGCAAGATGCTGGTGCATTAATAATCATAACCATATGGGGTAAGATTCCTGCAGAAATGATTCATCCAAGCACAAGTGAAAAACATACTAATAAGGAGTTATATAAAGCGCCATATGTTTGGAGGTCGACGCTTGGAAATCTGCCATGTAAGGGGTAGACTGCATCATGTCAGTTCTTGTTTTTTTTTGCACCTGCCTCCCTCATCAACAACACGTGTCCGCATCCACGCAGGCTCACTTCCTGTGGGATTCTTCCCGTGAGTGA
Organism: Doryrhamphus excisus; assembly: GCF_030265055.1. NCBI lineage: Eukaryota > Metazoa > Chordata > Actinopteri > Syngnathiformes > Syngnathidae > Doryrhamphus > Doryrhamphus excisus. The sequence goes on along the minus strand of NC_080476.1, from coordinate 596,755 downwards.
ATCTGGGGGAGGACGAGGGAATCGTGTTGCAACAGGAATGACAAAAAAAAAACTTCTATTTGTCGTCTTGGCGGCGTCCTCGTCTCTCAGTCAGGCGAGACACGCTCTCGTGTGAAATGTACGCCCCATTCCAAGCCGGGAATGAGTACGGAATCTCGGCAACATAAACAGGAGAAGCCGGGCCCGAAAACTAAACAGATATTGGCGCTTCATTTCACTTCTAAATGAATGCAGACTCAGCCACCTGCAACAAGTGCTTGAAGGCGATACTGTGCACAGAACACCCCCCCCCCCTCGTACCCCGCCTCCCCCCACCAACACTTCCTCATTATCTACCAATTACTGTGAGAAGTAGAATTGTCAACAAGAATGTTTTGCTCTTGTACCCAAACGCAACATTCATTCATTTCACATCGCTTATCATCACAAGGCGTGGCAGGGATGCTGGAGCCTATCCCAGCTTCAGGCGAGACTGGTGGCCAGCCAATCACAGGACACATATAGACAAACAACCATTCACACTCACATTCATACCTATGGACAATTTGGAGTGGCTAATTAACCTAGCATGTTTTTTTTTTTTTTGGAATGTGGGAGGAAACCGGAGTACCCGGATAAAACCCACGTATGCACGGGGAGAACATGCAAACTCCACACAGAGATAGCCGTGAGGTCTGCGTGCTAACCACTTGAGCACCGTGCAGCCCTGTCACAACATAAACAAAAAAAAAATGGTTGTTTTACATCAAAATAAAAATGTATTTTCAAATATTACACCATGCATTATATGCAATTTTTACTGAACTGTGTGTGTGTGTGTGTGGTGCAATCACGTGTACACGTACGTGCGCTCAAATTTCCCTTCAATGCCTTCTGCACGCTACACTCCTCCATGCTTTCCCACTCCCTATAATACTATAATACTATATATACGTATAATACTGTGACAACAATGGCAAAAATGAAAAACCCAATGATGAGCATAGAACTGGAGGTCTGGTCTGTCCCGGTTGCTCAGTCCAATAACGTGGAGGCCCACATAAGGGGAAGTTCAGCACCATGTGATTTCTTCTTTTGGAGCACCTGCCTCCCTAATCAACAGTACGTGTCTCCATCCACACAGGCTCACTTCCTGTGGGATCCCTCGCGCCGGGAACCGCAGTCGCTGAGTGAGTCTGGAGGAAGACCAGGGATTTATGTCGCAACATTTTGACTTTAGTATGTAGGAGTGACAAAAAAAGTATTTTAGTATTCTTGGCAGACGTGCTCTCATGTGAAAATTCCGCCTCATTGCAAGCAAATGTTTTCCAATATTGGAATTTAAACACAAATTATCTGGAAAAATGTGTATCAAAGTATTAAGGTATTCTACGTATTTTGTGTGTGTGATTCTAACGTTTGATGCTTATTTTCTCAACAATGGTGAATCGACTTTTTAAAAAGTATTTATTTCATGAATGTTTTGAGTGTTTTTGTGACCTTAAAGCACAAGATTTCTACCAATTTAATAGAAATGTGCTTCACTCGAATGAAAAGCATATTTTTAATATATTGACAGCAATTTTTCAGTCTTCCCAGGTATTCAAAGACTTTTCTTTATCCCAAAAATTTCAATGGAAGTTACACTGTTTTTTTTTTTATGTTTATTGCCATAAAATTGAACCAGGAAGTGTGTTTTTTCCTCTGTGTAATTCTAATAGCGACATCTGTTGATGAATAAATAATTATAGTGATAAGTATATTTCCATGAAGTAGTATTCCTTATTTATGAATGGAATATTTTTCTACTTATGCCATAAAATGATCTTCTAAGTCCTTTTGTAAGAACTATTACAGCAACGTGGACATGAAATAACACCCATATAGTCACCTTGATCTGTGTATAACATTTACTGTGTACTACTCTACTGTGTATAGTAGATGTAATCGGAGGGAAAAAAGGCCATTTAAGACATAAATAAAACTCATTCTCACGTATGCAGTGAATGCGATAAACCTGCAATAAAATCCTGTTGTTCTGGCGATCAAGTTTGGTCATGGAATAGTTATTAACACAGTGACCAATGCAGAATACTACATTTTACAATTTAAATGTGTATTTTTTGTAGGAACCCACATAGACATTCGACTTGATGGACATTACAGTATAGGAATAGAACTCGTATGCAACCTGAGAACCTCCTGGATGAAGTTCTCCAGGTGGAGGCCACACTACTGATCTAAAATATGATGTGTACTTATTATAAAGGTTTTATAAGAGTCATAGTTTGACCCACAGATTGCTCAACCAGCTTCTTTGGACGTTTTGTTGGAACCAAGATCTTCAGAGCATGTTCTCGATGTTCTTGTGTTTTTTTTTTCTTCATAGAAAATCATAGAAAAAATTCTTGCTTGATGGCGGTCTGACATTCTCCCCACTTTGTGTTTTTATTTCCAGTTGAATTTGATGACTGTGCGGGTAACGAGGATGTGGCCTTCGAGGTGTCCGTTCCCGGCTTCCACGTCGACGGAGATTTGAATTTGGTTCCCCTGCGAGATGTCAGATACAGCAGACCGGTCCTGTTCATCCACGGCCTCGGCGTGCATGCAGATGACGTGGCGCAGGTGGACATCACCGGACTAGCGAGCGAGACGCAGCGTGATCTCAAGGTGAGTTAAGTCACGCTGTGGGAGCTTGGTGGCTTTTTCCGACGCTGCATAGAACTTCATGTGGTAACCTCAGGAGAAGAGATGCTCAAAAGTAAAATAAGCTTCATGGAGGACGTTTCATGAAGAAAGCAGTCCCCCTTCAGTTCCTCGCCACTTATCACCAACAAATGGATTTACAAATGATTTTAAAGGAGCCGACCCTTTTAAAGCACCAACAATACACTCCATCCATGACCAATATACTGGTGCTCCATTTGTTGTCACGGCAACAAGCGTGTGAATGGGACTTTAGGCCATGCACCTTGCCTTACCTTTTGTCCGCGTCTATAGTGGTTTAAAAAAAAAAAAAAAAATCTACTTTTACGGGAAAAGTCACATCAACACTTTTGTTGGAAATATCCTCAGATTGTCACATTTGTGTTCTTACCTTTGAGGAGGGGTTACGTTATGATACTTTGTTGTAAAAGTCGGATCTACTTCTGGTTAGCAAAGCATAAACATGTCCTGAATGAATTCAACTTCCTCCTCCCAACAACAAAGTCTTTAAAAAAGACTTTCCTCTCTATGGAAGGACGGTAGGACGGTAGGAGCAAAGGGTGGAGTACTCCAACGCCTCCTCCACGTCCGGCCTTTCTGTGTATTTTATTGTACAGTAAACCTCGGATATATCGGATTCAATTGTTCCCACTGGTTTTGTCCGATATAAGCGAAATCCGTTATATGCGTATACCGGAAAATGTCCGTTTTACGTATATATCGGATTTATATCCGGTATATGCGTAAATGGGATTTTATGCGTTATAAAAAGGCACTTCCTTGACTATGTTTCCAATGTACCTGGACGCGCAGGCAACGCTGCAAACGCTGCAAATGACGTCGTATAGCGATAGCCTGTCACGATTCGGCGAATCGGAGCGCCACGATGCGGCCATCCGATATTCATTCATTCATTCATTCATTCATTTTCTACCGCTTTTTCCTTACGAGGGTCAGCTGTCTTTGGGCGAGAGGCGGGGTACACCCTGGACTGGTGGCCAGCCAATCCCAGGGCACATATAGACAAACAACCATTCACACTCACATTCATACCTATGGACAATTTGGAGTCGCCAATTAATTTAGCATGTTTTTGGAATGTGGGAGGAAACCGGAGTACCCGGAGAAAACCCACGCATGCACGGGGAGAACATGCAAACTCCACACAGAGATGGCCGAGGGTGGAATTGAACCCTGGTCTGCCATCCGATATATGCGAGGGAAATTTAATGGAAATGCATTGGAACGGGACTGGAGATTTTGTCCGAAATAGGCGAAATCCGTTATAAAAAATCCGATACATGCAATGAATTTTTATTGGAAATGCATTACAGAAAAATCGGTTCTTTTTTATCTGTCCGTTGTGAGCGAATTTCCGATATATCCGAGTCCGATATATCCGAGGTTTACTGTAATTGCATGTCACATGACATAGTGAAGCGCATGTTTATTTTGAAAGCTGAGCCCAAAGTCAGCGTTGAAGGGACTTTTATATTAAAAGTTATTCGTCTGAAAGGCCAATTAATTTGAAATACGCCCGAGTGACCTTTAGTGAAGGTGGAAAGTGTGAAAACTTGTGAAAGTGACATATGTTGTCATCTTAACCTTTGAGCGTATTGTCACCTTTATATGATTTACACACAAAAAATCATGTACGATGTCTTCTGATGAGACCAACGCCATATGTCCTCACATTACCACTTCCTGTGAGTTGATTTCCAAGTACTTTTGACCACGTTGTGCATTTTAGCCTTACTATTTGAGATAAAATAGATGACGGAGAAAAAACTAATAAATGTGGTCTTACATTGGTAGCGTCAGAGTCAAGTAATAGTGCTTGAGAGGAAATGGAACCCTCCAACATCTACACGAACAAGAGTTCTGACCAAGGCAAAAGGGCTTTGGCGCCCGCAGACTTCTGAAATATTTATACAAATATGATTTATTCCAAAATATCAACCTCTCAGCAGTCTTACTCGGCAATTTCTGTTTGTGCAGAGAAAATATATTCAGTAGCCAAGAAATAATGAATAAGCACCGGTGTTTCTCATCCTCCGCCGCCCAAACTCTTGTTCGGGTCAATCAGAAAATGTTACCGGTGACTGGAAATCATTTTGTGTTCCTTTCAGCTCTCAGTGATCATCTATCTTTTCCGTGGCGCACTAAGTGCCCCCGTGGCCTCGTCGCTTTCTCGTCTCCAGCTTTAACGCCAGCATCCTTGCCTTTTAGTTCTCGCTGGGGTCTTTGCCGAGCTCCAGTTGGAGCGGTACCCACATCGCAGCATATGGCGTTTGTCGTCTGCACCTGTGTGTTGCCTTTGCAACTTTAACTTCAATTTGACACGGTCACTAAGTTTGATGCTTGCAAACAGATACATCTCACGTGGAAAAAAAAAAAAAAACGAACCTAAAATCACAGCAGTGCCGACTGATTTGGTGCATAAGGACTCATTGCAGTTTTAGAATCCCATGGTTGAGTTCTGAGTTGCACAACTTTGAATTGTGGACTTTTTGCACACTTCACAACCTACGCCAGGGGTGGGAAAACTACAACCCGGGGGCCACATCCGGCCCACCAAGTGTTTGAATACGGCCCACGTGTTCTTATAAGTTGCACTTTTGTTCATAGGTTGGCTGTTCCTGCCACTTATACTCCAGAGCGACTTATAAATAAATAAAAAAAATTATTTTGGTCAAGTGGTTTGTAAAATAAATTACCCGCAAAAAATGCGACTTATACTCGAGTGCGACTTATGTATGTTTTTTTTTTTTACCTAATTCTGCCAATTATTTTTGGCCTTGTGCGACTTATACTCCAGAGCGACTTATAAATGAAAAAAATGTTATTTTGGTCAAGTAATTTGTAAAATAAATTACCCGCAAAAAATGTGACTTATACTCCAGTGCGACTTATGTATATTTTTTTTTCGACCTAATTATGCCAATTATTTTTGGCCTTGTGCGACTTATACTCCAGAGCGACTTATAAATGAAAAAAAAATATTTTGGTCAAGTGGTTTGTAAAATAAATTACCCGCAAAAAATGCGACTTATACTCCAGTGCGACTTATGTATGTTTTTTTTTTTTCGACCTAATTATGCCAATTATTTTTGGCCTTGTGCGACTTATACTCCAGAGCGACTTATAAATGAAAAAAACTGTTATTTTGGTCAAGTAATTTGTAAAATAAATTACCCGCAAAAAATGCGACTTATACTCCAGTGCGACTTATGTATATTTTTTTTTCGACCTAATTATGCCAATTATTTTTGGCCTTGTGCGACTTATACTCCAGAGTGACTTATAAATGAAAAAACTGTTATTTTGGTCGAGTGGTTTGTATAATAAATTACCCACAAAAAATGCGACTTATACTACAGCGTCACTTATGTATGTTTTTTTTTTTCCTAATTCTGCCAATTATTTTTGGCCTTGTGCGACTTATACTCCAGAGCGACTTATAAATGAAAAAAACTGTTATTTTGGTCAAGTAATTTGTAAAATAAATTACCTGCAAAAAATGCGACTTATACTCCAGTGCGACTTATGTATGTTTTTTTTTCGACCTAATTATGCCAATTATTTTTGGCTTTGTGCGACTTATACTCCAGAGCGACTTATAAATGAAAAAAAATGTTATTTTGGTAAAGTGGTTTGTAAAATAAATTACCCGCAAAAAATGCGACTTATACTCCAGTGCGACTTATGTATGTTTTTTTTTTTCGACCTAATTATGCCAATTATTTTTGGCCTTGTGCGACTTATACTCCAGAGCGACTTATAAATGAAAAAAACTGTTATTTTGGTCAAGTAATTTGTAAAATAAATTACCTGCAAAAAATGCGACTTATACTCCAGTGCGACTTATGTATGTTTTTTTTTCGACCTAATTATGCCAATTATTTTTGGCTTTGTGCGACTTATACTCCAGAGCGACTTATAAATGAAAAAAAATGTTATTTTGGTAAAGTGGTTTGTAAAATAAATTACCCGCAAAAAATGCGACTTATACTTCAGTGCGACTTATGTATGGTTTTTTTTTTTTCGACCCAATTATGACAATTATTTTTGGCGTTGTGCGACTTATACTCCAGAGCGACTTATAAATGAAAAAAACTTATTTTGGTCAAGTAATTTGTAAAATAAATTACCCGCAAAAAATGCGACTTATACTCCAGTGCGACTTATGTATGTTTTTTTTTTCGACCTAATTATGCCAATTATTTTTGGCCTTGTGCGACTTATACTCCAGAGCGACTTATAAATGAAAAAAAAATATATTTTGGTCAAGTGGTTTGTAAAATAAATTAGCCGCAAAAAATGTGACTTATACTCCAGTGCGACTTATGTATGTTTTTTTTTCGACCTAATTATGCCAATTATTTTTGGCCTTGTGCGACTTATACTCCAGAGTGACTTATAAATGAAAAAACTGTTATTTTGGTCAAGTGGTTTGTAAAATAAATTACCCGCAAAAAATGCGACTTATACTCCAGTGCGACTTATGTATGTTTTTTTCTACTTAATTATGCCAATTATTTTTGGCCTTGTGCGACTTATACTCCAGAGCGACTTATAAATGAAAAAACTGTTATTTTGGTCAAGTGGTTTGTAAAATAAATTACCCGCAAAAAATGCGACTTATACTCCAGTGCGACTTATGTATGTTTTTTTTTTTTTCGACCTAATTATGCCAATTATTTTTGGCGTTGTGTGACTTATACTCCAGAGCGACTTATAAATGAAAAAACTGTTATTTTGGTCAAGTGGTTTGTAAAATAAATTACCTGCAAAAAATGCGACTTATACTCCAGTGCCACTTATGTATGTTTTTTTTTTACCTAATTATGCCAATTATTTTTGGCCTTGTGTGACTTATACTCCAGAGCGACTTATAAATGAAAAAAAAAATATTTTGGTCAAGTGGTTTGTAAAATAAATTACCCGCAAAAAATGCGACTTATACTCTAGTGCGACTTATGTATATATTTTTTTCGACCTAATTATGCCAATTATTTTTGGCCTTGTGCGACTTATACTCCAGAGTGACTTATAAATGAAAAAACTGTTATTTTGGTCGAGTGGTTTGTATAATAAATTACCCACAAAAAATGCGACTTATACTACAGCGTCACTTATGTATATATTTTTTTTTCCTAATTCTGCCAATTATTTTTGGCCTTGTGCGACTTATACTCCAGAGCGACTTATAAATGAAAAAAAAAATATTTTGGTCAAGTGGTTTGTAAAATAAATTACCTGCAAAAAATGCGACTTATACTCCAGTGCGACTTATGTATGGTTTTTTTTCGACCTAATTATGCCAATTATTTTTGGCCTTGTGCGACTTATACTCCAGAGCGACTTATAAATGAAAAAAAAAATTATTTTGGTCAAGTGGTTTGTAAAATAAATTACCCGCAAAAAATGCGACTTATACTTCAGTGCGACTTATGTATGGTTTTTTTTTTTCGACCCAATTATGACAATTATTTTTGGCGTTGTGCGACTTATACTCCAGAGCGACTCATAAATGAAAAAAACTTATTTTGGTCAAGTAATTTGTAAAATAAATTACCCGCAAAAAATGCGACTTATACTCCAGTGCGACTTATGTATGTTTTTTTTTCGACCTAATTATGCCAATTATTTTTGGCCTTGTGCGACTTATACTCCAGAGTGACTTATAAATGAAAAAACTGTTATTTTGGTCAAGTGGTTTGTAAAATAAATTACCTGCAAAAAATGCGACTTATACTCCAGCGCCACTTATGTATGTTTTTTTCTACTTAATTATGCATTTTTGGCCTTGTGTGACTTATACGCCGAAGCGACTTATAGTCCAGAAATTACGGTAATTTAAACTTAACATGGCTTGAGCCAAGGTCATTGTTGTCAAAGTCCAAGTCGAGATGCAAATCTTTGATGATATTGTCAAGTCCGAAGTCATCAAAATTGTGATTTGAATCCGACTCGAGTCTGAGTCCTGTCACTGGAGATCACACCTCTGGTATTCTGTAATCTTTGTTTCTGCCATAGCTAATCTTTAGTATGTCTTTTAGACATAATTATAAGGCTGAGTGTCTAATTTGATTGAATTGTTAAGAGCAAAAAAAAAAACATGTAGTTCATGAACGAGGCAACGAGCAGAGAGAGACTAAAATAATATTTAAAAGAGCCGCAGCCAAAGAGCAAAACCTCTCTAAATAACCACAGTCTGTTGTCATGAGAGAGAAAGAGAAAGCTCTTATTATGTCGCCATCAATGAATGTTCTCACTCCATTAGCATTGGGATTCACATAATCATAACATCTGTTGTTGTTATATTTGTCCACATCCTGCATTCCCCATTTGCTGCCCATCCCAGGCCTCGGCCCAGCCTCCAGCGGACGATCCAACATAGCTGATGACATATTTTGAGCGTATGACAATAAGTCAAGTGTATTGTCTCGTGGACAGGATGTGCTGACAACCTCTGACTTAAATCCCCACCGTAGCGCTCAGTCCTCAATGTGGCGCTTGATGATCCCCTGTTTGTCAAGATTTGGGAAAAGTGGGCGTCATCCCGCCCAAATTCCTCTTCAACAATGGAATCATTTTCAAGTTCCTCTAACATTTCCATCTTTTGTTTCTTTTCTCTTTAAACGGAAACATCCTGCGGCAAAGAAACACAAAAAGGCGCTCATTGGCTGATGATGTTTGGACTGAAGGAGGAGATCATTTTTAATTCCATGAGCTATTAGTTTGCTTTCAATCAAGCCCTGAGGGGCGAGGGAGGCTGTAAAAAGATTATTCTTGTGCAAGTGAAATAGATCAATATGCAAAATCCAGAATAATGAATTACAATTTGACAAATGCCAAAGCCAGAGATTTGCGTTTGCATTCTTCTGTTCTGTTTTTGTTGTGCTGCAGAAGTTCTACCTTATGGACGCATAGCAGGTACGCTTTAAATGTAACGACTGGTAAAATAAGCCTGTTTATTCAGCTTTTGTTATGTTTTCTGTATTTCTGCAAACAAAATGAACGCAACATTCCATGCTGGCTAATATTTTCATGCCACAATAGCAAATAGATTTTCTGTCACCGAGCTTGGAATGTTGACTAACGCTGTCTGGGTACGACTAAGACGGAACATCTTGCATACGCAGCACGGCCGCAAACATCATCATCCTCTCCACTCAATAATAATTCTGGATATGCTTTTTCTATTGTCTGTTCTGTTCAGATTAATTCCTCTTTATATTCGCTATTTGGTTAAAAGGCTTGGAATTGAATAGGTTCTCAATGGATTGAAAGAAATTGAAAGAAAAAAATATTCTGTCTTTCAAATGCAGAGAAGGAGGATATGGAAGAGAAACAGGAAACAGGTACTATCCCGAGAGATGGATGATGTTTGATGACATAAGGAAGGACAACAGTAAATATCAAGGCGCTAAACGCTGACATAAAAAGCCAATCAAAATCCATCAGCAGTCATGCCAAGGAAAGGAAGGATGAAATGTAGGATGAAAGGAAGGATGTTGCACTCCACAAACAAAACAGTAAACACCAATACTTTAAAGAAGCAACGTTGTGGGAGCTAAATCAATTATTATGTCGACTGTTTAGGTCGCTGTGTAGCATAGTAACACGTCTCAGGTTTTTCCAACGCAATTAATGGCTATCCAACCTCGTTACGACTGGCTGACGATGGCCTTGATATCATCCGTTCCTCAGCAGGACGCCACCGCCGTGTCACAAATGAGTAATGACACTTCTCAATATAGCATTGAAGGTAAAAATGGTAGAAGAGACAAGGACGTGACTTTGCTCGCCACACTAGCTCCACACTTGGATGACAACGAGTTCTCCTTTTCGCTCGTTCATGCGAGTACAGTATTAGTTTTACTAAGTTACGAATACCAAATATTCTCAGCCACAACAACATCCAAAGAACTGCAGGCCTCGGTTAAGGCAAGTAGCAAGGTCATGACCCCCAGAAGGAAGACAAAAATGGCCTGCATGGCAGAGTTCCAACATGAAAACCAATACCGAACAAAAAGAACATTGACTCTCGTCTCCATTTTGCCAGAAAACATCTTGATGAATTCTTTAGGAGAAATGTACTCTGGTCTGACGAGACAAAAGTTGAACTTTTTGGAAAGTCTGTGTCCCGTTACATTTGTAACAGCAAAATATGGTGGTGGTAGTGTGGCCTAGAGTTGTTGCCGGCAGCAGCTCCTGTGTGAATATCCACTGCATACCATTCTCTGTTTACTCATAAAGTTATTGAAATCCATAATGAGTACCTCCTTAACCACAAACAGGGGCAATGGAGTAGTACTCCACCCTGGTCATTGGGTGTCAATCAGGTTGCGTTGATGAGAAAATAGCTAGCGTAGGAAGTACCCTGTCAATGCTAATGTATGAGTTGTCATGTTATTCATGTCTGAGAAGCCTTATTGAATAATACCAGTATACAAGTGACTGAACGGGTGTTATTTCATGTGTAGAGATCTCTAACGATGCAATAAAACATATTTAACCCTTGTATTATGTTACGGGTCAATTAGACCCGTTTCAGTTTTTGTGTTGACCAAAGTACTGGTTATCCTTTCTTTTTCTTCATGAAATTTTGTGACTTTTCCTCATCTAGGGTCATGAACACAAAAACTGAAACGGGTCAAATTGATCCGTAACATAATACAAGGTTAACTAGCATGATTTGTTAACCCTTGTATTATGTTACGGGTCAATTAGACCCGTTTCAGTTTTTGTGTTGACCAAAGTACTGGTTATCCTTTCTTTTTCTTCACGGAATTTTGTGACTTTTCCTCATCTAGGGTCATTAACACAAAAACTGAAACAGGTCAAATTGACCCGTAACATAATGCAAGGGTTAACTACCATGATGCTAGCATGATTTGTTAACAAATCATGCTAGTTAACCTTGTTAACCTTAACTGAAACGGGTCAAATTGACCCGCAACATAATACAAGGGTTAACAAATCATGCTAGTTAACCTTGTTAACCTTAACTGAAACGGGTCAAATTGACCCGCAACATAATACAAGGGTTAAACAGTTTTTATCTGCTCTAACTATGGAAATATTACATTTACAGTATAAATAAGGAATCCTAATTTACGGAAATTGGCTCTGAAAGCGATTAACCAGGATAAATGTGGGATTACTGCATTATAAAATTCTGAATGTTTCTCCATTTCCATGAAACATATACCACCCTATAAATAAAGACACTGTGTTAACAATAATTGAAGCGTCTGCACCAAAATTGCATCGCCATTTCATAAATGATGCATATATTGTATATATAATTTTGTAACCGAGTGCCGGAATGATGTAAACGTTGACATTATCTTATCATTTTGGCACTAAAACTAAAACTAAACGTGCGTTTTCCCTTGTTTAAACGTACTATATGCCGCAGCTGAGACCTCTGCACGATGCCGATGATGCACTCATCCCTGGCCACCAGATCAGGTCGGAGTTCTCCCAGCCTGTGCTTAAAAGACCATCATGTGGCACTTTAATGGCTTCATGTCCAGTTTAAGACTGGCTGCCATTGGGAAGGTCATACCCCAACGGGTTTGGTAAGACTGGCCATTTCGGAGATCACTTTGTGTATCTCAGCCGGTTCTGGTCTGGCTGTATTTATGATTACTGTTTCATTGTGTTTTTCTGACCTTTTGTACGGGCGGTCTGAGGCGAGGTGTTAGTGGCGTGAGTGCTCGACGGATAGCGGCACAACTGAGTGTTGGCGCTGTTCCGTAGACAAATGGCTTGGTATTTGTCTCTTACCTGTTGGTTTTTTAAGCCAGGGGGATGGTGTCGGACACGCTGACAGCCAACATGAGCGGGATCAACAGTCAACACACAAACAATATTTGTGTGCGGTCTGTCCGGGTTCACATAGCAAAGCCATAAAAAAGGAAGGACACGAGAAGAGATCTGCATTGCAAAACATCTTCATCTAATATCTAATAACGACATCCAAACGGATGCCATTTGGCCGGTTGCCTTAGGAAACGGCACGTCTTAGGATGCTTATGTATGTTTCGTCTTTTGCCAACACTGGGCACAAACAAAAGGTAAATCCCCAATCAATTAGTTGAGCTATTAATTGGTCATTCGTTCATACGCCGCCATGCCAACGCTGCAATGACAAAAGGTTTGATTATGTTGTGTTTGGTATGGGGCAGAGTTTTCCAAGTTTTACATTTGGGTGTTTTTTATTGTCCGTTTCTGTGTTGCTTTCCACGTTTTCTACCATGAATAGTAGGGAGATAATAAGTTGGGATGCTGGCATATTCCCAAATCCTTCTCCATGTATATTCTGGGTGAACAATTCAGTAAAAAACATGTCAAATTCAATGTAGCTTTTGTTGTTGTTGTTGGTCTGTCATAATCTGCTGTAACACTTGCAAAACAACTGCTAGACGTAGTACTCCTGAGCAAGGAACCCAAGCATATACACTACTGATCAAAAGTCTTAGAACACTCCAACGTCTCTGTTAAGATGGTCTGTATCGCTTCCATTGTTATTTCACTTTTTTCTTGCCATTTTTGTAGTAAAAATCACTTTCTCTGGTGTATTACTGTTCAACCGATGCAGACAGAGGAGATTGTAAGTATTCTAGAACTTGGAAACACCGCTTGAAGCTTGATCAACCTCCATTTCTGCAGAACAGATCTAAATTGTTGAGCCATTTTGTGGTCTCTGGTAAAATTAATATTGAAGACATAATTCTTGGGAGGGACTGTTCCCAAAGACGATTTGGGAGTGAGACATCTTTCTATTTGCTATGAGATACGTCTTGACTTCAATGGAGTTTCTCACCTCAATAACCTAAAATGGAGGCAAAGAAAGCTTCACGTTCCAGAAGTTTGATAAAAAAGGTGAAAAACATGAAAATAACCAATGACAAAACTGGCAGGTGGTGTCGGTGTGGTGTCTCGCTGCTACGCTGTGTCTTTGGGAATGTCGTCATGTTCATTTTATCCCTTTCATTCCTCTTTTATATGCATTTACAATTGTTTTATGTACTATGTAAAGCACCAAAAATGTGTTTCGTCAACCACTGACGACATCATAGACAGCAAGGAACTAAGCTACGGTTTTGTTTTGGTATTTTGTGAGGAAGCTATGCTAACAAAGATGTTTATGAAAAAAAAAACATACATTCAAAAACAGATCTTGATCTTTCATGGGACAGTTAAAGGGGTCGGTAACGCAAACAAGGTTAACACAATGTTCTCGAGAATAATACGGATGTTCCTCAGTTCTTTATTCGCAAACTCCAAATACGAAAAGCAAAAGACTGTTAGTTCACATAACTTAAAAAGTGACTTTGTAATTGCTTCCATACAGAACATATACTTGCCTCCCTGGAGCACTTACCAAACCATCAAGTGTGAAATTACACACGCAAATAATAATAATAAATCATTTCAAACATTGCTGCCCATTGGCAGCTCCCTGCGGCGCAAAGATCCCAAATTGTCTTTCTTTAAAAGCGACTACACAGAACCACCATCATGTCAAAGCCCGAAGCTCAGCAGGGCTGCGGTGTTGGATTCAAACGTTGGTATCGCCCAACCGCACGGAAAAGTGGATTCATTTTATTCACGATCGCTAGCCGTTCCTGTTGGGGCTCCCGACCTGGCTTGCAGGAATGGCGGAAAGATCCTTCTGGTGTTTCAAAGCTGAGTAAATCTGCAAGTCTCTGGCTTGCCCTCTCGGCTGGGCATGCCCAGAACACCTCACCAGGGAGGCATACAGGACTAGATTATTGTACATGATGCTCTCAAAGTCACATTCATACCTATGGAGTCACCTATAAACCTCACATCACATTATGTATATAGAATTAGATTGTAGTAAATAATTATGTTGTATAATTATGTTAAAAATAATTGCATTAATCATAAATTGTAATTAAGTTTTATATTAGTTATGCATTAATAACATTGATTCACTTTAATATCATGATTTTTAATTGAATTTGACAACAAAACAACAAACTTCATTTAAAAAAATAGATTTTTTGTATGTATATATAATTATATATTAATTATCCACAATTAATTTTATTATTAATTATATAAAAAATAAAATGCTTTATTTCCAACCTTTTGCGGCCCGCCTGAAACGATACGGTGCTGAGATGACAGCAGTATTGTACATTTTCAAGCACCACAACTAAGAAACAAACATTTTTTTCTGCAGTATAAATTCAGGAGTTCCAGGCTCAAAATGTCAATCATAAAAGAATGTTTTGTCATTTTAACATTATCAAATGCAATACGAGACAAGTTAACCCCTCTACAATAAAACTAAAATGAAGTAAAATCACTCACCAGGTTTTAATTTAGCTTTTAAGACTTTCCGGCATAATTAATGTGCAATCATAAACCCAACTTTGGAGGTCTTACTGTATTTGAATACTAATTATTTTGCAGTGGGCCAGGCGTTTGCTGTCGGAATGAATGTGTGTGAATGGGAGACCATCGTCTCCCCCAGGCTTGCGTCCAGGTGTTGTGGACACTTTCCAGACTCTCCTCTCTTGTTAGTTATCCTGGCTGAACTTGGCAGCCGGGCTTCCAGCTTCCTTTCGGTATGTCGGCGACAGACTTATTCTCATCCACATCCAAGCAGAAGCGAGGGAAAAAAAAAATAAAAAAAAAACATGTCATTGTTCACAAACAAACAACAGCAGGAGGGCTGAAGATGAAATGAGTTGATGCAATTGTATTTTGGAGAGCTACAATCTGTGATCAGCTACTCGTGCCTGAACGTCGGTGTATCGCTTTGCCAAAACCATCTGCAGTAATTATTGCTGGGCCATTAAATGGCTAATAGCTTGTGATGTATGCCAAGGTGTGTTTCATTCTGGTTTTTGGTGTCTAAATCCAAACTGGATGCTTTTTCATATTAGGGCAACTGTGTCTGCACGTTATGTTCTTTGTCTTTGGCATTGTGGGTAGAACAGGGGTGGGCAAACTTTTTGACTCGCGGGCCGCATTGATATGACAAAATTTACGGGGGGGGGGGGGGGCAGACTATATATTTTACACATAACAGTCCACCTGGTATTATTGTATCTGTAAAATTGTCATGCAATCTGCTATTATTATTTATTATTTTATATTTATATTTAAATATTTTAAAAATAATAAAATATTATAATAATTACATTAAAATTAAAATAATAATTATTATATTATTATTATGTAAAATATGCAAATATAACAATAATATTATATATAATTAATATAATAATTAGCATTAATATAATAATTATAATAATCATAATAGTTCTAATAATAATTATAATAATCTAATAATCTAATAATAATAATAATTATTATTATTATTATTATTATTATGTGCTTGTGTCCCTTTTTTCAGGAGCACTTTGTAAACAACAGACCATGTCAAACAACGAAATTGATAAAACCATCAAAAGGTTGGCTCAGGCCATGATGCCAGGTTGTATGTTGAGTTTAAATGAAATACTTTGGAAAGATTGGGCGGGCCGTATTCAAACACTTGGCGGGCCGGATGTGGCCCCCGGGCCGTAGTTTGCCCACCCCTGGGGTAGAATCAAAGACAGATAATAATTAACTTGACGTAAAGTTGACTGTAATTCATGTAGGATGCAGCATATATATAATATTTTTATATATAGTTTTTTAATTAAAATACTTTTACTTCAGCTTTGTGATATTGATATATTACCACCAATATAATATTACGACTTACTATAATATTTGGATTTTATTACAATAATGTTATTTTTTCCTAGCTTAAATTTTCACAAATTAATTTTGTTTTGTTTGCTTCTCATAATTTCAATACATTAAAATACTAACGTGTTTTTTCCTTAATATTCCAACTTTATGCTACAAAAATGACATTTTTTTCCTTATAATATTGCAACATTACGCCTGTAAAATGCTATATATTTTTTTATGTTTTATCCCTTAACTGACAAAATGACATAGTTACAGGTTTTTTGTTTTTTTTTATATAAACCAGAATATTTATTTTGTTAGGTTTCATATTTATATAGAATACAATATTCAGTGTACCTTGAAAGATCAGTCAAAATCGTCTTTGTCTTTTGAAAAATTGCTAGGGAATAAGTTCATATTTTTGGCTTAATTCTTATAAAAATCTGTGCTGATTTTTGTTGTTTTTTGGGGTTTTTTGTCAACTATTGCTGCAGTGCTCACTGAAGATACTTTTTTGCATTACTTATTACACTCGATATATTTCATTTCACGATCAATAGAGTGAAAAATGAAAAACCTTTCTGCTTCTTGTCAAGATTTCAAATATATTTTATTGACTGTTTAATGTGAGTGTGTATCTTCTATCTTTTATCTTCTTCAATTGTTTACAAAGACCACGCCAAGTCACTTTAAACAAAATAGATTGGAAATTGGATGGCTAAAATATTGTGCTTCATTTTCTATGTTTTTAGGAGATTGTTGGTCTGCCACACAGATGGAAAAGATCCCTGCTGGTTCCTCCTATGATTGTCACCGAGAACCAGCGAGCCCCGTTCCCAAGGATCATTGGCAGGGTAAGAAAAACACCAAAACTCATCCAAGCTCTAAATGCAATACCAACAGGCCTCATTCAGCAAAATTGCTCAAATCTGATTTTTGTTTATTCGCCTTGGAAAGTTGTTGTTTTAAACGCTGTTGTTTTTACTCGCATGGCACATAAACACAAAGATCCAATCCCCACGCTCACACACACAAATTGGATTGTACAAGCGTATAGAAGCTTGGCACAGATGTTTGCGAGCGGCCGCTACGCAGCATGTTGCTTCCCTAAGCAGTTTATCGGTTCAGTGTCTTGCTCAAGGGCACCCTGACAGCGCTCAGGCAACGGAATGGCTGCTGTCCAACAATTAGCTTCAGTTTGCATAATTTTGGTTTGCAGGAAGTCTCACCTTTGGTAACTGACTTCCTGGCAAACCTCACGTTGGCGCTTTCGGAGTCCCGCCACCCCCCCCCCCCCCCCCCCCCCCCCATGATGCGGTTCGAATATTGCGGCCTTACTCTGTCACGAGTCGAAATAAATTCAATTATTGCTGTCAAACAATATGCATATTTAAGCACATTTGATCTATTATTGCCTAAAATGTACATTTTTGAAGCATAAAAATGAACAAAAATACTTTATAAGGCATTCAGAAGACCCATTAAAAAACATAGTATTTAATATTATATAAATGGTCCCTATGTGTCAGTAATGTTACACTGATGAGACAATAGCCACATGCTAACGTGTGAATCTGTCTCAGATATTAGGTAAAACAAATGTAAAAGTGACTATAGGGGTGTTATGTCATGTCTAGAGGGCTCTAAAAGTGCTAAAAACCACATTTACAAGGTCGTAAACCGACTTTTCTACAAAAATATTCAATGTATTAATGTTGAATCTTAATTAGCGGAGCTTGACTTATCGTGGTTGGGTCTGTAACCAATTAACCATAATGAACGAATAGCGACTCTAGCTCGTGGTAGCAAGGGTGAGTTCACAAAGACGAGAACCCGTGAGTTCTGATTCAGTGAAATACTAGAAATACTCGAACACAAGGCACAAAATCAGCATTTGACATTTAGACCCGCAGTGTGAGTCCAGCCCGAGTGAGTCTGAATCGGCCGTTTAGCGAGTTTTAGTATGAAACAATAAGACATTCCATTATTGTAATATCCCACGGTGTCTATCACGTTGGCTAATGATTTAATTTCCTTCCATGGTGCAAAGTTGTCATTGTTTATTAATGCTTTAGACCCTCAGCAGACTTTTCATTTATGTCGCAGAGTGATAAAATCAAAGACGTATTAGCGTGGCGACACTGAGAAATCCGCCCGCGCCCTCGGTGACGAACACCAAAGCTATCAGATCGTCCGTATATTTACGATAACGCCAATACTCCGCAGAGCTCGGCTCGGCGGCGCCGGGCCTCGCACCTAATCACTGCGGTGCCTGTTAGAGTGCGGCACCCCCCGGAGCTACCGGAGCGTTGGCTGTTCTACTTCTGACTGTTACGCAATCCACAGGAGGATGTCCGAAAACAAGAATGAGAGTCAGCAGTTAAGTTTGGCGCATCGGGACGCAGCGGCAGTATATTTGTCAGTTAATGACTTCAGCCGTGTGACGAGACGGTGAACGCCGTATCAAACATTAATATCCGCGGCTCCGCTGCGGTAGCCTCATTACCATTTTTCTCGCATCCAATCCCCTCGCATTCGTACCGCCATCCTTCCCTGCTCGACTTGACGGGATGGGCTAATGTGTGCGGTTAGATCCGAGTAGAAGCTGGATGTCTGTGACGATGAAGCTGATTTTCCACACCAATAGCTTTCCATCTTCTTATGCAACCTGCCGCTGCTATAAGACAGACATTCATTTTTCATGTTTCCTCCATATTGCTGTATGATAGCAGTAAGGAGGGGGGGGGGGGTTGATGTGTGTACTGTACATGCACATCACGGTGTTGTCGACGACCTAAAGGGGCGCAAGGGTGGCGTTCTGACAGCAGGTCTCCGGAGAAGACTAAGAACCTTATTGTTTATGTCACACCTCCTGCTAGCTGCAAAATTGTTTTGATGGCGAGCTCGCTCCCCGGCCGTCCCCGGGGGTCCGGTTACCGACTCGCTACGAGGCGCCGCCCGGGCCAGATCTCGCAATAAAAGTGCCTGTCATATGTGTCAGCTAACGAGATCAACTAAATCAGTCAAATCAAAAATGGTTTCTGGCCCACATCGGTTTTTACTCGTTCTGGGGGACCAAGCACCGAGGGGGTCACATGACTTCTCTGACAAAGGCGCCGTTTACCGCTCGGCCCGTAATCGATGTCTCCACCAATATGGTGTGTTCTGGTCACTAGGTGGCAGTGATGACACAAAACACTGAGACACTACCTTACAGGACATTACCTTGACACTGCATCAAGTCAGGGATGAGTGGTTGGCATTTAGGTCTCACAGCTAGGAGACCCCAGTTCAATTCCACCCTCGGCCATCCTCCCACATTCCAAAAACATGCTAGGTTAATTAGCCACTCCAAATTGTCCATAGGTATGAATTTGAGTGTGAATGGTTGTTTGTCTATATCAGGGGTGGGCAAACTACGGCCCGGGGGCCACATGCGGCCCACCAAACGTTTGAATCCGGCCCGCCAATTGCTTTTTAGTATTTCAACTTTTAACATACCAGCTGGCAACATGACTTTCAAGTCGGATGTCTTATTCAGTAAAAAAAAAAAAAAAAAAATCGTAGTTTGATGTATCTGATGTTTAAAGTGCTCCTGAAAAAAGGAGAAATGAAAACATATAGCTGATAGTATGACAATAAAAATTAGACAAATAAATCAAGGCGTAAAATTATAAGCGTAAAAATTATTAAAATTATTAAAATTTATTAAAATTATCAAAATTTATTAAGATTATTAAAATTATTAAAATTATTAAAATTATTAAAATTATTAAAATTATTAAAATTATTAAAATTATTAAAATTATTAAAATTATTAAAATTATAAGCGTAAAATCATGTGTGTTAAATATATGTTCTGGCCCCCCGCACAATTTTGTTAACTCAATGCGGCCCATGAGTCAAAAAGTTTGCCCACCCCTGGTCTATATGTACCCTTTGATTGGCCTTTCGGCTGGGGTAGGCTCCAGCAAATGAATAAATGCATGAAGTCATGAAGTAATGACTAGCTAGCAGTCCCTACAGCATAAGTGTTGCAAAATATGAGATGGCGCTGTAGTTTGTTTTTGGCTGATGTCTGACAAATATTCGATATCGTTATTTGATCGGCACAATTTTCTCCCAAGCTCCTCCACGTTCCTGCTCGCAGCTCCTCACCTTGCCCTCCCAACTATAAGAACTTACAAGCACATTTCCATCTAATCAAGCAATGCTAAATCAAAATAAAAAATCAAATCTATGAAGTAGCAACAGGCTAACTTGTCCAAGAAAATGTGTTTCTGCGAGTGATGTAATAGTTTGGTCGCGGGCTCAGATTCGATATTACGGAGAAGAAATGCCTCTTGTTCCTCCGTTGCATTGTTTCGGCGCCGTGGTTGCTCTCGCTGTCAGCCTGTCTCCTTTCTCCGCAACGTCTGTCTCCCTGCTGTCCGTCAGCGTCTACATGTTTGCTTTCTTTTATTTTCCTCTCCCCGCATGCACTTTTTCTGTTGTTTATGCTCTCACCAAATCTGCCATTCAACACGCCGGCTTTATCTGAGCTTCCAAGCGAGTCGTGTTGGGGAATATTACCGCCTTAAAAAGCAACAAGCCTGCGGCTTCGTTATATTGAATAAATTATTTACTTAATTGTCTTGGGAAGACGAAAAAAATAAACAAACCAATTAGTTATGTTTATTTGCAGAAGATGCAGATTCCAAATCCTACCTTATATGATGATTGGAGCCCAAAAAATGGAATCTGATAAGTGATATCAGACGGAATACTTTATTATTGGCCATGCAGGCAGGAGGCTGAGGGTTCAAACGTCTTTGTGGAGTTTGCATGCTCCTTTCTTGCATCCGACTGCTGGATGTTGGGATCTGACAGCGGAGTTCAACAACATTACCTAATTCTTTGTTCCTTCGGGGAAAAGGTCAAATACGGCAGTGTTCATAATAATCCCTTTCAACGCTGCTAGGGAAGGTGAAAAACAGGCCGCAGTGAATTATATGAAACCTGTGACCTTTTTATACAAGCTTTATTTTTCCCAGCAACAGCCAAGAAATCTTGATGACTTTCTGCAAGGTCCCTCTTGATTGAAGCCCGAATCCCAGGCTTGTTGTGATGGGAGGAAAGCAGTGATGATGAGTAATTAGCGACTCATTCATAACACCGTTTGGCCGCGTTCCATTCAGAACTCAGTGGCCAGGTTCCAAATCGTGCACTTGCACACTTCCACTTCATGATGTGTACACTGAGTACTTCGTTCCTGAGTGCAAATTTTAGTCATGTAGTGCCGTCCCGAATCGATGACTGTCATCGAATACGTAGCGGAAATGATGATTGCAATATTTATCCGTTCTTCCTCTTCTTCTTCTTCATCTCTCCTTTTTAATTGTGAATTGCAACCACTCGAGTTCCCTTCCGCTACATACAAGATGACGATGATTGAGGTTGGTTAAGCGCCATCACGGCGCTCATTATTTGCGGCGTGCCGAGTGCTGCATCCAGGTACCGGCGGCGTACTGCGTTTTGCCGTAATTCACAGTGTGAAGGCACTTACGCCTTCAAAATGCTAAGTGCAAGTGCGGAATTGCGCCGCTTGGAAGCGTGCCTCGGGACACAAGCCGACACGGCATGTGTGTAAAAATATTCCGACTTATAAAAGCACGTGTATGCACACCTGAATGTACGTACGGTGAGTGGCGACACGTCACCGCTTCAATAATTCCGGAATAAAATCGGAAGTACATTTAATTTCACTGACAAAGAAAATATGTTACACTTGGAGACTATTGGAGTGTATAGGTGCATCGAAAAAAATTAATATTGAAGCATCAAGACATAAGCATATCAAATGTATACAGTTGCACATGGATGCTATACATTTTACATGAATTATCGTAGCTATGAGTTATTTTTTAGGTCCCTGCTTTTACTACTGATCACCGCAAAAAGGAAGTTGCAAGAAAAAAAGAAAGAAAGAAATCATGAAAATACAAAAAAAAAATTGTTTGATTGATACTGTATTCATATCGAAGACAAATTCAGGTCCATAATAATAATAATAATAATAATAATAATAATAATAATAATAATAATAATAATAATAATAATAATAATAATAATAATAATAATAATAATAATAATAATGACTAATATTTATTTATTTTTCATGATTTTTTGATACTTTTCCCTCCTAATTTTGACTGTTACCTTGCATTACTACACTCCATAATAATATGTGATATTATAATTAGTATAATTATTATAATTATTATAAGTGTTATAATTATTATAAGTGTTATAACTATTATGATAACAATAATAATCTGTGATTGGCTGGTGACCAGTCCAGGGTGTACCCCGCCTCTCGCCCGAAGACAGCTGGGATAGGCTCCAGCACCCCCCGCGACCCTCGTGAGGATAAGCTGTAGAAAATGAATGAATGAATTATAATTATTATAATTATGATTATTATGATAACAATAATAATCTGTGATTGGCTGGCGACCAATCCAGGGTGTACCCCGCCTCTTGCCCGAAGACAGCTGGGATAGGCTCCAGCACCCCCCGCGACCCTCGTGAGGATAAGCTGTAGAAAATGAATGAATGAATTATAATTATTATAATTATGATTATTATAATAACAATAATAATCTGTGATTGGCTGGCGACCAATCCAGGGTGTACCCCGCCTCTTGCCCGAAGACAGCTGGGATAGGCTCCAGCACCCCTGCAACCCTCATGATGATAAGCGGTACAAAATGAATGAATAATAATATTAATATTAATAATGAATTTTATTTGTAGTGCACTTTCCATCAAATGAATGATCTGAAAGTACGGAAACTGACATATTTTGGCATAAATCTGTGGGGTTACGTGAAAACCAAGCCAAGTTTTCATCGTATAAGCAACCAAGCCATTCCACGTTGATGGGCTTTTATTGTGAAAGTCACTTTTTCTCGTTAATAGACTAGCAAAGCACACAAAGACTTGATGACTTCATCCCGGCAGAACGTTCATAGACACATTTTTTTTTTTTTTATTCACAGCTCCCTGCATAAATTGGGTCGGCGAAAACAAAGATGCCACTGAGGGTTACAACTGTACACACACACACACAGACCCACACACACACATACACACAAAATATGATGCTTATTATTTGTGTGCTTGCAGAGCGGCATCACACATCCCGTCATTTGCATATCATATCACAAGCCCCGTTGTGCTTAACTATGAATTTGACCTGATAAGGTTTGGTGAGGGTGGGGCGCTTTTTACCATCACCCCCCCCCCCCCCTCACAGTGGGAGACGCACTCAATATAGACAAAGCCCGTATGCATGTTTTGTGATGTCGACGCCACCATCATAACGCGCCACCTGCATCACTATGGTGTCACGGAATCACACTAATCTTGGCTAACGCTAGCGCTCAAGTTTCTGTGTCATTCGCTCGGCAAAACACTTTCCATCTCATTTGACACCAGCGTGCTTTTATTGTGGCGCTGCATCCCCGCTGTTTGAGGCCGAGCCATCTGTGAATCCAAGTCTTCTCATCCCGCTTTGCAGATGCTGAACGCCGTCTGAACGCCGTGACGTGTTGACGTTTTTTAAAGTCATTTCCCATTTAACAAATAACAAATTTGTTACATTATTCGTATTATGTTTGCACGCTATAAACATATTGATTAGCGCCCCGTACAGGAAATCAGGTTGCCAGATGCTTGGTTAACTAATGAATGAAGTTGATATTTAATTCATTCAACACTGGAGCTCCGCTCTTTTCACGGAATGTTTCATTTGGACTTCACGCTTTTCCCCTTTGGTTTCCTTCTGTGGTTGCATCACATAAAAGCTGAAGACAAAGCCGAACTCGCTTGTGGAGTCGGTCTGTTAAATGAGATAAAGTTTCACACATTTTTTTTTTGTCATTTTTTTTTTCCCCAGAAAATGTTGTTTTTAAGCTTCCGTCTGTATTTTTATATCTGATGTGAATTGAAGGTTGCACTCACAGTCTAACATTCATTTTCTCCCTTTCCTTAAATCTCCTTTTTCCTCTTCCCGGCCTTTCCGTGGATGCTCCTGGCTGATGTTAGTCTCACGTGAGTACCTCCTCCCAACACAAGAACCTCGGCTTTAATGGAAGAATCATTCTGACTTTGCAAAGTTTACAGTTGTTTATGCGGGTCTACTCGCCTTCAGGTGATTTCAACAGAGAAATCCTGGGACCACATCTTCCGACTCACGGGCCCTGGTGCGGACCGGGATCCCAAAGGTCTCTTCACCATCGACATCGACACGGGAGACGTGTCAGTCACCCGCTCGCTGGACCGGGAGGCCATTGATTCCTACCAGGTCAGTAGTTTGTTGCACTGGAAAATACGATCGGTTGACTTTACTTCAAAAAAAAATGAAATATGCAAACGTGCTGCATCATAAAAACTAATTGATGTTAGCTTGTAAATGAATTACATGAATGAAATTACTAAATACTTATTTAACACTTAAAAAGTGAGTTAGATTTACTCATTTAATTAATTTGTATGTTGCCATTTACAGTGTATATAATGAAATTGAAATTAAAATAAAAATTGAAATTGAAATTGAAATTGAAATTGAAATTGAAATTAAAATTAAAATTAAAATTAAAATTAAAATTAAAATTAAAATTAAAATTGAAATTGAAATTGAAATTGAAATTGAAATTGAAATTGAAATTGAAATTGAAATTGAAATTAAAATTAAAATTAAAATTAAAATTAAAATTAAAATTAAAATTGAAATTGAAATTGAAATTGAAATTGAAATTGAAATTGAAATTGAAATTGAAATTGAAATATTTTTTCATGATTTTTGTGATCTTTTTACCTCCTAATTTCTACTATATTACCTTGCATTACTCCACACGAAATATACTTGCTGCACTGTGCGTATATGCTAGCAAATACACACAGTGGCAATGTGACTGTATGAATGACAAGAGGTCTCAGTCCGTTCAAGCCATTGTTCTAGTCCTATGAAGCGCCTAGTTTCTGAACCAATGCATCACATTGTTATATATGGAGGCCCCGAGGTCAATTCCATTTGTGTGATGAATTTATAAGAACTTAATGATGACATCTTGCAATACTGCTTGTTGATCGTCATAATTAATGAGACAATGCTACTAAATATATATATATATATATATATATATATATATATATGTACTGTATTTTTTAGCCTTTTGCTTTCATATTTAATCAAACAAATAGTAGCAATATCAAAGCGTCTCCCCTAGTACCCAGGGGAGGGTGTACAGGAGTACTAATAACATTTTTTTCAAGGTTGGAAGTTCTGACAATGAAAGGAACATATCTTTCATGCTCATCCCTGTTTTTGGTGCCCATTTTGTTGCCTGCTTTTTATTTGAGACGGGAACTAGGACAGGAACAGGATTTTTAAAGTGTCTCGGGTTATGTAAGTTCTTACGTTGAGTGTGATTCACGCTGTCAATATCTCATAAAAACGGAGCCAATGCTTGTGCAGCAGCGACACAAATACGACACGTACTTGACAGCTTCCACGCAATCATTGCGTATTCAAATATTTGTATTAAATATTGAATATTGAAACATTTAAACGGGGACTGCAGGATGAGAGACCAGGTTCAGTTGACTTAATTTGCTAATTCCCAGTCTTATTCTCTTCATGTTATCAACATGTTATTAATTTTAATATACAGAGTTTGCAGCAATTAACAATACTTTGCATGAAAAGCACATCCCTGTCAACCAAATGTGTTCAATCCAACCCCATGCATTTAATAACCTTATTAATGGCGCTCGCGTGAAAACCACTTTGGACTCAAACTTCCTCAGCTTGTGATTTTCCTGTTGCCCTCCTCATTTATTTTCCAAGCCAGGCCTGCATGTCACTTTATTCTCTCCCCTTATCACAGAGAGACAGAGCGTCTGTGACCAAATCACGACTCGGTAGAAGGTTCCCCTATCAGCTCTGCCCTCAAACGTATCCCAGTTAAAGTGTCCAACGGTGCTTGGAGACTGACCCAGTCGCATCCAGTCCGGGACTTACAAACTAAATGGCGTTTGCTCTATTAAAACGTTGTGGAAATAAATGAAAATAAGGGTTAATTTTGAGTGCGACTCATAACTCATGTAGGATGTATATTAAAAGTATTACAACAAAAATGTAAAAGTCTATTGTGTGCCAAAAGCTGATAAAATATGGCGACGAGGTGGCCAAATGCTGTTTTATGGTGCAGATACATTTCTTAACTAGCCATACGTCTTGTCCTAGACAATAATACGTAGAGCTATAGCTTAGGACTTAAAGGGAAACTGCACTTGTTTTGGAATGTTGCCCATCATCCACTATCCCTAAGTGAGGCAGGAAAACAACAACGTTCCATTTACATTCCGTGATGTGCATATTAACCAAGCTGTAGGACATTAATTTTTATAGGAGCCTACTTTTGAGTGACAACGGTGATGTGCAGTCCTATGTTCCCCATGTATCAGAATACGATATACTCAATGGACAGCTGTCTGGTCGGAGTTCTTTCCAGTTGATTTGAATAATTCTTCATTGGCTGTGATGTAGTCACTTGGAACAGATAAGGATTTAAGGATTTGGATACTTACTTTTCCAAAGTACCCGGAAGCAGCGTCTCTCCCGGAATCTGTCCTGATGTGATCTTAGTTGATATGCATTCTGTGAATTCAATGGTTCCAAGAAGAATTCTGACCAACACGCTGGAAGTACTTCATGTTATCATGAATGTGATTGTTGCTGCATAGTTACAGCATAGAAAATGCCATCTTATTAGACCGCTTTATAGGTGAAAGGTGAATCCCAATTACAATCCCAATCCCAATCCCAATTACATTCTTTGTGGAAAAATGCCAGATGGCAATCTAGGATGCACAGAAACCGTAAAGACATGCATTCTTGTCTCACATCGGGATTATGAGCGATATTCCCCCGAAAGTGCAGTTTTCCTTTCATGTTCTAGCTGAGTTGAGTGTTTTTACAAATATACTGTAAAGTCATTAATCATTCAGCTGAACCAAAAACAAAACAAGACCTTCCTTTCTTGTTGCTCTCTCGCTTCTTGGTGTCTAATAGTCAAATAAAGATTGGCCGGCATTGTTAAAGAAATTCCCCACGAGAGGAAAACAATTAGCATTGCCATTAGCATTGCCACTTGCTGGAGAAAAGCCTGGATTAGTAAATGTGATAAAATACGTGCAAGCGTCTGGGACTAGAAGACCACGAATGGTAGAATAGAAAAGAAGCTGTACATGCACATACTGTATTTGACAGGGTTAGTGTACTTTAGTGTACTTTGAGTTTCCTCCTATTGCGTTCACCCTTTTGGATGCTGGATGATTGGCATAGTTTACGTTACACGTCGGGGAGGGATTTTATTCATCACACAGCATTTTCTAGTTGACCTTTTTCCCACTTTGGGATTTGACTCCAGCTATTGTGAGTACCTTCACCTGCCTGCGCTTTAATTAAAGACCTTTACCTGCACTTGGGGTCACGACCCTGCACCACCCGGGGTCATTCATCCGATCCAGAAGTCCCACCTTGAACTGAATCTATTTTTCGCCATAAGAACTAATCCATATCCAATTAAATAAATACACAAAGCTGGAAATGTTAGCACCAGATATATTTTTTTACTTTGTGTTACTTTGTGGTTTTTCATGTAGAAAATACTTTGTAATGCGTATAAATTTAACACCACTTTTACATTAACGGATTGTGGACAAGATCCACTTGGACACCGACTTCCCCACGTATTGTAAATTCCCTCATCTTGGTCGTATCTGGAGCCAATTAACCCCAATAAACGGGGTACAAGTGTAGACAAGAAGACCCGGGTAATTAAGAATAGACATAATTGCAAGCTTGGAGGCTTTTGCTGACATAATTACACGTTGTTTTGAAAGCGACAAACACACAGGGAAATATATGATTAAGTTTAATTCACGCGGGCCGGCTCCTTCCTCTCAAACGTAATCAAGAATTAACTTTATACCCTCGTTAATCATTTTGTTTTTGTTTAAGAAACCAAAAAACGTGAAGTTATCCATTGTTTTCAAATGGAAAAACAAATGAACTACTGACACATTTCAACTTTAAATCCCAGCTCATGTTTTGCTAAATAAATCAAGATTGACCTCACACACATTTATTAGAAAAAAATAAAAATAAAAAAAAACATTCTATGATTCTATGATTGTATTTGTTTAACATTTTGGTTTGGCATAATTAAGCAAAATACACCCACACAGATATTTATGTAATCCATCAGCTTTGTATTTTCATATCCAAACGCAACTGACACTTATTCAATATTATGACTGAATGGGAATTTTAGACAGCCGTAATGTAAAATGTGACAACACGTGGAATGGCCATTTCACGGCCATTCCACGTGTTGTTGCTGCAACTGAAAACTGTTGTTAAATTCCCTCTACTGTTTTCTGCTTGACTGGACTATCATTTCCAGGGCTTTAGAGAGGACGATACGCTGCCCTGCACACAGGAAATAGTCCTGCTGGGAACGTATTCCCAGTGTGTTGGCAACACACACACACACACACATACACACACCTAGTATACAAACACCAACACAATTGGTGCAAACAGACGTATAAAAACTACTTTGACAGTATTAGGAAATGGCGTAGTGTATACTACTGGTAATCAGGGTTTTGCACTTTTTACCTTTCCTTATAGATATGTCAGACACTTTATAGCACCTTTTAATAATAATAATAATAATAATAATAATAATAATAATAATAATAATAATAATAATAATAATAATAATAATAATAATAATAATAATAATAATAATAATAATAATAATAATAATAATAATAATAATAATAATAATAATAATAATAATAATAATAATAATAATAATGTTGTTGTTGTTGTTGTTGTTGTTGATGATGATGATTGTTATTGTTATTGTTATTGTTATTGTTATTATTATTATTATTATTATTATTATTATTATTATTATTATTATTATTATTATTATTATTATTATTATTATTATTATTATTATTATTATTATTATTATTATTATTATTATTATTATTATTATTATAATAATAATAATAATAATAATAATAATAATAATAATAATAATAATAATAATAATAATAATAATAATAATAATAATAATTATTATTATTGTTGTTATTGTTATTATTATTATTATTATTATTATTATTATTATTATTATTATTATTATTATTATTATTATTATTATTATTATTATTATTATTATTATATAATAATAATTATTATTATTATTATTGTTATTGTTATTATTATTAATAATAATATTAACATTAACATTAACATTGATATTGGTATTGGTATTGGTATTGGTATTGGTATTGGTATTGATATTGATATTGATATTGATATTAATACTAATAATACTACTACTAATAATAATAATAATAATAATAATAATAATAATAATAATAATAATAATAATAATATTATTGTTATTGTTATTGTTATTGTTATTGTTATTGTTATTGTTAATGTTAATGTTAATGTTAATGTTATTGTTATTAACATTAACATTAACATTAACATTAACATTAACATTAACATTAACATTAACATTAACATTTATATTTATATTTATATTTATATTTATATTTATAATATTAGTATTAGTATTAGTATTAGTATTAGTATTAGTATTAGTATTAGTATTAGTATTAGTATTAGTATTAATATTAATATTAATATTAATATTAATAATAAGCAGCTCCGAAAACATCACACATCCACAAGTTATATCCACTCTGGGAAAAAATATGCTTTACAAAAAATATGCTTCTCATCCATATTTATCTCACGTTTCATCTTTGCTTTGTGGTCAGGATCATCCCACTCCAGGGGTGGGCCCCCTCCCAGTGTCCCACTCTCGTAGACCCCCCACCCCCCAGATAACACGATTAAACAGTAAGAGGCCTGTTGCTCGGCTTCTGCCTGCTAATTCAACCTTTCCGCTTCCTGCTGGGTCACATGACAAAGCCTGGTATTCATCTTGGCTTTTCAACCCGGCCGTTACCTTCTTACCTTCGGAGATGTACTGCACTTATAGGAGGTTGGGGCGCAAAGGACTTCCCTTTCCCGGGATGCTTCACCCAGCTCCTCCCGATGCATCCTGAGACATTCCCAAAGCATTTGGAATAGTCGTTTGTCCAGGAGGCGTCCTGACCAGGATCTTCTCCTCCAGACTCCTCGACTCGTTTCATAGCTGTTAGAATAAAATATCATAATAAATGTCTTATACTGCAGAGAGCTTGGCAAGGAAACTAATGTGTTTATTTGTCATGGTTTTCTTCCAAATACTATTAATAAGGAATATGGAAGATTTAGAAACCAGGATGGTTGATTGAGCAACACACAAACAATCAACACCATTAGCGCAAAACATAATAATTGTTTTAATATTTGATAAGACGCTTAAAGACTTAAAGACTGCAGGTGAAGCCTTTCAACCTTTTTCCGAAGGAAGATTATTTTTTATTTTTATCTTGCTTGATGCTTTTCTGTCTTTTTAATAGCTCATCTTTTATTGAAGCCCAGAACTTCTATTTTTATCTGTCTGTTAGCGTCGTTCCTGCTGATGTGATGAAACACGTTCGATAAGGATCGCTGCGATAACGCCCCCGAAATGGGAACTTTCCGTGCAAAACAAACAATCATAGCGAGCCATCTTTTGCTAATGAGCGCATTATATAATTTGCCTTCACCGAAATCTCCTCACCGACATGCCAACGGGTTGAAAACTCTAAACACGGGCTTTAAAGCTACAAATGAGATCACCAAGGCATACACGTTTCCAATTAAAGATTTAGAAGCGCTTGCTCTGACACGGCTTACACAAAAAAGCTAATATTTCATCTTCATAACACCAGGTCTCTCTGTATGCCTTCTTTCAACACTGCCAATTACGGATAATTTTATACTCTCAAGTCAAGCTGTTTTCGGCTCCATAAGATCATTATGCTACTTTGCAATGGATCCTCTCCTCCCGTGCTCGGCCTGCTTTTCATAATATATCTACGCTAAGACACTGCATTTTCACTTCGCATTTAAATCAGCTCAGCGGCTTAAAGTTCAAAGAACTACAGCCGTGGTATGAAATAGCGCTGCTTCTGTCTTCGGCACGGTGAACATTGCATCATTATGCCATTATTCAAGCAGGGTGCTATGTGTACCGTTCCTTAGTATTTACTTGGTAGGTACAGTACCGTTTTTTAAAATACATACATGCTGATGTTTAGGAATAGAATATGTTTATATTTGTGGCATAGAAAACCTGTTTACCAGATCCTACATACTGTATTTTCCGGAACTTTTTTTCCTAGGTTGGTTGGTCCTGCCACTTATACTCCAGAGCGACTCATAAATGGAAAAAGTGTTTATGTTCCATAAAAAAAAATATTTTTTCCCATTTTCACAGCTGGAAGTGTCGACCACGGACCTAAACGGAAACCTTGTGGAGGGGCCAGTAATTCTGGTGATCACGGTCATCGACCAGAATGACAACCGACCCATATTCAAAGAGACCCGCTACACAGGAGAGGTGCTGGAAGGGTCCCCTACAGGTAGGTGACGTTGTTTTTGTGACGACTTCTTGATTGAGCTGTGAGGACTGGTTGGATGTCTTTGTTGGGCTTGCTTAGCTACCTTAATAATAAAACACGTCATGTACATATTATGTATGTAAAGACACGCTTAAATGGCCTACTATCTGTCAAAGGAGAACACCATCAAAGTCTCCGGGGAGTACTAATACTTGTGTAATACTTGATAGAATCATTTGTGGTGGTCCAGTTGGAGAGTGTAACATTAATACAGGAAGGAGTTCTGCTATATGGCGGTACTTCTCAAATAATGGGCGAACTGTCAGACCTTCAATGCAGACCTGCCAATATGTGCAAATGATACTTGGATAAAGGTACTCACCGATGTAGGCAAAAGTTCTTGATGTAAAATTATTTTTCTCCTTAAAATGTTTGGGTTTTTTTGAGTATCCGTAAAGTATTCATTGGATTCACATTATTTCTTATGGGAAAATATGAATATCTTTTAGTTGGAAGACGTTAATGACCAAAACGAAGGTTCCACTGTAGTGAAATTGCATTTGCATTGCAATGATGTGAAATATCTTGGATTGATTAAACCGTGTACGGAGTAAATAATCGAAGAACTGGACAGCGGGTGTCAGGCTCCACGGCGAAAGGGCGAACAGAAAATTTCATATTTGAAAGATAAGAGGGAAAGCAGTGTAGAGCAGTTCCACAGAGCACCACCCACTCACCCCGTCTATTAGACTGCATTAGACGGGTCTGTTGTCCTTGGCGAAGTCCAAGTCTGTGCTGAGATCAAGTAGCACGACTACAGAACATGCCCAGACATCAGAGGACATCACAATGTCATTGGTAACTCAAAGGGTTGCCGTCGTCTCTGTTGAATGTCTGACAGAAGCAAGACTGGAATTTCTCAAATATAGCGTGATTGTTCAAGACGGCGATGGCAGCTGGTTGGCAGCAAACTTTGCTAAGACTTAAATAAACGGAGGCGTCAAGATATATTTGCTGTGTGAGGATACATCCCAAGGTTGGCTTTAAGAATGAGTAACATGCGGCTTCAAAATAAGTAACACTTTGTGTCTTTCATGGTTTCATAACTGTGCAAGATCCTTAACTAGCATCATTAATGAGTTCTTGAACGTCTGATCCCAAAACAAGAAATAATGTAAATCCAATTAATTTGTTGCAGAAAGCCAAACATGTTAAACCAAAATATATATTTTTTAAGTTTTACAATGATTTTGTCAGAATTAAGAATGCATATGGATAAATGGACATTTATCATGTTTAATTTGACTGAATTCATGATTATTGACAAGGACGGCGATGTGGCAGGGAGAGCCACTTGGACATCGCCTTTGCATTTGAACATGACTTGTTTCTTGAATTCAATAGGTTTTTTTACCTGACGTTTTTTACCAAATACGCTAACCAGGGCGTACGCTAACCAGGGCGTACGCTAACCAGGGCGTACGCTAACCAGGGTGTACGCTAACCAGGGTGTACGCTAACCAGGGCGCACGCTAACCAGGGCGCACGCTAACCAGGGCGTACGCTAACCAGGGCGTACGCTAACCAGGGCGAACGCTAACCAGGGCGAACGCTAACCAGGGCGAACGCTAACCAGGGCGAACGCTAACCAGGGCGTACGCTATCCAGGGCGTACGCTATCCAGGGCGTACGCTATCCAGGGCGTACGCTATCCAGGGCGTACGCTAACCAGGGCGTACGCTAACCAGGGCGTAGGCTAACCAGGGCGTAGGCTAACCAGGGCGTAGGCTAACCAGGGCGTAGGCTAACCAGGGCGTACGCTAACCAGGGCGCACGCGAACCAGGGTGCACGCGAACCAGGGCGCACGCTAACCAGGGCGCACGCTAACCAGGGCGCGCGCTAACCAGGGCGCGCGCTAACCAGGGCGCGCGCTAACCAGGGCGCGCGCTAACCAGGGCGCGCGCTAACCAGGGCGTAGGCTAACCAGGGCGTAGGCTAACCAGGGCGTACGCTAACCAGGGCGTACGCTAACCAGGGCGTACGCTAACCAGGGCGTACGCTAACCAGGGCGTACGCTAACCAAGGTCCCACTGTATTCCACCTTTAAACATCAGAGTTGGTTTTTAAAAACAGAGCTTTTGGAAAACTCCATTCAAAATCGATGCTTTCAAAGACTCGGAGTGCGGACGAGTAAAACTGAGCTTTTTGTGTGACATCATGTTTATAAACCTCATTTTACAACACAACATGTTATTGATTTATGGGTGTTGGTTTCATTTTGTGCAACTGGAAGAACGTGTGTATTGTAAGGTTTGTTTAAAGGTCAACTTTACCACACACGGGAACAAGAAAACAGATATGTGTAAGTGGGTATTGATTATAAAGCTAATATACACGTTATTATACATTTTGCATTAATTAATGAACCGAAGGCTTATAATACACGACCAAGTCAGTGTTGGTAGCCACTTTCTGTTTGACCAAAATGTCCACGACAGCCGTCAAATGTGTTTTTTTTGGCCCAGAGTTGCCCCTCTATCCTGTTTGATTGTACTTTTCTATTTGATATTTATATTCAATTATGAAAGCAAACTCCGGTTTCCAGACAGCTCCCAAGGTACTCTCTTTCTGATCAATGCTTTGCTAACTCAGCAGTCAAAAATGTCATCCTCCGTGCCCTTCATTTTCCATCACCATACATGGGATGTCTTTGTAAATATTCCGCTTCAGCCTGGTGCTGTAAATCTTCGCCATCTATTAGATACCTTTGTCATTTTGTCACGGTGTTGTCGTTTACGGCTCTCTGAGGTGTCGTCGCTGCTACCTCGTCTTTACCTTTTTGGGCTGACAGCCGTGCCCTCTTGGAGCGGAGATTATAAATAAATGTAGCCTGGATGTACCTTGTTCTATTTCGGGTTTTACTGCACCCTCCATGCATACATGGTGTCCTGACAGTACGGCTATTAAAAGACATATCAATTGAGGCGTATTTATTATATATGTTGTCAATAGAAAAGAACTTTTATACACTTTCTGTGGCTTTTCCCTGCTTTGGGTCGCCACAGAGTCATCGGCACGGGGGGGTCCTGTCGTGTCCTCCCAAGGCTACACAAACACAGATCAATTCAATACGGACAATGAGGTTTTTAATGCAGCGCTAAGGCTTGGTGGCGGGCTTGTTCAAGGTTTTTCTCAACGTTCTGCTCAGTGAAGAAGGTGATTTGAATGGTAATCACTGTTGGCAGCTGCCGCCACGCCGACGTATTCGTTTTGCTCCCGCTCATCTTTCAGCTGTCGCGTGTGCACTTTCTGTTGCTGATGACAAAATGATCCCAAATCAGTTGATTGACCCCGCATGCCTCTGGTGTTCATGTTGTACTCGTTCTGCTGATTTACTGAAAGTATGGCTGCTCGCTTCGACTTTCTGGTGTTTTTAGGGGAAAAAACATTGGAGAGCAATGCAATGGACCACCGTACCAAAACCCTGGGGTCTTTTGTGACCTCTTGGATGCATCCTTGGAGTCAGTTTGGTTGGCGGATTTTGCGGATAATCGTGGTTCGCTGGAGTCTCCAAACTTTAGTTTATAACCTTGTCCACACTGATTGATCTCGATTAATATCAGTTAAGTTATATTTTCCCAGGAGGTGGGGGTTGGGGGGGGGGGGGGGGCATGTGGGTGTGGAGGTTAGGTTTTTTTCCTCTCTTCATAATGTTAATGGTAATGGTTTAATTTCATTTAAACATGCATCAGATTACAATTGAATGCATCCCATAATCAGTTCCCAGTTCCACATGTCCAAAAGGAGTAGGAAGAAGCAAAGCTTATTAAATCCTACCCCTCCATCTGGTACTTTTACAATCAGTAACTGTTACATTTGTTCACTTCCTGCTTTCCTAATAATAAAAAGTTTAATATAAAAAAGTGCATTTTGTGTTTACTAATATTTATTTTGTTTCATGATCCAAAGTGTCATAAACATACAAAAAAATAACTTTTTCACACCATTGTAGTATAAACATACTGGAATAGGAACCAACACAATTAATAAGAAATGAATACATACAGTTAATTAATAACGTATTGGTGTTCATCAATAAATAAAATGTGGTTCTTCATATTGTTGAATTGGCGTTATGAACCCAATAGATAGTCTTTCAATTCCACTGTTGCACAAATCATACAAGAGACCTCCTGTTAAAAAGCTCCAAAGTTAAAGTACAGATATGCGTTCATAACAAGAAGTCATTTTATATTTAACGTATGTGTCGCCTTTCAGTGAATCTGCGATGGCGGCGGCGTCCGACAATAGATTTGCATTTGTGCGGCGTGCGCCGCAGCCTGCTGCGTGCGTTACATGTTTGCGTCTGGGCAGCAGCAGGAAGCTGGAGAGGAGAATGTCACAGTGCACTGACATTTCTGTACACGGCGATAAGAAAGGCAGCCAAATGGTTTCCCTCTATGTTTATTCCGCCACTCTGGCTTTGCCTTTTTGTGGCTTCCATTGTCTTTCCTCTTCTGTTTGTTTTTCCACTTTTATTTTGACATTCACGAATGAATCACAAGTCGTTTTTACGAATCTTGGAAATGGACTCGTCTTATTTAAACAAATGCTGGATGATAAAATATTCACATTTATTCTTAAATAATAAACTTTGTGTTTAGTGTTCTTTTAATGGCACCATGCAGGCCAGTTAGCATTATGGTAATATATAAGATGTAATTGGAGGTGATGGAGTATAAAGGAAAATAATAAGTCAGAGTCCGGTCTCTGTTAATGCTCCTGACGAGGTTGTGTTTATATTAGATGATTAAGGCCTGAGATCCTGCTGTGAAGATGAGATGCTGGATCTGCTCTGTGCTTCAAGTTCTCACAGACGAGACACTTTTTAACAGAAATCTATAATCATCAAGGATAGCTCATTTTGCCCACGAGACGCATATTTTCTTATGTAATTACTTTTTAACTTTTTTTTTAGAAAACTGTTTGTAGTTTTAGCTTTATTTTATACAAAAAGTTGACATTCTTATATTTCTACAAGAAAAGTCCTTCTTTTCATTCATTCATTTTCAACCGCTTATCCTCACGAGGGTCGTGGGGGTGCTGGAGCCTATCCCAGCTGTCTTCGAGTACACCCTGGACTGGTGGCCAGCCAATCACAGGTCACATATAGACAAACAACCATTCACACTCATATTCATACCTACCATAACCACTTGTCCACCATGCAGCCCGAGAAGTCCTTCTTATTTATTATTATTGTTATTATTATTATTGTTATTATTATCATTATTATTATTATTATTCTTTTATTTTTATTTTTTTAGCGTTTTTTTTTTTCAAAAATACATGAATTGTTATAGCATACGTTTTCATTTTCAAACACAAAAGTGTCTAAAATAATTAAAATACAAATATAAAAGTATCCTACACTGCTCACTAGGTGTCAGTAATGTTAGCGTAATGTTCAGTAAGGCACAGCAACACCGGAAAACAACAGCCTTTTATTGCAGGTTTGAATGAGCTCACAATAATGTCACAATAATACCAAATAAAACCACGAGCTATCGTCACGGCCGTTAGCTACGCCAAACTGAAACTCAACTCTGAACCGCCGATGTCACTGTCAAGCCTGGAACCAATTAACCGTGGTAGGACTTAGTGTATGGATGTGCTGTCCTCTGGAATAACTCAACCTACAGCAGGATGGTCTTCAACACTTGAAGATGCCCCACAGGTACTCGGGTCTGCAGAAATACTCACCTTCATCTTTAGCTTCCTCAGCAAGACACTTGATATTTTGGAGAGTCGTTATCATGTTGGAAAACTGCAAGGTAGCCCGGTTTCTGAAGGTAGCCGGACCAGGTTCCGTGTCAGAAAGTCACATCCCTTAATGATCCTCAGCTCCCGAGTGGCAAAACGCTATCATATTGGTTCTCACATGTCTTACCACTTAAAGAATACCCAAATATTTCATTTTCATTCATCACTCATAAAAGAATGACCAAATCAACATTCTCTTTTCCCGTCACGGTGACTTTTAAGCTATGTTCACACCGCGATGCAAAATGGATTTCAACTGATGTTTCTCTGGTCTTTCAGAGAGCCGTTAGTGCCACTTAGAGTGGACACACACACACACACACACACACACACACACACATCAAGGACATCACAAAGATGTACACAAAGGTGCACAGGCACAATTTATGGCATGACAACGATAAATAATAACCTTGACAACCTCTGCATTGAAGAACTAAAACACCACCAGCCTCCCGTCGTTATTTTACCGATGTTGTAATCAGTCTCCATCGACCAGGACCACCAACACATGGCTTATCTTCACCGGGCTTACTTTTGTGGAGCTAACATTATCATAACAACTCATGTTGACAGGTCAGGGTAACGGACTCGTGTGTAACCAGGCAACAATCTGGCAACAACCTGACCTGGACAAATGAGGATTGTAGTTCTTCAATATGATCAATAAATCTGCACATACTCTGAAATAACTGAGATTAATATTATTATTATCCCTATCCTTCTATTCCTCTATCCCTCGTTTATTGTGGTTAATTGGTTCCAGACCAGACCGTGATAAGTGAATTTCTACAAAGTATGAATCCTAATTTATAAATGGGATATTATTGTAGTTACAGTACAGAAAACCTTTTAACGACCTTGTATTACACTTGTATTACTAATTATAGTAGACATAATAACAGAAAATAAGACATATTAGCCATAAAATAGACTCACTCTCTGTTGTCTCATGATTGTAACATTAGTGGCACCTAGTGGCCAGTGTAAAATACTACATGTCATGTTTTGAATGCGTCTTCTGAATGTGTTACATTTGTATTTTAGTTCAATGAACCATTTTTATGCTTTTTTTTATTTTTATTTCCTATGCATATTTTTGATCATGGTCATCCACAAATCAGCAATACATTTGTCATTATTATTTTTTTATTTGGGCAATTTACACGCTGGTGACCCTCCATCCCACGGTGGCCATTATCAATATCCCATTTATAAATTAGGATTCATACTTTGTAGAAATTCACTTATCACGGTCTGGTCTGGAACCAATTAACCACAATAAACGAGGGATAGAGGAATAGAAGGATATGGATAATAATAATATTAATCTCAGTTATTTCAGTGTACGTGCAGATTTATTGATCATATTGAAGAACTACAATCCTCAATTTACACGCTGCACTTTACATTATGTTGTTCACATTTGGTGT
The DNA here is from genome assembly GCF_030265055.1 of Doryrhamphus excisus. Lineage (NCBI taxonomy): Eukaryota > Metazoa > Chordata > Actinopteri > Syngnathiformes > Syngnathidae > Doryrhamphus > Doryrhamphus excisus. Next base: position 557,440 of record NC_080476.1, on the reverse strand, counting down.
CTATTCTATCTATTTATTCTCCACATTATTATTATTATTATTATTATTTATTATTACTTATCTTCTTTTGTGTCTGTTATTATATGGGAGCCAGGCAACGACATTTCTTTGGCAATTTCACTACTGTGTTTTTGTGCAATGACAATAAAGGGAGTCCATCTAGTCCAGGGGTGCTCACACTTTTTCAGCATGCGAGCTACTTTTAAAATGACCGAGTCAAAATGATCTACCCACTACAAAAATGCAAAACATCTATTTATTTTCAAATGTATTGAGGATTATTTGTACGTACAATGTATGTTGATGTACCTTACATAACCAAATGAGCCAATATTGCAAAACACACATAATTAACTATTCAAATTTTTTGTAATTACCTGAGTTTACTTTGATGACTTGCACTGAATTGAACCAGCCAGGGATGCATAGTCCGGACAGTAGCTGCTGATAGCCAGCCTCAAGCACACTTCCAAATGTTTATCAGTCATGGATAATATCCGTATCATAATATCCGTATAATATTCCATATCCGTATGGAAGTCATATGTTTTTTGCCTTTTTACTTGGTCCAGTTTTTGCCTTTTTACTTGGTCCAGCTCCTTCACTCATTTTAGTGACCATAAACTTTAGCGAGGGCTTAAAATCTCGCAATTCGCCGACTAGCTTAGCACTTTGCATCGTTGTTTACGCATGAGCGGTGACCTAAAGGTCAAAATTCAGTTGTCATCTGACTGGTTGTCCTGTATGTCAATCAAGTAACGGGGATGGATGATAGGCTGACATCGTAAGTTCTGCTGCACTTAGAGACGTTGTTTGATTTGATTGGTCGCCCGAAGGGCAACATTCAGTTGTCATCTGAATGGCTGCCCTGTATATCAATCAAGTGACGGCATTGGGGGATGATATTTTTTTAATGTCACGCCGCGATCGACCAGCGATCGACCAGTACCACCTCCGCGATCGACCGGTAGCTCGCGATCGACTTAATGAGCACCCCTGATCTAGTCTATCTATCTATCTATTTATTATTATAGAGGGCTGCACGGTGGGAATCAAACGACCCAACTGAAAGCAAGAAAAGGGTTAAACGCGTCAATATGGCGTCGACTGCAGTAAGTTTTGTATTTTTTCCAACTAGTTAAAGTGGAGGCCGAGGGTGACAACAACACTCAACCTGAAGAGAAACCCATGCAGGAGATGGAAAAGATTTCAACCGCAACGTTTTCCACAACTGGCAGGCAATTTGTTGCATGATGGTTCCTGATTGCCACATTATGTTTTCTGCCTCTGTGCTTCTCTTTGACTGGCCGCCTCGGTTAGCTAGAGAACCGTCTCCCCAACCCGCTACCTGGTGACCCTCCATCCCACGGTGGCCATTATCATCTTGTCAGAGCGACAAAGCCAAGCAATTTCATGTCCAAGGCAACGACTGAGACCGCTGCCCAATTAACTCCGGGGCATTGTTGTGTTAGGATGAAATTAGTATGTTTTTCTTCTCTCTAACACCCCCGCACCCCCACCCCCTCCAAGATGCGTGGGTCTCATTTTGTTCAGTGAAATCCCACCTGGTCGATATGCAGTATTTTTTCTTCTAATTATAGTTTGGTCACAATGAACTGTGGTGCATATAAAGACACGGATATACCATATCATATATGAATATGAAGAATATGCATCCTCAATCTGCTCTTTGGTAACAACTATCGCTAACATATGCTAGTATCTGGGCCTTCAGTGGAGACTTAACTAGCCAGAAACTGTAAGAACCAGTACTTTTCAAAAATACATAAGGACCAGTGTGACTTATAGTCCGGAAAATATGGTGTCTACAGTATATTTGACATATGTTAATTAACGATTGCAAATGAACTAAAACATGAAATCGAGCTAAAAGATACTAAACACCTCAACACATATCAGTTGTCCACGTATACATGCAATTGGAATATTTATTTGGCTCCATAAATATTCCGATTGCATTGGCAAAGTTTGTTTTGGATCCAAACTCATAACAAGACTGGACAAAGGAAAAAATGGCAATACGGAGTTATTCCAACAAGTGGTAGAAAAACTCGGGAAAGTCGGTATGACATGATGTTGATGTTTACGTTTTACTGGGCATGCCCCATTGACTATTCTGTTGGATTATAGCAAGAGATTGGAATATTCCTTTCCTTGTATACCATTGTTTTGGGGAAGATTCCATTGGGAAAGAGAAAAACTCCTCATGTAAACGTGGCTAATGTCTCTTGCACGGCTCTCCGCATTTTTTTATGAAAAATATCAGGCTTCCTGTGATGTCCATGCGTTTATTATTAACTACATTTTTTTTTACTGCTGTTAACACATTCCTTCTGACAGCTTTAATTAATTTCTATGAAACAGATTTGAAATATTTATGTTGTTATGGCATCTGGCAGAGAAACCTGAACTCGAGTTCACAATTTTGATGGCGTTATCAACTTCACATGACCATCAAATACTCCAAAAGACACGGACTTGAGTCTAATGACTTGGAAACGTCATGTAAGGACTACAAAACGTCAAGCCAATGCCTTCAAACGTGTCTCGACTTGACATGGACTCGCACCTTTTCACTTGAGACTTGACTCGAGACTTGACATTAAAACACTTTGGACTTTCACTTTTGATATCCAGTACAAACGGACACATTTGTATTTGGAAAAGTTTGGCCTAACCCAGGGGTGGGCACACAACGGCCCGGGGGCCACATCCGGCCCGCCAAGTGTTTGAATACGGCCCGCCCAATCTTTCCAAAGTATTTCATTTAAACTCAACATACAACCTGGCATCATGGCCTGAGCCAACCTTTTGATGGTTGTATCAATTTGGTTGTTTGACATGGTCTGTTGTTTACAAAGTGCTCCTGAAAAAAGAGACACAAGCACATAATAATAATAAAAATTTAAATAATAATTCTTATATTATTATTATAACTATTATGATTATTATATTTATTATATTAATGCTAATTATTATATTAATTATATATAATATTATTGTTATTTTTGCATATTTTACATAATAATAATATAATAATTATTATTTTAATTTAATTTTAATTATTATATTTTATTATTTTTTTATTTTATTTTATTATTTTTATTAAAATATTTAAATATAAATATAAAATAAGATTGCATGACAATTTTACAGATACAATAATACCAGGTGGACTGTTACGTGTAAAATATATAGTCTGCCCCCCCCCGGTAATTTTCTTATATCAATGCGGCCCGCGAGTCAAAAAGTTTGCCCACCCCTGGCCTAACCCATCCTTACGGCGAGTGGTAACACATTTCCAATTGAAAAAGAAAGCGGGAGTATTCCCTCATTTGTATGCGCCTGCTCTCCTTCCACCAGTAAGGCATCATTGATTTTCCCTATGCCGTCTTAACCAAGCTATCTTCTTTTGAATTACCATAGGGAGGGATGTGCATTACAGCGCTAAGAGGAGAAATGTCTTCTAAATGGGCTTTATTTTCAATAGAGATTTGAAGTGAATATACGGCAAAAAAGCCTTTCTTTGAATACATGTCTCAGGTTTGGAGTAAATCATTTTGCTCCATCGGTGACTCGGTGTGGTTCCCTGCATCATTCCTGGACCAAATGGCTTCAACATCCATCTCTCCGCCTTCTGTAGCCGTTTCTCCGTTTGGCTTTGTCGTGTATGAATATTATGCAGATGAGAAGTTCTTCAAATCAGAGCCAAGACCTGAATGAGGAGCCCCAAATATGGTGTGGTATGGATTGAAAAGCCGAAGGTGTAACAATGGCTCGACTCTTAGATCCGTGGTGGCCGTTCCACTGCTTGAGCACCGCTAATCTTTTAAAGAGTTTTTATTCTTCTTTGGCCCCCCGCACAAAGTCTCATATCAACCCGGTCTTGATTATCTGTCCCTTGCTTTGATTCAGCCGGGGACCTGCTCCTCTCGTCCCTTCTCAAAGCCTCCAAAGTCCCATCAGACCAACCAATCTCTGCACATCGGCTCATTTCCGCTCTTCCTCTTTCGCTTGAAAAGGTGGCCATTACTGCTTTCATAACCTTCTTACACTAGCACCAAGTGTTTCCCCTTCCAAATAAAACACTGTCAACATATATATATTAAATATAATATAATACAATATATAGAAAATATATTACGTCGTAAAAATACGTAAGTAAAAATAAAAAAATACGGGAAAAAATAAAAACCAAATAAGGAATAAGTATATAATTCTAAAAAGTGACAGGTGCTGTTCAGAATAAATTTTAATATATGTACATCGAAAACAAGAAATATTAAATTATTAAAAACAATAATTGCAGTAACCAAACATGCATTCTAAAATGTTGCCAAATTTTGGTTTGTGCTTGGTTTATTTCTGACGCATTAATGGTAAACATGTATATCATATACACATCATGTACACAAATGATACTTTCTATTCCTCCCATACTGTCTCTATTATGAATAATGCAACCATAAGTACCTGGAATATGAATATTTCTGTGACTTGCTCATTACAGCCAGCTAATGTATGCTAATGTCCAATGTAGTATTTTCATAATACTAATAAGAATAAGAATATTCCTACTTCTATGAACTTACGATAACCTGCCTGCTTTTAAATGATGCTATGTTTGAAGTTAAGTTGGAATTAAAAAGTCCAACCAAAAGGCTTGCTTTTATTTCCAGGCCTTTCCTGCTTGGGTCATTAAGAAGCTGATTTGTGCAAAAGGTACAGATGGGAATACGACTCTGAAAGACAACGTCTTCTTCATCTCGCCCGTCTATCACTTCCCTTTTTTCATTCCAAATTATTTCAGCATCCTGCTGTGTTTGAGTGAAGTAGCACTACAGAGTAGACGGTCTCTTCGGGTTCCTCTGACTTTTTGTTCTTTGTCGTAGTGTGCCACAGTTAGCTCGTCTTGTCGTCAAGCTCTGGATTCATGGGGTTCTGGCTGAAAATGCATCAGTAGCTGAGGGCTAAAACATCTATGATTGAGTATTGATTTGGAATTGTCAGAAAAGCACTGATGATGAGGTTCACGGGGGGGAACAAAGAGGTGGTGTTCCTTGGGTCTGTGATGGTCTAGCCTTGGAGAGAGGGAAAGAGATGGATCCATCAGTGTGGGTTTTCGTTTCATTTCATGTCTTGCTAAAACTGTAAATGGTCAGGGAGATGCGTTCATGGGTATTCCTATTTAGACTATCAAGGTGTCCTGTGATTGGCCGGTCATCTTTCCAAGGTGGGCCCCTCCAAAGTCACCAATGATGGACTCCATCCACTGTGACCCTAAAATGATGAACCCAAACATTAATGGCTTCTCTTCAAGTTCTCTTCAAGGGTTGCCTCGTTTACCGATTCACATAAAAACAAAGTTTAATTTTAATTTTGCATAAAGTAATTACTTTCTTATATTGTATTTCTTATATGTTTGGCACGCTTATGTATATGTTTCAGGTCATCAAACAAATTCCAATGTTAGTCAATAACAACACTGAACAGTCCACCCTGGACTGGTGGCCAGCCAATCCCAGGGCACATATAGACAAACAACCATTCACACTCACATTCATACCTATGGACAATTTGGAGTGGCTAATTAACCTAGCATGTTTTTGGAATGTGGGAGGAAACCGGAGTACCCGGAGAAAATCCACACAGAGATGGCTGATTGTGGAATTGAACTCGGGTCTCCTAGTTGTGAGGTCTAACCACTTGTCCACCGTGCAGCTTCTGTCTTTTATGTTAAATACAAATATTTTATTATTGTAGCCTACTATTTACTTCATCTAAATACTGTAGTGTATATTTGCTGTGGATTCCCCCCCCCCCCATAAATAATACAAATAATGTGGCATTAAGTAACTTTCTCCGTTAATTGACAAAAGCCCAAGTTGCACTGCAGGGGATGTTCTCAATCTCCCGTGTTCCTCCACCATTGAAGCTCTAACTAATGACTCCATTCTCTAAATCAAGACAAAAGATACTTTCCCTTTAAAAGGACACTTCAATTAATTACCTCCGGAGAATCCCTTTAATTCTGTACTGGCGGCTCAGTGAATAAAAGTGAGCTCCTATTAATAGGCCTTCATCTGCTCTCACCCACTAAAAGAAGGCAATCAGCGGAGGGCAGCTTGCTAACTGTGCTGAGGAGCGACGAGGAGGAGTCCACTAATGGCAAAACATGGATTAGCCCAGGGGTGGGCAAACTACGGCCCGGGGGCCACATCCGGCCCGCCAAGTGTTTGAATACGGCCCGCCCAATCTTTCCAAAGTATTTCATTTAAAGTCAACATACAACCTGGCATCATGGCCTGAGCCAACCTTTTGATGGTTGTATCAATTTCGTTGTTTGACATGGTCTGTTGTTTACAAAGTGCTCCTGAAAAAAGAGACACAAGCACATAATAATAATTTAAATTATAATTATTATATTATTATTATAACTATTATGATTATTAAATTTATTATATTAATGCTAATTATTATATTAATTACATATACTAATATTGTTATATTTGCATATTTTACATAATAATAATATAATAATTATTATTTTAATTTTATTTTAATTATTATAATATTTTATTATTTTTAAAATATTTAAATATAAATATAAAATAATAAATAATAATAGCAGATTGCATGACAATTTTACAGATACAATAATACCAGGTGGACTGTTACGTGTAAAATATATAGTCTGCCCCCCCCCCCCCCCCCCCCCCCCCGGAAATTTTGTTATATCAATGCGGCCCTCGAGTCAAAAAGTTTGCCCACCCCTGGATTAGCCCCATGCTAGTGTTGCGTTCTCGTGTGTTGAATTACACTTCAGATGGCAGCACGCCGTTCCTTGTTTTCCGACATGCACGTTGCATTTCTTTCCGTGAGGTAGACACAGAAAATATGACATAATATGTAACATATGATATGAAATAATTGGGATTCAATCAGACCTATTTTAGATTCACGTGAAGATGCTCAGCTGAGTGGATACAAAAGGTGAACTCCACAATGTGTCCTTGACTGACAGTGTGCTGATCACGACCATCCTCCGCACTCGCCGCACTTGTCTCCGTGCAGGATTTTGCCAAACATCATCACCGTGACAGCGAGTAGAGAATGATACATCGTGGAAAATGGTAAACACGCCAACCAAAGGTTTGATGTCCTCGTCAATAGAACCGTTGTGGTTTTCATTCAAATAGACAAGAGCTATGGACTTTTGACATTTGCTCGTAATGAACATATTCTCGTAATCCGACAGCGACTTTGAAGTATCGATTCACCGTCCTTGTGAATCACCAAAGAACAATGCAATTAAAAAAAAAAAAGTGTGGAATTCCTAAGAAGCATTGAATCAATTCCGATTTCTAACTAATTAAATTGAAAGCGGTGACCTAATCAAAAATCCACTTCATCATTGTTTAAAAAGAGAGAGACGTCAAGAACAGAAGAGACTCCAAAGGACCCCCAAACCCCCCCACCCAGGAACATGTGAATTCTATTACTAATGTCATTCCAAATGCGAATAAAAGGGACCTATTATGCTTTGGACTGCGTTGTGGACTTCCATAGAGATTCTGTACTTCTTTCCGTTTCCATGGATTTCCTGCATCCAAGCCATCATTTTCCACGTTAACTAAAAATAAAAGCTAACATGGTTCCACCGTATAACCCAAATCCACATGTTACAAGTTGGTAGATCTTGGGATTTTGGGATTTTACAAGGTGATGTAGATAACGCCATCCCATCCGGTTTGCAACACACAGACTAACAACCACAAAGTATGACTTCAAGACCAGATAAGTGAGGCTCACGAAGAGATACCGTTGGCCAAGACCAGTGCAGGTTTTTGTAGCGAGAGTGAAAAACAGTCTGGCTCAAATTTAATGCCAGAAATACGGTAGACTTACACCAATAGGACCGTCGGGCTCAAACAGATCTGGACTACAGTGACGGGTGACTGATGCTGCACGGCCGTAGAGCTCGCAGAGATTGGCCGTATTTGTTGCAACAAATTGGATTGGTCACATTTCATACTGTAATCCGCCAGAGGAACCGAGGAACCGAGGAACTGAGGAACTGAGGTCATTGTGTGTTGCTGAGCACAAAGCTGCCATGGTCCCCGTCCACTTTGTACTTCAAATGTGGCGGCTTCACTCTTTCATTGCTTTTCTAAAATATATTACTTTAGAAAATAATGAATACTATGGAAGCCTGTTTCCGCCACTGAAAAAAAATATTATTAAAAGTTGAAATTATGATCAAAATTAGGAGCTAATTCTGCTTCCCTACTGGGAATACATCTATACAAGTCTTATTCTGTTATTATGTCTACGATATTGGGTAATCATAGTGTGAAGTTGACTATAGGGATGTTATTTCATGTCTAGAGTTCTCTAATAATGTTGAAAACCATATTTAGAGATATTTAAAGAGGTTTTCTATGCTCTAACTACAGTTTCTAAATAAATAATCCTACTTTGCGGAAATCAAACTTTAACTGCGATGAATAAGGGATTACTGTAATAAAAATAAAAGTATAACAATTCCACTGGAAATGTACTTGTATGTAAATTACCCCAAAAACTGTTCATAAATACCCAACAGTACAGAAATAGCAACACAAATCTAATACATAAGTATAATAATATGTATTATAAGTAATACAGAGGGGTTACTGTATGGTTTACTACAAAAACAATTTGATGTTGAGTACTGTAAAGTTACTAAAACACGATGTTTGATCTGCTTACAAAAAAAAATATTGCCGTGGGGGGATCTCCCAAGGGATACAGTTATGCAACAAAATGCATAATGATTGTTGCATCACTATAATATTTTTTTATATTTGCTAGAGGTGTTTGTTTGCCTTCAGGGTCGTTTTGGAGGCTGGGATATTAGGGTGCTGGCAATATACTAAACTAGCGTATATTTGTGTTATATGAATTTATCAGCGTGAATCTATCGATTGATATGAGACACCAGTGAAGTAACCATCCTTGAGCTTTACCTTTCAATAACCATAAATAATTCATACAATATACACAAGCCGGGTCTTCCGGGATTTGACTTATTGGCAAAATCACCTTTTCAGCTCCAAATAATGAGAGCATTTATGAATGCAATTTAAGGATTCTCTTATTGTGTTCGTACGCCGCACTCGTCTTTCCCCGAGAGACAAAACAACACAGCTTTGAGTGCTAAATGTATTCAAAAATTAAATAAAGAAATAAAGCTTATGGAAAATTGGGTTCCGTGTGCATTTTCCTTTTAATAAAGTGCTGGACTTTTCTTTGTTGCACTATGAATACAGCTGTGTAAGTAAAACAAAAACAAAAGTGAAAGAAGAATATATTTCAATCCATATTATCATATCAAAGCTCGCACAACCCTTATAACAATATGGTCATCCTTTAATAACATGAAGTTATTGCTTTTTGAGCCTCCCTCAAGCACTTGTCTTTGACACTTCCCCTTCGCTATTGATTTACTTTACGTCCACATTAAGTACTTTTGGACTTGGAGGGAGAATATCATATCAAACGCAAATCCCTGGACTTCAAACGGGAGTCGTTGCAAGCCAATAGATTTTCTGCATAGGTGTTGAAGAGGGGGAATGAATGTCTTGGAATATTTGAACCAATCAAGAGCACTCACATCCAAGGTCAGTTTAAGGTCAATTGCCTTCAAAATAGGCCGAGTGTTGCTTTTTGTTGTTCATTTAGTCCAAAAGTTGTGATTAAATGGAAAATTAAGCAATTTTTATTGAAGACTCTTATCGGGAAAACGGCGTTCTTCACCGGAATGGAAGTTATAGTTGGAATTTTTGCCAAACAGGATGCCATAGAAAACGAAGGGAATTGAGTATTGTGTGATTTGGTGTTGGGGGTGTGATTCAGGATGGCTGAATGAACGAAAAATCGCCGTTTTTGCCGCACTTTTCATCACAGTCAATTTCTACTGACTGTCAAACATTTGCAGCATTTCTTAACTGATGAACAGCAATTTTTTTTTTTTTTTGCGATGTTGGTTACGGTTACGTTTCTGACCAAACATAACAGTGACTGCTGACTGTCCGAAGGTTCTGCATCTCCATGTGTATTATTATTAAGACAGCTGGAGCCTATCCCAGCTGAATCACAGAGCACATATAGACAAACAACCATTCACACTCACATTCATACCTATGGACAATTTGGAGTGGCTAATTAACCAATCAGGACAAACACCTTAAGATGTTGTCGTACAGAAAACAAACAATCCATCTCAACATCTCATGAAAATGATGACGTATAAACTTGTGAGTGTGCATGGTGTGTTGAAAAAAAACAATACCAACGCAAATCCCATGCTGTGTACGTACGTGCCGCTCATATTTTGCATTAAATCTTGCCATAATGTATGACAAATCCAGAGCAGGCAAATATGAATTCATGCCCACAGTCAAAGCACGAGAGGGGGCGTGTTAGCGAGGCCACCCAAGGGTCCGCCTATTAAGACGCAACACATCTATTAATGCATCGGGGAGTAAGCATATCCTCGCCAGCCAATTTGCACTCGCAAATTAACCTATTTTAAATGTTTTTTCTCCTGTGGGAAGAGGCTGGATCAACGAAGAGCACACACAAGTAATAGGAAAGCATCGGGAAGCATGTTGGCATTCATTCATCCCGATGTTTCCCAGCCAACGTTAGGTGACAAGTTGGGTAGATCTTCAACTCATCGCCACAAAAAGTCGAACCATTAATTAGATGTTGTTGCCATCTCTCATATAAAGTGTACATTTACATGCGCTTAGCATATTGCTACACACTGTTTAATTTACGGTTAGAAATTTTGAACCTTTGGATCATTTCTCCACGGTTGATTTGAGTGTAGAAGCATGCTGGGTAGAATCCGACATGGCCTGCTGTCTAATTTAGCACACAGCACGATTAAACTTCCTGTCCGGATTGATCTGTGTCCCCAATCATTTTTTTTATTAATATATTAAGGACTCCTGCTTTGCTAGGACATTAAAAGCAAGGCACGCCTGCGCATGTCTTGCACCGCCTCCAGCTAATTAGATTTCCTTTAATGATGATGGAGATATGTTCTGCGGTTGTTGACATTTTTCCGCCGTTGGTTTTCATTGAGTTTATTAATCACCCTTGAAACTCTTTCCGGTAATCCCTTCTTTATGGTGGTGAAGTGGCTCCAGACCAGACCGTGTCAAGCAAATTTGGGGAAAAATAGGATTCCTTATTTATGAGTACAATATTTACATAGTTAGAGCCTAGAAAAAACTGTTTACAACCTTCTAAATACATTGTTTAACATTATAGAGCCCTGTAGACATAAAATAGCACCCCTATAATCACCTTTACACTCGTATTATTGAGTGTAGTAGACCTAATATGAGTAAATAAGCCTTATTTAAGGCATAAATTGAAAGTTGTGCATATGTGTGTCGCTGTAAATGTGTCCCTGTGGTGGGGCGGCAGACAGGAAGTTAAGAGTTCAGTTAGCTTGGTGTGGGTTAACGTGACAATAGTAGCCCGTGTTAGGTGCCTGTGGTGAGACGTGTATTAAAAGCCCGACAGCAACATGACGGATACTTCATGACCAGCGTGGAATTCTACATATCACGTCTTTGAATGCGTTTACTGAATGTGTGGTCCGGCTGAATAGGGCGACGTTATTGTGCGACGTTATTCACATCATATTTGTCCTATGCATACTCAATTACTCCACCCCCTTCATTCTTTGCAAAATTACATAAAATAATTGTTTTTTAAATTCAATTACGGGGTTAAGGTTTAATTTCATTACCCGTCGGTAATTGTCATTAGGCATAGGTTCCTCTGTTCATTAGCTTGCCCGTGACTTCAATTCCCATTAGAAAATGTGTTAGGCGGTGAGGAAAGCAATGATTGCCCCTGCTGTCAGTCAATATCTTCAAACAATGTGGGAATTAACAAAGAACAAAGTTTTGATGATGAAATGTCAAGTCTAACATCATAAAAATGTGTGAAAATAATTCAAATGAGTTAAGAGACAGTGTATTATGAAAAATATAGTGTATACACATGCAGTATATACTGGGTACCTCGCAAAATTTCCATAAAGGTACAAAATAATAAAAGCTTTAGTGTTCCCAGGTATCCACAGGATTAAAAAAAATGAAATATAATTCATAAATATAATATACAAAGACATACAGATCAACACCAAGTCCAGAAGGTACACACTAGAGAGGCAAAATGCTGCATTCAATGACCATCACACCAGCAGCAATCCCGGCTATCATCTCACTACTTACTAGGCATCAATATGTGGATTTGCATCTCAATAGGAGACACAATGACTGGAGTGTGAATAACGGTGCGCTGCGCCTCCATTTCACCGACAAGCCGCCGTTCAATGCCTCCAATATCACGTGACAAAAACTGTCCAAAGTATATACTAACATGGTATAGCATTACAAAGAGAGGCGTTTAATGTCGGGGTTGAATACTGTAATGTTTGTCTGGACGCTGCTTGATCAATGCAGCAAAACTGGCAACTACGCCAAAATAATAACATCTCCATTTAGATGTTTCCACAACCAGCAGCCAGTCAGAGTCAAGGTACTGTAATTTGTGCCGGCAAGTTGACTAACGAAGGGAAACAATAAATGTTGTATAATGACATATTTGCAATAGAAGCCAGTCTGGTACTCCTATTCAATTGCAAATGATCTTTTGTTCCAGGAAGGTGTGTTTGTGTGCGCTCGGATTTTTACCCAGAAGACTCTCTTGTTTCCTTTGCGGTGCGCCGGGTCCCATTGATGGTGCTTTAATTTGGAGAAGCATAATTAAATACAGAAAAGTTATAGTCATTATTCAATTTTAATGAGCATGAAGTGTATTGATGATTTTTGTGTATTTTCCTCGATTTAATGTGTTGTGTGTTTAATGTTGCGCTAAATGTAATGGAAAGGGTCCCTGCAGAATACTCAAGCAAATCTACTGAATGTATAACCTATGTCAGGGGTGCTCACACTTTTTCAGCATGCGAGCTACTTTTAAAATGAGCGAGTCAAAATGATCTACCCACTACAAAAATGCAAAACATCTATTTATTTTCAAATGTATTGAGGATTATTTGTACGTACAATGTATGTTGATGTACCTTACATAACCAAATGAGCCAATATTGCAAAACACACATAATTAACTATTAACATTTTTTGTAATTACCTGAGTTTACTTTGATGACTTGCACTGAATTGAACCAGCCAGGGATGCATAGTCCGGACAGTAGCTGCTGATAGCCAGCCTCAAGCACACTTCCAAATGTTTATCAGTCATGGATAATATCCGTATCATAATATCCGTATAATATTCCATATCCGTATGGAAGTGATATGTTTTTTGCCTTTTTACTTGGTCCAGTTTTTGCCTTTTTACTTGGTCCAGCTCCTTCACTCATTTTAGTGACCATAAACTTAGCGAGGGCTTAAAATCTCGCAATTCGCTGACTAGCTTAGCACCGTTGTTTACGCATGAGCGGTGACCTAAAGGTCAAAATTCAGTTGTCATCTGACTGGTTGTCCTGTATGTCAATCAAGTAACGGGGATGGATGATAGGCTGACATCGTAAGTTCTGCTGCACTTAGAGACGTTGTTTGATTTGATTGGTCGCCCGAAGGGCAACATTCAGTTGTCATCTGAATGGCTGCCCTGTATATCAATCAAATGACGGCATTGATGCTGGGATGATATTTTTTTAATGTCACGCCGCGATCGACCAGCGATCGACCAGTACCACCTCCGCGATCGACCGGTAGATCGCGATCGACTTAATGAGCACCCCTGACCTATGTGATGGATGGCGTCTGGTTCGGTTGTACAAAAACACGTTGGAAAACCTCGATCCCTGACGCCTTGGGAGCCATGCCGGACAGGTGACAGCTCAGGCTTGACACGTAGCACGTTGACTCGCGTCTAATTTAGCACGGAGCACTGGCGGTATGAGGAGATGACAGTAAGACTCGGCGATATCATTCTTTTTAATCACCTCCAAAATTGGTTTGATGCCAGTTTCCTCGGAGACGAGTGATGTGAAGGTGGCTTCATGGAGGGCATCCGCCGTCTGGAAACGATGTCCAGTTTTGTAACCTTCCCTTGCCGTCCATCCCAAAATGTTCGTATGGTCCAAACAAGTGAGGTCATTCGTCTGGAAGAAGTCCTTAGTTAGGCGGCCATTGTCAAACTGCAGTTTTGTCCTGTTGAAAAAGTCAGTTGATTAGCACGCAGATGCCCAGCTGCCGTTTGACGCCCCTGCACTATCTGAAACTCCATTGAAGGAATGATCAGTGTGCCACATGGAAGCCAATATTTTAGCTTTTAAATGCTGTGGTCTTAAAAGGGGGGCAATTATGCTCATTTTTTGGCCCCTTGTATTAAGTTGTGGACTCCTATAGAGCAGCTACACACAATAACCGGCATAGAACAACATAAAACCAGTTGATTTCTTTGGATTTTGTCAGACTTCAGACTGTCGACTAGTCCAGCAGTAAACTTTAAGCATTTACTTAGAACCTCTTAAGATCCAAAAGTGCCAAATGTAAATTCTTGCGATTGTTTAACGTCAAACGTTCATCAGGAGTGTAAACGTTAAGAGTTGTAAAAGGTATACAAATCAGAAGGAGATATGATGAATATTCAAATACCACAGTATAAGCATACGGCCATTTGTGAAGGTGAATCTCAGCAGTATTGTATCCCCGTGAGATGAATCGTTTTGCGCTTCCTTTGATTTCACACTCAAGGAGAGTCATTGCTGTTTCTCAGTCACTTCACTCTGATTAAATCTACTTTTTCACTCCATATTGTACGGACTGCAGAATGCCATTTTTCTACAACACTTGAACTGAAGCTCATCCTGTTTGTGTACGCTCGTGACTCATAGCGCCACGCTAACGTACAACATGTACACACAAAGTACACACGTTCTTACGCCATTTATTAACTTTTTTTTTCAGTTAGCCAGCTGTTCCCTGCTGATGACACCCACACATCTGCCAACATGTGATGATTTCCCTCGGCATTTGAAAAAAAAACAGGAGTTGGGCTGGAGGATATAAAACCATCACACCAAAACAATGGCCGCTTGATTCATTTTCTACCGCTTATTCTCACGAGGGTTGCAGGGGGGGGTGGCTGGAGCCTATCCCAGCTGGGTAAGAGACGGGGGTCCACCCTGGACTGGTGGCCAGCCAATCCCAGGGCGCATATAGACAAACAACCATTCACACTCACATTCATACCTATGGACAATTTGGAGTCGCTAATTAACCTAGCATGTTTTTGGAATGTGAGAGGAAACCGAAGTATCCGGAATAAATGAAAACGGACTGTTTTGGTCGGAAGCACAAATCCAAGAAAATACAGCTGGTGGTATAGGTGCAGATTATCTGTGCGGGTTATTGTGTGGAGCTGCTCTATAGGACACCACAACTCAATATAAAGGGTTGAAAAATGAGCATAATAGGTCCAATTTAATATCTTTATTTATTGTAACTCTCATCACAAACGAAAGCTGGAGCAGCCAACAATGCCGTAGTACATCCGATGGAATGAACGAACGAACGAACGAACGAATCAATGAATGAATATAATACAATTAATGCTTCAATGCCAATCAATCTTGAGCATTATTTGCATGGGAATGATTTCTGAAGCATCTCGTTACCTTGCAACGGCAGTTTAACGACGTGAGCGTAAATTGCAAAACCAGACTGATTTGTTACGTGGACACTTTAGAGGAAGTGGAGATCATTACCCAATGCCCGTGCTATTCATACCCAGCAACATGATCACAGCAGAATAGATCTACTAGACCGGTGTTGTGACATTACTTTTAATATGATCATGTTACAGTCAAGAGATGCGGCAAAATGAAAATATAATTCAGTGAGATGTGTTCACCGAGACCACCAATTTAGCCAGCGTTTTAATTCTGCAATTTGCTGCCAGTGTGTGTGTGTGTGTGTGTGTGTGTGTGTGTGTGTGCGCTAAGTACTATGTGTGCGATCACTGTGTCATTTTTAAAAGTGTGGCTTTCCGGCTGTGAAGTGGAACAGAGTTGAGGTAATGAATGAGATGGCGGTGTGTAATTAGTCCGCAGAGGAAGGATTACTGGTTTACTTTGACATTAATGGTTCACCTTGAAGTGCAAATGGCGACAGGATAAAAACCTCGACTGACCTCTTTTACCTTCAGCTGGACCGAGACACTTTGCTCTCATCCATACTTTGCATATTTCTAATAAATCTAATTTGGTTCTCACTTATTCTGTTTATGGTCAGGGTGAGCGGGGCCATTAGCCGGGGCAGGGTACATGGTGGCATGGTCCCCAGATTGGGTCAATCCAAGGGACTTTGTGTGTTTGGTTGAAATGTGAACTCATCAAAACATGTGGGAATTTAGTGCGGTTATGGTTTTTTAGACTAAACTGTTTTTGAGGCTGCAGGTCTGCAGGCCCCAGTAGTGCCTGGCTACTGGGGCCGAGGGTGGCAGGTCCTGGAGCAGATGAGTGTTGCTGTTCTGGTGCTTCAAAGTGAGCAAAGCATTTTAGCTCATCTGTTAGCAATGCTGTTGTTCCGTGACTTTCGTTGGACACCCCTCATGTATGGACAGGTGGGACCCTACGCTCCTCTTATGGCCCCACTGGGGTGTCCAAGTCCCCTTTTCAGGTCGGCTCAGGCAGCCGAGCAATTCTTTTGTAGCTTTTTTATAATCTTAATCCTATTTGCTTATTAGGAGGATAACAAAATAAAAGAAAATAATCCCCTTGTTTAAAAAAAAAAAATATTCAAATAGTGTTTCAAATACTTCTCAATCCCATTTATCTATTTTAATTGATTTATTTTTAGTTGATCGAGTTCTTACATGAAGTAAAAACAGACATAGAGTTCTTTGTTGTGCATTATACATTGTATATTTCCATGATTGTGATGTATTATATTTCATGTTTCTTCAAGCTGTGAATATTAATAAGATGTGAATGACTTTGAAACACCAGCCTATGTATAAAAGAAGCTGTCATGCAGGAATTGGAACGCTGTTTTCCCGTAATGTACAACACTCATTCTTCTGCATAATCAAATCATTACTCCTTGTGTATTGCTGCTGTATTATTATTTTTCATATTGTAATTGCAGTGCAATGTGGCTAATTTATAATGAAGTGTCGTGGAAAAAAGAAAGGCGCCTGTTGCTTAAAATTCAAGGCATGAAAATGTCGTGTCAGACATTTGCTTTGCCGTACGTGTCCATCTGTGTCCTAAACGTACCCCTCCATCACCGTCTTCTCTGCCAAGAAGAAACAGAAAATTGAGCAAATGTTTGTCTGACTCTGAGCTGATGACAGCCAGAACATAAAGCGGCGGAGCGAGACGCAATTTAGAAACTTTTGCAGCACTTGGGAAATGGGAAAAAAAAAAAAAAAGCTCTGAAGGGATGTGACCTGACGTAGATGGTCTGTGGATGGTCTGTGGATGGTCTGTGGATGCTCTGTGGATGGTCTGTGGATGGTCTGTGGATGCTCTGTGGATGCACGTGTCCTACAAATGGTGACATGGCAGTGAAGCAGCAGATTTAGGATGTATCTTCTCCTACTTCTGCTCCACCCTGGCAATAATGCTTTTTATTTGGATCTCATTACGAGATAAAGGACATGTCCTGACACGTGCGGGATAAAGGAAATTCATAGGTTTATTTTCAACATGGGTATTTGTAGAAAGGTGTGGCTATCACGAATTATGCCTTTCAAAGATAATAAAACACATATGTTTTACTTTATAATGTATGCTTATTATTAAATGGATACTATAAAAACACCTTTTACTCAGAAGATACGTTTTTTCCTATATATACAGTACGTATATACTGTATTTTCTGGACTATAAATCGCTCCGGAGTATAAGCCAAAAATGCATAATTGAAGTAAAAAAAAAAAATACATAAGTGGCACTGAAGTATATATTTTTTGCAGGTAATTAATTTTCCAAACTACTTGACCAAAACAGACATTACGTCATATTGGAAGGCAAGTTCTACCAATAAAAGAATAGAGAACAGGCTGAATAGGTGTAAGATATGCTAACACAATGCTAATTCAGATACACAAAAAATAAACATGAACACAAAAGGTGTCCAGTGTTTTCATTTATAAGTCGCTCTGGAGTATAGTAAGTGGCAGGAACAGCCAACCTACGAAAAAAGTGCCACTTATAGTCCGGAAAATACGGTATGCTGTATGTATTAAATCTTAAAGATTAAACACTCTTAATTCAAATAATGAACTTATTTATTCATGTGATGCTCACAGAGCAATAAAAAACTAAAAATAATAAGAAATAAGAAAGTACTACTGGCAGTTGATGAGTCAGCCATGATGGAAAGCATCACAGTGTTTCATTCTGTCAATGACGTCAATACGAGTTTAACCACGTCCTTCTTGGTCTTCTCCAGGAACCACAGTGATGACGATGATGGCGTTTGATGCAGACGACGCCGCCACAGACAACGCAGCTTTGCGTTACAACATCGTTCGACAGTCTCCGGATAAACCATCTCCCAACATGTTCTACATCGATGCGGAGAGGGGCGACATCGTGACTGTCATCTCACCTACGTTACTGGACAGAGAGGTAGGTCAACATGTATCGACCTACTGTATACTTTGTACTTGGACTGTACCATTCATCTGTATACTATGTACTTGGACTGTACCATTCATCTTAATTAGTTTAGCATCTTTCGTACCGTGATGACAACACTAAACATGAGCAGGAGATGAGCATCCATATTTACGGTCTTGGTTGATACGTATCGGTAGGATCGAACATCTCTTATATTTAATGTTTTTGGCTCCAACATTGGTATATTCCAGCATGTGCCAATCCAAAATGAGTTTCATAGCATGCCCTCCGCTAACCAGAGCGAGACAGGGAGATGATTGCTTTTTTAGCGCGGTGACGAATGCCAGAACATCAATTGGGTCCGCTGGTGGAGGAGGAATATTAGCCGTTGTCAGACACTTAGCGCAGTGTTTAATTGAAGCGCTACGCAGCCATCCGCCTGCTCTGGTAGTGTCCAACAAGCCCAGTTGAAAACCTTCCATCCGGAACTGCTGCATCTGCGCTAACGGCACCAATAAGACGCCGTTTAAGTTGTAATTGATTAGAAGGACAGTGAAAGCACATGTAGTCCATGCTGTCATTTATCAGTGCTGCTTTTAGAAAGCGACGGAGAGACTCGGATATTTGGGATGGACTGGATGTTTTCATGTTCCTTGCAGTTTTGGAGAAGCTGCTGTATATAAATTGCCTATATAGATTGTCTTCTTCACGTAGAAAAGACCAGCAGTCACTCGGAATCAATATGTAGGATGGCTGTGGTCAACGGTCGTTTACACCGCCATTCTCCATTAACGACTTTTTGTACGTTCTTAGTCTCAGGTTGTTATACAACTGATATAATTCACACCAAAGTCAACTATTCCAGAAGTGAAGCACAATATAGTGGTTTGCTGGACTAGCTTCTGATTAGTGTCACCACATACGACACCGCGCATTTTGACATTGTGTGCGGCAAAAAAAAAAAACAGACGTTCACTTCAAAGATCCTGCTCTAGCAGAAAACACCTCATGACTTTAAACATCTCGCGGTAATAAACAACCTGCCAATTACAGTGATTATTACATTGTAATCACATGTACATAAAAGTGGAAAAGTAGCAGAACGGTGATTGTAATGATTACGTATAAAGTTTTTACAGTAAACCTCGGATATATCGGAAATTCGCTCACAACGGACAGATAAAAAAGAACCGATTTTTCTGTAATGCATTTCCAATAAAAATTCATTGCATATATCGGATTTTTTATAACGGATTTCGCCTATTTCGGACAAAATCTCCAGTCCCGTTCCAATGCATTTCCATGAAATTTCCCTGGCATATATCGGATGGCCGCATCGTGGCGCTCCGATTCGCCGAATCGTGACAGGCTATCGCTATACGACGTCATTTGCAGCGTTTGCAGCGTTGCCTGCGCGTCCAGGTACATTGGAAACATAGTCAAGGAAGTGCCTTTTTATAATACGCATATACCGGATATAAATCCGATATATGCGTAAAACGGACATTTTCGCATATAACGGATTTCGCTTATATCGGACAAAACCAGTGGGAACAATTGAATCCGATATATCCGAGGTTTACTGTATAAACCCTTTTAAGCTGTTACAGATATTACTATTAAAACTTTAGATTTTAGCTCAGTACATTTCCAGTCCAATAGTTCTCATTTTTGGTGTTCTTAACATGCACTCACATAGCACAATCAGAGTTGCGCAACACTTTGTTCCCCCCTCTCTCATACACACACAAGTTTAACTTTTATATTCGTCCATCTTCCTTGTTGACATCGGTATGGAGTGCTAAATATATTGTTCTTATTTTTTTCCCATTTTTTTCCCGCATTTCCAATAGCAATGCGGTCCAAAAAGCTAAAGAAGAAGCAATATATATTTTTTTACAAACCCAGTCATAGCTGAAGTAGCGATTTTAGGTCATCTTTCTTGACTTATTTAAGTTACACCACAACACGAACGCCCCCAATAGCTCAGTCACCCAGCAGAACCGGCATGAAAATAAAGAAGGCAAAAATGTCCAAGCGCCCTTTTCATCCACTTTTGTGCATTTCCTTGTACCACCTCAGCATCTGCCATTTCCACTCGGTGTGGACAGAAATCACAGCATATGTTGGAGAGAGACATTCACAGAACAACATGAACAAGATAAACTGTTGCCCTTCTGAATTCCGACGACGTAAATCAAATGTAGTCGCATATGCGTTTCTGGCTGGACCGGCGGGGGGGGGCGCGGAAAAGTAATCCAGAGAAAATTGGCAAATCAATTTTGTCACATTGAAATCAGGTTGGCTTCTCTCTCGAGTGCTTTCCATGAAGCATAAAATGCTGCCTTGATATGAAGATTTATTCCACAGGTCTACGTTTTGCTCCTCGCCGTACGTTTAGCGTGCTTTCCCCCGCCTCGCATTATTCGGACACATGACCATATTGGATGGATGGCAGCGTGTCATTTGTGACAACTCATTTGACAAAGAGAAGGGGCCATTTCAAGGCTGAAAAGAAGTAGACTTGGTGGGGTTTTTTTTTTCCACGTTTTTAGTGGGAGGAGGGTGTCGCCATGGAAACCTCCCAGTCATTCACAGGCTTCAGAAAGCGGAGATGTACTTGCCAACTACATTGATTCCGGTCTCATACTCCCTTGTCTTGAAATATGTATTTGCTCTATGCAAGTCAATCTTAATTATTTGATAAGTCTGGATAGCAACTTCAGTTGTTCTGTGAACCAGAAACCCAAGAACCGGAACTCCTTCATGACCAAAGACGTACTTTAATGGTTTTTTTCAACCCGGACACCTGAGCCCAAAGACATTTATACATTGTTTACATTTTTTTTTGCATGGGAGAGGCAAAAAGTGGTGATGATGTAAGTGCACAATTAAAGAGATCATGTTTGGTGCGTTTTTTTTTTTTATGAAAAATATATATAAAATATCAAAGTCCTTTGCAGAAACAGTTTGGTAGCCTCGGTGACAGACTTCCCCGCTACAACTGTGAGAGTTGGTACTTCAAGTGAGATGAACAGCAGGACATAATCTCATTTGTCAAGGAGAAACAAGCATCTGCGTGCATCAATGGCCGGTTTGATGCTTTTATACGTACTTTTTTCCCCCAAATAAATTGTCCAAAAGTGCAGAGAAGTCGATCGATCTGGGAACTAAAATCACTCCCAAACCATCAAAGATGTGACAACGGTGTTCCGGACTAGTGCAAAGTCTTTTTCCATATAAGTTTAATCCGACGTCATCTGTTGGTTGCCAGGATCAAAAGCTTTTAACTGCGTTCTGAATACTCGGAATTTGCAAACGGAACACAACATAAACATGCTGGTACCGCCGGTCTGCACGACCCCAAAGGAAAAAGAGCCCGGAACACATGAGTGTTTATCAAGAAGAGCGTAAATACAAAAGTAAGTGGTTATCTTAAATCTCAAATTGGAAAATGAGCTGTTTGAAGAAAACACGGGTGATGGAGCCTAATCCCACATTTCCTGCTTTCCACTCTGCTTTTAAGCAGCGTCGACTAAAGAGGACTAGCAGAGATGGATATCATTAAACGATACAAAGAGAACTGAAAGATGCCGACTCGCCAGCAATGGCGACCATAATTTTCCTCTTTAGTCTACGAAATAGAAAAGCTCCTTTTGAATATCTCCGTCTCATTAACATGCTAATGGGATTCATTAGCAATAAGATTTACACAGTAAATTGCAATAAGCACGGATCCACACTCTGATCTTTGCTTTCATACACCCGTCACTCATACTGGTCCTAAAACCGAGGACCCGTGATCGGAGAGCGCTAACGATGTTCATGCCGCATGCGTCCAATAAGTTACCCGAAGTCGCGGCAATAGAGTGATTGCATTCACACAGATACACGCGCACATCGATCAGCGGAATGGATTTGAGTCGGCGGCGTGCGCGCGTGCGGGCGAGCTGTAACCAGAGAGGACAGACTGGTAATGGCAGCGTGACTTTTTGACTCGAATGCTCCGCGGCCCATCTGGGGGCTGTCACTGCGAAGGAAAGCCAATCGATGGAGTCGGCCTGAGCCTTCCATCTGCTTCCATGTTCTACAAAGGTGAATTACATGGAGATAAAATGTCTGCCATCGGGAGTCACATGGTCTTTGTGTTTGTGTGTGCGTGTATGTGGTTCAGGTCTTGGAGTCTGGGACCGACGGGTACTGTGCTAGTAGGCTTTATGTGGCACTGTTTCCTTGTCATTGTTTATTTTTTTTATTTTGTATTTTGGTTCTTAAGGTCATTTCAGTAATATGAAATATAATATTCTATCTAAGATTTGTTCTGTGCTTGGGTATACTTGACACCTTCATCCATCCATCCATCGTCTAGACCAGGGGTGGGCAAACTACGGCCCGGGGGCCACATCCGGCCCGGCAAGTGTTTGAATACGGCCCGCCCAATCTTTCAAAAGTATTTTAATTAAATTTAATTAAAAGTAATTTTAATTTAGTAATTTAAACTCAACATACAACCTGGCATCATGGCCTGAGCCAACCTTTTGTTGGTTGTATCAATTTGGTTGTTTGACATGGTCTGTTGTTTACAAAGTGCTCCTGAAAAAAGAGACACAAGCACATAATAATTAATAAAATAAATATAATAAATAAGTATATAAATAAATAATTATAATAAATAATTATAATAAAATAAAAATTAAAACAATAATTATTATATTATTATAACTATTATGATTATTATATTTATTTTATTAATGCTAATTATATTAATTATATATAATAATATTGTTACATTTGCATATTTTACATAATAATAATATAATAATTATTATTTTAATTTTATTTTAATTATTATAATTTATTATTTTTAAAATATTTAAATATAAAATAATAAATAATAATAGCAGATTGCATGACAATTTTACAGATACAATAATACCAGGTGGACTGTTATGTGTAAAATATATAGTCTGCCCCCCCCCCCCCCCCCTGGTCTAGACCGCTTATCCTCACTAGGGTCTATGCAGGAGCCTATCCCAGCTGACTTTGGGCGAGAGGCAGGGTCCACCCTGGACTGGTGGCCAGCCAATCACAGGGCACATATAGACAAACAACCATTCACACTCACATTCATACTTATGGACAATTTGGAGTGGCCAATTACATTTTTGGAATGAGGGATTCTCCAGAGCAACCTTCAAATTTATTGACTGTATAATAATTAATGATCTTATTTATTAAACGTCACTTCCAAGGGAAGCTGACTTTCACTGGTGGTCTATGGAGCAGCTACTTGATTTTGACTGACAGCAGCCAGAAAATTGATCGGAGGTCAACTCAGTATGTCACTTTGGACATATTACATAATCCTACATAATCCAAATAATTGATATTATTGAGTGAGGTTAGTTTTTTGGTTGGTAAAACCATACCACCGTTGCGGAGTAGCTTGCTAGTTATCCCAGCCATCATATTCAATGTACGCTATGCCAAACCCCAACCAGCAGCCACCACCGGGATCCACTATATGATTACCTGAATGCCACTTTCAGATATTAGGACATGAGTGAAGAAAAACAAAATAAATGATATGCATGACAAATTGAATAATAATCCCTGTTGAGTTTGTTTTCATGCATCATATGCCAGCAAACCGCAAATAGCCTTTACTTGTGTGTTTTGTATATTAAACACGGCTACGCTTGCTTTGTAAATGTGTTTACTCTGTCATTTGCTAAATATTACAGTGGACAGGTAAGATGGATGAATACACACGGTTACCCCCCCCCCCCCCCCCCCCCACAGTTATCATCTGAGCAGCGTGTAATATCGGCCATATGGAGAGTGACCTGGCGTTGCTTTGGCGTGACCTTGGCGGCGTGCTTTCTGGCACGCCGATAAGAGAGTTTATCCTGTCTAATAGCTTATTTGGCTCCGTGTTGCTCAATGACTCCGCCGTGATGAACTGTTCTTGCGGGATCCCGTGACACTTTTTTTTTTTTTTTATTATTACGGAGGTGGCACGGAATATAGATGTGATGTGTGCGCATAGATTTTTACTGCATGAAAACATTGTGCATTCATGATTATTCCAACAGTAAATATCATATTCATTCACTGGTGGGCATTTCATTCCATCCACTGCAGGCTAATGATGTGTTTACAATATCACAGTATTCTTTTTGTAGTTTGTATACTTTATAATGGATATATTGATTTATCCAACAATAGAAAAACATTAATTACGAGCAATTGACATACTGTACTATACTGTACTACACCAACTGGATGAAAAGAAGGTTCACTCTGCTTGGCTCTACATCGGCTCTGTATGTGAGTGAGCATCTTCTCAGCTATTAAGCGTCTTTGTGCCAGTAGCGGGGCGACACGAGTGCTCGACGTGAATATGAATGAAGGCACAAAAATGATATTTTGTAAGCTGAATGCTACAGTTGCAGTAAGGCTGGGAAGCAAATTCAACTTCAAGTCAAATGAAACCAAACAGAGCAAAACGGTTCAGTGAATGATAATTTAACGTTGGATCCCAGCAAACATCAGGGATCGCTCCTCTGATTTTGGATCAACAATTAAAGCAAGTGTTGGAATTATTAATTAGATTGATCTCCAAAACCTTTGGCTTCTCTCCACAATTGCCATTGTCGTCTTGCGTTACAGTTTCATAGTTTATTACTCACTTCCTGTTTGCAGGCTTTTATTTTGTATTTTGTTTTCGTCTCTGTTTCCTGTGTTCATTTATGATTTGCACCTGCTGTTAATTTGTAATGTAATTATTTATTTGAGCTGGTGGCATTTTCCATTTGTCGGAGCGCTAATTGTGTTTGTTTGTTCCTGACTTTCCATACGTGCCGTGGGTAGTCAAGTAAACATTTTTACCCGCATCGGCTCTCGTCTCCGCATTCGGAGGTCATCGCCAACAAAACACCATACCTCACCGTGAGTTGACCAGCTAAATGCGTAGAAGCACAGATGAGGTATAAACCCTAAATAAACCTCATAGACTTATTCAAATGATAAACTGTATGAGTTCCCACCACTGATGAACGCTAATGGAAGATAGATGATACAGAACAGATGCAATCGGAGTCACGGTTTGATGGGCAAGTGGAAAATATCTGATTGGTGCTATTGGCCAATGGACGCAGCAAACTGTTAATTACCTCGTTTCCAAATACTACCCAGGTACTACTTCTTGGACCCGGTCAGTCAGGGTTTCAAGTATGCTGTGGTTGACAAAAACCCGTATTGGTTGTTAAGCACGTTCATAATTGTAGTGGAATCCTAACATTTCAGGATGCAGGGCTAGCAAAGAATCAAATAAACACGCATGCGACTGTAATACAGTAAACCTCGGATGTATCGGACTCGGATATATCGGAAATTCGCTCACAACGGACAGATAAAAAAGAACCGATTTTTCTGTAATGCATTTCCAATAAAAATTCATTGCATATATATATGCATATATTGCATATATATGGTCAACGGTCGTTTACACCGCCATTCTCCATTAACGACTTTTTGTACGTTGTGAGACTCGAGTTCTTAAACAACTGATATAATTCACACTAAAGTCAACTATTCCAGAAGTTAAGCACAATATAGTGGTTTGCTGGGCTAGCTTCTGATTAGTGTCACCACGTACGACACCGCGCATTTTGATATTGTGTGCGGCAAAAAAAAAAAAAAACAGACGTTCACTTCAAAGATCCTGCTCTAGCAGAAAACACCTCATGACTTTAAACATCTTGCGGTAATAAACAACCTGCCAATTACAGTGATTATTACATTGTAATCACATGTACATAAAAGTGGAAAAGTAGCAGAACGGTGATTGCAATGATTACGTATAAAGTTTTTACAGTAAACCTCGGATATATCGGACTCGGATATATCGGAAATTCGCTCACAACGGACAGATAAAAAAGAACCAATTTTTCTGTAATGCATTTCCAATAAAAATTCATTGCATATATCGGATTTTTTATAACGGATTTTGCCTATTTCGGACAAAATCTCCAGTCCCGTTCCAATGCATTTCCATGAAATTTCCCTGGCATATATCGGATGGCCGCATCGTGGCGCTCCGATTCGCCGAATGGTGACAGGCTATCGCTATACGACGTCATTTGCAGCGTTGCCTGCGCGTCCAGGTACATTGGAAACATAGTCAAGGAAGTGCCTTTTTATAACGGATAAAATCGGAACAATTGAATCCGATATATCCGAGGTTTACTGTACTGCATGCTGCAGTATTACAGAAAATCCTCGCTTTTGACCTTCTAGGACTACTGGCAAATGGCAGTGGGGCAGGAGGGGGTGCAGGAGTCCAGACTTCCTGGTCTCCGGCCTGTATCTGTATCTGTTCATCCATCAAAATTATCGGTATAACTATCAGTACTCAGCTGCACGGCGGTCGAGTGGTTAGCGCGCTCAGCTAGGAGAGCCGAGTTCAATCCCACCCCCTTTGCATGTTCTCTCTGTGCATGCGTGGGTTTTCTGGAAGTTTTTTTTTGGACCCCGCCTCTCGCCCCAAAGACAGCTGGGATAGGCTCCAGCACCCCTGTCAGAAAATGAATGAATGAATGAATGAATGAATGAATGAAAGAGTATCTGTACTCAAAGGACTTAACCCAGAAGTGGGTGTAATATTTACCTGAAATGGATGTGGGTATGAACCGGAAGTGGGCGTGGTTAACCATGAATCACCTGTTCATGGTTTTAAATCAGAACATTAGGTTAAGCTTGAAATGAACACTTGTATGGCGCCCCCCCCAACACCAATTTGCAGTTGTTTGTGCCACGGACCCTGGGCGTCCGTCCTATCTTTCTTCATCGGCGTCATTGTGAACTCTCCCTCGTCTGTCAACACTTCATCCCGGGCATCCAATTACTCTGCAGGTCAAAGCGTTATGATTCCATTCAGCGCCGCGGTGCCTTTCAGGGCGGCGCTCAAAGAGGCATTCAAATTGCATCCTCGCTCTGGCTTCAGATGAACCGCTCGGCAAAATGTTGTTTTCAAGTATTTCCAGCGCCGCCACCTAATCTGATCCTCACGCACTTAATTGAATGTCAGTCGTCACGTAAGGACGCTTGGCTCTCTTCAATTAGCATCTTGTTTCCTCGTGTCACAACAGCGGAACAAAGCAGACGGAGAAATATTTACTCCTCCCAGGTAGTGGACGGACAGTTATTATATTATATCATTTATATGCAAATAATATAGCACAGCTAACGCACTGATAACATTTCATTATGACAAATCTGATGTGTACTCCTATAAACTCTCATTCATTGACTTATTATGATTTGGAGATTGGAATGGGGGCGCCTATGAGCCCAGTTGACAAAGATCCAGTTCTGTGCTCCGTGTTTGCCTCTTTTGAGTGGATGAGATGGGAAGACAGATGCGTCTTCCTGGAAGAGGTGTGGTGGTGGCACGGATGACAAGGACAAATGATCCAAGTGAGGCTGACATCGCTTGCCGAATGGACAATGAGAGGAACGCTTTCATGGGTGCGGAGTAGTCTCAACTGGACTGACAATTTATTCACAGTCGTAAAAAAAAAAAAGAGCTGGAAGTAGTCTGCAGTGTTTCACCACTGGTAGCGCAAACTTCACATTTATGTGTTGGTGTAGTAAAAAAAGCAAATGAAATATACTGCAGAAGCATATTACTATTAACTATTACTGCAGACAAATCATCCACTTTAGTGTAATTTGCAAGTTGAATCCACTCAACTTCATTGTGTCACCCAAGTTTCTGTGCGCCAAAGAAAAGGAAAGCCATCACCATGGAAGTGAAAATTCATCATAAAAAGCACAATCACAATCCCAAACTCTCGACTGTCACAACTAAAAGAATTATTAAATAATAATGAATACTAGAGGGGTTATGGATTCGGTGCACTGTTACAAGAAGATCTGGAATGGGAAGCATCCCAGCTGTATTTCTTTGGATGTCATGCTTCCCAAGAAAACGGTCTGTTTTAATTTATTCCACCCACGGCCGTCCTCCAGGCATGCCCACTCTGCTGTGGTTTGTCACGCTTACAAGCGCGCTTAGGAGGTCTTCTGGTTTGGTGCCACAAGTTGCAAACCCAACTTTATAGGACTTGAAAAACGGTATCAGAGTTGATATAAGGATCCCGAATCTCATCCAGAAGTAGAGATTGGACAGTCTGAAGTTTGTCTAGAAAAGTGGTTACTTCAAGATGTCTCTCAATGCTAATTAGCTTTAGCATTTTAGTGGTAGGTTTTTTTTTTATAGCATCATCATGTCCTCCTTATGGATGATTCAGGAACTCCAACCACTTGTGCCTGATGCGTCGGTAGGAATTGTAAACACAGAAGCAGCGCTGGTGGGAAGTTGGCGAGCCTATCTGGCTTACAGTGCATGCCCATATAAGGAAGCCCGCCTACATATGTGTGACATCACAAACTTCCAGTTTTACAACGCCACCTGAGCCATTCCAAACTTCTTTCAACGATTACTTCCAAATGTGCAAAGTACATCGTTTAATAGGAGAATACAACATTATAACTACATTTATAGGTCAGAAAGTGTAAAAAGTATCATAGGTCAACTTTATGAAATGTATCTGGTCAGTTTTATAAGAACATTTAGCCATTCCTACCAGTCGCATAGTTGGCCAGTTTCATATTTTGCAGTAATTCTAAAGAAAGCAGTACAACCGTAACCCAACAGTGAGCGTACAAAAGAAACTTAAACACTTGGATCCACGATTACGGGATTCCATTACAGGGAAGGACTTCCCGTCTCGTGTGTGATGGCCACTTGCCAGAGTTCTGTCACTTCTCATCAACACGCTTTGTTGTGAACCCCAGCACCTTATGCTCTTTTGTTCTTTCCCCAAACGGACAAGGTGGACAGACACTGATGAAATATGGAAGCCCTCCTCCGTATTCCCACCTCTCCGTCTTCCATCATGCTTCTGCCCGCTCGCATTAGTGAGGAAATGAGATAGCCTTAATTAATTAGATCTCCGAGTGCTAAAGATTACATCGGAATGAAGGTTAGATGTGTCAATCATAGCTTTTTTGTTGGATAGACCGAGCATTCGTCAAGATAAATTGAGCCCCTTGGGCATCACGAGTCTTAGTGTGTGTTGTTAATCGCCCCCCCCCCCCCCCCAACCCCCAACCCCCCAACCCCCCCAACCACACTCGCTTTAATTGAGTCTCGCAGCCGCTCGGTAGTCAATGGAAGTGCGAGATTGACATCAGTGAGGACAATTACATTCACCGGGCGACAAAAGGTGCACGACAAAAGAGAAATATTGACAAGATTGAACAAAATGTGAACGTTAGAAATGAAAGATATGGTACAAAGCAGGATAAAATGTTATAATACCAGTTAAAGAACTAAAGTATTCCGGCTTGGATGTCATTGTTTAGCATACTAGGACAATCAATTAGTCATGAATGTCATGTAGCATGTAGCATGTAGCCTAGCTCAGCAATGTTTATGCTCTGAAGTGCACTTTTATACTCTACTTTTATCTTAATACTAGTGGTGTAATAATCACACAGTATCAAGACTAAATAATGAGAGCAATCAAATGATTCAAGCTTATTCAATTACATTGTCAAAATACTAATCAATATCTAAATATATAACTATCCATCCATCCATTTTTTTAATATAAATTTGTATAAACCATGAATTACTTATTTAAACAACTTCTAATCACTTTTAGCAAAATATATATGTTTATCATTGTTTATTTTAACCCATTAACGTATTTATTCAGACATATTAAATAACGTATTTATTCGCCTTGAGGGCAGCACAATGCATATTTTTGGAACAGGCTCAATTCACCATGAAACATCATAATTTTTTGAAAAAAAAAAGTTTTTTGAGCTAGAGCCCAAAAGAGGTGATGATGCAACTCCACAATAGAAGAGAGCACGTTTGATGCAGGTTTTTAGCCGGGAAAACGCCACAAGTGCATTTTATAAGAACTGGGAACAGAGTCTTAGAGATTACGCAATGAGAGGAAATTGGAATGTATGTGCAAAGACGTGCATTTGCAAGCATGATATTTGCAAATATGAAATTAGTATTTTCATGTCAATCAAGCACTTTTATGTTGATGCAGTTAAAACGAGCAGCAGAATAATAATTCCGAGGAAAAATGAATCATTTTTAGACGCACCACACCGTCGGTGTAAATGATTGTGTAAATGTAGGCGCCAAGCGTATTGCGCAACACGGTGCCTGTCACTCCATGTTCTTTTTACTATTCTCCACAGTGGCTCCGTCCCTTTAACGCTCACAGCCGGTGGCAAAGTGTCGATATTAAGCATGCTCAAATATTTGTTCATTTAAATTACTAAGCAGGCAGCCGGGGAAAAAAAAAAACAAGACCTTTTTAAAATTCCGAAGTAATCTAGCAGAGTGGATAGTTGTCAGTATCGCCGCGTCCTCGGGTGATATTGAAAGGGCAGCATCCAGAGATGGGTTAGTGATGGATGAGTACCTGAGAATGGATAACTAATGAAGGGTGGCAAAAAGAGGGAATTGTTGAGGTGGGGGGCAGAGTCATTAGGGCGACACGGCCACTTGCGGCTTTGAGGGAATTGTCTCTAAGTTGTGTCAATGATGGCGTCCATCGCTGAGACCCAAAGAGCTCTCTTTGGTACTTTCTCTCCGCTCTCTCCTCCGCCTCTTCATTTCCACTCCCGCTGTTTCATCTTTCATGACCGTTTCCTCCGCCGCCTTCCACCTCCTTCCCTCTTTCATCCCTCATTTTTCCCATCCTCATTGACCTGAGGATAAAGAGTATTTGTCAACAGCCCTTACTCCCCGCTACCCCGCTACCCCGCCACGGCTCCCACCCCGCTTCCACCCTTCAGGCGAGAATTAATTTCAGCCTGTCTCCATGAGAGAGCGCATTGATTGGAAAAGTTTGTCCGTGTGCTGAGTACTTTTTATTGTTCTCTTTCCCATGCCACTCTCTCTTTGCTGATGAAATCCGGGCCGCTTCATTGCCTCCGCCAAAGCAGACACAATGCTATCGGGGCCCATCTCTCTTTGGGTGACTATCTTTATCGGCCCTTGTATATAGATCCCCCACCCCTCCTCCGTCTGCCCTCCTCCTTCAGCGAAGACATAAATCAGCCGGTGCGCCTCGTCGGTACGGTGATGCATTCATTCCCTAGTAAAAGAGAGGACAAGAAGGCAGACAGGAAGTTGACATTGACACAAATTGCGGCATATGTGCAGAGGTCATACGTTAATTCCCCTTGTGAAGCCCGCGGTCGGGATTCCATAAACGGTATCTTATTCCGCTAATACGGCCGCCGAGCGACTGACCGGATTGGGAGTTAAGTTAACGCTCCGTGCTGCCACTCTCCATTCGATCTCGTTTCATCCATTTGGTGCAAACAAACGGACATTATTTCTTCGGGTTTCTCTTTCCTTGGCTTTCAGAGGTAATATTTCCTGGGGAAGTAACGCCACTGAATTATTTGCTGCTTTATTTACTACATCTTTCATGGTTTCCTGCAATTCGGGTTCCTGTGAAGCCGAGAATGGGCCATAAAACAACAGCTGGGTGGGTGGGGCGGTCCTCAGGGCGTCCTACTCAACCCACTGGAAGTGTCCGAACCCTGGATTTCCTACAAATATTTCACCAAATATTTTTTCTGGTCATTTTAGGACTTTATCCCCAAATATTTCCACTTTATTATCAATACTATTGGAAGTAAAAAAAAAATATTAATTGTTTTAGAGAGCAGCTAATATGGATCCCGACAACAGAAAAAGATTTTACTTTTCTGTATCTTTTCCTTGTTTACTTTCACACATTGGATGATTTTTTTAGCAGCCTTAATGAACCGAAAAAATGTGTTGATGTTGATGGTCGTCCTCGTGCTCACCTCCGCTTCTTCGACGTATCTAACGGCAACGGAGGATTTATACACTCATAGTTAGTATTAGTAGTACAGTAAACCTCGGATATATCGGATTCAATTGTTCCCACTGGTTTTGTCCGATATAAGCGAAATCCGTTATATGCGTATACCAGAAAATGTCCGTTTTACGCATATATCGGATTTATATCCGGTATATGCGTAAATGGGATTTTATCCGTTATAAAAAGGCACTTCCTTGACTATGTTTCCAATGTACCTGGACGCGCAGGCAACGCTGCAAACGCTGCAAATGACGTCGTATAGCGGCCTGTCACGATTCGGCGAATCGGAGCGCCACGATGCGGCCATCCGATATATGCCAGGGAAATTTCATGGAAATGCATTGGAACGGGACTGGAGATTTTGTCCGAAATAGGCGAAATCCGTTATAAAAAATCCGATATATGCAATGAATTTTTATTGGAAATGCATTACAGAAAAATCGCTTCTTTTTTATCTGTCCGTTGTGAGCGAATTTCCGATATATCCGAGTCCGATATATCCGAGGTTTACTGTAGTAGTAAAGTATGAAAGTCAAAATAATGACCTCACTTGCAGCCGCGACTACTAATGATTTATGTTGATGACCCGTTAAGAAGATACATGTCAAATAATTAGCGGATTGCAGACATATAGACAAACAACCATTCACACTCACATTCATACCTATGGACAATTTGGAGTGGCTAATTAACCTAGCATGTTTTTGGAATGTGGGAAGAAACCGGAGTACCCGGAGAGGGTTGGGTTAGGGTTCCATGGTGTCCAAAATGTGGTATTTGTCCAGTGTAACTATGTACTACATGGTATATGTGTAATGAGTCCACATGGGTATTCCGTACAGCGGGTAAAACTGCACTTGCTCGGAGGGCAAGTGATGGCAGAACAAGAGAGATTTTGTGCTGTGGGAATGGAGAAGATCCAGTTTACTTAGCCCAGCAAGCTTTTGGAAGTACTTTGCAGACTCAGTGTGATGTGCAGCCCCCAGAAACCTCCACTGAAGTGTGGTCAGGGGAATTGAGTCAGTATTTGATTTTTTTTTTTTTTTTTTTTACACAAACCTGGAATTTGAAGGCCAGCTGTCAGGGAGCAGCGCTTGGTTTTGGTGATGACCTGCATGGATCAATGCATGCCTGATAATTCCTGTGGCCTCTGGGCTGCAAAGATAAGAGCAGCAACCTGACAGAGAAGAAAGAAGCAAAGTCACTCACAGACTTGCCATGTCAAGATTTAGGATTCGGCATGACACACACAACACACACAACACACAAAACACACACACACTGAACCAACTCTGGAGGCAACTAAAACCAGTTTTCTTTACTTTGTCCACCGCAGTATATTATATGACATTATATTTATATAGAATTAATTATACATTGTGACTTGACAGATTTAACTAAACTTATTTCATCAACAAAAGTACTTCCAAGGCATAAATGAAGTTTAATAACAAATTTTAACAACTACTACATAGAGTACATCTGATTTGCATCCTGTACAGTATCTCGTCAATATGCAGTATCTTTCTAATGAGCAGCTCAGAACTACACAATGCACTCTTGGCATTGGTGACGCCTGTTGGCAGTGTCGAATGCTACATATCACGTCTTTGAATGCGTCTTCTGAATGCCTTATATTTGTGTTTTTGTTCATTTCGACATTTTTTATGCTTGAAAATGTTAAATTTCTAATTTCATGTACAATGTTAAGTAATCGGCTGCACGGCGTCCGAGTGGTTAAGGTGCAGGTCTCACAGAACCAAGTTCAATTCCACCCTAGGTTATCTCTGTGTGGAGTTTGCATGTTCTCCCCGTGCATGCGTGGGTTTTCTCCGGGTACTCCGGTTTCCTCCCACATTCCAAAAACATGCTAGGTTAATTAGCCACTCCAAATTGTCCATAGGTATGAATGTGAGTGTGAATGGTTGTTTGTCTATATGTGCCCTGGGATTGGCTGGACCCTGCCTCTCGCCTCAAGACAGCTGGGATAGGCTCCAGCACCCCTCGTGTCCCTTGTGAGGGTAAGCGTTAGAAAATGAATGAATGTTAAGCAACCATTCCCATGCATCTCCGGTATTAGATCTAATTGGACAAGACGGATTTAACAGTGGCCATCGCCGCACGCCATGGTGTCTTTAGACGTAAACCCAGCGATGCTTGCAACGCATGTGTGCGTATATTTTACTCATGTGGGAGGAGGGTGCCTCAGCCATCAAACAGAGCTATTTAATTTTGGTGTCAAGGCTTACGGAGATCTGACGTGATCCCATTCAAAACCAAATGTAGTCTTTGTGGAGAAAGTGATTGGCCAATTATACTCTGACACAAATCCTACACAACATGAAAAGATGTCATTCATTATTGAGCCGTCATTGCATTATATACTCCGATGGATATGAGAGGAGCTTTGTGTCATGTTCAAATGTCAGGTGACTTTGCTTCAATAAAGGTCTTGCAGATGGACCCACGCGTATCGATATTCTGCAATTATCTGCAGCGTCGCTTGAGTAAAGGCTTTTTGTCCGATTCTTAATATTGTGTAATTTTGGTATGGCCGACATACGTTTGATTCTGAAACAAGTGCTTCCCTTTGCCGCCGTGGTAATAAACCAGCGTGCTGACAGAAACGACTTGCTGCACTCCAAGCAAATCAGAGCACACCAACAAACACTCAGATGAAAGAACTGAAATCCATTTGATGCCTCGGCGAAAGCTATGAATTTGTCACTCCCGTTCATGCAAACACAATGGCTCTGGGGTATTTTGTCAAACATGTCTCCAACACCAACACCAACACCACACACACCACTCGGGCTAAGCGAGCGGCTGATTAAACGGTTGCGGTTCGAGGCTACTCTGACCTTGTATACGTATGTCCGCCCTGACACAAAACGTGTTTTTTTGGTATAACTTACACTTTAACGCTAATTGGGACAAAGGCTTCACTTAAATCTCAAATTGGATAAAATGAGGAACTCTTGGTATTTATGTCTTGAAGGTCAAACTCACCTTGACCTCATGACATAACATTTACAGCCGCCAATGAATGAATGCCAACACCGAAGAACACAAGAATGTGACCATGACAACAAGGATGCGTACGTCTGTAGCTCGGGTGTCACATTTTAGTCACCTGGACTCAAACCATCTCAGTTCTCTTCAGCAGGGGGTCCCAAACTCGACCAACTCAGGGACCACTTGAAAATCTAAAAAATGTCTGCAGCCCACCTTTGTCCTATAAACAGTTCATAGACGAAATGCTGCGTTCTCGGAGCACTTAGCTTATTATTATTATTATTATTATTATTAT
The DNA here is from genome assembly GCF_030265055.1 of Doryrhamphus excisus. NCBI lineage: Eukaryota > Metazoa > Chordata > Actinopteri > Syngnathiformes > Syngnathidae > Doryrhamphus > Doryrhamphus excisus. Next base: position 521,481 of record NC_080476.1, on the reverse strand, counting down.
TATTATTATTATTATTATTATTATTATTATTATTATTATTATTATTATTATTATTATTATTATTATTATTATTATTATTATTATTATTATTATTATTATTATTATTATTATTATTATTATTATTATTATTATTATTATTATTATTATTATTATTATTATTATTATTATTATTATTATTTATTATTTAATTATAATAAATAATAATTATTATTTATTTTAATTTAATTTAATTTAATATTTTATTAATAATAATAATAATAATAATAATAATAATTAATTATAATAAATAATAATTATTATTTTAGTTTAATTTAATTTAATTTAATATTTTATTAATAATAATAATAATATAATTAATTAATTATAATAAATAATAATTATTGTTATTTAATTTTAATTTTATTTTATTTAATTTAATATTTTATTAATAATAATAATAATAATAATAATAATAATAATAATAATAATAATAATAAGAGTCAAGATTGAAATGAAAGCAGGGGGATAAAGGAAGCCCAAACTTTTAATCTGTGGTGTACACACAAGACAGAATTAATTATATACATACTCATACATTTCATAACTGCATTCAAGACTGCCATGATGACGTTCCAATCATAAACTCTATAAGGTTCCTCAAATATTGTGACAGGTCAATAACACTCTATAACACTATAATTGTTTTTTTTAAATTGTGCAATAAATATTTAACAATAAAAATCATTTTAAAATGAATCATATTTTTAATGACCACTCACGGCCCACCAGGGGTTCGCGGCCCACACTTTGGGAATCCCTGCTCTACAGTAAATACCGTGTATGCTGTAGTTGGCATCTTACTGATTTTGTCACACAGCACTTCCATACTTTCCTTTCCTAAATTCCATATCATATCATCAAAAGTGTGTCCATCTTTCTTGAATATTTGCGACTAAGGATTCATCTGGGATGCTAACATGCAATCATTCCAATCACCTGGATTCCATTCCATTCAGCAGACTGCCACCCTGCCATGAATTTCCATGTGTTTACGTGCACAAATCAAGTGGAATGAGAAGCCCTCATTAGTATGCATGAGCTCCATTAAATATTCACTCATCAAGTCTACATTTTATTTGGATTCCCTTTCCAGTGCTACAAATCACCGCTAATGAACTGAGCTGACATTTCTCTGCAGTAATACGCAAAGCTTTCCCTGTTTCAGCACCGATGTTTCGCTTATGCCTCAAAGTGCCGCTTTGCCAACAATCAGTGACATTAGAAAAACATACTGCATATGCACAAACATTTCTAAATATTTACTTTATTAATTCTAATGTTCAGGTATTACTGCTTTCTGGTGTCTAATTTCTATTGAAATGGAGCTGGTTCTTGCAACTATTAGATATTATACAATGTAATAGCGCAGTACATTGTCAGTCTAATTACTTCTCACACACATATTCACCCTCCATGACACAGACACACAACACACAATTAGAGTTACGCAACACAAAATTACCAGGAGACACACAATGGATGCATTGTTTCTCCTCACAATAGTTTAACTCTTTACTTTCACCCAAACTGACGTGTGTACTTCGGGTGTTAAAGTACTACGTAACGGAATTGCACCGATATCGATCCATTATACATACATTTAGTACGTTTGTGTAGTCGGGAATGTAAGAAAAAACACAAAAAACACATACTAGTTATTGGAATGTTAGAAAACTTGTCAGAGAACAAGTATGAAAAAACTCACCCATTTACTATATGTACGTACTGTATGTGGTATCCACAATATAATACAATAATATTATATTATATTATATTATAATAGGAAGGCGGTAAAGTGTGGACTAATATTAAACTTAGTGGAAAAACATGGTCGCCGTCCCACACTGTCACTGCCTCCTTTTTTGGAGCTTAATGCCTCCTTCCTGCTCTTTGTGCATTTTCCTTCTGCAGCTTGGAGATAATTCAAAATCATCATCGTTGATTTCTGTCAAATCATCACCCTTCCAGAATGCATGGAAAATACTCAACACGCATATTTGACTTCAGGAGTGTAGCACCGTGTTTTTCCTTCCCTGATCAAAGAGTCTTTGGGAAGTTTTTAGATGATGAAAAAAAAGACAACACGCTCCCTAGATACCTAGCTATGCAAGCTCCTCTTGTTTGTGATGCAAGTACAATATAATTGGCACCACATACGATGTTACTGCAGTAGTCTGGTAGACATTTACAAGAGAACAAGAGAGAAAATTCCCCCAAATAATACAAATTGGAAGGTACTTTTTACTTGCATCAGTACCAGTCGGTGCATGAATGAAGTAGAGAAATGAGTATGCATTGTTTTGTATTGCAGTAATACCATGGTAAGCACCAACCAAATGTGTCAGGCGTGTCCGAGACCAGGGTGCTGCTGATTCGCCAAGGATGCTAGCATCATACGTTCATTATTAAAGTGCTTAAAGTGCAACGCTGTAATAATAACAGAGATAAATGACTTTGTTTTCCCTCACTGAATCCAAGGAATAATAACAATTTCCTATTCTACGGCTTAATTATTTTTGTATTTTTTCATTTGTTGCTACCTGTGATTATGAGTAATGACATTATTCTCTCCCTCCTCTCCGCTCACTGTTTTGTGTTTGCATGATTTCCAAGGAAAGTACATTTCATTGCTGTTGGCTTTATACCGAGACACTTAAAGCACTAATGGAAATATTGTTTATTCTTGTTATTGTTTATTCTTGAAATATTTGATTACCATCTAGCTTGGATTTTATACTATTTTTCCCAAACATATCATCGGTTGATGTTGATGTCACAGTCTGAAAGGGGGGTACTTTCTTATCTTTCGGTTTAAGGCTTTGTTGACTTTGGTGTCAACAAATGTAGAGGCTTTAATTGGTCACTTTAGATATTTTAGCTGCATTTAGCCGTGCGGACAACCTACATTTAAGGTCTGTAATTATGTTTCCAGTCAGCCTGCACGCGTCGTATCATTTAGAAAAATACACAAGTTTGTGACCTTTCGATATTTACCAAAGTTACATCTGAATGCAGTTTATCTTCAGTTGTAACTATTTTACAAGAAAATCTGTGAAAAATCAGAGAGTCAAATTATCACAATCACCTTTCAAATTAAATGTGCTGAAAATAGTCCTTCCAATTAGCACCTTTCTCGCACGTTTCTTTTTCCCTGCTCAGGTGTTCAAAATCTCCATCCACACCAGGGACGCTAACAACAAAAGTGCAGTCGGCATAAAAACACATTCACTGGCTGTCACGCTTATTTTGGTAAAAAAAAAAAAAAAAAAAAGCAACCGTACTCAATTGTCAATAAAATAATCTAATAATTATAATTATTAGCCTATCCCAGCTGAGTACAGGCAAGATGCAGGGTGCGTCAATCGAGAAAAGAGGAAACAAAAAAATTTTAAAGGAGACATTAACATGTGGTGTAAAAAAAGCTAAATATGAATTTCATACAGCAATACATAAATGTGTGTACCGTCTTCAAACGTGGTTACACATTGGGTCACCGTGCAGTTCAGTGGAACAATTTAATCCAGTGATGGATTAATTAATGGTAATTGGACGGTGATGAAGACTATTCGGGACCGGTGCCCCACTGGGATGGCCTCGCCACCCTGACTCCCAAGCGAAGACCACCCATGTTTGATCCGCTCTTATCTAATTAACACTCCAACAGCAACACCTGTCGCTCTTCTCTCAAGGCCTGGCGCTGCTGTGCACGTGCACACTCACATGCACACGCACGCGCACACGCTCGTGCACGTTTCCCAGATGGGCGTTTGATAGCTGTGATGGTGGCAGGCGTGGGATGATGATTGCACTTAGCTCAAACACTCACGCTCAGGACTCACATAAGCGCACTCAATCAAACGTGTGCGCCGACTGTGTGTTTGGCACCCGGTGTGGAGGTATGCGGTAATGGAGAACTATTTCCGTCCCCAATATACATAACTGCACACTAAATGAAGTGATTAGCCTGTGCTCTGATGGTGCACCTGATTAGATTAGCCACGCGTGTGCTTCCTGCGACCTTCAACTCAACCTTGACCCCAATTAGTCCCGCACTCGTCAGGAAGAGCTGAGGGACAACGGAGCTGCAGGAGCTTATCATCCGACCGCTAATCTGCCTGACCAAGTGGGACGCCCGGAATAAACGCTATGCATCAACACACTTCAACAGATTCATGGAAGCACAGAAGTGAAAGGAATCTAACCTATCCGATGTTGCATTCCTGAGGTTCCTGAGATTCCTGATGATAATGTTTTTGTCATAAACCCTGTTTGGTGTTTCCCAAATGAAATTCCATTTAAACAATGTATTACAATATATTAAATATGACAAATACAATTAAGACATTTTTATAATGCTAGCATAAGAAGACCTGGTCAGAAAAAGTGTGCTAATATAACATTCAGGATGTGTTTAGCATGGTGGCCACACAGTCAGGAGACCTGAGTTCGAATCTCCGTTTGGGCATATCTGTGTGGAGTTTGCATGTTTCTCCGGATTTTCTCTGGATACTCCGGTTTCCGCCCACATTCCAAAAACCATCCATGTTAGCTTCATCGGTGACTCCATATTGTCAATGAGTGTGAATGGTTGTTTGTCTACATGTGCCCTGTAATTGGCTGGCCATCAGTCAAGGGTGTACCCAATAGTCAGCTGGGGTAGGCGACCCCCGGGACTTTAATATCGATAAGTTGTATAGAAAATGGATTCAGTGCCCTTAAACCTGATTGGATGTTAGTAGATGCATTCAGTGGGGCAAACTCTGGGGGGAAATGTTAGTTGAATACTTTGAATGGCTACAAATGTTACAATTTACAAGTCATCAGAGTAAAGTCTGAGTCAAGTCCTGAGTCATTAATGTGAAAGTCCAAGTCGAGTCGCAAGTGTTGGTCAGCGTAAAATACATTGTGTGAAATGTTGCATATAAACTAAAACACAATATTTCCTTAGTAACCTAAAATGTGTTTTCGTACCGTCGAGTTGTTGACAATCTCAGTGGTCACTTCAACCTAAATGTAAAAAACCAACAACAACAAAGATATTATTGATGAAAGAAAAGGATGTGCCTCAGCTTCTTCTCAACTGTCAGATGACAAGCAACGAACGGTTCGCCACAAAGTGAGACAACCCAAACGCCGCCAAACGCTGACGGACGACAGCAGGTCAAATCCCAAGTTGGCTTTGAAAAGACTGTCAAGACGGTAAAAGCAAAGTGAGGCCATTGTTCTCCACTTGCATGGATTCTGAATGAAAGGCAGCACAAAGGTGGATCTTTGTCACTCGTGTGACTTGCTGACAGATGAATTACCATGAAGGAATCTTGGAGCACTTACCGTTCTCTGTCAAGCGTTGGTACGGTGGTATGACTCCAGGTCAGATATTTCAGGCAGGACTTACACAAAACAACATTTTAGCAGCACAATACTGGCTTTATTCACATGAAGATGGCTTTACAAATTGTTCAAAGTTTCACTTTGTAATTTAAATTATGATATTCGAAGACTAATCACAAAACAAATTGACATGCATGAATTGTATACAACAGCAAAGCAACTGCGACCTCGTATGTGAACTCATTCAGTCCCAACCATTAATCAACAGCAGCCATTTTACTTCATTTTCTAGGTATTGTGTTCGATGCCTAAATGAACATAGAACCTAAAGAAAGACAAGACTCGGTCTTTCATTAGGAAAAAAAAATTGTGTCTCTACTTTTTTGTGTTCTTTAGTAATCAGTAGTCGAACATTGGTACGTTTCAGGAAAATATCAGTTCCTACATACAAATTTCATACCATGAACTATTTACACTTTTGGACCTAAACTGTGTGTACACGTGTGTACCTTACTGTCTCAAGCTATTATCAAATTCTACCACCTTGTGGCTGTTTTCATTGCTAAAAGTGCTCTGAGGTGAAATGCATTAGTGGGGAGTTGCATCATCATCTTATTTTGTCTCTCTTGGGAAAAAACCCCATAAAAGAACGTTGTTGGGATTTGCGTTCGGCATTATAAAATTCAAATAAATACATATTTTGTATTGGATTAGTTAACTGACAAATCCATGCAAACAGAGTTCGAACCCTTGACAGTGAGCACTATTCTAACCACTCGGACACCATTCAGCCCCTCGGTGGTACCTGGAGTAGAAAATGAGACCAGCAAGGAGAAGATTAAATCCAATGCTTCAACTGAACTGAGCAGGGATTTCATTAGATGAGACATCGTCAAGTATTCATTTAATATATGAAGTCATTGATTAAGTCGTCGGTCACTATTCTCCCATGTAATAGAAAAACGTCTTATTTGTGTGATTTTCATTTGATTAAGCATCCGCCTCTCATTTGCAGTACAGTACAAATAAAATCGTGGTAGAATTGAAATGATAGAGTATGAGGCTGGCTTGCAACAGCCGGCAGGAATTCTAAATGTTTTTCACCTTTCTAGCCAAGGACGTCGTCGTCTTCATAGTGTATCAAAAATAAAACATATTGATTGGTTTTTGACGGTAAACTGCCTGGAGTTGTTCTGCCAACGATTTCTTCCTGTTAATAGAGGTAATTTTCCCTCCCTTCTACCTAATGCCGTTTCAAAACTATTTGATTGAGAACCCTACGCAGGACCTTAAAGGGATCCTTTGGTTAGTTCCCTATTTTCACACAATTTAGTCATATGAGCTCTTTCACCTGTTACCCAAACCGTTCCTCTGGTGTGTCAGCTAACAGACCTGAGAGGTCCACCAGGTCGGTGGACCTTGGTGGTCTCTGAAGGTGAGAATCCAAGGTATCATCCTTAGTGACCGTAGCGTACATCAGGACCAATACGAGAGTCATCAACATAAGAATCATAATCAATGTGAGAAGGAAACAACAGGATCAAAATCGGGGATCAGCTGGTGCTTTGACCCAGAGGCGGGGTACACCCTGGAGTGGTTTCCAGCCCACTGCACATCACATATATACAGACAACCTCTCACATTCATGAGACTCTGTCGTCCAGTGGCCCCCGCTGAGGAACTTGCCAAGTGCCCGGGTGTACAGTGGCGTCATTAGGCCTCTTTTAGGGGGGTTTCAGGCCCCCCAAAATGCTCTTAAGCTTAATAATTTGATTTTCTACAAAAAAAAATCTCTGACAAATGTCATATAATAGGACAAAAGTAGGCTAATACTAATACTAATGAAGAAGAATAATGATGATAGTAATAATAATAGGCTAATGAATAATATAATCATGATTATGATACGATTGATGAATGGTTGCAGAGCTTGAACAGCGGTTTTGCAGTGTAGATTGTGTGTACTTGTGTACATTTAATGGTGGCCTAAAACTATTGAGTATCTCTACTAAATCTGTCCAAAAGTGGCAAAGTTAGATCCCGCTTCTTCTTCCTTATTGGGATATTTGGATTTTTTTGGAATGTCTACTACATTCATTCATATCCTGTGCATCTCCAGAACCTAGTGACGCCCCTGATTGATAATATGACAAGTGATGTGTTATGTTTATTACATTAGGGGTGTCAGGAAGGATAATTTTTCCTTTAAATACCAGATGACGCCGTCCAATGTTTGCCGTCTTTTGTTGAACAGGGATACCAATAAAATCGATTGATTGTGGTAGAATCTAGATCAGGGGTCAGCAACCCACGGCTCCAGAGCCGCATGTGGCTCTTCAGCCTCTTTGTTGTGGCTCCCGTCACATTGCTCAAGTATTTTTTTTTAACACCTGAATGGGGAAAATACGCATCTTTGGAAAAAAATCCGACTTTCTGTGAGACCAAGACTACTTGACCAACTCTGAAGTACTTTGATACCCCAAAATTCCCTCCAAATCTGGCAGTCAATCAAAATCTTGGGAGACTCGCAATTCGCTCTGAATGTGAGCACATCTCTCATTCATTCATTCATTTTCTACCGCTTATCCTGACGAGGGTCGCGGGTGGTGCTGGAGCCTATCCCAGCTGTCTTTGGGTGAGAGGCGGGGTACACCCTGGACTGGTGGCCAGCCAATCACAGGGCACATATAGACAAACAACCATTCACACTCACATTCATACCTATGGACAATTTGGAGTCGCTAATTAACCTAGCATGTTTTTGGAATGTGGGAGGAAATCGGAGTACCCGGAGAAAACCCACGCATGCACGGGGAGAACATGCAAACTCCACACAGAGATGGCCGAGGGTGGAATTGAACTCTGGTCTCCTAGCTGTGAGGTCTGCGCGCTAACCACTCGAGCACGTCTCTGCTGTTTTTAAATTATGTTTTACGGCTCCAGTCTATTTTTCTTAGTGAGCCAGGGGGTAAAATGGCTCTTTTGATCGTAAAGGTTGCCGACCCCTGATCTAGATGAAAAGGCTTGAAGCCACAATAGCCGAAGATTCGATGTTTGTGTTCTAACACCCATTATAGTATCTCGTCCAAAAAGGTGTCATAATGAGTCTATCTTCTCTAAGCTGTGTTGTTCCGTTGGAAGATAGATCAGCTTACGGCATAAACGGGAGTTCAGGTGTTGCCTAAACCACACGTGGCTTTTCATATCTGCAGCATGGATTTTTTTCCAATCCTTTTCAAGCGTGTCGTCGTGCGTCTCTACTGAAAGGAAACTTGAAGAACAGCCAATGATTTGATGTGTTGAGCGGACCAGAAAAGGCCAGAGGAGACAAAGCGCCCCCCGCCAATAGGATCAGGAAACCCCACCGATAGCCAAAGTTAATGTAACGTCCCACGTGGCGGCCCATCGTCATTCTGCCTCATTTTCATCTTGTCCTTTTCTTAGCGATGCACCGTTCCTGTCTTTGCTTCCACTCATCCTCTTCTCCCTCCCTGCTTTGTGGAAGGATCACAGCCCTGACTGGAGGGGCTTTGATGAAACCCTTTCAAAGCACAGTGCCGGTCACAAATGTCATTGTCAGATCAGAACTCCTTGGAACAAGACCTGCCATATCATGTGGCGCACTCGGCTTCGGTACCTTTGTTCAATTTCTCATCGGCTCTCGCAAACACATTTGCTCAAGAAAATCACCGGGAAGTCATTTTCAGTAGACTCTGACTTGGGCGAAAAGCCACAATCCTTCAGATTGTTTGACGAGTGAGCGCTTCGTGCTTCGTTAAGTGCTCAAGCACAATACGCAAGCCCCAGCAAGGTTGCTCATGCATAACCACAATGATAGATGATAATTGATCCATCCGTCTATTTCCTACGCCATTTAAGGTTGCAGGGGTGTGCTGGACTTTGGTCAAATCCAAAGTCCACTTTGGATTTCAATGATGCCAGGGAGTCTTTCAGTTTAAACTTCACCGCTCCAGTCCGCCGCGTGACTCCTGAGACATTTTTTTTTTTTTTTGCCGCTCTTGTGAGGCGAGCCTCCAGGATGGTGACGCCAATCAGTAGCCACGTATACATGGAGTCAAATATTCCAATCGCATTGGCTTTATTTGCTCAAAGGAAGAACTGGCAATACGGAGTTATTCCGACAAGTGGAAGAAAAACTCGGGGAAGTCGGTATCATGTTGTTGTTGATGTTTACGTTTTACTGGGCATGCCCCATTGACTATTCTGTTGGATTATAGCGGCACATGTAGACAAGAGATTGGAATATTCCTTTCCATGGATACCATTGTTTTCGGAAAGGTCATTCGGGAAGATTCCATTCGGAATCGGAGGAATGGTGGAAGAAGTCTATAGCTGCTATCGTTCAATAATGATCATCAAAAACAATATTGTTATACTTTACCATATTGGTATTTCATAAGCAGCGTGGAAAGTGAATAAATGATCACATGACTCATGCGGACACATTTCTAATTCTCGTGCTCCCCGCTTGTCCGTCTGTTCAAACACTCCAACGAAGTGTATGGAGGAACCGACGAGGAGCCACAAAGTGAAGGAGGACGGAGACAAGCAGCTCAATCAACACTTTGCCAGTAGATTTGTGACACTCGGAGGCAAAATCCCCACTCGTGCTCACAGCGGCTCCGGCTCTGAGTGGATGGGAACGTTTGTGTGCCAGGTATTGGCAGAGATGTTATAATTGAGTCGAGACTCCACAAAGTCTCATTAAGACGTTGTCCAGAAGAGACCACATGCAATGTGTGTAGACACCACGGGGACTGGAAGCGTCCCACAGCCCAGATCTTCTCCAGCTGGAGGCCAAAGGTGTGCGTTTGTGTCCAAGTGCATTTGTGTGTGTGTGTGTTTTTTTTGTTGCAATTGTGTAATTGTGCATTAGATTCGCAGGTGTGGAGAGCACCATCTGCTTTAGTGTTTGGTCAATCAAACCCTTGTGAGGTTCACTGCAGCCACCAACTACGTGTGACAAACTGTTGATAGGAACACCTGTTTACTGTCTCACACTCTCTTTGAGCTTCCCGGCTTCCCAGAGCTACCGAGTTAATGGATAGAACTTGGGAGGAACCACAGCCGGGGGCTACAATTGTGTGGAACATCAAATTCCCAACACGGTTAAAACTGTTCAAGTTGGGTTTTTTATCCTGTTTGAGTTCATTAGAATGAATTACAGTATTATAAAATGTAGCGTGACTAGTCTAGGGTGTACCCCACCTCAGCGTACCCCGAATGAGGATAAGCGGCATAGAAAATAGATGGATGGGTGTTTAAATAAAATGTACATCTGCTTTTCATAATGAAATTTGCTTTCTTAAAGTGAACCTGCACTTTTTTGGAATTGGAATTGGAATGGTTTAATTTCATTTGAACATGCATCAGATTACAATTGAATGCATCCCATAATCAGTTCCCAGTTCCACATGTCCAAAAAGGAGTAGGAAGAAGCAAAGCTTATTAAATCCTAGCCCTCTTTCTTTCACATCGAGCATTTAGCGTATGCTATTTCCGTCAATAACAGCAGCATAAATAAAGCGGCAACACTTGGGATGGCAAAACATCCCACAACATGGTAAAACATCTTCATAGTCTTCATAGCGAAATTGAGAGCGAGGTCACCGCTGACGTGAACGTCTAGCAAAGTGTTTTTTTGTGTTTTTTTGTGTTAGCTACTACAATAACAATACTAATTTGAAGTCCATTATGTAAATGAAACATTGTTGGCATTTTTTGTGAGGGCACTCGCATCAAAATACTTATTTCCCATGACGTCTGTTGTTAGCTAGCTCATATTAAATCGTTTTCATGCCCAAAAAAGGGAAATAAATATGTTCATGTTTCAAGGATTTTGAATGATGGGCAAAATTAAAAAAGAAAAATGTGCAGTTCCCCTTTAAGAGAGGAACTAGTGATGTTATTTGTGACCTCAACATGTCATTTAAGTAAATAGAGCCTGATTGCGTTTGGGGTTTCTTGCGGAGGTAATCACCAACATCAGCCTGAAGGTGTCTGACGTTGATTGTTAATCTTGGATGGGACTGATTAGGGTGCTGTCAATGTTGAGGACAGGTCCAACTAAAACTAAACTGATTTTCAGCAGCTTGAGGTGACTGAGGTCACCGCAGCATGCCATTAAACAACGTCATCAGCATCAGTGATGAGGTTTTTTTTTGCACAGCCAAAAAAAGAGTGGAAGTCGCTCTTGAAAAATGGACGTTATGCCAATTGATGTTGCCTGACCGCGTTTCTATTGCAACGAGTCTGGAAACCAAGCAGAGTCGTCCTGATTGCCGGACCATAAATGTTCCCGGGAAGGCATCCTGGTTTTACGGGCCTCGTGAAAAGTTTCTCACTATAAGTTTTATTGGAAAAATAAAACAAGCAACAGATCCCTGTGATTACTTTCAACATGTCATAAAAGCTGCTTTACAGAGGCCATAATTCACAACAAAAGAGTGCTCGGTATAAGATTACAATTTCTACAGATGTAAAATGTGCAATCTGACACCATGACACACATTTTGACACATTGTTGTTTTAGGTTCTAAAAAAAAAAAAAAAAGCAAATGTGTCATTTTAACATAAGCTTAACACGTTACCTGCTAATACAAGTACACACATTAAAATGAATGAAGCAGAAATCAAGGAAGCGTGAATCAGAGGGGTTGTATTCGGTCTATTTTGACTTTTTAATGATGTTATAACAGTAGCACGTGTCCCCAGAGCCTGCTTATGGCAAGCACACACAAGAATAATTTATCATCCCCCTCGCTTGTTTGCTCTACTTTTGAGAGAAGAGCGTCTCCATGAAGTCATGAACAAAAAAACTCCTTTCACATGGACTCGAGTCCCCCTTCAGACCCAGACGAGCACGTCTTGTGTATCCAGCCACTACTTCATAGGGGACAGCTTTTTAGAAAAAAAAAAAAAGTAGGCTTCTCTACACATCTTCAAATAAAGCTACAGATGTGGGAGGGGCTCAGATTAGATCCGCTGCTCCTTCACATGGAGAGGATCAAGTTGAGGATGATGATGGATGGAAAGACGCGTACCACATAGTAGCCTAAGCTGACTAGAGATTGTACACAAACCAAGGCAATATTGGGTACATTTTGGACATTAACCAAAACACACAAAGTTTCACGTTATGTTGAAGCCCCTACTAAAGTTGTAAGGGGGAGTTGTCCCAATGAATGACTTTGGACCTCAATGATATTTGGGGTTGTGTCCAAGGTCATAGTCAATGTCAAAAATGCTCATGATAAAGGGTGGGTGAAAAATTGGTAATACACTGTATTTGAAAGCAACCCCTCATTGCTCATAATCCATCCATTTCCTATGGCGCTTATCATCACTAGAGTCGCAGGGGTATGCTGGAGCCTATCCCAGTTGACTTTGGCCAAGAGGGGGTGTGCACCCTGGACTGGTGGCCAGCCAATTGCAGGGCACATATAGCCCAAAATGGTGATTAATCATTCATTCATTCATTTTCTACCGCTTATCCTCACGAGGGTCACAGGCGTGCTGGAGCCTATCCCAGCTGTCTTCGGGCAAGAGGCGGTGCGCAACCTGGACTGGTCGCCAGCCAATCGCAGGGCACATATAGCCCGACATGGTGATTAATCATGATTAATTTATTTGCAATCTGTGATGAAGTTAATCAAAGTTAATCATCTGACAACTGAAGTAAAAAGTTAAACCAGGACAACGCTACTGTAACTTTGATAACAAGCGATGCCGCGTTTAGCGTTAGCTTCTCCCAGAAGCTTCCTGTTATTTGCTAACTTAGCCACACATTCTAGTAGGGAATTCATATATATAATATAAAAGAAATTGAATGGATTTTGTCCACTCAAGTCCCGCACATTATGGAGCATAATTTGGTGAAGTTGGTGCTGAAGCCCAAGAGGAAATCCATTTTAAGGCAAAGCGTCTGGGGAACCGTAGAACGATAAGACCTCATTTTGGATGTAAGAAAAGCCGTCTGTGTTTTGTACAACAAAATACACCGTGGGTTTTCACATCATGCAGAGAAACACAGCGTCCTAAATAAACCTACATGAATAAAAAATGAAATCTACTCTAGTCTCAATAAAAGTCATAATTCAGTTTGATGTAATAAAACCCGGTGACGCATGTTTAATTGTGCTTCATCCTCATTTATGTCATTTTCAGAGAATGCGTTTAGGAGGAAGAGAAAGCAAACATTGCTTCTGCTAAATAATATGGCGTTCATCAAAGAAAGGCGTTTAAAGGTGGATGATTTGTGGGGGTTATTATCAGTGTTAGTTGGGATTAATCTGGTCTTTGCAGCGTAATGGGCTACGATGTTTTACTGGCTTCTCGGATTACCTGCCTCAGCACTTTCTGTCAGAGGATGATGTTTCTTTGCTGTGTTAGAGTCTGGACGTTCTGCGGATGTAATGGATTCCGGCGTATATTGGGAGGCCGTATATCACATTTTCATTGCCATGTTTACAGTCGGTGTTTTTATAACTAGCGTTCTGGGGCTATAATTCAGGCTTGTACGGCGTATTAGAAAAGCAATATGAGTCTGTGTCATGTGGGAGATGGAGTCGCCAGCGATGCCTCGTCATGGCAGTTAGCATCTAACACATCTGAGAGGCTGGATTATGAAAATCAATTAAGCATGCAAAACCTTTACCATCGATATTCCCGACTAGGGCTGCAACTAGCACTTATTGTCATCGATTAATCGGAAGTTTGTTGTTTCGATTAGTTGAGTCATCGGTTATGCCCACAACGGACCAAATCAATACAAAACAACACTTGAGTCAGCTTCTGCAGACTAAAAGATCTAGCTGGATTACCGGTTAGGAACCAAGTGTGATATTAAGATAGCAAATTCTCTAACCGGGATGTAACTGTGTTTTCCAGACTCTTCCAACCACAACATATGAGCTCGAGATCGTGGCCAAGGACATGGCGGGAAGTGAAGTGGGCCTGACAGGAACGGCCACAGCGACCATTACCATCACAGACAAGAACGACCACGCTCCTGAGTTCACACATCCTCTGGTGAGAAAGATTGTTTTTCTACTTCCTTTGCCGGGATTCTTTCTCGTATCCATTTTCCACGAGGTAGCTGCAGAGTGTGGGAATTGTTTGGCCACCCCTAAACGGAGGTCCAATTTCAAGCTCAGTTAGAGCGAGCTGATGGCCACATTTCAACGTCCTGATAACCAAGATTGAAACATGTAGCGCAGGTTGAGCATTTTTATGTCGTCATTTGGGCAATTACTTTGATGAACGATCAACGATAAGACCTTTGACCTTCGATAAGACGATTGTATCTGCTGAAATCAGTTGTCGATAACGTTGCTAAGATTGTTAAAAAACTGTAAAGTACCGCACTGTGACACAAGTGTTATTTAATGCCGTAAAGTCCGTATATTGCAGCCTCACGGAAAACCTTCCTACCTTCCTACACATGAACATGCTTGTTTACACCCACTCAAGTGCATATCCGTATGACCTTGACGTTCTTGGATGGAAAAAGTGTTTCTGTGGAATATAAGCTCCAAGTAAGCTCAGCAAGAATCACAGAGTGTGCAAATAATGCATTTGACAAATAACAAGACATGTTAATAATTGGCCGATATGGGTGCACGGGCGAGATAAGGGAATCAGGAGCAGGAGTGGGCGGAGATGCGCTTTGTTTAGTCAGCAATGCCTCCAGGCGATTGCAAGAGACTAAACCTGCCTGATGGCCATAATCTACAAAAATGGTGGATACAATTTTGGGAAAAAAAAGCTTGCAATCAATTCAACGATGGAGGCCACCCAGCTAGCATGGCGCTAGAGAATGAATGAATGAATGAATGATGGATAAACAGCCGCTGCCCTTCCTGTGCCTCAAGGTGCACTTGTATCTCTGATGTTCCGCGGTTGTTAATGGAAACGCCCACAGATGTGATCCGTTTTGGAGAAACATCACACTTTGCCCCACCCGAAACTCCCTGGAAGCTCTCCCATGATGCATTGGGATGTCAGGGGCGCTTGTAAGGAGCACAGCTCAAAGGCTCAGCCGGGCCGGTCGGAGTGCGGCGAGTCCGTGTCCCAGTTAATGTTGTCATTTCTCACTGGGAAGGGAATCGGTCCACGGCAGAGAGAGATGGACCTTTTAAAAAGGAAGTGTTTGGAAGTGCTTTATGTTCCCAATATAAATCCTTTCACAATTCACAATGGCTTCCGAGCCGCCCATGCATTATTGATGACTCCTCAGCTGTCCGCCAGCATATGTTTATTTGGAACTACGTCTGGCCACCATTTGTATTGATGACACACTCTGGCTTTATCAATTATTCAAATATGCATTCCAGCATCAACTTCCAAAATTCATTCACTCCAAAATACTGGAATTTTTCAAGACATTCTGCAAAGAACATTCAAGTTCAGTCTTGGAGACCAGCAAGACCAGCATAGGTTTTGTTTTTGTGGTGGTATGCTGGACTGGAGACCAGCATTCCATCAGGAAAACACAACATATGATGGTCTATGCTGGTCTCTAGCTGGTCTCCAGACCAGCGTTCCAGCACACGTTTTTTTTTTTTGTGCTGGTAAGGTGGACTGAAGACCAGTGTACCAGTAGGGAACCACAACATATGATGGTCTATGCTGGTCTCCAGCTGGTCTCCAGACCAGCGTACCAGCACACGTTTTGTTTTTGTGCTGGTAAGGTGGACTGAAGACCAGTGTACCAGTAAGAAACCACAACATATGCTCGTCTATGTTGGTCTATGCTGGTCTCTAGCTGGTCTCCAGACCAGCGTTCCAGCACACGTTTTTTTTTTTGTGCTGGTAAGGTGGACTGAAGACCAGTGTACCAGTAGGGAACCACAACATATGATGGTCTATGCTGGTCTGGAGACCAGCATACCAGCATGAGAAAACAACATATGCTGGTCTATGCTGGTAGCTGGTCTCCAGACCGGCGTACCAGCACACGTTTTGTTTTTGTGCTGGTATGCTGGACTGGAGACCAGTGTACCAGTAGGGAACCACAACATATGCTGGTCTATGCTGGTCTCCAGCTGGTCTCCAGGCCAGCATACCAGCAGGAGAAAACAACATATGCTGGTCTATGCTGGTAGCTGGTCTCCAGACCAGCGTACCAGCACACGTTTTGTTTTTGTGCTGGTAAGGTGGACTGAAGACCAGTGTACCAGTAGGGAACCACAACATATGCTGGTCTATGCTGGTCTCCAGCTGGTCTCCAGACCAGCATACCAGCATGAAAAAACAACATATGCTGGTAGCTGGTCTCCAGACCAGCGTACCAGCACACGTTTTGTTTTTGTGCTGGTATGCTGGACTGGAGACCAGTGTACCAGTAGGAAACCACAACATATGTTGGTCTATGCTGGTCTCCAGCTGGTCTCCAGACCAGCATACCAGCATGAGAAAACAACATATGCTGGTAGCTGGTCTCCAGACCAGCGTACCAGCACACATTTTGTTTTTGTGCTGGTATGCTGGACTGGAGACCAGTGTAACAGTAGGGAACCACAACATATGCTGGTCTATGTTGGTCTATGCTGGTCTCCAGCTGGTCTCCAGACCAGCATGATAAAACAACATATGCTGGTCATACCAGTAGCTGGTCTATGGTGTTTTTATCAGCAGGTGCAGAAACGAGAAAGATTGTGGATGGCTAATATTCCCCCAGAAGAGCAGTTTCCTTTGGCCTTAATCTGTGGTCATGATCGTCTTTCCCTACACATGAATATCCTGATCCGCTTGCTCAGGTTGCACATCTCAGCTCTTAGCTAATTCCACGGTAGGAATGTCTTGCTGTGGGTATTTCCCCTTCACTCCTCAAAACAAGATGCCGACGGACCTTATCGCTCCTGTCACTCAACCTTCACGACAACCAGAGAGACGTTCCTATGACTATTTCTAATACTTGGCCTGAAACGCCCCAAAATGTTCTCCTGTATGAAGACCCGGACAATATGCTGGGCCTGCAATCCAGCTGTCCCGTGGATAAAGATGTTAGCGGTGATGGATGCGGCATCGTGTACGGGGAAGCGCGGCCCGTCAGCACAGGCCTGTCTGGGGGAATGGAGAAACAGGTTTTGCGGATTAGTGTGGGGAGTGCATGATTGCTTCAGTAGTTGGGATACACACATTCCTGTCTCTGGGTGACGCCGGAGCACAGTTGACCAGAAATACGCCTCCAAAAAAAAGCCAATAGGAAAGGATTTGTGGGCTGGATGTCAAGGCAAGGAGAGACTTATAGAGGATGACATGCATTCTTGTGTGTGTGTGTGTGTGTGTGTGTGTGTGTGTGTGTGTGTGTTTTGTTTTTTTAATACTGCTGTCCATCAGTCACTCAAGTTGGTTTCTGGGTACATTTTCAAAACTAACTTTATCCACCAAGGACTGCATGCAGAAAACATTCAGCATGTGGGGGCCACTCTGATGTTTTTAACCTTGTTGTAGGTCAGGATATGCTAAGCTAGCATTGCAGCTTTGAAAACCTGACTTTTCCCAAGTGGTTGTTCCTCACACAAAGTCTTTTGGTATCTCCCAGAGGCCAACGTTACACTTTGAAAAGTCTGCTTCTTACCATTCATTTTCTACTGCTTATCCTCATGAGGGTCGCGGGGGTGCTGGAGCCTATCCCAGTTGTCTTGGGGCGAGAGGCTGGTGGCCAGCCAATCCCAGGGCACATATAGACAAACAACCATTCACACTCACATTCATACCTATGGACAATTTGGTGTGGCTAATTAACCTAGCATGTTTTTGGAATGGGGGAGGATGATGCCCGAGCATGGAATCGAACTCGGGTACTTCTAACCAATTCAGTATATTTAAAGAAAACATGCCTATGGACATGAACATTCATACCTATGGACAATATGGAGTGGCTAATTAACCTAGCATGTTTTTGGAATGTGGGAGGATGATGCCCAAGCATGGAATCGAACTCGGGTGCCTCTAACCATTCATTCATTCATTCATTCATTTTCTACCGCTTATCCTCACGAGGGTCGTGGGGGTGCTGGAGCCTATCCCAGTTGTCTTGGGGCAAGAGGCTGGTGGCCAGCCAATCCCAGGGCACATATAGACAAACAACCATTCACACTCATATTCATACCTATGGACGATTTGGAGTGGCTAATTAACCTAGCATGTTTTTGGAATGTGGGAGGATGATGCCCGAGCATGGAATCGAACTCGGGTGCCTCTAACCATTCATTCATTCATTTTCTACCGCTTATCCTCATGAGGGTCACGGGGGTGCTGGAGCCTATCCCAGCTGTCTTCGGGCAAGAATCGGGGTACACCCTGGACTGGTGGCCAGCCAATCACAGGACACATATAGACAAACAACCATTCACACTCACATTTATACCTATGGACAATTTGGAGTGGCTAATTAACCTAGCATGTTTTTGGAATGGGGGAGGATGATGCCCGAGCATGAAATCGAACTCGGGTGCTTCTAACCATTCATTCATT
This sequence comes from Doryrhamphus excisus, assembly GCF_030265055.1. Taxonomy (NCBI): domain Eukaryota; kingdom Metazoa; phylum Chordata; class Actinopteri; order Syngnathiformes; family Syngnathidae; genus Doryrhamphus; species Doryrhamphus excisus. Next base: position 502,608 of record NC_080476.1, on the reverse strand, counting down.
CATTCATTCATTTTCTACCGCTTATCCTCACGAGGGTCATGGGGGTGCTGGAGCCTATCCCAGTTGTCTTGGGGCGAGAGGCTGGTGGCCAGCCAATCCCAGGGCACATATAGACAAACAACCATTCACACTAACATTCATACCTATGGACAATTTGGAGTGGCTAATTAACCTAGCATGTTTTTGGAATGTGGGAGGATGATGCCCGAGCATGGAATCAAACTCGGGTGCCTCTAACCATTCATTCATTCATTCATTCATTTTCTACCGCTTATCCTCACGAGGGTCACGGGGGTGCTGGAGCCTATCCCAGCTGTCTTGGGGCGAGAATCGGGGTCCACCCTGGACTGGTGGCCAGCCAATCCCAGGGCACATATAGACAAACAACCATTCACACTCACATATGTGACACCTATGGACAATTTGGAGTGGCTAATTAACCTAGCATGTTTTTGGAATGTGGGAGGATGATGCCTGAGCATGGAATCGAACTCGGGTGCCTCTAACCATTCATTCATTCATTCATTTTCTACCGCTTATCCTCACGAGGGTCGTGGGGGGTGCTGGAGCCTATCCCAGCTGTCTTCGGGTGAGAATCAGGGTCCACCCTGGACTGGTGGCCAGCCAATCACAGGGCACATATAGACAAACAACCATTCACACTCACATATGTGACACCTATGGACAATTTGGAGTGGCTAATTAACCTAGCATGTTTTTGGAATGTGGGAGGATAATGCCCGAGCATGGAATCGAACTCAGGTGCTTTTAACCAATTCAGTATATTTAAAGACAACATGGTCGACATCCCATAAAATTGTAAGATTCCTGTAAGAATCAAAAAGTTTTTTCATGAAAACCTTGTACTCGTTTCATGTGACACCTATCCTTCTTCATGATGTTCCCAAGCAGGCCGAGTTCACTTTTATTTTTAGATTATGCCGCAAGCACTTAAGACACGGCTGCTTTTAGGGAACCTGGACTGTATTCCTAAAATGATGTTGTGTTTTTTTCTCCAAATGTAAACACAGCGGGACGTCCGTGTCTGCTGCACAACACCAGTTCTTAAATCACGTCTTTGTTGAGTAAATTTGTGTTTCTTATTTTTGCTTGATTGTGACTCGTACATGTTATGAAGGCTGTCATGTCAAATCTGCTTTGCCGAACGTCACATTCCACAAAAAGCTTTTCTCTAATACGATATAGGAGGCTTCTGTCTTTCTCCATCTCCTTCAATCATGTCTAAATAACTAAACCAAAAAACAATGGGGTATTTGGGGATAAACCTTTCTCTCTCCGTTGGTTATGGGAAAGCTTTGTTGGCTCCATCTTGGACTTTTTTTGGTTTCTTTGCCAGAATGCCTCTTCAAATCACCAATTTTTGCAAGGTTAGATAAGTCCATTTAAGTTTAGAAAGATTAAATAAACATGGAGACAATGGAACCTGCTGAAATCTGAATGCTACCACACTCAAGAAGAACCACATAATCTGCGGCCGTATACATATATTACATATATGTAATTTATGTAATATATTGCATTGCACCAATACATACACTACCGCTCAAAAGTTTGGGATCGCTTGGAAATGTTTTTGTACAATCTGAGATATGTATTATTGTGTACTATTTATGTACTACTGCCAGGTGACGACCTGTGAGGCGTCTTTGTCTTAAACTACACACTCTCAGATATTTGTCTGCAGCGTTTTTCTGTCCTTGTTAGACCCAGTTTGTGCTGTTAGTTTTAGTTTAGATTTTTAGATGTATTTTCTAATCATCTATTAGCCTTATAAAATGATGAACTTGGATTAGCAGCCATACCAGGAGATTGATGCAGAGGACTGACAGTTGTTGATAGTAGGCCTCGATGCAAAAATGTACATCCGTCTTTCAAAATCATCTCATTCATTTTAATTGTTTGTGAAATACACGAAAATGTGTTTTTGTTTGGAAAACAAAGAAATTTGCAAGTGATCCCAAACTTTTGAGCGGTAGTGTAGTGGGCAAAGAATGCCAGTTGGCCAAGAAAAATGCATTTCAAAGCTGTATGGAAAATACGAGGCAATTTGCAAAGCACTGTTAAAGAGCAGTTTGTGTTTGGTGCCACAAGTGACAGATGTGTTCTTTTTCAGTTTCGCGTTGCTTCTGTCTTTTGTCAGAATCCGAGGCTGCACGAGGTGTTGTTGACAGTGTTGAATGGAAGCTTTGTCAAAACACGCCAGCTTTTTCTCATGCAGATGTTGACTGTTTTCCATCATATTGCACTCCAACTGAAGTCGAGTGCAAACAACAGTCATCGCCACGCTGGTAAATAATTCATCTAGTTATCTTTTGGCTCATCTGCATCTCGACGACTGGCACTGATACTGTCACAATGCTGTCAAATTGGAGCTGGAAGCACAAGAGGCCGACGATTGAATTGTTTTGTGTCTCGCTGCACATCACCATCCTTTGCTCATCCAATCGGGAGTCAGATCACAGTCTAGATCAGGGGTGGGCAAACTTTTTGACTCGCGGGCCGCATTGATTTAACAAAAGGGGGAGGGGGGGCAGACTATATATTTTACACGTAACAGTCCACCTGGTTATTATTGTATCTGTAAAAGTGTCATGCAATCTGCTATTATTATTTATTATTTTATATTTATATTTAAATATTTTATATTTTAATATTTTTATTTTAATATTTTATATTTTAATATTTTATATTTTAATATTTTATATTTTAATATTTTAATATTTTAATATTTTAATATTTTTATTTTAATATTTTATATTTTAATATTTTATATTTTAATATTTAATATTTTAATATTTAATATTTTAATATTTTAATATTTTAATATTTTAATATTTTATATTTTAATATTTTATATTTTAATATTTTTATTTTAATATTTTATATTTTAATATTTTATATTTTAATATTTTATATTTTATATTTTATATTTTAATATTTTAAAATTTATTATTATTATTATTATTATCATCATTATGCTTGTGTCCCTTTTTTCAGGAGCACTTTGTAAACAACAGACCACATCAAATAACAAAATTGATAAAACCATCAAAAGGTTGGCTCAAGCCATGATGCCAGTTCGTATGTTGAGTTTAAATGAAATACTTTGGAAAGAACGGACGGGCCGTATCCAAACACTTGGCGGGCCGGATGTGGCCCCCGGGCCGTAGTTTGCCCACCCCTGGTCTAGATGCATCCACGGATTTACAGTCGGATATTTAAAACTCGTACAAGGCTTCGGAGCTGCAGGTTGTTGACCCCTCCAATGCCTGTCCCGAGTGTTGGTAGCGTTGGCGCTATAACGAGAGCTACTAGAGTTCACTGGTACGTGAAGGGGAAGAGCTGAGAAGATTAAACTTGAGCATTCGCTCAGAAGATGGTTGTTCTGAGTTCTGGTTGTTTGTGTAATTTCATAACTGGAAAAAACCCAAATGTTGTCTTGGTTTTAGGACCCCAAGGCAGACATGCAGTTTGCTCGTTAGTGATTCCATTCTGGTCTCTCGTTTGATTTTTTTGGTCATTGTAGGCGAGCACCTGAGTAAAGTAGTCCGGTATTTCCCTCCAGTCTTTCAGGTGACTGGTTGCTTTGTACTCCGTGGGACCTTATCAGCATCGGGCCACGGGGACGGCGGCCACATCACTGACGACATTTCCTCCAACCGCATGAGTGCCCCACTTGATTAAACCCGGTCCCAGCAGCTACCGGCGTGGGGGGGTTCTGCTGCTGGCTGAGATGAGGCTGGGGAAGGGTTGCGACGGGGAGGGGGTCCTGTCTTGTCTTCATATGACAGGGCTTGTGGAAGCGACTTATGCAGGTTTTCAGGACAAAAGGACCAACAAACTGAACGTACTTCTTGAAGAACATTGTGTTTCTCTCCTGTGGGCATTAACTGACTGAACGCTTCTAAGTGCTTTAAACAAGCAGCGGATAAATAAAGGAAAAGATAAAGACAAAATCAATGTTTGTCTCTCCCCAGACGAATGAATGCTTTTCAGTGGCGTGTAGCTTTAAGAAGGTAATCTGTGAAGCAACAATACCGTGGGCTGACAAGAGATGCATTAATCGAGATGGGGGCTGCGCTCTTGTTAAGTAGGCTGCTTTGGTGTTTGAAAGATTACACTGTAAGCTCTGACACTATAATGGTGCTGACACAAACAAACAAACACGCCGACGGAGAAAGGCCTTCACCTGGACAAGTCTTACTCTTGGTGGCTTTTCTTGGCGGACTGCTTTGCTAGTACATTGATTCAATAGACCAGGGGTGCTCACACTTTTTCAGCATGCGAGCTACTTTTAAAATGAGCGAGTCAAAATGATCTACCCACTACAAAAATGCAAAACATCTATTTATTTTCAAATGTATTGAGGATTATTTGTACGTACAATGTATGTTGATGTACCTTACATAACCAAATGAGCCAATATTGCAAAACACACATAATTAACTATTAACATTTTTTGTAATTACCTGAGTTTACTTTGATGACTTGCACTGAATTGAACCAGCCAGGGATGCATAGTCCGGACAGTAGCTGCTGATAGCCAGCCTCAAGCACACTTCCAAATGTTTATCGGTCATGGATAATATCCGTATCACAATATCCGTATAATATTCCATATCCGTATGGAAGTGATATGTTTTTGCCTTTTTACTTGGTCCAGTTTTTGCCTTTTTACTTGGTCCAGCTCCTTCACTCATTTTAGTGACCATAAACTTTAGCGAGGGCTTTAAAATCTCGCAATTCGCCGACTAGCTTAGCACTTTGCATCGTTGTTTACGCATGAGCGGTGACCTAAAGGTCAAAATTCAGTTGTCATCTGACTGGTTGTCCTGTATGTCAATCAAGTAACGGGGATGGATGATAGGCTGACATCGTAAGTTCTGCTGCACTTAGAGACGTTGTTTGATTTGATTGGTCGCCCGAAGGGCAACATTCAGTTGTCATCTGAATGGCTGCCCTGTATGTCAATCAAGTGACGGCATTGATGCTGGGATGATATTTTTTTAATGTCACGCCGCGATCGACCAGCGATCGACCAGTACCACCTCCGCGATCGACCGGTAGATCGTGATCGACTTAATGAGCACCCCTGCAATAGACTGTTGACCAAAAGGAAGGGGTACTTCCTGGTTCATGTCAGAGTTTGCAGTATGTCGACATATGATACGCATCTTCCAGCAAGACCAACATCTAACAGGATGCACCATGAGTGAACTTGAACATTGACAATCAATCCGAGTGCAGTAGTACTTTGGTTTTGGTTCTTCATCCGCTTCAAAGGATCAGTCGAAAACCAAATCTCACTAAAACCAAAACATTTTTCATTCATTCATTTTCTACCATTTATCACCACGAGGGTCACTGGGGATGCTGGAGCCTATTCCAGCTGTCTTTGGGTGAGAGGCGGAGTCCACCCTGGGACAGCCAATCCCAGGGCACATATAGACAAACAACCATTCACACTCACATTCATATCTATGGACAATTTGGAGTGGCTAATTAACCTAGCATGTTTTTGGAATGTGGGAGGAAACCGGAGTACCCGGAGAACATGTAAACTCCAAGGGTGGAATTGAACTGGAGTGTCCTAGTTGTGAGGTCTGCGTGCTAACCACTCGACCACCGTGCCCCAAAGCATTTTTCTTAATAAAAAATAATGCAAAACCAATTACACGGAATTGGAACCTAGTAGTAGGTCGTACAAAAGTTATTTCCATTGAAAAATGTACTATTACCAAGGTACCGCTGTATTGAATAGTGATATTTTATAACTATAAAACTACAATATCATTGTATCGTTCGCTTTTGGTATCTTATGGTGATTTCGGTGTTTGTGCGTCTGCAGTTCGAAGCCTACGTCTACGAGGGCTCGACCGGCGTGGTGGTGAACCTGACAGTGGATGATAGAGATGACCCAGCCACGGGCGCATGGAGGGCGGTCTACTCCATAATCAACGGAGATCCCACACGGAGCTTTGAGATTCAAACCAACCCAGACAATAACGAGGGAATGCTGTCCGTCATCAAGGTAGAATTTATTTACAAAGATAAATATGATTTGTATGAATAATCTCCATTTCTCTGTTCAGCCTCTGGATTATGAAGGCACTGCGTTCCATAAGATCTACATCAAAGTGGAGAACGAGGACCTTCTGGTTCCCGATGTCGGCTACGGCCCCAGTTCTACAGCAACCGTTCAAGTCAGAGTTTTGGACATTAATGAAGGTCCGGTCTTCTTCCCTGACCCGCTGATCGTCACCAGGATGGAAAACATTCCGGTGGAAAGCTTTGTAGCCGCTCTCAATGCCACCGACCCGGACACGTTACAGTTACAAAGCGTCAGGTAAGGAGTGACAACTTCTATTCGTACTGATTGAGTCTAGTATTCTTTCCTGGGAGTATTTAAGGTCAATCATCCTACTCTCAAGTCTCACTGTGTACTTTACCCATAATGCCTTTTTCCTAAAGAAAGCAACAGAATGCGGGCTACTCTTCATTGGTTTCATTGGCTTCTTAATTCCATCCTCTGTTTCTACCATTGTAATTATATCACATTTACAAATAGACTTAACTAAACGCAGGGGTGTAGTAATGACCCAAGAAAATAAAACCGCTGGATTGTGACATTGCTGCTCAAATAATTGAGACGGCTTTATGTGCCGTAAAGTAGAGACGATGTCGGTATCAAACAGCACATAATGCAAAGTTGTTCCGCAGGAGACTCTGGAGATGTCGTGATTTGCATACCGAGATTTGATAAGTGGCCGCCTGACAGGGCTGTAAAAAAGCCTAAATGCCCACAGTACAATAAACGATGAATTTAAATTCTGGTCTGTAATATCAACATCAATATTTGAACTCCCAGTTTTTGTTTTATGTTCATTTCCTACTGAAACAAATCGTTTTTACAAGCGGTTCCTTTTACTGACTCAAATTCCTATGAGTCACTCATTGAATGAACAGGGTACTTGATTCGTTTGAGTCAACCATCGTCAAGAAACCTGCACTCAGACTTTGTTTGGCAGCTGACCTATTGGTGCTGGACGAGCACCCATGAGTCGGTGAACTCGAGTCTTCTTTGAAGAACTGAGTCACTGAAACCTGAGTCTTGGTCGAGCACCCATGAGTCAGTGAACTCGAGTCTTCATTGAACAACTCTGAGTCACTGAAACCTGAGTCATGGTCAAGCACACGTGAGTTAGCAAAAACTGAGTCTTGGTCGAGCACCCATGAGTCGGTGAACTTGAGTCTTCATTGAACAACTCTGAGTCACTGAAACCTGAGTCTTGGTCAAGCACACGTGAGTTAGCAAAAACTGAGTCTTGGTCGAGCACCCATGAGTCGGTGAACTCGAGTCTTCTTTGAAGAACTGAGTCACTGAAACCTGAGTCTTGGTCAAGCACACGTGAGTTAGCAAAAACTGAGTCTTGGTCGAGCACCCATGAGTCGGTGAACTTGAGTCTTCATTGAACAACTCTGAGTCACTGAAACCTGAGTCTTGGTCAAGCACACGTGAGTTAGCAAAAACTGAGTCTTGGTCGAGCACCCATGAGTCGGTGAACTTGAGTCTTCATTGAACAACTCTGAGTCACTGAAATGGGAGTCTTGGTTGAGCACACGTGAGTTAGCAAAAACTGAGTCTTGGTCGAGCACCCATGAGTCAGTGAACTCGAGTCTTCTTTGAACAACTCTGAGTCACTGAAACTTGAGTCTTGGTCGAGCACACGTGAGTTAGCAAAAACTGAGTCTTGGTCGAGTACCCATGAGTCGGTGAACTTGAGTCTTCTTTGAAGAACTCTGAGTCACTGAAACTTGAGTCTTGGTCGAGCACACGTGAGTTAGCAAAAACTGAGTCTTGGTCGAGCACCCATGAGTCGGTGAACTTGAGTCTTCTTTGAACAACTCTGAGTCACTGAAACTTGAGTCTTGGTCGAGCACACGTGAGTTAGCAAAAACTGAGTCTTGGTCGAGCACCCATGAGTCTGTGAATGTGGGTCTTCTTCAGGCACCTGTGAATCAGTGAAACTTGAGTCCTCATTGAGCACACCCTAGTCAGTGGAACTCGAGGCTTCGGGTTCTGTAAAGCATCTGACTTTCTAGAAAAGTGCCATACAAATAAAATTATTATTATTATTGAGCGTTCTTTGAGCCGCCGTGAGTCAGTGAAACTCAAATGTTGGTTGCACACGCCTGAGTCGGTGAAACTGGAGTTCCTTGTCCAGCGTTCGTACGTCAGTGAAACTTGAGTCTCCATCCAGCATGCATGAGTCCATGAAACTTGAGTCTTTGTTGAATTCTTGTGAGTCAGTGAAAGTCAAGGCTTTGTCAAGTCAAACTGGAGGCATTGTTGAGCGAACTTGAATCTTCTTCAAGCACCCATGAGTCTCTGAAACTTGAGTGAAATTTGAGTCTTTGTCGAGCAACCACGAGTCAGTGGAACCCGAGTCCTTGTCAAGCACCCATGAGTCGGTGATACTCGAACCTTCATCCAGTGAGGATAAAGGGAGTTGATTTGAATAAAAGACCAGATGTGTGGCTTTTTCCACGGCACTAATAAATAATAATAATTAATAACATGTTATTTGGTTTCCTTTTTAGCTAGCAGTAGCAGGGGCGAGTAAGTGAACAAGGACAAGCAGCAGCGAGTCTCCATTGAGTAAAAAAACAAACTTGTTGATGATGTGCACACCTCTCGTTGACACGGGAAAACGTTATCAGCACAAACAATGGATATGTTTGAATTTCTTATCGCCAGTAACGCTTCAACACTCAAATGATGATGCTTGAATTCCAATGACGAAACTTTCCTTTCCTGAAAGGCATTTTAAACTTCAGACTAGCGCTATCAAAACATCATTTCTATGTGAAGTCCTTGGGTGCGTGGAGGTTACGCATACGTCCATCTTCCTTGGTTGTATTGTCTCCCCCCGCTCCCTGACATCGTGCTTGTAGCTGCGACACGGTCATGCCAGAGCTGCGACCTGCAGAGGCGGGCCGAGGACAGGAAACAGGAAGACCAAGGGAATGGAATATGAAGAAGAAAGTGGAGTTGACTTTTAACTCTGCTGCCTCGGATGCGTGTACATAAATGTGCCGGCGTGTTTGCTTGTGTTTGTGTGTCTGCCCCGGGATTTGCAGGTTAAATGCATTTGCCACGGAACACAATCCGTCTGAGCCCGGGATCAGAGCCTGTGGCATTCAGAGGCAAAGCACGTCCATATGGAATTTTAAGTGTATATTTTTCACACGTCTTATTAAAATTAGCCCTCACCGAGCATGTTAATTGTGCGAGGTGTGATCAATAAAGCACCTGTGCCAAGTCTTACATGACAGCTTGATGGCCTTTTGCGATGGAGAACGGAGGCGCCAAAGACGCCAAATGTCACAGCAGGAACTCCTGCGTTTCAAACATTTCAATTCAATGAGGCGACAAAACGTACTTTTCACAGGAATACTGTCACCCAGCTCCTCCTGTGATACGTATTAATTGTGGCAGTCATCCCGTCTCTCCAACCTGCCGGCGTGCCGTTTGTGACATTTCTCGGTCCCAGTCAGGCAGATTACCATTCCAGGGGGAGATGCATAATAAAATACTTGCTATGCTAATTTAACTAATTTTATCATTGTGGGTGGCATTTTACTCGCTGCCAAATTGCAGGGGGTGCAATTAAACAGAGTATATTGTATAATATATAGTGAGAGCGTGAGATCGGAGAAGTTCAGGCCATTACGTGTCATTAATAGAACAAGCGTTTCATAACTAACTACTGCCATAACACAGTTATCCTGCAATATATTTGTAAATCTGTAATTACTACAATGCGGTCTTTACGAAGAAATTGGTTTATTTAATGTGTGAGTTTTTTCTTATGAAGGATGAGCACAATTAGCGGATGAACTGATGGATGATAATTGTGTGGAATAAAGGCAATTATCTTGAATCAAGCGAGGCCCAAAGGAGTGCAGTACTTGGCGTAGTCAGGATACTTTAGAAGGAGTTGGTGGACGGTTTAAAGGGGCGGCATCATCAACTACTAATACCGTGAGTTTGTTTTGATAGAATAGGCCATAAATCATATTCATCAACAAACAAACATAATAAGCAGGCTCTGTAATGGGGTCAATTACAATGTCATCCGCCTCCAATGCAAAGTATCTTCACATGAAATTCATATCTGGCTTATGGAGAAGATGAGTTGATGAGTTGAAGACATTTTTTTAAAGGCACAAACTGCGAGGTTGCCGGCAAGAATCGATGTCGCTCAAAGAGGATTGTTGTATATTCCGATGCCAACGATGCCTAAAAAAGCCGCCATGGGCGTGTATGTGGATGCATGGATTAAAAAGTTAATATAATAATAATAATAATAATAATAATACATTTTTATTTGTATATGAAGAAATACACTGTGTAGAAGAGTTGAGTAAAAAACTGATGCATTAAAATACAACATTGAAAACGGATTTAAACAGGTGGGTCCACCCGGAGGGCGGGGGCAGCGATGGAGAAGCTCGGTCTTCCAGGGCAGTGCCAGGAGCTTGGAGTCCAAGGGGGATCGTGTGGATGGAGGAGGTCTGTGAGATATGGGGGGGTCAAACTGTGGAGAGCTTTGTAGGTGATGAGAAGGACTTTGAAATGGATCCGTTGGGGGACGGGAAGCCAGTGGAGGTTTTTAAGGACCGGGGTGATGTGTTCACGGGAGTTCTGAATATATTGCGGTTTATTGAGGGTCTTGGATGTAGTACCGTAGAGAATACTGTTGCAGTAGTCCATTCCGGATGTGATAAAATATGTGTAAAATATGTGATATGTCATTTTAATGATGCTTAGCATGGAGGCCACAACATTTGGTTCAGGAGGGATTTGTGTCATCTTTAGGTCCGTTTCCTTCAGTTTGATGAGAGTACCGAAAACGAACATGACATCAGGTAGAGACGAGTGCTAATGCGAGACGCCCAGAGTTTGATCCATTTATCGGTATCTGCGTGAGAATTGAGGAAATACACTTTCGGGGCGTTTTGCACCTTGAAATTTAGTGTAAGAGTTTACTCTGAAAGTAAGCTTGTCGGAATCTTAAATGTCACGCTCCTCAAGTGCCAACCTAGTGGGCTGTGAAGTGAGGAGCCCGTAATTAGACGTGTCATCAGGAAAGTTTGGGGACTTTAATTAGGTCTCTTTTTCTGTGGGAGGTTGTCTTTGGAAATGTTGAATACCTATTTACATTCGGCTAATTGATACCTGATGAGGAAACTGGACTCTTTCCAGTCAACTTTGGGGTGTCGTTTGAACTCAGTGAACAGACGAGGCCAACGCAAAGCAGAGTTGATGTCAAAAATACTACAATGTTTCATATTTTCTGTGAAAAATATGAACATGTGGTAATTGAAAGTGCAGTTATTTACAGTATTTATATTGGATAATGTTCATTCATTCATTTTCTACCGTTTATCCTCACGAGGGTTGCGGGGGGTGCTGGAGCCTATCCCAGCTGTCTTCGGGCAACAAGCATTCCCACCCACATTCATACCTATGGACTATTTGGAGTGGCCAATTAACTTAGCATGTTTTTAGAGGAGGTGGGATCGAACTCGGGTCACTTAGCTGTGAGGCCTGCGTGCTAACCACTCAACCACCGTGCAGCCCTAGATAATGCTATATGATTATATATAAACTATTTATCCATCCATCCAATTTCTAAACCGCTTGTCCTCACTTGGGTCACAGGTATGCTGGAGCCTATCCCAGCTGATTTGGGGCAAGAGGCGGGGTCCACCCTGGATTGGTAGCCAGCCAATCACAGGGCACATATAGACAAACAACCATTCACACTCACATTCATACCTATGGACAATTTGGAGTGGCCAATTAACTTAGCATGTTTTTAGAGGAGGTGGGATCGAACTCGGGTCACTTAGCTGTGAGGGCTGCGTGCTAACCACTCAACCACTGTGCAGCCCTAGATAATGCTATATGATTATATATAAACTATTTATCCATCCATCCAATTTCTAAACCGCTTGTCCTCACTTGGGTCACAGGTATGCTGGAGCCTATCCCAGCTGATTTGGGGCAAGAGGCGGGGTCCACCCTGGACTGGTAGCCAGCCAATCACAGGGCACATATAGTCAAACAACCATTCACACTCACATTCATACCTATGGACAATTTGGAGTCTCCAATCAACCCAACATGCGTGTTATTGGGATGTGGGAGGGACAGTGCAGCTAACATGCTAACCACGAGGCCCCCGTGCAGCCCTAATTTTCCTTTATTTGACCTAAAACATATAATACTCCTGGAAAATATACTCAAAATACTCAGTTTTTACCCAAATTGTTATTACATGTAACAAAGTGTTGTGTTTGCCCTGTCGTGTTTGGTCCCTCGGAACCAAAGCCCCCAACATGTCGGTGTAGGTTCATGCGTTTCTTTCTGAGTGCAAGTAACCTCAATGTCATGTCGCTTGCAAAATATGTAGATGTTGTTTTTCCGAAAAGGAAAACAGGAACATAGCAAGGTTTTTACATTATTCAGAAGCTTCCTGTCGGCTCCGACTTCTCAGTGGAGTCACATTCAAGGGAAGAATGTGGGACTTAAAGGAAGAGAGAAGTAGGACCTTGGATGTCAGGCTTGAAAACGCTCCGGTAGCTTTGGGGACCTGGGGGTGGGGGGCTGGGGGGGGGGAGAGAGCGGCACAGAGGAAGAGACGTAAGCCTCCTTTGGAAAGAGATCCCACAATCCCGGTGCATCGGGGCTGTAATGGCGCATCCCGGGAAAAGATTTCCCACATTGATGCAACTTGGACATTCAAACTGGTTTTCTTAGATTTTTCCACTCCGGAAGTAGTTTGGGGAAATGAGTCTGGAGTATGCTGTACCACTTCCTCCTTGATACTTCCCCTCATCACTCTACTGCTTTATCTCCATCTCCTTCCTCATTCTCCGGCTTTTCCCGCTGTGTATTTCCATGAAGTGCATAGCGGCTGCGGCCCAACACGAGTAAGCACAATCCTTGTACTGTCCTTCTAACGAATGCTTACACCCTCAGCAGCTCTCAGACAGGAAGTGGTTATTAGCATTGGCAGGATGCCATCTCGTCTCTATCTCTCCCGCTTCCTCAAACTTCCCAATCACCGCAATATCTTGATCTCAGGAGAGAAAGTAGAAAAGGATACAGACATAAATAAACGATATCAACAAACTTACTGCATTACTCATTACGCCCTTGAGAACTGAATATGGAGACGTTTACAGTTTTATGGGAAGACTTTATGTAAGATTTTGGAGAACTTTCAGATTAATATAGTTTTACTTTTCCTGCTTCTCTCATCACGGGCCTTTGTTTTTTTTTTTGTTTTTTTTTTTTATTACTGGAGTTTAATGAATGGCTTTCCTGGTCTGAAGATCTCTAGGACCTTTATTCCCAGAATGCACCATATGGTTAACCTCATCTAGGCGAGAAAAGACTAGCACACAATAAAGACCAGAGTCAATTGCTGTAAAAAAATCAACAAAAACCAAACAACAGATAATGTTGGCGATATATCAAAGTGACGATGAACATGAAGGTGTCGTTTCACTGATTGAAGCACGTGGGTCAAATTGCTTTGGTTAACGTAACCATTAGCCTACAGCATACATGTTATTGATTTTAATCTAAAGTTCACTTGCAGCGCTTTGATGAGATTTGGAGCTATGCGGAAACATTTAGCACCGCTTGTCCACTCGCTGAGGAACACAAGCTAGCGACAAAGGCAACGTCAACACAAATAGGAATATTTTAAAAATGAGCTTCTTGGTTTGTTGTATGAAATGATCTGGTGTTTTCAAACAGACTTCCAGGTGTCGGTTTCATTATGTGGGAACAAAGCCCGAGAAACTTCTTATTCTGACTTTGCTTTTCATGGGCCAGTCGTGCTAGCCAATGTGAATGTTCCGGTCCGTTTGATTCTGACCTCTAACCTCCAACTGTCTTCTCAAGGTACGCGATCCTGAGAGATCCGGCAGGCTGGCTGACTGTCAACCAACTGCGAGGAACTGTCAACACTTTGGCCTCTCTGGACCGTGAATCTCCTTATGTCCATGACAATAAATACACAGCGGCGTTCATTGCCATCGACAACGGTAAGACAGGAACTCGAACCGGTGGAGGGTACTGGGTTAAATAAAGGATTTTCATTTTTAGTTTTTCCTGAATGTTCTGCTTATGCATATTTAAAGTATTTCGATTTCATGTGACACTAATTGTTTACATAGAACACACCTCTAAAAGACTGTTTCTGGAGGGTCACCTGGCTGCAGTGGTCCCAAGTGGTTCAGCTCCTAGCAATGTATGATCACTAGTTGGTAGTTCCGGTGGAGAAACTCTCCAAGGCATGATAAGTCAAGAAGCGAATGAATTTCTGCGTTCCCCGAACTCTCATCCGTTGTCCTGTTCTCACCCGGGTCATGACAGATCCATGAGGTGTTCTATTGGGCGTCACAAAAGCCCTGATGTGTCGGTGACTTTGGCGGCTGTGGAAAGGTCAACTTTGAAGGATGAGTGATGAAGACGAGAAAGCAGAGGTGGTCTTTGAAACGAAAGAAACGGGTAAATATAGATTTTGAAGAGTCGACTAAATTGGTTTTGGGTAAGATCTGGTAGCTTATTAATTTTCGACTCAGAATACACGGTAGAAATGACTGATGATCAAAGAGAAAACTTTGTAAAATATATATACAATATAAAGTCAGGTCTGTACCTCCTGTGACATAGAGAGGAAATCACATGGAAAATATAGTTATTATATGCTCATTATTATGGATATTGTTGAAACATTTAACAGAGAAAATTGGTACTTTTATGAAATTCAATGTTTTTGTCTCACTCGTTTTTTTTCTGGCTATTCTGCTTTGTTGAAATAAAAACGACTATTTCAGGCCCAATTCATTTTGGGTACATTGTATTGGTGAAAAGGTTTGGAATTGAACTATAATTATGTGTAGCGCTGGAATAGTTGAATGATTGTGCTCTGGGACAGCTTGCTTGCTTAGGAGTTGTGGGCGGCCATTAAAGGCAGCTCACTGGAACTGGACCCATCACGCAAGGAATTGAACCCAAGAGAAAACGCTCCTAAATTGCAACGGCTGAGGTAACGATCCGTAGAAGGAAGACCAAGTCATAATACGCACAGATGTTTTGGATGACTATAAACCTTCTCTATCCTTTTATTTAAGCCGGAATTACGTGAATGGACTGGGTTGGAGACGGGGAACCTGGTGAGGGACCGACGGTTTCATCCTTCCGTCCATTTTCTACTGCTTATCCTGTTCAGGGTTGGAGCCTATCCCAACTGACTGGATGCAAAATGCGGACTACGGACCCAAAACCAGGAAGTGACTATGCCCATAAGCTGTCCTTGAGGTCCGCCCACGTTGGGGCGTTACTGCGTCCTGATTGGATCAGTGTGTGGGATTCTGTGTTGGTATTGAACTCGTTCCAGCTTGTGTCAATCAAGTGTGTGTGGGTGTTTTCTACCATGCTAGCGTGCAGCTACCTTGATAAGGTTGCTAGGCAACCTGTCAAGTAAAAACAGTGCAATCATAGATTAGATAAGACAGCTGGGATAGGCTCCAGCATCACTGCGATCCTATTGAGGATAAGCGGCATAGAAAATGGATTAATGGATGGAATTGATCCATTCCAGAAAGACAAAAATATTAACACAAATAGTTTAAAAGTAAAAGTAGCCTTCAATGATGCAGTTTAGCTCATTCTGGAGCAGAATCTTATCTAAAAAATTACATTTATTGCAAATGTTGATCCAAAATTTGAGTAGCACGCAATTGGCTGGTGGTCCAGCAACTCCCCCAAGAAGCCCGGCTCGACTGTTTCTGATGAACGCTGCGATGTTGACGTTCCATGCGTCACATGACCACCTCCGTTCATCTAATGAGGTTCTGATGAGGAGTTAATGGATTCAAGTAGACCTGCAGAGCCGCATCATTGGGAGACGTTTGATTGGCTCGTAGACTGGATATAAACTTTTTACCCAGCAGCCAATTCTCTGCAGCTCTTTTGTAACATCTGCTCCTGCATCTTACCCCCTGGGGTCCTCACTTCAGGCTTTTGGATCCGGGATTTGTGTGTTTATGTATAAGACGCTGGATTCCATGTTCTTCTTGGTTCTCAGCGTCTTTGTCCTGCTCTCGTCTTTTCCGTCTCTGCTGAGTGCCGTAGTTGAATGTTTGTGATTCAGACTGAAATGTTAAACAGGCCCCTGCTGGGCGCCATTTGTCATCGGAAGGCGTGCATAAATTACCCCAGCAGAAGTTGACAGCGATTTTGGTGTCAGGTTCTACTTTCCTAACATCTGCTGTCACGTGCTACGCATGCCAGTCACGTCGTAAAGGACAGCGATGGCATCAATCAGGCTTCGCTATACGTCTTAAAACAAAGTCAGGTATGAACTCGGGAGCTGGAAGTTTGATTATTTTGTTCTTCAGCGAATACGCTAACCCAGCATGACAAATGAACTCAATATGGAGGATTGTAAAATAATAACTGTCTGGGAAAAAAAATCCTAAAATACGCCAGATGTTGGAATGGCCCCCGTGGCATTTTACAATAAAAACAAAGAGCAGCTGACGTCTTGGAGCTATGCTAGCAGCCACTTTATTTTGGACAAAGATGTTTAAGACGTAAAACGTGACTTTTCTTGATGTGCATCCTGGCTGAACATCTGGCCAACCGCTTTTTAAACGCAAACATTTCAGCAGCGGAAGTTTATCTCCGACTTGTTGTGAGGGATCCTGCACGGATTCCTCATTAGTGTCATTCTTTATTGTCTACTTGTTTGATTCCATCTGCACGGTGGAAATTGGAGTCACTCATCTCCATTTTTGGATGGGGGAGTCAATATTATCATCATAATTCAGTTCATGTAATTGTCTCTCAGCAGAAATAAGGACAGTTATTTATCACGTCAAATTGGCTCTTGCGGAATGACGAGAACTCTCTTTGGACTGAATGTGAATGCATTTATCTGCATATTTATCCATTGGTTATGTCTGTCTCAATCGCTGTGATCCATGGGGAAAATGTGAGCCATATATGCTAATACAGATGTAAAGAGTACAGTGCTAAATTGTTTTTTTTAATTAATTTGTTCCAAAATGTCAGAGAAAATTAATGAGCTAATTAATTCAATCCAGACTCCCAAAAAATATTAACAAAATATACATTTTATAGAGGAATATTATACTTTACAGGCACTATGTGAAGGGAAAACGTAATCCTCATTTATTGCGTTTATCTCGACTGTGATGAGTGAATTTCAGTGAAGTAGGACTTCTTATTCATAAAGGGAATATTTTCTCCATATTGTCTCCACACGCCCATGGTACCGCGTGAAGTCCGCCACTGTGCCGCCTCATTGCCATGCTAAGCGCTGGGAACGTTTGTAGCGCTCGTCGTAATGCGCTCCGTAATTTTCCCGTTTCAGTGGCTGCCATGTCACCCGCAGCCTGGCAGACTAAATGCTGATGAATGGACTAACGTTGTCCCGTCAGCCCCCCTGCGATCAGCCCGCTTCAAACTCCATCACTGAAATAATAAAGCGTAACGGCTCAAACATCGGCGTTCCCAAAGTGAGCCAAAAGCAGCACGGATCTCTTATCTCCACTTTTTGGGATTACAAGGCGCCGTTTCCACCTGACTTGCCAAAGTGTTTTGATTCTCTAATTGTATAATCGAACGTCATTAACCCCGACGTTGTTATGGATCCACATTGGATGAATATGGTTGGAGGCGTGAGGAATGCTAAACAAGCAGCTCCTGGAAGCTTGATCTAGATCGACCCCACAAGACGATAGAAATACAAATAGTGCAATTATGGAAATACGAGGCAGCGTCGAGCTGACAGCCAAGGAAACACTTTGGACCACATATTTTTAAAAGGACAACCACTTGAATTAGAGTCGGGGGGGGGGGGGGGGGTGTACACGGTGGCAAGTGGTTAGCATACCTCACAGTCATATGTAGATAACCTTGGAAATTGGCTTGTGGAAATACTTCAAATGTTATGAAAATAAAGTCACAAATAGAAAATATGTATAGGGTCAAAAAACTGACTGAAATTTAAAAAAAACTCCAAAAGCAGTTTAAATATGACGAGAAAAAAGGTTGTAGTCCAAGGAGAAAAAAGTTGGAATTTTATGGGAACAAACTCGTAACATAATGAGAAAAAAGTATGGAATTTTTGTAGTGTAGAATTGAAATATTAAAGAATTTTTTTTTTAATTAAGAAAAGAGAAACAAACATTTCATTTTTGGGAAATGTGATTAGGAAGAAAGTTATAATTTTATGCAAATAAAGTCAAAATATTCTGGTAATAAAGCCATAATATAAATATTTACAAAGACTATCTGGAAAAAAAGCAAAAATTTATAATTGATTTTGCAATTTTTCAGTATGCAGTCCTCACTGGCAAAAGTTTACACCCCCCTACAGAATCCCTCATTTATCACTGTTCATTTGTTCCAACCCAACCATGATAAGTGAATTTCTGTGAAGTAGGATTCCTTATGAATGGAATATTTTCATATTTATTTACTTCATTTAGCCATTGTTATCCTTGAACATTTTGTATGTATTAGCTTAAATACGCATACGTTTCGATGAATAATAGGTTGTATTCTCCCATGAAACAGCATAAGTGGTAGAAAAGAGTCAAGCCATGAAATTGTAGAGAGATTGACGGTTGAATACTTGGGATAGGCTTCAACACACCAGCCACACTAATGAGGACGAGGCGTGCAGAAGGTCCATGGATGGATGCATGGTAAACGAGAGGCCAACAACATCTTTTTTTCAATTGTGGTCTTTCTGGGTAATGAATCCTGGAAGTGTTTACTCGCCTCCTGCTTGTCCTCGGGGTCACATTGACTCCATCTTGGATATCTGGGTCATGTCAATGCCTTTATGGAGACAGACACCGAGGCGAGCGGGTTAACTACCTTTCTGAAATGTGTTCTTGACCAGCCAATCAATTATGACCCCGTGTAGCAGCAGGCAAGGGTGACGCCATCACAAGGGGGGGGGGATCGAGGCATCTTGACCTGGGATAATGGTGGCGTAATGGGACACGCTCCGGAAAGCTCGGAAAGCTCCCAACTGGATGCTGCCTCATTACACCCAAATATACGCCGTTTCTTTAGCGCCACCTCCTCAACTTTGGCCTCCCGCTTCATCTCCTTCAGTCGCTACCGAAGCGCTTCATTTCTCCGGGATTTGCACCAAGCTCATGTTCTGCTTGTGAATAAAAGGTCTGCATGTTGCAGGATGGACCAAGCTCCTCCTGATACCAGCTGATATGTGGATGGATCATAATCCTGACTCATCCGCCAAGCTCATGCCTTCACAGAACCTGGCAAGCACAAAAGCTAAATCGTCTGCCCAGCAGAGCCGCAGATTGTATGTTGTGATTCGGGCCAATACTGAACCGACGTTAGTTATATAAAGCGTCTCTGCAAACTAAACACTAGTTCTCCTAACATGGATCAAAATGAAATAAAGCAAGGCAAAGACGACTGGACTCAGACGTGGGAATCTAGCAAAGCCGGCTTGATGGAGGTTGCATATACTGGATATGATTTATTAATGAGACATGTTGTCACGACGGTGACATGAGCAATCTGTCAAAGGTTCGGTTAAAGTCTGGTGTGTTCACAGTCCTCACACTTTTCCCAGCTGCTACCAATCAACGGGGGGGGGGGAGAATCATCACGGCTTTATACACCCGCCTGCCACAACATTAAGTATTAGAATCCCTCGTTTATCGCAGTTATTTGCTTCCAACCCGGTCAGTGATAAGTGAATTTCCTTATTTATAAATCCAATACAAATGGCCATTTATTATCAATTCCTATAAACATGGGTTCGGCAGCTATCTGGAAGTCCTCGCGTGCCCGGAGATTAAAACAGACCGTTTTTGCGAAAAGCACAAAATCCAGAGGAATACAGATCGAATAGGTGCAGATTCTGGAAGATCTAGAAAGCTTTCTGTGCTGGTTATTGTGTGTAGCTGCTCTATAAGAGTCCACAACTCAATACCATAAAACAGCATGATGGAGGTTGCATATACTGTATATGATTTATTAATGAGACATGTTGTCACGACGGTGACATGAGCAATCTGTCAAAGGTTCGGTTAAAGTCTGGTGTGTTCACAGTCCTCACACTTTTCCCAGCTGCTACCAATCAACAGGAGGAGAATCATCACGGCTTTTTACACTCGCTTGCCACAACATTAAGTATTAGAATCCCTCATTTATCGCAGTTATTTGCTTCAAGTCCGGACCGTGATAAGTGAATTTTCTTATTTATAAATCTTATTAAAATGGCCATTTATTATTAACTCCTAAGAACGTGGGTTCGGCAGCTATCCGGAAGTCCTCCTGAGCATGTGGGGGTGTGACCAACCATAGCGCAGTGAGCGTGCTTGGAGATTAAAATAGACAGTTTTTGCGAAAAGCACGAAATCCAGAGGAATACAGCTGGGATAGGTGCAGGTTCTGGAAGATCTAGAAAGCTTTCTGTGCTGGTTATTGTGTGTAGCTGCTCTATAAGAGTCCACAACTCAATACAAAGGGCCGAAAAATGAGCATAAATAGCATAAAAATGCATTCAATACAAAATATGTAGATTTTCATAACCCAAACGTCCGATAACCCGTAACAACGTATTTATACATCTTTTATGTTTTTTTGTGCAGGAGGTATTCAACCATAAAACAGAATTATTTATGAATGAATATATTTTGGAATAACTGTGACAGTGAAGCTGCCAGATATGAACCACAACAGGAACAAACAATTTTTTTCATTTCTAAGTCGCTCTGGAGTATAAGTCGCAGGAACAGCCAACCTATGAAAAAAAACTACTTATATTCCGTAAAATACGGTATCTATATGATGTGAATTTCCATCGACTCTTGCTCAAAGTCAGCTGGGATAGGCTCCAGCCCAACCTGCTGGTAATAATAAAGCAACATCACATCACTGTTGAATGGTTTCTTCCAAAGACAAAAGTCGTCAATCATCCTTGATTGTTGAAAATAGAAGGATGTTGTCGCAGCAGACCTAAATAAGAAAATTACCCGGGAAAAGTACTTGAGGTATCATGACAGGAAAGGCTTGTCGTACCACCCCCCCCCATCTCTTTTTATAATAAGCAGCAAGTGATAACCCAAAAGTCCATTGTGAAAGTAATTTGCCAGACCGGCGGCCATGCACCTGTCCCCAGCACGACTTCCCTCCCCGAAGACATCTCTCCTAACGACACGCGTCTGCTGTAATTGGCTGTGGCTGGATTCATTTACAGTCCTGATCAGCCAATCAGATTAGCCGGGTGTCATGTGATAGTGTTTGCTGTAGCCCAGAGGACACTGAAGGGTGATGCTCCAAAATGAAGTGGTTATCTGAGTGACTTTGTTTCAACGAGGCGTGGGACTGAGTGATAGTGCCGATGGTTGGAGACCGGCTGAAAAACATGACAAAACATCCCAGTGAGTGACGCTTATGGCACAGGCGGGAGTGTAGATTCCTGCTCGCTCCGTCACATTTTTTCTCCAGAGAAAAGAAGGAAGCTGAAATGTGACTCAGGTGGAATCTTTTCACAATGCATGAAGGATCTCTGAGAAGTACCATTGTTAAAGTACACACGGTATTACAAGGTACTGCTACACCTTGTTGTTGCCTTAGCTCTCTTCTATCTATTGGTGTATATGCAATATTTATAATTTATGATAAATTCTAATCTCGCAACATTCATTCCTTCGTTCAGAGAAGAAACAGTAGCTCTTTCTTTAGCAGGAGCCAATCACAGCTCTCAGGGCAAAACCACTGCAGATCACTGGAGGTCATTAGAGAAAATGTTATTATTAACAACATTGGAGCGCTGCAATGACATCAGCCTCCCTCTGAGCTCTAGGCTCCTCAGAGACAGCATTTGTGCGCCGTCCAATCGTTTTCTATTCTGCTTGTCCTCCAATGAAATATTTAGGTACTGATGGGACTGTCAGCTTCTCCAGAGAACCCAAATGGGACACGTAACTTGTATCGTATGTGAACGCTAACTAAGCGGATGGCCACATGGCAGCTGAATCTGGAAAAGCCACTCCCTTATAAGAGAGGAATTAAACGATTTCCTTCTTTGGAATAGCCGATAGCTGGTAACACTGTTGTCATTTATTTCCCTTATAAAAGTCATTTACCCCCAAGAGGGAGCAAACACATGACGGATTTCAACCATATTTCACTTTGTGTCCTTTTCAAACAGTCACCGGTCATATTGCCATCTTTCATTGGACTCTACAAAGAAAGACCAAAAAGGAAAGAACGGTAAAGCAGAAAGAGCCTAAAGTGTAAATGTTAGAGGAAAGCCGGTTTTCCTATTCAAAAAGCAAACGAAAGTAGCAGGAAGAAGGAAAAATGTGCAGCCTGGAGATGTGGATTATCCCTGACAACTCCGAGAGTCAATCAGTCTTCTCGCTGCTCTCATCTGTGGGCCTACCCGGGGCACAGTTGGGTGGTGGGACTGCCACACGGGGGACGAGTGGAGGAGGCCAAGTGACGTGGAGAATGAAAGAAAGACGCTGAAGGTGATGAAGTCTTTCAAGAAAGTGCTTCTTCGTTTGTCTTCGTTTGGTTTTGATATACGGTGGAACCTTGGTTAGCGTCATCCATGTGTTCCAGAAGGTCAGACTCTAACCAAAACGGATACATTTTCCTTTTGGAAATAATATACATCCAATTAATTAATTGCGGAAAGCCAAAAATATTAACACAAAACACGTTTTAGAGTTCTACAGTTATTGTTTTACATGCAGGATGCAAAGAAATACATATCAATGATGAAATGATTTCCGGATGCATGCATCCTAAGATCCGGCTTGTCCGTATGGAATGTAGCATGTTGGCTTTTACTGTGTAAAAATAAGTTCCCCTCAGGTGGACGGATGAGGTGTAAAATGGAAGGCTGTATAGGATTAATGTCACTCCAAGCGTGTCATGTTATGTGGTTCTTACCAGCGACCAAGATCCAAAATGGCAGCACATCAAAGGTGATTGGATTACTTGAGATTTAACGGAACCTAATTGAGACACAATGGGATTAACGCTTTCACTAATACCGTGATGGACAAGCGTTCCTCCACGAGCTGCCACATCTCCTTCTGGGGGTCCACAGGGTGTGGCGATCTCGGGGTGTCTCTCCAGTCCATTTGTTGGAATTGTTACTGGGAACCATTCTGGCGGATGGAATTAGCCCAGGGTTCCGGGTGCTAGAGTGGCCTTTCTCCGGGTCCTTTGGAGTCCTCCCACAGTCCAAAAGCAGGCATGTTAGGTTCATTGGAGACTCTCAACTAGGGGTGTCCAAACTACCAGCGAGGGCCGCATATGCTAGAATCAAAAGATACAGGGCCCACTTATTTTTGTAGTTGCAGCATATGGTTTTTAACATTATTAGAGCCCTGTCGACACCAAATAACACCCCTACAGTTACCTTAACACTTCCATTATCCCGTTTTCGCATCACATTGCATAACTCTTATGCTGCAGGGACTTGAGACGGCTGCTAGCTAGCTAGCTAGATAGCTTAGAATGTATTTCTTCTCAATTTAACAATACAAAGCCTTACCACTTCCACACGGAATGGGAGAAGAGCTTTTTTTTCACTCTGTCATGTCAGACATGCCACTGCTGACTTGCAGTGTTAAGGTAATGTCACGTAAGCTAATGTCATTACTGATCGGGATACTACGTACTGTATCACTGCCAATTGGGATGGAATTTTGGTCTCGGTTTTCCGGGTTACTGTTTCTGTATTCCGTGCCTGCCAAAGCTTGTCTAGATAATGAACGCCTGACCTTGCTTCTCACCCCGTTGTGTTGAAAGCAACGTCACCGTCCAAGCTGTGTTTTCCACGCCGGTGCTGACCATCTTGTTGTCGGATTCTGGGATGCGGTGGGAAAAGGGCAGGCACGCAGTTTCGGGCAATATCCAGTCTTGGAAGTTGAACTAAAATGCATCTTTCATGTTTATCCTATTGCCTCCGTGAGCTTAGTTTGACTTGTTAAAAAAAGGCAAAATCATTCCGACATCTTGATGTGGGAAAACAATATTCCTCGTCACCAGGAGAGTCCTGGTTCTTGCATGACTGCAATCCTCCATTTCTTTGGCTTTTAAGTTGCTTTTCCCACTTTCTACTTGGAGATGGTTTGACAGCTGCAAAGCTCCATGAATCACACCTTCTCCGGGAAGCGGCGTTTAGTGGGAACATTTTTGACAAAGTGATGCTATGCCGAGGCCGGCAGACAAATCTCAGCGATGCTGCGGCAGGCTGATGAAGACGAGGACATGATGTAGTGCCGACGAGGAGAGGGACGGCTACACGAGTGCTCGGGTGTAACCTTTTCATTTGGGAAGACGAGCGCCATTTAGAGCTAGCCAAGCACAGCCAGATCTGCTTTGGAGAAAATTAGCCAAGACTTCACACGCTTCTTCTAGTTTGGGATTCATGCTGGGTGCCACCCGGGGAACAAAAGACATGGCCGCCTGCCATGACGCTATTGTACATCACCAATGTTACCCCTCATTTCCCTCCTCGTGTCGGTGTCAGGATAATTGGTCCGTAATGACGCCATGTAAGAACCTCTGATGTCTCCCTGTGGGGTATTTTCCACCAACGTTTGAGTCTAAACTACGTTTGGTTGGGGAGCCATTGTGCTTTGGTTGCTATGGTTACGATCGATACACAGACTTGAAAACACAAAGTTGTTTCCAGCTGGCGAGTGACACAAACAAGTCCGTGGTTGTATGTCAGTCAAAATATGAACGAAAAGAAGTTGTAATTTAATGAGAATAACAACTTAAAATTGGGGAATTAGTGATTTTAGTACACTTTTTAAGTCAAAATAACTAACAAATTTGATGTATTTACAAAATAATAAAGGTATAGAGGGTGCTCCGATCGATTGACCACCGATATCAGTAAAAAAGCCAGGTATCGATATCGATACTCACTTCATGACGCCGATCCCCTGCCGAGTCTGGGACTTCCTGTCTTTATGAGAGTGATATCAGTTTTAAATGTGACACAATCTCACCATGGTGGTGCTTTAATAAGCTTTAGGTGGGTTTAGCAGGATGTGGCTAGTTTTTGAGGCTTGCGATGACATCATCCGTCAGGCAGCCGCTAAAGGCCCGGTCGGTCCCAACCTACTGGACTTGCCAGTGTGGGCCAGAATTCCTGATTTACCGCAACAATACTGCGTGTCACGGAGTGGATCCGTCTGTGATACCCCTCAGGTTTTATGAGAGCTCAGGTTTCTCTGATTGTGGCCTTCAGCTGGTCTGCATTGTTGGGTCTGGCGTGTTGCATTTTCTCCTTGACAATACGTCTATGACAATACCTCGTAGATTTTCCTTGGGCTTGACGTCAGGCGACTTTACTTTCATTAACTCATTCAATCCAAGACATTTTGACAAAAATATTCCTATTTTCAATGCACACAGTAGAACATAGGAACATAGGAACATAGGAACATAAGAACATGGGAACATGGGAACATGGGAACATAAGAACATAAGAACACAGGAACATAAGAACACAGGAACATGGGAACATGGGAACATAGGAACATAGGAACATAAGAACACAGGAACACAGGAACATAGGAACACGGGAACACGGGAACACGGGAACATAGGAACATAAGAACATAAGAACACGGGAACATGGGAACACGGGAACACGGGAACATAGGAACATAGGAACATAAGAACATAAGAACACGGGAACACGGGAACACGGGAACACAGGAACACGGGAACATAGGAACATAGGAACATAAGAACACGGGAACATAGGAACACGGGAACATGGGAACATGGGAACATAGGAACATGGGAACATAGGAACATAGGAACATAAGAACATAAGAACACAGGAACATAAGAACACAGGAACATAGGAACATAGGAACATGGGAACATGGGAACACAGGAACACGGGAACATAGGAACATAGGAACATAGGAACATAAGAACACAGGAACACAGGAACATAGGAAACATAGGAACATAAGAACATAAGAACACAGGAACACGGGAACATAGGAACATGGGAACATGGGAACATGGGAACATGGGAACATAAGAACACAGGAACACAGGAACACAGGAACATAGGAACATAAGAACACAGGAACACAGGAACACAGGAACATAGGAACATAGGAACATGGGAACATGGGAACATGGGAACATAGGAACATGGGAACATAAGAACACAGGAACACAGGAACACAGGAACATAGGAACATAAGAACACAGGAACACAGGAACACAGGAACATAGGAACATGGGAACATGGGAACATAGGAACACGGGAACATGGGAACACAGGAACACAGGAACATAGGAACATAGGAACATAAGAACACAGGAACACAGGAACATAGGAAACATAGGAACATAAGAACATAAGAACACAGGAACACGGGAACACGGGAACATGGGAACATGGGAACATGGGAACATAGGAACATAAGAACACAGGAACACAGGAACACAGGAACATAGGAACATAAGAACACAGGAACACAGGAACATGGGAACATAGGAACATGGGAACATAGGAACATAGGAACATAAGAACACAGGAACATAGGAAACATAGGAACATAGGAACATAAGAACATAAGAACACGGGAACACGGGAACACAGGAACACAGGAACACGGGAACATGGGAACACGGGAACACGGGAACACGGGAACATGGGAACATAAGAACATAAGAACACAGGAACATAGGAACATAGGAACATAAGAACACAGGAACACAGGAACACAGGAACATAGGAACACGGGAACACGGGAACACGGGAACATGGGAACATGGGAACATGGGAACATAAGAACATAAGAACACGGGAACATGGGAACACGGGAACACGGGAACATAGGAACATAGGAACATAAGAACATAAGAACACGGGAACACGGGAACACGGGAACACAGGAACACGGGAACATAGGAACATAGGAACATAGGAACATAAGAACATAAGAACACGGGAACATAGGAACATGGGAACATAGGAACATAGGAACATAAGAACATAAGAACACAGGAACATAAGAACACAGGAACATAGGAACATGGGAACATGGGAACACAGGAACATGGGAACACAGGAACACGGGAACATAGGAACATGGGAACATAGGAACATAGGAACATAGGAACATAGGAACATAAGAACACAGGAACACAGGAACATAGGAAACATAGGAACATAAGAACATAAGAACATAAGAACACAGGAACACGGGAACACGGGAACACGGGAACACAGGAACATGGGAACATAGGAACATAGGAACATAAGAACATAAGAACACAGGAACACAGGAACACAGGAACATAGGAACATAGGAACATAGGAACATGGGAACATGGGAACATGGGAACATGGGAACATGGGAACATAAGAACACAGGAACACAGGAACATAGGAAACATAGGAACATAAGAACATAAGAACACGGGAACATAGGAACATAGGAACATGGGAACATAGGAACATAGGAACATAAGAACATAAGAACACAGGAACATAGGAAACATAGGAACATAAGAACATAAGAACACAGGAACATAAGAACACAGGAACATAGGAACATAGGAACATAAGAACACAGGAACATAGGAACATAGGAACATAAGAACACAGGAACATAGGAACATAGGAACATAAGAACACAGGAACACAGGAACATAGGAACATAGGAAACATAGGAACATAAGAACATAAGAACACAGGAACATAAGAACACAGGAACATAGGAACATAGGAACATAGGAACATAAGAACACAGGAACATAGGAAACATAGGAACATAAGAACATAAGAACACAGGAACATAAGAACACAAGAACACAGGAACACAGGAACATAGGAACATAGGAAACATAGGAAACATAGGAACATAGGAACACAGGAACATAGGAACGTTTCAGCAAAATATGAATCATCAACAAAACAAGGGGAAGAAAAGGCTTTAGTGAAAAGACATATTCAAGGTTAACTTTCATTTTGTGTCTGTGTTATTGTGCAATGACAATAAAGGAATATATATCTATCTATACACCACTCCACCTTCCGCCATCACTTGACATTTATGGCATCCAACCATTGTCTTGTTCCACCTCCAACACGTCTCCTTCCCGTCCTTTAAGTCATCTAAAATACCTTCAACTGGTCACAAAGCCCATTTTTCAATTACTGATCTTGTCTATTGGTGTTAATTGCATAATGACCTCTTAAGCCGTTTTGGATGCAGCATGTTTTTTTTATTTGTTTTAATAACCTCTTATCTTAGTTAAGCGGGGGACGCAAAAGAAAAAGAAGAATAAAAAGATAACTATATGAAGAATGCTCTTAAATGCTCTTAGACGTCAGAGAACTTTATGCTTCAATTAGACGTTTATGAGTGAAGTAAGGTAACATTTATTAAATACTCGGTTTTGAACCGTGACGTGAATTGCTATTTTCTCCACAAAGAAGTCATGTTGTTTCTTTCTGTGTTGCAGGAAGTCCTCCGGCGACCGGCACCGGGACGTTGATCATCTACCTGGAGGACTACAACGATAACGCCCCCTACGTGGTACCGTCAGTAGCGCAAGTGTGTGAAGACGCGCATGATATGAACGTGGCCATAGTGGGTGGACGGGACAAGGATCTACCGCCCAACGGGGCCCCGTTCAACATAGAACTGGGAAAGCAACCCGGACTAGATAAAACATGGAAAGTCACCAGAGTCAACTGTGAGTATTGCACTGAGTAGTACGCAATATTGCAGTAATATCTCCTTTATCGTGGGTAATTGGTTGAAGACACAAATTTCCACAATTTAATTGAAATTGTTGGAAGTTCAACATGAATCCCCGTCTCTCCAGGAGCTCACAAAAAGTCTCTAAAAGTCATATTTATTGTCATCTCTGATATTCTTCTTGAAGATGTCAATGTTTCATTGTTATGCAGCACTGCCTTAATCCTCTTGGGCATTGGATTACTAGAATCCTCTTCTGTTCTTCCACGAGGACATCACAAAGCTGGTGATGCTAAGACACCTGGAGCTCCTTCACCTTCCACTTCAGGAAGCCCCAAAGGTGTTCAATTGGGTTTGGGGTCTGGAGGAGGCATACTTCATCTTCATCTTCCTGAGCAAGGCACTTGTCATCTTGGAGATGTTTGAGTCGTTATCATCCAAGGGAGGAACATCATGTCCTGCTTCAGTTTGGGAATTTGTGCTTCCTTCATTGAACTGCGGCACTCAAGCCGCCACCCATCCGATTACTCATTATTCTAAAGCAGCAGGGGGCGGGGCCTTTGGTACTGGGCTTTCAGAACCACACGCAATGTGTATGTTCGTTAAACTAGCACACGCTAATAGTGTTGTCGGGACAAAACACGATTAGCATCATGACAACAACACAGCAAAAATGGTCAGTTCAGTTGACACTTGACAAAGTCAGTATGGACGGTATGTATGATAGAAAATGTTATAGCAACATTGGAGCGCTGCAATGACATCAGCCTCCCTCTGACCTCTGGGGGTATGATATCCGTTAGCTGCCCGTATAGCAAGGTATATTGCTATATGCTGTAGAAAAAAAAACTTGATGAAATATCAGCGGTGTTGTCCCTTTGGTACACTTCCTGTATATGTCGGCCACGTGATTGACAGATCAGTGGGGGTCAGCTGGAATGAGGGGGCAGCAGTTCCCCCAAGCCAACTGCCAAATTGGGAGGGACCCGAGCCGTGTCAAGATGGCGTCTCACCAACAGTTCATAGCAATTTCCATATTTATGGCTTACGGCTCCTGGACTGCGATTCTTTCAGCGCGTCGGCCAAGTTGTTCGAAAACGAGCCCCGCCATCCGTCTCGTTCATTAAGCCACTAGGTGAAATATTCTCAAAATACATAGAAAATATTGGTATCATTGCAGTCCAAAACCGTGCACGATCTAAATCATTCCAATGGGATGGTGACCATTTGGGAATTCCATGTACCCGAATATTCCCCTAAATGTCTTCATTTGTGTCTCCCAGCCACACATTCCCAAATCATGCTGCTGCAAAGTCTGAAGAAAGCCAACTATCAGCTTCCGTTGATCATCAGCGATTCAGGGGTGCCTCCGATGTCCAACAACACAGAGGTCAAAGTTCAGGTGTGCGTCTGCAAGAAGAACAAGATGCTCTGCAGCTCCGCCCACTCGCACCACGCCAGCCTTCTCATCATGCTAACAACGCTCGTGCTCGCCCGACCCTGTAAGTATTACTGCAGGGACCAGGAACTACAGAGAGATTTCATTATGGTTGATTGACAGCCGGTTTGACACTTGAAGGTGTAACAAACCGGATCATCAAATTCTCCATAAATGACTACCATGAAAATGAAAAGTTCCAGAATGAATTTTCTATGAATTTGGCTTTAAATGATGTCAGAGACCATCGGAGTGGAGTCATTGTGGAAGCTTTGGTGACTTCTCATGTTACTAAAATAAACATTTATGACTCAGAATGTGAAAATGAACAGAAAATGATGCCATTGCTATGGCAACCCATCCATTTCAATAAGAAATAAGCTTGTGTTGTTTTTGCTGGAGGAACATAAAGTCATTTTCAATAGCTGTGGCATTAGCCCATTAGCAAGACATCAATAATTCAGCCTCCTCTTTCACTAAATAAATGTCCAACAGCTGCTTTGATAAGAAGAAAAATCTTTAAGAACTGCGGGGCTTGTACATTTTACTCCGTCTCTTCGGGTTTGTTTGCAAGTTGAACGCCAGAGGTGAGAAAAGCAAAGCCAAAACACAAAAGAACGGCACCATGGGAAAGGAAACACCAAAACAAGAAAAGTAGACTTTGGTTTTAGTCCTGCAGGAAGGTGTGGGAGTCGTACTCCTGTTATCGCTTTGCTGATTTGGAGTCCATGGTGACCATCATTGAGGAAAATCACAGTCTTCCCTCAGTCTCGATATTTTGGTCTTAGCATCTTCTTCATGCACCTGTCCCGCTGCCCGTTTGAGTTCTTTGACTTCATCTTCTCTGAACCAATCAGAAACACTCCCTTGCAACATCACAGCTTGTAATGGTCTCATGTGGACCGCAGTAAGATCTTCCATCCCATCATTGATCCTCCTCGGGGTAATCAATGGGACCGCTGATGCTCATCAATCATTCTCCACGTTGGTGTGAATGCGGATGGAACTCCCGGCCTTCTCAGCCGGATCACGTTGCTGATTCTGTGGGCGCTCGCTCCCATTGGCCCATTGATCTGATCGGGAGCACCTGGGAGAACGTTCCCACTAAATCAAGCGCCCAGTTTCTGGCATTTCGACTTCTCTCTTCTGTCGACAGGAAACAGGAAACCAAAATATTTCATGATAATTTATGATTATTTTGCTGTTGAGTCACAGAATATTCAAATGTGATATTCAGGAGTAATTATTCCACTCATACATCGTTACTCCCTTTCTTGGATTCGCCATTGTTGTTGTTGAACTTAGCAAAAATGGCTTCCGATGGGTAAAACGGCCTCCGGCTTGGGTGTTAGTACGCCAACTGCTGCTTTGGCGAGCACTTCACGGCTTGCTAACGTGTTCTCTTTTGGACGGAATCAGTGCTGAGGTCAAATGAAACATTCCCTGGTATTGTACATGCCGACATCGCCTCAGGGCGCTTCCACAATTGCTTCTATTTGGGCCGTCAGCTTCGTTGTGGGGAGGAAGCAACGCTCGCTTCATCCGCTCTGACCGGGATTTCATGGAACCTTGGTTAGCGTCATGGAGGGCCGACTCAAACCAAGACATTCTCTATATTAACCGTAAGAAAATGCTAATTCACACCCAAAAATATTAACTAGGTCCACCAGATAAAAATTGTTTCATAATATTAAAGTTTAATAAGTTTAACAATAATTATATTATGTTTTTTTGATGGTCAAAATCGGTATTTCCCATGATGTTGTTGTTAGCTAGCTCATATTAACTCATTTTCTTGCGAAAAATAGTTTAATAATATTAAAGTTTAATATTAAAGTTTAATAAGTTTAATAATAATTATATTATGTTTTTTTGATGGTCAAAATCTGTATTTCCCATGATGTCGTTGTTAGCTAGCTCATATCAACTCATTTTCTTGCGAAAAATAGTTTAATAATATTAAAGTTTAATATTAAAGTTTAATAAGTTTAATAATTATTATATTATGTTATAATTAGATTATGTTTTTTTGATGGTCAAAATCGGTATTTCCCATGATGTCGTTGTTAGCTCGCTCATATTAACTAATTTTCTTGCGAAAAATAGTTTAATAATATTAAAGTTTAATAAGTTTAATAATAATTATATTATGTTATAATAATTATATTGTGTTTTTTTATGGTCAAAATCTGTATTTCCCATGATGTTGTTGTTAGCTAGCTCATATTAACTCATTTTCTTGCGAAAAATGGTTTAATAATATTAAAGTTTAATAAGTTTAATAATAATTATATTATGTTATAATAATTATATTGTGTTTTTTTGATGGTCATAATCGGTATTTCCCATGATGTCGTTGTTAGCTAGCTCATATTAACTCATTTTCTTGCGAAAAATAGTTTAATAATATTAAAGTTTAATATTAAAGTTTAATAAGTTTAATAATTATTATATTATGTTATAATTAGATTATGTTTTTTTGATGGTCAAAATCGGTATTTCCCATGATGTCGTTGTTAGCTAGCTCATATTAACTCATTTTCTTGCGAAAAATAGTTTAATAATATTAAAGTTTAATATTAAAGTTTAATAAGTTTAATAATTATTATATTATGTTATAATTAGATTATGTTTTTTTGATGGTCAAAATCGGTATTTCCCATGATGTCGTTGTTAGCTAGCTCATATTAACTCATTTTCTTGCGAAAAATAGTTTAATAATATTAAACTTTAATATTATTAAAGTTTAATAAGTTTAATAATTATTATATTATGTTATAATTAGATTATGTTTTTTTGATGGTCAAAATCGGCATTTCCCATGATGTCGTTGTTAGCTAGCTCATATTAACTCATTTTCTTGCGAAAAATAGTTTAATAATATTAAAGTTTAATAAGTTTAATAATTATTATATTATGTTATAATTAGATTATGTTTTTTTGATGGTCAAAATCGGTATTTCCCATGATGTCGTTGTTAGCTAGCTCATATTAACTCATTTTCTTGCAAAAAATAGTTTAATAATATTAAAGTTTAATAAGTTTAATAATAATTATATTATGTTATAATAATTATATTATGTTTTTTTGATGGTCAAAATCTGTATTTCCCCTGATGTCGTTGTTAGCTAGCTCATATTAACTCATTTTCTTGCGAAAAATAGTTTAATAATATTAAAGTTTAATATTAAAGTTTAATAAGTTTAATAATTATTATATTATGTTATAATTAGATTATGTTTTTTTGATGGTCAAAATCGGTATTTCCCATGATGTCGTTGTTAGCTAGCTCATATTAACTCATTTTCTTGCGAAAAATAGTTTAATAATATTAAAGTTTAATATTAAAGTTTAATAAGTTTAATAATTATTATATTATGTTATAATTAGATTATGTTTTTTTGATGGTCAAAATCGGTATTTCCCATGATGTCGTTGTTAGCTAGCTCATATTAACTCATTTTCTTGCGAAAAATAGTTTAATAATATTAAACTTTAATATTATTAAAGTTTAATAAGTTTAATAATTATTATATTATGTTATAATTAGATTATGTTTTTTTGATGGTCAAAATCGGCATTTCCCATGATGTCGTTGTTAGCTAGCTCATATTAACTCATTTTCTTGCGAAAAATAGTTTAATAATATTAAAGTTTAATAAGTTTAATAATTATTATATTATGTTATAATTAGATTATGTTTTTTTGATGGTCAAAATCGGTATTTCCCATGATGTCGTTGTTAGCTAGCTCATATTAACTCATTTTCTTGCAAAAAATAGTTTAATAATATTAAAGTTTAATAAGTTTAATAATAATTATATTATGTTATAATAATTATATTATGTTTTTTTGATGGTCAAAATCTGTATTTCCCATGATGTCGTTGTTAGCTAGCTCATATTAACTCATTTTTTTGTGTGAGAAAAGGGAAAGAAACGGAAGCACACCAAAAACATTCCGAGCCTACGTATCTTTGAAGAAATCCTGTTGTTTGTTGTTGTCATGGCAACAAAAGGTGCCGTCTGAACTAGCAAGCATGGTAATTGGTTGACACGAAGTACACTGATCTTCAGAAGAATTCACCTCTCATCTTCCAGTGTGGCAATAGCATCCGTTATGGAAGCAGCCATTCCCGATGACATTCTCCGACCACGTGACGGCCAAACGTGTGTGCGTTTGTGTCCTTTTTCCACAACGCCACTCGTTATTTGATATGGAGCGACACAAGCCGGGGGGGTCAGACACATAACATCTCCGCACACAAGCCCAGCGGGCACCAGGAGAGACCACTTCCACCCGCGCCGGGCCACAGATCCAGGTGACTGATCACTGCGGTCTCGGCTCTGAGAGCCTGATGGAGAGTCACACAGGATCCCGTTTCCATCCCCTTATCTCCACGCTGAACTCTGACCCCGACACGCTGAGATGAGAGTCGGGAAAATGGAAAGAGCCAGAGGGAAGCGGCGGGAAGAGGAGATGGATGTGTGGAGATTAAAATCAGTTTTCCTCTTTTGTAGCGGTAGAACAGAGTCGCTCAGTGTATTCCTACATGATCTTGTTGTATCGCAGTATGTGAAGAAGTAGTTCTCGGGGAAATATATAGTATGACTTTTTAACTGGTAAAACTAGTGAATATAGTATTCCCAAGGCCAATGTCCGCTTGTTATTTTGACAAAAGCTTGCAATTTAGTCGCCGGCGTCGCGAGAATGACCTTATTCTTATTTCAACCTGCAGCGCTGCGGCAACTTTTGTAGTCGTTATTTTTGTAAATGTACGCACAAAGGAAGTACAGCGACCAATCACGTGCTTTGTGACACAGCCAATTAAATTGGACAGCATTCCGACTAAACGAGGTCGGCATAAACAGAAGACAAATGCTGATAACGTTGCGTTATTTAGTTGGCATATATGAGATATTTGGCCTACTCAATCGGCGCTAGCTAACGAGCTAACGACTAATTGTCCAGCTCTCAAAGGAAAACTGCATTATTTTGGGAATTTTGCCCATCAACCACAATAGTTTGAAGGACATCTTCTTCTTTCTCTTTGGGCTTTTCACCACAGCAGATCAATCTCCTCCATCCAACCCTGTCTTCTGCATCCATACACCTCCTCTTTGGTCTTCCTCCTTCTACCACTATATTCACTAGCTCTCCTCCCAACCATCTCAGTCTGGTGACTTCATCTCCAAGGCCTCTAACATGTACTCCTTCCTGATCCTATCCATCCTGGTCACTCCCAATGAGAACCTCAGCATCCTCATCTCTGCCACGTGTCTCTTTAATATTTACTGTATTTAATTTTCCATTTCAGGTACTTTAGGATGCCTTGTTGAAAAGTACTTTATCTAGTATATATTATTCATTTTACATGATGATGTTCCACATTTGAATTGTTTATTTTTGCCCGATTCCATGAAGTCATCATAAAGCAGACGTGCTGCATAAAATATATAAGAATTTTGTTCATTTTCATTTGGTAGTACAAAGTACCTTGTAAATATTACTAAATACTACACCCTCTCAATACGTTGCAGGTTATTTGTATGTATGACACCGTGTTCTTTATGTACTGTATTATCTCGCCTCAACAGCTTTAGCGGTGATCCAAGCAGCCATTTTTAAAGCTGATGATGTGTCAGTGAAGGCATCGTGAATAAATAATGGATACGTACTCTATCTGGGATTCAGACTTGTACTTGTCCGACAGAATTTAGCTGGTGAGGTACGTGAAATACGCTAATCGAATGAAATCTCCGGGGGATTATTTGCTTTTTTAGCCATGCACAATTTCCTCCTAGAGCGCACCCAAACCCCCCCCCCCCCACACACACTTGTGCTCAATTTAGGTCTACAAGCTCCAACCTCAATCTTTCCCATGCAGGATTCCAGGCTGCGGCTGTAAATTGGTGTGCAGTTGGGGTCAACGGCAGGAAACTTGCTTGCTTCTGCTTTTCTTTGTCGTTTCAGCAAGAGTTCCACAATATCGTACGTAGTAGCAGGAGCAAAGTAAAGACGACAGCGAGGGGGTCGTAAAAGCTAAGAATTTACCACAGCACACAAACTCTAAAACAAGATGCTACTAATTTACCTCCATCCCCGGGGTATTTAGTCCACGTTGTTTGTCTTCTCTGATCCTCCACTCCACTCCGACAGCCGCTTTCCTTCTTCCTGAGCTCCACACAAATCCCCTTTCCAGTGAGAGAGACGGGATGTTTAGAAGCTTATTTACTCTTGGAAAAATGCAGCTTTGTCATATTTTCTTTTGAAGGCAGCCATGCGTGGTGCCTACAAGTTGGAGCGTTGTCTTTGCTCTCAAATCACGCCGCAGAGGCTGTTGGAGGCGTCAACTGGAATTCCACAATATACTTTGTTTTGCATCGGGAATGAATATGGAGAAGTGTGAGAGAGCACCAGTCGCTAACGAAGAAGACGACCAGAATCCAAATGGGTTCAATTCTGACACCATATACATTATATACGTATATCCAATGGTACATGGAAATATATTACTCGGGTTTTATTGCAGTACTCTACATAAGCAAATTGGTCTAACGTGGAAAAAATACTTCTTGTTGGTCAAAAATTTGTTTTGTATTATTTCTTACTTTCATGGCGGCAGTGGAACCCCAAAAATAGAGTCTTCGTAAAAATGGCCATTAATGTCTCCATCCTTAATTTAGCCCGTTTTAGCCCATTTGGCGCCGGATCTTGGACCATTCCCTACCAGCTTGGCTCATTTAAACTCCTATTTTTTTATCCAAGCTCTACTCAGGTTCCATCAATTTGAACAATGACTTCTGCCCCCCCCCTTCCCAGATGTTCCGTGCGGTAAGAAGGCCACTCCAAAGCTCACTTGAACTTACAAGTGGCTTCCATCTTGCTTCTCTCTTCCGGCTTGACTGAGGGTCTGGCCGTCCTAGCAGCTGGTTCCTCTGGGATGATCTAATTGGGACCAGTGGGTGAAAGTGGAATTACTCACTTGTGGCACGTCAGTAATGACCTGTCAAACCAGGCCAGCCATCTTCTCCCAGTATCTGCAACATTTCTATATATACAGACACATGTATTAATTACAAACAAATGTATTATTTATGATGCTTTTGTATTGTTGGAACCAATACCAATGGCCAATTACCAATTAGTGTCAGTCAGTCGGGAGTAAAGTCAAAAGTTAAGGTTTCCCATTTCTCAAAGGGAAATGTGGCGTTCCTAAATTACATCGTCAAGATGTGCAAGTCTTTTTTTTTACTGAATGGAGACCTTGAACTCATCACCTCTTTCCTCACTTCCTGCTACCCCCCTGATAAATTTACAGAAAAGTTTGAAAAGTTTGGGTAATGACCGAAATGACGAGATCACAGCGACAAGCGGCCGAGATTAGTTTCCTCCGTAGGCTGGTGGTCAGAAACGTGGAGTAGAACCGCCGCTCCTCTGCCTTGGCTCCAATTGCCATTGGCTCAGGCCTCTGGTCAGGATGACTGCGTCTCTCAACTGGCCTAAGAACGCCCCAGGAACCGCCTGGAGGAGCCGGATGAAGTGGCCTAAGACCCAAGCTTGGATAGCAGGAAGAAGATGGATGGATGGACTTTCAAGTTTGTTCCGTACCTGAACCCGTTCCAGAGGTTTCCTGTGGTCACGAAGACATCCAATTGACTCCGCCACCAATTGTGGCTCCCACACTTTTCACTTCATTGCTTTCATCTGCAGAGTAGAAGTTAATCGATTCCCTATGCATTTAACGCCTTGACATTTTCGCCTGAAGGCCCATATTGCCGCACTTATATCCACTTCTTCGTGTGAGATTAACCAGGTTTGCTCAGGGCCAGATCTGGGGGGGGGGGGGGCGACAATACTTGAGAACTAAGTGCCTTAAAGTGTTTCTTAGCTTTGAGTTCCTTTCTCAGGGAGCACTTACGTCTGAGCAATGTCGAGAGGAGACAAAACAACAGCAAATAAAAGTGCGACATGGCCTTTTTGCACCCGTTACGTGGCTTTCATTCAGACGGCATCTCGGGAAAGAAAGACGCTGGAAAGCCAAGGAGGGGAGGAGACATGAACAATGGAGGTCCAGCATGAGGGAAACTAAAGGATTTGGACTTCCAACCTAGGAACCTAAAGAAAGAAAGCACAACAAGACTGTGACAACAATTGTAAAAGTCATGGTGAAAGGTCACTAGTGGGCATCTTAACATATCCTTCAACAATAACCAATCTTGGACCAAAGTCAAAGACCGGGTAGGACACCCATCAGTCAGACTAGATAGGACAGCTCCAGTCTAAGAGGCGACCTGAACAGTCTAGTTGCATTGGATTGGATGGCGTGAGAATATCGTATTATATTTCCCATTCAATGTCTCATTGGGCCCATGACTGGGTCCATATCCGGACCGAGGTCCACCATTTGGTGATGGCTGTATTAGACGATCTCATCAGAGCAAACATTTCACTCCTGAGCTCAGCCATTTTCCAACATGTCACACTCAACGAGCGAGACGAGGAGCAATCGATAAAGTCTCATATTTGAAATCATACGGCCGTGCGGGTCCGTGCGTGTCTGCCCGTGGTGTCCATAGATACCATGTCTGGGCTGGATCACGTCTTGATCTGCTGTAATTCCATCTGCTGAGACAAATTGACAGATGACAACCAAACACCGACACACACGGCAAATGACAAGTAGGACAAAATAGTTAAAAGTGAGAAAAAACCCAAAACTATTAGTACAAATCTATGAAGGGATATGGATTTGTGGGTTGAGCGGCACAACAGGTTCCAGGGTTGAATCCAGGCTCCTCTTGTATGTTGAAAATGTTTCATATTTGGTCCAAAAGGCTTCTTCAGTCGTGGTCCAATGATGGACAAAGATGTCCAAACCCTGGACAGGGAGGACCACTGTTTTGAAAGAAGTCCTTTATGTGACATAGAAATGCTATCGCTAAGCAACAATGTCCTGACACCCCCCCCCCCCCCAACCCCACCCCAAGAAGATTCTCATTTTACCACCAGGAAGGCGAACAACCATCATTGGCAAATATTCCATTTCTACATAAGGATTCCTACTTTGCTGAAATTCACTTATCATGGTCGGATTTGGAACCAATTAACCCCAATAAAGGAGGGATGACTCGTTTAGCAATGTTCCATGGATTCTTATCCCGGTCACACACTGCTGTGGGACGGCATTCCAAGTCGACTGAAGTGTTCCAAGTGTTCAATTGGGTTGAAGTCAAGCCACTCTGTTTTTTCCTATCCCAAATTCTCAGGATAGTCCGTGACAGACACCGCTCTGTGGGGGGGCCGTGGTTGTCATCCTTGAGGAAAGGTTCAATCCCAGACTGCAGAGAGCCTGCAATTTAAAGTGTACCAGAAGCCCATAATAGGGGTCAATAGCGGACACATTTTACCCAAGTCCAATGCTCACATTCAGTTGTGCTTCCCATCCCATTATGTGCTCATTCCTAATAAATGGGAAATAAACTGCAATTTCCACAAATTTTATGATTATTAACACGAGTGTCCAATTAATCTTCACTGTTACGTCCGCAGGAGATCAGTCTTGATGGCATCATCAATCAAAAGCTTGGTTCATGTTTGCACTTTAAACAAAGTGTTGATTGCTTTCACTCGTATTGATTGACGCGTCTGGGAAGTTCATAAGAGCAGGAAAACGAGGCTGAGGGTTTGAGGCGGGACGCTTCCATTAAGTCCAGTTTCTTAGACGCTGCAATTAGAACGTCTCTGGTCTTCTGTCCTCCTTGAATATTTAATGACTCTCGTCTCCAATTCGTCTGATTCACCGCTGACCTTGGTTTCTTCTCTCACCAGGCCTGTAGCTTCTGCCAAATGGTCCCGTTTGCAAGATCGGAAAGCGCCGACTTATCTCCCCGCACACAACGCTGGCTTTGCAGAGAGAGAGAGGAGGAAAGAGAAGACGCTAGAAAAAGTCTCGACACCGTGAAAAATCAAACATGACAATACACACAATCCCCACCAGCTCAGCCGTTGTGGAAAAAACACTTATCTCCTTGCGACACTTGTCTCCTTTCTTCATCGCTTCTTTCCTCACTCCTTTCCGACATCGTATCACGTCATCTTTAGCTGCTTCGGCATTCTGTCCCATTCCTGCCCTCACCCCGGATGCCACTGATTATGCAATCACGTTCTTTTTACACTCTTCACCATAATGCATTTTTACACGCTGGTAGAGTGGGGGTCTCCTGGCGGCGTGGAAAATGTGTCCCTGCAGAAAGTGCCGTTTTTGGAGATCAGCAAAGAAAAGACCGAGGGTGTTTCGTGATCCCGATTGGATTGTCATTAGTTAGCATGTCATGTCTGTCAATATGCTATTGATGAAATGTCTCATTGCTACTGATGCGGTGCCGATACGTTTGTATTATTTAAGTACCCACATTAAGTACCCACAACTGGCCATCACTTTCAGACATGTGACATGAGGTCCACCTGCACAATTAAAACATAACAACAAAAGCAGTATTGCAAATTCCACATAAATTGACCATTGACTTAGGTATGATTGAGTGCAGTTCTACACCACCATTAATCCTTTTTTGGACTGTGTCAATCAAATGTAACGATTCAAGTGATTCTCCGCCACTTGTGTGAGTGTATCCTAGGAAGCGGTCATTGAGTGTACGTAGATTCAAACCATCGATGAGTGGCTAGCACCGTTGCCTCACATCAAGAAGGCTTGGACTTCTAGCTGTGAATACGATTCACATTGGCCTCTATGTGTCCACCCAGGGATTGGCGGGGCGGGGGGGCAGTCCCGGCTACGTTCTCACTGCAGGGTATGGTACCCAGTTTTGTTCAAATCCTTTGTGACTCAATTGTGAGTCAGGACTTGACTCGAACTTTAGTCTTAGACTTCAAAATGAGATTTTCCATGAATGTGTTGGCTAAAATGGGTTGCAAATATTCAACTCATGTGATCGTCCAATCAGGTTTAAGAACCAACAATGAATGTGTTGATTACATTTCTGTGCACTGACTAAATCCCGAAGGCTCGGTCCACGTTCTTTTTCTGAGACTAAGTCCTGTCAAACTGGTCTTATTTTATTTAGAAATGAAAAATGCATTTATTGTATTTGTCATATTTAATAGATTGTGACACTAAACAGTGCTTATGACTTGTAAAATTTGAAAGTCTATGAAAATTTCAAGCCTATGACTTTGGACTTGACTCAACGTCCTGAGACCTGACATTGACTTGGACTTGCAAAGCGGACTTTGGACAAATGTGAGAACAAAAAACATCAGCATTGACCTGCAGTGTGAACATAGACTTTATCATCCGGGGGGGGGGCAGATGCTGCACATTCATCACTTCATCAGCCATCCTGATGATTGATCCACTCCTCATTTCCATCCTTCTCCTCCCTCCCCAGCACGCCCCGCCTCCTTTCCCTCGTGCCGCCAAACCCGGCAAAGGCTGAGCTAGCGTCCTGGAGGGCATCGAACGTTGGCTTTTTTGATGTGTTCTTTTCTATTCTCAGCAGGCCGTGTTTGATGTAGTTTCCCGTTTGGGAGGGGCGATGGTGCCTGCTTGTTCGTCTGCAGTGGTCGTGGTCTTTTAGGACAAGGTGGTAGCCAATAAGCCTTTAAAGTCCCAAACTCTGGAGTCCTTTCTTCCATTTCTCTCTTTTTATCGCATTAGTTGTCATGGAGTGGAAACAGTATCTCTTTATAGTAACGGTGTCAACCTTTCAAAAATGACTATGAGCAAAATATTTTATTTTTTACCATTGTATAGACATACAGTATTGATTAACTTATGTACTTTGATTGCAAGTTATTTGGTCCCCCACGCCGTGAGTGAATAAAAGAAGATTTTTAGGGTTTTTTTCAGTGAAATGGAACACTATTTTTAATGCCATTGGTGTCCGTGTTGACTTTTCCATTGTAACATCTTTGCTGTTTTGCTTTTCTTTATTATTGTGATTAATTGCAAAATAAGAAATCTTAACTTTTGGATGCCCACGTGTTTAGGTTAAAGCGTTCCTCCGCTGGTCTCCCTCCATCTCTTTTACAAGTCCTAGGAAAGATGTTCCCGAAAACAAAGGATGTGTTTGTGGTGTGTAGTTGATGTTTTCTCTCCTGCCTGCACTCAAGAGACGATTGAGTGGGGCCTCGAGTGGAAAGCAACCTCAAAGAAAAAGAAGACATTCTGACCGAGTTATGTCTTTTGCACTAATTTAATAAAGCCGTTACTGAAAATTAACATATGCTGCGGCTGTGCATTCATTTGTCTGATGATGCGACCCGACAAAAACATACGGTACCCAATGCGGTTGTGGAGAATGTGGGTTTCGTGTCACGTCTGAGCATCGTGGCAAGCGAGGTGAGTAGTAAAAATGGCGCATGTCATGGTTGCCGTGGAGAAAGTAAACTTCAAAACAATGTCAGTTATTATTTTGACTTCATCCTTCCAGCCTCCTGCCAGTTATTCCTGGAAATGCCAATAGCAACTATAACATCCAATAATAATAATGATGCTAATATCCTCCATCCGCCTTCTCCCACTGAGCCATTCCAACTCATTAATTCCCTCCTAGATGATCATTTAGCACCTATTAACACAGGATCCTTATCTGTAATGACCACTCAATTATCATTTTCACTCTCATTGGGCGCCGCCTCAGCAAGGTTAAGTAACGCCCTCAACCTGTGACAAACGTTCAATGGGCCATTGGCAGATATTGCTGGTAATTACACCAGGAATACATTCAAGCAGGCCAAAAGGCTCTCATACTTCCTATTCATCACTTATCGCTATTTTCTGTCACCTGACCCTATCATCATGCTGAAAGACTTGCTTGAATGTCTCCCCGAGCTTTAAAAGCACCGCCGCGTCCAAGTCTGGAAGCAGCTACACCAGGGGTGGGCAAACTTTTTGACTCGCGGGCCGCATTGATTTAACAAAATTGCCGGGAAGGGGGGGGGGGGGGGTGGTATATAGTATTTTACACGTAACGGTCAATTTTTACACCTATATTTTTACCTATAATTTTACACATTTACATGTAAAAGTGTCATGCAATCTGCTATATGTGAACTTTGAAATCATTTATTTGATGTGAAGTGTATTAGAAATTAAATGTATTATTATTATTGTTATTATTATTTTTATTAGAATTACTATTATTATTATTAGTTATAATAATATAAGTAATACATTATAAGTAATGTTATTATTATATTATATAATATAATATATTATAATTATTATTTATATTATTATAT
The DNA here is from genome assembly GCF_030265055.1 of Doryrhamphus excisus. Classification (NCBI taxonomy): domain Eukaryota; kingdom Metazoa; phylum Chordata; class Actinopteri; order Syngnathiformes; family Syngnathidae; genus Doryrhamphus; species Doryrhamphus excisus. The sequence continues at coordinate 459,002 of NC_080476.1, read as the reverse complement.
AATATATTATTATTATATATTAATAGTAATAACAATAATATTGTTTATTATTATTTTCAATAATAATAAAATTATTACTATTATTATATTAATATTAACAACAATATTAATATAATAATAGTAATATTATTATTAACAACAACATTATTATTGTTACTATTATTATTATTTTTACTATTGTGCTTGTGTTCCTTTTTCCTGGAGCATTTTGTAAACATCAGACCACATCAAATAACGAAATTGATAAAGCAGCTACCTCAACCATCAAAAAGTTGGCCCAAGCCACAATGCCAGGTTGTATTTTGAATTTAAATAAAATACTTTGGAAAGAACAGGCAGGCCGTATTGAAACACTTGGCGGGCCGGATGTGGCCCCCGGGCTGTAGTTTGTCCACCCCTGAGCTACACATTTCGATATTTCATTATTTCGTTCATCTGATGTTATCAGCTGAAATCCTGCTTTAAAAGTGTGTATAGTATGTTCAAATGTATTTGTTTTAGTATTTATATTAGTATACACAAGAAATAATTGCTCCTTCGTGGCCTATTATAAGTTTTTAAAAAAAAAGTGTGTGTGCATATGTTAGGCATGTCCAATAATTATCGGTATCAATAATCATCGGCACAATATCAGCATAAAAATACAACATGAAAATGAACATGCAAACTCCACACAGAGATGGCCGAGGATGGGATTGAACTCCGGTCTCCTAGCTGTGAGGTCTACACGCTAACCACTTGACCTCCGTGCAGCCTTCCCCAATCATGAAAAAAAATATTTTAAAAATTCTGTATATAACACATATGTGTTCATTCCACTACAGGAGATATGTCATGTGACACATATGAGTATCAGCTGATATGAATGGATAATATATTCACTGTTGACGCTCTGTGATTGGCCAGTCACCCTGCAACCAGCTAGTCTGTCCGTATTATGTTTGCGGTACTTCCAAATTGTGCAAAAACTTAGAAAAGGTAGAAAAGGTGAAAACCAGCAAATACTAAGAAGCAGCTAGTAAATGATGCCAAGGGAGTTGGGAGAACCCTCACCAAGAAAAGCACGGCCATTTGTTCTAACAAAGCCAGATCCTACGTTGCCTGCAAGGCCGCTTTGTTGAGGCCAGTCGGAGGTTTGCTAATGAACACCTGATTGGCTCAGAGAAGGTCTGAGGTCATGTGATGTGTTTGTATGAGACCAAAACTAAGCACCATGGTATCAACTGAACTCTGCGTGTTTGGAGTCCTTGAAAAGTTGAACATGGAGGTGGAAACAATCTGCTTGGGGGCTTTACTCTTTCCAAAAGTTTATGACTATGCCTTTTTATTGCAAGGACAAAATGACAAAAGCAGCGTGGGTGACTTTCCCGGCATCATTTTACTATCCATTGGTTGGAGAAACATTTCATTTGGACTAGAATGCCGTAAATGCTCTAATTATAGCTGGGGTGTTGATTTGCATAAGTGCAAAGAGGTGACGCCATTAAATGGAAGCAGGCCATCATCGGAGACAGGATGTTATTTCTGAAATGTGAATATTTGAGAAATAATTTACTTTTCTGATCAAGCTGAGTGAGGAAGGTGTTAATTGGAGCTTTTACAGTACAGAGTTTGGGTTTCTTTGCCGTGGTTCCCACTAATATATCAATAATAATTGGATGAATGGCGGACATTCCATGATTAGAAAGGAAGTTGATGAATGCAAATTTGGCTCAAAACTTCATGTGAAATTGTGCTTTCTGGTCCGAATGAATTTGTCCAGATGAGCAAAAGACAAAAAGTCCTGTTCTCAGATGAGCTGGTCTTCTTCCCCTCAAGCATGTTCAAAGTGTTTGAATGAAGGGTCTGCAATGACAACGGTTTTTACTCAAGGTCGGTTCCTGCACAGACTAATGTGGACACGTCGGCTTTCTCGGCTACTTTATTTCCGTCATGTCGCCAGCAGATACCCTTATTAAGCTGCTGAAACAATCTCGTGGTGCATTTAATTGGACAGCAAATTGTCCAGCATTAACCCAATTAAGGCAATTTGGAGACAAATAAACTATCGTTACATAACATAACATTTTCTGTTTGCCTTTACCTGAAAAAGGTCAAATTAGTCCAAAAGTGTTCTCTTAAATGCTAAAAAGATTCACAAAATGCAAGGTTCGGAACCTCATAGTACAGCTTGCATCGTCAACAGTTTTTCCAATAAACATTTCTTAAAGAATAATAATCGTGCGTTTGAAAATGGCATCAATAAATTCATAAAATATATATTTTTAAGTTCAGGCGTTTTGATTTGCCGTGTTTGCTCTTGTCCACTAGGAATTAAAAACACATCAAATAATGAAAAAATCTGACTAATTTTTAAAGTTTTTTACTGCAAAGTACGAGTGTGACGAGATAATAAATTCACTTCATAGAACAACGGCAAACTGAGTGAGACCCCTTGTCAGTCATTCGGATGTTTTGTGTTTTTGTTGGGGGGGTGGGGAAGTACACACACAGCAAAAGACTGAAGTTTGGTGAGGAGCAATGCTTGAAAGTGGGAGCAACATAAAAGTTTGCAGCATTTCAAGAAATGCTGCAAACGTTAGACAGTCGGAATTGGCTGTGAGAAAATATACGTCACAAACGGCATGAAAGATGACATGTTAAAGGAAATTCTGCAGTTTTATTATTATCATTTAATATAACATCAGTGATTCGTTGACTTTTAATATTTCAAAATGCACTGGTTATTTCTGTCCGGTATTTTCAATGGCATGTCCTGGCTCCCTACGAGTCCTTATGTTTCTATATTTTCACAGTTAGTCCCTTCTTTTGGAGTCTACTCGAGTCTGTCATTGACACAATGTCACTTCCACTCAGCTCTCATTTTTTGTGTCGTAACAAAAAGGTGTCAAACAGAAGGCCCTGATATGTAAATGAGGTAATAAAAGATTGGAGATGTCAGCGTGTTATGCCAATAGCCTGCCATCTGCCTGCATGTGATAGTGCATCATATATTATTACAGGATAAAGGGGAAACTGTTGCGTAAATGATGAAAGCGTCACTCATCAGCCTGGCTATAAAACACAGCGAGGACGCCATATTGAAGGAAAGTTGCAAGATTTTAGGAACTTTTACAGCCTTTGTTCTTGCACAAAGTGGATGAAGGAACGGCTGAGATCATGTGATGAAGGACGTGTCTTTGAGTTTGTGCTGTAAAAAAACTTTTGGAGAATTGTTCCTTTTTGTTGTTACAAAAATATCCAGCTGAAAGGCATTAAAAATTATACAATTATTTTGGAGCCCACATTTTTCTTCAAGGTTTTTTCCACTTGTCTGACCTATGAATACAGATAGAATGTTATAGTCTGGTGTTAAACCATACCAAAGTTTCCCTTAAGGAGGTTTGCACATTTGGAAGTGAGTCCTGAAAAAAAGTTTGGGATGACTCAAAACGCTTGGTTTCAGAAGGCGTGGTTAAACTGCCCCTTTGTGATGTCACAGAGGAGCAGATGTGGGCGTGGCTATAAGGCCTAAGCTCTCCTTCTCTATGACTTGCTGTCATTGTCCTAACTGTGTTTATTTTGTGTATATCATGGAGCAAAAGCGATTGTTTGTGTAGCAGTATAGAGTGTGCAAATACCCGTTTCACACCACAATTAGTGGCCACATTAGACGTTACTGATGCTGTAGAATACCGCTAAAAACCAGTAAGAGACGTCATGAAGTAACCTTTTTTCTCGAGAAATTTCAGACTTTCCAGTCTCAACTTCCGGATCGGATTCGGAAAGCAACACATAGTACAGCTTATATGTTAAAAGCCGACATTTTAAAAAGATCCACAACTCAATACAAAGGGACGAAAAATGAGGATGACAGCAAGTTGAAATTTGTCAGCTTGCCCAGCTTAAGCTTGTAAAAAAAAAAAATAATTTTCCGAGCTGCATATGTTAAAGAGCTATAGTTTAGTTTGCGTCTTTTGCTTTTGTGTTACTCTCTGCTAATAATGCAGCGCCTCAGAGATTTGAACATGAATTGAGCCACTTTTCATTGTCGGGCTTTGCTAAGCTTTGCCAGCATGACATCTTAGCGTCGGTACCCCGCAGAATCGCATGTTAATTAACGTGTAAGCTACGTCTGCGTGGGACTTAAACCCTCTGATGTTTGTGTCATTTCTGGAGCTCGGTCAACTTGACAACAAGTCGACGCGGCAAAGCCCTCGGAACACTGCGGGCTTCTTATCACGCCATATTTCACTGGGAGACTTCTAAGGGACCACGAAGCTTAGCGTGCGATGCAATAAACGCCCCCAGGCCGTTATTATCGTTACAAGCAAAAAGCAACGTATGAAGCCAACCTCCATGCTTTGGTTATCTTGTAAGGCGTAGACGTTTTATTTAACATAGCCTGACCTTTGCGTGTTGTTGTAAACACGCCGGGAGTTCCATTATTCCGCGGGTAGAACCCGCATTGCAACTGCTAGCCGCCATAACGAGATGATTCAAAGAAAGGCTCGCTCGGTACCTCGGCGGTCACACGCCTGTGATTATTCTCCTGGTCGTCATGGGGAGCGAGGGGCATTCTCAGCTTGTTCAATTGGACGCCGCCGCAAATCAAAGGGAGTTTTGGTACTCGTGCAGGCATGCTAATAATAATAATAATAATAATAATAATAATAATAGTACACGGGCTTTGTCTTCCATTAGCGCCAACAATTTAGCAGAAAAGTCAACTTCTTCATCCTTCACCTTCCTTCAACTCTTTTAATGTGCCAAGCGTGGCGTGGAAAATCACATATTATTATCCACAATGATCCCAGCAGCAGACGCTTACATATTCATTCCGGGGAAAACAAGTCAATGTCAAATTGGAAAACCTGCCAACAATGGATCGTATTTGGAATGAAGGTCCAGATGAGCACCCAGGCCACACTTTGTTTACCAGGGTGAACTCTCTCAAGTGAAAAGATCTTTGCAATACTTACTTTTTAATGATTGAGGTTTTTTTTTTGGTTGTTAGCAGTTCACCTCAGTGTGTTGTGTTTGTAATTATGTGGAATTATAGATCTTCAAACATGCTGTATTGCAATTACGAGGGATTTACAGTAAGATTGTACAATTAAAGATATGTTTTATTGAACTTTAAGGAATTAACTCAGATTAGAATCATGGCAATCATGTCATACCAGTGATGCAAATGGCATTTATGAACTCTCTAAATGCAAATTTCAAGATTTTACAGCAATTTTTGCTTTAAAAAAAATGATACATATCTAGAACGCAGTAGAAACTACAAAACTATTGATTGTAATATCAATTAACTATTGAAAATTGTTATGAAATAACGATTAGCTTCTACGTCTAAAAAAGATAAGAGTAATGTAGAGCAACTGGATATTATTTTTATCATTTGAGGAGTAATACATAAAAGATGCAACACATAAAATCTGAATTTAAGTCTTTTTTTTTAGTGATTTTCCTAATGAAACGTACCAAAATGAGTTTCCTGAATAAAGCAACGTGAATTAAACCAACGGATTCAATCTCATTGTGACTGTCAGCCTGCCGTGATTAGCATACGTGAAGTCGCCAGCGACGCCATCAACACGCCGTCTTTGATGGACAGATATTTTAGCCTGCCATGAAAAGGAACAGCTAATCATGTCACGGCGTGACTGGGGATCAAACCCGTGGCGTGGATCTGACATGTGCCTCGCATAGTTTGTCAGAACTTTTACTTCACGTTCCGATATTCAAGGTGTTAAGGCGTCTGCGTTTCTGGCAGGTTAATGGACAAGCTGTCGGAATTCCTCATACATTGCACTCGGGTTGCAGCCAGGAAAGGTCGGGGGGGTGGGGGGGGTATATGAGTATAGGTGTAGGTCAGTGGCATGCCGTCGGGGGAGGTGGCGAGGCTGTCATAGAAAATAAAAAAGAACTGATTTTTTTCTGAAAGAATACATTTTTTTAAACATTTTCTTAGGTCAAAAACCACGGAGTTAGAATACTTCCTGGTAGAAACCCAAGATTAGGCTGCGGTGTGCACAAAAAAAAAAAGTCGGTAATTAGGAGTCCTCTATAAATTGACATTTAAGTGGGTTCGGCATCAAGTATCAATGGGACTATTTTATTTTCTTCCATGTTTCTTACACCTGATCATTTTATTAGTCAATTGCTAACATCATAAAGGGTTTTTATTAGTCAATTGCTAACATCATAAAGGGTTTTTATTAGTCAATTGCTAACATCATAAAGGGTTCTCACTTTGTCACGTTGTCAAGTGATCAGTCCTCAGTGGACCATATGACTCCTAGGATTCATTTAGCAACCTGAAACCTGATAAGCAGAATTAATTACACTGATCGTTTTTAATCTGGAGTCGACTGCTGGCTCGGGCGTCGCCATCCCTGGAGAAATTCTTGGTTGACAATTTTGTTGTTCAATTGACTCAAATGGGTTGACAGGATTGGGGGGGGGGGCGAGGGCTTGTCATGACATCCATTGTTGGAATGTGTGTGTACAACTACACATAATAATGCACAACTTGGTCTTCAGTATGTTGCTATTTATAGTCAAATATTTAGTCAACAATGTTCGATTCGGGCTTTTGCAACCTATCACTCCATAACAACAACCTCGAGTATGGCACCTAGCGTTCCTCAGATGTTTTTCCTAATGCTGCATTCTGATTGGATGAACCTTTTTCCCGTTAATTTCATTAAATTAAAAGTTGAGGCGGCTCTTGTGATATTTCATTTTTTCCAATGCTGCATTCTGATTGGATGAACGTTTTTAATGCTGCATTCTGATTGGATGAGCGTTTTACAAATCCCCTGTTCTACAAATCCCCTTTGTGACATTTCACCCTCTAATTAGTATTTCTTTTAAAGCCAGTAGTACAGACTACTCGTATAATACGTGAATATCAGGAGGATTACAACACAAGCTTATGACTGGAATTCATTTTTTAAGGGTTTACTCACACTGGGTCTATTGCTATTATAATGTTATTTTAATGCTATTATGATGCTATTATGATGCTATTGTGGTTGGGCCTACTGACCACCGTACGTGCATCGCAGTGATCTGTACTCAAGGTCGGTAAAGTTCCCCTCATTTGGCACCATCAACCATGATTAGAGTAAATCAATTTGCAGCATTTCCTGCATCGTTATCCACAACCCTAAAGTTTGTAACCAGGTGGGGAATCTGGGTGGTTTATTGTAAAGTATTGTAAAGTATTGTAAAGTACCCACTGAGGTTTTATCTTTTGCAGTGGTTGTGTACTCATAAAAGAGCAAAGACATTGCATGTATCGTAAGAAAAACAAGGACTCATTATTTGGTTGTCAGCTTTCTGACAGCAACAACATTCTTCCCTTCCGCAGAATCCCAAATGAAAAAGAAAACGTTGTTCAGCCCCCAATAACATATTCACATTATTAACCGCCATCTTTGTCTTCGTCCTTGCTGTACGCTCAGGCGACTTTCAGCCACAGAAAGCAAGTGTCTTCCATTCCAAAGACAATTTAAAACCACCGCATGAGAGGCTGCCGTCTTCCTCGGCGACGAAGTCACAGCTGATTTACGTCAAGCGGCTGCACACATCTTCTCGACTTAATGTCATGTGATCAAACTGTTTTTTTTGTGTGTCCCAACGGTGTTCGATGGGAGTTAAGGTCAGGGCTCCAACGTGTACACTGGAAACGCTTTCTATAGAGCCGAGTGGTCAGCAGCACCGTCACGCCAAGTACACAAACATTAGCATAACTTGGCAGCTTGTTGTGCCGCTTGCATCTTTGTTGGACTTTTATTGATTCCTGGGAGGGAAGGAGGGAGGTTGGGGTTTTTGTTGTGGTCACGCTCCAGAACGTCTTTTTAGAAGCTGATAACGCGTGTGTGTCAACGTTTTATAAACACATTTGGTTCACTTGCACAATTTAATGGCAGGCGGGTTCTACCAGAGAAGTATGGATTCAATCTCAGGGCTGGAATCACACAAAGAGTGTTTCCATGTAGCAAACAAGAATAGAGTAGTACTTGGTAGTCAGGCTGTCATGACATCTCGCAAGACTAAAATATGACAAGATTTCTTAATTACATGATAATTTAAAAAATGATCATGACAATTTTGTGCTGCATAGAACAACGGTGAACAGAGTGAGACTTCTTGTCAGTTATACACTTGCTTTTTCTCCGCGGGGGACCCGGGGTCCTAACATAAAAGGCAACAAAAAACAAATCCACCACTCAGGAACAGCACAAAATGTTACGCCGTCACGGAAAAGAACTGCAGCTCTTTAACAGTTGAAAAGGCAGCATTTCTAGACATTTCAAACATTTCAAACACAAAGGAGTTCCACAATTTGACAGAGTTGAAGGAAATATTGCAGTATTATTGTCACGGTTCTGCACGTCTGTGTGGATGCAGAGAGCAGGACCAAATGCAGGTCCAAATATTTCTTCTGTGAAATAACAGCAGCAGAAGGAAAAGCAACTCAGGTAGCAGACGCACAAACGACAATGATCCCACACGGGGATTGGAGGGAGAGGCACACCTGAACTAAATACCAACACTAATTAATAGGGACTAATTAGGGACAGGTGTGGATGATTGGGGTAACGAAGGAAGACAGGGCAAAACAAGTCCAATACTAAATAGTGTCCAAAACGGAAACCAAAACCCAGACAGGAAACTCAAACGTGGGAACCCACACAATTATGTTGTTTTATTATTACTATTGTATATTGTCACGACAGTGGTTTATTTGGTGTCATAAAAAGTAGACAATAATGTAGTTTGGTGTAAGAATTATGGGATAATAAAGATTTCAACATGCACACGCATTGTTTTATGTTAAATAACAAAGTTGAAAGTTAATGGTAGAACCTCATCACATCTCATGAGTTGAGCGTCTTGGTACATTCCACCTTAGCAAAGCTCATACTCATGCAAGCGTTGAACCAGACAAACCAGACAAGCATGCAACCGTTTCTGCAATCAGTCGTTATTGTGCAGCCGCACACAAACACAAACACAAACAATAGTCCTGCGGATAGCGCCACATAAGACCTTTTAACATTAGCTGACAATCAACAAGGTCAAACAAATGAGACATAAGATACTATAGATCAGGGGTGGGCATACTTTTTGACAACAAAATTGACAGGGGGGCCGGACTATATAGTATTTTACACGTAACAGTCCATTTGTACACGTATATTTTTACAGATATTTTACACGTAAAAGTGTCATGCAATCTGCTATATGTGCACTTTTAGATCATTTATTTGATGTAAAGTGTGTTATAAATTAAAATTATTATTATTATTATTCATTCATTCATTCATTTTCTACCTATCTAGGTCATTATATATGACATATAACACTCTGACTCACGTTGTCATCTTACAAATAACACTAAACTCATCACACAGCAACCTAACATTGAAAAGATATTCATTCATTCATTTTCTACCGCTTTTTCCTCACGAGGGTCGCGGGGGGTGCTGTAGCCTATCCCAGCTGTCTTCGGGCAAGAGGCGGGGTACACCCTGGACTGGTGGCCAGCCAATCCCAGGGCAAATATAGACAAACAACCATTCACACTCACATTCATACGTATGAACAAATTTAGAGTCGATTGAAAAGATATAACTGAGAAATATACAAACATGTACCAATATTCATTCATTCATTTTGTACCGCTTATCCTCACGAGGGTCGCGGGGTGCTGGAGCCTATCCCAGCTGTCTTTGGACGAGAGGCGGGGTACACCCTGGACTGGTTTATTATTATTATTATTATTATTATTATTATTATTATTATTATTATTATGATGTGCTTGTGTCCATTTTTTCAGGAGCATTTGTAAACAACAGACCACATCAAATAACGAAATTGATCAAGCCATGATGCCAGGTAGTATGTTGACTTGAAATGAAATACTTTGGAAAGAACAGGCGGGCCATATTCAAACACTTGGCGGGCCGGATGTGGCCCCCGGGCCGTAGTTTGCCCACCCCTGCTGTAGATACACGCCCCTTGTGCCAGGGCAACCAATGAGGTGTCTAAAGGTGTGTAATTCGACTAACATAACGTAAACAAATGTCTTATAACTTTAGTAAAGTGAGCTCCATCAGTATATTAAAGTGAGCGTAAGCAGACGCCCACGGGCAGTGAAGCAAGGCAGTTGGCTTCTTTCCCCGCAATGAAATATCTCATTTAGCATCCCCTGTCAGAACCGGCACCGATCAATAAGTACTATGATGTATAAAGGCCGGGATGCCGGGTTTTAGCCGAGCGCCGTCTAATGGAGGGATTAACATCCTTTTGTCCCAGCAGACCCGTGAAACATTTATCAGGTTTCTGAAGGGACGCGGAGACGCTGCGTTGACTTCTACCCCCCTTATTACGTCTTGTATTCAAATCAGCTGTGGGATATAGAGGAGCCGTTGTAAAGCAATCTTGGGCCATCTCTTCCCCCCCCCCCCCCCCCCCCCCCCCGGTCCCGGTGGCTGCGGCAGCTTGATGGATGACATTACCCGGCAGGGACGGAACAGACCGTATTAGCATGGAGCCTCTCGGCTTCTTCTCAGCTCATCGATTTGGGCTCCGACATGACCCCAACTTCCTGAAGGGGCCTCCGGACCGCAGGCACCGAAACACGCTGCAAGCCTTGGGGATGCACTTTGCTCCGGCTTTGGTCTTTTATCATCCTTATTCATCCCCTGCTGCCCCCCCCCCACCCCCCACCTTCTCCAGAACCTCTCATGTGCTTCATCTTCCAACTCTTTCCCACTTTAACGTCAAGTACATGAATATTTATCAGGGAAAAATAGGGATAAATATATTAGGGATGAATATTTCCATGCATAAATTGAATGCTTTTTACTGCACCTTGCTTACACTCTTAATGGTGCACGAGTGCTGCCGTACATGCTGCATGCAGATGCTGTGGGTTCCATTAACACCAATTAGCACCCAGCCATTCGGGGATCAACCAAAGTCTGGTGTACCATCTAAGCCAAACAAGTCGAGTGACAAGCCGGAAAACCGTCCCCAGGCTCATCCCTAGCGGATGCGGAAGCAGGAGAAGGGTCAACGACTTTCCCAATAGTCTTTAGCCTTTTGAGGCATTTTAAGGCTGTTTGGAATTTTATGGGAGGAAAAAGACCCCATCACCATTTTTATAATCGGTAGAACCGCAAACAAAAGGCTTTTTCTCGGGTGCCATCAAATTTTATGGAGTGTTTGGATGATTTTACACACATGCACACAACCCTCACACACCCTTAGTCATCAGGTTTGATTCCCACAATAAGCAGGGATTCAGCGTTCTGCTTTCTCCATAGGACAAAGGAATCATAGGAACAATAGGACATAGGAACCATAGGACATAGGAACCATAGGAACCATAGGACATAGGAACCATAGGAACCATAGGAACAATAGGACATAGGAACCATAGGACATAGGAACCATAGGAACCATAGGACATAGGAACCATAGGAACCATAGGAACAATAGGACATAGGAACCATAAGAACCATAGGAAGGACATAGGAACCATAGGACATAGGAACAATAGGACATAGGAACCATAGGAACTATAGGAACCATAGGACATCGGAACTATAAAAACCATAGGACATAGGAACCATAGGAACCATAGGAACCATAGGACATCGGAACTATAAAAACCATAGGACATAGGAACCATAGGAACCATAGGAACCATAGGAACCATAGGAACCATATGAACCATAGGAACCACAGGAACCATAGGACATAGGAACCATAAGAAAACATAGGAACCATAGGACATGGGAACCATGGGAACCATGGGAACCATAGGGCATAGGAACCATAGGACATAGGAACCATAAAAACCATAGGACATAGGAACCATAAAAACCATATGAACCATATGAACCATAGGAACCATAGGAACCATAGGAACCATAGGAACCATAGGAACCATAGGACATAGGAACCATAGGACATATGAACCATAGGAACCATAGGAACCATAGGACATAGGAACCATAGGACATATGAACCATATGAACCATAGGAACCATAGGACATAGGAACCATCGGAACCATAGGAACCATAGGAACCATAGGAACCATAGGAACCATAGGAACCATAGGACATAGGAACCATCGGAACCATAGGAACCATAGGAACCATCGGAACCATAGGAACCATAGGAACCATAGGAACCATAGGACATAGGAACCATAGGAACCATAGGAACCATAGGACATAGGAACCATAGGAACCATAGGACATAGGAACCATAGGAACCATAGGAACCATAGGAACCATAGGACATAGGAACCATAGGAACCATAGGAACCATAGGACATAGGAACCATAGGACATAGGAACCATAGGAACCATAGGAACCATAGGAACCATAGGAACCATAGGAGCCCCAGATAACGTGAGAGATAATGTTGGGGGGGATTCGGTCACATTGATACGATGTCCCCCCATACCAGTACGCGTGGAGGTCCCTGCCAGTGAAAAAGAGGGTTCAGGTTGAGATGCAGCATCTGGGTGGTTTGCACCACATGTTGAAAAAGGGGCAAAGCTCTTACGGTCTGATTAGAGCATCCACGGGGGGGGGGACGGGGGGGAACGGGGGGGGGGGCTTAATTAAAAATCATCTAAATGAAAAAAGTCCCATTTTGTTTGGAAGCTGCTGGCACCTCCAGGCTGTGAGAGCAAGTGTATCCGTACCTAATCACAGCGTTGGAACGGGGGGTGGGGGGGGGGGGGGGGCACGGAGACGAGCGCAGCAGCCAACTGACTAATGGAGATTGAAAAATGAACACAATTAACATGCGGCTCTGGTGCTGGGTTGCGGCCAGATGCAGTCGGCGCTCGGTCTGCCCCTTTCGGTGGCCATGTCGACAACCAAAGTAAACACATAAATACTCCTTCTCACGGGGGGACAATCGCTACGACGACACCTGTGTCACATTGCTGAAGTTTCCTCCTGGAGCGCCGCATCCGTTCCTTTGATTCCGCCCTCCATCCCGATGTGGGAATGACGGCGCAGCACGGCCATGAAGCCCATCTCAAGCAGCCATTAAAAATAATGAGATGGCCATTTTCACCGCCTGTTACTTGAAAACAATCAATATCACACAGGGGACTTCTGGCACATTGGGGGGGGGCAACGATAGCTGTGTGTACATTTCCTTAATGACCTCTAATTGTCCTTGGATGGACTGCTGAGTTGTTGCTTTAACTTTACACACTCGAGGATTTCTCTACGTTTAGTCGCTTTCTTTTTAGCAACTATACGCTTTCACCCTGGAACATATGGTGTTTACGTCAACACAGGAAGAACATATTGGGGCATTAAGGCGGCAAAATAAGAGGGGGGGGGGGGGCAGGTTTGATATGATGAACAAAGGCAGTCGCCGTTTGTCAGTCTAAAATTAGGAAGGCTTTCTGCATGCACCGCATAATATCACAATAATATCACAATAATATCACAATAATCAACTTGTTTACTAATCACCTGGTGGTTCTTGGGAGCGGGACAGATCTTTTTAATGAAGGGGGGGGGGGGGGGGGGGGGCACAAAGCTTCTTTCCCACAAGCCACATTTTAATTGATAGAAATACTTCCTAAAAGACGAGCCCTGATAATAAAAGGGAAAAGGGAAACAAATACTACAAGAATAATCTTTATTTATTATCGTATTTTTACCATAAATGTATGCCGACTTTCCAAAATGTTCTGGTTTAGTCATCATCATCATCATCAGTATGAACCCATTAATGTGAATGTTGGTGTGGTTCCCTGGAAAGGAACTAGACTGGGATGTGTTGCAGAAGTACTGGAATACTGGAGTACCTTTAATAGTTTGTTCAGCTAACAAAGAGGGGAGGGAATTTTTGTCATCCTGAAATAAAAAAGTGAGGACAAAGGTTATTGATTGGTTATTGATATTACCCCCAAAGGTGGTGGTGCTGAGTGGCTAGCACCCCAAGTTCCCCAGTTCAATTCCACCTTGACTGTTCTGATTAACTCACTTCAAGGATTTTCCACACCAAAGTGAGTACCACATTTCCGTAACATTTTTATTCCAGTATAGCTTCTGAAGAATTATTATTCTGAATTATAGAAATGAAACTTGGATGTATTTTAGAGTAGTCAATGTAAATCTTATACAGCAGATTGTATACATCATCACAATCCCAATTAAGGCAGTGCTTGTGTTTCCTACACAGGTGTACTCACTTGTACTAGTAAAGTATACACACGTATTGTCCCTTGAGCAGATATCATATATTGTTTTTTGATATAATTTATTATAATATATATAATATATTGTTTTGTGAAATGTGAAGGATCTCCTCAGTGTTTTGAGCTCTGCCGTTTTATCTCAGCAGTCTTCCCCAAACCTGTTGATGAGATCATCTTCAGAAATAACCATCTGCTGCCACGCCCGAGGTACAACCTGGTGATACGGGCATCAGGAGGAATTCTGGAGCCCCAAACCCAAACGCCATATTGATGTAATTATGAATGTGTTTACCAGGTGAGCTGGCAGATCGTTCCTCTCCGTCCTTTGTGGAGCACTTCCACGTGGCTTCAGAGCAGATGCAGCCTGAGCCTGAAGGAGAAAGTCTGTTTTGGGTTGGTTGGTGTTCCAAATGTGCCTTGAAAGGGTTTCTCTCCGTCGGCAGTGCGGTATTGAACTGCGTGTGAACTCCTGCAAAATGACTGACGGGATGAAATTAGAGAAATAAGCAACCGAAATGAGTTTCCTTTGCAGTCCCGGCATTTGAATAGAATTCCAAAACTCGCTCCCATCAAAAGAATCATCTGAGCTCGCTTCCCTGGAAGAGCCCCAGTTCACGCGTGCCCCCCCGTGGAGCCATTCTGGGCACATCCAACCGTGGCGACCCCGAGGCAGAACCAGAGCTTGCTGGAGGGATTACATATCCCATCTGGCCGGGATGCGCCTTGGGGTTCACCCAGAAGAGCGAGACCATGTGACAGGAAAGACAGATGTACGGCCTCCAGTCGCCGAGCGCCGTGGCACCGCACCAATGTGCCTTCATTCAACTTCCTGCCAGGGCGTGGCTTTGAAAACGAGACAGGTGGGTGGTAGAACATTGATTGGACCGGGTTCTCTCATTGTCTGGATGTTGGACCGCACATCTTCTTTCTCCGTACGATATGGTCTTTAACTTTGAACCACCATCCTTCCATATTATTATTTTGGTAGATGAAAATAATGAATTTATATTTATATATATTTGGGGTACCCAACTGTGAAAGGTTTAGCACAGGGGTGTCAAACTCATTTGGCATCGTGGGCCACATACGGCCTAGGGAGATGTGAAGTGGGCCGGACCATTAAAATGATACCATACTCTGCTATAAATAACCAAAATATCACGTCTTTCCTTTGTTTTGGTGTAAAGAAGCACAAGAACTTTAGGAAAATATTGAAATTTAATGAACTATCCTTTTACAAAACATTTCATGAAACACCTCATATTTCCTTAGACAAATGTGCAATTGACTTTTATCATTCACAAATATGCATTGAAAATTTGTTCACAAAGGTAGGTTGTCCCAAACATGCACAAAATTGTAGCAGCCAGGGCTGTTAATTTGGGGTACCCTGGTAGTTTTTCGCTGTGATGAGTCTCGTAGTGGCGTCGAATATTCTATTCCTTCAATACCGAAACTTGTTGCAAACACACCAAGCACAGAGGTTTTCCGTGCATGTCTGTAAATAAATAGGACGTGGTCCATTTTTCTTTGAAAATTCTACACTCCTTATCTACTTTTCTCCATTTGGACAAAACGACAAACGACATTTTGGCTAATGAGGGTGTAGCGGAGAGGTAGAGACCAAGGTATTAACAACGTCGTAACAAGCAGCAGATGGCGCATTGATACCGTCTGCTGTTTTCAGTCTGTCTCAGTGATGCGGCTTGTCTTCTACTCTGATGGAAAGAGTGCGCCCCTTAGCGGATAATCCATGAATTGCAGCGAATTAAAAATATTAACTCCATGTCTTTTATGCATTTTTTTCCACTTTCAAATTATCCTGCGGGCCTGATCGAACCTCCTTGGGGGCCGGTTCCGGCCCGCGGGCCGTATGTTTGACACCCCTGGTTTAGCATAAAGCATTACAAAGTGATGTTGTGCTCCATTTTCAACGTGGTTGCATCTGCTGGAAGAAGATGAACAGTAGAATTACATGCTATATATATATATATACATATATATATATCGTAGACCTACTCCTGAAATGGCGTATATTTAAATGAGGCTATACTCGCGTTCCCATTTTCATCTCCTGTATCCTTCAGGTCATAGAGGTGTCACTGCTGGCGTCTATCAAAATGTTGTTGGTTTTTTTCCTCAGGTTTTATTCATTAATGTTGTTTTTCCTGCCTTGATATCTCCTAATATGAAAGCACATTATCCCGGGTGTCTGGTGTTGTGTTGTGTTGTGTTGTGTTGTGTTGTGTTGTGCCACACACCCATCCTGCCTCGGTTTCTCATTGTCGCTGTCCATTACATGGCCAAAGAGTAGGATATCAGGAATCCATCATTCTTATAAGAAATGTGAGGTCTGACCTCCAGTGTGTTTCATTTATTGAGAGACATATGAGGCATCTGAATAGATATTGGATATTAATGCGTTTGCATGTTGCAGTGCTGGAAAGAGCATTGAATTATGACAATAGATCCCAAAAATCAGTTTGATCGGATGTGATTTAGGTTTAGTCCAGGGGTGCTCATTAAGTCGATCGCGAGCTACTGGTCGATCGCGGAGGTGGTACTGGTCGATCGCTGGTCGATCGCGGCGTGACATTAAAAAAATATCATCCCAGCATCAATGCCGTCACTTGATTGACATACAGGGCAGCCATTCAGATGACAACTGAATGTTGCCCTTCGGGCGACCAATCAAATCAAACAACGTCTCTAAGTGCAGCAGAACTTACGATGTCAGCCTATCATCCATCCCCGTTACTTGATTGACATACAGGACAACCAGTCAGATGACAACTGAATTTTGACCTTTAGGTCACCGCTCATGCGTAAACAACGATGCAAAGTGCTAAGCTAGTCGGCGAATTGCGTCAGATTTTAAGCCCTCGCTAAAGTTTATGGTCACTAAAATGAGTGAAGGAGCTGGACCAAGTAAAAAGGCAAAAACTGGACCAAGTAAAAAGGCAAAAAACATATCACTTCCATACGGATATGGAATATTATAGGGATATTATGATACGGATATTATCCATGACTGATAAACATTTGGAAGTGTGCTTGAGGCTGGCTATCAGCAGCTACTGTCCGGACTATGCATCCCTGGCTGGTTCAATTCAGTGCAAGTCATCAAAGTAAACTCAGGTAATTACAAAAAATGTTAATAGTTAATTATGTGTGTTTTGCAATATTGGCTCATTTGGTTATGTAAGGTACATCAACATACATTGTACGTACAAATAATCCTCAATACATTTGAAAATAAATAGATGTTTTGCATTTTTGTAGTGGGTAGATCATTTTGACTCGCTCATTTTAAAAGTAGCTCGCATGCTGAAAAAGTGTGAGCACCCCTGGTTTAGTCCTTCCATTCACACATGAAACATGTTGTTCTCGCCCTCGACTTGCATGATTTGATATGCTAATGAGGATGTCATCCGTGGGCATCAGAATCATTCATTTAGCGCTTGACTTCTTCCGTTTCTATTGAGTTCACGAGTGCGACATCCCGGGGACAAGGATTTGACATGTCTCTCTTAACTCATCATCGTTCAACTTAACCACAAAGTCATTCCGGGTCCCGCAGGAGCTGGTGGTTGCAACCGGGAACTGGTTTCTTGGGTCACACCTCAGACATAAACATCATATTTCCTTCTTTTTGTTCTTGGAAACAAGCTTGAAAAAGCATCTAGACATCATTTGAAGAGAACATCCATCATTTGTGATGCTCATTAAGTCATACGTGAGCAATCAAGGATTCTAGGAATTCATCTGGAATTAACGTGTGGAAAAACAGTCAGGGAAGAGTCAGGAGGAGAAGTTCCAGATGCTCTGGAGGATTTCATGAAGTGGTAAAAAGCTGACTCGGTAATGATGATTGGCTTTGCTCATCAGTCACATGTCCTGTCACACGGTCCTATGCTCAACTTGGAGATGGATGAGCTGATGGAAGGAGGTTGTGGAGAAAGTGGCAATTGGACTAATGAAGGAGAGCCGGTTCATGGATTATTGTTCTTGTTGACCTTCCCACCCTTCAGCGAGAACTTCTTTGTTCCAACTTCATGCATTGAGAAACATATGGAGTCGTCCCTCACCACTTTTTGCAGCTTCATTCTATCACGGCTAAAAAAACTCATTTTTTCAATCCCAAAGCCCAAATTCCTCCCAAAGAAGTATTTATATTAGTCTTTTACATTTTTTAATATTTCTTCATTTCAGGGTCACAAGTGAGCTGGAGGTTGACGGTGGACAAAAGGTGGACTACGACCCTGGTCTGGGTGCCAATCAATGGACAGGCTGGGACGGAAATGAAGGGAATGAAAGACCTGCTCACCACTTTGCAGGTAAGACAGCTTTTTTCAACCAAATATTTGGGAGTTAGTAACTGATGTTGGACCTGAGAGAAGCTGACTGCCGCTGATTCACCTTCTCTGTTTGTTTCGCCATCCAAGTTCCTTACCTCAGGAACCAGGCGGGTGATTCTCTACTAGTGAGCATCTACTTAGTTAGAACCTGAGGAAACCTCAAACAGGAGAGAGTCCGCATTAAGACATACAGTAGACTTCCATGATGAACATGTCATGGTTGACTCCATGCAGCGTGGAGGTCATGTGATGTCTTCTTTTCACATTCTGAAGCTCTACTTAGGATCCAAGCGTACAAAATGGAGTGGAAATTCTAAAGAACTTGTTATATATATACTATAGAATATTAAATATTACTCTCCCGACAAAGCCATTTAATCCCTCCAGAACCACAATAAGGGATCCCAAGCCGTCCGTCGTATTGAGCGAGACAGGAAACATGATGGGTAAATGTTGGGGGGGCGTCTTGTTTTGGGGTGACAGTGGAGTGTCGTATTAAGGGAAAAGAATAAATCAGTGGAATGAAAAATGTGAAAATGCAATTTGTCCCACCATTGTCAGTCCCCCCCCCCCCCACGGACTCATCAGGCCGGCTTGCTTGTCAGCCCAGCTGCTTGCTGCATCTTCTAAATGAGACTCGCAGCTTCAGGAAGTGAGAGCACGGATTCTTTCAATATGCAGCGCTGCAAGCGGGATGCAAGCAGAACACAAACAGGGGGGGTGGATGGGGGGGGGGGCATGGATGGCGGAGAAGTTGTTAGAAAGAAAAAGAGACAGATTTGAAAACATATCCCATGTAGCTGCATTAAGGAGGACGGAACATCCTACGGAACACGGCTCACTAGGATGCACGTTGAATGTAAATGGAAGGCTGGAGACGGGAACGCTGCTAGCTCATTATGGAGTTTGTTTCTGGAAACCAGGAAATACAGCATACCACGTCATGCATTGGAATCATATTTCATAAAGATGGTTTCCATCAGTAAAGTCAAATGTTCTTCTTCTGTGGTTCTTTGAAACCTCCTTAAATCATCAAGAGCTGCTCGCGTTTCAGTGTGACAAACAAACTAAAACTAAATATCAATATATGTATTTCTCCTCAAAAAATCCATGTTGACCTTTTAAAGTACATTGTAGCATATTAGTACACACTGTACTGTGGTGTCTGTGTACAGTTATAAAGACGTTCCAGCTCGTGGGGGGTGCTGGAGCCTATCCCAGCTGTCTTCGGGCAAGAGGCGGGGTCCACCCTGGACTGGTGGCCAACCAATCACAGGGCACATATAGACAAACAACCATTCACACTCACATTCATACCTATGGACAATTTGGAGTGGCTAATTAACCTAGCATGTTTTTGGAATGTGGGAGGAAACCGGAGTACCCGGAGAAAACCCACGCATGCACGGGGAGAACATGCAAACTCCACACAGAGATGGCCGAGGGTGGAATTGAACCCTGGTCTCCTAGCTGTGAGGTCTGCGTGCTAACCACTAGACCGCCGTGCCGCCCAGTCAATTATTTATAATTATTTATTTATTTTCATAGTCGTACCTCTTTATGAATATGATTAACACTATTAGAGCCCACACATGAACACGTAACACCCCTATGGTTACACTCATATTACCCAATAATAATAAATATAATAACCACGTTCTAACCACTAGACCGCCGTGCCGCCCACGTTCCAGCTTTTCCAACCAAATTCCCAATCTAAGTAAGCAACGGATCCTCAGCAGTGCTCAGTGAAAGTAACGACCCGAGGTTCGATACCGGCTGTATCTGGTCTGCAGACGCTTGTCTACATTTGATGCCAAATGTGACACCCGCCCGTTAACCTTTTTCCCCCAATGTAATCATCTGGAATGATACAAGACTCGGGGTCAGCTAGCGCCGCCTAATTGCAATAGATGAAGAGGGGATACCATCAGCGATTCAAATGGCTTTTAATTACAGCCTCTAACCAGATGTGGCAGCTGTGTCAATCTCCGACACCCCCTCACGGCGCTATGGAGGGGGCAGGAGAAGCGAACTGAATGAAATAACAGCTTGCACCCATGGGAGAGGAAGAAACACAAAGCAAGACTTGCAGCTGATTGACAGGCCAAATATGATCAATTGTTGGAAAGTACCAGAGAAGAAGAGGTCAGCAGGTGTGGAACATGGCTGCCCCCTAAAGGTGATGAGAATGTGTGAAACCCTTTGAGGGGAGGGAGTCGGAATTGGCAAGTCTGCGAGGGCAAGGCGAGGTTAGCCGGAGATGGAGGAGGAGGAGGAGAAGGAGGAAAACGGTGATGGTGTTCCGTGGGAAGTCGGACGGACCGACGGCCGGCAACAGCATCCGCCAAGAATGGATTACCACAGTCGGATAAACGCAGCCCTCCTCTTCCTCGGCTCAGTCGCTCACATCCACGGAGGTTGGAGGTGCAGCCAGCCTTGGGAATATTCTCCCTCTCCCTCCTCCTCCGGAGGGAAAATGCCACTTTCCTCATCAAATCCCTGCATGAGCTGCACTACTATGACATTTCCAACATGTGAGCAAAAGTCCCAGTCATGAGAAATATGTGGAGCCCAAGCAGCTGGGTGTACGTATGGATTTTCTCAAATGTCAGGCGCATATTGTAAAGACATGACACGCCTTGGTCATTTTCACATTGATCTCACTTTTTATTGCAACATCTTTACATTGGAAAAGCAAGCAACTCTGAGAGCTGATTAGCGGGTCAAGACCATTTTAATTAAAAGCACACCAGGATGCATTTTAAAATAGGTTTCATTGTCAAATAATAAAAAAAAAGAATATGCCAATCAAGCCCATAATGAGTGGATGTAAACGTCTGAGCACAAGCCAAGCCATCCTTCCCATCCATTTTTTATCTTGCATTTGTCGATGTCACCTTGTGTTAAATGGAACTCGCATCCTTCCGCTGGTGTGTTTTCTCTGATACGCGGCTTTTATAAAAAAAAAAAAAATTGGACGGCGCTGACATTTAAATGCCGTTCTGCGTTTGGTGCCAAAGTTTTGTACTTTCCATTTCAGATGGAGATCAAGAGCAGCGAGAGAAAAATGGGATGGAATTGAAGTACTGCGTTTGTGTTGAGAGCAATTTGAATAACACCCAAACAAATCCCAGGGCAAGAATGCTTGTTCTCTATTTCAAATCATTTTTAGAGGACGGGGGATGCCTTTCACTTACCAGTACCTTCCTTTGTAATAAGGTACTAAGGTACCAGCCATTGGTACCAATAAGGTACGAGCGACTGGGGAAAGGTTCCATATCAGCTGATCCATGATGGCTTAATAAATTGGTTCATTGATCAACGTTGGCCTACAGTTAGCATCGTAGCTGCTCCTCTGTTGTTGCCAACTTGCCCAAACTGTGAGATCATTTTTCCCCAGTAGGTCACTCCAGGTTACTGGTTTGTGTGAGTGACAAGAAGAAAACCTGTCACTTTCTCGAGGGGAAGTCATTTGGGACCACATACTGATTTGCCACGCCACGCATTCACCCCACATGTAATTAGTGCCAACGCACGTTCAGATACTTCATACATCCTCCATGCATGTCGAGATCTTACTCCATGGTGACCAGAAAACCTCCCCAAAAAATACAACGATTTAGGAAAACGCCAAAAAAAACCTACCTTGGCTTAACCGAGGTTCCGCTGAATACTGAAAAATACAAACATCAGACTTTGGAGCGATGCTTTAGCAGGAGGATTAGCCCGACGTCACCACGGCGATGACTCACTGCACACTTCCTGTTGCACATGGCTGATCTTCCCTTCCACTTCCCCCCCACTGTACTACATTGAAGGCATGTACGGTAATCCCACCTTTATTGATTCCACACCTGACTGTGATAAGTCAATCATTTCATTCATTCATTTTCTACCGCTTTTTCCTCATGAGGGTCGCGGGGGGTGCTGGAGCCTATCCCAGCTGTCTTCGGGCGAGAGGCGGGGTACACCCTGGACTGGTCGCCAGCCAATCCCAGGGCACATATAGACAAACAACCATTCACACTCACATTCATACCTATGGACAATTTTGGAGTGGCTAATTAACCTAGCATGTTTTTGGAATGCGGGAGGAAACCGGAGTACCCGGAGAAAACCCACGCATGCACGGGGAGAACATGCAAACTCCACACAGAGATGCCCGAGGGTGGAATTGAACCCTGGTCTCCTAGCTGTGAGGTCTGCGCGCTAACCACTAGACCGCCGTGCCGCCCAGTCAATTATTTATAATTATTTATTTATTTTCATAGTCGTACCTCTTTATGATTATGATTAACACTATTAGAGCCCACACATGAACACGTAACACCCCTATGGTTACACTCATATTACCCAATAATAATAAATATAATCAGACATAACATAAGACTCACATATGAGCACTGAGAGTCCAAACATTTTTTGGACTAATAATAATTGGACTAATAATTAGCCATATTCCAATTAGTTGTGGGATAGGCTCCAGCATACTTGTGACCCTTGTGAGGATAAGCGGCATAGAAAATGCATAGATGGAGTAAGCCAAATTTGGTCATGAAAAACAGTGCTAATGTATGAATTCATGTAGTTTTAATAGTAAAGAAAAAAGTACTGTAGATTTCCTGGGCAGCAACAAAATGATTCTGTGCTGGTATCAACCCAGTGTGGGCGTTACTGTATCACCAAAGCAGGATTTGGATGCGGGTGTCGCCGGGGCCGAGGCCATCGGGGGCATCCTGTGAGTCACGTATCAGAAAGAGGTTATATTATTATGATTATGTGTATATGAGTTCTTTCAGCAATTATTTTCTCATTTCCTTTGGTATCATTTTAAGATTGAACACAAAGGAAGACAAAAAAACACTTTCTCCTTAAAACGATTTAAGACAGAATAAGAAAATGTCTTGGCACCGAGACAATTTTAGTCACCGCAAACTATAAAAAATAATAAGCTTCATTTGGAACACAATTTTGCCTCGACGAGAGACGAGGAATGAATGAAATATTTTTATTCTAATATGGTGCTCTTCCTATTTGGACATATTATTGTCGGAATTCCTGAACTAGACGGAGCATGTTATTATCCCAGCAATCAATTATAATCAGGTGCAATCAGAGGTTCCTCTAAAATGTGACACAAAGCAGGATATTGAAGTGTGAATCCATTATCAAGCTGCTAGCCCCCATGCCCCCATGCCCCCATGACCCAAAACATCCATCCATTTTCTGGAGTCACAGGTGAGCAGTTCAACCAGGGGTCGTAGCTGGACCTGGATCAACCCGTCCTAGGGACTTTCAGCAAATATGTCCGCTCCGATCTCCACCATCAGGGTTGGCTGCTAATGTAAACAGGTTTATTCCATAGTTTAAAACAGGGGTCGGCAACCTTTATTATCAAAAGAGCCATTTTACCCACACGCTTACTAAAGGAAAACAGATAGGAGCCGCAAAACATCATTTAAAAACAATATCTTATAAACTTTTGAAAGTTTGAATCAGTTTTAACGCCAAATTTTTACACCAAATTGTTGCTTCTCGTCACATGTGAGCTCTTTGAGCTCATCCAATCACGAGTCAGAACTCATTCACTTCAATTCATTCAGGGTCTCACAGAAAGTCAGATTTAAAAAAAAAACTCATTAAAAAATGCATATTTTTTCCCATTAGGGTATTTTAAAAAAATACTTGAGCGTTGTGAAGGGAGCCACAACAAAGTGGCTGAAGAGCCACATGCGGCTCTGGAGCCAGGGGTTGCTGACCCCTGGTTTAAAATATTACGTTTATTAACAAGTATCAGCCGCTGAGGCGTGTTGGTTATATTATATTATATTATATTATATATCCAACATATCAGCTGGTGGCGTTCCAAATGTGTTGTCTCTATGTACACGACTACACCTTTGATTATGACTTGAAATCCGATTGAAGTACATTTCATGTATGGAGTCTCATCCTAAACAGCCGCCAGCCAGGAGACTCGTAGCGTTTCATTAAGAGGGACTAGAAGTGTCCATAAATCAAATTTCAGCTCTGTAACCGCTCACTGAACGAGCAATTTGTCTTCTTATTCCTTTGGGAAATACCACACTGACAACTTTTAACAAAACGAATGACTTAGTAACTGGACGCCATCTTTTTTTCTTTCTCCGCTGATTAATTTCATCATTAAAAAGTACACAGTTGTCTTCCTCAAAGGTTTGGTTAAAGGTGAAAGCTGCAGCAGAAAGCGTGGAAGATGACACCATTGCTCGTTCTTCTCCATCATGAAACATCTCATCTCTTTGCGTCTCCCACGTCGTGGAGGTCTGTGGAGGCGACGACAGTTGCTGCCCTTTTGATGCTTCTTTACTCTCCTCCCACCTCCTTCAGCAGCCAGCACCATTCATCTCACCGTTTACTTTCATTTCATTTCTCACTCCATTAGGTTCAGGACATAGAGCAGCTCTGTGAGAAGAAGACGAGAAGAAAGCAAAGTTTGGCTCCTCCGAGACACAAAATATCATTTCACAGTCAACTTGCTGTGATGTATTATTTCACAACAATGGGGGGGGGGGGGGGGGGGGGGGGGGGGGGGGGGGCGACAGGAGCCTTGTTTGGCACCTGCACACACCGCTTAGAACATCAGTGATGGCTCTCTGGGGGAGGTGATGCTGCGCTTATGTGTGTGTGTGTGTGTGTGTGCTAAGTTGTAGAAAGAGAGAAGAAGAAGGCACCGGGGCAATCCATCCCACCACTTCAGGGGTGGGACTGGTGGAGGATGAAGGTCAGGAAACGTAGCGTTTGGGGTCGTTATTAATAGTCAGTTTGGAGGAATATTTCCAGTGTGAGTTCACATGTGGGGACCGGCAGTGTGGGGACCGGCAGTGTGGGGACCGGCAGTGTGGGGACCGGCAGTATGGGGACCGGCAGTGTGGGGACCGGCAGTGTGGGGACCGGCAGTATGGGGACCGGCAGTGTGGGGACCGGCAGTGTGGGGACCGGCAGCGTGGGGACCGGCAGTGTGGGGACCAGCAGTGTGGGGACCGGCAGTGTGGGGACCAGCAGTGTGGGGACCGGCAGTGTGGGGACCGGCAGTGTGACAGCAGGTTCCTCCTACTGTTTGCTACGAGACAGTTCCACCAAGTGTAAAGATCATTTATTCCAGTAGCCGTGTCCCCCCATTGTTCCTGTCCCGCCATGACAAACGCCGTTATCCTGCTACATGCTAAATCGTGCAGAGCTTTATTAGCTGTGGTTTCTCAGCCGGGGAACATCGACTAAAGAACCCGCAGAGGTGAAAAGCGAGCCTACGGATGTACAGAACCGCAAACAAGACGGTTAAACATTAGCAGCTGATGGGATGCTCACCGAGCTGTCAATCAAAACAAACGGCGTAGCTTAAGCTTCTTGAGCTTGTCATAGTTTGCTGTTCTTCTGAAACTGGGACACCAACCCCAGGACCTGGTCGGACGCCGTGATGACCTTATTGTGCAGGTAGAGTGCGCTGTGCTTGGATGTGTCGTTCAAGAAGTAACGATAGTTCACCATAACGCCGCAAGAGTTTGCCGCGCCTTTCGGGCTGGTGTCCGCACGCCAGTTGATCCTCCACATGGTGGCGCCGTTTTGCAAGTGGAAATTGGCCACGGGGTTGAGCGCGTAGCCCCGCCGCTTCTCTCCGTACAGATACCAGGCGCAGAGCCGCATCAGGACGGGTTCCAGGAGACAGGAGAGACGATCGGAGCGCATCCATTCGCTGGTGGCGATCAGCTTACGGAGGGCATCCATGGCGCCCGTGCCGGGGGCCGCGTCGGTGACTTGTTCCACTTCGCGCCACTCCTGCTCGGAGAGGAGGTCCGAACCGCGGCCTTCCTTCCGGTACTGGCTGAGGAGGCCTTGGAGCCACGAGGAGAACCCTGGGATGGGCGACAGGCTGGAGAACTGGGCCATGTGGGGGAACTCGCTCTGCAGGGGGACAAGAGTTGCTCATGGTGAGTAATGATTAATTCATTTAAAAGAAGATTAATCTGATTCACATTTTTAATCAATTGACAGCCTTACAAATTTTTTTTTTTTTTTTTTTTAAAGAAGTCAGTGATGTTCCAACTTTTTCCAGCGTGGGCTAAATAACGAGTGAAAAAAAAGGATGCTTGGGTATTTTAAAAGGAAATGTGTAAATACTGTAGTTCAACAAAAATAGCATCTCAGGTTTGGGATATACTCGGTGAAAAAGGATATTTTTGTATCAAGATTGCTCTTTTTTCCCCCATTTTTTGAAAAAAAAAATCCAATTTTGTTCCTGTAAATAACATATTTGTAATTATGACTTTATTCCAATAATATTACATTTTATTGAACCTGATAAACTAGGTGAAAAAGGATATTTTTGTATCAAGATTGCTCTTTTTTACCCCATTTAAAAAAAAAAGAATCCAATTTTGTTCCTGTAAATAACATATTTGTAATTCTGACTTTATTCCAATAATATTACATTTTATTGAACCTGATAAACTAGGTGAAAAAGGATATTTTTGTATCAAGATTGCTCTTTTTTCCCCCATTTTTTGAAAAAAAAATCCAACTTTGTTCCTGTAAATAACATATTTGTAATTATGACTTTATTCCAATAATATTACATTTTATTGAACCTGATAAACTAGGTGAAAAAGGATATTTTTGTATCAAGATTGCTCTTTTTTACCCCATTTTTTGAAAAAAAAAAATCCAATTTTGTTCCAATAACATATTTGTAATTATGACTTTATTCCAATAATATTACATTTTATTGAACCTGATAAACTAGGTGAAAAAGGATATTTTTGCATCAAGATTGCTCTTTTTTCCCCCATTTTTTGAAAAAAAAAATCCAATTTTGTTCCTGTAAATAACATATTTGTAATTATGACTTTATTCCAATAATATTACATTTTATTGAACCTGATAAACTAGGTGAAAAAGGATATTTTTGTATCAAGATTGCTCTTTTTTACCCCATTTAAAAAAAAAAATCCAATTTTGTTCCTGTAAATAACATATTTGTAATTATGACTTTATTCCAATAATATTACATTTTATTGAACCTGATAAACTAGGTGAAAAAGGATATTTTTGTATCAAGATTGCTCTTTTTTCCCCCATTTTTTGAAAAAAAAAATCCAATTTTGTTCCTGTAAATAACATATTTGTAATTATGACTTTATTCCAATAATATTACATTTTATTGAACCTGATAAACTAGGTGAAAAATGATATTTTTGTATCAAGATTGCTCTATTTTTCCCCCATTTTTTGAAAAAAAAATCCAATTTTGTTCCTGTAAATAACATATTTGTAATTATGACTTTATTCCAATAATATTACATTTTATTGATTTTATTTTTCTGCAAGCTAATTTTCCAAAAATTACATTATTTTTTTGTTTGTCTTTAATATCTCAGCAAATGAAATGACTTTTAAAAAGTTTTGTTAAATGATATTTTGCGAGTGGCCCACCCGGGGCCGCACAGCCCTGAGATGGGTGGATGCGCTAGTGGATCATCATGAGGAGACAAAGAAGAACTTTTGGTAACAAAACACCAAACGTTCTTCGATGTGCTGCTTCATGATCCTGCTGATGGAGACGGATGACTCGACTCTCACCTTCAATGCCCATCCCATCTTGCACCCCCCCCCCCACCCCCCAGCTATTTTGTACACTGGCCAAGCATTGCCTCTCTTCTCTGCCCATCTTGGCACTGATAAGTGAGAGTGTGATGCAGCAGGCTGAGGTGAGAAAAGCGGCAGATGATAACGGAAGTGGCAGACAACCCCGAGAGAGCAAAGTTTTGGTCCGTTTTGCTTTATGGTCCTTCTCCATGTTGACATGCTGGTGGTCTTGGGATTATGAATGGTTGTGTTCCTCGACTGAATCGTAGCAAAAGCCACAACATGTTTATAGTTTTAGAATTGTGGCTTATCGATGAGGTTGGCCATCTTAAACATCCCAGGTTCTGTGGCACCACGGCTGAATAAGACACCGTAACTAAGAAGAACTTACTCTTCAAGTCCTGCATTGGGTCTGTTTGTTTACATCCGTGTGATTACCAGCAGAGTTGAGGAAGAAAGCCGAGGGGAAATCAAACATATAAAAGATATGATTCAGGGTAGGTGAACTCAAACAAATAGTACCAAACCAGATCTGTGCACTGCAGGGTCCGGTCTGGAAAAGCCAACCTCCTCTCCTCATTTCAAATCCCGACTCTGACCTTTGCCTTGCCTCTCTATCATCTTCTCCATCATCAATTTGCTCCCTGTCCGAGCGCACTTCTCCTCTCTTCACCTTTCCCGACGGTAGAGCTCCATCACGGAGCCTGTGTTATGGTGTGTGCCGCCTCAAGGGTAGACCGCCACTTACACGGCCGAGGTGAGGGGTCAACACTCAGACGGGACATCAAAATGTCTGCATTGAAGAAAGCTTTCTGACATGAAGCCCATGGTATACATTTGTAACGCTCACACAGCAAATTGCCCTTCGAACATTTGGAACCAAACACCAGGCGGACACTCGCCGGCGGTTGCTTAAATATCCAAAAGTGCTGCTGCCATGTCAAATTTAGTCCGTGCAGGCATTTGCCATTGAAACTGTCACATCTGCTTACCGGAATGTTGCTAGCACAACAAACCGGGTTATTTTGGACCCCCGCTATCTCCAGCACCCTGTTAGATGCCGTTCAACTAAACAAAAGGCATTCCTGAAAGGTTGACAAAGACGACATGAGGAATGCCAACATGGAAAATTGCTCTGGAGTCACTTTACAACTTCAAGGGAAACGACACACTTTTGTTTTTCATTTTGCCATCTTCTACCGTCCCGATGTGGAACATGAACACGTCTTTCCGTGTGGTCGAAAGAGAACAAGAGCTAGCATGAGGCAGCTAACGACGCACGGAATGGGACTCACCAATTATTCATGTGGTTAACTGCCAAACAAACACCCCACCCAGAGACGAGGGCATGTCGTTTGATGACTATCTGGTAGTGAATAAGTTAATAATTCAAGCTGGGAGCAGACCCCCTACCGCCCCCCCAAGTGCCATGCTCCTGCTCAGTATTGTGGTGCCTAAGGCATTAAGACCGCCCTCAGGAAACCCACTGTTATGTCTTTCTATCTCTGGTTTCCCAATCCAGCAACCAGTGCCAATTTGTGTACTTTCCACAGCACGCCTGCCACCATTTGATACCCGAGTGTGCAAACCAGACCTGCTGCTGTCCCCAAAATGTACTTTCCCTAATGAAATTTGAACTCCGGCAGCAGCAGAGAGTGCTGAGTCCTAAAACGCTGTAACCACTGGGCCCCCAC
Source organism: Doryrhamphus excisus (assembly GCF_030265055.1). Taxonomy (NCBI): domain Eukaryota; kingdom Metazoa; phylum Chordata; class Actinopteri; order Syngnathiformes; family Syngnathidae; genus Doryrhamphus; species Doryrhamphus excisus. The sequence goes on along the minus strand of NC_080476.1, from coordinate 429,078 downwards.
AGAGTCCTGAGTCCTAAAACGCTGTAACCACTGGGCCCCCACAGAGTCCTGAGTCCTAAAACGCTGTAACCACTGGGACCCCACAGAGTGCTGAGTCCTAAAACGCTGTAACCACTGGGCCCCCAGAGAGTCCTGAGTCCTAAAATGCTGTAACCACTGGATCCCCACAGAGTCCCGAGTCCTAAAACGCCGTAACCACTGGGTCCCCACAGAGTCCTGAGTCCTAAAACGCTGTAACAACTGGGACCCCACAGAGTCCTGAGTCCTAACCCGCTGTAACCACTGGTCCCCCACAGAGTCCTGAGTCCTAAAACACTGTAACCACTGGGTCCCCCACAGAGTCCTGAGTCCTAAAACGCTGTAACCACTGGGCCCCCCACAGAGTCCTGAGTCCTAAAACGCTGTAACCACTGGGCCCCCCCCAGAGTCCTGAGTCCTAAAACGCTGTAACCACTGGGCTCCCAGAGAGTCCTGAGTCCTAAAACGCTGTAACCACTGGGCCCCCACAGAGTCCTGAGTCCTAAAACGCTGTAACCACTGGGACCCCACAGAGTCCTGAGTCCTAAAACGCTGTAACCACTGGGACCCCACAGAGTCCTGAGTCCTAAAACGCTGTAACCACTGGGACCCCACAGAGTGCTGAGTCCTAAAACGCTGTAACCACTGGGCCCCCAGAGAGTCCTGAGTCCTAAAATGCTGTAACCACTGGATCCCCACAGAGTCCCGAGTCCTAAAACGCCGTAACCACTGGGTCCCCACAGAGTCCTGAGTCCTAAAACGCTGTAACCACTGGGCCCCCACAGAGTCCTGAGTCCTAACCCGCTGTAACCACTGGGCCCCCACAGAGTCCTGAGTCCTAACCCGCTGTAACCACTGGGCCCCCACAGAGTCCTGAGTCCTAAAACGCTGTAACCACTGGGCCCCCACAGAGTCCTGAGTCCTAACCCGCTGTAACCACTGGGCCCCCAGAGAGTCCTGAGTCCTAACCCGCTGTAACCACTGGGACCCCACAGAGTCCTGACTCCTAAAACGCTGTAACCACTGGGCCCCCACAGAGTCCTGAGTCCTAAAACACTGTAACCACTGGGCCCCCACAGAGTCCTGAGTCCTAACCCGCTGTAACCACTGGTCCCCCACAGAGTCCTGAGTCCTAAAACGCTGTAACCACTGGGACCCCACAGAGTCCTGAGTCCTAACCCGCTGTAACCACTGGGCCCCCACAGAGTCCTGAGTCCTAAAACGCTGTAACCATTGGGACCCCACAGAGTCCTGAGTCCTAAAACGCTGTAACCACTGGGTCCCCACAGAGTCCTGAGTCCTAAAACGCTGTAACCACTGGGCCCCCACAGAGTCCTGAGTCCTAACCCGCTGTAACCACTGGGCCCCCAGAGAGTCCTGAGTCCTAACCCGCTGTAACCACTGGGCCCCCACAGAGTCCTGAGTCCTAAAACGCTGTAACCACTGGGCCCCCACAGAGTCCTGAGTCCTAACCCGCTGTAACCACTGGGCCCCCACAGAGTCCTGAGTCCTAAAACGCTGTAACCACTGGGACCCCACAGAGTCCTGAGTCCTAACCCGCTGTACCCACTGGGCCCCCAGGAGCTGGGGACTTCTATCTGGCCAGCAGCAAAACACTACCCAGGATTCATTAGCGCTGCAATAATGACAATTAAAGGTTAAATGTATTTCTATTAGGCGAGGCGGTGGAGTGGTTAGCGTGGAGACCACACAGCCTGGAGACCCGAGTTCAATGCCACCCTAGGGCATCTCTGTGTGGAGTGCATGTGTGCGTTTTCTCCTTCTTCCTCCCCCATTCCAATTAATTAGCCACTCCAAATTGTCCATAGGTATGAGTGTGAGTGTGAATGGTTGTTTGTCAGGTGAGGTAATTATTCAGTGCAGTAGGAGACAGTCGCCATGGCTGGAGGCCATGACAGCAGATCAGCAGATAGAGTCAAGTCATCCGGGATCCATATGTTCCAATAAGTCAAGTCGGCTTGCAAAGCCGGGAGATGGGATGGATGGGATGGATGGGATGGATGGGATGGATGGGATAGATGGGATAGATGGGATGGATGGGATGGATGGGATGGATGGGATAGATGGGATAGATGGGATGGATGGGATGGATGGGATAGATGGGATAGATGGGATGGATGGGATGGATGGGATATGATGAGGCGGCAGTACGAAGACGTGTTTCCCATCTGTTGGGCTCGGTGGCTTCTGACACTCCATCCAATGTTCCAATCATTTCACAAGTGCTAGCTGGAGGAGGCCAGCATGAAGGGCTCTTGTGGGCTTATTGAGAGGGACGGATGGGATGCCATTACTGCCACTGTGTGGTAACAACTGCTTTGTTGTGTGTTTATGCTTCCATTTTGGAGCATGTAAGCCAACGCTCTAATGAGCTGGAGATTAATTTATTAGTGTGGAGACCCTGAAAACGTTTGATGAGCAATAAAGCCAAAAAAAATGGCAGTGTATGTTTTAGTTTCATAGCTTCTCCTTCCAGTCAACCACAACCAGAAGACTGGTCCCACCTGCAGTTCCCGCACCACCCTCTTGATGAGGTAGTTGCCCAGCTCCACTCCTTGTAAGCCAGCCTGCGTGGAGGAGATGGAGTAGAAGATGGCTGTGTTTATCTTGTTGATGTCCTCCTCCTGGTCAAGCGTGGCGAACTCCCGAACAATACTCTGAGAAAAGAGCAACATTTATTTCAAACATACGCCATGTTTTCTGACAAAACTGACAATGGAATGGTTCCAAAATATATAATAGTGCCCGCAAATAGTGCCCGGGCCACAGTTTGGACACCAGCGCCTATAGTCCTAACCTGTATGTTATCAGAGATGTCTTCCGTGAGGGCCACGTGCAGCACCACCAAAGGCTCCCCCGGCATGGCCGCATGGGTGAAGGCGTAGCAGCGGCGGTAAGGCCCCACCCGGCGCTTCAGGTCAGCCCAGTTCCTGACGGGGTGCACCGCCTCGTACCTAGCAGGAGACACGGAGAGCTGAGATGGACGATCGAGGTAACATTTTGAAGAACCTAACTGACCGCCTTACTGGCTGATCTTTTGTAGGATCTCACAGGGGGACTGCCAGGTGATCCGCTCCAGTCGGAGCAAGCCCACGGAGAACCACTCGGACAGCAAGCTCTTCAGCGTGCCATTCAGGTCCTAGGAGTAAATGATGAGGAGTTAGGCGGCATCTCACCTTGGTTTCAACCGATCTTCTCTCGCGTGAACAAGCAAATCACCACTTGCAAGCACACAAAAGCTCTCCATCTGATAGCAGCGCTGATTAACTCAACACCCGGTGACGCCCGCGGGGGGGTCCCCTGGCGTCTCCGCGCTGTTTTGATGCTCTCACGTTATGAGTAATGATGTGTTTGAGCTGGAGATGTTTGCACGGGAGCCACTTCAATAAGCAACTTGCCATTTGAAAGCCGGCCTGCTGTCCTGCAAAGGTCACACTTCATTTCAAGCAAATCTCTTGCAAACAAGCTGGGGTTCCTAAACCCACTCTCGACATGATTGTTCATGGTTGTCTAGGCCGTTCCGTAGGATGGCTTCACTTTTGGGTTGCTTCAATGTCTGCTTGCCAGTTGAAATAATAAATAATGCAGACACGCCTCGACTGGAGTCATGGACAAAATGCTCCAAATAAGAAGAGAAAATGTATGCATCGGCCATGCCTGATACGGCTTTATAGTTCAGAGAGTTCAGGCTGGAGAGAAAGCCTTAATGAGAAAAACAGCCAATAACTCTTTCTGACATGTCTATTTGTCCTCCTCAAGTTTAGAAAGTTCCTGATGTAGTGAGCAGATGATGCTGCTACCTTTGCCCCAGTAAGATGCATACCACACGCTGGCTTGGGAGTCTTCCAGTGGGAGTAAAAAATAGCCAGCGTAATACTACATGTAACCCACACCACCCGCTGTCGTCACTGGGCCAAAAGGCAAGGAGCAAAGCAAGGAAGTCCATAATGATGAAGCATCCGTGTGTCTGATTTCGAGTGTTAATTGTGGAAAAACGTTTGAAAACTGCAAAGCATTTAGAATGCTAACAGCGGCGATGAATACAAGTGCGCACCTGATGAGTTGCCTTGACCTTTGCCAGCTGCAAAAAGGCATCAGTGGGCTTGTGATCATGATATCAATATCATCTGAAGCATCTTCTAGCACGGGTAAAAGTACACGGCTCCAAAAGAGGTCAGATGTTGCGTAACAAATGTGTCGAATTGTAAAAGGCCATACATCTAGATGTGGCACCTCTGAAAAAATACATGTAGAATTACCTCATGGTATTATGTATATCCCAGTGTTAAGATATAATAACAAATATTTGTAATATAATTTTTTATAAAAAAAAATACAAATAACATAAAATAATAAAATAAATGAAATAATAATAAAATAAAATAAAATAATAATAATAAAATAATAATGCATGAAATAATACTAAAATATGTAAAACAATTAAATAATATTAATCAATATAAATAAAAGAAAACAATATTATTTTAAAAGTCTCATTTTGCCATGCATTATTTCCAAACATTGCACATGAGAACATCCTTCCAAGCTGCATTAAAATGACCAGAAAGGAAATTATAGAGACCATAAAGCATGCTGGGCAACATCTACACATCTATAATAATACATCATTAAAAACAAGCTACCGTCCCAAAATCGGCCCCTGGGCCGCGGTTTGGGCACCCCTGCGTCATCATGAAAGATAATTGGGGCAAAGGCCAGCGCCGTGATATGCCAGACCACGTGACTGGGGCCCGTTATGGGGTACGACTATAATCACCAAAATGTACCACCAAAGCTGGTCTATATGGATGTATGGGATGGATGCATCCATACAGTTAAATATTGTTAAATATTGTTTACATTGCAGAATGAGAACGTGCGGTTAGTATTTAGTTTGACTCAAGCGAGCACCCGTACAAAATGTCAACAAACAAGGTTTACCCTGAAGTGCGCGCTCTCGCTACTTTTTGACGAGATTATTTCAAGCACGTCGGCTCGGAGGTCCACCAGAAACTTGACCCCCCCTTCCACCCTGCTGATGTGGTTTAGCATATGTTTATAGCGGGGAGTCAAACTGTAGCGAAGCCGATCCTCGGCTTGCAGGATGGTCGCCAAGTCTCGGAGCTGGGTGTCCAGTAACTTCCCGGCAAACTCCGAAACGCTTTTATGATCCACTCCGAAGTCCCGTGACAACTTGGCCAGGAAGTCGAGTTTGTCGTCCCTTTCGAGGCTTCTGTAGAAGTGCATGAACTCCAAGCTGCTGGATTCGGGAGGAGGGGGAGACTTGTCCCTGGTTTCGTACGTGGGTAGAGGTGATACGACCCTGGCCAGTATTTCCTCCATGCCAGTAACGCCACTTGGCGAAGACAACCGACGGCAGCTGCCGAAGCCCGACGCCCCCAGAGCAGCCCCTGAAAGAGCAGCTTTCAGGACAGCCCCGCGTCGCCAACACTTGACACTGCCACGGAAAGCACAGATAACGGGGTGGGATATCATTGCTGGGGGGGCGCAGGGCTTTGTTTGGTGACACGGCCAGCGATCACACGGAAAGGAACTACTTCCGGGTTTCTTAAAGACACAGTGCGCTGCGATTGCGTGTAACACTTTTATCTTTTCATGACGAAAGCTCACTCGGATGTTAGAGAATGTTACTTTGAAAAGGTCTGAATAAATTCTAGATCATAATACAGGTCTACTGGCTTTATTTCAGAAACATACACTACATGCACCTGGCAACAGGTGTACCATGTCTTTGTCCTTTACAACGACAAATAAACATAATTTATTCTATATAACTTTTCAGTAGCCTTCTAAAAGGGTAATTCAATGCAAAATAGAATTCAAATAATCAAGCCCCTCAAAAGAAGGCCGCTTGACACACGGTGACCTACCTGGCAACCCAGTAGCCCACCAGCCAATCACAATTCACCTGTAAAACGCCCAGAAGGAGATTTAACAGATTGCAACGCAAGTCATTTTAGCATATAATGCACACTTTCCATGTTTATACACCATCGTTGGGTTGGTTGGTTCATTCCACACAGCCGTGACCACCTTTTCAACACTGAATGAAGTACTTTTCCAGGTAAGTCATTTCCGCCGCTGGGTGCTGGAATTGGTGTTAATTGGCTAACAGGAAGACATGCTAGCTGCGGCCCAAGTGCTACATCCGTGTTTCTATCCTTGGATTATTGTCACGCTCTTGCTTCATTATTAGCTCACCCAACGGGAACTTTGTGCTGAGTGATGGGACGAGAGAAGGAGGCCACGGAGGACGGGAAGGCGACCCATAAGGGCTCCAAACTGAAGAGACTCAACGACGTTGAGCTAGCTGGAGCCGGAGGTGATGCCAATCATAACATGTGAGTAGAAGTCCGTCTGTTGGCTTCCTTTTTGTTTGGAAAAAGACACAAGTTACTAAGATGTGACAGACATGATGGAAATCCATTGTTTGGTTTCCCAAACTGTTGCTTTTTTCCTTTCAGAAACTATTGTTTTTTGGTTTGGTTGCCATATGCATGTTGATTTTTTGGTGGTTGCTCCATGGTTGCCTGTTTTAGTTACTTTCCATAACTCTGTGTTGGAAACCCCGAACAACCTAGAAAACAATTATCTTGGAGTTATAAATGACCATTTTTCAAATTTGATGAGATGCCGAATTTGCTATATTAACTATTCATCATGACAAACCACCTGAAAAAATAACTTTGACCAACACAGATTAGCATTATCAATTTATTTCTGAATACTTTATCCAACCCCAACAAAAGCATTGTTAAAATAAATATAAATACCCCTGCCTCTGCAGCGGCCCCTGTGTGTGTACATTATGCAAATGAGGAGAAGCTTTGATATACTGTATGCTCTGCTCCCAGCTGGCGGTTGCCATGACTGTATGTATTAAATTCACTGTGCACAACTGCATGAATACATTCATTTACCTGATGCGTTTATTTCCGTGCGATTGTGAGCATATGAATGCAGAATGATCTGTCATTGGTGTTCATCGTTGATGGGAGAAATGGGTTGAGTTAGTCGCCTATGATTAAGCAAGAAGCGAGTCTCCATTTGTTTGAGGCAAGCACGCAGATTGAAACATTAAAGTTTGTTTTATCCTTAGCCACTCGTCTTATGGAACTATATTTTCCTTTCAAATTAAGTCTTTCTTTCAAATATTGTGTTGTTTGTTTTCATCGTTGTCATATGACCTGCAGTGCAAAGTCGACAAAACCTACAGAGAAAACCCCTAATGGAAAAGTCCGGAAGAAGGTGAATTACATTTTTTTTTTCTACTACAATGTTGGTCATTCTGGGTTTTACATCACACCACAAAATTCATACGGTTTGAGACAGCCCATTAGATCCAATGCAAGGGCTCCCCGACAATAAAACACCCAGATGAACAATAAGCGACTGTGTACATTGTTGTTGTTTTGATCTACTTTATTTTCCAGCAGGTGAAACCACCACAGGAGGAGAAGCTGGAATCACCCAACAGTGGCAGGTAGACATTTTTATACAATATTTATATTAAATTTTAATGCCAGTGTCTTCTTTAAGTCCCAAATAATATGCTGACAAGATAAACTTGAGCGAAATATATCCCCCCCCCCCTCATCCTGTTTCATTTCACTTCCTGAGATGGAACTTGTTCTTGTGTTTGGATATTCAGGCACCTGGGCAGAATCCATTTCCATTTTATGCAAGGACTCAAGATGTCTCACCGACATAATTATACTCTGTGCTCAGTTCTATCTGAGGCTTTTCAGCAAAGTAATAAATGAGACGGCATGGTACGAGTAGTCAGATACTCCACGGGGTGTTTGCCGGGATGACAGACTGTGGCCCAAGTCTCGCTGTGTTAAATCTGTCTCGCAGCGGTGCGGCTGTAGACTTGTTAATGGCTTGTTCCCCAGATGTGGTTTTAGCCCAACCCAATATGAAGACTGACATTTCAAAGGCGACATCCTTTGAGGGGTGAAAAAAAACAATATTCTGGACTGTCTTTTTAATGGTTTAGGCGGTCATCCAGTGAGTTCACATGGGGGGTAAGTTATGGTGGCGGTGAAAGCTCGGATAAGAAACATAAAGCTACATTCAATTACATTGCCGTCTAACCCAGCCATCGGTCAACAGCTCTTTATGGATTTTACTCCGCGATGGCCCCACCGTTAGATATATAATAGCCTTTGCATTGAGCTAGTCGTTCTGTCACATAGCATGTCCACGGGCCCAACACCGATTTGGAGCATCCAACCTTCTCTCACCGAGGGCCACAAAATGACAAAGTAAAGAGACAAGTAACGCAGCAACTTGCTGGACGACAGACACACGGAATGTGGATTTGTGTCAAAGGGATGATGGTCCTGCTTTTGTGCAACAGGGAGTCAGACGACGGCGACTTCACCACAAAGAAGAAAGGAGTGAAAAGGAAGCGAATCAAAGATGAGCCTGCAGAGTTTGCCACCAGTGACGCAGCAAAGTAAGTCAGCGGACAAAGTCAGAAATTGGGAAATATACCAAAACAATCCATAGCACCCTATGTCACGTTACACATATCCGTATCGGCATATGGTTTTTCCTGCAAAAAAAACAACATCGGACATCCCTACAGTTAATACAGATGGATTAAGGTAGTGTATTACAGGACGAGATGAGCGCCATATTGTACACTAACCAGAGAACCGAGGTGAAATCGTATGCTAACTGAGGTTCTACTGTCTATAATTTCTAGGTACTCTTCATAAATTAATTACAAAGTAAAAAAAATGTAAATATGTAATAAGATAATATTTAGCGATAAAAGTGCATCGTTAGCATGAACTTTTCTGGTAATGTTGTGCCTTTATTCCCATATGAAAGTGCCAGGCAATAACAACTGCAAGCAAGATAAATAAATACTTTGTTCATTTGTGTTTTCCCTCTCAGGCATTCGTCGTCAAGCAAAAGGTACGTTATTTCCATCCTGCCTGCTGAATATTATCTCATGTATGTGAAGCCGTTATTAATATTATGCTCGTGCGGGGATGCTAGCCACTCCAATAAGAAAAAAAGGCAACATTCAGCGGGAGAAGAGAATGGTGACGAGGCTCCAAAGAAGAAGACCAAAAAGAACACCGAGGAGGTAAATCCGTCGCTGCCGCTTGATTATGTTGTTCATATTGTGTCTATTTATTCTCCACATTATTATTATTGTTATTATTTATTATTACTTATCTTCTTTTGTGTCTGTTATATGGGAGCCAGGCAACGACATTTCGTTGGCAATTTCACTACTGTGTTTTTGTGCAATGACAATAAAGGAAGTCTATCTATCTATCTATCTTGATCCATCTCCATCGATAACACGTCTGACGAAACCTTTGGAAGAAATGGCGTTCATGCGGCTCGTGTGGTCTTTTAATTTTGTACATTTTTGATTGCATTCACATCTTCAGTCTATTTCCCCTGCACAGGGGGTGAAGAAAGAGGAGGAAGAACAGCAACCAGTCTCAAAAACGTCAAAGAAGACAAAGGAGGAGATTAAGGAGGCAAGGCTGTTGAAGACCAAAAAGAAGGAAGAAGAGGAACAGAATCGCTGGCGATGGTTGGGGAAATACCTTTAACTTGTATCGTACACAATTTCACTTTGTCCAATGAATCCTGGTTGTTCTCATCCCATCAGGTGGGAGGAAGAGAAGTATGAAGACGGGGTAAAATGGAGGTTTCTGGAACACAAAGGACCCTACTTTCCTCCTGTGTACCAGACGCTACCAGACGACGTTCACTTCTACTACAATGGTTGGTCTGAACAAGGGATTGTGCTATCTGCCCAAAAGAACCGTACCATTCTAATATTCCAAATATTTCACTCAAAGTGTTGTTTGGGCCTTTAGCTACACCCCTCGATTTAAATTAGAAAATCAATGCTAGAATTAACCTCAAGATAATCATATTAACAAATAATAAAAAACTGATGACTTTTTTTGTTTTTTTGGTTAAGTTTTTTTTCTGAAGAAGAAATCTTTTGATATTTTAATATCATGACACGGCTAGTAAACAGCCAGACTTTCACATTCACACTCAAGCAAATGGATGGTGAAAGATGATCCTGATCCTTGCAGGACTTATCTATGGCATAAAAGATGTTGCTAAATATTTTAAAGCAGCCTGAAATGAACGACCGACTGCATTTTACTCCGCGTTTGAAATGAAAATGAACGTATCTGCAGATGATCCCCTTCCCTCCCCAGCCCGTCATCTTTCCCTTGTACTGTTGGCCATGAATTTGACATGACCTGAGATGAACTGAATGCATATGCAAATGTTCATGTAGAAAGTTAGTGAGACGCTGCAGCAGCAAATCCAAGTTTGAACTCCCAACTTGAAAGGCTGTAGAAGGTTTACAACTGCGATGAAGACAGTTATAGTTATGAAAAACAATGATTCTTGAATACGTTTGGCGTATTAATCTGTGAGTCTAAAAGGTACGGGTGCAGTCCTGCAGGTTTATTGACGGCAGCAAACGGGGCATTCCTTGTTGAATACTTAAACATCAATGGATCAAGTCAGGATGTATTGGGTGGAAGGGTGATTGATGACTAGTTGTTTTTGGATCGCCACCCAGCCGGGAGACGCTTGGATCGGCTTGTGCCCGCGGTGCAAGTATTGCAGTTTGTATGCTGATCTTTGTCCTTGTTCACAGTCCTCCATGAAGGAATTGATTAGCCTGTTGGCCTCGCTGTGTGGCATAATGAATGTTGATGCTTTTATTCCCATCCTGTCACTGGCATTGGCGTTCTTGTCCGCGCCAATGAAAGTGCTTGGTAATATGAAATGTGGTGTTAATCAGCTGCCACCATGTTGTGGTTTTGTGCCATTTCTCAGGTAAGACGGTGAAGCTGAGCCTGGCAGCGGAGGAGGTGGCTGTGTTCTTCGGCCAGATGTTGGATCATGAATACACCACTAAAAAGGTTTTCCGGGAGAACTTCTTCAAAGATTGGAGGCAGGTAAACTGAAAGAGGTCGTTTAATTTAAATTGGTTTTCCAGCAGAGGCCTCATAGTACCAAGTGAAAAGGATGCAAGGGCAGAGTAAGCTTTGCAGAGCGTCTGTCCTGCAAAGCCTCTGCATCCGACCTCCACTCTAAGGCGTTCATGTTGGTTGCTTGTTTGCCAGGCTGGATAAGAACGTGTTGCCGTCCGGGTTTTTGGTAAACATTGGAATAACGTGGAAGTAAAAGTCGAGGCGGTGTCACACTTGGTGTCAGTCAGGGTGTCTTTTGTTCCCAAGACGAGCTGCCAAGCCCGGGGTCATATCATGCAGAATTAATTTTGCACTGCTTAATGCTCAATGCACTTGAAAATATGATTTGTGTGAAGGCATTGATATGCTAATCCCTACAAGTAGCTTCTCTGCATATGAACAAATCCAATTAAACTGTTATTAGAGGCGGAAAAAAACTCTTCCCGCTCCACTGCCCTCGGTGCCCGCCTACTGTCGCTTTGTCAGTCATGCTTAGATACGCCGCCTGGCTGGACGTCCGTACAGCCGTGGTGTTTATGGACGTGTACACCGGTAAGCGTGTTACTTTGGAGGTCAGCTCTTGCATTTCAACTGGCGTGACCCCAGACGAAGCTCAAACTCTTCAATTAAAAAAAAAAAAAAGCTACATAGACAGTCCCTTACCTCCATTTCATTCCCAGGGGGCAGTGAGAGGCCGTGATAAAAGCCCCACATGTTGACATTTAGCGCCAATAACGTCTGAGATGATCCATAACGTCTCCACCGAGAGCAACCTTTTATTGGTAGCCTGTTAGCCATCTTTCAGATGAGCCTTTTGAGCAATAACTTCACAAAGTTGATTTGAAGCTCAGCTAAAGTACCGCCTTATCGTGTGCCGACATATCAGGCTGACTTTTTCTTTTTTTTTCCCCCCTGAGCATCTGTCAAATAACACTGTCAACATCTTTCGTGCCAAGCTTCCATTTTATCAGGGAAAAGTCTGTTTTCTAAACGGAGCATTATTTGCAGGATGGGGTGTCCAAAGTGCGGCCCGCTGTACATTTAAGAAGAAAAAATCAAGACAAATACACTTAAAAGTTTTAATCTCCCAGGGGAAAAAGTACAATATTACAGGAAATAACAAATAAAAATATCCACGTGGCCTTGCATCCTTTCACTGTTCTGTGTCGGCCTCGGGTGGGAAAGGTTTGGCCAACCCTGTTATGTTTGAAACCTTCACGCATTAACCCTCCAACTGTTAAAGGAAATGACGGACGAGGAGAGAGTGCTGATTCGACATCTGGATAAATGTGATTTTGGAGAGATTCACGCCATGCATAAAGCCAAGGTGGAGGAAAGGAGGAACCTGAGCAAGGAGGACAAATTGGTGAGATGACCTCGTTTCCTCGTTCTCTGGGTTGTGGGCCACAAATGTCTTTTTTTTTTTTATTGACTTGTCAAATTTAAGGAAAAATCTGCAGTAATTTTACAAGAATAAAGCCAAAATATTAAGTGGAAAGCTGTAATATAACGAGAAAAAAACCATACAAATGACAGCTTCTGCTTCCATATAATCTTCTAATATCAAACAAGTCAAACCTGCAGCAGCGTAGCCTCGTGTATGCGTATACATCCTGGTCTTGTAGTTTTCTCACCTGGTATTTGGGGATGCCCTCTGTTGCAGGTATTGAAAGAGGCCAATCAGAAGATAGTGGAGGAGTACGGCTACTGTCTGTTGGACCACCACAGAGAACGTATTGGCAACTTCAAGATTGAGCCTCCGGGGCTGTTCAGGGGCAGAGGGGAGCATCCTAAACAGGGCATGCTGAAGAAAAGGATCCAGCCTGAAGACGTCATCATCAACTGCAGCAAGTGAGCGATGCAGGAGAAAGCTCAATTTAAATGAACTGCGCTCGTGGCCTCCTCCAAAATGCACTTTGCTCTCCGAGTTAGTAGGTCCATACCCGATACGGTAGTAGGTCCATACCCGATACGGTAGTAGGTCCATACCCGATACGGTAGTAGTGTGGATGGAGATCATGCGTTCTGTAGCCAACAAGATGGCTTTCAGTAGTGCAGAGATCTGAGCCATGGTTAAACTTCTAACGAGGATTAGTATCTTGGCCCGTTCCCCACCCTACCCCCTGGGAAAATGTGTAGTTATGACAAGTAACCTTCATGATTGAGGTCATTGAGCAGGTAGTCGTTTCTTTCTGCCTAAGAGGATGCTCGGCAGGTGCTAGTCTTTTCCTCTTGCTCCTCTTGTGTCCACCAGGGAATCTCACATCCCCGTGCCTCCTGCTGGTCATCGCTGGAAGGAGGTTCGACACGACAACTCTGTGACATGGCTGGCCAGTTGGACCGAGAACATCCAGGGTTCGATTAAATACGTCATGCTCAATGCCAACTCCAAACTCAAGGTTAGACTGAGGAGATAAAACAACAAACACGTTTACATTGGTGTTTCCTGACCGATGCACAAATTTGGAATGTGTCCGTTTGTGTGTCCGCGTGGTTTAAATTTCTCAAGCATTCATCTTTTCATGACCTGAATGCAGGGAGAGAAGGACTGGGAGAAATACGAGGTTGCTCGCAAACTGAAGACGTGCGTGGATTCCATCCGTAAGCAGTACCTGGAGGATATGAGGTCCAGGGAGATGCGTGTCCGCCAAAGAGCTGTGGCTCTCTACTTCATAGACAAGGTCCAGGACACGTTCCTAATATCGTTCTTCATGTTCTTCTTAACACTTGGATCTAATAATCAATATTTTGTGTCCTGATCACCTTTTCCTGCATTCTGGCATAAGATGGAATGTTGCTAGTAAGGAAAATGTATTTCTTTTTATGGAGTGACCCTTTCATTGACCTTGACTGGTGCCACTGCCAAATCATAGTTCAGGTTGATGTCCTGTGGTGTGAATAACCTGGATATCTTGTGGTCCATTTGACTGGCAAACACTTGTTACGATGATGAAGATGAAGATGAAAGCCCTGCTGAGGAACTGCTATTGATCCTGGTATCTTGTGACCCCAAAAAAAAGCTGGCGCTGAGAGCTGGTAATGAAAAGGAGGAGGGAGAGACGGCGGACACGGTGGGCTGCTGCTCGCTACGTGTGGAGCACATCACGCTCCACAAGGAGCTGGACGGCAACTCGTGTGTGGTGGAGTTTGATTTCCTGGGTAAAGATTCCATTCGCTACTACAACAAAGTCCCCGTCATCAGCAAGGTAAAGGAACACCAACCAGGCCGCTACCAGAATGGACGCTCACATTGGCTTTCAATTGGAATGTCATGGTTTTGCTGCCACGCGGTGTGTGCGCGTGTTGCGTGATGCGTGTGTGTGTGTGTGCAAAAGCAATGCACCGGACAGAATTAATTGGTCCCCTGCCGAGTAGCAAAACTAATTCCCAGGAAATGATTGCTAAATGTCACTCCTGAGTTAAAACTACTCAGGATGGTTATATTATATATTATAATTTTTTTTAATGTTTTTTTTTTTTAAGCTAATTTTACCTTTTTTGGGAGGGGGGCGAAATTGCATATTTTAAAGCATAATAGCTAGATGAAGTCCACTACAAACATCGGCCATTACAAAGACGATGGAAGTTGTGAATGTAGTCCAGTTTGGGTGTCAACAAAGCAAAGCTGTGTGACAACAGGCTTTTATTGCAGCTTTTCATAATCCGCCACAATTACAGCATAATTTGCAGCTGCAACACATGTCAAGCAGTTTTTTTTTCTTTCCAGGTATTCAAGAACCTTCAGCGTTTCATGGAGAATAAGGACCCTGGAGATGAACTCTTTGACCGCCTCAATGTGAGCACCTTGATTATTTCCTCTTTGTGTTCCTCCTACAGTTTGTACTTGAGTCGTCTTGACTGGGTGACTTTTGAATTACTTTGGAGATGGTGCTTTCATGGGAATTGTTAGTTACCACAGAGCAAAAAATGAAGGTGTACAAGTGAACGTGCCGTGTGGAGGAATTTCATCACTGGGACACGAGAACTTCTCAGGGTCCTAATTTGTCTTGTGAAAACATAAGCCTGACTAACGGATTGTCCTCCCTGGGGGGGGGGGCTTATTGAGAATGGCTTGTTGGAGCGCAACACGGACAGGCCACCCCGTGTGAAGTGCTCAGACCGCTGAGGAGGAGGAGTCTCCATAGAGAAACCCAGCTGGAGGTGGGAGGGACTGGTGAAAAATAGCTGGCAAGATAGCTAAATGAAGGGGGGGGTTAAACTGAAGCACCTCAACTTAGAATAATGCCACCAGCACAGGCGGGGTACATCTCCATGAAACCCACAGCCTTGGTCTGGTTTTGGCAAAGCCCACAGTGCCCCCTAGCGGCAGGAAAGGCGTGGTTCATTTGTCTGCGCTCTGCTTTTAAACGTTTGGAATGGATCTCCCCATCTTCCTCCCCATGACAGACCTCCTTGATGAACAAGCATCTGAGTGCCCTCATGCCGGGTCTCACTGCAAAGGTGTTCAGGACGTACAACGCCTCCATCACGCTGCAGCAGCAACTCCAACAGCTGACTAATGGTAATTTGGTAATCCCTCATCCATGGCATCCTAACTTGCTGTAATCTTCTTTAAGAAATACTGCTGCTTGACGTGTTTGATGTATGATGTGCTGTTTTTACCCCCCACCCCCCCAGACTCTGACAACGAGGCAGAGAAGCTGCTGTCCTACAACAGGGCGAACCGAGCGGTTGCAATTCTGTGTAACCACCAGCGGGCGCCACCAAAGACCTTTGAGCAGTCCATGGCCAACCTTCAGACCAAGGTAGAGATGGAGTACCACTGAATGAAGCCGCCTCTGATTACTTGATTTCCATGTTTTTCTTTATGTTGAGACGACTTTCCAAAGCCGCATGACCTTGAGTTTCTACTTCCAGTACACTGATGCTGACTGTTCTATGAAATATCATAACAATATTGCCATCATCTGATCCACCAGATTGATGCCAGAAAGGAGCAGCTGGCTCTTGCCAAGACGGAGTTGAAGCAGGCCAAGAAGGATTCCAAGGCCAAAGACAGCTCAGACTCCAAGTTGACCAAGTACTGCAGTAGTACTCCATACCAAGATATTGATATTCAGTGTTACTTTACTCCTTTGTTTCTAAAAGTACTTTTTGTGTACAATAGCATGTATTTCAATAGGTCCACTTTTATTGGCCGAAATCTTCCTACTCAGCTTTGTCAATTCTTGTTGCAGTAGTATCATAGTACTATAACTAATAACCAAAACATGTAGTGTCCTTCACAGTGAGCCAGTATTTATGATTTGACGCTTTTCCTTGGCTGTGTTGTCGCTCAGGCTGGTGGAGCGGAAGAAGGCGGCTGTGCAGCGCTGTGAGGAGCAGCTTCTCAAGCTGGAGGTGCAGGCCACCGACAGAGAGGAAAACAAACAGATTGCACTGGGTACCTCGAAGCTTAACTACCTCGATCCTCGCATCAGCGTGGCTTGGTGAGTGCTGGGGGCAAACACTTGGGACCGTAGATTAGATGATTAATCCTGTCAAGGAGTATGGTACCAGACATCCGTTGGAAGAGGCGTACTGTAGCAGTACATCAAAACATGGCTATTGTCTTTATGAATACTTTATTAGCAGTACACTATAAAGTATTTGACTTTAGACACTGCTGTAGCTGACAGCAGTCATTACTGCAGATCATATTTCATTTCATTTAGAAATAAGCATCCATGGTGTACTTGGATGTTGGATCGTTTTCACTAACATCACCAGTGTTAGGCATATTACTTTATAAAAGTGATGACGGTAGCTTATAGTCACAACTTTCCCTAAAAAGCAATTGAATTGGTAACAGAATAACTGTGGAATGATGCAGTTAGAGGATGGGTGGAATCCAGCTTCCCATATCGGAAGCTTTTGACTCCTTACAAGAGTTTGTCTTTTGACTCGTCTCAGGTGTAAAAGAATGAGGATACCCATTGAAAAAATCTACAATAAGAGCCAAAGAGACAAGTTTGCTTGGGCCATCGAGATGACGGAGGCAGACTTTGAGTTCTAACTTCCCCCTTGGACGTTCATTGAATAAGCGACTGGTCTGCCGTTCGACAAACTCAAGTATGACTGTTACATTTGTAACGTTTCGGCACACATTCAAGCTCTACTGATAGTCGTCTGCTGCTTTTCTGTTTGGCGCTTTGTCATATTGCCGCTCTGTATTTTGTGTTTGCATTTATTTGAATAAAGATTCCTAAAATGCAGTGACGTGCCAGGTGTCGTCAGTTAGAAACACCCGATTTATTTGCATCAACTAAGGAGTACATCGTGAACATATGCCATGAGATTAAGTTGCATCAAACAGTTGGAAAAGCACCTTGTAGATTTATATACAATATGACCTAGCACCAATTTCAACCAGTGTAATACAACCGCACTTTATTAAAGATTTTTAATAGCAGGAAATCTGAGTTGGAATGCATCTCACACCTCAGTTGTCTCACTGGAATGAGGTTCTCCAAAGTGAATCAGCCACGCCAGCCCTGGGCAACCGTCTCCATCAACCAGCACTTAAGAATCCGCTATGATACAGGACAACACCCGGGTCGGTGCACAAAACCCATTTGTATTTGTGCACAAAAGCATTCTAAACTTCTAACAAGCAAACCACGCTATTCTACCTGACCAACATTCCACAAAAGAAACAAATACATAGTATAACCATTTGTCACAATAGTCAGTGTATATATATATTTAAAAAAAAAATCACAAACATCAAATCCACGTCATCTTCGGGGTTGGAACACCACTGCACCAGTACATACTGTAGCATCAATCTGCCTGCCTCTTGGAACCTGTAGGGAATGAACACGGTGTCAATGTTTAGCAATAAACCAACATGGCTTCTTAGTCGCAAGGATTTAATGCAAACGTGAAGTATCCAAAAAATGCCAATTATTTGTTGCCTCCGCTCATGTCTTTTTCTATTTGCAATGTCCAGGAACCATTGACGGATGGATGCAGCCGTGCAGAATGGCCCAAGTGGAGACGTTTCATTTTACCTTCACGAGGATCCCTGACCCTCTTTTGGCTTTTCAGGTGTTGCCTCGTTTTCCTCCACGCCAGCCTGGGTCATCAGGTCAGCAATGTTCTTCTCCAAGTCATCTATCCGTGTGCTCATCTCATCAAGTAGCACAGCAGTTAAGGTAAACGGCGTACAATGACTCTTGCTCAGTGGGAAAGAAATGTGGATGCAATGATCAACACTACCTACAAGGTCTGAGCCTTCCAACACAGTAATCACATGGCATTAAAATGCAGGATATTTCTCCCGATGATCTGGTCTGACATGGTCTGGAACTTGTCTTGCATCTGCTGCAGCAAAGTCTGGACCTGGCAAAACAATCAGGAATTGAGGTGATTTCACACAATTTAATAATTATGCACCATACCTGAACATTAAAAAGGGGACTAAAAACATTCAGATCCGATCTGCTATAATATGACAGCAACAACCGGATGGTTAGGGAAGAGCTGGGAAGGAACTCATACGCTGTCTCCATGACAACCTAAACTCATCCCACGCCAACACAATTAAACCTTCTCTCTTTCTCTCTCAAAAAAATGTTGAGTATGACAAAAATACATTGACAATGGAATAAAAACGATATTGTCCATAATACTGTAAACGTAAACAGACGTATAGTATGACAACACCGAAACGAAGCGCTTTTGTCGCACCAAAACTACATGAGCATTTTGCCAGCGAAATGACTTACTCGTTGATATTCTTAATACATTTATTTCAAACTAAATAACAATTTACACATTGTTAGTGCAAAACCCCGGCTAACCAGCTATGCTATCGCTATATAGCTAGCCAGTGTCGTTAGCTTGTGGCTAGCCGCTACTATCCATCCGAACAGCTGAAGCTAACGCTAGCTTGCTAGCAGCATCACGACTCACCACGTTTGTAAGGTCCTGAACTGACTTGGGATCAGTCTCAGCCATTGTTTACTTCCAAAAATATATATTTAAAACCCCGCAAACCGGTCACGCAATTTTCCTCAACAAAAAGATGCTAGCACTCCGTCGCACTAGTCACTGCGCAGTCAGCTGGTCCGCAACACTAAAGAAATCTCGCGAGAGTTGAGCGCGGCACTCAAAGGAATGTGGGACTTTGTGTTTTTCAAGAAGGAACACGAGTAGGAGTGTGTAGTTTTTTGTTGTTAGGTTTTTTTTATACTTTATTTGCTGTACTTGAGGAGCCATTAGTCAGGACGTGAAGCCGTGTTCTATCTTTGTGTTTTTCCCGATAAATTGGCCGCACTATTTAGCACCCACAGAAGGAGCGCGGAGTGTGCGTGTGCGTGTGCGCGCTTGTCGGCGTGCCCCCTCCTGGAGTTTGGGGTGAAGATTGGAGGTGTCAGTGGAAACTTTGAAGAAGCAC
The DNA here is from genome assembly GCF_030265055.1 of Doryrhamphus excisus. Taxonomy (NCBI): domain Eukaryota; kingdom Metazoa; phylum Chordata; class Actinopteri; order Syngnathiformes; family Syngnathidae; genus Doryrhamphus; species Doryrhamphus excisus. The sequence goes on along the minus strand of NC_080476.1, from coordinate 409,635 downwards.
CAACTGTCTATCTCATTAGGAAAAGTGGATAAAGACGCCAGGTAAAGTCAAATCACTGCGATATCATTCTACTTCTATATTTCAATATTTCTATCAAAGCACGTGCTGATATTTTTGTATTGTTTTAGCAACTATGTCACCATATTTGGACTGTTGTTTACCTCCCAAAGTGATCTCTACCTCCGTACAAACACGCGTGACCCAACCCCGTGGAGTTATGCTGTGATTATGCAACAAGGCTGTCCCTGTCCATGCAGACCCAATAACTTCACATATACATTATTCATTCATAACAATATGGAAGACACTCTGGGTGAATATATGAGGGTGCTTATTGCATGCTTTCATGGATTATGGGTGGTTGTTCTTGCTGGTTGTGTACCATCTTCTGCAGTGACCCCCTGCTTTGACTTTTAACATTTAACATTTGGTCCCAAAGAACCCGCCCATGCTGTTTTTCTGGTTCCCTAGCATGAGGGCGGCTTGCTTTAAAGCCGTACTGTGTGACCCGTCAGCTGACTCGGGTTACTTATTTTGTGTGGACTGGTGGTTTGCATGCCCTACCACCCCCCACCCCCGTTTTCTGCCTTTGCTTCTTTTCAGATCCCGGAAAAATGCCTTAGGTCAGGGGTGTCCAAAGTGCGGCCCGTGGCTGTTTTTGGCCTGCAGCACATTCCAAAAATGTCATTTAACAAGAAAGCTAGAAAACAGAAAATAAAAAAAATCACATTTACTAAATAAAGTCAACATATTTGAAGGTTAAAAAAATGGTAAAAATAAGAGGAAAAATGCATAGAAGAATAAAATCATAATATTATGAGGGCAAATAATATTTGACTAGCATGGAGTTGAAATATTAAAGACAATATGATGAGAAACAAATTGAGAACATTTGGAGATGGATGGAGGGATTTGCAGATGAAATGGTCATATTTCACAATATTGTTCCACAGGTTCCTTGGATGCCGCTGATCTCCTTGAAGGATGGATGCTCTCCAGGAGGAGGAGGAAGGGTCGTGGATGCTGCTGTCCTGGCTGGCGTCCTGCCTCATGGTGTTTGGGGGATCCCTGCCCTACGTACCCCAATACCAGGAGATCCAGAGGAGCAGCAACACTGAGGGATTCTCTACCAGAGTGTGTCTGGTGTTGCTTCTCGCCAACATCCTGCGCATCTTCTTCTGGTAAGGTTGGTCATGAATGGTTCATATGGGAGATCCGAGTGATGTTTTGGTTGCATCTGTGCAGGATAGGCAAGCAGTTTGAGGTCACCCTGCTGCTCCAGAGCGTGGTGATGATCCTCACCATGTTTGCGATGCTCCACCTCTGCAGCACGGTCCACAACGCCAACCGTGTGAGCACAAAGCAACACCGACTTACAGGTTAGCAGCTTCCTGTTGTCTTCATTACGATGGCGTGTCACGTCTTTATGTGGACATAAATACACCACGGCCATGCTTGTTTAGTAGATGTCCGAGGTCCGGTTTCACGGAATGTGGCACTGATGGGGGGGTGGGGGTCCGAACAAGAATAGATGAGAGCAACCTTCCAGTTATATCCGTAGAGACAGCACCACGGGAATAACCTCCTCACTTGTGACATGATTTCCAAATATGCAAATGTTAAAAAAATGTTCTTAAGCCCACCTAAATAATTTTATATTTTTTATTGATTTTTTAAAATATTTTTATTGATTTTTTTTTTTTTTTACAAAAATGTCTGCCCCCCATCATGAAGGGCAGGCTAGAAATGTCCTAGATCATTATCTAATACAGTATAGGGATCTGTAGCAATGCTTTTCCTGGCCAGCAGGGGGCAGTATTTACCAAAGGATAAACCCTCATGAAGCCATTCCTCCCAAACATCCAAAGTAAATGAATGTGAGGAGATCCTGATGGAGGACACAAACACGTTACAAGTCACATTATGACACTACATGAACTTTTTCCCAGTTAGCCTCATAAATCCATTCTTTCTGCTGCGCTGGAGGTTTTGTTCCTGCTCAATGAGCAGCAATATGACGGCTGAGAATGAATTTTTATCTAACTTCTTTCTCAGACCATAAATGGAAGATTGATTACCCCACACATTATTCATCCGCTAAGCTCTTTTTGCTCACTTAAATTTCATGTTAGCTGTGCAATATATATTATGTCTCTTCTTCCTGACTTGCAAATATGCATTTCTTTCATCCTGACTTAAAGAGCCAAGAAATATTGCATACAGGATGTCTTTTTATGATGTTTTTGTCTACCTGTGGTCAGTGTGCATGGGCTGAAGGTCCTCCATGACCCCCAGCAGAATAAGCAGTGGAAGATGAATGAATGAATAATCTTAGGGGACTTGGACCCATGCACCAAGTGTGAGTGGTGCAGTGCGGAGCGCGATCACCGTGTCACTCAGCCTTATCTGCAACACTCAGGCAGCAAAGCGCCAGGACAAATTGGCTGTAATGAAGTCAAGCACTGAAACGCACCAACCATCCACACTTGGCAGATAGAGGAATACGTTCCGGGTACCTTCGAGGTGTTTGGTTATCTCCTGGTGACTGTTTAATTGGCAAGGTGAATGAAGTCAGTCGGGTCTTTAACACTTCCTTCTTTTGGATGGCTGGCATGGAATCATTTAGGAATGGGAATGGAATGTAATTCCTTTCAGGGTCAACTTGTGGAAGTAATCGTATGCTTTGAAGGTTTTATTTTCTCATTGTAGATTTTTAGATGGAGGAAGTTGTTTAAGAGTTCCAGCGTGTGTTGCCATTCAAAGTGTAAACCTAAGCGTGTGTTTTGGGGGTGGGGGGCTGACTAGACAGTTTTGCACGTCTAATCAATAAGTCACGCCTGCAATCACAGGAAGTGCTGCTATTTTGGCTCTGCATGTCAGAACTATGATTGCAGCGTGTATTTTTAATGACGTTCATTCATTCATTCCTTTTTCTAAGATGAGCAGCTTTGCGGCACAAGATTGCGGTCGAGCAAAAGCGTTCAAAGGGGCTGCGGCTCGTTTTTTTTGATTGGCCTGTGGCACAATATAAAAATAATTTTTACAAATTTTAATGAAAAAATGCAGCAGGAAGGCAGAATGTGACAATGAATAGCTGAAATGTGGTTAGCATGTTGGCCCCAAGATCAATCAATATTACAGATTCCAATTGATCAGATTCCAATTGAGTGCATCCCATAATCAGTTCCCAGTTCCACATGTCCAAAAGGAGTAGGAAGTTTTTTTTGTATTTTTGGTATTTATTTTGTATTTTTTGTATTTTATTATTATTATTATTAATATTATGACTATTACTATATTATGTTGTTATTATTGTGCCTGTAGTGAGATCATTTTAACCTGAAATATATAATATATAATACTGTTTGAGTGGTCAAGTCGGGTGCTTGTCTCACTGAAACATTAATGACACCTAGTGGCCAGTGTAGAATACTACATTTACAATTAAAGTATTTCTTCTTTTTTGCTTGAAAATGCTTCATTTAGGCAAAAATATGTACAATTTTAATACATCTGCTTTGTTTTTTTTACTACTCGGCCATATTCAACCAGAAAATATGGAGAGGGACGACTGATTTGATTTTTTTTTTTTTACAGAAAAAGACAAAAATATATAAAAATATCAAAAATGGTTTGATTTTTTAGTAGTTTTGGACAGGACACAATGAGGTTCAATGCCCAATGATAGTGCTGATTCCAACATATATGAGATTTATAAATGAAAGTCTTAAATGACCTTTTCATCCCACCGTAGTTGAAAGCATCAACTGTTTGTAACTGGGAGTGGCCAGCATAGAAAAACATATTTTAACGATGACATTCCGTCCTTCACTGCAGTTGAATGTCTATAATTGTAATTCACAGCCTGTTCCCTGATGGAGTATTGATGAAAGGCCGTTTTCACAGTCATTTCCAGGGGTTCCGCCCTGACAACCCGGCAATTTATGAAGTGTACGTGTCAATCTGGACTGGATTTTCTGCCCAATTAAGCCAACATTGGACGCAAAGCCAGACAAACACATCAATGTCAACATAACGGCTGAGCGTGTGCGTCTGAAGAGAACTCGTCTTACGTACGTGTGATTCCGTGTTCCCGTGTCAGACGTTCGGATACGCTGGAACCTAGTCTACCGTCATCAATCCTTTCTAAAAGGCCTCCTCCGACCCGAATGTAGTCCGGCTCAATCAGTTCCAGCAAATATTCCGTAATGTTGCTGCTTTCACATTCCAGGGTGATAATGGAAAGTCACACCTTAAAGATCCATCACAGGAATGTCCAAGTCGCACCTTCACCACTTGAGCCACGTCGGCCCTGAATGACCTCGAGCGCAGCCTCAAAATGTCACCGTTTCCACGGTTGCGTACGCAGCCGTCTGTTGATGTCCTTCAGCCAATCCCTTCGCCCTTTACTGTACTGTGGAATGAGTAGTGTTGAAAGTACATATTGAGGAATACTACAGTACACCGTACCGTACAGCAGGATGCCTTAATGATCATCCTTTTCCTTTGACTTCTCCCGGTGCCAACTGGTGCCAACTGGTGCCAACTGGTGCCAACTGGCGCCATTGTGGGAAGCTCATCACGCCGGTCCTTGACTCGGCAATGTCAAGGAGGAGCTGAGATAGACACACAACCCTCGGAGCTTTAAGCTCATTATTCTCCTCCTTCAGATCAACTGGAATGAGCTCAGCCCCAACAATGGCTCCTTCACTCTCCCAGGCTTTGTTGCTCGTTGCTCCCTGATTCCACCCCCATCTTGGGGGCGGGGGAGGGAGTCCAACTTAAAACCCTCCGGCACTCATGGTGTTGCATGCTCCTCGTTTCCGTGCATATCATACACAGCAGTACAGTACACAGTACTATATTTCATAACATATCCACAGTTACGTGTGCATACAGTAGACGTCTTGGCATTTTCTGTTGATGACATCTTCCACATCCTGTTAACGAGTAACGTTGGAGATATGCTGAGCTATCAACTGAAATTAGAGGTGTTTCAAGTCTAACCACAAAAGGCATAGCAGAAGCTCTACTCTACTAGCAAGACATCTTTTGGGAATCCAATGACGGACAAACACGTACGATACCGTAGCTGTGGATATGACAACAATGTAGACACATGAAGGTCAATTGGCTCCCCATCTAAATAATAACTTCTAATCAGGCCCTGCTGTGCTAATTACTGTGCTCTTGAGCTGGGTGAGGGTAATTCCACCCTGAGGGGGCATCTGGACACGTGCTAACAAGCCTGGGTTTGTGTGTGCATATGCATATTTGTATTAGTATTTTGCAGCATAAAGGAAATATTAACCACAAAACATACACTGAATGTCCGCAACTTGTGGACGATATGGGAGCCGTTGGTGGTGGTTGACATAAAATAACACAGGTTGGATTCCAAAAATGGCACATGTGGTGTGTACTACAAGATGTCTGACATGGTAGTTTATGATCGACCATGATGTACTTATAATAATAATAATAATAATAACATCATCAAGTCCTCCTTACCTGGACTGCTTTGGATTCACAACCATCATCTCCCCTGTGAAGGTCAACGTGTGTGATGGAAGGTCACCTTGTTGTTGTTCCTCCAATAATAGTCCCTGATGCGTTGCTGTGATTTACACCCGCTTATCAGGCGAGGAAGAAAGCCCCCCATTGATGATGCGTCCCACCCAGTTGACCCTATTAAATAGCCGGGGGCACCGTGCTGTTATCTCCACCTCAGGCTTCCTCCCCCTGGTCAACAACTGATTATTACCAGAGATTATTATCATATCCGTCACCTTCACACACAGAAGGCTTAACTTTGACTCCGTCAGGAAGTGTGTGTTTTTAAATAGCAAAGACATGGATATGAGTTAGCATAAGCTAATATCAGAAAGGGTTGAATTCAGTGGTTTGTCCTTCACCCTCTTAGTTGTGCCTGTGTGAACAATATGATACGAGGGAGACAGAACAAGTATAATCGTGGGGGGGTGGGGGGGTCCAATAGTGGTTAATTGGATGTCCTGCTCCTCTGTCTCCGCCATGTTCTCCTGCCGTATGTTAGGAGGAGTAAAACGCTCCAGTGATGCGTCACCTTTTTAATTCCTTCCTCCCTATCAGCAACTCCTTCAACCTCCTCGCCAAGGTCACTTCCTGCAGTTCGCCAACTTCGGCGTCTCCCCTACACGTCTGTCGAGCGAGAACGAGCTCATATATTTAGACTTTTGCTACTGTGGCCTGCGACCCAGAACATAAGACGTTACAAATAAAGGAGATATTTGGAGGAACCTTTGTTTTTTAGATAGCCTTCACACATCCGATGATGTGGTGTAGTCCACAAATGGGAACCACAGTAGCCCAAAGAGCCCAAATTTGGTGTCAGGTTGCCAGATTGTCACAATCTGATCAAATAACAAAAATGATCCACTTGTGTAATTTCTCACTTTTTATAATAATTAAGGAGAGTTTTCTGTAAATACTTTATCACCAAGTTCACCTCCAAGTTCTCCTTCCACGGGTGAAGACCACACAGACGTCCGATGCTGCTGTCGATGTTGTGTTCAACAAATGGCCGTATAATTGGATATAATAATTGGATATAATAATTGGATATAATTAGAGGTGTCCCCACAGTCCCTGTGAGTAGTCTGCATAAAAGGTTGCCAGCACACAGGTTTGCTTAAAGGAACGGCGGCAGTACCTTTACACTGTGATACAATGTGGTCCTCAGGCTGAATCTTCATTTGTTTGCTTTATTCACTTATTCACGTACAAAAGATAACAAAATAATATAATAATACATTTGTGAGGAATTGGGCAGTGAAGCAACAAATTGGAAACTGGATTAAACATCAAAGCTTGAAAGATGCAGTGGTGGGGGGGGGGGGGGCATTGTGCGGTTTATGGCTTTATCCACTGCTGTCATACCCCCCCCCCCCCCCCCCCCCCCCACAAAGCCGAATTAAAAACATGTAGTGACTGTTGTCGTTTCCAGCTTATATAAAAGGATCTCAGTTGGTCGCATGAATGGGATTTATTTATTATTATTATTATTATGTGCTGCTTACTAATTCAATGTGTTAGACATCATTTGTATGCAAAAGACACAATAAGCCAGTCAAAGGTGTGTGTGTGTGTGTGTGTGTGTGTGTGTGTCTATAGAAACAATCATGTGTGTATAGCAACGATGCTAACTAGAAAGCAGGGATGCTCCCATCAATCATCCGCCAATCACATTGCTGGAGGAATCAAAGTGATGCATTCAGTAACGCCTGGACTCCACTGTGTTGCAATACTTTGCATTTGTTTACCAGGTACTGCCCCCCCCCCCCCCAATATGACCCAAACCGGGTTTATTTAGTCTCATTTAGTCATTGGAATCCACTGGGAATGTTTGTGCCAAAAAGGCACGTTTGGATAAAATGAGTGAAATGAGTGAATGCTTTTTCAGTCAATGCCCCCCCCCTTCCCTCCCCCCCTCCCACCCTGTCTTACCTGCTATGTCTTCAAACCATCTCACATCTGCTCTTCACGGCACAGAAACAACCCCAGAGAGAAAGCGAGAGGTCGGAATGACTCTCTGTAAAAATAATTGCACAGCGCTCCGGATGCTCCCGGTGAAACTTGACGGAAAAAAAAAAAGTATTACTCCTGCCATCATATATATTCCGTGAGATGGTATTTGACCTTTTCAATCAGAGGTGTGTTCAAGTACACCGGCACAGTCGTACAAGAGCAATGTACGCATTTGCGCTTAATAAGATAATAATGTGGTGTGTTCATGAACCACAGTAAACACCAAATCAATCATACATGGGGGCTGTTTCTAAACCCTACTGTGTAGTATTATATGTAGTATTATACACTGGTCACTAGGGGTCAGTAATGTTATTGTAACTTGACTTGATCTCCACAACAACAGGCTTTTATTGCAGGTTTTAATGATCTAAAAACAGCAGAAATAATCCTTAATTTAAAAAAAACTGGGCCACTGTTTCTGCAGTAAAACATGCTAAGCTAAAACTCAACTCTGAACCCCTGACGTCACTTCCTGTCCGCTCACAGAGAAAATTATTATGCCGACTATATTGTGTAACGTGAGTGTAAAGTATTTTTTTAGATTGTAAATCATAAAAATAAAAATATATGATTTAATATGAGGAATCCTACTTCACGGAAATCCACTTATCACGATGGGGATAAAGGAGGGATGGCCGTATAGCTAACACTCGTATAGCTAACACTCGTATAGCTAACACTCGTATAGCTAACACTCGTATAGCTAACACTCGTATAGCTAACACTCGTATAGCTAACACTCGTATAGCTAACACTCGTATAGCTAACACTCGTATAGCTAACACTCGTATAAGTAATACTCGTATAGCTAACACTCGTATAGCTAACACTCGTATAGCTAACACTCGTATAGCTAACACTCGTATAGCTAACACTCGTATAGCTAACACTCGTATAGCTAACACTCGTATAGCTAACACTCGTATAGCTAACACTCGTATAGCTAACACTCGTATAGCTAATACTCGTATAGCTAATACTCGTATAGCTAATACTCGTATAGCTAACACTCGTATAGCTAACACTCGTATAGGTAACACTCGTATAGGTAACACTCGTATAGTAGCTAATACTCGTATAGTAGCTAATACTCGTATAGTAGCTAATACTCGTATAGCTAACACTCGTATAGCTAACACTCGTATAGCTAACACTCGTATAGCTAACACTCGTATAGCTAACACTCGTATAGCTAACACTCGTATAGCTAACACTCGTATAGCTAACACTCGTATAGCTAACACTCGTATAGCTAACACTCGTATAGCTAACACTCGTATAGCTAACACTCGTATAGCTAACACTCGTATAGTAGCTAACACTCGTATAGTAGCTAACACTCGTATAGTAGCTAACACTCGTATAGTAGCTAACACTCGTATAGTAGCTAACACTCGTATAGTAGCTAACACTCGTATAGTAGCTAACACTCGTATAGCTAACACTCGTACAGCTAACACTCGTATAGCTAATACTCGTATAGCTAATACTATGGCTGGCTGCGAGTATCTACGGTATGATTGACAGACATGACAAGTTTGACGTGGCATTGGCTGAACGGAGCAGCCAACAAGAACGTCAAAGAACTTTCACACGTCTTGAAACCAGCAGCCATCCTTCCGCGGCGTTGCTGGCAGACTCGGCGTGCTGAGTCAGCGTGTCCTCCGCTCCCTTAAGCTGTCACTCTCCATCTTTGTCTCGTCTTCGCGCCTCCGCTCACCTCTCCTCTCTCGCCGCCGGGCCTAATGGCCGACGCCTGCGGTGTAGCCTTCATACGTCTACTGGAATGACGCACGGACGCCGTCGTTGGCGTGACTCACCGTGGGCACCTTCCATCTTTGGAGGTCACATGGTAAAGTTTAGAGTGGGAGGAAGCGGGCCGTCAGGGGGTGGACGCTTGGCGTGATGTATGATGTGAGCGCTGGAAAAATAAAAGGCATGCCCTCATGAATGATGCAAGGCTTTTCCCAGCAATGTGATTATGCACGTAAACATGGAAAGCAGGAAAGGCCGGAGACGGATAACAGGAAGTAGGCGTGTTGCTGATGTGGAAATGGACCAGAGTGCATGCTAGCATAGTGGAAGCGCTTTAGCGGGGTACTTTAGTTTTGTGTTGGATGAAGACCAAATCCATGTTAGGAATTACAGTCATCCATCGACACTTTTTTAATTTAACATTTTTAATTTAAATCAATAAATCCTGCTGTGTTGTGGTTGAATATGGCTTATTATTAGTAAAATATATGCATGTTATATATACATGTTATAGCAAATCTTACATATTTATGGCCTAAATTGAAGCATTTTCAAGCATAAAATGTCTAAATGAAATATAATCCAAACATAGGGCATTCAGAATACTACACAAATGATGTGTAGTATTCTTCTCCGGTCACTAGATGTCACTACTGCTACTGCAAAGTACGCTGAGGCTCAAATACCAAACTTGATGACCCCAACAACACTTTTAGGTTTGAACGATCTCGCAACGTGGCACAATAATCCTGAATGCAAGTCCCCACGCTAGGCTAAAACTCAACTCTGACACCACTTCCTGTCCGTCCACCACTCTGCACCCCCAGGGAACACATTTCTAGCAACACACAAGAGCAGAAGTGTTATTTGAATTAATGGCGTATTTACTCTTATTGTGTCACCATGTTGACTAATATGAGTGTAAAGGTGACTATAGGGGTGTTAGTTCACGTTTAGAGAGCTCTAATAATGTCAAAACCTGTTTAGAAGGTCATAAACAGAAAAAGATGCCGTTTCTAAACAAGGAAGCCTACATGGCAGAAATTAGTATACAGGCAAAAGTTTCCAGAGTTGACTTTGTGTTGGCTCCTTTCAGTGTCCTAGTTTAGGCTAGACCAGTAAGGCCCAGGAGTCCATGCTGGTCCTGTACTGTGACTGAGAGGCCGGTCGGACTACGTTTGTGTACATCTCCGGTCCCCGTGTTGTCAGCTGTGAGCAATGCATGTTTTGTAGCGCTAGCTAATAAAGCTATTCATCACGTCCGCCGTTTGCCACCAACACGCCACCGTGGGCTCGCGGCGAGACGCCTCCACTCTGATATCCGAGACGCAAAAGGCAGACGCCGCTCAGCCTAAGCCATGGCAGACGTTACAGAGTGAACCCACACCAGATTATATCTGACAGCAAATTTAAGATTAAAAACCAGTTTTTAAAGCTGGGGGGGCGAGGGGGGGGGCTGTGACTGAGCACTTTGACTCTTTCCTCCTGGCAGCCGCTGCTAATGTTGCTGTGACAGCTAACATTGTCATTACTTGGCCACGTTGTCAGCAGTAGATCACCTTGGCAGTTTCCATGGCAACGGAGCACCACCACCAACGGCCTTTCTTAAACATTCATTTTTTATTGTAGTCAATGTGGACCGCCGTGAATACACTTGGTGGTACCTGCCCCCCCCACCCCCCCACCCCGTCAGTGAGTGTATGGTAGGTGGAGCACACGGACAGCAAAATAAATGACACCGCAAGGCATGCTGGGTAACCCGAGTACTCCTTAGCAACGTGCTACACTATGTTATATTACATATAAGCAAATCTAGTGACTTTTCAGATCTTATTAGACACCCCCCCCCCCAAACAGGTTATCCATAACATTCCTAGAGCCAACTGGATCGTTGGTGGGAATATATCCTAGTTTCTTCCAAAGGAACTGAAACATCATCCGCTGCTTTTCCAGACGCTTATGCTGCATTTGGTGACATTTTAAGGATAAAAAAAAACTCAAAGTTGATTAAAAACAATATTTCAGGGGGGGGGGGGACGTCCTCGAGTGCACCTTGGAAACACGTCACACCGCCAGTCCCCGATTTAATGAATGTGCTCTTATTAAAACGTCCCTCGCTCGATATCGGCTGCTTTGTCACGACTCCTCATCCATAAATAAGATATGACAAAGATGCTGGTTTTATTCAACTTCATACAATATCGTCAATATCGTCAATATCATCAATATCATCAATGTCATCAATATCATCAATATCATCAATGTCATCAATGTCATCAATGTCATCAATATCGTCAATATCATCAATATCATACAAAGTAATCAATGTCATCAATATCGTCAATATCATCAATATCATCAATGTCATCAATGTCATCAATATCATCAATATCATCAATGTCATCAATATCATCAATGTCATCAATATCATCAATATCATCAATGTCATCAATATCATCAATGTCATCAATGTCATCAATATCATCAATATCATCAATGTCATCAATATCATCAATATCATCAATATCATCAATATCATCAATGTCATCAATATCATCAATATCATCAATGTCATCAATGTCATCAATGTCATCAATGTCATCAATATCATCAATATCATCAATATCATCAATGTCATCAATGTCATCAATGTCATCAATGTCATCAATATCATCAATGTCATCAATGTCATCAATATCATCAATATCATCAATGTCATCAATGTCATCAATATCATCAATATCATCAATGTCATCAATGTCATCAATATCATCAATGTCATCAATGTCATCAATATCATCAATATCATCAATGTCATGTGTAGGGGGGTCAAATTAAAAGATTCATCTCATTTTTAGTCTCTAACCCTCCTGTGTCTTCAGCTGGGACTTAACTGATCATTTATTTTGGCAGACCCTAAATATGAAAGAAAACAGGACCTAGTAAAAAACGTTTGGGCGTCACCGAGTGGATACAAAAAAGAACGAAAATGACGGAACTTATTTGAATAAATTGAATGTTTGGACCCCAAACATCATTGAACCTTGTAACTTAGTATGATCCTTGCTTCCTTCTCCTTTCAAGAAGGGAATAAAAACTCTTGCTGTGATCTTCTTCATCTTATTTGTCAGCCATTTTCAAAATCCAAACAAGATAAATGGAAGCCTGAGTGGAAAAACATCTTTTAACTTAAAGTAATAAACTTTGGAAATATCCAGCCTAATTTGACCCAAGGCTAGTTGATTCCAAGGTCATGGGAATGTCAAATTTTATCTTCTTCTATTCCTTCCTACTTTCCATCGGCTCACTTCCTGTTCTTGATGCTCTTCTCCATTCCACTCTGCCCCCTTCAGACTTGGATCCACGCTACTTCTGGAGGTGGACTGCACTGGAGGACTACCTCCTGTTTTGTTTGGGCTTCAGTGTCCTGTGTGCTGTGGTCACCATGCTGCTGCTGGACTACGCCGTCTTCGTGGAGATGCTGGGCTCCACGGCCATGATGTTGGAGGCCATGCTGGGCCTCCCGCAGCTTTTGCAGAACTTCCACAACCGCTCCACCAAAGGCATGAGGTACGGCACCTGGAGGTCAGATGTTGCTTTTCACAGCCTAGCTTTATCCTGCTGGGTATAATCACACACAGTGGAACCTCACTTTGTCCACATTCGTCACTCAATTCCACCTCAGCTTCTGTACGGTGTTACACATAAGACTCGTACCGCATCGTGGTCCAAAACCCAGACCCCAAACAAAGACCCTACGCCGTGACAAACGGGTCCGTACAGGATGGAGTTTAAACGCAGGGCAGCCATGTACTTCAGTACGTTAGACCGTTCCCACAGCCTGAGGTTCTTCATGGTCAATGTGCCCCATTTCACTTAAAGTGTCCTCAAGGGTTACAGCTGGGTTTCGTACGAGCATCCCTTCTGCTCACGGCGACCATCTTGCCCAAGATGAAACGTGCAATAACACTCCATTAGGGCGCCAAGATGACGGACAAAGTCTGGCGTTTTATCCTCCCAAACTCATATGTATGCTAAACGTCCTGCATGCTCAATATTACGTTAATATGCTATTGCTATGCTATTGATTAGCCACTTGCTTTCATTCCACGATGAAGACTTGGAATAATACGACTTTCTTCATCAGGAGCCTATTCTTTATGACATTGAAATCAACCTTGGTGGCTAAAATCTGCCGACATGGCACTTTTGGACCGTGTGATGAGGAACATGATGATGGACACGATGATGAACACGATGATGAACACGATGATGAACACGATGAGGAACACGATGAGGAACACGATGATGAACACGATGATGAACACGATGATGAACACGATGATGAACACGATGAGGAACACGATGATGAACACGATGATGAACACGATGATGAACACGATGATGAACACGATGATGAACACGATGATGAACACGATGAGGAACACGATGAGGAACACGATGAGGAACACGATGATGAACACGATGATGAACACGATGATGAACACGATGATGAACACGATGAGGAACACGATGATGAACACGATGATGAACACGATGAGGAACACGATGAGGAACACGATGATGAACACGATGAGGAACACGATGATGAACACGATGATGAACACGATGATGAACACGATGAAGAACACGATGAAGAACACGATGAAGAACACGATGAGGAACACGATGAAGAACACGATGAGGAACACGATGAAGAACACGATGAGGAACACGATGATGAACACGATGATGAACACGATGATGAACACGATGAAGAACACGATGAAGAACACGATGATGAACACGATGAGGAACACGATGAGGAACACGATGAAGAACACGATGATGAACACGATGATGAACACGATGATGAACACGATGAGGAACACGATGAGGAACACGATGAGGAACACGATGAGGAACACGATGAAGAACACGATGAGGAACACGATGATGAACACGATGATGAACACGATGAAGAACACGATGAAGAACACGATGAAGAACACGATGATGAACACGATGAGGAACACGATGAGGAACACGATGATGAACACGATGAGGAACACGATGAGGAACACGATGAGGAACACGATGATGAACACGATGATGAACACGATGAGGAACACGATGAGGAACACGATGAAGAACACGATGAGGAACACGATGAGGAACACGATGAGGAACACGATGAGGAACACGATGAGGAACACGATGAGGAACACGATGAGGAACACGATGATGAACACGATGAGGAACACGATGAGGAACACGATGATGAACACGATGAGGAACACGATGAAGAACACGATGAGGAACACGATGATGAACACGATGATGAACACGATGATGAACACGATGAGGAACACGATGAGGAACACGATGATGAACACGATGAGGAACACGATGAGGAACACGATGAGGAACACGATGAGGAACACGATGAGGAACACGATGATGAACACGATGAGGAACACGATGAAGAACACGATGAGGAACACGATGAGGAACACGATGAGGAACACGATGAGGAACACGATGAGGAACACGATGAGGAACACGATGATGAACACGATGAGGAACACGATGAGGAACACGATGATGAACACGATGAGGAACACGATGAAGAACACGATGATGAACACGATGATGAACACGATGATGAACACGATGATGAACACGATGATGAACACGATGATGAACACGATGATGAACACGATGATGAACACGATGAGGAACACGATGAGGAACACGATGAGGAACACGATGAGGAACACGATGAGGAACACGATGATGAACACGATGATGAACACGATGAAGAACACGTTGATGAACACGATGATGAACACGATGATGAACACGATGAGGAACACGATGAGGAACACGATGAGGAACACGATGAGGAACACGATGAAGAACACGATGAAGAACACGATGATGAACACGATGAGGAACACGATGAGGAACACGATGAGGAACACGATGAAGAACACGATGATGAACACGATGATGAACACGATGATGAACACGATGATGAACACGATGAGGAACACGATGAGGAACACGATGAGGAACACGATGAGGAACACGATGAAGAACACGATGAGGAACACGATGATGAACACGATGATGAACACGATGATGAACACGATGAAGAACACGATGAAGAACACGATGAAGAACACGATGAAGAACACGATGATGAACACGATGAGGAACACGATGAGGAACACGATGATGAACACGATGAGGAACACGATGAGGAACACGATGAGGAACACGATGATGAACACGATGATGAACACGATGAGGAACACGATGAGGAACACGATGAGGAACACGATGAGGAACACGATGAGGAACACGATGAGGAACACGATGAGGAACACGATGAGGAACACGATGAGGAACACGATGAGGAACACGATGATGAACACGATGAGGAACACGATGAAGAACACGATGAGGAACACGATGATGAACACGATGATGAACACGATGAGGAACACGATGAGGAACACGATGATGAACACGATGAGGAACACGATGAGGAACACGATGAGGAACACGATGATGAACACGATGATGAACACGATGAGGAACACGATGAGGAACACGATGAGGAACACGATGAGGAACACGATGAGGAACACGATGAGGAACACGATGAGGAACACGATGAGGAACACGATGATGAACACGATGAGGAACACGATGAGGAACACGATGAGGAACACGATGAGGAACACGATGAGGAACACGATGATGAACACGATGATGAACACGATGATGAACACGATGATGAACACGATGATGAACACGATGAGGAACACGATGAGGAACACGATGAGGAACACGATGAGGAACACGATGAGGAACACGATGAGGAACACGATGAAGAACACGATGAGGAACACGATGATGAGCACGATGATGAGCACGATGATGAACACGATGATGAACACGATGATGAACACGATGATGAGCACGATGAGGAACACGATGATGAACACGATGAGGAACACGATGATGAACACGATGATGAACACGATGAGGAACACGTTGAAGAAAACGATGAAGAAAACGATGAAGAAAACGATGAGGAACACGATGATGAACACGATGATGAACACGATGATGAACACGATGATGAACACGATGATGAACACGATGATGAACACGATGAGGAACACGATGAAGAACACGATGAAGAACACGATGATGAACACGATGATGAACACGATGATGAACACGATGATGAACACGATGAGGAACACGATGAGGAACACGATGAAGAACACGATGATGAACACGATGAGGAACACGATGAGGAACACGATGATGAACACGATGATGAACACGATGATGAACACGATGAAGAACACGATGAGGAACACGATGAGGAACACGATGAGGAACACGATGATGAACACGATGATGAACACGATGATGAACACGATGATGAACACGATGAAGAACACGATGAGGAACACGATGATGAACACGATGAGGAACACGATGATGAACACGATGATGAACACGATGAGGAACACGATGAGGAACACGATGAAGAACACGATGATGAACACGATGAGGAACACGATGAGGAACACGATGAGGAACACGATGATGAACACGATGATGAACACGATGATGAACACGATGATGAACACGATGAGGAACACGATGAGGAACACGATGATGAACACGATGACGAACACGATGACGAACACGATGAAGAACACGATGAAGAACACGATGAAGAACACGATGATGAACACGATGAAGAACACGATGATGAACACGATGAGGAACACGATGAGGAACACGATGAGGAACACGATGAGGAACACGATGAGGAACACGATGAGGAACACGATGATGAACACGATGAAGAACACGATGAGGAACACGATGAGGAACACGATGAGGAACACGATGAGGAACACGATGAGGAACACGATGAGGAACACGATGATGAACACGATGATGAACACGATGAGGAACACGATGAGGAACACGATGAGGAACACGATGAGGAACACGATGAGGAACACGATGAGGAACACGATGAGGAACACGATGAGGAACACGATGAGGAACACGATGATGAACACGATGATGAACACGATGATGAACACGATGATGAACACGATGAGGAACACGATGAGGAACACGATGAGGAACACGATGAGGAACACGATGATGAACACGATGATGAACACGATGATGAACACGATGAGGAACACGATGATGAACACGATGATGAACACGATGAAGAACACGATGATGAACACGATGATGAACACGATGATGAACACGATGAGGAACACGATGATGAACACGATGATGAACACGATGATGAACACGATGAGGAACACGATGAGGAACACGATGATGAACACGATGATGAACACGATGATGAACACGATGAAGAACACGATGAGGAACACGATGATGAACACGATGATGAACACGATGAGGAACACGATGAGGAACACGATGAGGAACACGATGATGAACACGATGATGAACACGATGATGAACACGATGAAGAACACGATGATGAACACGATGAGGAACACGATGAGGAACACGATGATGAACACGATGATGAACACGATGAAGAACACGATGAAGAACACGATGAAGAACACGATGAAGAACACGATGAAGAACACGATGAGGAACACGATGAGGAACACGATGAGGAACACGATGAGGAACACGATGAGGAACACGATGAGGAACACGATGAGGAACACGATGAGGAACACGATGATGAACACGATGATGAACACGATGATGAACACGATGATGAACACGATGAGGAACACGATGAGGAACACGATGAGGAACACGATGAGGAACACGATGAGGAACACGATGATGAACACGATGAGGAACACGATGAGGAACACGATGAGGAACACGATGAGGAACACGATGATGAACACGATGATGAACACGATGATGAACACGATGATGAACACGATGATGAACACGATGAGGAACACGATGAGGAACACGATGATGAACACGATGAGGAACACGATGATGAACACGATGATGAACACGATGATGAACACGATGAGGAACACGATGATGAACACGATGATGAACACGATGAAGAACACGATGATGAACACGATGATGAACACGATGATGAACACGATGAGGAACACGATGATGAACACGATGATGAACACGATGATGAACACGATGATGAACACGATGAAGAACACGATGAGGAACACGATGATGAACACGATGATGAACACGATGAGGAACACGATGAGGAACACGATGAGGAACACGATGATGAACACGATGATGAACACGATGATGAACACGATGAAGAACACGATGATGAACACGATGAGGAACACGATGAGGAACACGATGATGAACACGATGATGAACACGATGAAGAACACGATGAAGAACACGATGAAGAACACGATGATGAACACGATGAGGAACACGATGAGGAACACGATGAGGAACACGATGAGGAACACGATGAGGAACACGATGAGGAACACGATGAGGAACACGATGATGAACACGATGAGGAACACGATGAGGAACACGATGAGGAACACGATGAGGAACACGATGAGGAACACGATGAGGAACACGATGATGAACAGTGAAGCTTACGTTAAAGCACGTTCAATGTAATTATGCTGCATGGTCCATAGTGACACTTGGGGTTCTAATTTCATGGCGCAGCGTAAGATGGCGCAGGGGGGCGCAGGGGGGCGCAGGGGGGCGCATCCCACGCAGTGGTAGTTTGGTCCAGAGCACCACGGTGTGCAGTAATTTGGTAGACTGCATCACGCTAAGGTGGGCGTGGTGGCGCACCGGGGGAGGAGTCCACATTTTCAGCTTGGCGCAGTGACAATTTGGTGTCAAAACGGCGCACCAGAGGTGCAGAGAAAGCTCTTTTACCCTTTTAATGTGGATGTGGAAGAGATACCACAAATATACCATCAAAGGTTCTCCTATTTGGCCATGTAGAACAGGAATGCTGGTGGAGAACCAGTAAAACACCAAAATGTCAAAATATTTTATCGGAACCTGAAACTGGATTTTTTTGCATTTCCAGGAAGTTTGATTCCTCATTTATGAATCAAATATTTCTGTAGTTAGCTCATAGAAAACATGTTTACAACCTTTAAAATGAGTTTTATTAGCATATTAGAGCCCTCTAGACAGGAGATAGTACCCCTATAGTCACCTTTACACCTGTATAACCCGGCATAGTTGAATTAAATAATATTCCCACTTGTATACTAAAGCAGTTCTCTTTCCACACGGATACTGCCTTTATGGATGTCAATACTTCTTCATGTCTCTCCGTTTCTCTGACGCCTCTCAAAAGGCAGCTTAGCTCATTTCCATTCATTTCTCTTCTTTTACCGCCCACAGATCTTCTTGTCCACGCTGACGTGGAAGGTTCATGAAATTGCTTTTGACTTGCAGAAAGGATGCCCACAAAGAAGTATTTGTACACAGGAGCAGGTAGCCAGGTTACTGCGTGGTAGAGGTTCTTCAGCTGGTCTTCAGCTAGCCGTGGAGTCTCCGTGTCTTCTGTGTCTGCCTTTTCTTTTGCATTTGGACGGATGGACGACTAGAACTTTGAATCTGTGCTGAAATTGATTCATGAAGCCATGCGTTTAACGATGAAAAAATACCAGCATTGTGGGTCTGTTGTGGTTATGTGTGGGGGGGGGGGTGTATGTGTGTGTGTGTGTGTGTGTGTGTGTGTGTGCGTTTTGTCCTTGGAACACTCTCCTTCACCTCCATCATCACAGCTTGTTCTTTTTGTCCATTCTGAGCAGATCTCAATAGTGTTTTCATGTTTCTATTGAGGGGGCCAATAACCTCTATGGGGGGGGCCCAGAGGATACGGTGCAAACACTGTGATCACCTCAAAGTGGGGGGGGGGGGGGGTAATAACAACCTGCGAGTGAGAGGCAGTTGATGCGTTCCCACATTATTGATATTGATAGACGTAGACAGGCTGGTAAACGTATCACTAAACCATATGAACTTATGACTTATGACTTGATGAGCGTGGAAGAGAAGCCAGCAGTCGTGCTCGTTTCCACTGATACATCTTTTTCTCTCATTACATAACAGGCTATTAACAGCAGCTTCCATTTCCCAAACATCTTCAGGCAAACTGCCCCATCCTCCTCCTCAGCCAACCTTTGTTTCATTTGGTGAATCCATTACCGTTCACATATTGGGAACGTTTCTGCATATGCCCGTGCACGATCAATGAACATGCATTATTCATACTTAGAAGGGGCGGCCAGCAGCTCCGCTTCAGCTAAAGCCCTGCACACGCCCTCGTGTGTGGGCAAACAGATGCAAACAGATGCATGAAGCAGAATACGGCAACGCACATGCAAACTTATGTTGAATAACGAGGAGACGCTCGGGGCCGTGGTGCTAATGATGGATTGCTCATTGACTAATTCCTCATTTTTCCGACTCATCCAAATATAAATCCTAACCATTAAAAGTGCATGATGTAATACCTACACTGGAACTATTTACCCCCTTCCTAAAGCAGGCAGTCAATACCAAATATTATGTTATGGGACCCCATGTTCATATGGTCATAAAGACGTGGACTACTGTATCAATAGAAGAACACGATTTTTCATATTTAACGTATTTTCTGGACTATAAGTGGCACTTTTTTTTCATAGGTTGGCTGTTCCTGCCACTTATACTCCAGAGCCACTTATAAATGACTACGGCTGTATATTACATTTTTAATATCATTTTTGACCAGCTGTCTGCTGGTTTACATTAAAATGTAAAATTAGCCATCTGTGTGATTAAAACGTGTTTATTTGGTTGTATACTTCATATCCATATCCATCATACCAATATACACTTCATCTTATACTTCATATCCATATCCATCATACCAATATACACTTCATCTTATACTTCATATCCATATCCATCATACCAATATACACTTCATCTTATACTTCATATCCATATCCATCATACCAATATACACTTCATCTTATACTTCATATCCATATCCATCATACCAATATACCAATATTTCATTTGACATGTTGGTGTTTTTGTGTCCTTGTACCTGATAGCCAACCCAGGATTTGCTCTTTTCACTCGTCTGCCCAGTCGGCCTGATGGCCCTCCATCAACGCTTGTCACAATTACTGGCTGCCCCCCCCCCCCATCACGGTGCAGAGTGAGACCTCCATCACTTTCTCCATGACTCTCTCTGGTCTCCAACGACCGAGGAGGCTTGGTTTTTCACCCTGGTCTAGATTTATACTTCCACACCCCGCTAGCCTGTCATCCATCTCGTGTCATTTTCCTCTCACCTCCGTCCACCCTCATCTCCACCCTCATCTCCGCCCTCATCTCCGCCCTCATCTCCACCCTCATCTCCACCCTCATCTCCACCCTCATCTCCACCCTCATCTCCACCCTCATCTCCACCCTCATCTCCACCCTCGTCTCCACCCTCGTCTCCGCCCTCATCTCCGCCCTCATCTCCGCCCTCATCTCCGCCCTCATCTCCACCCTCATCTCCACCCTCATCTCCACCCTCATCTCCACCCTCGTCTCCACCCTCGTCTCCACCCTCATCTCCACCCTCATCTCCACCCTCATCTCCACCCTCATCTCCACCCTTATCTCCACCCTCGTCTCCACCCTCGTCTCCGCCCTCATCTCCACCCTCGTCTCCACCTTCGTCTCCACCTTCGTCTCCGCCCTCGTCTCCGCCCTCGTCTCCGCCCTCGTCTCCGCCCTCATCTCCACCCTCGTCTCCACCCTCATCTCCACCCTCATCTCCACCCTCATCTCCACCCTCATCCATCTCACAGCCTCGCTCTTTTTATTTCCATCCCTTCCAGGACGCAGGCCACCATTTTGCTCCTTTCCTCCCTTATCTCTCCCCACT
This sequence comes from Doryrhamphus excisus, assembly GCF_030265055.1. Classification (NCBI taxonomy): domain Eukaryota; kingdom Metazoa; phylum Chordata; class Actinopteri; order Syngnathiformes; family Syngnathidae; genus Doryrhamphus; species Doryrhamphus excisus. The sequence continues at coordinate 387,341 of NC_080476.1, read as the reverse complement.
TAGCTCTGATGAAGATGTCAGGTCAGGGCGATCCATGGGACTTGACCAGGCTGGGCTTAGCTATGGAGGGTCTTGGGTCTTGGTGTGTGGACCGTACCAGGCTGGGCTTAGCTATGGACCGTGTGTGTGTGTGTGTGTGTGTGTGTGTGTGTGCATGTGTGTGTGTGTGTGCCAGTCACTCACTCGGTCTTCTCAATCGATACCACAATCAGTCCATCTCCGTGTGCAGGAACAAAGTATCACTCGGACCTAAATTGAGCCGTTGGCTCTGAGGGTCCTTCATCAGTTGTCAAGATGGCGGCCTGAGATGGATGCGCCCCCGTCAGGAGGCGCTAAATGAGACTGGCATGATAAAGAGTTCAACGTGAGAAAGTATGCATGCCTGCCAGAGATGAATGACCCCCAAATGGTTTTTTGTCTCAGTGGGACCGCCTGGCCTGGAGACTAGACCAGGCGGACCCCCCGCCTGCTGTAATTACCGTCATGGCTTAGCCTTAATAATAGTGCCGCTTGTCTCTTGGGCAAAGGACTCACCTGAAGGGAGGGGAGGGGAACCTTTGGAAGAGTATAGAGGGTCTCTGATACTGATACTGATACTGATACTGCTGAGGCGATATCGTCACTTCAGTGGAGGAATGTAACTATTTTTTATTAAGACGTGGGTCTACACCAGCCTTTCAACTATAATGTCCACTCAATTGGCTAATGTCAGTGTAAAGGTTACTATAGGGGTGTTATGTCATATATGGTGGGCTCTAATGTTTAAATGTATTTATAAGGTAGTGAACAGGTTTTCTATGGTCTAACTGCAAAAATATTCTATTTCTAAATAAGGATTCCTACTTCATGGAAAGTCACTCTAACAAGGTAGTACAGTACAGTATAGTACTCCGAAAGTGAAGTTTTACCAAAGTTTCTGTAAAGGAAGTAGCCAGAGCAAACACTAAAAGTATAAAAGTATAAAGTTTGGAAGTCCTCTGTGTACTTTGTGGAAGCAGCTAAAGTCTAAATTGTTAGGGGAGCAGGAGGAGTCAGGGAGTCCCACGTGCCGTAAAGCAGCACTTCTCCGACAGCCTGGGGCTGTGTGGGGGGGTGGATGGGGGGGGGGGGCGGTCTGATCCCGACTAAAGCCTGCAGGTGAAACTGCTGGTTGAAGCTTGGCTGTAGGAAAGGACAGCGGAGGCACGCAGCGTGTCGTGTGTTGACGGAAGGAAATTGGGTTTTCCATGTTGCCGGCATGTCCACTCTTGCTCTGGGAACGCCGCTATCTCCGTTATCTCACTTTGGACCGAAATTGCTTCAAAGCCTGGATAACCTTTTGAAGAACAAAGCTTCCAGAAGACGCCAGGCTTTTATGAATGATACAACACAGACCGCAAGATACAGTTCTAAAATACCCCCCCAAAATACCCCCCTAAAATACCCCCCAAAATAGGCAATCTTAACAACATCAGCAGCAAAGCCTGGTTGCTGAAGTGACTTATTTAACCTCCACATTTCCTATTTCAGTAGGCAGGTCTGGAGAAAAACAGTTGCCTCCATTTGGCTAGCTTCCCTTCCTGGCCCGTGCCTGAAGGGAGCCCAGGGGAGAGATGCGAGTTTGACTCTGCAAGGACAGCTCAAGGATGGTACGGTCCGTACGTCCCCGTGGTCATTAGGCTGCTCCCCAACCCGTATGGACTCATCATCCATATCGTTCCCTCCTCCGTCTCTGGTGGCTTCCTTGTCCGTCCCGGTGCATGCCAGACAGACGCCGCCCCCCCACCTCTGTGAGACCCCCCCATGATGTATCTCTTTGATGACTGATGGTCTTTCACTCTCCCAGGCCCAGTCAGCTCTAATAAAAAGTCTAAAGTCATGTTACATTAATACCACGGGTACGCCCTCTCTGGGGGGCCGCGGGGGGAAAGAAGCGATGCGAGAGCATAGAGTGTGAAGGGTACGACGTAAAGGAAGTGGACAGGAAGTCAGGCGAGACAGAGAATGTAAAGGAGGGAAGGGATGCATGAATATTCCATATAATATTCCAAGGATGTATAGAAACACAATGAAGATGATATCAAATGGAGTGTCCCTCTTGCTTCCTCTTCTCTCTAAAGCATTTCCTCCCCTACGCTGGGCTTGCATCATGCTAGCTAGCACCACTGTAGGCTAAATGCTTTTCATGAAGTATGTTTTAGTTTTTATGCTGAATATGAAGCCAGAGGGATGCTGTTTATGGAGATGGTCGTTAGACCGGTGGGTTCGATTCCCTGTCCATCACGCAAATCCACAATAAATTAAGAGTAGCTGAGTTCTTGGGTTTTTGATTAGTTACTGTAAATGTATTTGTTAAATAGCCCACCATGGGGCCAATAAAGTTGCAAAATCCAGCATTTTGACAAAGGTGAAAAACAGTATTTGATTTGCAACTTGTATGGAAAAGTGGGAATCATTTCATTCATCATTTCTATTTATTTTGCATTGCATCATTATTCTCCATCAATGTATTTTGTGTTGATATTTGTGGGTACCATGGACAGAGTCAGTGAATTTACATGGTTTCCTATGGGGAAAAATAGCTTGTTTTTTTGTACTTTTCCAAGCTTTTTATATTCAACATTTTGGAAGAAATGAATTAAAAGTAATATTTCATCAACATTATTACCTTACTAAAAGAAAAAAAACATCGGAGCAGTGATGGCCGCCGTGTGGTTGGCCTCATCTCCTAACAACCATTCCCACCCACATTCCTACCTATGGACAACTTGGAGCGGCCAATTACTCAAACCGGAGTACCGGGTAAAAACAAGTCGACATAATCCACCTAGTCGGCGTATGGCAGTAATACGCAGGGTAGAAGTTATGAGGCCGAAGCGTCAGGTTTGGTGTTCTGGTTACGGAGTACTGTTGGAATAATTGTACATAAAGTTATCCTATTTTTACTATATTCTTATGACCTATTTTTACTATATTCTTATGACCTATTTTTCTTATGACCTACAAACATTTCGTATCACTCACATAACAAAGTAAGATTAACTCTGTACATGTGTTTCATATCACTCACATAGCAATGTAAGATTAATGCTGTGACGCCTGCACTTGTGGTGTACATCATGATTAAGGGAAAACAGAACATGACAGAACATTCCTTAGCAGATAGTTTTAACACCCTCAGGGGACATAGGCACGGGTCAGAAGTAGATATGACCTCAAAGGGTATGTGTGTGTGTGTGTCCGGAGAATCGCATGCCAAGGATGAGATATCTACACATATGGATAACATGTTGTGCAAAGAAACTGGTTTTAACTAGAATGATTAAACCCCCCTTCCCTCACCTAGTTGATTGTACAGGGCCTTCCTTCAATAAAAAGGCAAGAGGGCAGGAACTGCTTCAGAGTGAGGTGGCGAATTGTTACTGAACGGTTCCTGATCACTCTCCTTGCAAGTAAAAAGAAACTCATCTCTCTGCGTCTTCCTTTGTACAGGCAGTGTTTTTCTACAAGTGTCGGGGTCTAAACCTGACATTTTATTGGTCCTTCGAGCCGGATTTCCAAGACACCTGACGATCCCAGCGGGCAAGCGAGATCCAGGCAAGACTGTGGCCACAGCATTAAGACCCTTTCCGGGACTGGTCCCTCTCTTGCGGGCTGGGATCCGAAGGTTGAAGGAGATCCAGAGACGCAGAGATTGTGAGTACAAATTTTGTTTAAAAGGAATGGATGTGTGAAAAAGGTAAAATAGACAATAAAAGAACTTTAAAGAGAGGGTTCTAAAGAAAACAGAGAAAAGAATAAAAAAATAAGTGACAAACCCTGCAGGTCACAAAGGTGAAATAGACAAACCCTGCAGGTCACAAAGGTGAAATAGACAAACCCTGCAGGTAAAAAAGGTGACAATGAAAGTACTTTAAAGAAAACAGAGAAAAGAATAAAAAAAAGTAAGTGTACCAAACCCTGACAATTCTAGGCTCTATCAGGTCCGACAGTTAAATTCCGTAGGTGGAGTAGACGCCCCTAGTTGAAACAGACTAGTTAAATTCTACATAGGATGGCGGAGTCCTCTGGGCGGTAAAAATAAAAGGCGCGCGCAGTGTGAATGTGTGAATGTGTGAGTGTGTGAATGAAAATACAATTACCACTAGGTAACTGTGTTTTATACCAAACCAACAAGAAGTAAATGGTGAGCCTTTGTGGATGCTTGTAGGCAAGAAAATTCCACCTGAAAAGGTTGAAGAGAATTTTACCACAAAAGGTTGTTGATCACCATCTTGTTGAAAATAACCCCAGTGTTAGAACACGACAGGTGTTAAGAACCACTGGGTCCAAATTTAGTTCAAAATGGGGAAGGGACAAAGTAAAGAAAAACAAAAGGTCCTTGAAGAACTCCCATGCAAAGACTGGAAGATAGTTGTAAAAGAGGATAGTCTAGCAGTAGAACCCCTATATTATTGGATAAAACAGTACAAATTCAACAGAAAATTATTCACGGCATGTATTAGGGAGTTACAACAAAACATAGAAAAGAAATGTAAGCAAAACGAGAACAAGAAAGCAAAAAGGCGAGGCGAAAATGAAGGAAGGAAGAAAAGCGAGAGATAGAGCAGAAAGTGAAGGTTGTAAAAAGGAAGAGTTATATAAGATAGTAAGGGAAATTTTACTTCATGAATATCAGAAAGATGAAGAAAAAGTAATGAAAGAAAAAGACTCAGACACATTTTATACACAAAAGGAAGGTAACGAAAGAAGGGTTATGCCAACTCGGAGAAGATTTGGAGGAAGAGGTAGAGGAACAGGTAGACAGAATATACAAAACTATCCCAACAATGCTGGATGTTGGAATTGCGGTGAAGAAGGTCACTTCTCCCGTGATCGTGTCAAAGGCCAGTACAAAAGGAACCAAAAGCGATATTCAGCACGACTAGACTTGTCTTAACAAATACAACCAGAACCAAATGATGAACCAGTAGTATAATTACAAGTACAACCAAATAAAACTAAATTCATATGAAGGAATAAAACCAGCAATAGAAGATTTGTTCAAAAATTTAAGTCTTAGTAGAATGCGATAACCCACCACGTAATATCGATGTCACATGGTTCACCGTAGTAGACATCAGGCATTCTTCTCCATTCAAATAGAGAAAGAAAGTTCAGGTTCGCATTTATGTTTGCAGAAAGAATAAAAAACAAATAGATATATATATAATTTATTCACAAGCAATGATGGCCAGTATGTCCACGTTCGAACCCCCAAATGGAAGCCAGAAATTATTATATGTAGATGACATCCTACTAGCGTCACAAGATAGGAAGTCATGTGAAGAAGACAATAGCCTTATTGCACCATTTAGCGAAAGAAGGCCATAAAGTGAGTAAAGACAAACTACAATTTTGTAAGCAATCAGTGAAGTATTTAGGCCATCAGTTGACAGGACAAGGGCGAACCATTCTAACAGACAGAAAACAAGCAATCTTAAATGAAGCTAAACCACATTTAACACTTGAGCGATGCACCACGCTCAACCCAGCTACCCTTCTACCATTCCCTGAGGAAGGCCAACCACATGATTGTTATGAGCTAACAACACAAACTGCAAAGTGTACACCAGACCTATTAGATCAGACACTAACATAAAGGGGTGATTTTGTAGATGGTTCCTCAAAGAAAAATTATTTGGGAAAAACAATAACAGGCTATACAGTCTTAGCGCTTACAGAAGCATGCAAATTAATGAAAGGTCAAAAGGTGACAATTTATACTGATAGCCAATATGTATATTCAACAGTACATATCTTTGCACAATATTGGCAAAACAGAGGTATGACAACATCAACGAGAAAACCAGTAACTCATGCAGGATTATTAACAACTTTACTAGAAGCAGTGCAATTACCAAAACAAATTGCTGTATGTAAATGCATGACACATATACTAATAATTCGGATCCAATATCTTTAGGAAATATGTTCGCTGATAAAATGGTAAAACAAGCGGCACTAAAGGAACTGAACCATCTTAACACAGAAAAATTACAAGTACACTTTGAGATCCTGGCAGACATGTAACAACAGAGTCCGAAGCGAGAAATTGACCACTGGCTAAGGAATAAAGCAACCCTGGACAAAAAGGTTAATATGTCGATAGATAATAAAACAATCTTGAAGAAAATTTTTTTTTGCATAAGTGGGACGCTATTTTGAGCCATGGTTTTACACATGTCTCAACAGGAGGGATATGTGATATGTGCCATGCCACACTATTAACACCCACTTTACTACGTATGGATTTTTGTATTTTTGTAGGATTTTGTAGGATTTAATTCTTATTTAAAAAAATTTTGTAGAGCATGTTTAGCGTGTGCAAAACACAATGCCCAGGGCAGCTTGCGACCTCGGCGTGGCCAATTTCAAAAACCACAATACTTATTTCAAGAAATACACATGGACTTCATTGAACTCAACAACAGTGAAGGGAAAAAATTCTGTTTCGTGATAATAGACTCATTTTCAAAATGGATAGAACTGTTTCCTACAAAACATCCAGATGCACTAACAGTAGCTAAAGCTCTATGTAAGGACATAATTCCACGCTATGGTATTTCAGAAAAAAAAAATAAAAATTTTATAGTGATAAACGATGACTAAATTATCCATCTCCATCTTAGTGTTTACCCTAACCGTACCCGTTTGAGCATTGTGGTATCTGCTGTAGATTTGTAGCTCCTCAACGACCTTCAGAGGAAGTCCGGCTACAAAGGGGGCTGTAATTCTAGTTTGCAGTCGTCTCAAACCGGTGAAGATTGTCCACAACTCTGTTGCGTCATTAGGAGGGGTTGCAGGTCTGCAGGTAAGATGATCACTCAGACGCATAAAAATAATAATAATAATAATTAATTAGCAGCAGTAGGAGGACTGATCGGAATAATAATAGTAATGTCAACATTGCTATGGGAAAAGAATCTTAGCATGCAGAAAAGAAGGGTGGGGGACCCTAACAGATCACAAACACAGGTCGACCTAACACCTTGGATTATTAAGTGGGCATACAACAACTCCATATGTATGACCATAGCCCCAAATTCGACTACCGAACTCCAAATACCCATATCATCGTTGAAAGGATTTACAAATAGACATCAGGTGTCAGGGAAGACATATGCTAATTATTGGTGGTATGTTACTGGACACGTGTTAGATTTAAGTTGGGACACATTGATTACCACACAGGAAGGTGATTACTGGGCACCTGCTACCACATTAGAAGCCAAGTATTTCCATAATAAAATTATGTTAAAGAAACGTGGGGCCATATTAAGTATGACATTTGCCTTTAGCTCAGCTAAGCTCAACCCATATGACCGACCATTGGGCACTATTTTAAATACCTCGTGTTGGGGTTTCCTTTTATGGGCCTACTCTTCTGGGGCAGATCCCTACTTTCCTATAATTATTTGTGAAAATCAAACCATGACCCCTGCTGAAATGCCAATCACAAATAACTACACACGTCACGCCGGAGTTAAAATAGATTGTGTAGTATGTATGGGAGCCAGACCACTGTTACAAGTAGTGCCTTCAACTATGGGAATAGATTGTTTGATCGACGTAATGAATAAAACCATTGCATAAGGGAAAATAAATAAATAAATAAATAAAATAAATAATTTGTTCACAATGGGATAAGGTCTATCCTCTTACTTCCACTAAAAAAAAAAAACAAAAAACAGTATTTTCTAAAAAGGTAGCTGCAGGAAACTTCTCATGCATAAACAGAACAGGTGTTGGAATCAAATTAGGAAGATTGAATGATACTCAGTCTAAATCAATAGAGATGGTAGACATAACATTCAAACCTAGAATCAAAGAGATCAGTGTCAGGGTGGGATAAAAATGATCCCACCTACATAGACAGTATTGGAGTTCCGAGAGGAGTCCCTGATGAATACAAATTAGTTAACCAGATAGCAGCAGGTTTTGAATCATCGATTTGCTGGTGGTGCACAATTAACAAAAATGTAGACAAATCAACTACATCCACTATAACGTGCAGAAATTAGGAAACAACACTGAAAGAGGGTTCTCCGCCATCCATGAACAACTGTCAGCTACCTCCCTCATGGCTTTCCAAAACATAATTGCTGTTGACATGCTCTTGGCGGAGAAGGGCGGAGTATGTGCCATTTTTGGTGATCAGTGCTGCACGTTCATTCCGAACAACACGGCAGCGGACGGGAGTCTCACCAAGGCCTTAGAAGGTCTAAGGTCCCTTAACAGCAAGATGAAAGACCATTCTGGAGTTGACACGTCAATGTGGGATGGTTTTGGAGACGTATTTGGCAAATATAAACAACTGATAATGTCAGTTTTAATGTTAATCGCTGTATTTGCAGCTAATCTCACCTTATGTGGATGTTGTTGCATTCCCTGCATTAGAGTTTTGTGCACCAGGCTAATCACCACTGCTATCCAACCAATTAAGCAAGAGGTGTCAAAAATGTATGCCCTCCTTACTACAAAAGGGGAGCCCCAAGAAGACAGCTACGATGAAGACACCGAAACTGAAGAGATACATGACAAAACATCATGGCATTTTCAGGACTTGTTTTCCGATCCAGGAGATTATGCAGCTGACCCCTGAGTGTACCTTTTGCGCTATGGGACTGAAAAAGAAGAGGTCAACGGAGGATGGGAGAATATAGTGCAAAATGAATAAACAGGAGGGAAATGTTGGAATAATTGTACATAAAGTTATCCTATTTTTACTATATTCTTATGACCTATTTTTACTATATTCTTATGACCTATTTTTCTTATGACCTACAAACATTTCGTATCACTCACATAACAAAGTAAGATTAACTCTGTACATGTGTTTCATATCACTCACATAGCAATGTAAGATTAATGCTGTGACGCCTGCACTTGTGGTGTACATCATGATTAAGGGAAAACAGAACATGACAGAACATTCCTTAGCAGATAGTTTTAACACCCTCAGGGGACATAGGCACGGGTCAGAAGTAGATATGACCTCAAAGGGTATGTGTGTGTGTGTGTCCGGAGAATCGCATGCCAAGGATGAGATATCTACACATATGGATAACATGTTGTGCAAAGAAACTGGTTTTAACTAGAATGATTAAACCCCCCTTCCCTCACCTAGTTGATTGTACAGGGCCTTCCTTCAATAAAAAGGCAAGAGGGCAGGAACTGCTTCAGAGTGAGGTGGCGAATTGTTACTGAACGGTTCCTGATCACTCTCCTTGCAAGTAAAAAGAAACTCATCTCTCTGCGTCTTCCTTTGTACAGGCAGTGTTTTTCTACAAGTGTCGGGGTCTAAACCTGACAAGTACGCCATCCTAAGAACACGCCATCCTAAGAACACGCCATCCTAAGAACACGCCATCCTAAGAACACGCCATCTTAAGAACACGCCATCCTAAGAACACGCCATCCTAAGAACACGCCATCCTAAGAACACGCCATTCTAAGAACACGCCATCCTAAGAACACGCCATCCTAAGAACACGCCATCCTAAGAACACGCCATCCTAAGAACACGCCATCCTAAGAACACGCCATTCTAAGAACACGCCATCCTAAGAACACGCCATCCTAAGAACACGCCATTCTAAGAACACGCCATCCTAAGAACACGCCATCCTAAGAACACGCCATCCTAAGAACACGCCATTCTAAGAACACGCCATTCTAAGAACACGCCATTCTAAGAACACGCCATCCTAAGAACACGCCATTCTAAGAACACGCCATCCTAAGAACACGCCATCCTAAGAACACGCCATCCTAAGAACACGCCATCCTAAGAACACGCCATTCTAAGAACACGCCATCCTAAGAACACGCCATCCTAAGAACACGCCATCCTAAGAACACGCCATCCTAAGAACACGCCATCTTAAGAACACGCCATCCTAAGAACACGCCATCCTAAGAACACGCCATCCTAAGAACACGCCATCCTAAGAACACGCCATCCTAAGAACACGCCATCCTAAGAACACGCCATCTTAAGAACACGCCATTCTAAGAACACGCCATCCTAAGAACACGCCATCCTAAGAACACGCCATCCTAAGAACACGCCATCCTAAGAACACGCCATCCTAAGAACACGCCATCCTAAGAACACGCCATTCTAAGAACACGCCATCCTAAGAACACGCCATTCTAAGAACACGCCATCCTAAGAACACGCCATCCTAAGAACACGCCATCCTAAGAACACGCCATCCTAAGAACACGCCATCCTAAGAACACGCCATTCTAAGAACACGCCATCCTAAGAACACGCCATCCTAAGAACACGCCATCCTAAGAACACGCCATTCTAAGAACACGCCATTCTAAGAACACGCCATCCTAAGAACACGCCATTCTAAGAACACGCCATCTTAAGAACACGCCATTCTAAGAACACGCCATCCTAAGAACACGCCATCCTAAGAACACGCCATCCTAAGAACACGCCATTCTAAGAACACGCCATCCTAAGAACACGCCATCCTAAGAACACGCCATCCTAAGAACACGCCATCCTAAGAACATGCCATTCTAAGAACACGCCATCCTAAGAACACGCCATTCCAAGAACACGCCATCCTAAGAACACGCCATTCTAAGAACACGCCATTCTAAGAACACGCCATCCTAAGAACACGCCATCCTAAGAACACGCCATTCTAAGAACACGCCATTCTAAGAACACGCCATCCTAAGAACACGCCATCCTAAGAACACGCCATCCTAAGAACACGCATGACAAAGCTGCCGCTTCTTTCCAACTACCTCATTCAAGGCAGCGTTGAAGTCGGCCGGAGCAGCGTTACCATGGCAACTGGATATGCTGACATTTCCAGGGTGCGTGTATGCGGTTCTAGTGAATGATACGTTTATGGACCAAGACGTGTGCTGAGTCAGCTGCCATTGACGACTATGATCTTGGTGTCTCCATGTCTCTCCAGTGTGAAGATGGTGCTGCTGTGGACCGCCGGAGATGTCTTCAAGACCACGTACTTTGTGATGAACCAAAGCCCATCGCAGTTCTGGGTGTGCGGTTCACTCCAGATCCTCGTGGACGTGGCTATTCTCCTGCAGGTGCTCGCCTACAGCCGGGACACACGCGTCAAACTGGGCTGAGCAGGACTTGCTGGACAGGACTTGCTGGAGATACCAGCATCACCGTGGTAACGACTTTCAGTCAAACACGACCTCACAACGGTCGCTTTCATGACGCTCTTGTGTGTTTTATTATGTGAGCCAAAGCAACATTGTTAGATGTTTTAGGTATGGAGCCCAATGACCCTGATGGGTCTTCTGGTGGACACGGGCGTGTACGAGACGGACATTACTCACGTTGGCAGGTCACTAACTGCAGGTCGGTGTTGCTCTAATGGCGGCTGAAACAAGCAGCGCTGCTCCGCTTGACTGATGAGGCTCCAATGCCACGCCGAGGCGCCTTGCTCCCACGTCGCCAACGTGTCTATCGGAATACCTGCTGATATCGACTTTGGCCGTTGGCAGTGCCACGCCGAGGCCACGCCATGCACAGCTACTAATGGCGCCTGTAAAGGCCATCGGTCCGCGTGTTAGGGCTCACCTTAGTCCTTTATTGACAGGCACGCCATTGATTCAGCATCATGTGACCCAAAATTGGGCAGCCATGATTTCAGAATTCTAAGGTCCACGTGGACGTATCCATCCGCAAGACCTTTTATTGCTGACTTATTTTATTGTGTGATGATCACCATCACGACCATGACCATGAGACCCTACCTCACCAATGCCCACCTTGACTCTGTTCTACTGGCTACCCAGCATGCCTTGCAGGTGTTACAGTTACATTGTGTTATATTTTTGGTTGCACCGTGAGTGAGATAGGCATTTAGGTTGATAAATATCAAGTTTGGAAGTGGCTACTTTGTGCGCCGCTCAGGCTTCACCAATTCGATGTGCATGGGATGGTTTTCTCTTGATTTCATCCAAAATGTGTGAATTAGCTGTCATGATCATTTCCTATGTGCAGGTACGGCGCACCTGAGGCACGCCTCGTTTCTATCGGTGTGCTAATTTAGTTCAGCGTTCAGAGCCGTCTTTCAGGGCTCACCTCCCAAGGTTCAAACCCCCCAAGTGAAAGTGGTTTGACACGAGAATACCACATTTATAGGTCAGAAAAGTGGAAAAGCACCAGAGGTCCCCTTTAAGAGACATGGAGGCACCAAGTTCAAGTTGCCTTTTATGAATATTAATGTTACACTTGTAACAGGAAACAAGTTCCTTATGCAATGCATGGATTCTCCTGGCGATGGAATGTATACGTGAAATATTGATGTTGTTATTTCGTTCAAACATAAAGTATTTATGTTGCATCTTGTGTTGTGTTGTTGTCTGTGTGATTTGGACGGACTCCACGCCCACGCTGACGCCAGGAAGCTCAGCTGGTGACCGCCGCGGCTTCATGCTGGACTTAAGCAGGATTCGGGAAACCTGGTGGGATCCACACAAGGTCATGGTTGATATCATACGGGGGGGGTGTCCTGGGAAAGTCTGGAATTCCTTTTTTTTTGACGGAAAGGAGAAGGCATCAATTGCAGCTTATAAATAATTGGGAGGAAATCTCCTTCTCCTGGACGCCAGGTGGACCACTGACGAGAGAAAGTGCTAAGTAGAATTAAGATGAATGTGCTTTTATGCCCCCCCCCCATCTGTGGTGCATCATCTTCCACAGCCTGTCATCTCTGCAGATGCATGTTCTGCAGTGTAGATGGTGAAATATTCAAGTGGATACAGTAGATAATGGGACGCTCTGTATGCTTTATAGATGAGCACGGCACTTCCCTGTACTCGTACCCTGACCTGTACATCCGTCCGCATGCCGCATGCTGCTAAGCGGACCACAAGTCGAGCTGCAGGACCCGATGCTGATAGTCCACGTCGTACCTCTGATCTATTCAGGGCGTTTCCAAATGTGCGGCGACAGAAATAGAGCTCATTTTTCTCCTGCTCAAAAGTGGTTGTTTTTAGGTGATGACTGCGCTATTTATAGACCTCAACCAAGACGCCTCCACGTTCAAACCCACAGGCTCATTTGGTCTCCCTGTAGATTCATGAAGATGATTGTGTGAAAATGTGGACTGTTCTCCATGACTTTGTTACATAAAGTTATGTATTTATAAACCAACGTGGGCGGCTAAAGGGTCAACCATGGAACAATGACTGTCCTTCACTGTTGGGGCAGGAATCGAACACCATAGGTAAGACTTTTTTCCCGTCTCTTTCACAACTTCTGCAAATTTAAATTCTGCTTGTTAAATCTGTCCTTCATCGTCTCTGTCCTTTACGGGTCAGGCTTCGCTTTGGACGCCATCTTTTTTTACTTTGATTTTGCATTGAAATGATTTTTCCCCAAACAGGTCTTGAAAACGAAGTCCTTCAGGACTCAGGACTGGGTCACTGCGATGTATAAATGTTTGTGACCACAATCAGTGACAAGGGGAGCTCGGTCCAGTCCAACTCTGGCAGTCCGGTACCCGATACTCCTGGAGTACCCCCTCAGGATTCCTTGAGGTTTGGCACGCTCCCATGCACCATCAAGGACTTGGTCTGGATGTTTAGTTCATAATGTCAATCATAAAACGTGTGAAACCAGGAGAACCCCTCCAAAGGATTCTTGTTATGGAAGATTTTGGATCAATTTAACAAACCTTGAAAGGACCTGCCCTACAAATGAGTCCATGTTTGGGTCAAATACTGAGGCCAGACCAAGGAGACCATTTAAGACCATCTTTATGTCTCTTTAATGGCTTCATTTCCTTGACTGATTTTTTGCATCTTTAGATCACAGATGGCCAAATGTATTTTTATATTTTGATATTTTTATGCCGTCTTCTTCTCTCGGATCAAATCATCTGCTGGGTAAAAAGAACACAATCTTCAAGCTGCCGAGCTTTGGCAGACTTTCACGCATCGCCAGGGCGGACGGCGTGTACGACTGCGTGTGTCGTATTACACGTAGCGTTGTCAGACATGACGTTTAATGGCGGCTACAGAAGACACTGGGACCAGGAAACAGACCAGCAACCACGGCATGGAAGATGACACCACAAGATGTCTGCCAGAGATAGTGGCGTGCACATCAGCCAGTCGGGGAAACATGGCCGCTCGTTTCATTTCAACAGGAGGCCTCTACCTATAAGGGTAGTTGGTAGTGTAGTTGGTCGTGTAGTTGGTAGTGTAGTTGGTCGTGTAGTTGGTCGTGTAGTTGGTCGTGTAGTTGGTGGTGTAGTTGGTCGTGTAGTTGGTAGTGTAGTTGGTAGTGTAGTTGGTAGTGTAGTTGGTCGTGTAGTTGGTCGTGTAGTTGGTAGTGTAGTTGGTAGTGTAGTTGGTAGTGTAGTTGGTCGTGTAGTTGGTAGTGTAGTTGGTCGTGTAGTTGGTCGTGTAGTTGGTGGTGTAGTTGGTCGTGTAGTTGGTAGTGTAGTTGGTAGTGTAGTTGGTCGTGTAGTTGGTCGTGTAGTTGGTAGTGTAGTTGGTAGTGTAGTTGGTAGTGTATGTAGTTGGTTGTGTAGTTGGTAGTGTAGTTGGTAGTGTAGTTGGTAGTGTAGTTGGTGGTGTAGTTGGTGGTGTAGTTGGTCGTGTAGTTGGTCGTGTAGTTGGTCGTGTAGTTGGTCGTGTAGTTGGTAGGGTAGTTGGTAGGGTAGTTGGTAGGGTAGTTGGTAGTGTAGTTGGTAGTGTAGTTGGTAGTGTAGTTGGTCGTGTAGTTGGTGGTGTAGTTGGTGGTGTAGTTGGTGGTGTAGTTGGTCGTGTAGTTGGTCGTGTAGTTGGTGGTGTAGTTGGTAGGGTAGTTGGTAGGGTAGTTGGTCGTGTAGTTGGTAGGGTAGTTGGTCGTGTAGTTGGTAGTGTAGTTGGTCGTGTAGTTGGTCGTGTAGTTGGTAGTGTAGTTGGTCGTGTAGTTGGTCGTGTAGTTGGTCGTGTAGTTGGTCGTGTAGTTGGTCGTGTAGTTGGTAGTGTATGTAGTTGGTAGTGTAGTTGGTAGTGTAGTTGGTCGTGTAGTTGGTAGTGTAGTTGGTAGTGTAGTTGGTCGTGTAGTTGGTAGTGTAGTTGGTAGTGTACTTGGTAGTGTAGTTGGTAGTGTAGTTGGTAGTGTAGTTGGTAGTGTAGTTGGTCGTGTAGTTGGTCGTGTAGTTGGTAGTGTAGTTGGTCGTGTAGTTGGTCGTGTAGTTGGTCGTGTAGTTGGTAGTGTAGTTGGTAGTGTATGTAGTTGGTAGTGTAGTTGGTAGTGTAGTTGGTCGTGTAGTTGGTCGTGTAGTTGGTCTTGTAGTTGGTCGTGTAGTTGGTCGTGTATGTAGTTGGTAGTGTAGTTGGTAGTGTAGTTGGTCGTGTAGTTGGTCGTGTATGTAGTTGGTTGTGTAGTTGGTTGTGTAGTTGGTTGTGTAGTTGGTCGTGTAGTTGGTCGTGTAGTTGGCAGTGTAGTTGGTCGTGTAGTTGGTCGTGTAGTTGGTCGTGTAGTTGGTCGTGTAGTTGGTGGTGTAGTTGGTGGTGTAGTTGGTGGTGTAGTTGGTGGTGTTGTTGATGGTGTTGTTGATGGTGTTGTTGGTAGTGTAGTTGATTGTGTAGTCGGTAGTGTAGTTGGTAGTGTAGTTGGTAGTGTAGTTGGTAGTGTAGTTGGTAGTGTAGTTGGTCGTGTAGTTGGTAGTGTAGTTGGTAGTGTAGTTGGTCGTGTAGTTGGTCGTGTAGTTGGTAGTGTAGTTGGTAGTGTAGTTGGTAGTGTAGTTGGTCGTGTATGTAGTTGGTAGTGTAGTTGGTCGTGTAGTTGGTTGTGTAGTTGGTCTTGTAGTTGGTCGTGTAGTTGGTCGTGTATGTAGTTGGTCGTGTAGTTGGTCGTGTAGTTGGTCGTGTGTGTAGTTGGTTGTGTAGTTGGTTGTGTAGTTGGTCGTGTAGTTGGTCGTGTAGTTGGCAGTGTAGTTGGTCGTGTAGTTGGTCGTGTAGTTGGTGGTGTAGTTGGTCGTGTAGTTGGTGGTGTAGTTGGTGGTGTAGTTGGTAGTGTAGTTGGTGGTGTTGTTGATGGTGTTGTTGATGGTGTTGTTGGTAGTGTAGTTGATTGTGTAGTTGGTAGTGTAGTTGGTAGTGTAGTTGGTTGTGTAGTTGGTAGTGTAGTTGGTCGTGTAGTTGGTCGTGTAGTTGGTCGTGTAGTTGGTAGTGTAGTTGGTCGTGTAGTTGGTCGTGTATGTAGTTGGTTGTGTAGTTGGTTGTGTAGTTGGTTGTGTAGTTGGTCGTGTAGTTGGTAGTGTAGTTGGCAGTGTAGTTGGCAGTGTAGTTGGCAGTGTAGTTGGTAGTGTAGTTGGCGGTGTAGTTGGTAGTGTAGTTGGTAGTGTAGTTGGTGGTGTTGTTGATGGTGTTGTTGGTAGTGTAGTTGATTGTGTAGTTGGTCGTGTAGTTGGTTGTGTAGTTGGTAGTGTAGTTGTTCACGTAGTGGACTTTTGTACAGCCGGTTGTTGTGCTAGTTCCTTTAGCCTTGGAATGGTTGGGCTGCCATTGAAGGGTATGGTTACTTAACCCTACTGCGATACTGTACTACTCTATATTGTACTCTACTACTGTACTACTATATATCTGTACACTACTATATCTGTACAAATTGAGACCTGGGACAAGAGTCCAGGCCCAAGGACATGGACTTAGATGGGTTCCATTGTATTACACTTGGCCGTACTGCCCTCAGTCTCTACGTGAATAATCATGGCTCCCGCTTATGTTGACAACCGCTTCTGTCAGCGTGAGTCAGCCAGTCTGAGATGTTGAAGCTCCAACCTGAGACTGCTCTTCCAAGCTCTTCTGTCTTCTTTTCTCCTGCACTAAAAACGTTAAATGGCTCCATAAGTTCCCATAATGGGGGGGTTGGGTGGGGGGGGGCCAAAGGGCGAGTGAAATATCCACGTGTCACCGAGTCCCAGCTGGCCTCCCAATTGAAACGGAGTAGCCAGCACTTTGTACGGTTGGCCGTATGTTCTGTAGCGTGTGTGTTGGCCTCTTGATTGCTTCTACGGATCGCCGAGCCCCCCCTCACCCCCCCCCCCCCCACCCCCACTTCACCCCCCACCCCCCCGGTACCAGTTAGGATGTAAGGTCACGCACACGGCACGGCCGTGCTAGCTCATCTCCTGGCGCCAGCTGCTGTTTTCTCGAAGCAGCAGAGCGAGGTTCTGCAGTGACAACTCAGCCAGTATATTAATGGGGGGGGGGGGACCCCCCCCTCTGCCCCCCCCTCTGCCCTCACGCAGACAATCATTGGCTTTAGATTAAGACTGGGGGGCTTTTCCAAGCCTCCTCACGGGCCCCATTCCTCCATTTGCCATTAGCCGTTAGCTCAGGATTAACTTGAGGTGAATCATCTGAGGTCCATCACGTTCTCACTTTTTTTTTATCAAGTGTAATTCTACTTCCTGTTTCTGGCTTCCTGTTTCAGCATCAATGGAAGCTTCTCCGTTCTTGCATTTGAGGGCCTCCTTGGTCACGTCTGGGCCTGTTCATCATTTGGGAGATATTCTCTGCAGTCAGATGAGGTTATCATAAAGTGGTTGAATATGGAAAAAAAGGGGGGGGGCTATGAAGACGTGATGGAAGGGAGAGGTGATGCATGACAGCGGTGAGGAGGATTTTATGGCTTCTAACCTTCATCACCATCAGCAGCACACTTTTTGAAATGATGAGAAAAGGGGGGAATACTTGTTACTACCACCAGTACCTTCAACGTGTACACTCGTGGGAATATTTACAATGGATGTGCTACTTTATAGTAAGCTCCGCTAAGCGGCTACTAAAGCATTCATATGGATATGATATGATATATGATATATGATATATGATATGATATGATATGATATGATATGATCATTTACATGAGAAAAAGCTGTTTTATGGACATTTACATTAAATTGGACTGAACTCAAATATTCTTATTAAGTTGTCACCCACGCTTGCATCATCTAATTACATCTCCGTATTGATGTTGTTCTCCTCAAGGTAAAGTTATGTCATCACATTGTGTGTATATATATATATATATTGTGTGATATATGTATATATATATATATATATACATATATACACTACCACACTAGTCTCCAGTCTGCTGGTAAACAAGTCCTTGACTTTTTTCCATTCTTCTTTCCACTGTGGGTTGCATCACGTGCCCCCCCCCCGCCCCGTGCCCCCCCCCCCCCCACCTAATGTGCTGTCTCTTCCCTCTTTGTCTGTTTTTAGACACCTGACACACAACAAGAAAAGGTGAGTGTTAGATTCTCTCCGCCCACACCGCCTCTTTTTTCTCTCGCCGTGTGTTGTATCGATGCTGCCTTTGAGGACCTGTGGTTCTGGTTCTGGTTGTGGTTCTGGTTGTGGTTGCGGTTCCTGGTGTGAATGATGAACCACATCACTACAAGCTCAGACAGGCCGCTTGACAATCTCTCCCTCACTTCAAAGAAGAGCTTCTATTTAGTTTTTAGCTGCCTCCCACTTTCCATTCAGTCATGGAAGCACTTGGGGGACGTGTGGAGGGGGGGTTGGTGGGGGTGGGGGTGGGGGTGGGGATGTGGAGTCCTCTACCAGCGGCTGCAGATGGATGGAGGATACTTGTGAAGATATGTTGTTGGTCTTTTGGTCAGCACGTACGATTTACAATATTCTTCCATGCCCCCCCCCCCCCCCCCCCAATGTATTTTATTTAAGAGAATAAGAATTCCCATCTATTTTGTGCCATGCGATGGACACCAGGTGACTTCCATAAAACGTTCATCCTTTCCCCATCTTCATCTTCCTCAGGGCAGCATGTCCTCCTGTCCCCTCACAATGCCGCATGTTAGCCTTGTTAGCCATGTTAGCCATGTTAGCCATGTTAGCCATGTTAGCCATGTTTGCCATGTTAGCCATGTTTGCCATGTTTGCCATGTTAGCCTTGTTAGCCTTGTTAGCCATGTTAGCCATGTTTGCCATGTTAGCCATGTTAGCCTTGTTAGCCATGTTAGCCATGTTAGCCTGCAGCATTGTGTCCTTTCTCCTTGTTTGGAGACGAGCGTGTTAATTAGAGAGAACAGTTGTCCTTTTCTCCCCCCGAGCAGCTTAGCCATCCATATGTTGATGCCCATAAAAGATGGCCGTGCATTCCACAGCAAACAATGACATGTGGGTTAACTGTAATTATATCATATATAATATTTGGCCCTCCTGCTGTGGGCTCACTTATTAGCTGAGTAAACGACAACATCAGGACGGGAAGCAGGAGGGAGGAAAGGAAAAACAATCATGGAGGAAATGGGGGTGGCCATGATGTGGTGGACTGCCATGACTCCTGGTACGTGCCGTCCCTGGTACGTGCCGTCC
The DNA here is from genome assembly GCF_030265055.1 of Doryrhamphus excisus. Taxonomy (NCBI): domain Eukaryota; kingdom Metazoa; phylum Chordata; class Actinopteri; order Syngnathiformes; family Syngnathidae; genus Doryrhamphus; species Doryrhamphus excisus. The sequence continues at coordinate 367,961 of NC_080476.1, read as the reverse complement.
CTGGTACGTGCCGTCCCTGGTACGTGCCGTCCCTGGTACGTGCCGTCCCTGGTACGTGCCGTCCCTGGTACGTGCCGTCCCTGGTACGTGCCGTCCCTGGTAGTCCCTGGTAGTCCCTGGTACGTGCCGTCCCTGGTACGTGCCGTCCCTGGTACGTGCCGTCCCTGGTACGTGCCGTCCCTGGTAGGTGCCGTCCCTGGTAGGTGCCGTCCCTGGTAGGTGCCGTCCCTGGTAGGTGCCGTCCCTGGTACGTGCCGTCCCTGGTACGTGCCGTCCCTGGTAGTCCCTGGTACGTGCCGTCCCTGGTACGTGCCGTCCCTGGTACGTGCCGTCCCTGGTACGTGCCGTCCCTGGTAGGTGCCGTCCCTGGTAGGTGCCGTCCCTGGTAGGTGCCGTCCCTGCTAGTCCCTGGTACGTGCCGTCCCTGGTAGTCCCTGGTACGTGCCGTCCCTGGTACGTGCCGTCCCTGGTACGTGCCGTCCCTGGTACGTGCCGTCCCTGGTACGTGCCGTCCCTGGTACGTGCCGTCCCTGGTAGTCCCTGGTAGTCCCTGGTACGTGCCGTCCCTGGTACGTGCCGTCCCTGGTACGTGCCGTCCCTGGTACGTGCCGTCCCTGGTACGTGCCGTCCCTGGTACGTGCCGTCCCTGGTACGTGCCGTCCCTGGTACGTGCCGTCCCTGGTACGTGCCGTCCCTGGTAGGTGCCGTCCCTGGTAGGTGCCGTCCCTGGTAGTCCCTGGTACGTGCCGTCCCCGGTACGTGCCGTCCCCGGTACGTGCCGTCCCCGGTACGTGCCGTCCCCGGTACGTGCCGTCCCCGGTACGTGCCGTCCCCGGTACGTGCCGTCCCCGGTACGTGCCGTCCCCGGTACGTGCCGTCCCCGGTACGTGCCGTCCCCGGTCCGTGCCGTCCCCGGTACGTGCCGTCCCCGGTACGTGCCGTCCCCGGTAGGTGCCGTCCCCGGTAGGTGCCGTCCCCGGTACGTGCCGTCCCTGGTAGGTGCCGTCCCTGGTAGGTGTAGTCCCTGGTACGTGCCGTCCCCGGTACGTGCCGTCCCCGGTACGTGCCGTCCCCGGTACGTGCCGTCCCCGGTACGTGCCGTCCCCGGTACGTGCCGTCCCCGGTACGTGCCGTCCCCGGTACGTGCCGTCCCCGGTACGTGCCGTCCCCGGTACGTGCCGTCCCCGGTACGTGCCGTCCCCGGTACGTGCCGTCCCCGGTACGTGCCGTCCCCGGTACGTGCCGTCCCCGGTAGGTGCCGTCCCTGGTAGGTGCCGTCCCTGGTAGGTGCCGTCCCTGGTACGTGCCGTCCCTGGTAGGTGCCGTCCCTGGTAGTCCCCGGTACGTGCCGTCCCCGGTACGTGCCGTCCCCGGTACGTGCCGTCCCCGGTACGTGCCGTCCCCGGTACGTGCCGTCCCCGGTACGTGCCGTCCCTCGTCCCAGCATGCACGGCAATAATCATTACAGCAAACATTATTTTTGTAATATTAGAACTTGTCCCAAAATGTGAACCTTTTTGCTTGTTTGTCATATTTTCTAATATTTCAAGTTTATGCTACTAAAACCATGTAGTTTTTCATAAAGTTATTAATGGTAAAATGATGACTTTTTGTTGCTAGATTACAGAATTAATATTTAGACTTTCTTTTTGCAAGATTACTGCTGACTTTTGCATGAGTCGTATGTAAGTGTTGTGCAACTCTGATTGTGCTAGGTGTGTACGTATTGTAAAGGATTCTATGAGTCTATGATCACAATATTATGTTGAGAGTAATGGAGCTTTGGAATTCCTTCTGCGGTCCTCCAAATATTTGGTGTCGCATCCCAACGGAATGTTGTTATGATTGCGCAACCGGGGCTAAAGCATGCAGCCATGCAGCAAAGCGTGTGTACTACAGTAGTAGTAGTAGTACTGTAGTACAGCAGTTAAGAATGAGCTCCTTCCTCACGCATGAAGGCGACACTCGGATCAAATGTTTCCGCTCTCCGGTTTTCCTCTCCGGTCTTTTGTTTGCTCCATTAATGGGAATCAATGGAGAAGAAGCTGTGGACGCCATGGATGATGCATAATTGATGGGAAGTTCATGAACAATCGGATCGCTCGGGCGGGAGCAGCCTTGGCTGAACGATTCCACGTTGACAACCGAGCAGGAGCACCCAGTGAAAGTGGGCCTGGTGTCTCCTCCTCCTCCTCCTCCTCCTCCTTCCTCCTCTTGTTAGTTTGCTCACGGGTGTCAGGGTTCCTCTGCTCGTTCCCCTCGGCTCGTCGTGTTGTCGTCTGTGCTTTTAATTAGCGTAGCGCTTTGACCGTACGAATGGTTGCTATTGATGCCTGTGGTTGGAATATGTGGATGGACGTTCATGGACGTGGAAAATTGCAGTAAATGAAAGACTCCGATGTGGGAAGCGAAGGTTGCAGTCATGAATTTCCATCCTGCCCTGAAGGAGGAAAACTTTGGCTTGCAAGCCAGCCAACATCTTTAGACAGCAGTTCGAGTCCGGCAATCAGACGCACCACAAAGCTGCATGAGGTCCAATTCCCGAGATTCGAGAAAGTTTCCTCACCTCAGGGAGTTTTTACGTCAGCCTGATTTGCGGACTTTGTTGACTTTGTTGTCCCACACGGAATTCCAGCCAATCAATTTCTCTGGCGATGATCCTGGTACTTAGCATGTGGCCACCGTGCCGTGATTGACAGGTTCAATAAGCTGTCTCTGTCTCCATCTCCACTTAGCACAAAACACACAGCTACCCCCCTGCCCCCCCCCAAAGGCTATGAAAAATGACCACTCAGCTTGCATGCTACATGCTGTCACGCTGGGGGGGCCGGGGGTTGGGGGGCTCTGACGGGGGCGGCGAGGACAGCTGGCTTTGGCACACCAGGCCGCCCAGATTAAACAGGAAGTGTAAAAAGACCTCGAGCAGATACCGCGGCACGCAGCCAAGCCGTTGGCCGCCATTCTCCAAATGCCGTCACATGTCACAAGGTCAACCTACGGTCATGTGACTTCCTGCACGAACATGTGACTTTAAGCCCCTGAATGCACGTTACTGTTCTTTACAATATGTAGCATGCTAACAATGCTAAAACATATGAACAACTGGCTGCCTTGCGTATCAAGTAACAAACGTCATAGTGATGATGCTAATAGGCTAATATCGTTTATTTACTACAACAACGAGGAACTTTGGCAATGCTAATGTGTAAGTTATGTCTTATTATTATTATCATATCTGCTACATCTGGTAAAACAAATGTCAAGGTCACTATAGGGGTGCTACTTTATATCTGTGGGGCTCTAACTATGTTAAACAAGTTTGTTATTTCGGTGGTTATTCAATTAGCTTGATGCTAATTAGCATTCCTGATCACCTGGGTCATGCCCTCCGTCATCAAGCGCATCTTTTGATGTTAGCGTGCGTCGGTGCGTCTTCTGTTACCGTAATGAGACGGCCAGAAGAATACCTGAGCCCTGAGATGCGAGCGTCTAATGAGACGTTGGTGGCGTTCGTGTTTCCAATCGACTGACTACGGTTTCTTTGGTGTCATCATGGAGGCCACTTTGATGACCCAATGAGGGTGATGAGGAGGAACCGCACTCCTGGATGAAGAACACGTCATCAAGGGGTTCTGACATGCAGCCAAGGTGACCTCATTAGCATGCTAGCGTGTAACCTCGGGTAGAAGCGTTTGTTGTGGTAAAACCTGCCTCAAATTAGCAAACGTATTTTCTTCCAGAATAAGAATCATTTATCTTCCTCAGTGAGCCTCTTGACTCCTCCCATTCCTTCCTCAGCAAAACACAGCCACCATCTTTGGTTTGGTCCCCAAACGTTAATAGTTTTCCGGATACCTGGCCTCCGAGAACGGGAGACGGAGGAGAAGCAGCTCTTATTTGACATCTTTTAAGTCCACCAGGAATGAAATACCTTCAAAATAGCCGACATCTGAGAAGTTCCATTTCAGCAGAAGAAGCAGACTTCCCGACAAAAGCAAATGATTGTCACGCTTAAGCGCGGATAGAGCAGCGCTTCCTGGGAAAAATAATATGCAATAACGGCTGGTACCGGGATGAAAAGATGACTTTGAAACTGGTGACTCTGAAAAGGAAGCAGCCTCCAAGTCACCTGCCGTCCTGCTGTGGAAAAGCGGTTTTATGCTGAGGTAGACTGGGAAGTCAGTCGGGAGCCTCCATAAGCCGGGAAAGTGCTCGGAATGAGAATGACTTCACCTCGTCTGGAATGATTGGGCTCATCCAAGCATGGAGTTGTCATCGTTTATATGAGCCATTAGTTGGGATGGTGGATCAGATATTCCTCCTGATGATCAGGACAAACAAATCTTGAACAGAAGGAGCCACAATTAGCTCCCACGCCTGGCGACGTTCATTTGGTGTAAAACGGCAGCTCGGAATAAAACGTGATGTTGTGTAATTCCCAATCCCGGCCTTGGTCATTTGGCCGTGCATTGTTTTATTTTACCAACTAGTCTTATTTTAGTCTTTGCTACGTCGGCCACCGGGTTGGATTACTGAATGTTTGTGTCCAGGTCAGCCAACATGGAGGACAAAATAAGACGAGCTTCCTCACGCCTTGATGAGGGAAATGCAGGAAAACGTCTGATGACCTCCGAGACAGGAGACGTTTAAAAAAACGTTTCCCTTTGGAGGGATGCTTACTTTTGGGTTTAAGGGTGGGGGGTACAAGATGTCACCCACCCAGCGTTTTCTATGCTCTTCTATGAACCTGATGGACGTGGAATAGATGGAAGAAACTTAAGAGGAGCGAAGAGAAGGTCAACGAGTGCAATTCCAGGAGAGTCAGCCGGGGGGGGGGGGGTCTAAGAGTTAGTTGAGGAAGCACCTTCAGCTGGACGCTAGGACCAGATCTCATTGGCCTCCACCACCTCTACCGTTGGCCTCACACGCCGGAGACCACAATCTCATCTTCCCTCTTGCTGTGAGGGATTAAACCCTTAATCCACCAGACCAGGCTGAAACTATCTTTTGTTTGCCGCTGTGTGTGTGTGTGTGTGTGTGTGTGTGTGTGTCTGTGTGTGTGTGTCTGTGTGTGTGTGTGTGTGTGTCGGCATCTGGTGTGTAGCACTGTGCGGTACGTGAGATTAATAAGAAAACGATTTAGGAGGAAAACAGAGTGCATACTGGAGGCTTGTGTGACTATAAACACATTTTCTTGTCTGATGGTCTGGGCCACACTAGGCCACCCTAGGCCACCCAATGGCCACACTATGGCCACCCTATGGCCACACTATGGCCACCCAATGGCCACCCTATGGCCACCCTATGCCACCCTATGGCCACCCTAGGCCATCCTAGGCCACCCAATGGCCACCCTATGGCCACCCTAGGCCATCCTAGGCCACCCAATTGCCACCCTATGGCTACCCTATGGCCACCCTATGGCCACCATATGGCCACCCTATGCCACCCTATGGCCACCCTATGGCCACCCCTAGGCCACCCTATGGCCACACTATGGCCACCCTAAGGTCACCCTATTTCCACCCTATGGCCACCCTATGGCCACACTATGGCCACCCTATGGCCACCCTAAGGTCACCCTATTTCCACCCTATGGCCAGACTATGGCCACCCTATGGCCACACTATGGCCACCCTAAGGCCACCCTATTTCCACCCTAGGCCACCCTAGGCCACCCTATGGCCACACTATTTCCACCCTAGGCCACCCTAGGCCAGACTATGGCCACCCTAGGCCACCCTATGACCACCCTATGGCCACCCTATCTTGCACCTGTGCTCAATACACAATTATGTGTGTCTCTCCTCTATATCATCTGATGAAAAGAGAATGAAAACAATGAATATAGCATTAGTGTCACATCGGGGGGGTGGGGGGGGTATGACTGCGGGACAACCAATCCATTGAGCCTCCCCATTGTGGCCCCATTGTGGCCCCATTGTCTCCTTTGAGCACAAAAAGGCTACGTGAGAACTAATAGCCTAGCATGTGTGATCAGTGTCATGTTGCATACGCCAGGCAGCCGAGGGCAGAAGCTCAACCGTGGGTTCATGAATAGTGATGGACGGGTTCATTCAACTGTCTGGCTGTCTCACACGCACACAAACATGCACACACACGCACACACACGCACACACACGCACACACACACACACACACACACTTGTTTGTAGTCCCATCACTAATGTGTTGTTGCTCCGTTAGCATCCATATGAGCCTGCACAGAAAAACAAATGTTTGCTGTGAGTTTCCCCCCCCAGGCCCGAGTGACCCAATGAGCCTTTCAAGGACAAAGTGGGCGTGTCAGGGCCAACATAATGATGCAACTATCGACTCCTGCTTGGCACGACAAGTCTGCAGGTAAAGCATTCCAAGGTACGGGAAATGGACACAACTCATTTCAGTTTCAAACGGATGAATCCGTAGATATTATCCGTTTCGGGGGGGGGGGGGGGCAGAAACTAATTGAGGTCCCTTTTGTAAATCATCACATGGAGGTTTATCCTTCCTAAGAAACAGAAACCAAAGCCTTCTAAGGCATCATTATGCAATCCAATTGACAAAAATCCCATCCTAGGATGAACCATAGCTCCCCAGTGCTGGCAGCACTCATGCAGCCCCATCAGGATTATTCACCGTAGGCATTGGCCAATATCTATCAACTAAATATGATCTCCAGTTAAGATTTTATGGATGTTTTTTCCTCCTGTTTTCCAAAACCAATTAGAAGCCCTCGGCCAACATGTTCCCCTGATAACCATCCAAAATCATAAACAATATGATATAAATATACAATATTTCATGCACGAGCATTCCAACATTCCACGATGGGATGTATTTGCCCTCCAGCCTGCCCTTCAGAGTAGCTTTGGGGGGGGGGGGGGGATTTTAGGACTAAACCGCGCCCCCTGTTGCGCAAGAGGCGACCAGGACAGAAAGCGTCACATTTGTGGTGTTCCGTGTTGAATGAAATATGTATAAATGTCATATAGAAATATCATATATAGAACATTAAACGGTCGCCGTGTTGTAGTGGGCTCCTCTTCGTGTTTCGGCGCAGTGCAAAGATGCGGATTCTGGCCACCTTTACGCAAACTTAACTCCTCCGTTACGCGCAGCCACTCCTCCTCCTCCTCCCACCTCCTCCCCCCCTCCGCCTCCTCCTCCTCCTCCTGCAGCAGCACTCGCCACCCGAGCTGGAACGGGACACTCGGATCTCCCCGAGCTCGTAGCCGCATCCCGCTGCGGCGTGCAAACGTTGCGAGTGCGCCATGCGCCGATGCGGGTCAGGCGGATCCGGTCCTGGTGACATGTAGCAGCCTTTGGCGTCAGACCAGGGGGACTGCGGAACACATCGATCCCCACGGAGCCTCCTTCGGTCGTGTGAAGAAGAGTTCGATGCCCAGCCTGGTAAGTTCGGCTGAGTTGAAGTTAGAATCCCTGCAAGCTTTTCCTCTTCCTCTTCTTCTTCCTCTTCTTCTTCCTCTTCTGCATTGCTGGTGCACGCAGGCTTTGACACGCACGGCGTGGCGTGGCGTGACATTAAATGCTTGGGTTCTTTCACTTTGTGCTGCTCGGATGTTTGAAATATTCCTCAGGAATTCAAACTTCCTGGCTGAGGTGCCAGATTGTCCCATGAATGCCTGCTTCCTGGCATTAGGAATCCAACCCTGGTGCTGATCATATTTAAGTTACAGCAAGTAAGTTAGAGCAAGAAAAAGCCAAAGAAAAAGCAAAGTATACTTGTGACTACGTCCAGGTATTTCTGAGACATGAGAGCCATTTTGTGGAATGGAATTGTTGTTCATGTCAGCCTCAGCTTAGTGACAATACAGACCATCTAAATATGTTTTTTAACATTATTAGAGCCCTCTAGACATCAACTAGCACCCCTATAGTCACCTTTACACTCGTACTATGCAACATAGTACACATATTCACATAAAATAAGCCATTTAAGATGTAAACAACACTTGTGTAGGTTGCAATAAGTGTCTTTTTATTATTATTATGATTATTTTATTGTTATTGTGCCTGTTGTGAGATAGTTCAAACCCGCAATGGAAGTCTGTTGTTGTGGCGATCAAGTCCCGGTTATTTTCCTTTGAAAAGAACAATTTGAGGCTCCTACGTTACTGACACATGACTGACACCTAGTGGCCAGAGTAGAGTACTACACCGCATCTTTGAAACCGTCACATTCCAACCGCCATGTTGTTTTTTTTAAATAAGACCCTTCAAAAGCAAACGACGTTCCCAGTGGAACCCAGCAAGGGAACAGCTGGATGAAAGCCGTTAGTGGCGTGTGCTGCCAAACCCCCTCATCAGTGAACCTCCCCCAAGGAAACACCAGCGTATCCTGGGAGAACGGGGTCGATGCCTAAGTAGTTTATCACGCTGTCTGCCCTCCGTGAGGTGAAAGTGAAACACCAACATCGTGTCGTGTGATTTATTGCTTCGGCCAAACGCACGTTGCGCCCCAGGATGTCAATCAGTGGCGAGCGGCGTCACCGTGTCTGCTCTGGCCGACGGGAGACGCAGGCGACGGGAGACGCAGGCGACGGGAGACGCAGGCGACGGGAGACGCAGGCGACGCAGTCATCTCGGGACTCGGGATTGTGTTCGTGCATTTGTCTTACACGGCACGTTGCAGTGCGCCACGCAGGAGACGTGCGAGTCGTGAACGAGTTGTTCACAGCTGCCAACTTTTGGACTGAAATTGGTGGTTCACTTAAAAAGGGAACCAACACATCATTAATTGGGTAACTCACAGGTGTCAAAACTCAGGCCCGGGGGCCCAATACTGTACACCTAATACTGTATTCAAGCTGCAATACTGGGGGAAAGCGCTATAGTGTTAAGGAGTGACTATTATTATTATTATGATATAATTATTACTGCAGTTGCAAGGTGGTCTTTATTCTTCATCATGTTCCTCTCTTCACCTTGTAGACCAGCTTCTATCTCTGGATGATGCCTCCACAGATGATGACACCCTTATCGTCTGCTATTAGCCACCACAATGACAACAAATAAATATATTTTAGATTCCCACGGCGGTGAAGTAACCTTTCACGGCTAATGCATATGTCCTTTTCCTTCATAATAATAATATGATTATTGAATAAAGCTGCTTTTCATCAGTGTCAGCCTTGACGAGGGATTTTAATGGCCACCTTGATTTGTAGTGAGCTCCAGAGATGGTGGAAACACGCTTGATGAACACGTTTGATAAACACGCGTGATAACCAGATATTTGGAGCTTTGATACGAGGCGAGCGGTTCTGGCCAAGTCCAACGACTCGGTGTGCCAATAACTTTCATATTGCCAAGAAACACATTTGGGAGGCTCGACTGCAGGCGGTTATTCACTCCTGGGTGTGAACGACACCATTAAAGCTAAATGTTCTCCTCCTGTTCCTTCCTTTTAAGTAGAACCGCGACTGAAGCACCTTTTGCTGTATCCTTTATATCAGGGGTGCTCACACTTTTTCAGCATGCGAGCTACTTTTAAAATGAGCGAGTCAAAATGATCTACCCACTACAAAAATGCAAAACATCTATTTATTTTCAAATGTATTGAGGATTATTTGTACGTACAATGTATGTTGATGTACCTTACATAACCAAATGAGCCAATATTGCAAAACACACATAATTAACTATTAACATTTTTTGTAATTACCTGAGTTTACTTTGATGACTTGCACTGAATTGAACCAGCCAGGGATGCATAGTCCGGACAGTAGCTGCTGATAGCCAGCCTCAAGCACACTTCCAAATGTTTATCAGTCATGGATAATATCCGTATCATAATATCCGTATAATATTCCATATCCGTATGGAAGTCATATGTTTTTTGCCTTTTTACTTGGTCCAGTTTTTGCCTTTTTACTTGGTCCAGCTCCTTCACTCATTTTAGTGACCATAAACTTTAGCGAGGGCTTAAAATCTCGCAATTCGCCGACTAGCTTAGCACTTTGCATCGTTGTTTACGCATGAGCGGTGACCTAAAGGTTAACATTCAGTTGTCATCTGATTGGTTGTCCTGTATGTCAATCAAGTAACGGGGATGGATGATAGGCTGACATCGTAAGTTCTGCTGCACTTAGAGACGTTGTTTGATTTGATTGGTCGCCCGAAGGGCAACATTCAGTTGTCATCTGAATGGCTGCCCTGTATGTCAATCAAGTGACGGCATTGATGCTAGGATGATATTTTTTTAATGTCACGCCGCGATCGACCAGCGATCGACCAGTACCACCCCCGCGATCGACCGGTAGCTCGCGATCGACTTAATGAGCACCCCTGCTTTATATCATATCATGTATAGCATATCCTGTATATCATATCCTGTATGTCATATCCTGTATATCATATCCTGTATATCATAACCTGTATTGATCGTGATGGTGGTCGTAAGCGTTTGACTTGCGTCCCACGTCAAATCATTTTGAAGCCCATCCTTCATGTCAGTCATGTGACCATCTTGCATTCTTTAACAGCCTCCATCTTGGTCTCTTTTCATGTCTCTCCATCTCAGATCCCACATGGTGCCACCACAGGCCCTTCCTAATCCTGTCCGGGCCAAGGAGGATCCCCGCCAGTCTTGGGACACCTCAGCACCGCATTTGGCCGCTGCTCGTTCTCCACAGCAGATCCACTGATCCATCTTCACTGGCTCTAGCCTCTCGCCAAGACGAAGCGCTGATGTGTTGCTGGGTGCGCCCGGCAAGGGTAGCCTATTTTATCCTCTGATGGCGCCTCCAGAAGTCATTCAAATGTGACAGCAGGGGGCCTTTTTCATTCTGACCTCATCAATTTGAAGCCAAAGGATGTCAGACGCCCACCGCTGAACGCAGACTCAATGTCGGGCGGGGCTTGAGGTCAAAGACACTTTGAGGGCGTTGAGCAACCACAGGAAGGCTTTTGCTCACCCAAACGGGACCATGGACTCCCCGGCTTTGTCCTGACCCAGAAGAAACAAAGACGCCGTTTTTTAAAACCTGATCTGAGCTGCATACGATCCGGATGCTGCCATGCCAATCATCAGCAATGCTAACCACGACTTTAGCAACCTGTCCGTCAGTGACGACAGCAGTCTTGACCGCATCTTCACCGAGATTCCAGAGACTGAGACCATCAAGGTATGAACAATGCATGCCCGATTTAAAAAGCAATAATGATCAATAACGATCAATAACGATCAATAATGATCAATAACGATCAATAATGATCACATACACATCTCATCTGTCATCTCAGCTTCGGATGAAGTGACTGAGAGATGAATAGTTGGTTGCAGTCCAAGTATACCGTGGAACCTTGGTTAGCATCATTAATCTGTTCCAGGAAGTTGGACTCAAACCAAATCGTATGCTAACCAAATACATTTTCCCATCAGAAATAATGTGAATCCAAATAAGCCAAAAACAGTTTTCCAATTCCAGTTTTACATGCAGAAAAGATTTCAGACATAAAAATCAAACATTCAATTATATTTGTTCCATAAAGTGAAAAATAAGCGCTAACTGTGGCGTATGCTAACCAAGGTTCCACTGTACTCCAAAGTCAAATATTGCATATTGTGGACTAAATTAGCTTCAATCTGGAATTGAATTCCCCCCCCCCCCCCCCCCCCCCCCAACTCCAGGGTGTTTATTACCAAAGGGCCCAGTTCATCCGTCAGCCAGAGGACCTGGTGTCCGTGGACCACCGCGTGCTCGCCGTGATCAACGTGGGCGGGAACCGCTACACCTTCCCTTGGACGACGCTGCAGCAGTTCCCGCTCACTCGCCTGGGCCGCCTGTGCGGCTGCAGGTCGCCCGAGGACATCGCCAGCGTCTGCGACGACTATGACGAGGCCCGGAAGGAATTCTTCTTCGATCGCTCGCCGTCCGCCTTCAGGGTCATCCTCAACTTCCTGGCCGCCGGCAAACTCCGCCTCCTGCGGGAGATGTGCATCCTCTCCCTGCACGACGAGCTGGCCTACTGGGGCGTGGAGATGGCCTACATGGAGCGCTGCTGCAAGAGGAAGATGTACACCCGCATGGAGGAGGTGCACGAGCAGGAGCGCCAAGAGGAGGAGCGCAGGCAGAGAAACGCCATGCAGCGAGTCCCCGTGGAGGAGACCACGTACCGGAAAGTCATGAACTGGCTCAGAGACATGGTGGAGAACCCGCAGTCTGGCTTGCCGGGGAAGATCTTCGCCTGCCTGTCCGTCATCATGGTGGCCGTGACCGTGGTCAGCTTGTGCATCAGCACCATGCCGGACCTCAGGGAGGAGGAGGACAGGGTAAGTCAGCGCCGCTACGGAAGAGTTGGGTCACTGTTGGATTTGTTGTTGCTCTGATGTACTCAGTCACTCTAACCTTCCCCAAGGTCAAAGTGTCAATCATAGTAGCGTCTTTTAGGAAATACCTGCCTTTGAATGTCCGTATTTGAACTGCCGTGACATCACTCTTGTTTTTCACGATGAGAACGCTACGTCTGTTTGCTACATGGAGGGGAGGAACTGGCCAGGATTCTTTTATGACTCAGCTCCACTGGCCAGGGTGCTCGGCCAACTAAATGGATCGCTGCCTGACATTCCTGAAAATCCCTGTGATGATTTATAGCCCATTTATTTACTTGTCCTCACTTTGAACATAAGTTATTCATTATGAATTATGATGAATCTGAGGGGCGGACTCTTCTGCTGATGCGTCGGTGAGAGCAAATAGTGCCTGCATCGTTATCAGATCATAACCCAATCAAATGGGTTCTTTATTCGCCCAGGTACCCTCCACTGTTTTTTTAGAGTCAGCGACATCAGCGCTTCTCAAACTGCGGGGCGCTGAATATTCCGTTAGCGTGAAAGTCAGGTATGTGTTCATGTTGTATATCTGCCACTCATACGGATAATCCAGCATCACTATCAGTTCTATCAATGAAAAGTCAGGTATGTGTTCATGTTGTATATCTGCCAATCATACGGATAATCCAGCATCACTATCAGTTCTATCAATGAAAAGTCAGGTATGTGTTAGTATCGTATACCTGTCACTCATACGGATAATCCAGCATCACTATCAGTTCTATCAATGAAAAGTCAGGTATGTGTTAGTGTCGTATACCTGTCACTCATACGGATAATCCAGCATCACTATCAGTTCTATCAATGAAAAGTCAGGTATGTGTTAGTGTCGTATACCTGTCACTCATACGGATAATCCAGCATTCAAGTGTTGAAGGATTACATAATCTTATGCACTTTATGCAACTTAATACAACAAACATGGACGCTCCAACTAAGGCGGATGTTGACCCCCCCCCACCTGGCTTAGGAGAATTAAGTCTTCTTATTAATTACAAGTGGACAAAAACCAGACTCCCTCTCATCACATCCTCTTAGATATCCGTGGGATGCTTGTGTGTGTGTATTTGTGTGTGTGTATTTGTGTGTGTGTGTGTGTATGTGTGTGTGTGTGTGTGTGTGTATTTGTGTGTGTGCATGAATATCCTGTGAACTGCGCCGACCCATAACGAGAGTTAATGACAATAATGAGGCCTCACGCTGACTGGGGCGTGGCCAGTATCAGCCAACAAAATGGAGTTCTGTGACGCATGAAGCGTCTACACTATTTGGTAATATGAATATTCAGGTGACTATAGGGGTGCTATAGGGGTGCTCATTTTCATTCATTAAATTCATTAAACACACCTTCTATGGTTTTGGGAACAATGTGGGTAACATTTGGTCTTGAATGAAGACACGGATTCAAGCCGGGACACCCTTCCTGAAAAAGGGGTGTTTACATTCCCATTATCGGGATTGCATTCCGTGAGAGGAAGTGCTTTGCTGCCTGTGGTTGTTTCGGGTAAACACAGTAGAAGCGAGCGTGACAGCGGAGCACCATGGGGAGGAATCAACCTGTCCACGGGGGCAAGTGGTCTCCACTGAGAACACAACACTTCCTCAAACTCCCAGCTATTCCCATGGAACGTCTTATTGATTCCAGGCGTTAAGAGACCATTTCTAGCGCTGCGTCTACGTTTGATTGCCTTGTAAGGACATTGTGGATTGGAGGACATATTTAGGACGGGAGGTTGTCCCACGTTTGGTCCACCTAAAGTAAACATCTGCCACTTTCATCTTCACCTGACTACCAAAGTCGGAGTCCGGCAAGCCTGCACGGGAAGCAGGAAGAGTCTTGTCATCTTTAATTGACTCGGTCCATCTACGTTCTTCTCCTTGCTGGAGGGGGGCCAAGCTTCCCCCATGTGACCATCCTTCACCTCCCTCGCCTGCTGAGGGACAAGGAGAGGGAAAATAAGTAGAAGAAGAGGAGTTGGAATTGTTTACTGAAGGTACGGAAGGCAGGATGTACAGCAGAGGTTAACCTGTCAGACATGATTCTGGTCCCCTTCACCCAAGTGCTAATGCTTGTCCTCCACTCATCACATCTATCAATCACTCAATTATGGTTTTGGCAGCCGACTTTATTATTCAGCTTAAGTCCTCCACTCCAACTTCTGTCCATCTTTCCTATCAATGCTCTTCATGTCTAATGTCCTCCTAGCCGGGAGCTTTTATTATCTCATTTATCTATTTGGATTTGGCCAACTTCCTGTCGGGAAGTCAAGCCCTTCCTTGTTGTGTCAGTAATAGCAAATAGATGCATTAGCATTTATTCCTACTTCAGCATTATCGACACCAAAGTAGGCCTTTTTTCCATCAGGAACGCTGAGGGATGAGCATGTTGGGAGGTCGGGATTTGGATTTCTGTTGGAGTTAGCATGTTCTTCCCGTGTGCACGTATGGATGTGGACGTTCCAAATGTCCAGAGTTCAGGTCATCCGATTAGAGTTAGTATAACAGGAAGTGAGTGAGTTCATACAATATTGTCATTTGGAGGGGAGACATAGTAAGATGGCTGCACGGTGGTCGAGTGGTTAGTACGGAGACCTCGCAGCTAGGAGACCCGAGTTCAATCCCACCCTGTCCATAGGTATGAATGTGAGTGGGAATGTTGTTAGTTGTCTGTTGTTAGTGCACCCGGGATAGGGCTGGGGTAGGCTCCAGCACCCCCGCGACCTTCGTGAGGATAAGTGGTAGAAAATGAATGAATGAATGAATGAATGAATGAATAGTAAGATGTGTCAGGAACGAGAGAGCATCTGTCCATCTTCTCCTTTGGAACCACGGAATGAAGAAAAGGTGTTTTGTTGTTGTTGTTGTTGTTGTTGTTGTCGTCGTCGTCCCAGGAAGCAACACAAAGGGCAGCAGTAGCCAAAAGCGACCTCTTCTTCTGCTTCAGCAGCTCTCGCCCTCTGAAGGTTACATCCATATTTGGATGGAACAACTCCCGGAATGAAAGGAAAAATAAGAATCCATAGTTGTGGTAACGACTAAACATCCTAAACTTCGACTAAGATGCATTCCATTACGGTTAGGGTAACACTTTTTGTGCTTGAGTGATTCTTCTACTTTGAGTGTGCAACATCGATTCCATCCGTTTCTACGACTGGGCTGACCCCGCGGTGACCCCGCGGTGACCCCGCGGTGACCCCAGTAATCTGTCGCAGTAAAATCTCCGGCAGGATGTCTGCGGCTGATTGGAGGCAGCGGCGACTGTCCCCCACGAGCAGGCGGCCTCGTCTCGCATCGATAACCGTCTTGGTTCAATTCCATGACGTCTGACATTCTTATGCACGGATTGGGGACTGACTTCTAAGTCGGGCAAACATTTTGACTGCCTTGTCTTTCCTCTCCTGCGTACTTTGGACATCTTTCACTACGAGCGCCGCTCTGATTCCCGTCTTTAATATTGTGACCATTGAAAGTGTTTTCATCAACCTCATCTGATTTGCTCTCCTTTGGGAATTTGGATGTTTTGTGACCCGAGGGAGTCATTGAAGTGGCCATTTAGTGTCCATTCTTAAAGCTGTAAATTGAAGTGGGACTGCTGTTGGCTAATTACGCTCCTAGCATCAATCTCTAGTATGCAGGCAAGAACAAGGGAGGGAAAGGGTGAAGAAGCGCCAGTGGAGACAGAGGAGCAATGCATGATGGGAGGTCAACCTTGAGGGCATCTGGTGTCCAAGATGTGTTGGGATTAATAGGATCTTTCACAACAATCAATTGATGACCTCATTAATCTGCTGCATTCTGCATTACTAAAGAAAGCGGGTGGGGGGGGGGGGGGTATAGGGGTATAAACATTACACCTGCAATGAAGACTCCTTTCTCTCCTTTCTCATTCGTCTCCTCGCTCAGGAGAGCTGTTGAAACTTTAAAGACTGTCTGAGAGTCAAATCTAGCCAAGTAACAGGAAGACGAGTAGACCACGTACGTGATGATACCCGCATTGTTGCCAAGGTGGAGGAATTCTAACCTCAGCCGAGGCAACTCGGGGTAATTCATCTATAACTAATCATTTAGTTTCCACATACGTATGACGCATGCGACTGACAGGATTAGCGCTGATGGCATCCAAGCTCACATCCTCTCTGCAGGAATCCAATTGAAGTGTCTGTGTAGTAATTGTACAATAAATACTACATGACGGTGCGTTCATGTTCACACCCGGCAGTCTGTGTCTGCTGTGAAGTAATCCTTTCAAACACGTCATGAAACAACTCGTGTATTCGTTCCCAGGAAGTACCAATCCACCAACAAAGTGTTACAAAGGGATTATGGACATTCAATGCAAAACTTCATTCCTGATTTAGACCAAATATGATCCAGTTTGGATCCAATGATGGGGTGTCCCCGACTTGGCTGCAACCATGCATGGGTCCAATGATGGGGTGTCCCCGACTTGGCTGCAACCATGCATGGGTCAATGATGGGGTGTCCCCGACTTGGCTGCAACCATGCATGGGTCCAATGATGGGGTGTCCCCGACTTGGCTGCAACCATGCATGGATCCAATGATGGGGTGTCCCCGACTTGGCTGCAACCATGCATGGGTCCAATGATGGGGTGTCCCCGACTTGGCTGCAACCATGCATGGATCCAATGATGGGGTGTCCCCAACTTGGCTGCAACCATGCATGGATCAATGATGGGGTGTCCCCGACTTGGCTGCAACCATGCATGGGTCCAATGATGGGGTGTCCCCGACTTGGCTGCAACCATGCATGGGTCCAATGATGGGGTGTCCCCGACTTGGCTGCAACCATGCATGGATCAATGATGGGGTGTCCCCGACTTGGCTGCAACCATGCATGGGTCCAATGATGGGGTGTCCCCGACTTGGCTGCAACCATGCATGGGTCCAATGATAGGGTGTCCCCGACTTGGCTGCAACCATGCATGGGTCCAATGATGGGGTGTCCCCGACTTGGCTGCAACCATGCATGGGTCCAATGATGGGGTGTCCCCGACTTGGCTGCAACCATGCATGGGTCCAATGATGGGGTGTCCCCGACTTGGCTGCAACCATGCATGGGTCCAATGATGGGGTGTCCCCGACTTGGCTGCAACCATGCATGGGTCCAATGATGGGGTGTCCCCGACTTGGCTGCAACCATGCATGGGTCCAATGATGGGGTGTCCCCGACTTGGCTGCAACCATGCATGGGTCCAATGATGGGGTGTCCCCGACTTGGCTGCAACCATGCATGGATCCAATGATGGGGTGTCCCCGACTTGGCTGCAACCATGCATGGGTCCAATGATGGGGTGTCCCCGACTTGGCTGCAACCATGCATGGGTCCAATGATGGGGTGTCCCCGACTTGGCTGCAACCATGCATGGATCCAATGATGGGGTGTCCCCGACTTGGCTGCAACCAGCAGAGGTTCTGTTGTCTTAAAGGGGGGCTATTATGCTAATTTCCATGCTTTGTTTTAAGTCTGAAGCCTCAGTTTGATCCCCAGCTGTGCAGCTTGACTACGTAGCAACTTTGCTTGTTGAGGCAAGACGGATGTGAGCAGAAAGCAAGTGAAGGAAACTAAATGTTGAGGCTGCTTGTGATGGCTTCAGGAGAATTCAGGGGGGGGGGGAGAAAGCCACTGCTGTCATGGAGGCATTTGCAGTCCCAATCATTTCCCGAGTCAGAGGGACCTGACCTTTGTGTTGCTGCACGTTGTCTTATTATGGGCCTTTGACAAAGCGCTGTGCTGTTTGAGTCTCCATGTGTGTGGCGCCATCTTTAAGGTGTTTTACATTCAAAGATTTTCATCTAAAATCTCCATCATGGTTTTAAATGTGCTTATTGTTACGTGATGAGTAGTGCTAAAAGTATACTTATTTGTTTTGGCTTAATATTAAATGAAATGTTGGCGTCTGGAAAGGATTAATAAAAGGATTATAAAAGGATTAATAAAAGGATAATAAAAGGATAATAAAAGGATTAATAAAAGGATAATAAAAGGATTAATAAAAGGATAATAAAAGGATTAATAAAAGGATAATAAAAGGATTAATAAAAGGATAATAAAAGGATAATAAAAGGATTAATAAAAGGATAATAAAAGGATGATAAAAGGATAATAAAAGGATAATAAAAGGATAATAAAAGGATTAATAAAAGGATTAATAAAAGGATAATAAAAGGATAATAAAAGGATAATAAAAGGATAATAAAAGGATAATAAAATGATTAATAAAAGGATAATAAAAGGATAATAAAAGGATAATAAAAGGATAATAAAAGGATTAATAAAAGGATAATAAAATGATTAATAAAAGGATAATAAAAGGATAATAAAAGGATAATAAAAGGATAATAAAAGGATAATTAAAGGATTAATAAAAGGATAATAAAAGGATAATAAAAGGATAATAAAAGGATTAATAAAAGGATTAATAAAAGGATAATAAAAGGATAATAAAAGGATTAATAAAAGGATAATAAAAGGATTAATAAAAGGATAATAAAAGGATAATAAAAGGATAATAAAAGGATAATAAAAGGATTAATAAAAGGATAATAAAAGGATAATAAAAGGATAATAAAAGGATTAATAAAAGGATAATAAAAGGATAATAAAAGGATAATAAAAGGATTAATAAAAGGATAATAAAAGGATAATAAAAGGATAATAAAAGGATAATAAAAGGATAATAAAAGGATAATAAAAGGATTAATAAAAGGATAATAAAAGGATAATAAAAGGATTAATAAAATGATAATAAAAGGATAATAAAAGGATTAATAAAAGGATAATAAAAGGATAATAAAAGGATAATAAAAGGATTAATAAAAGGATTAATAAAAGGATAATAAAAGGATAATAAAAGGATAATAAAAGGATAATAAAAGGATTAATAAAAGGATAATAAAAGGATAATAAAAGGATTAATAAAAGGATAATAAAAGGATAATAAAAGGATAATAAAAGGATAATAAAAGGATAATAAAAGGATTAATAAAAGGATAATAAAAGGATAATAAAAGGATAATTAAAGGATTAATAGAAGGATAATAAAAGGATTAATAAAAGGATAATAAAAGGAAAATAAAAGGATAATTGGATTGACATTATTTTCTTCCAAAAGTGATGTTTTTCAAAGGTTTTGTGTTTAATCTGACCTTTTGGAACGTATTGATGACAAAGGTTCCACTGTCCTGTGAATCTGCAAGCGTCTCCAGCGTTTGTCTGTGCGACCATAATAAACCATAACAAACCATAATAAACCATAACAAACCATAATAAACCATAACAAACCATAACAAACCATAACTGCTTTGACAGTATCAGCGAGCAGCAGATTTCATGCCTTATTATAGTCGATGTGGTTACGAGCTGTATTCTTTCCATCCGTCACTGCATGGCTGCCAAGTAGGCTTATGGACGAGAACAGCAAAGTATGAGGTGTTTATCTTGTCTCTGCCAAAGTACGGTTGGACGGCTAGCGCGGCCCAGACGTGCAACACAATGCACTTTTAGGAGTGAATATGATATATATATATGATATATATATGATATATATATGATATACGAGGACAGAGAATAGTGTGCCTTCACATTCCTTCACAAGGTGACCTTGCTATGACACTGGAACATTGTTTGCAACATAAAAGGGAGAGCTAGTGCTGCTGTTAGAGGATGCTGTATATTTCATCATGTACTTGGATGACCTTTGGATGACCTTTACCACCGGAACACATTACCAGGAATACACATGGGTCTTATTTAGTTCTGAATGGCTTATTTCCTCCTATTATGCTTATTATATTGGGTAATACAAGTGCAAAGGTGACTATAGGGGTGTTACTTCATGTCTAGAGGGCTCTACTAATTGACATGTTTACATGCATTTTCAGCAATGTGGTATTCTTTACATACATAATACATACATAATACATAAAGTACATAGGTAGTGGTGTTTAAACCAATATTCTTGGCATTTTCACATCTTACTCTTGTTGTTTATTAAACATGTTTATTTATTTACTCCATGAGAATAAAAACGACGGTTGACTTTCGTCGGACATTTTGGTCTTCCTCACGTTATGCCTTCCATTTTCTATGATTTTTACCCATATGCAGAACCGAGGTAATGGCCTGTACGCCAAGAAATGCACCAAGACATAAAATAGTATAAGAGAATATAAAAGAAGCAGCAAATAAATGTCCCCCCCCCCCCCCCCCCCCCCCAAGTGTGAAATTGAGACACTCATAAAGGTTTGCTAGCTAAGCATTGTGATTACAAACCGGCTAACCTCAGCGTGCGTCTATGTCTACGCCCCCCCCCCCAGGACCTTTTGTGCGTATCGTGTGTATTCACACATGGCCCACATGGCACACCTTCCACTTGGTATGTTCCGTGTTGGTGCGGCTATCAGGTTGCAGGAGGGCAGCCTGGTGACGGATGAGGTGTCACCTAGCCCAAGTCCTTTAATAACACATGACACTTGAACGCTGCGTGTCTTCGTTCTCTTTGTCGTCACGTGTGGTTTTTTCATAGCTGTGAAAGTACGTGCTAGGTCCACGTTGGACCCGCAGGTTCACTCAAGTATGTTCAATGTCCGCCTCAAGGTAAAGCTGATTGATGGGCGGAATCTTTTGTTCTCATTTGTGTCCAACCTTTGGACGGCTGGGATTAAAGGGTCGTGACTGCGGATTTTGGCTTCTTTTTTTGCTTCTTTGTTTGATGGATTGAAATACCACGGCTGAGATAAGGAGAGGGTGAATACACGGAGAATACACCGAGTAGATGAGGAACAACCAACATCATGAAACATGTTCTTATCGTGCTGACGTTATGTGGCTTTAATATCATTGTGGAAAAAAATGGAACCCCAGAAAATGACTGGAATATCTTTCAAGACCATCCTAGTACAGTGTAGCCTTGGTTAACATACGTGTTCAGTTAAGGACAAAAGATTTGTGTACATTTTTTGGTTAGCGTACAATATTTTATACGCTGAGTTCTTCATGTATTTTTATCCCAAAATGGAAACAGGAACCAGAAGTCAGCTCTGTCGCCCATCTATGATGTCATCAGCGGTTGCCTCTGTAGTTTTTTGCCCACTAACACAGTAAAGCTACAAAAATGTTAACACCAAACACAGTTTTTATAGATTCACAACTATAGTTTATGCAAAAACTGATCCATGAACCCATGGTCTGGGTTCTGGATAGATTCCTATGGTATGATGTCGCACCAGCAAAGATTGGGATTGTGACGAATACGATCATGTTAATTACCCAACACCAAGGATACTACTTAGCCTTAGATGAGTGTGTATTTTATTTGTATGACCACCACACATCTTTAATGACTAAAACGGTGCTCACATATGGCGAGGGTCGCTGGAGGCAGAAGAAGATGTTCCACAAGTTAAAAAGCACATCAATAATTCAAAAGAATGGAGGCGTCTTCTTGTCTGACAATCCAAAGACACATTTCCACTTCAAACCCGCGTGCACACGGCGGTCCCACTGATGAGGTATCCGGATGAAGCCCCACTGTGACGTGATGCTTCTTAAGCCAGGCTGGATGGAAGTGGACAAGCGTGGAATACGATACCATGGAGTACAAAAGCGGGAAGCAGCGCCCGTAAGCTCATTTGCTAGACTCGTTTATCTTGAAGCGTAGCGTTGCTAAAAGACAGATGCTAATCACGCAGCGATATCGTATATTTTATCACCGGACTTCCATGACCATCTGCCGTACCGTGAACACAGACACGACATCAAAGTAAAGCATATGAACGTTAAATCGGGAATACATAAAGTACATGAAGTACATAAAGTACACGCATCTGCCGTGTGAGATGTACGATGTTTCCATTGGACTAGCAATCATCTGGTCCAGATGACATCTGTCTTGGTTCTTGTGGTTGTGGTATTTATTCTACTACTTCGTCAATCATTTTTAATTGCTGGATTACAAATTTATCAAAGTGTCAAATCAGGACTCCAAATCGGATCATCGGAAAAATCTGTGGGCCTCAGGATCTGGTCTCTGCTATTTGCAGACCATGTGGTCCTTTGACCTTCAGCTACTAAAAACATCCTAAAAACGTCCTTTCCAAAAATGTTGCTTGAATGTGGTTTTTAATTTGGCAAAGACATTTTTTGTAGAAATGAGAAATGAGAAATGTGGGTTCATGCTGAAATGAACTGTCTCAGAGTCCCAACGAGTCCCAGTGAGTCCCAATGAGTCCCAACGAGTCCCAGCGAGGAGCGAAGGTCATAAAGGCGTGGTGACAGTGCGGCTGTTTGAAGAGACAGAAGTAGAAAGCGTGTCGCTGTAACTAATGGCCTTTGGTCCAAAGGGTGAGAACAGCACCGCAAAGCCCTAATGGGACAAATGGGGGGGGGGGGGGGGGGGGATGAGAGGTAGAAAGTGCACACCAGAGGCAAAACATGAAAGCCGAGGGCAGAACGTGTCTGAAAGATTGATGCAGGAACGGCGCTCCTGAATTCCCACGGTGCTTTGGGCCTGGACGTCACCCGGAGGAAGTGTGAGGAATGCATTTTGATGAAGGAGGAGTGCGGCTGTAGAGGCTGTCGAGGCTGTGGAGGCTGATATTTACTTAGATTTACCACATCTATTCTCAGCCACGGAGACAGACACCATTCTTGTAATTGTATTTGTCTTTCCCTTCAGTAAATGCCTGCGTGATGAATAAATATCAAGTCAGTCAAGGGACCATATGGTGCATGATATGAACAGTTCTTCAATAGACGGTTGGCAACCCCATAGAAGACACTAACATTAGCAATACTAGCGTAGCTTCCACATTTTTAGCTGACTTACAAATAGTTAGCAGGGTTTTATTTTAAGATGTGTAGTGAAGCCTTTTTTTGCAAAGCCGGTGGGGATGTACGGGTCAGACTCACCTAGCTGTCCTGATGGAGAAGTTGACGAGGGCTCTCGGGACCCTTATTAGGACCTTTATTAGGACCCTAATTAGGACCCTTATTAGGACCCTTATTAGGACCCTTATTACTGTGATAACATAACTCCAAAGTGACTTATGCAATAGGTGACCTTCAATGTGCCTGACCCGTTTTAAACGTTGCCAAGTCTCCCAATAAGAAGAAAACCTTGACTAATCTTCCCTGACCTT
Source organism: Doryrhamphus excisus (assembly GCF_030265055.1). Taxonomy (NCBI): domain Eukaryota; kingdom Metazoa; phylum Chordata; class Actinopteri; order Syngnathiformes; family Syngnathidae; genus Doryrhamphus; species Doryrhamphus excisus. The sequence continues at coordinate 344,442 of NC_080476.1, read as the reverse complement.
TGTCAGCCAGGGGATGTTCTTCCCCGTTCCTCCATCAGTGTGGAGCGTCGTCATTAAAGGGAGTATGAGGACACGTTCCGGCCTCGCAGGATGCTGAGAATGCTGTTTTCCAGCCGGAGCCAAACATTCCCATTAAAGCTCTTAATGCGGCAAAGCCAAGAACCGAATGGAAGAAGGAGAATGGCGGAGCAGCTTGTGCTGCTGCAAATGTCTCATTTGCAACTAAATAATAACACGGTGCACAAAGGATGCAAAAGGCTTCAAGTCACGTTGAGAGAAAGAAGGGAGCGAGGAAAGGAGGAAAGTAGGAAAGGAGGTAAGGAGTGATAAATGAGTGAGAGCAGAGGAACGTATGTCATAGAGAACATTGGAGGTAGTTGTGTTTCTCTTGGGGGGACACGGACACCAACCAAGGTTTGAAGGAGAAAGGGTGACACCCGTGTGGGGCCAATGGTGAAAATAAAGGATGGGAGGGAGGCAGGAGGAAAATGGGATGACTAACGAGGAGGAGGAGGAGGAGGAGGAGGAGGAGGAGGAGCCCAAATGAGAGGAAGAGGGTTGCAGGCTGAGGAACGACCAAAGGACGAGGATGGAGGTACATGAGTCACAAAGTGGAAATGGAGCGGAGAGGAGAAGATGCCGGTCGAGGTCGAGGAAGCTTTTCCTTTTCCTTTCCATCGCTTTTCCCGACAGCAATTCCGTTTGGGTTCAACGAGCCGGAAGAATGAAAACCGTGTGAAAAACAGAAGAAGTATCTGGTTGACGCCAATCGATTGCTGCTGCAGGATTCAGTTGATGAGTCAGTTCCTCATGGGGGGGTCTGGGGGGGGGGGGGGTCCTTGTTAACCTAGAAGAAATATTTGCCAGTATCCCAGCAGTATCATCCTGTAGTATTACACAATTACACAGTATATCTAGACTGCCAGTACTCCAAGTCAATGAATCCACAGTATGGGATTGGGTCATGGGGAGCTGGAGCCTACCCCAGATGACACCCAAGATGGGTCACTGGCCAATCAACATGGAGTTGACTGATCACGTGATGCGCTTGTACCATTTGTCGTATTTAAGAGGCGTGGCCTGATCTAAGGCTTCCTGTCTTCTGACCTTCTGACCTTCTCACGCCGGTCTTTGTCGCTCTGTGTGCTCCTCAGGGCGAGTGCTCGTCCAAGTGCTACAACATGTTCATCATCGAGACGGTGTGCGTGGCCTGGTTCTCCTTGGAGTTCGTCCTGCGCTTCATCCAGGCTCGCAGCAAGCTGGACTTCCTGCGCGGGCCGCTCAACATCATCGACGCCATGGCCATCCTGCCTTACTACGTGTCCTTGGTGGTGAAGGAGGAGGACCCGTCCACGGAGAGCGAGCGTCCAGGAGGAAGTAAGGTCTACCTGGACAAGCTGGGCCTGGTGCTGAGGATCCTGCGGGCCTTGAGGATCCTGTACGTGATGCGGCTGGCTCGCCACTCCCTGGGCCTGCAGACGCTGGGACTGACCGTCAGGAGGAGCACGCGTGAGTTCGGCCTGCTCCTGCTGTTCCTCTGCGTGGCCGTCACCCTCTTCTCCCCGCTGGTCCACCTGGCTGAGAGCGAGCTCACGGGCACCCACGACTTCAGCAGCATCCCCGCCTCCTACTGGTGGGCCATCATCTCCATGACGACGGTGGGCTACGGCGACATGGTGCCGAGATCCATCCCGGGTCAGGTTGTGGCGCTGAGCAGCATCCTCAGCGGGATCCTCATCATGGCCTTCCCTGCGACCTCCATCTTCCACATGTTCTCCCGCTCCTACCAAGAGCTGAAGATGGAGCACGACCGCTTGTTCAAGGAGGAGTGCGCCGCCGCCGCGGCTGCTGCCGCCACAGCTAGCGCCGCGGCCGGCGCCACCGGGGAGCCGGAGGGGGCAGGACGGGATGGAGGAGAAGGTGGAAAGCTGGAGGACTCGGCTGCTCCTGGACTGGAGTTCCATCCGGATAAGGACGGAGTGGACTCCCTGGAGTCCCTGGCTCTCCTCGGGAAGGAAGCTGATCCTGCAGCAAATAATCACAGAATTCCAGCAGCCGCTTTCTGAGTGACGGATCCATCAAAAGCTTCCAGGCTCCATGTTGGTCTCCATCTCCCCTGAAGATCTCCCTTTCCATGTGGTCCTAAATAAGGAGATGACATCAGCTGTTTGTCTCCCTGGTGGGGGGCTGATGTGGGCCCCCAGAGTACCAGTGAGCAGACACAAACTGAAAGACCATCTAAACCCTTTAAAGCCGATGAGATGGTTCAGGCCGTCTTATTAAACCGTGCAGCAATATTAATATTAATATTAACTCTTTGCTTCCATAAACATGCAATATCCAAAGTTGCTTTTTTCTTCCACTGTGAAAAAATACTTTGCAACTTTAAGTGTACTACTGGGTACTACTACTTACCGCTATGTTGCCGACAGTATGAGCTGTAAAAGATGTATTCCATAGGAATACCGGAATAATCTATGAGATCTCCTGGTAGGGCTAAACCATTCTACGCTAACGCTAACTCCATTTAACTCCATTTACATCAGTTAGTTATAACTTAGTATTATGATTCATCATCTTGGTCAATGCAGGGCTTTTATGCAGATGGATATGATGGAATGGTCTACAACTAAGCCAAGGGTGGAGCTCACACGGTGGAACCTCCAAATTCAAACATCCCATAAATTGGTACAGTCCAAGAGTTAAACCAGAATGTTCTAGGAGTCAAAATACCTCAAAAGTACCTGGAAAAATGGAATGGAATGTAATGAATTTTGGAGGTTCCTCTCTCGTTTGAATTGAAGGAAGTTCTCCTCTTGGTTCCTCTCTGACTTGATGCCATGTGATGTTTGATCCTCCAACGATGGTTTGTATGTCCATGTTGCTCCTGGTGTGTTTGTGGTTACGGACTGAGACATGGGAGAACATGAACAGTAGGAGGACCAATGCAGATGGAGATGCTCGTTCCTAAAGCCGCCCATGAAAGGTTCCAAATAACGGCATGCTCATTTGCGTTTTCCTGGGATGAAAGCGAGAATGAGCGCTAACAACGATGAAATGTACTTTGCAACGCTGCAAATAAAAGCTCTTGCAATAATCGCAGGCAAATCCCCTCTTTTTTTTTTTTTAGAACATTCCAGTTGGCAAAGTCAGGCTGATGAACGTTTCTGAGGAAGATAAGACAAAGCTTGGAGACAGTAGTCAGCACACAAAACCCTTACAGCCTCGTGTACTATTGCAATACTATCGTGTACTTTAGTGGGACTCCTTAACGTTTCATCTCCAAGTTTGGCATCAACCCTCCAACATTACTCTGAAAAGAGGGTTCACACAGGGACACGCCAGATGTAATCTAGATTAAACCTGGGATTATACGGCCCGTGGCTAGCATGATGCTACCCCAAATGTAAGTCTTTGTATCCCAGTGACTGTTGGCCATATGGCATCCCATCCCATCCCATCCCATCCCATCCCATCCCAGCACTGGGATTCCTGGTACAGTTGACTTTATTCTCCGGAGCAGCATATGGCTGGGAATATCAATTCCAATTAGCAGACCCATTTTGCATGAGAAGACGTGATGGATTACAACACAGACCAACCATTTTCCATCTGGATAGTCCAAATCTGGAGAGACAGGAATTATAATGAATATGAATTGGAATCCTGGAATTGTAGGTCAAAGGTTGGGCAAGTTAGCAAACAACAAAGGAGGAGTTATGGTACAATATTACAATAATAATAATATATATTCTATTATCCATCTTATATTTTCCTTTTTCTTGCAGCCGGTACTTCTTGACGGACACGCCCGAGAGGTTTGGGTTTCTATGGCAGCAGGTGGAGGACCTGCAAGGCTGCTTCTCCGCTTGATCCCACTGGTGCCGTAAAGCAGGTACTTTAGACATTTGGCACACTGGGTGTCACATGACACCACTCCCTTTGTCCCTCCTCCAGGGGACGTAATGGGCGGCCGGGGGAGCAGATGGGAAGATGGTGGGACTGGTGGACCATCGCTGTGATGGCTCCAGTTGGGTTATTGATTCACTGCAGGGAAAAAGATGAGAACCTCCTGGCCGGCTTGTCAAGCGCGTCCACCGCTTCGGGACCACGGACCCCTAATGGGCCCCTAATGGGTCCATGCGTCATGACATAAGGCTCAGTCGGGTGGTCACTCGGGGTAGGTGGATCCATCCACGTATGAATAGTAGTAGTAGTAGGAGTAGTAGTAGTAGTAGTAGTAGGAGTAGTAGTAGGAGTAGTAGTAGTGTCATATTTTTTATATTCTTCTAACCTCCATCCATCCATTTTCTATGCTATCTTTGCTCTGTTTGCATGTTTTCCCTGTGCATGTTCTCCGGGTATTCCGGTATTCCTTGTGCATGTTAGGTAAATTGGCCACTCCAAATTGTCCGTACTTCGTATTGCATGACCCCCCCCCCCCCTGCAGGTTTTGTGGTTGCACATGTGACCACCCAGTAAATGACAGGAACCTCAGTTTGACCCAAGAATGACTGAATGAGTCATGAAGGGATTCCATTAATTACATCTATTTGGAATTCATTAGCACTTATGAATATTCATATGCAAACAAGACTGCTAAGTAGCTCCGCTGTCAGAAGTTCACTTTGCTCTCGACTATTAGACCGGATGCACCAAAGATCATGTTTAATGAAGAGTACAACTCCTCACCATTATGAGTTGAACTGTACTAATCTGTAGGGAATTTGGTTTAGTTTCAGTTTGGGATTGAAACCATCATCGGTAGCATTAGAAGGTGCTATTAGCTTTCATGGTGTTTTTGTTAAAGGTCATACTGGGAAACAGCAACATTGAATTTTCTTCTTCGTACTACGATAACATCACCCGGTGCTCCCTGCAGATTGTGTCGTGTACTGCAGGACTTGTGATAAGAAGTAAGATCCAATTAAAGCAAGCCGCCTATCAGCAGGAAATCCCTGGCACACGGAGGCCAATCCCGCCATCCCGTAGATCAAAGGAACGCGGACGCAAGTTGAAATGCTAATCGCTTCAATTGGTCTTCAGTAACTCCTCAACTCCTCTTCTGTTCCTAATTTAACGCACATGGAAAGTCAATGTATAGACTTTATAGATGCAACATTTGCATAGTTATGTGAAAATGCATGTAATATCATGTCCATTATGATTTCAGACATCAGAATTGATTGCTTCCACACCCAACTTTGATATAATAAGTACATTTTCTCAAAGTATGATTTTGTATTTATGAATTTAATATTTTCATAGGGCATAAAAAACAACATTTTTACTCATAAAATATTCATAAAAAGTTAATTCTGTAGAATATACCACAAAAAATGAGCTGTGGGCCACAAATGACCCCCGGGCCGTAATTTGGACACACCAGCTGTAACAATAATAACTGTAATAATCATCATACCTGGGAGGTTAGTCTCTTCACATGTGTTGTCTACTATTATATACATAAAAATATTTTATATATTTTATATTTTTAATCAACTTTACTACCATCCATGTACAAAATGTGTGATGCAGTGCAGTTGGAGCAATATGAAACAGACGTGTGATATTCATATATATATATATATTTATAGATATAAATATTATATAATATTTATTTATTTCTAGCTGTGAATATCCTGAGATGAACTTTGGATTGGTTCCACCGCCCACGTATTTCCGTGATGAAAGTTTGCGTTCCAGTCGGAGCGAGAGAAGGTCTGGCGGGTCTGGCGGGTCTGGCGGGTCTGGCGGACGCCCCGCGTGCAGTCGGCTTGCGTTGGCTGCGTCCCCTCAGCATCAGCACCGCTGCCATCTGGGTAATCCCATCACACCTGGCTTTCTGGGACCATGCCACCGGAGGTCACGCAAAGGCCGCTTCCCTCAAGTGGTGGGGGGCTGGGACGGGACGGGAGGGGGGGACTTCAAGCCCTCGTTTGGATGTTGAAGTTTGAAAGGATGACACGGTTGCTGGGCAACACCATCATGGAAAACCAATACATGAACCCACCAAGACCTGGAAGATCCACAACCTGAATGATGTGTACCAACATTTCCATGATGTGGAGGTGCACCAGCGTGACCCAATACCTATGTCTGTGGGTAGTACCACATATGAACTGTGAGTAGTACCACATATGAACCGTGAGTAGTACCACATATGAACCGTGAGTAGTACCACATATGAACCGTGAGTAGTACCACATATGAACCGTGAGTAGTACCACATAAAGTAAAGTAATGCTGTGATGTGAAAACATGAGCTCCAATGTACTTTGCTATTTTGGAGTACAGATTCCTTCAGGCATGGATGGGCACCAGGAGCATCCAAAAATGGCATAAAATGCCTAAATTTTAGGGCGTCAATTTTTGAAAAAAAACGTGAGGGGTTAGTATGTCGTTTTTTTCAGTTTTTTCAACTTGCTCAAAATGCACTTTTCTGTTAAAATAAACACGGGAAACCTCACACACACTCAACAGGGGCCCCAGGAGCATCCAAAAATGGCATAAAATGCCAAAATTTTAGGGCGTCAATTTTTGAAAAAAAACGTAAGGGGTTAGTATGTCGTTTTTTTCAGTTTTTTCAACTTGCTCAAAATGCACTTTTCTGTTAAAATAAACACGGGAAACCTCACACACACTCAACAGGGGCCCCAGGAGCATGCAAAAATGGCATAAAATGCTCAAATTTTAGGGCGTCAATTTTTGAAAAAAAAACGTAAGGGGTTAGTATGTCGTTTTTTTCAGTTTTTTCAACTTGCTCAAAATGCACTTTTCTGTTAAAATAAACACGGGAAACCTCACACACACTCAACAGGGGCCCCAGGAGCATGCAAAAATGGCATAAAATGCCCAAAATTTAGGGCGTCAATTTTTGAAAAAAAACGTAAGGGGTTAGTATGTCGTTTTTTTTCGTTTTTTCAACTTGCTCAAAATGCACTTTTTTGTTAAAATAAACACGGGAAACCTCACACACACTCAACAGGGGCCCCAGGAGCATGCAAAAATGGCATAAAATGCCAAAATTTTAGGGCGTCAATTTTTGAAAAAAAACGTAAGGGGTTAGTATGTCGTTTTTTTCAGTTTTTTCAACTTGTTAAAAATGCACTTTTCTGTTAAAATAAACACGGGAAACCTCACACACACTCAACAGGGGCCCCAGGAGCATCCAAAAATGGCATAAAATGCCTAAATTTTAGGGCGTCAATTTTTGAAAAAAAACGTAAGGGGTTAGTATGTCGTTTTTTTCAGTTTTTTCAACTTGCTCAAAATGCACTTTTCTGTTAAAATAAACACGGGAAACCTCACACACACTCAACAGGGGCCCCAGGAGCATCCAAAAATGGCATAAAATGCCAAAATTTTAGGGCGTCAATTTTTGAAAAAAAACGTAAGGGGTTAGTATGTCGTTTTTTTCAGTTTTTTCAACTTGTTAAAAATGCACTTTTCTGTTAAAATAAACACGGGAAACCTCACACACATTCAACAGGGGCCCCAGGAGCATCCAAAAATGGCATAAAATGCCCAAATTTTAGGGTGTCAATTTTTGAAAAAAAACGTAAGGGGTTAGTATGTCGTTTTTTTCAGTTTTTTCAACTTGCTCAAAATGCACTTTTCTGTTAAAATAAACACGGGAAACCTCACACACACTCAACAGGGGCCCCAGGAGCATGCAAAAATGGCATAAAATGCTCAAATTTTAGGGCGTCAATTTTTGAAAAAAAAACGTAAGGGGTTAGTATGTCGTTTTTTTCAGTTTTTTCAACTTGCTCAAAATGCACTTTTCTGTTAAAATAAACACGGGAAACCTCACACACACTCAACAGGGGCCCCAGGAGCATGCAAAAATGGCATAAAATGCCCAAAATTTAGGGCGTCAATTTTTGAAAAAAAACGTAAGGGGTTAGTATGTCGTTTTTTTTCGTTTTTTCAACTTGCTCAAAATGCACTTTTTTGTTAAAATAAACACGGGAAACCTCACACACACTCAACAGGGGCCCCAGGAGCATGCAAAAATGGCATAAAATGCCAAAATTTTAGGGCGTCAATTTTTGAAAAAAAACGTAAGGGGTTAGTATGTCGTTTTTTTCAGTTTTTTCAACTTGTTAAAAATGCACTTTTCTGTTAAAATAAACACGGGAAACCTCACACACACTCAACAGGGGCCCCAGGAGCATCCAAAAATGGCATAAAATGCCTAAATTTTAGGGCGTCAATTTTTGAAAAAAAACGTAAGGGGTTAGTATGTCGTTTTTTTCAGTTTTTTCAACTTGCTCAAAATGCACTTTTCTGTTAAAATAAACACGGGAAACCTCACACACACTCAACAGGGGCCCCAGGAGCATCCAAAAATGGCATAAAATGCCAAAATTTTAGGGCGTCAATTTTTGAAAAAAAACGTAAGGGGTTAGTATGTCGTTTTTTTCAGTTTTTTCAACTTGTTAAAAATGCACTTTTCTGTTAAAATAAACACGGGAAACCTCACACACATTCAACAGGGGCCCCAGGAGCATCCAAAAATGGCATAAAATGCCCAAATTTTAGGGTGTCAATTTTTGAAAAAAAACGTAAGGGGTTAGTATGTCGTTTTTTTCAGTTTTTTCAACTTGCTCAAAATGCACTTTTCTGTTAAAATAAACACGGGAAACCTCACACACACTCAACAGGGGCCCCAGGAGCATGCAAAAATGGCATAAAATGCTCAAATTTTAGGGCGTCAATTTTTGAAAAAAAAACGTAAGGGGTTAGTATGTCGTTTTTTTCAGTTTTTTCAACTTGCTCAAAATGCACTTTTCTGTTAAAATAAACACGGGAAACCTCACACACACTCAACAGGGGCCCCAGGAGCATGCAAAAATGGCATAAAATGCCCAAAATTTAGGGCGTCAATTTTTGAAAAAAAACGTAAGGGGTTAGTATGTCGTTTTTTTTCGTTTTTTCAACTTGCTCAAAATGCACTTTTTTGTTAAAATAAACACGGGAAACCTCACACACACTCAACAGGGGCCCCAGGAGCATGCAAAAATGGCATAAAATGCCAAAATTTTAGGGCGTCAATTTTTGAAAAAAAACGTAAGGGGTTAGTATGTCGTTTTTTTCCGTTTTTTCAACTTGCTCAAAATGCACTTTTCTGTTAAAATAAACACGGGAAACCTCACACACACTCAACAGGGGCCCCAGGAGCATCCAAAAATGGCATAAAATGCCTAAATTTTAGGGCGTCAATTTTTGAAAAAAAACGTAAGGGGTTAGTATGTCGTTTTTTTCAGTTTTTTCAACTTGCTCAAAATGCACTTTTCTGTTAAAATAAACACGGGAAACCTCACACACACTCAACAGGGGCCCCAGGAGCATCCAAAAATGGCATAAAATGCCAAAATTTTAGGGCGTCAATTTTTGAAAAAAAACGTAAGGGGTTAGTATGTCGTTTTTTTCAGTTTTTTCAACTTGTTAAAAATGCACTTTTCTGTTAAAATAAACACGGGAAACCTCACACACATTCAACAGGGGCCCCAGGAGCATCCAAAAATGGCATAAAATGCCCAAATTTTAGGGTGTCAATTTTTGAAAAAAAACGTAAGGGGTTAGTATGTCGTTTTTTTCAGTTTTTTCAACTTGCTCAAAATGCACTTTTCTGTTAAAATAAACACGGGAAACCTCACACACACTCAACAGGGGCCCCAGGAGCATGCAAAAATGGCATAAAATGCTCAAATTTTAGGGCGTCAATTTTTGAAAAAAAAACGTAAGGGGTTAGTATGTCGTTTTTTTCAGTTTTTTCAACTTGCTCAAAATGCACTTTTCTGTTAAAATAAACACGGGAAACCTCACACACACTCAACAGGGGCCCCAGGAGCATGCAAAAATGGCATAAAATGCCCAAAATTTAGGGCGTCAATTTTTGAAAAAAAACGTAAGGGGTTAGTATGTCGTTTTTTTTCGTTTTTTCAACTTGCTCAAAATGCACTTTTTTGTTAAAATAAACACGGGAAACCTCACACACACTCAACAGGGGCCCCAGGAGCATGCAAAAATGGCATAAAATGCCCAAATTTTAGGGCGTCAATTTTTGAAAAAAAACGTAAGGGGTTAGTATGTCGTTTTTTTCCGTTTTTTCAACTTGCTCAAAATGCACTTTTCTGTTAAAATAAACACGGGAAACCTCACACACACTCAACAGGGGCCCCAGGAGCATCCAAAAATGGCATAAAATGCCTAAATTTTAGGGCGTCAATTTTTGAAAAAAAACGTAAGGGGTTAGTATGTCGTTTTTTTCAGTTTTTTCAACTTGCTCAAAATGCACTTTTCTGTTAAAATAAACACGGGAAACCTCACACACACTCAACAGGGGCCCCAGGAGCATCCAAAAATGGCATAAAATGCCAAAATTTTAGGGCGTCAATTTTTGAAAAAAAACGTAAGGGGTTAGTATGTCGTTTTTTTCAGTTTTTTCAACTTGTTAAAAATGCACTTTTCTGTTAAAATAAACACGGGAAACCTCACACACATTCAACAGGGGCCCCAGGAGCATCCAAAAATGGCATAAAATGCCCAAATTTTAGGGTGTCAATTTTTGAAAAAAAACGTAAGGGGTTAGTATGTCGTTTTTTTCAGTTTTTTCAACTTGCTCAAAATGCACTTTTCTGTTAAAATAAACACGGGAAACCTCACACACACTCAACAGGGGCCCCAGGAGCATGCAAAAATGGCATAAAATGCTCAAATTTTAGGGCGTCAATTTTTGAAAAAAAAACGTAAGGGGTTAGTATGTCGTTTTTTTCAGTTTTTTCAACTTGCTCAAAATGCACTTTTCTGTTAAAATAAACACGGGAAACCTCACACACACTCAACAGGGGCCCCAGGAGCATGCAAAAATGGCATAAAATGCCCAAAATTTAGGGCGTCAATTTTTGAAAAAAAACGTAAGGGGTTAGTATGTCGTTTTTTTTCGTTTTTTCAACTTGCTCAAAATGCACTTTTTTGTTAAAATAAACACGGGAAACCTCACACACACTCAACAGGGGCCCCAGGAGCATGCAAAAATGGCATAAAATGCCCAAATTTTAGGGCGTCAATTTTTGAAAAAAAACGTAAGGGGTTAGTATGTCGTTTTTTTCCGTTTTTTCAACTTGCTCAAAATGCACTTTTCTGTTAAAATAAACACGGGAAACCTCACACACACTCAACAGGGGCCCCAGGAGCATCCAAAAATGGCATAAAATGCCTAAATTTTAGGGCGTCAATTTTTGAAAAAAAACGTAAGGGGTTAGTATGTCGTTTTTTTCAGTTTTTTCAACTTGCTCAAAATGCACTTTTCTGTTAAAATAAACACGGGAAACCTCACACACACTCAACAGGGGCCCCAGGAGCATCCAAAAATGGCATAAAATGCCAAAATTTTAGGGCGTCAATTTTTGAAAAAAAACGTAAGGGGTTAGTATGTCGTTTTTTTCAGTTTTTTCAACTTGTTAAAAATGCACTTTTCTGTTAAAATAAACACGGGAAACCTCACACACATTCAACAGGGGCCCCAGGAGCATCCAAAAATGGCATAAAATGCCCAAATTTTAGGGTGTCAATTTTTGAAAAAAAACGTAAGGGGTTAGTATGTCGTTTTTTTCAGTTTTTTCAACTTGCTCAAAATGCACTTTTCTGTTAAAATAAACACGGGAAACCTCACACACACTCAACAGGGGCCCCAGGAGCATGCAAAAATGGCATAAAATGCTCAAATTTTAGGGCGTCAATTTTTGAAAAAAAAACGTAAGGGGTTAGTATGTCGTTTTTTTCAGTTTTTTCAACTTGCTCAAAATGCACTTTTCTGTTAAAATAAACACGGGAAACCTCACACACACTCAACAGGGGCCCCAGGAGCATGCAAAAATGGCATAAAATGCCCAAAATTTAGGGCGTCAATTTTTGAAAAAAAACGTAAGGGGTTAGTATGTCGTTTTTTTTCGTTTTTTCAACTTGCTCAAAATGCACTTTTTTGTTAAAATAAACACGGGAAACCTCACACACACTCAACAGGGGCCCCAGGAGCATGCAAAAATGGCATAAAATGCCCAAATTTTAGGGCGTCAATTTTTGAAAAAAAACGTAAGGGGTTAGTATGTCGTTTTTTTCCGTTTTTTCAACTTGCTCAAAATGCACTTTTCTGTTAAAATAAACACGGGAAACCTCACACACACTCAACAGGGGCCCCAGGAGCATCCAAAAATGGCATAAAATGTCAAAATTTTTCAGTTTTTTCAACTTGCTCAAAATGCACTTTTCTGTTAAAATAAACACGGGAAACCTCACACACACTCAACAGGGGCCCCAGGAGCATCCAAAAATGGCATAAAATGTCAAAATTTTTCAGTTTTTTCAACTTGCTCAAAATGTACTTTTCTGTTAAAATAAACACGGGAAACCTCACACACACTCAACAGGGGCCCCAGGAGCATCCAAAAATGGCATAAAATGCCCAAATTTTAGGGCGTCAATTTTTGAAAAAAAACGTAAGGGGTTAGTATGTCGTTTTTTTCAGTTCTTTCAACTTGCTCAAAATGCACTTTTCTGGTAAAATAAACACGGGAAACCTCACACACACTCAACAGGGGCCCCAGGAGCATCCAAAAATGGCATAAAATGCCCAAATTTTAGGGCGTCAATTTTTGAAAAAAAACGTAAGGGGTTAGTATGTCGTTTTTTTCAGTTTTTTCAACTTGCTCAAAATGCACTTTTCTGTTAAAATAAACACGGGAAACCTCACACACACTCAACAGGGGCCCCAGGAGCATCCAAAAATGGCATAAAATGTCAAAATTTTTCAGTTTTTTCAACTTGCTCAAAATGCACTTTTCTGTTAAAATAAACACGGGAAACCTCACACACACTCAACAGGGGCCCCAGGAGCATCCAAAAATGGCATAAAATGTCAAAATTTTTCAGTTTTTTCAACTTGCTCAAAATGCACTTTTCTGTTAAAATAAACACGGGAAACCTCACACACACTCAACAGGGGCCCCAGGAGCATCCAGAAATGGCATAAAATGGCCAAATTTTAGGGCGTCAATTTTTGAAAAAAAACGTAAGGGTATGTCGTTTTTTTCAGTTTTTTCAACTTGCTCAAAATGCACTTTTCTGTTAAAATAAACACGGGAAACCTCACACACACTCAACAGGGGCCCCAGGAGCATCCAGAAATGGCATAAAATGCCCAAATTTTAGGGCGTCAATTTTTGAAAAAAAAACGTAAGGGGTTAGTATGTCGTTTTTTTCAGTTTTTTCAACTTGCTCAAAATGCACTTTTCTGTTAAAATAAACACGGGAAACATCACACACACTCAACAGGGGCCCCAGGAGCATCCAGAAATGGCATAAAATGCCCAAATTTTAGGGCGTCAATTTTTGAAAAAAAACGTAAGGGGTTAGTATGTCGTTTTTTTCAGTTTTTTCAACTTGCTTAAAATGCACTTTTCTGTTAAAATAAACACGGGAAACCTCACACACACTCAACAGGGGCCCCAGGAGCATCCAAAAATGGCATAAAATGCCCAAATTTTAGGGCGTCAATTTTTGAAAAAAAACGTAAGGGGTTAGTATGTCGTTTTTTTCAGTTCTTTCAACTTGCTCAAAATGCACTTTTCTGGTAAAATAAACATGGGAAACCTCACACACACTCAACAGGGGCCCCAGGAGCATCCAAAAATGGCATAAAATGCCCAAATTTTAGGGCGTCAATTTTTGAAAAAAAACGTAAGGGGTTAGTATGTCGTTTTTTTCAGTTTTTTCAACTTGCTCAAAATGCACTTTTCTGTTAAAATAAACACGGGAAACCTCACACACACTCAACAGGGGCCCCAGGAGCATCCAAAAATGGCATAAAATGTCAAAATTTTTCAGTTTTTTCAACTTGCTCAAAATGCACTTTTCTGTTAAAATAAACACGGGAAACCTCACACACACTCAACAGGGGCCCCAGGAGCATCCAAAAATGGCATAAAATGTCAAAATTTTTCAGTTTTTTCAACTTGCTCAAAATGCACTTTTCTGTTAAAATAAACACGGGAAACCTCACACACACTCAACAGGGGCCCCAGGAGCATCCAGAAATGGCATAAAATGGCCAAATTTTAGGGCGTCAATTTTTGAAAAAAAACGTAAGGGTATGTCGTTTTTTTCAGTTTTTTCAACTTGCTCAAAATGCACTTTTCTGTTAAAATAAACACGGGAAACCTCACACACACTCAACAGGGGCCCCAGGAGCATCCAGAAATGGCATAAAATGCCCAAATTTTAGGGCGTCAATTTTTGAAAAAAAACGTAAGGGGTTAGTATGTCGTTTTTTTCAGTTTTTTCTACTTGCTCAAAATGCACTTTTCTGTTAAAATAAACACAGGAAACATCACACACACTCAACAGGGGCCCCAGGAGCATCCAGAAATGGCATAAAATGCCCAAATTTTAGGGCGTCAATTTTTGAAAAAAAACGTAAGGGGTTAGTAAGTCGTTTTTTTCAGTTTTTTCAACTTGCTCAAAATGCACTTTTCTGTTAAAATAAACACGGGAAACCTCACACACACTCAACAGGGGCCCCAGGATTATGCAAAAATGGCATAAAATGCCCAAATTTTAGGGCGTCAATTTTTGAAAAAAAACGTAAGGGGTTAGTATGTCGTTTTTTTCAGTTTTTTCAACTTGCTCAAAATGCACTTTTCTGTTAAAATAAACACGGGAAACCTCACACACACTCAACAGGGGCCCCAGGAGCATGCAAAAATGGCATAAAATGCCCAAATTTTAGGGCGTCAATTTTTGAAAAAAAACGTAAGGGGTTAGTATGTCGTTTTTTTCAGTTTTTTCAACTTGCTCAAAATGCACTTTTCTGTTAAAATAAACACGGGAAACCTCACACACACTCAACAGGGGCCCCAGGAGCATCCAAAAATGGCATAAAATGTCAAAATTTTTCAGTTTTTTCAACTTGCTCAAAATGCACTTTTCTGTTAAAATAAACACGGGAAACCTCACACACACTCAACAGGGGCCCCAGGAGCATCCAAAAATGGCATAAAATGTCAAAATTTTTCAGTTTTTTCAACTTGCTCAAAATGCACTTTTCTGTTAAAATAAACACGGGAAACCTCACACACACTCAACAGGGGCCCCAGGAGCATCCAGAAATGGCATAAAATGGCCAAATTTTAGGGCGTCAATTTTTGAAAAAAAACGTAAGGGTATGTCGTTTTTTTCAGTTTTTTCAACTTGCTCAAAATGCACTTTTCTGTTAAAATAAACACGGGAAACATCACACACACTCAACAGGGGCCCCAGGAGCATCCAGAAATGGCATAAAATGCCCAAATTTTAGGGCGTCAATTTTTGAAAAAAAACGTAAGGGGTTAGTATGTCGTTTTTTTCAGTTTTTTCAACTTGCTTAAAATGCACTTTTCTGTTAAAATAAACACGGGAAACCTCACACACACTCAACAGGGGCCCCAGGAGCATCCAAAAATGGCATAAAATGCCCAAATTTTAGGGCGTCAATTTTTGAAAAAAAACGTAAGGGGTTAGTATGTCGTTTTTTTCAGTTCTTTCAACTTGCTCAAAATGCACTTTTCTGGTAAAATAAACACGGGAAACCTCACACACACTCAACAGGGGCCCCAGGAGCATCCAAAAATGGCATAAAATGCCCAAATTTTAGGGCGTCAATTTTTGAAAAAAAACGTAAGGGGTTAGTATGTCGTTTTTTTCAGTTTTTTCAACTTGCTCAAAATGCACTTTTCTGTTAAAATAAACACGGGAAACCTCACACACACTCAACAGGGGCCCCAGGAGCATCCAAAAATGGCATAAAATGTCAAAATTTTTCAGTTTTTTCAACTTGCTCAAAATGCACTTTTCTGTTAAAATAAACACGGGAAACCTCACACACACTCAACAGGGGCCCCAGGAGCATCCAAAAATGGCATAAAATGTCAAAATTTTTCAGTTTTTTCAACTTGCTCAAAATGCACTTTTCTGTTAAAATAAACACGGGAAACCTCACACACACTCAACAGGGGCCCCAGGAGCATCCAGAAATGGCATAAAATGGCCAAATTTTAGGGCGTCAATTTTTGAAAAAAAACGTAAGGGTATGTCGTTTTTTTCAGTTTTTTCAACTTGCTCAAAATGCACTTTTCTGTTAAAATAAACACGGGAAACCTCACACACACTCAACAGGGGCCCCAGGAGCATCCAGAAATGGCATAAAATGCCCAAATTTTAGGGCGTCAATTTTTGAAAAAAAACGTAAGGGGTTAGTATGTCGTTTTTTTCAGTTTTTTCTACTTGCTCAAAATGCACTTTTCTGTTAAAATAAACACAGGAAACATCACACACACTCAACAGGGGCCCCAGGATTATGCAAAAATGGCATAAAATGCCCAAATTTTAGGGCGTCAATTTTTGAAAAAAAACGTAAGGGGTTAGTATGTCGTTTTTTTCAGTTTTTTCAACTTGCTCAAAATGCACTTTTCTGTTAAAATAAACACGGGAAACCTCACACACACTCAACAGGGGCCCCAGGAGCATGCAAAAATGGCATAAAATGCCCAAATTTTAGGGCGTCAATTTTTGAAAAAAAACGTAAGGGGTTAGTATGTCGTTTTTTTCAGTTTTTTCAACTTGCTCAAAATGCACTTTTCTGTTAAAATAAACACGGGAAACCTCACACACACTCAACAGGGGCCCCAGGAGCATCCAAAAATGGCATAAAATGCCCAAATTTTAGGGCGTCATTTTTTGAAAAAAAACGTAAGGGGTTTGTATGTCGTTTTTTTCAGTTTTTTCAACTTGCTCAAAATGTACTTTTCTGGTAAAATAAACACGGGAAACCTCACACACACTCAACAGGGGCCCCAGGAGCATCCAAAAATGGCATAAAATGCCCAAATTTTAGGGCGTCAATTTTTGAAAAAAAACGTAAGGGGTTAGTATGTCGTTTTTTTCAGTTTTTTCAACTTGCTTAAAATGCACTTTTCTGTTAAAATAAACACGGGAAACCTCACACACACTCAACAGGGGCCCCAGGAGCATCCAAAAATGGCATAAAATGCCCAAATTTTAGGGCATCAATTTTTGAAAAAAAACGTAAGGGGTTAGTATGTCGTTTTTTTCCGTTTTTTCAACTTGCTCAAAATGCACTTTTCTGTTAAAATAAACACGGGAAACCTCACACACACTCAACAGGGGCCCCAGGAGCATCCAAAAATGGCATAAAATGTCAAAATTTTTCATTTTTTTCAACTTGCTCAAAATGCACTTTTCTGTTAAAATAAACACGGGAAACCTCACGCACACTCAACAGGGGCCCCAGGAGCATCCAAAAATGGCATAAAATGTCAAAATTTTTCATTTTTTTCAACTTGCTCAAAATGCACTTTTCTGTTAAAATAAACACGGGAAACCTCACGCACACTCAACAGGGGCCCCAGGAGCATCCAAAAATGGCATAAAATGCCCAAATTTTAGGGCGTCAATTTTTGAAAAAAAACGTAAGGGGTTAGTATGTCGTTTTTTTCAGTTCTTTCAACTTGCTCAAAATGCACTTTTCTGTTAAAATAAACACGGGAAACCTCACACACACTCAACAGGGGCCCCAGGAGCATCCAAAAATGGCATAAAATGTCAAAATTTTTCAGTTTTTTCAACTTGCTCAAAATGCACTTTTCTGTTAAAATAAACACGGGAAACCTCACACACACTCAACAGGGGCCCCAGGAGCATCCAAAAATGGCATAAAATGTCAAAATTTTTCAGTTTTTTCAACTTGCTCAAAATGCACTTTTCTGTTAAAATAAACACGGGAAACCTCACACACACTCAACAGGGGCCCCAGGAGCATCCAAAAATGGCATAAAATGTCAAAATTTTTCAGTTTTTTCAACTTGCTCAAAATGCACTTTTCTGTTAAAATAAACACGGGAAACCTCACACACACTCAACAGGGGCCCCAGGAGCATCCAAAAATGGCATAAAATGTCAAAATTTTTCAGTTTTTTCAACTTGCTCAAAATGCACTTTTCTGTTAAAATAAACACGGGAAACCTCACACACACTCAACAGGGGCCCCAGGAGCATCCAGAAATGGCATAAAATGGCCAAATTTTAGGGCGTCAATTTTTGAAAAAAAACGTAAGGGTATGTCTTTTTTTTCAGTTTTTTCAACTTGCTCAAAATGCACTTTTCTGTTAAAATAAACACGGGAAACCTCACACACACTCAACAGGGGCCCCAGGAGCATCCAGAAATGGCATAAAATGGCCAAATTTTAGGGCGTCAATTTTTGAAAAAAAACGTAAGGGGTTAGTATGTCGTTTTTTTCAGTTTTTTCAACTTGCTCAAAATGCACTTTTCTGTTAAAATAAACACGGGAAACCTCACACACACTCAACAGGGGCCCCAGGAGCATGCAAAAATGGCATAAAATGCCCAAATTTTAGGGCGTCAATTTTTGAAAAAAAACGTAAGGGGTTAGTATGTCGTTTTTTTCAGTTTTTTCAACTTGCTCAAAATGCATTTTTCTGTTAAAATAAACACGGGAAACCTCACACACACTCAGCAGGGGCCGCAGGAGCATCCAAAAATGGCATAAAATGCCCAAATTTTAGGGCGTCAATTTTTGAAAAAAAACGTAAGGGGTTAGTATGTCGTTTTTTTCAGTTTTTTCAACTTGCTCAAAATGCACTTTTCTGTTAAAATAAACACAGGAAACCTCACACACACTCAACAGGGGCCCCAGGAGCATGCAAAAATGGCATAAAATGCCCAAATTTTAGGGCGTCAATTTTTGAAAAAAAACGTAAGGGGTTAGTATGTCGTTTTTTTCAGTTTTTTCAACTTGCTCAAAATGCACTTTTCTGTTAAATTAAACACGGGAAACCTCACACACACTCAGCAGGGGCCCCAGGAGCATCCAAAAATGGTATAAAATGCCCAAATTTTAGGGCGTCAATTTTTGAAAAAAAACGTAAGGGGTTAGTATGTCATTTTTTTCAGTTTTTTCAACTTGCTCAAAATGTACTTTTCTGGTAAAATAAACACGGGAAACCTCACACACACTCAACAGGGGCCCCAGGAGCATCCAAAAATGGCATAAAATGCCCAAATTTTAGGGCGTCAATTTTTGAAAAAAAACGTAAGGGGTTAGTATGTCGTTTTTTTCCGTTTTTTCAACTTGCTCAAAATGCACTTTTCTGTTAAAATAAACACGGGAAACCTCACACACACTCAACAGGGGCCCCAGGAGCATCCAAAAATGGCATAAAATGTCAAAATTTTTCAGTTTTTTCAACTTGCTCAAAATGCACTTTTCTGTTAAAATAAACACGGGAAACCTCACACACACTCAACAGGGGCCCCAGGAGCATCCAGAAATGGCATAAAATGGCCAAATTTTAGGGCGTCAATTTTTGAAAAAAAACGTAAGGGTATGTCGTTTTTTTCAGTTCTTTCAACTTGCTCAAAATGCACTTTTCTGTTAAAATAAACACGGGAAACCTCACACACACTCAACAGGGGCCCCAGGAGCATCCAGAAATGGCATAAAATGCCCAAATTTTAGGGCGTCAATTTTTGAAAAAAAACGTAAGGGGTTAGTATGTCGTTTTTTTCAGTTTTTTCAACTTGCTCCAAATGCACTTTTCTGTTAAAATAAACACGGGAAACATCACACACACTCAACAGGGGCCCCAGGAGCATCCAGAAATGGCATAAAATGCCCAAATTTTAGGGCGTCAATTTTTGAAAAAAAACGTAAGGGGTTAGTATGTCGTTTTTTTCAGTTTTTTCAACTTGCTCAAAATGCACTTTTCTGTTAAAATAAACACGGGAAACCTCACACACACTCAACAGGGGCCCCAGGAGCATGCAAAAATGGCATAAAATGCCCAAATTTTAGGGCGTCAATTTTTGAAAAAAAACGTAAGGGGTTAGTATGTCGTTTTTTTCAGTTTTTTCAACTTGCTCAAAATGCATTTTTCTGTTGAAATAAACACGGGAAACCTCACACACACTCAGCAGGGGCCGCAGGAGCATCCAAAAATGGCATAAAATGCCCAAATTTTAGGGCGTCAATTTTTGAAAAAAAACGTAAGGGGTTATTAGTATGTCGTTTTTTTCAGTTTTTTCAACTTGCTCAAAATGCACTTTTCTGTTAAAATAAACACGGGAAACCTCACACACACTCAACAGGGGCCCCAGGAGCATGCAAAAATGGCATAAAATGCCCAAATTTTAGGGCGTCAATTTTTGAAAAAAAACGTAAGGGGTTAGTATGTCGTTTTTTTCAGTTTTTTCAACTTGCTCAAAATGCACTTTTCTGTTAAAATAAACACGGGAAACCTCACACACACTCAGCAGGGGCCCCAGGAGCATCCAAAAATGGTATAAAATGCCCAAATTTTAGGGCGTCAATTTTTGAAAAAAAACGTAAGGGGTTAGTACGTCGTTTTTTTCAGTTTTTCAACTTGCTCAAAATGCACTTTTCTGTTAAAATAAACACGGGAAACCTCACACACACTCAACAGGGGCCCCAGGAGCATCCAAAAATGGCATAAAATGCCCAAATTTTAGGGCGTCAATTTTTGAAAAAAAACGTAAGGGGTTAGTATGTCGTTTTTTTTAGTTTTTTCAACTTGCTCAAAATGCACTTTTCTGTTAAAATAAACACGGGAAACCTCACACACACTCAACAGGGGGCCCAGGAGCATCCAGAAATGGCATAAAATGCCCAAATTTTAGGGCGTCAATTTTTGAAAAAAAAACGTAAGGGGTTAGTATGTCGTTTTTTTCAGTTTTTTCAACTTACTTAAAATGCACTTTTCTGTTAAAATAAACACGGGAAACCTCACACACTCAACAGGGGCCCCAGGAGCATCCAAAAATGGCATAAAATGTCAAAATTTTTCAGTTTTTTCAACTTGCTCAAAATGCACTTTTCTGTTAAAATAAACACGGGAAACCTCACACACACACTCAACAGGGGGCCCAGGAGCATCCAGAAATGGCATAAAATGCCCAAATTTTAGGGCGTCAATTTTTGAAAAAAAAACGTAAGGGGTTAGTATGTCGTTTTTTTCAGTTTTTTCAACTTGCTCAAAATGCACTTTTCTGTTAAAATAAACACGGGAAACCTCACACACACTCAACAGGGGGCCCAGGAGCATCCAAAAATGGCATAAAATGCCCAAATTTTAGGGCGTCAATTTTTGAAAAAAAACGTAAGGGGTTAGTATGTCGTTTTTTTCAGTTTTTTCAACTTGCTCAAAATGCACTTTTCTGTTAAAATAAACACGGGAAACCTCACACACACTCAACAGGGGGCCCAGGAGCATCCAGAAATGGCATAAAATGCCCAAATTTTAGGGCGTCAATTTTTGAAAAAAAAACGTAAGGGGTTAGTATGTCGTTTTTTTCAGTTTTTTCAACTTACTTAAAATGCACTTTTCTGTTAAAATAAACACGGGAAACCTCACACACTCAACAGGGGCCCCAGGAGCATCCAAAAATGGCATAAAATGTCAAAATTTTTCAGTTTTTTCAACTTGCTCAAAATGCACTTTTCTGTTAAAATAAACACGGGAAACCTCACACACACACTCAACAGGGGGCCCAGGAGCATCCAGAAATGGCATAAAATGCCCAAATTTTAGGGCGTCAATTTTTGAAAAAAAAACGTAAGGGGTTAGTATGTCGTTTTTTTCAGTTTTTTCAACTTGCTCAAAATGCACTTTTCTGTTAAAATAAACACGGGAAACCTCACACACACTCAACAGGGGGCCCAGGAGCATCCAAAAATGGCATAAAATGCCCAAATTTTAGGGCGTCAATTTTTGAAAAAAAACGTAAGGGGTTAGTATGTCGTTTTTTTCAGTTCTTTCAACTTGCTCAAAATGCACTTTTCTGTTAAAATAAACACGGGAAACCTCACACACACTCAACAGGGGCCCCAGGAGCATCCAAAAATGGCATAAAATGTCAAAAATTTTCAGTTTTTTCAACTTGCTCAAAATGCACTTTTCTGTTAAAATAAACACGGGAAACCTCACACACACTCAACAGGGGCCCCAGGAGCATCCAAAAATGGCATAAAATGTCAAAATTTTTCAGTTTTTTCAACTTGCTCAAAATGCACTTTTCTGTTAAAATAAACACGGGAAACCTCACACACACTCAACAGGAGCTCCAGGAGCATCCAGAAATGGCATAAAATGGCCAAATTTTAGGGCGTCAATTTTTGAAAAAAAACGTAAGGGTATGTCGTTTTTTTCAGTTTTTTCAACTTGCTCAAAATGCACTTTTCTGTTAAAATAAACACGGGAAACCTCACACACACTCAACAGGGGCCCCAGGAGCATCCAGAAATGGCATAAAATGGCCAAATTTTAGGGCGTCAATTTTTGAAAAAAAACGTAAGGGTATGTCTTTTTTTTCAGTTTTTTCAACTTGCTCAAAATGCACTTTTCTGTTAAAATAAACACGGGAAACCTCACACACACTCAACAGGGGCCCCAGGAGCATCCAGAAATGGCATAAAATGGCCAAATTTTAGGGCGTCAATTTTTGAAAAAAAACGTAAGGGGTTAGTATGTCGTTTTTTTCAGTTTTTTCAACTTGCTCAAAATGCACTTTTCTGTTAAAATAAACACGGGAAACCTCACACACACTCAACAGGGGCCCCAGGAGCATGCAAAAATGGCATAAAATGCCCAAATTTTAGGGCGTCAATTTTTGAAAAAAAACGTAAGGGGTTAGTATGTCGTTTTTTTCAGTTTTTTCAACTTGCTCAAAATGCATTTTTCTGTTAAAATAAACACGGGAAACCTCACACACACTCAGCAGGGGCCGCAGGAGCATCCAAAAATGGCATAAAATGCCCAAATTTTAGGGCGTCAATTTTTGAAAAAAAACGTAAGGGGTTAGTATGTCGTTTTTTTCAGTTTTTTCAACTTGCTCAAAATGCACTTTTCTGTTAAAATAAACACAGGAAACCTCACACACACTCAACAGGGGCCCCAGGAGCATGCAAAAATGGCATAAAATGCCCAAATTTTAGGGCGTCAATTTTTGAAAAAAAACGTAAGGGGTTAGTATGTCGTTTTTTTCAGTTTTTTCAACTTGCTCAAAATGCACTTTTCTGTTAAATTAAACACGGGAAACCTCACACACACTCAGCAGGGGCCCCAGGAGCATCCAAAAATGGTATAAAATGCCCAAATTTTAGGGCGTCAATTTTTGAAAAAAAACGTAAGGGGTTAGTATGTCATTTTTTTCAGTTTTTTCAACTTGCTCAAAATGTACTTTTCTGGTAAAATAAACACGGGAAACCTCACACACACTCAACAGGGGCCCCAGGAGCATCCAAAAATGGCATAAAATGCCCAAATTTTAGGGCGTCAATTTTTGAAAAAAAACGTAAGGGGTTAGTATGTCGTTTTTTTCCGTTTTTTCAACTTGCTCAAAATGCACTTTTCTGTTAAAATAAACACGGGAAACCTCACACACACTCAACAGGGGCCCCAGGAGCATCCAAAAATGGCATAAAATGTCAAAATTTTTCAGTTTTTTCAACTTGCTCAAAATGCACTTTTCTGTTAAAATAAACACGGGAAACCTCACACACACTCAACAGGGGCCCCAGGAGCATCCAGAAATGGCATAAAATGGCCAAATTTTAGGGCGTCAATTTTTGAAAAAAAACGTAAGGGTATGTCGTTTTTTTCAGTTCTTTCAACTTGCTCAAAATGCACTTTTCTGTTAAAATAAACACGGGAAACCTCACACACACTCAACAGGGGCCCCAGGAGCATCCAGAAATGGCATAAAATGCCCAAATTTTAGGGCGTCAATTTTTGAAAAAAAACGTAAGGGGTTAGTATGTCGTTTTTTTCAGTTTTTTCAACTTGCTCCAAATGCACTTTTCTGTTAAAATAAACACGGGAAACATCACACACACTCAACAGGGGCCCCAGGAGCATCCAGAAATGGCATAAAATGCCCAAATTTTAGGGCGTCAATTTTTGAAAAAAAACGTAAGGGGTTAGTATGTCGTTTTTTTCAGTTTTTTCAACTTGCTCAAAATGCACTTTTCTGTTAAAATAAACACGGGAAACCTCACACACACTCAACAGGGGCCCCAGGAGCATGCAAAAATGGCATAAAATGCCCAAATTTTAGGGCGTCAATTTTTGAAAAAAAACGTAAGGGGTTAGTATGTCGTTTTTTTCAGTTTTTTCAACTTGCTCAAAATGCATTTTTCTGTTGAAATAAACACGGGAAACCTCACACACACTCAGCAGGGGCCGCAGGAGCATCCAAAAATGGCATAAAATGCCCAAATTTTAGGGCGTCAATTTTTGAAAAAAAACGTAAGGGGTTATTAGTATGTCGTTTTTTTCAGTTTTTTCAACTTGCTCAAAATGCACTTTTCTGTTAAAATAAACACGGGAAACCTCACACACACTCAACAGGGGCCCCAGGAGCATGCAAAAATGGCATAAAATGCCCAAATTTTAGGGCGTCAATTTTTGAAAAAAAACGTAAGGGGTTAGTATGTCGTTTTTTTCAGTTTTTTCAACTTGCTCAAAATGCACTTTTCTGTTAAAATAAACACGGGAAACCTCACACACACTCAGCAGGGGCCCCAGGAGCATCCAAAAATGGTATAAAATGCCCAAATTTTAGGGCGTCAATTTTTGAAAAAAAACGTAAGGGGTTAGTACGTCGTTTTTTTCAGTTTTTCAACTTGCTCAAAATGCACTTTTCTGTTAAAATAAACACGGGAAACCTCACACACACTCAACAGGGGCCCCAGGAGCATCCAAAAATGGCATAAAATGCCCAAATTTTAGGGCGTCAATTTTTGAAAAAAAACGTAAGGGGTTAGTATGTCGTTTTTTTTAGTTTTTTCAACTTGCTCAAAATGCACTTTTCTGTTAAAATAAACACGGGAAACCTCACACACACTCAACAGGGGGCCCAGGAGCATCCAGAAATGGCATAAAATGCCCAAATTTTAGGGCGTCAATTTTTGAAAAAAAAACGTAAGGGGTTAGTATGTCGTTTTTTTCAGTTTTTTCAACTTACTTAAAATGCACTTTTCTGTTAAAATAAACACGGGAAACCTCACACACTCAACAGGGGCCCCAGGAGCATCCAAAAATGGCATAAAATGTCAAAATTTTTCAGTTTTTTCAACTTGCTCAAAATGCACTTTTCTGTTAAAATAAACACGGGAAACCTCACACACACACTCAACAGGGGGCCCAGGAGCATCCAGAAATGGCATAAAATGCCCAAATTTTAGGGCGTCAATTTTTGAAAAAAAAACGTAAGGGGTTAGTATGTCGTTTTTTTCAGTTTTTTCAACTTGCTCAAAATGCACTTTTCTGTTAAAATAAACACGGGAAACCTCACACACACTCAACAGGGGGCCCAGGAGCATCCAAAAATGGCATAAAATGCCCAAATTTTAGGGCGTCAATTTTTGAAAAAAAACGTAAGGGGTTAGTATGTCGTTTTTTTCAGTTTTTTCAACTTGCTCAAAATGCACTTTTCTGTTAAAATAAACACGGGAAACCTCACACACACTCAACAGGGGGCCCAGGAGCATCCAAAAATGGCATAAAATGTCAAAAATTTTCAGTTTTTTCAACTTGCTCAAAATGCACTTTTCTGTTAAAATAAACACGGGAAACCTCACACACACTCAACAGGGGCCCCAGGAGCATCCAAAAATGGCATAAAATGTCAAAATTTTTCAGTTTTTTCAACTTGCTCAAAATGCACTTTTCTGTTAAAATAAACACGGGAAACCTCACACACACTCAACAGGAGCTCCAGGAGCATCCAGAAATGGCATAAAATGGCCAAATTTTAGGGCGTCAATTTTTGAAAAAAAACGTAAGGGTATGTCGTTTTTTTCAGTTTTTTCAACTTGCTCAAAATGCACTTTTCTGTTAAAATAAACACGGGAAACCTCACACACACTCAACAGGGGCCCCAGGAGCATCCAGAAATGGCATAAAATGCCCAAATTTTAGGGCGTCAATTTTTGAAAAAAAACGTAAGGGGTTAGTATGTCGTTTTTTTCAGTTTTTTCAACTTGCTCAAAATGCACTTTTCTGTTAAAATAAACACGGGAAACATCACACACACTCAACAGGGGCCCCAGGAGCATCCAGAAATGGCATAAAATGCCCAAATTTTAGGGCGTCAATTTTTGAAAAAAAACGTAAGGGGTTAGTATGTCGTTTTTTTCAGTTTTTTCAACTTGCTCAAAATGCACTTTTCTGTTAAAATAAACACGGGAAACCTCACACACACTCAACAGGGGCCCCAGGAGCATGCAAAAATGGCATAAAATGCCCAAATTTTAGGGCGTCAATTTTTGAAAAAAAACGTAAGGGGTTAGTATGTCGTTTTTTTCAGTTTTTTCAACTTGCTCAAAATGCATTTTTCTGTTAAAATAAACACGGGAAACCTCACACACACTCAGCAGGGGCCGCAGGAGCATCCAAAAATGGCATAAAATGCCCAAATTTTAGGGCGTCAATTTTTGAAAAAAAAACGTAAGGGGTTAGTATGTCGTTTTTTTCAGTTTTTTCAACTTGCTCAAAATGCACTTTTCTGTTAAAATAAACACGGGAAACCTCACACACACTCAGCAGGGGCCCCAGGAGCATCCAAAAATGGTATAAAATGCCCAAATTTTAGGGCGTCAATTTTTGAAAAAAAACGTAAGGGGTTAGTACGTCGTTTTTTTCAGTTTTTCAACTTGCTCAAAATGCACTTTTCTGTTAAAATAAACACGGGAAACCTCACACACACTCAACAGGGGCCCCAGGAGCATCCAAAAATGGCATAAAATGCCCAAATTTTAGGGCGTCAATTTTTGAAAAAAAACGTAAGGGGTTAGTATGTCGTTTTTTTCAGTTTTTTCAACTTGCTCAAAATGTACTTTTCTGGTAAAATAAACACGGGAAACCTCACACACACTCAACGGGGGCCCCAGGAGCATCCAAAAATGGCATAAAATGCCCAAATTTTAGGGCGTCAATTTTTGAAAAAAAACGTAAGGGGTTAGTATGTCGTTTTTTTCCGTTTTTTCAACTTGCTCAAAATGCACTTTTCTGTTAAAATAAACACGGGAAACCTCACACACACTCAACAGGGGCCCCAGGAGCATCCAAAAATGGCATAAAATGTCAAAATTTTTCAGTTTTTTCAACTTGCTCAAAATGCACTTTTCTGTTAAAATAAACACGGGACACCTCACACACACTCAACAGGGGGCCCAGGAGCATCCAAAAATGGCATAAAATGCCCAAATTTTAGGGCGTCAATTTTTGAAAAAAAACGTAAGGGGTTAGTATGTCGTTTTTTTCAGTTCTTTCAACTTGCTCAAAATGCACTTTTCTGGTAAAATAAACACGGGAAACCTCACACACACTCAACAGGGGCCCCAGGAGCATGCAAAAATGGCATAAAATGCCCAAATTTTAGGGCGTCAATTTTTGAAAAAAAACGTAAGGGGTTAGTATGTCGTTTTTTTCAGTTTTTTCAACTTGCTCAAAATGCACTTTTCTGTTAAATTAAACACGGGAAACCTCACACACACTCAACAGGTCCCCAGGAGCATCCAAAAATGCCATAAAATGTCAAAATTTTTCATTTTTTTCAACTTGCTCAAAATGCACTTTTCTGTTAAAATAAACACGGGAAACCTCACACACACTCAACAGGGGCCCCAGGAGCATCCAAAAATGGCATAAAATGTCAAAATTTTTCAGTTTTTTCAACTTGCTCAAAATGCACTTTTCTGTTAAAATAAACACGGGAAACCTCACACACACTCAACAGGGGCCCCAGGAGCATCCAGAAATGGCATAAAATGCCCAAATTTTAGGGCGTCAATTTTTGAAAAAAAACGTAAGGGGTTAGTATGTCGTTTTTTTCAGTTTTTTCAACTTGCTTAAAATGCACTTTTCTGTTAAAATAAACACGGGAAACCTCACACACACTCAACAGGGGCCCCAGGAGCATCCAAAAATGGCATAAAATGCCCAAATTTTAGGGCGTCAATTTTTGAAAAAAAACGTAAGGGGTTAGTATGTCGTTTTTTTCAGTTCTTTCAACTTGCTCAAAATGCACTTTTCTGGTAAAATAAACACGGGAAACCTCACACACACTCAACAGGGGCCCCAGGAGCATCCAAAAATGGCATAAAATGCCCAAATTTTAGGGCGTCAATTTTTGAAAAAAAACGTAAGGGGTTAGTATGTCGTTTTTTTCAGTTTTTTCAACTTGCTCAAAATGCACTTTTCTGTTAAAATAAACACGGGAAACCTCACACACACTCAACAGGGGCCCCAGGAGCATCCAAAAATGGCATAAAATGTCAAAATTTTTCAGTTTTTTCAACTTGCTCAAAATGCACTTTTCTGT
This sequence comes from Doryrhamphus excisus, assembly GCF_030265055.1. Lineage (NCBI taxonomy): Eukaryota > Metazoa > Chordata > Actinopteri > Syngnathiformes > Syngnathidae > Doryrhamphus > Doryrhamphus excisus. The sequence goes on along the minus strand of NC_080476.1, from coordinate 315,960 downwards.
TAAAATAAACACGGGAAACCTCACACACACTCAACAGGGGCCCCAGGAGCATCCAAAAATGGCATAAAATGTCAAAATTTTTCAGTTTTTTCAACTTGCTCAAAATGCACTTTTCTGTTAAAATAAACACGGGAAACCTCACACACACTCAACAGGGGCCCCAGGAGCATCCAGAAATGGCATAAAATGGCCAAATTTTAGGGCGTCAATTTTTGAAAAAAAACGTAAGGGTATGTCGTTTTTTTCAGTTTTTTCAACTTGCTCAAAATGCACTTTTCTGTTAAAATAAACACGGGAAACATCACACACACTCAACAGGGGCCCCAGGAGCATCCAGAAATGGCATAAAATGCCCAAATTTTAGGGCGTCAATTTTTGAAAAAAAACGTAAGGGGTTAGTATGTCGTTTTTTTCAGTTTTTTCAACTTGCTCAAAATGCACTTTTCTGTTAAAATAAACACGGGAAACCTCACACACACTCAACAGGGGCCCCAGGAGCATGCAAAAATGGCATAAAATGCCCAAATTTTAGGGCGTCAATTTTTGAAAAAAAACGTAAGGGGTTAGTATGTCGTTTTTTTCAGTTTTTTCAACTTGCTCAAAATGCACTTTTCTGTTAAAATAAACACGGGAAACATCACACACACTCAACAGGGGCCCCAGGAGCATCCAGAAATGGCATAAAATGCCCAAATTTTAGGGCGTCAATTTTTGAAAAAAAACGTAAGGGGTTAGTATGTCGTTTTTTTCAGTTTTTTCAACTTGCTTAAAATGCACTTTTCTGTTAAAATAAACACGGGAAACCTCACACACACTCAACAGGGGCCCCAGGAGCATCCAAAAATGGCATAAAATGCCCAAATTTTAGGGCGTCAATTTTTGAAAAAAAACGTAAGGGGTTAGTATGTCGTTTTTTTCAGTTCTTTCAACTTGCTCAAAATGCACTTTTCTGGTAAAATAAACACGGGAAACCTCACACACACTCAACAGGGGCCCCAGGAGCATCCAAAAATGGCATAAAATGCCCAAATTTTAGGGCGTCAATTTTTGAAAAAAAACGTAAGGGGTTAGTATGTCGTTTTTTTCAGTTTTTTCAACTTGCTCAAAATGCACTTTTCTGTTAAAATAAACACGGGAAACCTCACACACACTCAACAGGGGCCCCAGGAGCATCCAAAAATGGCATAAAATGTCAAAATTTTTCAGTTTTTTCAACTTGCTCAAAATGCACTTTTCTGTTAAAATAAACACGGGAAACCTCACACACACTCAACAGGGGCCCCAGGAGCATCCAGAAATGGCATAAAATGGCCAAATTTTAGGGCGTCAATTTTTGAAAAAAAACGTAAGGGTATGTCGTTTTTTTCAGTTTTTTCAACTTGCTCAAAATGCACTTTTCTGTTAAAATAAACACGGGAAACCTCACACACACTCAACAGGGGCCCCAGGAGCATCCAGAAATGGCATAAAATGCCCAAATTTTAGGGCGTCAATTTTTGAAAAAAAACGTAAGGGGTTAGTATGTCGTTTTTTTCAGTTTTTTCTACTTGCTCAAAATGCACTTTTCTGTTAAAATAAACACGGGAAACATCACACACACTCAACAGGGGCCCCAGGAGCATCCAGAAATGGCATAAAATGCCCAAATTTTAGGGCGTCAATTTTTGAAAAAAAACGTAAGGGGTTAGTAAGTCGTTTTTTTCAGTTTTTTCAACTTGCTCAAAATGCACTTTTCTGTTAAAATAAACACGGGAAACCTCACACACACTCAACAGGGGCCCCAGGAGCATGCAAAAATGGCATAAAATGCCCAAATTTTAGGGCGTCAATTTTTGAAAAAAAACGTAAGGGGTTAGTATGTCGTTTTTTTCAGTTTTTTCAACTTGCTCAAAATGCATTTTTCTGTTAAAATAAACACGGGAAACCTCACACACACTCAGCAGGGGCCGCAGGAGCATCCAAAAATGGCATAAAATGCCCAAATTTTAGGGCGTCAATTTTTGAAAAAAAACGTAAGGGGTTAGTATGTCGTTTTTTTCAGTTTTTTCAACTTGCTCAAAATGCACTTTTCTGTTAAAATAAACACGGGAAACCTCACACACACTCAACAGGGGCCCCAGGAGCATGCAAAAATGGCATAAAATGCCCAAATTTTAGGGCGTCATTTTTTGAAAAAAAACGTAAGGGGTTTGTATGTCGTTTTTTTCAGTTTTTTCAACTTGCTCAAAATGTACTTTTCTGGTAAAATAAACACGGGAAACCTCACACACACTCAACAGGGGCCCCAGGAGCATCCAAAAATGGCATAAAATGCCCAAATTTTAGGGCGTCAATTTTTGAAAAAAAACGTAAGGGGTTAGTATGTCGTTTTTTTCAGTTTTTTCAACTTGCTTAAAATGCACTTTTCTGTTAAAATAAACACGGGAAACCTCACACACACTCAACAGGGGCCCCAGGAGCATCCAAAAATGGCATAAAATGCCCAAATTTTAGGGCATCAATTTTTGAAAAAAAACGTAAGGGGTTAGTATGTCGTTTTTTTCCGTTTTTTCAACTTGCTCAAAATGCACTTTTCTGTTAAAATAAACACGGGAAACCTCACACACACTCAACAGGGGCCCCAGGAGCATCCAAAAATGGCATAAAATGTCAAAATTTTTCATTTTTTTCAACTTGCTCAAAATGCACTTTTCTGTTAAAATAAACACGGGAAACCTCACACACACTCAACAGGGGCCCCAGGAGCATCCAAAAATGGCATAAAATGTCAAAATTTTTCAGTTTTTTCAACTTGCTCAAAATGCACTTTTCTGTTAAAATAAACACGGGACACCTCACACACACTCAACAGGGGGCCCAGGAGCATCCAAAAATGGCATAAAATGCCCAAATTTTAGGGCGTCAATTTTTGAAAAAAAACGTAAGGGGTTAGTATGTCGTTTTTTTCAGTTCTTTCAACTTGCTCAAAATGCACTTTTCTGTTAAAATAAACACGGGAAACCTCACACACACTCAACAGGGGCCCCAGGAGCATCCAAAAATGGCATAAAATGTCAAAATTTTTCAGTTTTTTCAACTTGCTCAAAATGCACTTTTCTGTTAAAATAAACACGGGAAACCTCACACACACTCAACAGGGGCCCCAGGAGCATCCAAAAATGGCATAAAATGTCAAAATTTTTCAGTTTTTTCAACTTGCTCAAAATGCACTTTTCTGTTAAAATAAACACGGGAAACCTCACACACACTCAACAGGGGCCCCAGGAGCATCCAAAAATGGCATAAAATGTCAAAATTTTTCAGTTTTTTCAACTTGCTCAAAATGCACTTTTCTGTTAAAATAAACACGGGAAACCTCACACACACTCAACAGGGGCCCCAGGAGCATCCAAAAATGGCATAAAATGTCAAAATTTTTCAGTTTTTTCAACTTGCTCAAAATGCACTTTTCTGTTAAAATAAACACGGGAAACCTCACACACACTCAACAGGGGCCCCAGGAGCATCCAGAAATGGCATAAAATGGCCAAATTTTAGGGCGTCAATTTTTGAAAAAAAACGTAAGGGTATGTCGTTTTTTTCAGTTCTTTCAACTTGCTCAAAATGCACTTTTCTGTTAAAATAAACACGGGAAACCTCACACACACTCAACAGGGGCCCCAGGAGCATCCAGAAATGGCATAAAATGCCCAAATTTTAGGGCGTCAATTTTTGAAAAAAAACGTAAGGGGTTATTAGTATGTCGTTTTTTTCAGTTTTTTCAACTTGCTCAAAATGCACTTTTCTGTTAAAATAAACACGGGAAACCTCACACACACTCAACAGGGGCCCCAGGAGCATGCAAAAATGGCATAAAATGCCCAAATTTTAGGGCGTCAATTTTTGAAAAAAAACGTAAGGGGTTAGTATGTCGTTTTTTTCAGTTTTTTCAACTTGCTCAAAATGCACTTTTCTGTTAAAATAAACACGGGAAACCTCACACACACTCAGCAGGGGCCCCAGGAGCATCCAAAAATGGTATAAAATGCCCAAATTTTAGGGCGTCAATTTTTTAAAAAAAACGTAAGGGGTTAGTACGTCGTTTTTTTCAGTTTTTCAACTTGCTCAAAATGCACTTTTCTGTTAAAATAAACACGGGAAACCTCACACACACTCAACAGGGGCCCCAGGAGCATCCAAAAATGGCATAAAATGCCCAAATTTTAGGGCGTCAATTTTTGAAAAAAAACGTAAGGGGTTAGTATGTCGTTTTTTTTAGTTTTTTCAACTTACTTAAAATGCACTTTTCTGTTAAAATAAACACGGGAAACCTCACACACTCAACAGGGGCCCCAGGAGCATCCAAAAATGGCATAAAATGTCAAAATTTTTCAGTTTTTTCAACTTGCTCAAAATGCACTTTTCTGTTAAAATAAACACGGGAAACCTCACACACACACTCAACAGGGGGCCCAGGAGCATCCAAAAATGGCATAAAATGTCAAAATTTTTCAGTTTTTTCAACTTGCTCAAAATGCACTTTTCTGTTAAAATAAACACGGGACACCTCACACACACTCAACAGGGGGCCCAGGAGCATCCAAAAATGGCATAAAATGCCCAAATTTTAGGGCGTCAATTTTTGAAAAAAAACGTAAGGGGTTAGTATGTCGTTTTTTTCAGTTCTTTCAACTTGCTCAAAATGCACTTTTCTGGTAAAATAAACACGGGAAACCTCACACACACTCAACAGGGGCCCCAGGAGCATGCAAAAATGGCATAAAATGCCCAAATTTTAGGGCGTCAATTTTTGAAAAAAAACGTAAGGGGTTAGTATGTCGTTTTTTTCAGTTTTTTCAACTTGCTCAAAATGCACTTTTCTGTTAAAATAAACACGGGAAACCTCACACACACTCAACAGGGGCCCCAGGAGCATCCAAAAATGGCATAAAATGTCAAAATTTTTCAGTTTTTTCAACTTGCTCAAAATGCACTTTTCTGTTAAAATAAACACGGGAAACCTCACACACACTCAACAGGGGCCCCAGGAGCATCCAGAAATGGCATAAAATGGCCAAATTTTAGGGCGTCAATTTTTGAAAAAAAACGTAAGGGTATGTCGTTTTTTTCAGTTTTTTCAACTTGCTCAAAATGCACTTTTCTGTTAAAATAAACACGGGAAACCTCACACACACTCAACAGGGGCCCCAGGAGCATCCAGAAATGGCATAAAATGCCCAAATTTTAGGGCGTCAATTTTTGAAAAAAAACGTAAGGGGTTAGTATGTCGTTTTTTTCAGTTTTTTCTACTTGCTCAAAATGCACTTTTCTGTTAAAATAAACACGGGAAACATCACACACACTCAACAGGGGCCCCAGGAGCATCCAGAAATGGCATAAAATGCCCAAATTTTAGGGCGTCAATTTTTGAAAAAAAACGTAAGGGGTTAGTAAGTCGTTTTTTTCAGTTTTTTCAACTTGCTCAAAATGCACTTTTCTGTTAAAATAAACACGGGAAACCTCACACACACTCAACAGGGGCCCCAGGAGCATGCAAAAATGGCATAAAATGCCCAAATTTTAGGGCGTCAATTTTTGAAAAAAAACGTAAGGGGTTAGTATGTCGTTTTTTTCAGTTTTTTCAACTTGCTCAAAATGCATTTTTCTGTTAAAATAAACACGGGAAACCTCACACACACTCAGCAGGGGCCGCAGGAGCATCCAAAAATGGCATAAAATGCCCAAATTTTAGGGCGTCAATTTTTGAAAAAAAACGTAAGGGGTTAGTATGTCGTTTTTTTCAGTTTTTTCAACTTGCTCAAAATGCACTTTTCTGTTAAAATAAACACGGGAAACCTCACACACACTCAACAGGGGCCCCAGGAGCATGCAAAAATGGCATAAAATGCCCAAATTTTAGGGCGTCAATTTTTTAAAAAAAACGTAAGGGGTTAGTATGTCGTTTTTTTCAGTTTTTTCAACTTGCTCAAAATGCACTTTTCTGTTAAAATAAACACGGGAAACCTCACACACACTCAACAGGGGCCCCAGGAGCATCCAAAAATGGCATAAAATGCCCAAATTTTAGGGCGTCATTTTTTGAAAAAAAACGTAAGGGGTTTGTATGTCGTTTTTTTCAGTTTTTTCAACTTGCTCAAAATGTACTTTTCTGGTAAAATAAACACGGGAAACCTCACACACACTCAACAGGGGCCCCAGGAGCATCCAAAAATGGCATAAAATGCCCAAATTTTAGGGCGTCAATTTTTGAAAAAAAACGTAAGGGGTTAGTATGTCGTTTTTTTCAGTTTTTTCAACTTGCTTAAAATGCACTTTTCTGTTAAAATAAACACGGGAAACCTCACACACACTCAACAGGGGCCCCAGGAGCATCCAAAAATGGCATAAAATGCCCAAATTTTAGGGCATCAATTTTTGAAAAAAAACGTAAGGGGTTAGTATGTCGTTTTTTTCCGTTTTTTCAACTTGCTCAAAATGCACTTTTCTGTTAAAATAAACACGGGAAACCTCACACACACTCAACAGGGGCCCCAGGAGCATCCAAAAATGGCATAAAATGTCAAAATTTTTCATTTTTTTCAACTTGCTCAAAATGCACTTTTCTGTTAAAATAAACACGGGAAACCTCACACACACTCAACAGGGGCCCCAGGAGCATCCAAAAATGGCATAAAATGTCAAAATTTTTCAGTTTTTTCAACTTGCTCAAAATGCACTTTTCTGTTAAAATAAACACGGGACACCTCACACACACTCAACAGGGGGCCCAGGAGCATCCAAAAATGGCATAAAATGCCCAAATTTTAGGGCGTCAATTTTTGAAAAAAAACGTAAGGGGTTAGTATGTCGTTTTTTTCAGTTCTTTCAACTTGCTCAAAATGCACTTTTCTGTTAAAATAAACACGGGAAACCTCACACACACTCAACAGGGGCCCCAGGAGCATCCAAAAATGGCATAAAATGTCAAAATTTTTCAGTTTTTTCAACTTGCTCAAAATGCACTTTTCTGTTAAAATAAACACGGGAAACCTCACACACACTCAACAGGGGCCCCAGGAGCATCCAAAAATGGCATAAAATGTCAAAATTTTTCAGTTTTTTCAACTTGCTCAAAATGCACTTTTCTGTTAAAATAAACACGGGAAACCTCACACACACTCAACAGGGGCCCCAGGAGCATCCAAAAATGGCATAAAATGTCAAAATTTTTCAGTTTTTTCAACTTGCTCAAAATGCACTTTTCTGTTAAAATAAACACGGGAAACCTCACACACACTCAACAGGGGCCCCAGGAGCATCCAAAAATGGCATAAAATGTCAAAATTTTTCAGTTTTTTCAACTTGCTCAAAATGCACTTTTCTGTTAAAATAAACACGGGAAACCTCACACACACTCAACAGGGGCCCCAGGAGCATCCAGAAATGGCATAAAATGGCCAAATTTTAGGGCGTCAATTTTTGAAAAAAAACGTAAGGGTATGTCTTTTTTTTCAGTTTTTTCAACTTGCTCAAAATGCACTTTTCTGTTAAAATAAACACGGGAAACCTCACACACACTCAACAGGGGCCCCAGGAGCATCCAGAAATGGCATAAAATGGCCAAATTTTAGGGCGTCAATTTTTGAAAAAAAACGTAAGGGGTTAGTATGTCGTTTTTTTCAGTTTTTTCAACTTGCTCAAAATGCATTTTTCTGTTAAAATAAACACGGGAAACCTCACACACACTCAGCAGGGGCCGCAGGAGCATCCAAAAATGGCATAAAATGCCCAAATTTTAGGGCGTCAATTTTTGAAAAAAAACGTAAGGGGTTAGTATGTCGTTTTTTTCAGTTTTTTCAACTTGCTCAAAATGCACTTTTCTGTTAAAATAAACACGGGAAACCTCACACACACTCAACAGGGGCCCCAGGAGCATGCAAAAATGGCATAAAATGCCCAAATTTTAGGGCGTCAATTTTTGAAAAAAAACGTAAGGGGTTAGTATGTCGTTTTTTTCAGTTTTTTCAACTTGCTCAAAATGCACTTTTCTGTTAAAATAAACACGGGAAACCTCACACACACTCAGCAGGGGCCCCAGGAGCATCCAAAAATGGTATAAAATGCCCAAATTTTAGGGCGTCAATTTTTGAAAAAAAACGTAAGGGGTTAGTATGTCGTTTTTTTCAGTTTTTTCAACTTGCTCAAAATGTACTTTTCTGGTAAAATAAACACGGGAAACCTCACACACACTCAACAGGGGCCCCAGGAGCATCCAAAAATGGCATAAAATGCCCAAATTTTAGGGCGTCAATTTTTGAAAAAAAACGTAAGGGGTTAGTATGTCGTTTTTTTCCGTTTTTTCAACTTGCTCAAAATGCACTTTTCTGTTAAAATAAACACGGGAAACCTCACACACACTCAACAGGGGCCCCAGGAGCATCCAAAAATGGCATAAAATGTCAAAATTTTTCAGTTTTTTCAACTTGCTCAAAATGCACTTTTCTGTTAAAATAAACACGGGAAACCTCACACACACTCAACAGGGGCCCCAGGAGCATCCAAAAATGGCATAAAATGTCAAAATTTTTCAGTTTTTTCAACTTTCTCAAAATGCACTTTTCTGTTAAAATAAACACGGGAAACCTCACACACACTCAACAGGGGCCCCAGGAGCATCCAGAAATGGCATAAAATGGCCAAATTTTAGGGCGTCAATTTTTGAAAAAAAACGTAAGGGTATGTCGTTTTTTTCAGTTCTTTCAACTTGCTCAAAATGCACTTTTCTGTTAAAATAAACACGGGAAACCTCACACACACTCAACAGGGGCCCCAGGAGCATCCAGAAATGGCATAAAATGCCCAAATTTTAGGGCGTCAATTTTTGAAAAAAAAACGTAAGGGGTTAGTATGTCGTTTTTTTCAGTTTTTTCAACTTGCTCAAAATGCACTTTTCTGTTAAAATAAACACGGGAAACCTCACACACACTCAACAGGGGCCCCAGGAGCATGCAAAAATGGCATAAAATGCCCAAATTTTAGGGCGTCAATTTTTGAAAAAAAACGTAAGGGGTTAGTATGTCGTTTTTTTCAGTTTTTTCAACTTGCTCAAAATGCATTTTTCTGTTGAAATAAACACGGGAAACCTCACACACACTCAGCAGGGGCCGCAGGAGCATCCAAAAATGGCATAAAATGCCCAAATTTTAGGGCGTCAATTTTTGAAAAAAAACGTAAGGGGTTATTAGTATGTCGTTTTTTTCAGTTTTTTCAACTTGCTCAAAATGCACTTTTCTGTTAAAATAAACACGGGAAACCTCACACACACTCAACAGGGGCCCCAGGAGCATGCAAAAATGGCATAAAATGCCCAAATTTTAGGGCGTCAATTTTTGAAAAAAAACGTAAGGGGTTAGTATGTCGTTTTTTTCAGTTTTTTCAACTTGCTCAAAATGCACTTTTCTGTTAAAATAAACACGGGAAACCTCACACACACTCAGCAGGGGCCCCAGGAGCATCCAAAAATGGTATAAAATGCCCAAATTTTAGGGCGTCAATTTTTGAAAAAAAACGTAAGGGGTTAGTACGTCGTTTTTTTCAGTTTTTCAACTTGCTCAAAATGCACTTTTCTGTTAAAATAAACACGGGAAACCTCACACACACTCAACAGGGGCCCCAGGAGCATCCAAAAATGGCATAAAATGCCCAAATTTTAGGGCGTCAATTTTTGAAAAAAAACGTAAGGGGTTAGTATGTCGTTTTTTTTAGTTTTTTCAACTTGCTCAAAATGCACTTTTCTGTTAAAATAAACACGGGAAACCTCACACACACTCAACAGGGGGCCCAGGAGCATCCAGAAATGGCATAAAATGCCCAAATTTTAGGGCGTCAATTTTTGAAAAAAAAACGTAAGGGGTTAGTATGTCGTTTTTTTCAGTTTTTTCAACTTACTTAAAATGCACTTTTCTGTTAAAATAAACACGGGAAACCTCACACACTCAACAGGGGCCCCAGGAGCATCCAAAAATGGCATAAAATGTCAAAATTTTTCAGTTTTTTCAACTTGCTCAAAATGCACTTTTCTGTTAAAATAAACACGGGAAACCTCACACACACACTCAACAGGGGGCCCAGGAGCATCCAGAAATGGCATAAAATGCCCAAATTTTAGGGCGTCAATTTTTGAAAAAAAAACGTAAGGGGTTAGTATGTCGTTTTTTTCAGTTTTTTCAACTTGCTCAAAATGCACTTTTCTGTTAAAATAGACACGGGAAACCTCACACACACTCAACAGGGGGCCCAGGAGCATCCAAAAATGGCATAAAATGCCCAAATTTTAGGGCGTCAATTTTTGAAAAAAAACGTAAGGGGTTAGTATGTCGTTTTTTTCAGTTCTTTCAACTTGCTCAAAATGCACTTTTCTGTTAAAATAAACACGGGAAACCTCACACACACTCAACAGGGGCCCCAGGAGCATCCAAAAATGGCATAAAATGTCAAAATTTTTCAGTTTTTTCAACTTGCTCAAAATGCACTTTTCTGTTAAAATAAACACGGGAAACCTCACACACACTCAACAGGGGCCCCAGGAGCATCCAAAAATGGCATAAAATGTCAAAATTTTTCAGTTTTTTCAACTTGCTCAAAATGCACTTTTCTGTTAAAATAAACACGGGAAACCTCACACACACTCAACAGGGGCCCCAGGAGCATCCAGAAATGGCATAAAATGGCCAAATTTTAGGGCGTCAATTTTTGAAAAAAAACGTAAGGGTATGTCGTTTTTTTCAGTTTTTTCAACTTGCTCAAAATGCACTTTTCTGTTAAAATAAACACGGGAAACCTCACACACACTCAACAGGGGCCCCAGGAGCATCCAGAAATGGCATAAAATGCCCAAATTTTAGGGCGTCAATTTTTGAAAAAAAACGTAAGGGGTTAGTATGTCGTTTTTTTCAGTTTTTTCAACTTGCTCAAAATGCACTTTTCTGTTAAAATAAACACGGGAAACATCACACACACTCAACAGGGGCCCCAGGAGCATCCAGAAATGGCATAAAATGCCCAAATTTTAGGGCGTCAATTTTTGAAAAAAAACGTAAGGGGTTAGTATGTCGTTTTTTTCAGTTTTTTCAACTTGCTCAAAATGCACTTTTCTGTTAAAATAAACACGGGAAACCTCACACACACTCAACAGGGGCCCCAGGAGCATGCAAAAATGGCATAAAATGCCCAAATTTTAGGGCGTCAATTTTTGAAAAAAAACGTAAGGGGTTAGTATGTCGTTTTTTTCAGTTTTTTCAACTTGCTCAAAATGCATTTTTCTGTTAAAATAAACACGGGAAACCTCACACACACTCAGCAGGGGCCGCAGGAGCATCCAAAAATGGCATAAAATGCCCAAATTTTAGGGCGTCAATTTTTGAAAAAAAACGTAAGGGGTTAGTATGTCGTTTTTTTCAGTTTTTTCAACTTGCTCAAAATGCACTTTTCTGTTAAAATAAACACGGGAAACCTCACACACACTCAGCAGGGGCCCCAGGAGCATCCAAAAATGGCATAAAATGCCCAAATTTTAGGGCGTCAATTTTTGAAAAAAAACGTAAGGGGTTAGTACGTCGTTTTTTTCAGTTTTTCAACTTGCTCAAAATGCACTTTTCTGTTAAAATAAACACGGGAAACCTCACACACACTCAACAGGGGCCCCAGGAGCATCCAAAAATGGCATAAAATGCCCAAATTTTAGGGCGTCAATTTTTGAAAAAAAACGTAAGGGGTTAGTATGTCGTTTTTTTCAGTTTTTTCAACTTGCTCAAAATGTACTTTTCTGGTAAAATAAACACGGGAAACCTCACACACACTCAACGGGGGCCCCAGGAGCATCCAAAAATGGCATAAAATGCCCAAATTTTAGGGCGTCAATTTTTGAAAAAAAACGTAAGGGGTTAGTATGTCGTTTTTTTCCGTTTTTTCAACTTGCTCAAAATGCACTTTTCTGTTAAAATAAACACGGGAAACCTCACACACACTCAACAGGGGCCCCAGGAGCATCCAAAAATGGCATAAAATGTCAAAATTTTTCAGTTTTTTCAACTTGCTCAAAATGCACTTTTCTGTTAAAATAAACACGGGACACCTCACACACACTCAACAGGGGGCCCAGGAGCATCCAAAAATGGCATAAAATGCCCAAATTTTAGGGCGTCAATTTTTGAAAAAAAACGTAAGGGGTTAGTATGTCGTTTTTTTCAGTTCTTTCAACTTGCTCAAAATGCACTTTTCTGGTAAAATAAACACGGGAAACCTCACACACACTCAACAGGGGCCCCAGGAGCATGCAAAAATGGCATAAAATGCCCAAATTTTAGGGCGTCAATTTTTGAAAAAAAACGTAAGGGGTTAGTATGTCGTTTTTTTCAGTTTTTTCAACTTGCTCAAAATGCACTTTTCTGTTAAATTAAACACGGGAAACCTCACACACACTCAACAGGTCCCCAGGAGCATCCAAAAATGCCATAAAATGTCAAAATTTTTCATTTTTTTCAACTTGCTCAAAATGCACTTTTCTGTTAAAATAAACACGGGAAACCTCACACACACTCAACAGGGGCCCCAGGAGCATCCAAAAATGGCATAAAATGTCAAAATTTTTCAGTTTTTTCAACTTGCTCAAAATGCACTTTTCTGTTAAAATAAACACGGGAAACCTCACACACACTCAACAGGGGCCCCAGGAGCATCCAAAAATGGCATAAAATGTCAAAATTTTTCAGTTTTTTCAACTTGCTCAAAATGCACTTTTCTGTTAAAATAAACACGGGAAACCTCACACACACTCAACAGGGGCCCCAGGAGCATCCAAAAATGGCATAAAATGTCAAAATTTTTCAGTTTTTTCAACTTGCTCAAAATGCACTTTTCTGTTAAAATAAACACGGGAAACCTCACACACACTCAACAGGGGCCCCAGGAGCATCCAGAAATGGCATAAAATGGCCAAATTTTAGGGCGTCAATTTTTGAAAAAAAACGTAAGGGTATGTCGTTTTTTTCAGTTTTTTCAACTTGCTCAAAATGCACTTTTCTGTTAAAATAAACACGGGAAACATCACACACACTCAACAGGGGCCCCAGGAGCATCCAGAAATGGCATAAAATGCCCAAATTTTAGGGCGTCAATTTTTGAAAAAAAACGTAAGGGGTTAGTATGTCGTTTTTTTCAGTTTTTTCAACTTGCTCAAAATGCACTTTTCTGTTAAAATAAACACGGGAAACCTCACACACACTCAACAGGGGCCCCAGGAGCATGCAAAAATGGCATAAAATGCCCAAATTTTAGGGCGTCAATTTTTGAAAAAAAACGTAAGGGGTTAGTATGTCGTTTTTTTCAGTTTTTTCAACTTGCTCAAAATGCATTTTTCTGTTAAAATAAACACGGGAAACCTCACACACACTCAGCAGGGGCCGCAGTAGCATCCAAAAATGGCATAAAATGCCCAAATTTTAGGGCGTCAATTTTTGAAAAAAAACGTAAGGGGTTAGTATGTCGTTTTTTTCAGTTTTTTCAACTTGCTCAAAATGCACTTTTCTGTTAAAATAAACACGGGAAACCTCACACACACTCAACAGGGGCCCCAGGAGCATGCAAAAATGGCATAAAATGCCCAAATTTTAGGGCGTCAATTTTTGAAAAAAAACGTAAGGGGTTAGTATGTCGTTTTTTTCAGTTTTTTCAACTTGCTCAAAATGCACTTTTCTGTTAAAATAAACACGGGAAACCTCACACACACTCAGCAGGGGCCCCAGGAGCATCCAAAAATGGTATAAAATGCCCAAATTTTAGGGCGTCAATTTTTGAAAAAAAACGTAAGGGGTTAGTACGTCGTTTTTTTCAGTTTTTCAACTTGCTCAAAATGCACTTTTCTGTTAAAATAAACACGGGAAACCTCACACACACTCAACAGGGGCCCCAGGAGCATCCAAAAATGGCATAAAATGCCCAAATTTTAGGGCGTCAATTTTTGAAAAAAAACGTAAGGGGTTAGTATGTCGTTTTTTTCAGTTTTTTCAACTTGCTCAAAATGTACTTTTCTGGTAAAATAAACACGGGAAACCTCACACACACTCAACGGGGGCCCCAGGAGCATCCAAAAATGGCATAAAATGTCAAAATTTTTCAGTTTTTTCAACTTGCTCAAAATGCACTTTTCTGTTAAAATAAACACGGGACACCTCACACACACTCAACAGGGGGCCCAGGAGCATCCAAAAATGGCATAAAATGCCCAAATTTTAGGGCGTCAATTTTTGAAAAAAAAACGTAAGGGGTTAGTATGTCGTTTTTTTCAGTTCTTTCAACTTGCTCAAAATGCACTTTTCTGGTAAAATAAACACGGGAAACCTCACACACACTCAACAGGGGCCCCAGGAGCATCCAAAAATGGCATAAAATGCCCAAATTTTAGGGCGTCAATTTTTGAAAAAAAACGTAAGGGGTTAGTATGTCGTTTTTTTTCAGTTTTTTCAACTTGCTCAAAATGCACTTTTCTGTTAAAATAAACACGGGAAACCTCACACACACTCAACAGGTCCCCAGGAGCATCCCAAAATGCCATAAAATGTCAAAATTTTTCATTTTTTTCAACTTGCTCAAAATGCACTTTTCTGTTAAAATAAACACGGGAAACCTCACACACACTCAACAGGGGCCCCAGGAGCATCCAAAAATGGCATAAAATGTCAAAATTTTTCAGTTTTTTCAACTTGCTCAAAATGCACTTTTCTGTTAAAATAAACACGGGAAACCTCACACACACTCAACAGGGGCCCCAGGAGCATCCAAAAATGGCATAAAATGTCAAAATTTTTCAGTTTTTTCAACTTGCTCAAAATGCACTTTTCTGTTAAAATAAACACGGGAAACCTCACACACACTCAACAGGGGCCCCAGGAGCATCCAGAAATGGCATAAAATGGCCAAATTTTAGGGCGTCAATTTTTGAAAAAAAACGTAAGGGGTTAGTATGTCGTTTTTTTCAGTTTTTTCAACTTGCTCAAAATGCACTTTTCTGTTAAAATAAACACGGGAAACCTCACACACACTCAACAGGGGCCCCAGGAGCATCCAGAAATGGCATAAAATGGCCAAATTTTAGGGCGTCAATTTTTGAAAAAAAACGTAAGGGGTTAGTATGTCGTTTTTGTCAGTTTTTTCAACTTGCTCAAAATGCACTTTTCTGTTAAAATAAACACGGGAAACCTCACACACACTCAACAGGGGCCCCAGGAGCATCCAGAAATGGCATAAAATGCCCAAATTTTAGGGCGTCAATTTTTGAAAAAAAACGTAAGGGGTTAGTATGTCGTTTTTTTCAGTTTTTTCAACTTGCTCAAAATGCACTTTTCTGTTAAAATAAACACGGGAAACATCACACACACTCAACAGGGGCCCCAGGAGCATCCAGAAATGGCATAAAATGCCCAAATTTTAGGGCGTCAATTTTTGAAAAAAAACGTAAGGGGTTAGTATGTCGTTTTTTTCAGTTTTTTCAACTTTCTCAAAATGCACTTTTCTGTTAAAATAAACACGGGAAACCTCACACACACTCAACAGGGGCCCCAGGAGCATGCAAAAATGGCATAAAATGCCCAAATTTTAGGGCGTCAATTTTTGAAAAAAAACGTAAGGGGTTAGTATGTCGTTTTTTTCAGTTTTTTCAACTTGCTCAAAATGCACTTTTCTGTTAAAATAAACACGGGAAACCTCACACACACTCAGCAGGGGCCCCAGGAGCATCCAAAAATGGCATAAAATGCCCAAATTTTAGGGCGTCAATTTTTGAAAAAAAACGTAAGGGGTTAGTACGTCGTTTTTTTCAGTTTTTCAACTTGCTCAAAATGCACTTTTCTGTTAAAATAAACACGGGAAACCTCACACACACTCAACAGGGGCCCCAGGAGCATCCAAAAATGGCATAAAATGCCCAAATTTTAGGGCATCAATTTTTGAAAAACAACGTAAGGGGTTAGTATGTCGTTTTTTTCAGTTTTTTCAACTTGCTCAAAATGCACTTTTCTGTTAAATTAAACACGGGAAACCTCACACACACTCAACAGGTCCCCAGGAGCATCCAAAAATGCCATAAAATGTCAAAATTTTTCATTTTTTTCAACTTGCTCAAAATGCACTTTTCTGTTAAAATAAACACGGGAAACCTCACACACACTCAACAGGGGCCCCAGGAGCATCCAAAAATGGCATAAAATGTCAAAATTTTTCAGTTTTTTCAACTTGCTCAAAATGCACTTTTCTGTTAAAATAAACACGGGAAACCTCACACACACTCAACAGGGGCCCCAGGAGCATCCAAAAATGGCATAAAATGTCAAAATTTTTCAGTTTTTTCAACTTGCTCAAAATGCACTTTTCTGTTAAAATAAACACGGGAAACCTCACACACACTCAACAGGGGCCCCAGGAGCATCCAAAAATGGCATAAAATGTCAAAATTTTTCAGTTTTTTCAACTTGCTCAAAATGCACTTTTCTGTTAAAATAAACACGGGAAACCTCACACACACTCAACAGGGGCCCCAGGAGCATCCAGAAATGGCATAAAATGGCCAAATTTTAGGGCGTCAATTTTTGAAAAAAAACGTAAGGGTATGTCGTTTTTTTCAGTTTTTTCAACTTGCTCAAAATGCACTTTTCTGTTAAAATAAACACGGGAAACATCACACACACTCAACAGGGGCCCCAGGAGCATCCAGAAATGGCATAAAATGCCCAAATTTTAGGGCGTCAATTTTTGAAAAAAAACGTAAGGGGTTAGTATGTCGTTTTTTTCAGTTTTTTCAACTTGCTCAAAATGCACTTTTCTGTTAAAATAAACACGGGAAACCTCACACACACTCAACAGGGGCCCCAGGAGCATGCAAAAATGGCATAAAATGCCCAAATTTTAGGGCGTCAATTTTTGAAAAAAAACGTAAGGGGTTACTATGTCGTTTTTTTCAGTTTTTTCAACTTGCTCAAAATGCATTTTTCTGTTAAAATAAACACGGGAAACCTCACACACACTCAGCAGGGGCCGCAGTAGCATCCAAAAATGGCATAAAATGCCCAAATTTTAGGGCGTCAATTTTTGAAAAAAAACGTAAGGGGTTAGTATGTCGTTTTTTTCAGTTTTTTCAACTTGCTCAAAATGCACTTTTCTGTTAAAATAAACACGGGAAACCTCACACACACTCAACAGGGGCCCCAGGAGCATCCAGAAATGGCATAAAATGGCCAAATTTTAGGGCGTCAATTTTTGAAAAAAAACGTAAGGGTATGTCTTTTTTTTCAGTTTTTTCAACTTGCTCAAAATGCACTTTTCTGTTAAAATAAACACGGGAAACCTCACACACACTCAACAGGGGCCCCAGGAGCATCCAGAAATGGCATAAAATGGCCAAATTTTAGGGCGTCAATTTTTGAAAAAAAACGTAAGGGGTTAGTATGTCGTTTTTTTCAGTTTTTTCAACTTGCTCAAAATGCATTTTTCTGTTAAAATAAACACGGGAAACCTCACACACACTCAGCAGGGGCCGCAGGAGCATCCAAAAATGGCATAAAATGCCCAAATTTTAGGGCGTCAATTTTTGAAAAAAAACGTAAGGGGTTAGTATGTCGTTTTTTTCAGTTTTTTCAACTTGCTCAAAATGCACTTTTCTGTTAAAATAAACACGGGAAACCTCACACACACTCAACAGGGGCCCCAGGAGCATGCAAAAATGGCATAAAATGCCCAAATTTTAGGGCGTCAATTTTTGAAAAAAAACGTAAGGGGTTAGTATGTCGTTTTTTTCAGTTTTTTCAACTTGCTCAAAATGCACTTTTCTGTTAAAATAAACACGGGAAACCTCACACACACTCAGCAGGGGCCCCAGGAGCATCCAAAAATGGTATAAAATGCCCAAATTTTAGGGCGTCAATTTTTGAAAAAAAACGTAAGGGGTTAGTACGTCGTTTTTTTCAGTTTTTCAACTTGCTCAAAATGCACTTTTCTGTTAAAATAAACACGGGAAACCTCACACACACTCAACAGGGGCCCCAGGAGCATCCAAAAATGGCATAAAATGCCCAAATTTTAGGGCGTCAATTTTTGAAAAAAAACGTAAGGGGTTAGTATGTCGTTTTTTTCAGTTTTTTCAACTTGCTCAAAATGTACTTTTCTGGTAAAATAAACACGGGAAACCTCACACACACTCAACAGGTCCCCAGGAGCATCCAAAAATGCCATAAAATGTCAAAATTTTTCAGTTTTTTCAACTTGCTCAAAATGCACTTTTCTGTTAAAATAAACACGGGACACCTCACACACACTCAACAGGGGGCCCAGGAGCATCCAAAAATGGCATAAAATGCCCAAATTTTAGGGCGTCAATTTTTGAAAAAAAAACGTAAGGGGTTAGTATGTCGTTTTTTTCAGTTTTTTCAACTTGCTCAAAATGCACTTTTCTGTTAAAATAAACACGGGAAACCTCACACACACTCAACAGGGGCCCCAGGAGCATCCAAAAATGGCATAAAATGTCAAAATTTTTCAGTTTTTTCAACTTGCTCAAAATGCACTTTTCTGTTAAAATAAACACGGGAAACCTCACACACACTCAACAGGGGCCCCAGGAGCATCCAGAAATGGCATAAAATGGCCAAATTTTAGGGCGTCAATTTTTGAAAAAAAACGTAAGGGGTTAGTATGTCGTTTTTTTCAGTTTTTTCAACTTGCTCAAAATGCACTTTTCTGTTAAAATAAACACGGGAAACCTCACACACACTCAACAGGGGCCCCAGGAGCATCCAGAAATGGCATAAAATGGCCAAATTTTAGGGCGTCAATTTTTGAAAAAAAACGTAAGGGGTTAGTATGTCGTTTTTGTCAGTTTTTTCAACTTGCTCAAAATGCACTTTTCTGTTAAAATAAACACGGGAAACCTCACACACACTCAACAGGGGCCCCAGGAGCATCCAGAAATGGCATAAAATGCCCAAATTTTAGGGCGTCAATTTTTGAAAAAAAACGTAAGGGGTTAGTATGTCGTTTTTTTCAGTTTTTTCAACTTGCTCAAAATGCACTTTTCTGTTAAAATAAACACGGGAAACATCACACACACTCAACAGGGGCCCCAGGAGCATCCAGAAATGGCATAAAATGCCCAAATTTTAGGGCGTCAATTTTTGAAAAAAAAACGTAAGGGGTTAGTATGTCGTTTTTTTCAGTTTTTTCAACTTTCTCAAAATGCACTTTTCTGTTAAAATAAACACGGGAAACCTCACACACACTCAACAGTGGCCCCAGGAGCATCCAAAAATGGCATGAAATGCCCAAATTTTAGGGCGTCAATTTTTGAAAAAAAACGTAAGGGGTTAGTATGTCGTTTTTTTCAGTTTTTTCAACTTGCTCAAAATGCATTTTTCTGTTAAAATAAACACGGGAAACCTCACACACACTCAGCAGGGGCCGCAGGAGCATCCAAAAATGGCATAAAATGCCCAAATTTTAGGGCGTCAATTTTTGAAAAAAAACGTAAGGGGTTACTATGTCGTTTTTTTCAGTTTTTTCAACTTGCTCAAAATGCACTTTTCTGTTAAAATAAACACGGGAAACCTCACACACACTCAACAGGGGCCCCAGGAGCATGCAAAAATGGCATAAAATGCCCAAATTTTAGGGCGTCAATTTTTGAAAAAAAACGTAAGGGGTTAGTATGTCGTTTTTTTCAGTTTTTTCAACTTGCTCAAAATGCACTTTTCTGTTAAAATAAACACGGGAAACCTCACACACACTCAGCAGGGGCCCCAGGAGCATCCAAAAATGGCATAAAATGCCCAAATTTTAGGGCGTCAATTTTTGAAAAAAAACGTAAGGGGTTAGTACGTCGTTTTTTTCAGTTTTTCAACTTGCTCAAAATGCACTTTTCTGTTAAAATAAACACGGGAAACCTCACACACACTCAACAGGGGCCCCAGGAGCATCCAAAAATGGCATAAAATGCCCAAATTTTAGGGCGTCAATTTTTGAAAAACAACGTAAGGGGTTAGTATGTCGTTTTTTTCAGTTTTTTCAACTTGCTCAAAATGTACTTTTCTGGTAAAATAAACACGGGAAACCTCACACACACTCAACAGGGGCCCCAGGAGCATCCAAAAATGGCATAAAATGCCAAAATTTTAGGGCGTCAATTTTTGAAAAAAAACGTAAGGGGTTAGTATGTCGTTTTTTTCAGTTTTTTCAACTTGCTCAAAATGCACTTTTCTGTTAAAATAAACACGGGAAACCTCACACACACTCAGCAGGGGCCCCAGGAGCATCCAAAAATGGCATAAAATGCCCAAATTTTAGGGCGTCAATTTTTGAAAAAAAACGTAAGGGGTTAGTACGTCGTTTTTTTCAGTTTTTCAACTTGCTCAAAATGCACTTTTCTGTTAAAATAAACACGGGAAACCTCACACACACTCAACAGGGGCCCCAGGAGCACCCAAACATGGCATAAAATGCCCAAATTTTAGGGCGTCAATTTTTGAAAAAAAACGTAAGGGGTTAGTATGTCGTTTTTTTCAGTTTTTTCAACTTGCTCAAAATGTACTTTTCTGGTAAAATAAACACGGGAAACCTCACACACACTCAACAGGGGCCCCAGGAGCATCCAAAAATGGCATAAAATGCCCAAATTTTAGGGCGTCAATTTTTGAAAAAAAACGTAAGGGGTTAGTATGTCGTTTTTTTCAGTTTTTTCAACTTGCTCAAAATGCACTTTTCTGTTAAAATAAACACGGGAAACCTCACACACACTCAACAGGGGGCCCAGGAGCATCCAGAAATGGCATAAAATGCCCAAATTTTAGGGCGTCAATTTTTGAAAAAAAAACGTAAGGGGTTAGTATGTCGTTTTTTTCATTTTTTTCAACTTGCTCAAAATGCACTTTTCTGTTAAAATAAACACGGGAAACCTCACACACTCAACAGGGGCCCCAGGAGCATCCAAAAATGGCATAAAATGCCCAAATTTTAGGGCATCAATTTTTGAAAAAAAACGTAAGGGGTTAGTATGTCGTTTTTTTCCGTTTTTTCAACTTGCTCAAAATGCACTTTTCTGTTAAAATAAACACGGGAAACCTCACACACACTCAACAGGTCCCCAGGAGCATCCAAAAATGCCATAAAATGTCAAAATTTTTCATTTTTTTCAACTTGCTCAAAATGCACTTTTCTGTTAAAATAAACACGGGAAACCTCACACACACTCAACAGGGGCCCCAGGAGCATCCAAAAATGGCATAAAATGTCAAAATTTTTCAGTTTTTTCAACTTGCTCAAAATGCACTTTTCTGTTAAAATAAACACGGGACACCTCACACACACTCAACAGGGGGCCCAGGAGCATCCAAAAATGGCATAAAATGCCCAAATTTTAGGGCGTCAATTTTTGAAAAAAAACGTAAGGGGTTAGTATGTCGTTTTTTTCAGTTCTTTCAACTTGCTCAAAATGCACTTTTCTGGTAAAATAAACACGGGAAACCTCACACACACTCAACAGGGGCCCCAGGAGCATCCAAAAATGGCATGAAATGTCAAAATTTTTCAGTTTTTTCAACTTGCTCAAAATGCACTTTTCTGTTAAAATAAACACGGGAAACCTCACACACACTCAACAGGGGCCCCAGGAGCATCCAGAAATGGCATAAAATGGCCAAATTTTAGGGCGTCAATTTTTGAAAAAAAACGTAAGGGGTTAGTATGTCGTTTTTTTCAGTTTTTTCAACTTGCTCAAAATGCACTTTTCTGTTAAAATAAACACGGGAAACCTCACACACACTCAACAGGGGCCCCAGGAGCATCCAGAAATGGCATAAAATGGCCAAATTTTAGGGCGTCAATTTTTGAAAAAAAACGTAAGGGGTTAGTATGTCGTTTTTTTCAGTTTTTTCAACTTGCTCAAAATGCACTTTTCTGTTAAAATAAACACGGGAAACCTCACACACACTCAACAGGGGCCCCAGGAGCATCCAGAAATGGCATAAAATGCCCAAATTTTAGGGCGTCAATTTTTGAAAAAAAACGTAAGGGGTTAGTATGTCGTTTTTTTCAGTTTTTTCAACTTGCTCAAAATGCACTTTTCTGTTAAAATAAACACGGGAAACCTCACACACACTCAACAGTGGCCCCAGGAGCATCCAAAAATGGCATGAAATGCCCAAATTTTAGGGCGTCAATTTTTGAAAAAAAACGTAAGGGGTTAGTATGTCGTTTTTTTCAGTTTTTTCAACTTGCTCAAAATGCACTTTTCTGTTAAAATAAACACGGGAAACCTCACACACACTCAACAGGGGCCCCAGGAGCATCCAAAAATGGCATAAAATGTCAAATTTTTTCAGTTTTTTCAACTTGCCCAAAATGCACTTTTCTGTTAAAATAAACACGGGAAACCTCACACACACTCAACAGGGGCCCCAGGAGCATCCAGAAATGGCATAAAATGCCCAAATTTTAGGGCCTCAATTTTTGAAAAAAAACGTAAGGGGTTAGTATGTCGTTTTTTTCAGTTTTTTCAACTTGCTCAAAATGCACTTTTCTGTTAAAATAAACACAGGAAACCTCACACACACTCAACAGGGGCCCCAGGAGCATCCAAAAATGGCATAAAATGCCCAAATCTTAGGGCGTCAATTTTTGAAAAAAAACGTAAGGGGTTAGTATGTCGTTTTTTTCAGTTTTTTCAACTTGCTCAAAATGCACTTTTCTGTTAAAATAAACACAGGAAACCTCACACACACTCAACAGGGGCCCCAGGAGCATCCAAAAATGGCATAAAATGCCCAAATTTTAGGGCGTCAATTTTTGAAAAAAAACGTAAGGGGTTAGTATGTCGTTTTTTTCAGTTTTTTCAACTTGCTCAAAATGCACTTTTCTGTTAAAATAAACACGGGAAACCTCACACACACTCAACAGGGGCCCCAGGAGCATCCAAAAATGGCATAAAATGTCAAAATTTTTCAGTTTTTTCATCTTGCTCAAAATGCACTTTTCTGTTAAAATAAACACGGGAAACCTCACACACACTCAACAGGGGCCCCAGGAGCATCCAGAAATGGCATAAAATGCCCAAATTTTAGGGCGTCAATTTTTGAAAAAAAACGTAAGGGGTTAGTATGTCGTTTTTTTCAGTTTTTTCAACTTGCTCAAAATGCACTTTTCTGTTAAAATAAACACGGGAAACCTCACACACACTCAACAGGGGCCCCAGGAGCATCCAAAAATGGCATAAAATGTCAATTTTTTTCAGTTTTTTCAACTTGCCCAAAATGCACTTTTCTGTTAAAATAAACACGGGAAACCTCACACACACTCAACAGGGGCCCCAGGAGCATCCAGAAATGGCATAAAATGCCAAAATTTTAGGGCGTCAATTTTTGAAAAAAAAACGTAAGGGGTTAGTATGTCGTTTTTTTCAGTGTGTTTTCAACTTGCTGAAAATGCACTTTTCTGTTAAAATAAACACGGGAAACCTCACACACACTCAACAGGGGCCCCAGGAGCATCCAAAAATGGCATAAAATGCCAAACTTTTAGGGCGTCAATTTTTGAAAAAAAACATAAGGGGTTAGTATGTCGTTTTTTTCAGTTTTTTCAACTTGCTCAAAATGCACTTTTCTGTTAAAATAATCACGGGAAACCTCACACACACTCAACAGGGGCCCCAGGAGCATCCAAAAATGGCATAAAATGTCAAATTTTTTCAGTTTTTTCAACTTGCCCAAAATGCACTTTTCTGTTAAAATAAACACGGGAAACCTCACACACACTCAACAGGGGCCCCAGGAGCATCCAAAAATGGCATAAAATGCCAAACTTTTAGGGCGTCAATTTTTGAAAAAAAAACGTAAGGGTTTAGTATGTCGTTTTTTTCAGTTTTTTCAACTTGCTCAAAATGCACTTTTCTGTTAAAATAAACACGGGAAACCTCACACACACTCAACAGGGGCCCCAGGAGCATCCAGAAATGGCATAAAATGCCCAAATTTTAGGGCGTCAATTTTTGAAAAAAAACATAAGGGGTTAGTATGTCGTTTTTTTCAGTTTTTTCAACTTGCTCAAAATGCACTTTTCTGTTAAAATAAACACGGGAAACCTCACACACACTCAACAGGGGCCCCAGGAGCATCCAGAAATGGCATAAAATGCCAAAATTTTAGGGCGTCAATTTTTGAAAAAAAAAACGTAAGGGGTTAGTATGTCGTTTTTTTTCAGTTTTTTCAACTTGCTCAAAATGCACTTTTCTGTTAAAATAAACACGGGAAACCTCACACACACTCAACAGGGGCCCCAGGAGCATCCAGAAATGGCATAAAATGTCAAATTTTTTCAGTTTTTTCAACTTGCCCAAAATGCACTTTTCTGTTAAAATAAACACGGGAAACCTCACACACACTCAACAGGGGCCCCAGGAGCATCCAAAAATGGCATAAAATGCCCAAATTTTAGGGCGTCAATTTTTGAAAAAAAACGTAAGGGGTTAGTATGTCGTTTTTTTCAGTTTTTTCAACTTGCTCCAAATGCACTTTTCTGTTAAAATAAACACAGGAAACCTCACACACACTCAACAGGGGCCCCAGGAGCATCCAAAAATTGCATAAAATGCCCAAATTTTAGGGCGTCAATTTTTGAAAAAAAACGTAAGGGGTTAGTATGTCGTTTTTTTCAGTTTTTTCAACTTGCTCAAAATGCACTTTTCTGTTAAAATAAACACAGGAAACCTCACACACACTCAACAGGGGCCCCAGGAGCATCCAAAAATGGCATAAAATGCCCAAATTTTAGGGCGTAAATTTTTGAAAAAAAACGTAAGGGGTTAGTATATCGTTTTTTTCAGTTTTTTCAACTTGCTCAAAATGCGCTTTTCTGTTAAAATAAACACGGGAAACCTCACACACACTCAACAGGGGCCCCAGGAGCATCCAAAAATGGCATAAAATGTCAAATTTTTTCAGTTTTTTCAACTTGCCCAAAATGCACTTTTCTGTTAAAATAAACACGGGAAACCTCACACACACTCAACAGGGGCCCCAGGAGCATCCAAAAATGGCATAAAATGCCCAAATTTTAGGGCGTCAATTTTTGAAAAAAAACGTAAAGTATGTCGTTTTTTTCAGTTTTTTCAACTTGCTCAAAATGCACTTTTCTGTTAAAATAAACACGGGAAACCTCACACACACTCAACAGGGGCCCCAGGAGCATCCAAAAATGGCATAAAATGTCAAAATTTTTCAGTTTTTTCATCTTGCTCAAAATGCACTTTTCTGTTAAAATAAACACGGGAAACCTCACACACACTCAACAGGGGCCCCAGGAGCATCCAGAAATGGCATAAAATGCCCAAATTTTAGGGCATCAATTTTTGAAAAAAAACGTAAGGGGTTAGTATGTCGTTTTTTTCAGTTTTTTCAACTTGCTCAAAATGCACTTTTCTGTTAAAATAAACACAGGAAACCTCACACACACTCAACAGGGGCCCCAGGAGCATCCAAAAATGACATAAAATGCCCAAATTTTAGGGCGTCAATTTTTGAAAAAAAACGTAAGGGGTTAGTATGTCGTTTTTTTCAGTTTTTTCAACTTGCTCAAAATGCACTTTTCTGTTAAAATAAACACGGGAAACCTCACACACACTCAACAGGGGCCCCAGGAGCATCCAGAAATGGCATAAATGCCCAAATTTTAGGGCGTCAATTTTTGAAAAAAAACGTAAGGGGTTAGTATGTCGTTTTTTTCAGTTTTTTCAACTTGCTCAAAATGCACTTTTCTGTTAAAATAAACACGGGAAACCTCACACACACTCAACAGGGGCCCCAGGAGCATCCAGAAATGGCATAAAATGCCAAAATTTTAGGGCGTCAATTTTTGAAAAAAAAACGTAAGGGGTTAGTATGTCGTTTTTTTCAGTTTTTTCAACTTGCCCAAAATGCACTTTTCTGTTAAAATAAACACGGGAAACCTCACACACACTCAACAGGGGCCCCAGGAGCATCCAAAAATGGCATAAAATGTCAAATTTTTTCAGTTTTTTCAACTTGCCCAAAATGCACTTTTCTGTTAAAATAAACACGGGAAACCTCACACACACTCAACAGGGGCCCCAGGAGCATCCAGAAATGGCATAAAATGCCAAAATTTTAGGGCGTCAATTTTTGAAAAAAAAACGTAAGGGGTTAGTATGTCGTTTTTTTCAGTTTTTTCAACTTGCCCAAAATGCACTTTTCTGTTAAAATAAACACGGGAAACCTCACACA
Source organism: Doryrhamphus excisus (assembly GCF_030265055.1). Lineage (NCBI taxonomy): Eukaryota > Metazoa > Chordata > Actinopteri > Syngnathiformes > Syngnathidae > Doryrhamphus > Doryrhamphus excisus. The sequence continues at coordinate 289,654 of NC_080476.1, read as the reverse complement.
CACTCAACAGGGGCCCCAGGAGCATCCAGAAATGGCATAAAATGCCCAAATTTTAGGGCGTCAATTTTTGAAAAAAAACGTAAGGGGTTAGTATGTCGTTTTTTTCAGTTTTTTCAACTTGCTCAAAATGCACTTTTCTGTTAAAATAAACACAGGAAACCTCACACACACTCAACAGGGGCCCCAGGAGCATCCAAAAATGGCATAAAATGTCAAATTTTTTCAGTTTTTTCAACTTGCCCAAAATGCACTTTTCTGTTAAAATAAACACGGGAAACCTCACACACACTCAACAGGGGCCCCAGGAGCATCCAAAAATGGCATAAAATGCCAAAATTTTAGGGCGTCAATTTTTGAAAAAAAACGTAAGGGGTTAGTATGTCGTTTTTTTCAGTGTGTTTTCAACTTGCTGAAAATGCACTTTTCTGTTAAAATAAACACGGGAAACCTCACACACACTCAACAGGGGCCCCAGGAGCATCCAAAAATGGCATAAAATGCCAAACTTTTAGGGCGTCAATTTTTGAAAAAAAACGTAAGGGGTTAGTATGTCGTTTTTTTTTTCAGTTTTTTCAACTTGCTCAAAATGCACTTTTCTGTTAAAATAAACACGGGAAACCTCACACACACTCAACAGGGCCCCAGGAGCATCCAAAAATGGCATAAAATGCCAAAATTTTAGGGCGTCAATTTTTGAAAAAAAAACCTAAGGGGTTAGTATGTCGTTTTTTTCAGTTTTTTCAACTTGCTCAAAATGCACTTTTCTGTTAAAATAAACACAGGAAACCTCACACACACTCAACAGGGGCCCCAGGAGCATCCAAAAATGGCATAAAATGCCAAACTTTTAGGGCGTCAATTTTTGAAAAAAAACGTAAGGGTTTAGTATGTCGTTTTTTTCAGTTTTTTCAACTTGCTCAAAATGCACTTTTCTGTTAAAATAAACACGGGAAACCTCACACACACTCAACAGGGGCCCCAGGAGCATCCAAAAATGGCATAAAATGCCAAAATTTTTCATTTTTTTCAACTTGCTCAAAATGCACTTTTCTGTTAAAATAAACACGGGAAACCTCACACACACTCAACAGGGGCCCCAGGAGCATCCAAAAATGGCATAAAATGTCAAAATTTTTCAATTTTTTCAACTTGCTCAAAATGCACTTTTCTGTTAAAATAAACACGGGAAACCTCACACACACTCAACAGGGGCCCCAGGAGCATCCAGAAATGGCATAAAATGTCAAATTTTTTCAGTTTTTTCAACTTGCCCAAAATGCACTTTTCTGTTAAAATAAACACAGGAAACCTCACACACACTCAACAGGGGCCCCAGGAGCATCCAAAAATGGCATAAAATGCCCAAATTTTAGGGCGTCAATTTTTGAAAAAAAACATAAGGGGTTAGTATGTCGTTTTTTTCAGTTTTTTCAACTTTCTCCAAATGCACTTTTCTGTTAAAATAAACACGGGAAACCTCACACACACTCAACAGGGGCCCCAGGAGCATCCAGAAATTGCATAAAATGCCCAAATTTTAGGGCCTCAATTTTTGAAAAAAAACGTAAGGGGTTAGTATGTCGTTTTTTTCAGTTTTTTCAACTTGCTCAAAATGCACTTTTCTGTTAAAATAAACACGGGAAACCTCACACACACTCAACAGGGGCCCCAGGAGCATCCAAAAATGGCATAAAATGTCAATTTTTTTCAGTTTTTTCAACTTGCCCAAAATGCACTTTTCTGTTAAAATAAACACGGGAAACCTCACACACACTCAACAGGGGCCCCAGGAGCATCCAAAAATGGCATAAAATGCCCAAATTTTAGGGCGTCAATTTTTGAAAAAAAACGTAAAGTATGTCGTTTTTTTCAGTTTTTTCAACTTGCTCAAAATGCACTTTTCTGTTAAAATAAACACGGGAAACCTCACACACACTCAACAGGGGCCCCAGGAGCATCCAAAAATGGCATAAAATGTCAAATTTTTTCAGTTTTTTCAACTTCCCCAAAATGCACTTTTCTGTTAAAATAAACACGGGAAACCTCACACACACTCAACAGGGGCCCCAGGAGCATCCAAAAATGGCATAAAATGCCCAAATTTTAGGGCGTCAATTTTTGAAAAAAAACGTAAGGGGTTAGTATGTCGTTTTTTTCAGTTTTTTCAACTTGCTCAAAATGCACTTTTCTGTTAAAATAAACACGGGAAACCTCACACACACTCAACAGGGGCCCCAGGAGCATCCAAAAATGGCATAAAATGTCAAAATTTTTCAGTTTTTTCAACTTGCCCAAAATGCACTTTTCTGTTAAAATAAACACGGGAAACCTCACACACACTCAACAGGGGCCCCAGGAGCATCCAAAAATGGCATAAAATGCCAAAATTTTAGGGCGTCAATTTTTGAAAAAAAACGTAAGGGGTTAGTATGTCGTTTTTTTCAGTGTGTTTTCAACTTGCTGAAAATGCACTTTTCTGTTAAAATAAACACGGGAAACCTCACACACACTCAACAGGGGCCCCAGGAGCATCCAAAAATGGCATAAAATGCCAAACTTTTAGGGCGTCAATTTTTGAAAAAAAACATAAGGGGTTAGTATGTCGTTTTTTTTTTTCAGTTTTTTCAACTTGCTCAAAATGCACTTTTCTGTTAAAATAAACACGGGAAACCTCACACACACTCAACAGGGCCCCAGGAGCATCCAAAAATGGCATAAAATGCCAAAATTTTAGGGCGTCAATTTTTGAAAAAAAAACCTAAGGGGTTAGTATGTCGTTTTTTTCAGTTTTTTCAACTTGCTCAAAATGCACTTTTCTGTTAAAATAATCACGGGAAACCTCACACACACTCAACAGGGGCCCCAGGAGCATCCAAAAATGGCATAAAATGCCCAAATTTTAGGGCGTCAATTTTTGAAAAAAAACGTAAGGGGTTAGTATGTCGTTTTTTTCAGTTTTTTCAACTTGCCCAAAATGCACTTTTCTGTTAAAATAAACACGGGAAACCTCACACACACTCAACAGGGGCCCCAGGAGCATCCAGAAATGGCATAAAATGCCCAAATTTTAGGGCCTCAATTTTTGAAAAAAAACGTAAGGGGTTAGTATGTCGTTTTTTTCAGTTTTTTCAACTTGCTCAAAATGCACTTTTCTGTTAAAATAAACACAGGAAACCTCACACACACTCAACAGGGGCCCCAGGAGCATCCAAAAATGGCATAAAATGCCCAAATTTTAGGGCGTAAATTTTTGAAAAAAAACGTAAGGGGTTAGTATATCGTTTTTTTCAGTTTTTTCAACTTGCTCAAAATGCGCTTTTCTGTTAAAATAAACACGGGAAACCTCACACACACTCAACAGGGGCCCCAGGAGCATCCAAAAATGGCATAAAATGTCAAATTTTTTCAGTTTTTTCAACTTGCCCAAAATGCACTTTTCTGTTAAAATAAACACGGGAAACCTCACACACACTCAACAGGGGCCCCAGGAGCATCCAAAAATGGCATAAAATGCCCAAATTTTAGGGTGTCAATTTTTGAAAAAAAACGTAAAGTATGTCGTTTTTTTCAGTTTTTTCAACTTGCTCAAAATGCACTTTTCTGTTAAAATAAACACGGGAAACCTCACACACACTCAACAGGGGCCCCAGGAGCATCCAAAAATGGCATAAAATGCCCAAATTTTAGGGCGTCAATTTTTGAAAAAAAACGTAAGGGGTTAGTATGTCGTTTTTTTCAGTTTTTTCAACTTGCTCAAAATGCACTTTTCTGTTAAAATAAACACGGGAAACCTCACACACACTCAACAGGGGCCCCAGGAGCATCCAGAAATGGCATAAAATGTCAAAATTTTTCAGTTTTTTCATCTTGCTCAAAATGCACTTTTCTGTTAAAATAAACACTGGAAACCTCACACACACTCAACAGGGGCCCCAGGAGCATCCAGAAATGGCATAAAATGCCCAAATTTTAGGGCATCAATTTTTGAAAAAAAACGTAAGGGGTTAGTATGTCGTTTTTTTCAGTTTTTTCAACTTGCTCAAAATGCACTTTTCTGTTAAAATAAACACAGGAAACCTCACACACACTCAACAGGGGCCCCAGGAGCATCCAAAAATGACATAAAATGCCCAAATTTTAGGGCGTCAATTTTTGAAAAAAAACGTAAGGGGTTAGTATGTCGTTTTTTTCAGTTTTTTCAACTTGCTCAAAATGCACTTTTCTGTTAAAATAAACACGGGAAACCTCACACACACTCAACAGGGGCCCCAGGAGCATCCAAAAATGGCATAAAATGTCAAATTTTTTCAGTTTTTTCAACTTGCCCAAAATGCACTTTTCTGTTAAAATAAACACGGGAAACCTCACACACACTCAACAGGGGCCCCAGGAGCATCCAGAAATGGCATAAAATGCCCAAATTTTAGGGCGTCAATTTTTGAAAAAAAACGTAAGGGGTTAGTATGTCGTTTTTTTCAGTTTTTTCAACTTGCTCAAAATGCACTTTTCTGTTAAAATAAACACGGGAAACCTCACACACACTCAACAGGGGCCCCAGGAGCATCCAAAAATGACATAAAATGCCCAAATTTTAGGGCGTCAATATTTGAAAAAAAACGTAAGGGGTTAGTATGTCGTTTTTTTCAGTTTTTTCAACTTGCTCAAAATGCGCTTTTCTGTTAAAATAAACACGGGAAACCTCACACACACTCAACAGGGGCCCCAGGAGCATCCAAAAATGGCATAAAATGTCAAAATTTTTCAGGTTTTTCATCTTGCTCAAAATGCACTTTTCTGTTAAAATAAACACGGGAAACCTCACACACACTCAACAGGGGCCCCAGGAGCATCCAAAAATGGCATAAAATGCCAAACTTTTAGGGCGTCAATTTTTGAAAAAAAACATAATGGGTTAGTATGTCGTTTTTGTTTTTTTTTTCAGTTTTTTCAACTTGCTCAAAATGCACTTTTCTGTTAAAATAAACACGGGAAACCTCACACACACTCAACAGGGGCCCCAGGAGCATCCAAAAATGGCATAAAATGCCAAAATTTTAGGGCGTCAATTTTTGAAAAAAAAACGTAAGGGGTTAGTATGTCGTTTTTTTTCAGTTTTTTCAACTTGCTCAAAATGCACTTTTCTGTTAAAATAAACACGGGAAACCTCACACACACTCAACAGGGGCCCCAGGAGCATCCAAAAATGGCATAAAATGTCAAATTTTTTCAGTTTTTTCAACTTGCTCAAAATGCACTTTTCTGTTAAAATAAACACGGGAAACCTCACACACACTCAACAGGGGCCCCAGGAGCATCCAGAAATGGCATAAAATGCCCAAATTTTAGGGCCTCAATTTTTGAAAAAAAACGTAAGGGGTTAGTATGTCGTTTTTTTCAGTTTTTTCAACTAGCTCAAAATGCACTTTTCTGTTAAAATAAACACAGGAAACCTCACACACACTCAACAGGGGCCCCAGGAGCATCCAAAAATGGCATAAAATGCCCAAATTTTAGGGCGTCAATTTTTGAAAAAAAACGTAAGGGGTTAGTATATCGTTTTTTTCAGTTTTTTCAACTTGCTCAAAATGCGCTTTTCTGTTAAAATAAACACGGGAAACCTCACACACACTCAACAGGGGCCCCAGGAGCATCCAAAAATGGCATAAAATGTCAAATTTTTTCAGTTTTTTCAACTTGCCCAAAATGCACTTTTCTGTTAAAATAAACACGGGAAACCTCACACACACTCAACAGGGGCCCCAGGAGCATCCAAAAATGGCATAAAATGCCCAAATTTTAGGGCGTCAATTTTTGAAAAAAAACGTAAGGGGTTAGTATGTCGTTTTTTTCAGTTTTTTCAACTTGCTCAAAATGCACTTTTCTGTTAAAATAAACACAGGAAACCTCACACACACTCAACAGGGGCCCCAGGAGCATCCAAAAATGACATAAAATGCCCAAATTTTAGGGCGTCAATTTTTGAAAAAAAACGTAAGGGGTTAGTATGTCGTTTTTTTCAGTTTTTTCAACTTGCTCAAAATGCACTTTTCTGTTAAAATAAACACGGGAAACCTCACACACACTCAACAGGGGCCCCAGGAGCATCCAAAAATGGCATAAAATGCCAAAATTTTAGGGCGTCAATTTTTGAAAAAAAACGTAAGGGGTTAGTATGTCGTTTTTTTCAGTTTTTTCAACTTGCTCAAAATGCGCTTTTCTGTTAAAATAAACACGGGAAACCTCATACACACTCAACAGGGGCCCCAGGAGCATCCAAAAATGGCATAAAATGTCAAAATTTTTCAGGTTTTTCATCTTGCTCAAAATGCACTTTTCTGTTAAAATAAACACGGGAAACCTCACACACACTCAACAGGGGCCCCAGGAGCATCCAAAAATGGCATAAAATGCCAAACTTTTAGGGCGTCAATTTTTGAAAAAAAACATAAGGGGTTAGTATGTCGTTTTTGTTTTTTTTTTCAGTTTTTTCAACTTGCTCAAAATGCACTTTTCTGTTAAAATAAACACGGGAAACCTCACACACACTCAACAGGGGCCCCAGGAGCATCCAAAAATGGCATAAAATGCCAAAATTTTAGGGCGTCAATTTTTGAAAAAAAAACGTAAGGGGTTAGTATGTCGTTTTTTTCAGTTTTTTCAACTTGCTCAAAATGCACTTTTCTGTTAAAATAAACACGGGAAACCTCACACACACTCAACAGGGGCCCCAGGAGCATCCAGAAATGGCATAAAATGCCCAAATTTTAGGGCGTCAATTTTTGAAAAAAAACGTAAGGGGTTAGTATGTCGTTTTTTTCAGTTTTTTCAACTTGCTCAAAATGCACTTTTCTGTTAAAATAAACACAGGAAACCTCACACACACTCAACAGGGGCCCCAGGAGCATCCAAAAATGGCATAAAATGCCCAAATTTTAGGGCGTCAATTTTTGAAAAAAAACGTAAGGGGTTAGTATGTTGTTTTTTTCAGTTTTTTCAACTTGCTCAAAATTCACTTTTCTGTTAAAATAAACACGGGAAACCTCACACACACTCAACAGGGGCCCCAGGAGCATCCAGAAATGGCATAAAATGCCCAAATTTTAGGGCGTCAATTTTTGAAAAAAAACGTAAGGGGTTAGTATGTCGTTTTTTTGAGTTTTTTCAACTTGCTCAAAATGCACTTTTCTGTTAAAATAAACACAGGAAACCTCACACACACTCAACAGGGGCCCCAGGAGCATCCAAAAATGGCATAAAATGCCCAAATTTTAGGGCGTCAATTTTTGAAAAAAAACGTAAGGGGTTAGTATGTCGTTTTTTTCAGTTTTTTCAACTTGCTCAAAATGCACTTTTCTGTTAAAATAAACACGGGAAACCTCACACACACTCAACAGGGGCCCCAGGAGCATCCAAAAATGGCATAAAATGTCAAAATTTTTCAGTTTTTTCAACTTGCCCAAAATGCACTTTTCTGTTAAAATAAACACGGGAAACCTCACACACACTCAACAGGGGCCCCAGGAGCATCCAAAAATGGCATAAAATGCCAAAATTTTAGGGCGTCAATTTTTGAAAAAAAACGTAAGGGGTTAGTATGTCGTTTTTTTCAGTGTGTTTTCAACTTGCTGAAAATGCACTTTTCTGTTAAAATAAACACGGGAAACCTCACACACACTCAACAGGGGCCCCAGGAGCATCCAAAAATGGCATAAAATGCCAAACTTTTAGGGCGTCAATTTTTGAAAAAAAACATAAGGGGTTAGTATGTCGTTTTTTTTTTTCAGTTTTTTCAACTTGCTCAAAATGCACTTTTCTGTTAAAATAAACACGGGAAACCTCACACACACTCAACAGGGCCCCAGGAGCATCCAAAAATGGCATAAAATGCCAAAATTTTAGGGCGTCAATTTTTGAAAAAAAAACCTAAGGGGTTAGTATGTCGTTTTTTTCAGTTTTTTCAACTTGCTCAAAATGCACTTTTCTGTTAAAATAATCACGGGAAACCTCACACACACTCAACAGGGGCCCCAGGAGCATCCAAAAATGGCATAAAATGCCCAAATTTTAGGGCGTCAATTTTTGAAAAAAAACGTAAGGGGTTAGTATGTCGTTTTTTTCAGTTTTTTCAACTTGCCCAAAATGCACTTTTCTGTTAAAATAAACACGGGAAACCTCACACACACTCAACAGGGGCCCCAGGAGCATCCAGAAATGGCATAAAATGCCCAAATTTTAGGGCCTCAATTTTTGAAAAAAAACGTAAGGGGTTAGTATGTCGTTTTTTTCAGTTTTTTCAACTTGCTCAAAATGCACTTTTCTGTTAAAATAAACACAGGAAACCTCACACACACTCAACAGGGGCCCCAGGAGCATCCAAAAATGGCATAAAATGCCCAAATTTTAGGGCGTAAATTTTTGAAAAAAAACGTAAGGGGTTAGTATATCGTTTTTTTCAGTTTTTTCAACTTGCTCAAAATGCGCTTTTCTGTTAAAATAAACACGGGAAACCTCACACACACTCAACAGGGGCCCCAGGAGCATCCAAAAATGGCATAAAATGTCAAATTTTTTCAGTTTTTTCAACTTGCCCAAAATGCACTTTTCTGTTAAAATAAACACGGGAAACCTCACACACACTCAACAGGGGCCCCAGGAGCATCCAAAAATGGCATAAAATGCCCAAATTTTAGGGTGTCAATTTTTGAAAAAAAACGTAAAGTATGTCGTTTTTTTCAGTTTTTTCAACTTGCTCAAAATGCACTTTTCTGTTAAAATAAACACGGGAAACCTCACACACACTCAACAGGGGCCCCAGGAGCATCCAAAAATGGCATAAAATGCCCAAATTTTAGGGCGTCAATTTTTGAAAAAAAACGTAAGGGGTTAGTATGTCGTTTTTTTCAGTTTTTTCAACTTGCTCAAAATGCACTTTTCTGTTAAAATAAACACGGGAAACCTCACACACACTCAACAGGGGCCCCAGGAGCATCCAGAAATGGCATAAAATGTCAAAATTTTTCAGTTTTTTCATCTTGCTCAAAATGCACTTTTCTGTTAAAATAAACACTGGAAACCTCACACACACTCAACAGGGGCCCCAGGAGCATCCAGAAATGGCATAAAATGCCCAAATTTTAGGGCATCAATTTTTGAAAAAAAACGTAAGGGGTTAGTATGTCGTTTTTTTCAGTTTTTTCAACTTGCTCAAAATGCACTTTTCTGTTAAAATAAACACAGGAAACCTCACACACACTCAACAGGGGCCCCAGGAGCATCCAAAAATGACATAAAATGCCCAAATTTTAGGGCGTCAATTTTTGAAAAAAAACGTAAGGGGTTAGTATGTCGTTTTTTTCAGTTTTTTCAACTTGCTCAAAATGCACTTTTCTGTTAAAATAAACACGGGAAACCTCACACACACTCAACAGGGGCCCCAGGAGCATCCAAAAATGGCATAAAATGTCAAATTTTTTCAGTTTTTTCAACTTGCCCAAAATGCACTTTTCTGTTAAAATAAACACGGGAAACCTCACACACACTCAACAGGGGCCCCAGGAGCATCCAGAAATGGCATAAAATGCCCAAATTTTAGGGCGTCAATTTTTGAAAAAAAACGTAAGGGGTTAGTATGTCGTTTTTTTCAGTTTTTTCAACTTGCTCAAAATGCACTTTTCTGTTAAAATAAACACGGGAAACCTCACACACACTCAACAGGGGCCCCAGGAGCATCCAAAAATGGCATAAAATGCCCAAATTTTAGGGCGTAAATTTTTGAAAAAAAACGTAAGGGGTTAGTATATCGTTTTTTTCAGTTTTTTCAACTTGCTCAAAATGCGCTTTTCTGTTAAAATAAACACGGGAAACCTCACACACACTCAACAGGGGCCCCAGGAGCATCCAAAAATGGCATAAAATGTCAAATTTTTTCAGTTTTTTCAACTTGCCCAAAATGCACTTTTCTGTTAAAATAAACACGGGAAACCTCACACACACTCAACAGGGGCCCCAGGAGCATCCAAAAATGGCATAAAATGCCCAAATTTTAGGGTGTCAATTTTTGAAAAAAAACGTAAAGTATGTCGTTTTTTTCAGTTTTTTCAACTTGCTCAAAATGCACTTTTCTGTTAAAATAAACACGGGAAACCTCACACACACTCAACAGGGGCCCCAGGAGCATCCAAAAATGGCATAAAATGCCCAAATTTTAGGGCGTCAATTTTTGAAAAAAAACGTAAGGGGTTAGTATGTCGTTTTTTTCAGTTTTTTCAACTTGCTCAAAATGCACTTTTCTGTTAAAATAAACACGGGAAACCTCACACACACTCAACAGGGGCCCCAGGAGCATCCAGAAATGGCATAAAATGTCAAAATTTTTCAGTTTTTTCATCTTGCTCAAAATGCACTTTTCTGTTAAAATAAACACTGGAAACCTCACACACACTCAACAGGGGCCCCAGGAGCATCCAGAAATGGCATAAAATGCCCAAATTTTAGGGCATCAATTTTTGAAAAAAAACGTAAGGGGTTAGTATGTCGTTTTTTTCAGTTTTTTCAACTTGCTCAAAATGCACTTTTCTGTTAAAATAAACACAGGAAACCTCACACACACTCAACAGGGGCCCCAGGAGCATCCAAAAATGACATAAAATGCCCAAATTTTAGGGCGTCAATTTTTGAAAAAAAACGTAAGGGGTTAGTATGTCGTTTTTTTCAGTTTTTTCAACTTGCTCAAAATGCACTTTTCTGTTAAAATAAACACGGGAAACCTCACACACACTCAACAGGGGCCCCAGGAGCATCCAAAAATGGCATAAAATGTCAAATTTTTTCAGTTTTTTCAACTTGCCCAAAATGCACTTTTCTGTTAAAATAAACACGGGAAACCTCACACACACTCAACAGGGGCCCCAGGAGCATCCAGAAATGGCATAAAATGCCCAAATTTTAGGGCGTCAATTTTTGAAAAAAAACGTAAGGGGTTAGTATGTCGTTTTTTTCAGTTTTTTCAACTTGCTCAAAATGCACTTTTCTGTTAAAATAAACACGGGAAACCTCACACACACTCAACAGGGGCCCCAGGAGCATCCAAAAATGACATAAAATGCCCAAATTTTAGGGCGTCAATATTTGAAAAAAAACGTAAGGGGTTAGTATGTCGTTTTTTTCAGTTTTTTCAACTTGCTCAAAATGCGCTTTTCTGTTAAAATAAACACGGGAAACCTCACACACACTCAACAGGGGCCCCAGGAGCATCCAAAAATGGCATAAAATGTCAAAATTTTTCAGGTTTTTCATCTTGCTCAAAATGCACTTTTCTGTTAAAATAAACACGGGAAACCTCACACACACTCAACAGGGGCCCCAGGAGCATCCAAAAATGGCATAAAATGCCAAAATTTTAGGGCGTCAATTTTTGAAAAAAAACGTAAGGGGTTAGTATGTCGTTTTTTTCAGTGTGTTTTCAACTTGCTGAAAATGCACTTTTCTGTTAAAATAAACACGGGAAACCTCACACACACTCAACAGGGGCCCCAGGAGCATCCAAAAATGGCATAAAATGCCAAACTTTTAGGGCGTCAATTTTTGAAAAAAAACATAAGGGGTTAGTATGTCGTTTTTGTTTTTTTTTTCAGTTTTTTCAACTTGCTCAAAATGCACTTTTCTGTTAAAATAAACACGGGAAACCTCACACACACTCAACAGGGGCCCCAGGAGCATCCAAAAATGGCATAAAATGCCAAAATTTTAGGGCGTCAATTTTTGAAAAAAAAACGTAAGGGGTTAGTATGTCGTTTTTTTCAGTTTTTTCAACTTGCTCAAAATGCACTTTTCTGTTAAAATAAACACGGGAAACCTCACACACACTCAACAGGGGCCCCAGGAGCATCCAAAAATGGCATAAAATGTCAAATTTTTTCAGTTTTTTCAACTTGCCCAAAATGCACTTTTCTGTTAAAATAAACACGGGAAACCTCACACACACTCAACAGGGGCCCCAGGAGCATCCAAAAATGGCATAAAATGCCCAAATTTTAGGGCGTCAATTTTTGAAAAAAAACGTAAGGGGTTAGTATGTCGTTTTTTTCAGTTTTTTCAACTTGCTCCAAATGCACTTTTCTGTTAAAATAAACACAGGAAACCTCACACACACTCAACAGGGGCCCCAGGAGCATCCAAAAATTGCATAAAATGCCCAAATTTTAGGGCGTCAATTTTTGAAAAAAAACGTAAGGGGTTAGTATGTCGTTTTTTTCAGTTTTTTCAACTTGCCCAAAATGCACTTTTCTGTTAAAATAAACACGGGAAACCTCACACACACTCAACAGGGGCCCCAGGAGCATCCAGAAATGGCATAAAATGCCCAAATTTTAGGGCCTCAATTTTTGAAAAAAAACGTAAGGGGTTAGTATGTCGTTTTTTTCAGTTTTTTCAACTAGCTCAAAATGCACTTTTCTGTTAAAATAAACACAGGAAACCTCACACACACTCAACAGGGGCCCCAGGAGCATCCAAAAATGGCATAAAATGCCCAAATTTTAGGGCGTCAATTTTTGAAAAAAAACGTAAGGGGTTAGTATATCGTTTTTTTCAGTTTTTTCAACTTGCTCAAAATGCGCTTTTCTGTTAAAATAAACACGGGAAACCTCACACACACTCAACAGGGGCCCCAGGAGCATCCAAAAATGGCATAAAATGTCAAATTTTTTCAGTTTTTTCAACTTGCCCAAAATGCACTTTTCTGTTAAAATAAACACGGGAAACCTCACACACACTCAACAGGGGCCCCAGGAGCATCCAAAAATGGCATAAAATGCCCAAATTTTAGGGCGTCAATTTTTGAAAAAAAACGTAAGGGGTTAGTATGTCGTTTTTTTCAGTTTTTTCAACTTGCTCAAAATGCACTTTTCTGTTAAAATAAACACAGGAAACCTCACACACACTCAACAGGGGCCCCAGGAGCATCCAAAAATGACATAAAATGCCCAAATTTTAGGGCGTCAATTTTTGAAAAAAAACGTAAGGGGTTAGTATGTCGTTTTTTTCAGTTTTTTCAACTTGCTCAAAATGCACTTTTCTGTTAAAATAAACACGGGAAACCTCACACACACTCAACAGGGGCCCCAGGAGCATCCAAAAATGGCATAAAATGCCAAAATTTTAGGGCGTCAATTTTTGAAAAAAAACGTAAGGGGTTAGTATGTCGTTTTTTTCAGTTTTTTCAACTTGCTCAAAATGCGCTTTTCTGTTAAAATAAACACGGGAAACCTCATACACACTCAACAGGGGCCCCAGGAGCATCCAAAAATGGCATAAAATGTCAAAATTTTTCAGGTTTTTCATCTTGCTCAAAATGCACTTTTCTGTTAAAATAAACACGGGAAACCTCACACACACTCAACAGGGGCCCCAGGAGCATCCAAAAATGGCATAAAATGCCAAACTTTTAGGGCGTCAATTTTTGAAAAAAAACATAAGGGGTTAGTATGTCGTTTTTGTTTTTTTTTTCAGTTTTTTCAACTTGCTCAAAATGCACTTTTCTGTTAAAATAAACACGGGAAACCTCACACACACTCAACAGGGGCCCCAGGAGCATCCAAAAATGGCATAAAATGCCAAAATTTTAGGGCGTCAATTTTTGAAAAAAAAACGTAAGGGGTTAGTATGTCGTTTTTTTCAGTTTTTTCAACTTGCTCAAAATGCACTTTTCTGTTAAAATAAACACGGGAAACCTCACACACACTCAACAGGGGCCCCAGGAGCATCCAGAAATGGCATAAAATGCCCAAATTTTAGGGCGTCAATTTTTGAAAAAAAACGTAAGGGGTTAGTATGTCGTTTTTTTCAGTTTTTTCAACTTGCTCAAAATGCACTTTTCTGTTAAAATAAACACAGGAAACCTCACACACACTCAACAGGGGCCCTAGGAGCATCCAAAAATGGCATAAAATGCCCAAATTTTAGGGCGTCAATTTTTGAAAAAAAACGTAAGGGGTTAGTATGTTGTTTTTTTCAGTTTTTTCAACTTGCTCAAAATTCACTTTTCTGTTAAAATAAACACGGGAAACCTCACACACACTCAACAGGGGCCCCAGCAGCATCCAGAAATGGCATAAAATGCCCAAATTTTAGGGCGTCAATTTTTGAAAAAAAACGTAAGGGGTTAGTATGTCGTTTTTTTGAGTTTTTTCAACTTGCTCAAAATGCACTTTTCTGTTAAAATAAACACAGGAAACCTCACACACACTCAACAGGGGCCCCAGGAGCATCCAAAAATGGCATAAAATGCCCAAATTTTAGGGCGTCAATTTTTGAAAAAAAACGTAAGGGGTTAGTATGTCGTTTTTTTCAGTTTTTTCAACTTGCTCAAAATGCACTTTTCTGTTAAAATAAACACGGGAAACCTCACACACACTCAACAGGGGCCCCAGGAGCATCCAAAAATGGCATAAAATGCCAAAATTTTAGGGCGTCAATTTTTGAAAAAAAACGTAAGGGGTTAGTATGTCGTTTTTTTCAGTTTTTTCAACTTGCTCAAAATGCACTTTTCTGTTAAAATAAACACGGGAAACCTCACACACACTCAACAGGGGGCCTAGGAGCATCCAAAAATGGCATAAAATGCCCAAATTTTAGGGCGTCAATTTTTGAAAAAAAACGTAAGGGGTTAGTATGTCGTTTTTTTCAGTTTTTTCAACTTGCTCAAAATGCACTTTTCTGTTAAAATAAACACAGGAAACCTCACACACACTCAACAGGGGCCCCAGGAGCATCCAGAAATGGCATAAAATGCCCAAATTTTAGGGCGTCAATTTTTGAAAAAAAACGTAAGGGGTTAGTATGTCGTTTTTTTCAGTTTTTTCAACTTGCTCAAAATGCACTTTTCTGTTAAAATAAACACGGGAAACCTCACACACACTCAACAGGGGCCCCAGGAGCATCCAGAAATGGCATAAAATGCCCAAATTTTAGGGCGTCAATTTTTGAAAAAAAACGTAAGGGGTTAGTTAGTATGTCGTTTTTTTCAGTTTTTTCAACTTGCTCAAAATGCACTTTTCTGTTAAAATAAACACGGGAAACCTCACACACACTCAACAGGGGCCCCAGGAGCATCCAGAAATGGCATAAAATGCCCAAATTTTAGGGCGTCAATTTTTGAAAAAAAACGTAAGGGGTTAGTATGTCGTTTTTTTCAGTTTTTTCAACTTGCTCAAAATGCACTTTTCTGTTAAAATAAACACGGGAAACCTCACACACACTCAACAGGGGCCCCAGGAGCATCCAGAAATGGCATAAAATGCCAAAATTTTAGGGCGTCAATTTTTGAAAAAAAAACGTAAGGGGTTAGTATGTCGTTTTTTTCAGTTTTTTCAACTTGCTCAAAATGCACTTTTCTGTTAAAATAAACACGGGAAACCTCACACACACTCAACAGGGGCCCCAGGAGCATCCAGAAATGGCATAAAATGCCCAAATTTTAGGGCGTCAATTTTTGAAAAAAAACGTAAGGGGTTAGTATGTCGTTTTTTTCAGTTTTTTCAACTTGCTCAAAATGCACTTTTCTGTTAAAATAAACACGGGAAACCTCACACACACTCAACAGGGGCCCCAGGAGCATCCAGAAATGGCATAAAATGCCCAAATTTTAGGGCGTCAATTTTTGAAAAAAAACGTAAGGGGTTAGTATGTCGTTTTTTTCAGTTTTTTCAACTTGCTCAAAATGCACTTTTCTGTTAAAATAAACACGGGAAACCTCACACACACTCAACAGGGGCCCCAGGAGCATCCAGAAATGGCATAAAATGCCAAAATTTTAGGGCGTCAATTTTTGAAAAAAAAACGTAAGGGGTTAGTATGTCGTTTTTTTCAGTTTTTTCAACTTGCTCAAAATGCACTTTTCTGTTAAAATAAACACGGGAAACCTCACACACACTCAACAGGGGCCCCAGGAGCATCCAAAAATGGCATAAAATGCCAAAATTTTAGGGCGTCAATTTTTGAAAAAAAACGTAAGGTGTTAGTATGTCGTTTTTTTCAGTTTTTTCAACTTGCTCAAAATGCACTTTTCTGTTAAAATAAACACGGGAAACCTCACACACACTCAACAGGGGGCCTAGGAGCATCCAAAAATGGCATAAAATGCCAAAATTTTAGGGCGTCAATTTTTGAAAAAAAAAACATAAGGGGTTAGTATGTCGTTTTTTTCAGTTTTTTCAACTTGCTCAAAATGCACTTTTCTGTTAAAATAAACACGGGAAACCTCACACACACTCAACAGGGGCCCCAGGAGCATCCAGAAATGGCATAAAATGCCCAAATTTTAGGGCGTCAATTTTTGAAAAAAAACGTAAGGGGTTAGTATGTCGTTTTTTTCAGTTTTTTCAACTTGCTCAAAATGCACTTTTCTGTTAAAATAAACACAGGAAACCTCACACACACTCAACAGGGGCCCCAGGAGCATCCAAAAATGGCATAAAATGCCCAAATTTTAGGGCGTCAATTTTTGAAAAAAAACTTAAGGGGTTAGTATGTCGTTTTTTTCAGTTTTTTCAACTTGCCCAAAATGCACTTTTCTGTTAAAATAAACACGGGAAACCTCACACACACTCAACAGGGGCCCCAGGAGCATCCAGAAATGGCATAAAATGCCCAAATTTTAGGGCCTCAATTTTTGAAAAAAAACGTAAGGGGTTAGTATGTCGTTTTTTTCAGTTTTTTCAACTTGCTCCAAATGCACTTTTCTGTTAAAATAAACACAGGAAACCTCACACACACTCAACAGGGGCCCCAGGAGCATCCAAAAATTGCATAAAATGCCCAAATTTTAGGGCGTCAATTTTTGAAAAAAAACGTAAGGGGTTAGTATGTCGTTTTTTTCAGTTTTTTCAACTTGCCCAAAATGCACTTTTCTGTTAAAATAAACACGGGAAACCTCACACACACTCAACAGGGGCCCCAGGAGCATCCAGAAATGGCATAAAATGCCCAAATTTTAGGGCGTCAATTTTTGAAAAAAAACGTAAGGGGTTAGTCTGTCGTTTTTTTTCAGTTTTTTCAACTTACTATGCACTTTTCTGTTAAAATAAACACGGGAAACCTCACACACACTCAACAGGGGCCCCAGGAGCATCCAAAAATGGCATAAAATGTCAAATTTTTTCAGTTTTTTCAACTTGCCCAAAATGCACTTTTCTGTTAAAATAAACACGGGAAACCTCACACACACTCAACAGGGGCCCCAGGAGCATCCAGAAATGGCATAAAATGCCCAAATTTTAGGGCGTCAATTTTTGAAAAAAAACGTAAGGGGTTAGTATGTCGTTTTTTTCAGTTTTTTCAACTTGCTCAAAATGCACTTTTCTGTTAAAATAAACACAGGAAACCTCACACACACTCAACAGGGGCCCCAGGAGCATCCAAAAATGGCATAAAATGCCCAAATTTTAAGGCGTCAATTTTTGAAAAAAAACGTAAGGGGTTAGTATGTCGTTTTTTTCAGTTTTTTCAACTTGCTCAAAATGCACTTTTCTGTTAAAATAAACACGGGAAACCTCACACACACTCAACAGGGGGCCTAGGAGCATCCAAAAATGGCATAAAATGCCAAAATTTTAGGGCGTCAATTTTTGAAAAAAAAACATAAGGGGTTAGTATGTCGTTTTTTTCAGTTTTTTCAACTTGCTCAAAATGCACTTTTCTGTTAAAATAAACACGGGAAACCTCAAACACACTCAACAGGGGCCCCAGGAGAATCCAGAAATGGCATAAAATGCCCAAATTTTAGGGCGTCAATTTTTGAAAAAAAACGTAAGGGGTTATAGTATGTCGTTTTTTTCAGTTTTTTCAACTTGCTCAAAATGCACTTTTCTGTTAAAATAAACACAGGAAACCTCACACACACTCAACAGGGGCCCCAGGAGCATCCAGAAATGGCATAAAATGCCCAAATTTTAGGGCGTCAATTTTTGAAAAAAAACATAAGGGGTTAGTATGTCGTTTTTTTCAGTTTTTTCAACTTGCTCAAAATGCACTTTTCTGTTAAAATAAACACGGGAAACCTCACACACACTCAACAGGGGCCCCAGGAGCATCCAGAAATGGCATAAAATGCCCAAATTTTAGGGCGTCAATTTTTGAAAAAAAACGTAAGGGGTTAGTATGTCGTTTTTTTCAGTTTTTTCAACTTGCTCAAAATGCACTTTTCTGTTAAAATAAACACGGGAAACCTCACACACACTCAACAGGGGCCCCAGGAGCATCCAGAAATGGCATAAAATGCCCAAATTTTAGGGCGTCAATTTTTGAAAAA
The DNA here is from genome assembly GCF_030265055.1 of Doryrhamphus excisus. Taxonomy (NCBI): domain Eukaryota; kingdom Metazoa; phylum Chordata; class Actinopteri; order Syngnathiformes; family Syngnathidae; genus Doryrhamphus; species Doryrhamphus excisus. The sequence continues at coordinate 271,347 of NC_080476.1, read as the reverse complement.
AAACGTAAGGGGTTAGTATGTCGTTTTTTTCAGTTTTTTCAACTTGCTCAAAATGCACTTTTCTGTTAAAATAAACACGGGAAACCTCACACACACTCAACAGGGGCCCCAGGAGCATCCAGAAATGGCATAAAATGCCAAAATTTTAGGGCGTCAATTTTTGAAAAAAAAACGTAAGGGGTTAGTATGTCGTTTTTTTCAGTTTTTTCAACTTGCTCAAAATGCACTTTTCTGTTAAAATAAACACGGGAAACCTCACACACACTCAACAGGGGCCCCAGGAGCATCCAGAAATGGCATAAAATGCCCAAATTTTAGGGCGTCAATTTTTGAAAAAAAACGTAAGGGGTTAGTATGTCGTTTTTTTCAGTTTTTTCAACTTGCTCAAAATGCACTTTTCTGTTAAAATAAACACAGGAAACCTCACACACACTCAACAGGGGCCCCAGGAGCATCCAAAAATGGCATAAAATGCCCAAATTTTAGGGCGTCAATTTTTGAAAAAAAACTTAAGGGGTTAGTATGTCGTTTTTTTCAGTTTTTTCAACTTGCTCAAAATGCACTTTTCTGTTAAAATAAACACGGGAAACCTCACACACACTCAACAGGGGCCCCAGGAGCATCCAGAAATGGCATAAAATGCCCAAATTTTAGGGCGTCAATTTTTGAAAAAAAACGTAAGGGGTTAGTATGTCGTTTTTTTCAGTTTTTTCAACTTGCTCCAAATGCACTTTTCTGTTAAAATAAACACAGGAAACCTCACACACACTCAACAGGGGCCCCAGGAGCATCCAAAAATGGCATAAAATGCCCAAATTTTAGGGCGTCAATTTTTGAAAAAAAACGTAAGGGGTTAGTATGTCGTTTTTTTCAGTTTTTTCAACTTGCCCAAAATGCACTTTTCTGTTAAAATAAACACGGGAAACCTCACACACACTCAACAGGGGCCCCAGGAGCATCCAGAAATGGCATAAAATGCCCAAATTTTAGGGCGTCAATTTTTGAAAAAAAACGTAAGGGGTTAGTCTGTCGTTTTTTTTCAGTTTTTTCAACTTGCTCAAAATGCACTTTTCTGTTAAAATAAACACGGGAAACCTCACACCCACTCAACAGGGGCCCCAGGAGCATCCAAAAATGGCATAAAATGTCAAATTTTTTCAGTTTTTTCAACTTGCTCAAAATGCACTTTTCTGTTAAAATAAACACGGGAAGCCTCACACACACTCAACAGGGGCCCCAGGAGCATCCAGAAATGGCATAAAATGCCCAAATTTTAGGGCGTCAATTTTTGAAAAAAAACGTAAGGGGTTAGTATGTCGTTTTTTTCAGTTTTTTCAACTTGCTCAAAATGCACTTTTCTGTTAAAATAAACACGGGAAACCTCACACACACTCAACAGGGGCCCCAGGAGCATCCAGAAATGGCATAAAATGCCCAAATTTTAGGGCGTCAATTTTTGAAAAAAAACGTAAGGCGTTAGTATGTCGTTTTTTTCAGTTTTTTCAACTTGCTCAAAATGCACTTTTCTGTTAAAATAAACACGGGAAACCTCACACACACTCAACAGGGGCCCCAGGAGCATCCAGAAATGGCATAAAATGCCAAAATTTTAGGGCGTCAATTTTTGAAAAAAAAACGTAAGGGGTTAGTATGTCGTTTTTTTCAGTTTTTTCAACTTGCCCAAAATGCACTTTTCTGTTAAAATAAACACGGGAAACCTCACACACACTCAACAGGGGCCCCAGGAGCATCCAGAAATGGCATAAAATGCCCAAATTTTAGGGCGTCAATTTTTGAAAAAAAAACGTAAGGGGTTAGTATGTCGTTTTTTTCAGTTTTTTCAACTTGCTCAAAATGCACTTTTCTGTTAAAATAAACACAGGAAACCTCACACACACTCAACAGGGGCCCCAGGAGCATCCAAAAATGGCATAAAATGTCAAATTTTTTCAGTTTTTTCAACTTGCTCAAAATGCACTTTTCTGTTAAAATAAACACGGGAAACCTCACACACACTCAACAGGGGCCCCAGGAGCATCCAAAAATGGCATAAAATGTCAAATTTTTTCAGTTTTTTCAACTTGCCCAAAATGCACTTTTCTGTTAAAATAAACACGGGAAACCTCACACACACTCAACAGGGGCCCCAGGAGCATCCAGAAATGGCATAAAATGCCCAAATTTTAGGGCGTCAATTTTTGAAAAAAAACGTAAGGGGTTAGTATGTCGTTTTTTTCAGTTTTTTCAACTTGCTCAAAATGCACTTTACTGTTAAAATAAACACGGGAAACCTCACACACACTCAACAGGGGCCCCAGGAGCATCCAAAAATGGCATAAAATGTCAAATTTTTTCAGTTTTTTCAACTTGCCCAAAATGCACTTTTCTGTTAAAATAAACACTGGAAACCTCACACACACTCAACAGGGGCCCCAGGAGCATCCAAAAATGGCATAAAATGCCCAAATTTTAGGGCGTCAATTTTTGAAAAAAAACGTAAGGGGTTAGTATGTCGTTTTTTTCAGTTTTTTCAACTTGCTCAAAATGCACTTTTCTGTTAAAATAAACACGGGAAACCTCACACACACTCAACAGGGGCCCCAGGAGAATCCAGAAATGGCATAAAATGCCCAAATTTTAGGGCGTCAATTTTTGAAAAAAAACGTAAGGGGTTATAGTATGTCGTTTTTTTCAGTTTTTTCAACTTGCTCAAAATGCACTTTTCTGTTAAAATAAACACAGGAAACCTCACACACACTCAACAGGGGCCCCAGGAGCATCCAGAAATGGCATAAAATGCCCAAATTTTAGGGCGTCAATTTTTGAAAAAAAACATAAGGGGTTAGTATGTCGTTTTTTTCAGTTTTTTCAACTTGCTCAAAATGCACTTTTCTGTTAAAATAAACACGGGAAACCTCACACACACTCAACAGGGGCCCCAGGAGCATCCAGAAATGGCATAAAATGCCCAAATTTTAGGGCGTCAATTTTTGAAAAAAAACGTAAGGGGTTAGTATGTCGTTTTTTTCAGTTTTTTCAACTTGCTCAAAATGCACTTTTCTGTTAAAATAAACACGGGAAACCTCACACACACTCAACAGGGGCCCCAGGAGCATCCAGAAATGGCATAAAATGCCAAAATTTTAGGGCGTCAATTTTTGAAAAAAAAACGTAAGGGGTTAGTATGTCGTTTTTTTCAGTTTTTTCAACTTGCTCAAAATGCACTTTTCTGTTAAAATAAACACGGGAAACCTCACACACACTCAACAGGGGCCCCAGGAGCATCCAGAAATGGCATAAAATGCCCAAATTTTAGGGCGTCAATTTTTGAAAAAAAACGTAAGGCGTTAGTATGTCGTTTTTTTCAGTTTTTTCAACTTGCTCAAAATGCACTTTTCTGTTAAAATAAACACGGGAAACCTCACACACACTCAACAGGGGCCCCAGGAGCATCCAGAAATGGCATAAAATGCCAAAATTTTAGGGCGTCAATTTTTGAAAAAAAAACGTAAGGGGTTAGTATGTCGTTTTTTTCAGTTTTTTCAACTTGCCCAAAATGCACTTTTCTGTTAAAATAAACACGGGAAACCTCACACACACTCAACAGGGGCCCCAGGAGCATCCAGAAATGGCATAAAATGCCCAAATTTTAGGGCGTCAATTTTTGAAAAAAAAACGTAAGGGGTTAGTATGTCGTTTTTTTCAGTTTTTTCAACTTGCTCAAAATGCACTTTTCTGTTAAAATAAACACAGGAAACCTCACACACACTCAACAGGGGCCCCAGGAGCATCCAAAAATGGCATAAAATGTCAAATTTTTTCAGTTTTTTCAACTTGCTCAAAATGCACTTTTCTGTTAAAATAAACACGGGAAACCTCACACACACTCAACAGGGGCCCCAGGAGCATCCAAAAATGGCATAAAATGTCAAATTTTTTCAGTTTTTTCAACTTGCCCAAAATGCACTTTTCTGTTAAAATAAACACGGGAAACCTCACACACACTCAACAGGGGCCCCAGGAGCATCCAGAAATGGCATAAAATGCCCAAATTTTAGGGCGTCAATTTTTGAAAAAAAACGTAAGGGGTTAGTATGTCGTTTTTTTCAGTTTTTTCAACTTGCTCAAAATGCACTTTACTGTTAAAATAAACACGGGAAACCTCACACACACTCAACAGGGGCCCCAGGAGCATCCAAAAATGGCATAAAATGTCAAATTTTTTCAGTTTTTTCAACTTGCCCAAAATGCACTTTTCTGTTAAAATAAACACTGGAAACCTCACACACACTCAACAGGGGCCGCAGGAGCATCCAAAAATGGCATAAAATGCCCAAATTTTAGGGCGTCAATTTTTGAAAAAAAAAACATAAGGGGTTAGTATGTCGTTTTTTTCAGTTTTTTCAACTTGCTCAAAATGCACTTTTCTGTTAAAATAAACACGGGAAACCTCACACACACTCAACAGGGGCCCCAGGAGAATCCAGAAATGGCATAAAATGCCCAAATTTTAGGGCGTCAATTTTTGAAAAAAAACGTAAGGGGTTATAGTATGTCGTTTTTTTCAGTTTTTTCAACTTGCTCAAAATGCACTTTTCTGTTAAAATAAACACAGGAAACCTCACACACACTCAACAGGGGCCCCAGGAGCATCCAGAAATGGCATAAAATGCCCAAATTTTAGGGCGTCAATTTTTGAAAAAAAACATAAGGGGTTAGTATGTCGTTTTTTTCAGTTTTTTCAACTTGCTCAAAATGCACTTTTCTGTTAAAATAAACACGGGAAACCTCACACACACTCAACAGGGGCCCCAGGAGCATCCAGAAATGGCATAAAATGCCCAAATTTTAGGGCGTCAATTTTTGAAAAAAAACGTAAGGGGTTAGTATGTCGTTTTTTTCAGTTTTTTCAACTTGCTCCAAATGCACTTTTCTGTTAAAATAAACACAGGAAACCTCACACACACTCAACAGGGGCCCCAGGAGCATCCAAAAATTGCATAAAATGCCCAAATTTTAGGGCGTCAATTTTTGAAAAAAAACGTAAGGGGTTAGTATGTCGTTTTTTTCAGTTTTTTCAACTTGCCCAAAATGCACTTTTCTGTTAAAATAAACACGGGAAACCTCACACACACTCAACAGGGGCCCCAGGAGCATCCAGAAATGGCATAAAATGCCCAAATTTTAGGGCGTCAATTTTTGAAAAAAAAACGTAAGGGGTTAGTCTGTCGTTTTTTTTCAGTTTTTTCAACTTGCTCAAAATGCACTTTTCTGTTAAAATAAACACGGGAAACCTCACACCCACTCAACAGGGGCCCCAGGAGCATCCAAAAATGGCATAAAATGTCAAATTTTTTCAGTTTTTTCAACTTGCTCAAAATGCACTTTTCTGTTAAAATAAACACGGGAAGCCTCACACACACTCAACAGGGGCCCCAGGAGCATCCAGAAATGGCATAAAATGCCCAAATTTTAGGGCGTCAATTTTTGAAAAAAAACGTAAGGGGTTAGTATGTCGTTTTTTTCAGTTTTTTCAACTTGCTCAAAATGCACTTTTCTGTTAAAATAAACACGGGAAACCTCACACACACTCAACAGGGGCCCCAGGAGCATCCAGAAATGGCATAAAATGCCCAAATTTTAGGGCGTCAATTTTTGAAAAAAAACGTAAGGCGTTAGTATGTCGTTTTTTTCAGTTTTTTCAACTTGCTCAAAATGCACTTTTCTGTTAAAATAAACACGGGAAACCTCACACACACTCAACAGGGGCCCCAGGAGCATCCAGAAATGGCATAAAATGCCAAAATTTTAGGGCGTCAATTTTTGAAAAAAAAACGTAAGGGGTTAGTATGTCGTTTTTTTCAGTTTTTTCAACTTGCCCAAAATGCACTTTTCTGTTAAAATAAACACGGGAAACCTCACACACACTCAACAGGGGCCCCAGGAGCATCCAGAAATGGCATAAAATGCCCAAATTTTAGGGCGTCAATTTTTGAAAAAAAAACGTAAGGGGTTAGTATGTCGTTTTTTTCAGTTTTTTCAACTTGCTCAAAATGCACTTTTCTGTTAAAATAAACACAGGAAACCTCACACACACTCAACAGGGGCCCCAGGAGCATCCAAAAATGGCATAAAATGTCAAATTTTTTCAGTTTTTTCAACTTGCTCAAAATGCACTTTTCTGTTAAAATAAACACGGGAAACCTCACACACACTCAACAGGGGCCCCAGGAGCATCCAAAAATGGCATAAAATGTCAAATTTTTTCAGTTTTTTCAACTTGCCCAAAATGCACTTTTCTGTTAAAATAAACACTGGAAACCTCACACACACTCAACAGGGGCCCCAGGAGCATCCAAAAATGGCATAAAATGCCCAAATTTTAGGGCGTCAATTTTTGAAAAAAAACGTAAGGGGTTAGTATGTCGTTTTTTTCAGTTTTTTCAACTTGCCCAAAATGCACTTTTCTGTTAAAATAAACACGGGAAACCTCACACACACTCAACAGGGGCCCCAGGAGCATCCAGAAATGGCATAAAATGCCCAAATTTTAGGGCGTCAATTTTTGAAAAAAAACGTAAGGGGTTAGTATGTCGTTTTTTCAGTTTTTTCAACTTGCTCCAAATGCACTTTTCTGTTAAAATAAACACAGGAAACCTCACACACACTCAACAGGGGCCCCAGGAGCATCCAAAAATTGCATAAAATGCCCAAATTTTAGGGCGTCAATTTTTGAGAAAAAACGTAAGGGGTTAGTATGTCGTTTTTTTCAGTTTTTTCAACTTGCTCAAAATGCACTTTTCTGTTAAAATAAACACGGGAAACCTCACACACACTCAACAGGGGCCCCAGGAGCATCCAAAAATGGCATAAAATGTCAAATTTTTTCAGTTTTTTCAACTTGCCCAAAATGCACTTTTCTGTTCAAATAAACACGGGAAACCTCACACACACTCAACAGGGGCCCCAGGAGCATCCAAAAATGGCATAAAATGCCCAAATTTTAGGGAGTCAATTTTTGAAAAAAAACGTAAGGGGTTAGTATGTCGTTTTTTTCAGTTTTTTCAACTTGCTCAAAATGCACTTTTCTGTTAAAATAAACACGGGAAACCTCACACACACTCAACAGGGGCCCCAGGAGCATCCAGAAATGGCATAAAATGCCCAAATTTTAGGGCGTCAATTTTTGAAAAAAAACGTAAGGTGTTAGTATGTCGTTTTTTTCAGTTTTTTCAACTTGCTCAAAATGCACTTTTCTGTTAAAATAAACACGGGAAACCTCACACACACTCAACAGGGGGCCTAGGAGCATCCAAAAATGGCATAAAATGCCAAAATTTTAGGGCGTCAATTTTTGAAAAAAAACGTAAGGGGTTAGTATGTTGTTTTTTTCAGTTTTTTCAACTTGCTCAAAATGCACTTTTCTGTTAAAATAAACACGGGAAACCTCACACACACTCAACAGGGGCCCCAGGAGCATCCAGAAATGGCATAAAATGCCCAAATTTTAGGGCGTCAATTTTTGAAAAAAAACGTAAGGGGTTAGTATGTCGTTTTTTTCAGTTTTTTCAACTTGCTCAAAATGCACTTTTCTGTTAAAATAAACACGGGAAACCTCACACACACTCAACAGGGGCGTCAGGAGCATCCAGAAATGGCATAAATGCCCAAATTTTAGGGCGTCAATTTTTGAAAAAAATGTAAGGGGTTAGTATGTCGTTTTTTTCAGTTTTTTCAACTTGCTCAAAATGCACTTTTCTGTTAAAATAAACACGGGAAACCTCACACACACTCAACAGGGGCCCCAGGAGCATCCAGAAATGGCATAAAATGCCAAAATTTTAGGGCGTCAATTTTTGAAAAAAAAACGTAAGGGGTTAGTATGTCGTTTTTTTCAGTTTTTTCAACTTGCCCAAAATGCACTTTTCTGTTAAAATAAACACGGGAAACCTCACACACACTCAACAGGGGCCCCAGGAGCATCCAGAAATGGCATAAAATGCCCAAATTTTAGGGCGTCAATTTTTGAAAAAAAACGTAAGGGGTTAGTATGTCGTTTTTTTCAGTTTTTTCAACTTGCTCAAAATGCACTTTTCTGTTAAAATAAACACGGGAAACCTCACACACACTCAACAGGGGCCCCAGGAGCATCCAAAAATGGCATAAAATGTCAAATTTTTTCAGTTTTTTCAACTTGCCCAAAATGCACTTTTCTGTTAAAATAAACACTGGAAACCTCACACACACTCAACAGGGGCCCCAGGAGCATCCAAAAATGGCATAAAATGCCCAAATTTTAGGGCGTCAATTTTTGAAAAAAAACGTAAGGGGTTAGTATGTCGTTTTTTTCAGTTTTTTCAACTTGCCCAAAATGCACTTTTCTGTTAAAATAAACACGGGAAACCTCACACACACTCAACAGGGGCCCCAGGAGCATCCAGAAATGGCATAAAATGCCCAAATTTTAGGGCGTCAATTTTTGAAAAAAAACGTAAGGGGTTAGTATGTCGTTTTTTTTCAGTTTTTTCAACTTGCTCAAAATGCACTTTTCTGTTAAAATAAACACGGGAAACCTCACACACACTCAACAGGGGCCCCAGGAGCATCCAAAAATGGCATAAAATGTCAAATTTTTTCAGTTTTTTCAACATGCCCAAAATGCACTTTTCTGTTAAAATAAACACGGGAAACCTCACACACACTCAACAGGGGCCCCAGGAGCATCCAGAAATGGCATAAAATGCCCAAATTTTTGGGCGTCAATTTTTGAAAAAAAACGTAAGGTGTTAGTATGTCGTTTTTTTCAGTTTTTTCAACTTGCTCAAAATGCACTTTTCTGTTAAAATAAACACGGGAAACCTCACACACACTCAACAGGGGGCCTAGGAGCATCCAAAAATGGCATAAAATGCCAAAATTTTAGGGCGTCAATTTTTGAAAAAAAACGTAAGGGGTTAGTATGTTGTTTTTTTCAGTTTTTTCAACTTGCTCAAAATGCACTTTTCTGTTAAAATAAACACGGGAAACCTCACACACACTCAACAGGGGCCCCAGGAGCATCCAGAAATGGCATAAAATGCCCAAATTTTAGGGCGTCAATTTTTGAAAAAAAACGTAAGGGGTTAGTATGTCGTTTTTTTCAGTTTTTTCAACTTGCTCAAAATGCACTTTTCTGTTAAAATAAACACGGGAAACCTCACACACACTCAACAGGGGCCCCAGGAGCATCCAGAAATGGCATAAAATGCCCAAATTTTAGGGCGTCAATTTTTGAAAAAAAACGTAAGGGGTTAGTATGTCGTTTTTTTCAGTTTTTTCAACTTGCTCAAAATGCACTTTTCTGTTAAAATAAACACGGGAAACCTCACACACACTCAACAGGGGCCCCAGAAGCATCCAGAAATGGCATAAAATGCCCAAATTTTAGGGCGTCAATTTTTGAAAAAAAACGTAAGGGGTTAGTATGTCGTTTTTTTCAGTTTTTTCAACTTGCTCAAAATGCACTTTTCTGTTAAAATAAACACGGGAAACCTCACACACACTCAACGGGGGCCCCAGGAGCATCCAGAAATGGCATAAAATGCCAAAATTTTAGGGCGTCAATTTTTGAAAAAAAAACGTAAGGGGTTAGTATGTCGTTTTTTTCAGTTTTTTCAACTTGCCCAAAATGCACTTTTCTGTTAAAATAAACACGGGAAACCTCACACACACTCAACAGGGGCCCCAGGAGCATCCAAAAATGGCATAAAATGTCAAATTTGTTCAGTTTTTTCAACTTGCCCAAAATGCACTTTTCTGTTAAAATAAACACGGGAAACCTCACACACACTCAACAGGGGCCCCAGGAGCATCCAAAAATGGCATAAAATGCCCAAATTTTAGGGCGTCAATTTTTGAAAAAAAACGTAAGGGGTTAGTATGTCGTTTTTTTCAGTTTTTTCAACTTGCTCCAAATGCACTTTTCTGTTAAAATAAACACAGGAAACCTCACACACACTCAACAGGGGCCCCAGGAGCATCCAAAAATTGCATAAAATGCCCAAATTTTAGGGCGTCAATTTTTGAAAAAAAACATAAGGGGTTAGTATGTCGTTTTTTTCAGTTTTTTCAACTTGCCCAAAATGCACTTTTCTGTTAAAATAAACACGGGAAACCTCACACACACTCAACAGGGGCCCCAGGAGCATCCAGAAATGGCATAAAATGCCCAAATTTTAGGGCGTCAATTTTTGAAAAAAAACGTAAGGGGTTAGTATGTCGTTTTTTTCAGTTTTTTCAACTTGCTCAAAATGCACTTTTCTGTTAAAATAAACACGGGAAACCTCACACACACTCAACAGGGGCCCCAGGAGCATCCAAAAATGGCATAAAATGTAAAATTTTTTCAGTTTTTTCAACTTGCCCAAAATGCACTTTTCTGTTAAAATAAACACGGGAAACCTCACACACACTCAACAGGGGCCCCAGGAGCATCCAAAAATGGCATAAAATGCCCAAATTTTAGGGCGTCAATTTTTGAAAAAAAACGTAAGAGGTTAGTATGTCGTTTTTTTCAGTTTTTTCAACTTGCTCCAAATGCACTTTTCTGTTAAAATAAACACAGGAAACCTCACACACACTCAACAGGGGCCCCAGGAGCATCCAAAAATTGCATAAAATGCCCAAATTTTAGGGCGTCAATTTTTGAAAAAAAACGTAAGGGGTTAGTATGTCGTTTTTTTCAGTTTTTTCAACTTGCCCAAAATGCACTTTTCTGTTAAAATAAACACGGGAAACCTCACACACACTCAACAGGGGCCCCAGGAGCATCCAGAAATTGCATAAAATGCCCAAATTTTAGGGCGTCAATTTTTGAAAAAAAACGTAAGGGGTTAGTATGTCGTTTTTTTTTCAGTTTTTTCAACTTGCTCAAAATGCACTTTTCTGTTAAAATAAACACGGGAAACCTCACACACACTCAACAGGGGCCCCAGGAGCATCCAAAAATGGCATAAAATGTCAAATTTTTTCAGTTTTTTCAACTTGCCCAAAATGCACTTTTCTGTTAAAATAAACACGGGAAACCTCACACACACTCAACAGGGGCCCCAGGAGCATCCAGAAATGGCATAAAATGCCCAAATTTTAGGGCGTCAATTTTTGAAAAAAAACGTAAGGGGTTAGTATGTCGTTTTTTTCAGTTTTTTCAACTTGCTCAAAATGCACTTTTCTGTTAAAATAAACACAGGAAACCTCACACACACTCAACAGGGGCCCCAGGAGCATCCAAAAATGGCATAAAATGCCCAAATTTTAGGGCGTCAATTTTTGAAAAAAAACGTAAGGGGTTAGTATGTCGTTTTTTTCAGTTTTTTCAACTTGCTCAAAATGCACTTTTCTGTTAAAATAAACACGGGAAACCTCACACACACTCAACAGGGGCCCCAGGAGCATCCAAAAATGGCATAAAATGCCAAAATTTTAGGGCGTCAATTTTTGAAAAAAAACGTAAGGTGTTAGTATGTCGTTTTTTTCAGTTTTTTCAACTTGCTCAAAATGCACTTTTCTGTTAAAATAAACACGGGAAACCTCACACACACTCAACAGGGGCCCCAGGAGCATCCAGAAATGGCATAAAATGCCCAAATTTTAGGGCGTCAATTTTTGAAAAAAAACGTAAGGGGTTAGTTTGTTGTTTTTTTCAGTTTTTTCAACTTGCTCAAAATGCACTTTTCTGTTAAAATAAACACGGGAAACCTCACACACACTCAACAGGGGCCCCAGGAGAATCCAGAAATGGCATAAAATGCCCAAATTTTAGGGCGTCAATTTTTGAAAAAAAACGTAAGGGGTTAGTATGTTGTTTTTTTCAGTTTTTTCAACTTGCTCAAAATGCACTTTTCTGTTAAAATAAACACGGGAAACCTCACACACACTCAACAGGGGCCCCAGGAGCATCCAGAAATGGCATAAAATGCCCAAATTTTAGGGCGTCAATTTTTGAAAAAAAACGTAAGGGGTTAGTATGTCGTTTTTTTCAGTTTTTTCAACTTGCTCAAAATGCACTTTTCTGTTAAAATAAACACGGGAAACCTCACACACACTCAACAGGGGCCCCAGGAGCATCCAGAAATGGCATAAAATGCCCAAATTTTAGGGCGTCAATTTTTGAAAAAAAACGTAAGGGGTTAGTATGTCGTTTTTTTCAGTTTTTTCAACTTGCTCAAAATGCACTTTTCTGTTAAAATAAACACAGGAAACCTCACACACACTCAACAGGGGCCCCAGGAGCATCCAAAAATGGCATAAAATGCCAAAATTTTAGGGCGTCAATTTTTGAAAAAAAACGTAAGGGGTTAGTATGTCGTTTTTTTCAGTTTTTTCAACTTGCTCAAAATGCACTTTTCTGTTAAAATAAACACGGGAAACCTCACACACACTCAACAGGGGCCCCAGGAGCATCCAGAAATGGCATAAAATGCCCAAATTTTAGGGCGTCAATTTTTGAAAAAAAACGTAAGGGGTTAGTATGTCGTTTTTTTCAGTTTTTTCAACTTGCTCAAAATGCACTTTTCTGTTAAAATAAACACGGGAAACCTCACACACACTCAACAGGGGCCCCAGGAGCATCCAGAAATGGCATAAAATGCCCAAATTTTAGGGCGTCAATTTTTGAAAAAAAACGTAAGGGGTTAGTATGTCGTTTTTTTCAGTTTTTTGAACTTGCTCAAAATGCACTTTTCTGTTAAAATAAACACGGGAAACCTCACACACACTCAACAGGGGCCCCAGGAGCATCCAGAAATGGCATAAAATGCCCAAATTTTAGGGCGTCAATTTTTGAAAAAAAACGTAAGGGGTTAGTATGTCGTTTTTTTCAGTTTTTTCAACTTGCTCAAAATGCACTTTTCTGTTAAAATAAACACGGGAAACCTCACACACACTCAACAGGGGCCCCAGGAGCATCCAAAAATGGCATAAAATGTCAAATTTTTTCAGTTTTTTCAACTTGCCCAAAATGCACTTTTCTGTTAAAATAAACACGGGAAACCTCACACACACTCAACAGGGGCCCCAGGAGCATCCAAAAATGGCATAAAATGCCCAAATTTTAGGGCGTCAATTTTTGAAAAAAAACGTAAGGGGTTAGTATGTCGTTTTTTTCAGTTTTTTCAACTTGCTCCAAATGCACTTTTCTGTTAAAATAAACACAGGAAACCTCACACACACTCAACAGGGGCCCCAGGAGCATCCAAAAATTGCATAAAATGCCCAAATTTTAGGGCGTCAATTTTTGAAAAAAAACGTAAGGGGTTAGTATGTCGTTTTTTTCAGTTTTTTCAACTTGCCCAAAATGCACTTTTCTGTTAAAATAAACACGGGAAACCTCACACACACTCAACAGGGGCCCCAGGAGCATCCAGAAATGGCATAAAATGCCCAAATTTTAGGGCGTCAATTTTTGAAAAAAAACGTAAGGGGTTAGTATGTCGTTTTTTTCAGTTTTTTCAACTTGCTCAAAATGCACTTTTCTGTTAAAATAAACACAGGAAACCTCACACACACTCAACAGGGGCCCCAGGAGCATCCAAAAATGGCATAAAATGCCCAAATTTTAGGGCGTCAATTTTTGAAAAAAAACGTAAGGGGTTAGTATGTCGTTTTTTTCAGTTTTTTCAACTTGCTCAAAATGCACTTTTCTGTTAAAATAAACACGGGAAACCTCACACACACTCAACAGGGGCCCCAGGAGCATCCAAAAATGGCATAAAATGCCAAAATTTTAGGGCGTCAATTTTTGAAAAAAAACGTAAGGTGTTAGTATGTCGTTTTTTTCAGTTTTTTCAACTTGCTCAAAATGCACTTTTCTGTTAAAATAAACACGGGAAACCTCACACACACTCAACAGGGGCCCCAGGAGCATCCAGAAATGGCATAAAATGCCCAAATTTTAGGGCGTCAATTTTTGAAAAAAAACGTAAGGGGTTAGTATGTTGTTTTTTTCAGTTTTTTCAACTTGCTCAAAATGCACTTTTCTGTTAAAATAAACACGGGAAACCTCACACACACTCAACAGGGGCCCCAGGAGCATCCAGAAATGGCATAAAATGCCCAAATTTTAGGGCGTCAATTTTTGAAAAAAAACGTAAGGGGTTAGTATGTTGTTTTTTTCAGTTTTTTCAACTTGCTCAAAATGCACTTTTCTGTTAAAATAAACACGGGAAACCTCACACACACTCAACAGGGGCCCCAGGAGCATCCAGAAATGGCATAAAATGCCCAAATTTTAGGGCGTCAATTTTTGAAAAAAAACGTAAGGGGTTAGTATGTCGTTTTTTTCAGTTTTTTCAACTTGCTCAAAATGCACTTTTCTGTTAAAATAAACACGGGAAACCTCACACACACTCAACAGGGGCCCCAGGAGCATCCAGAAATGGCATAAAATGCCCAAATTTTAGGGCGTCAATTTTTGAAAAAAAACGTAAGGGGTTAGTATGTCGTTTTTTTCAGTTTTTTCAACTTGCTCAAAATGCACTTTTCTGTTAAAATAAACACGGGAAACCTCACACACACTCAACAGGGGGCCTAGGAGCATCCAAAAATGGCATAAAATGCCAAAATTTTAGGGCGTCAATTTTTGAAAAAAAAAACATAAGGGGGTTAGTATGTCGTTTTTTTCAGTTTTTTCAACTTGCTCAAAATGCACTTTTCTGTTAAAATAAACACGGGAAACCTCACACACACTCAACAGGGGCCCCAGGAGCATCCAGAAATGGCATAAAATGCCCAAATTTTAGGGCGTCAATTTTTGAAAAAAAACGTAAGGGGTTAGTATGTCGTTTTTTTCAGTTTTTTCAACTTGCTCAAAATGCACTTTTCTGTTAAAATAAACACAGGAAACCTCACACACACTCAACAGGGGCCCCAGGAGCATCCAAAAATGGCATAAAATGCCCAAATTTTAGGGCGTCAATTTTTGAAAAAAAACGTAAGGGGTTCGTATGTTGTTTTTTTCAGTTTTTTCAACTTGCTCAAAATGCACTTTTCTGTTAAAATAAACACGGGAAACCTCACACACACTCAACAGGGGCCCCAGGAGCATCCAGAAATGGCATAAAATGCCCAAATTTTAGGGCGTCAATTTTTGAAAAAAAACGTAAGGGGTTAGTATGTCGTTTTTTTCAGTTTTTTCAACTTGCTCAAAATGCACTTTTCTGTTAAAATAAACACGGGAAACCTCACACACACTCAACAGGGGCCCCAGGAGCATCCAAAAATGGCATAAAATGTCAAATTTTTTCAGTTTTTTCAACTTGCCCAAAATGCACTTTTCTGTTAAAATAAACACGGGAAACCTCACACACACTCAACAGGGGCCCCAGGAGCATCCAAAAATGGCATAAAATGCCAAAATTTTAGGGCGTCAATTTTTGAAAAAAAACGTAAGGTGTTAGTATGTCGTTTTTTTCAGTTTTTTCAACTTGCTCAAAATGCACTTTTCTGTTAAAATAAACACGGGAAACCTCACACACACTCAACAGGGGCCCCAGGAGCATCCAGAAATGGCATAAAATGCCCAAATTTTAGGGCGTCAATTTTTGAAAAAAAACGTAAGGGGTTAGTATGTTGTTTTTTTCAGTTTTTTCAACTTGCTCAAAATGCACTTTTCTGTTAAAATAAACACGGGAAACCTCACACACACTCAACAGGGGCCCCAGGAGCATCCAGAAATGGCATAAAATGCCCAAATTTTAGGGCGTCAATTTTTGAAAAAAAACGTAAGGGGTTAGTATGTTGTTTTTTTCAGTTTTTTCAACTTGCTCAAAATGCACTTTTCTGTTAAAATAAACACGGGAAACCTCACACACACTCAACAGGGGCCCCAGGAGCATCCAGAAATGGCATAAAATGCCCAAATTTTAGGGCGTCAATTTTTGAAAAAAAACGTAAGGGGTTAGTATGTCGTTTTTTTCAGTTTTTTCAACTTGCTCAAAATGCACTTTTCTGTTAAAATAAACACGGGAAACCTCACACACACTCAACAGGGGCCCCAGGAGCATCCAGAAATGGCATAAAATGCCCAAATTTTAGGGCGTCAATTTTTGAAAAAAAACGTAAGGGGTTAGTATGTCGTTTTTTTCAGTTTTTTCAACTTGCTCAAAATGCACTTTTCTGTTAAAATAAACACGGGAAACCTCACACACACTCAACAGGGGGCCTAGGAGCATCCAAAAATGGCATAAAATGCCAAAATTTTAGGGCGTCAATTTTTGAAAAAAAAAACATAAGGGGGTTAGTATGTCGTTTTTTTCAGTTTTTTCAACTTGCTCAAAATGCACTTTTCTGTTAAAATAAACACGGGAAACCTCACACACACTCAACAGGGGCCCCAGGAGCATCCAGAAATGGCATAAAATGCCCAAATTTTAGGGCGTCAATTTTTGAAAAAAAACGTAAGGGGTTCGTATGTTGTTTTTTTCAGTTTTTTCAACTTGCTCAAAATGCACTTTTCTGTTAAAATAAACACGGGAAACCTCACACACACTCAACAGGGGCCCCAGGAGCATCCAGAAATGGCATAAAATGCCCAAATTTTAGGGCGTCAATTTTTGAAAAAAAACGTAAGGGGTTAGTATGTCGTTTTTTTCAGTTTTTTCAACTTGCTCAAAATGCACTTTTCTGTTAAAATAAACACGGGAAACCTCACACACACTCAACAGGGGCCCCAGGAGCATCCAAAAATGGCATAAAATGTCAAATTTTTTCAGTTTTTTCAACTTGCCCAAAATGCACTTTTCTGTTAAAATAAACACGGGAAACCTCACACACACTCAACAGGGGCCCCAGGAGGATCCAAAAATGGCATAAAATGCCCAAATTTTAGGGCGTCAATTTTTGAAAAAAAAACGTAAGGGGTTAGTATGTCGTTTTTTTCAGTTTTTTCAACTTGCTCCAAATGCACTTTTCTGTTAAAATAAACACAGGAAACCTCACACACACTCAACAGGGGCCCCAGGAGCATCCAAAAATTGCATAAAATGCCCAAATTTTAGGGCGTCAATTTTTGAAAAAAAACGTAAGGGGTTAGTATGTCGTTTTTTTCAGTTTTTTCAACTTGCTCAAAATGCACTTTTCTGTTAAAATAAACACGGGAAACCTCACACACACTCAACAGGGGCCCCAGGAGCATCCAGAAATGGCATAAAATGCCCAAATTTTAGGGCGTCAATTTTTGAAAAAAAACGTAAGGGGTTAGTATGTCGTTTTTTTCAGTTTTTTCAACTTGCTCAAAATGCACTTTTCTGTTAAAATAAACACGGGAAACCTCACACACACTCAACAGGGGCCCCAGGAGCATCCAGAAATGGCATGAAATGCCAAAATTTTAGGGCGTCAATTTTTGAAAAAAAAACGTAAGGGGTTAGTATGTCGTTTTTTTTCAGTTTTTTCAACTTGCTCAAAATGCACTTTTCTGTTAAAATAAACACAGGAAACCTCACACACACTCAACAGGGGCCCCAGGAGCATCCAAAAATGGCATAAAATGTCAAATTTGTTCAGTTTTTTCAACTTGCCCAAAATGCACTTTTCTGTTAAAATAAACACGGGAAACCTCACACACACTCAACAGGGGCCCCAGGAGCATCCAAAAATGGCATAAAATGCCCAAATTTTAGGTCGTCAATTTTTGAAAAAAAACGTAAGGGGTTAGTATGTCGTTTTTTTCAGTTTTTTCAACTTGCTCCAAATGCACTTTTCTGTTAAAATAAACACAGGAAACCTCACACACACTCAACAGGGGCCCCAGGAGCATCCAAAAATTGCATAAAATGCCCAAATTTTAGGGCGTCAATTTTTGAAAAAAAACGTAAGGGGTTAGTATGTCGTTTTTTTCAGTTTTTTCAACTTGCTCCAAATGCACTTTTCTGTTAAAATAAACACAGGAAATCTCACACACACTCAACAGGGGCCCCAGGAGCATCCAAAAATTGCATAAAATGCCCAAATTTTAGGGCGTCAATTTTTGAAAAAAAACGTAAGGGGTTAGTATGTCGTTTTTTTCAGTTTTTTCAACTTGCCCAAAATGCACTTTTCTGTTAAAATAAACACGGGAAACCTCACACACACTCAACAGGGGCCCCAGGAGCATCCAGAAATGGCATAAAATGCCCAAATTTTAGGGCGTCAATTTTTGAAAAAAAACGTAAGGGGTTAGTATGTCGTTTTTTTCAGTTTTTTCAACTTGCCCAAAATGCACTTTTCTGTTAAAATAAACACGGGAAACCTCACACACACTCAACAGGGGCCCCAGGAGCATCCAAAAATGGCATAAAATGCCCAAATTTTAGGGCGTCAATTTTTGAAAAAAAACGTAAGGGGTTAGTATGTCGTTTTTTTCAGTTTTTTCAACTTGCTCAAAATGCACTTTTCTGTTAAAATAAACACGGGAAACCTCACACACACTCAACAGGGGCCCCAGGAGCATCCAAAAATGGCATAAAATGTCAAATTTTTTCAGTTTTTTCAACTTGCCCAAAATGCACTTTTCTGTTAAAATAAACACGGGAAACCTCACACACACTCAACAGGGGCCCCAGGAGCATCCAAAAATGGCATAAAATGTCAAATTTTGTCAGTTTTTTCAACTTGCCCAAAATGCACTTTTCTGTTAAAATAAACACGGGAAACCTCACACACACTCAACAGGGGCCCCAGGAGCATCCAAAAATGGCATAAAATGCCCAAATTTTAGGGCGTCAATTTTTGAAAAAAAAACGTAAGGGGTTAGTATGTCGTTTTTTTCAGTTTTTTCAACTTGCTCCAAATGCACTTTTCTGTTAAAATAAACACAGGAAACCTCACACACACTCAACAGGGGCCCCAGGAGCATCCAAAAATTGCATAAAATGCCCAAATTTTAGGGCGTCAATTTTTGAAAAAAAACGTAAGGGGTTAGTATGTCGTTTTTTTCAGTTTTTTCAACTTGCTCAAAATGCACTTTTCTGTTAAAATAAACACGGGAAACCTCACACACACTCAACAGGGGCCCCAGGAGCATCCAGAAATGGCATAAAATGCCCAAATTTTAGGGCGTCAATTTTTGAAAAAAAACGTAAGGGGTTAGTATGTCGTTTTTTTCAGTTTTTTCAACTTGCTCAAAATGCACTTTTCTGTTAAAATAAACACGGGAAACCTCACACACACTCAACAGGGGCCCCAGGAGCATCCAGAAATGGCATAAAATGCCAAAATTTTAGGGCGTCAATTTTTGAAAAAAAAACGTAAGGGGTTAGTATGTCGTTTTTTTTCAGTTTTTTCAACTTGCTCAAAATGCACTTTTCTGTTAAAATAAACACAGGAAACCTCACACACACTCAACAGGGGCCCCAGGAGCATCCAAAATGGCATAAAATGTCAAATTTGTTCAGTTTTTTCAACTTGCCCAAAATGCACTTTTCTGTTAAAATAAACACGGGAAACCTCACACACACTCAACAGGGGCCCCAGGAGCATCCAAAAATGGCATAAAATGCCCAAATTTTAGGTCGTCAATTTTTGAAAAAAAACGTAAGGGGTTAGTATGTCGTTTTTTTCAGTTTTTTCAACTTGCTCCAAATGCACTTTTCTGTTAAAATAAACACAGGAAACCTCACACACACTCAACAGGGGCCCCAGGAGCATCCAAAAATTGCATAAAATGCCCAAATTTTAGGGCGTCAATTTTTGAAAAAAAACGTAAGGGGTTAGTATGTCGTTTTTTTCAGTTTTTTCAACTTGCCCAAAATGCACTTTTCTGTTAAAATAAACACGGGAAACCTCACACACACTCAACAG
Organism: Doryrhamphus excisus; assembly: GCF_030265055.1. Classification (NCBI taxonomy): domain Eukaryota; kingdom Metazoa; phylum Chordata; class Actinopteri; order Syngnathiformes; family Syngnathidae; genus Doryrhamphus; species Doryrhamphus excisus. The sequence goes on along the minus strand of NC_080476.1, from coordinate 251,532 downwards.
GGGGCCCAGGAGCATCCAAAAATGGCATAAAATGTCAAATTTTTTCAGTTTTTTCAACTTGCCCAAAATGCACTTTTCTGTTAAAATAAACACGGGAAACCTCACACACACTCAACAGGGGCCCCAGGAGCATCCAGAAATGGCATAAAATGCCCAAATTTTAGGGCGTCAATTTTTGAAAAAAAACGTAAGGGGTTAGTATGTCGTTTTTTTCAGTTTTTTCAACTTGCTCAAAATGCACTTTTCTGTTAAAATAAACACAGGAAACCTCACACACACTCAACAGGGGCCCCAGGAGCATCCAAAAATGGCATAAAATGCCCAAATTTTAGGGCGTCAATTTTTGAAAAAAAACGTAAGGGGTTAGTATGTCGTTTTTTTCAGTTTTTTCAACTTGCTCAAAATGCACTTTTCTGTTAAAATAAACACGGGAAACCTCACACACACTCAACAGGGGCCCCAGGAGCATCCAGAAATGGCATAAAATGCCCAAATTTTAGGGCGTCAATTTTTGAAAAAAAACGTAAGGGGTTAGTATGTCGTTTTTTTCAGTTTTTTCAACTTGCTCAAAATGCACTTTTCTGTTAAAATAAACACGGGAAACCTCACACACACTCAACAGGGGCCCCAGGAGCATCCAAAAATGGCATAAAATGCCCAAATTTTAGGGCGTCAATTTTTGAAAAAAAACGTAAGGGGTTAGTATGTCGTTTTTTTCAGTTTTTTCAACTTGCTCAAAATGCACTTTTCTGTTAAAATAAACACGGGAAACCTCACACACACTCAACAGGGGCCCCAGGAGCATCCAAAAATGGCATAAAATGTCAAATTTTTTCAGTTTTTTCAACTTGCCCAAAATGCACTTTTCTGTTAAAATAAACACGGGAAACCTCACACACACTCAACAGGGGCCCCAGGAGCATCCAAAAATGGCATAAAATGTCAAATTTTTTCAGTTTTTTCAACTTGCCCAAAATGCACTTTTCTGTTAAAATAAACACGGGAAACCTCACACACACTCAACAGGGGCCCCAGGAGCATCCAAAAATGGCATAAAATGCCCAAATTTTAGGGCGTCAATTTTTGAAAAAAAAACGTAAGGGGTTAGTATGTCGTTTTTTTCAGTTTTTTCAACTTGCTCCAAATGCACTTTTCTGTTAAAATAAACACAGGAAACCTCACACACACTCAACAGGGGCCCCAGGAGCATCCAAAAATTGCATAAAATGCCCAAATTTTAGGGCGTCAATTTTTGAAAAAAAACGTAAGGGGTTAGTATGTCGTTTTTTTCAGTTTTTTCAACTTGCTCAAAATGCACTTTTCTGTTAAAATAAACACCGGAAACCTCACACACACTCAACAGGGGCCCCAGGAGCATCCAAAAATGGCATAAAATGTCAAATTTTTTCAGTTTTTTCAACTTGCCCAAAATGCACTTTTCTGTTAAAATAAACACGGGAAACCTCACACACACTCAACAGGGGCCCCAGGAGCATCCAGAAATGGCATAAAATGCCCAAATTTTAGGGCGTCAATTTTTGAAAAAAAACGTAAGGGGTTAGTATGTCGTTTTTTTCAGTTTTTTCAACTTGCTCAAAATGCACTTTTCTGTTAAAATAAACACGGGAAACCTCACACACACTCAACAGGGGCCCCAGGAGCATCCAAAAATGGCATAAAATGTCAAATTTTTTCAGTTTTTTCAACTTGCCCAAAATGCACTTTTCTGTTAAAATAAACACGGGAAACCTCACACACACTCAACAGGGGCCCCAGGAGCATCCAAAAATGGCATAAAATGTCAAATTTTTTCAGTTTTTTCAACTTGCCCAAAATGCACTTTTCTGTTAAAATAAACACGGGAAACCTCACACACACTCAACAGGGGCCCCAGGAGCATCCAGAAATGGCATAAAATGCCCAAATTTTAGGGCGTCAATTTTTGAAAAAAAAACGTAAGGGGTTAGTATGTCGTTTTTTTCAGTTTTTTCAACTTGCTCCAAATGCACTTTTCTGTTAAAATAAACACAGGAAACCTCACACACACTCAACAGGGGCCCCAGGAGCATCCAAAAATTGCATAAAATGCCCAAATTTTAGGGCGTCAATTTTTGAAAAAAAACGTAAGGGGTTAGTATGTCGTTTTTTTTAGTTTTTTCAACTTGCCCAAAATGCACTTTTCTGTTAAAATAAACACGGGAAACCTCACACACACTCAACAGGGGCCCCAGGAGCATCCAAAAATGGCATAAAATGCCCAAATTTTAGGGCGTCAATTTTTGAAAAAAAACGTAAGGGGTTAGTATGTCGTTTTTTTCAGTTTTTTCAACTTGCTCAAAATGCACTTTTCTGTTAAAATAAACACGGGAAACCTCACACACACTCAACAGGGGCCCCAGGAGCATCCAGAAATGGCATAAAATGCCCAAATTTTAGGGCGTCAATTTTTGAAAAAAAACGTAAGGGGTTAGTATGTCGTTTTTTTCAGTTTTTTCAACTTGCTCAAAATGCACTTTTCTGTTAAAATAAACACGGGAAACCTCACACACACTCAACAGGGGCCCCAGGAGCATCCAGAAATGGCATAAAATGCCAAAATTTTAGGGCGTCAATTTTTGAAAAAAAAACGTAAGGGGTTAGTATGTTGTTTTTTTCAGTTTTTTCAACTTGCTCAAAATGCACTTTTCTGTTAAAATAAACACAGGAAACCTCACACACACTCAACAGGGGCCCCAGGAGCATCCAAAAATGGCATAAAATGTCAAATTTTTTCAGTTTTTTCAACTTCCCAAAATGCACTTTTCTGTTAAAATAAACACGGGAAACCTCACACACACTCAACAGGGGCCCCAGGAGCATCCAAAAATGGCATAAAATGCCCAAATTTTAGGTCGTCAATTTTTGAAAAAAAACGTAAGGGGTTAGTATGTCGTTTTTTTCAGTTTTTTCAACTTGCCCAAAATGCACTTTTCTGTTAAAATAAACACGGGAAACCTCACACACACCCAACAGGGGCCCCAGGAGCATCCAGAAATGGCATAAAATGCCCAAATTTTAGGGCGTCAATTTTTGAAAAAAAACGTAAGGGGTTAGTATGTCGTTTTTTTCAGTTTTTTCAACTTGCTCCAAATGCACTTTTCTGTTAAAATAAACACAGGAAACCTCACACACACTCAACAGGGGCCCCAGGAGCATCCAAAAATTGCATAAAATGCCCAAATTTTAGGGCGTCAATTTTTGAAAAAAAACGTAAGGGGTTAGTATGTCGTTTTTTTCAGTTTTTTCAACTTGCTCAAAATGCACTTTTCTGTTAAAATAAACACGGGAAACCTCACACACACTCAACAGGGGCCCCAGGAGCATCCAGAAATGGCATAAAATGCCCAAATTTTAGGGCGTCAATTTTTGAAAAAAAACGTAAGGGGTTAGTATGTCGTTTTTTTTCAGTTTTTTGAACTTGCTCAAAATGCACTTTTCTGTTAAAATAAACACGGGAAACCTCACACACACTCAACAGGGGCCCCAGGAACATCCAGAAATGGCATAAAATGCCCAAATTTTAGGGCGTCAATTTTTGAAAAAAAACGTAAGGGGTTAGTATGTCGTTTTTTTCAGTTTTTTCAACTTGCTCAAAATGCACTTTTCTGTTAAAATAAACACGGGAAACCTCACACACACTCAACAGGGGCCCCAGGAGCATCCAGAAATGGCATAAAATGCCCAAATTTTAGGGCGTCAATTTTTGAAAAAAAACGTAAGGGGTTAGTATGTCGTTTTTTTCCGTTTTTTCAACTTGCTCAAAATGCACTTTTCTGTTAAAATAAACACGGGAAACCTCACACACACTCAACAGGGGCCCCAGGAGCATCCAGAAATGGCATAAAATGCCCAAATTTTAGGGCATCAATTTTTGAAAAAAAACGTAAGGGGTTAGTATGTCGTTTTTTTCATTTTTTTCAACTTGCTCAAAATGCACTTTTCTGTTAAAATAAACACGGGAAACCTCACACACACTCAACAGGGGCCCCAGGAGCATCCAAAAATGGCATAAAATGTCAAATTTTTTCAGTTTTTTCAACTTGCCCAAAATGCACTTTTCTGTTAAAATAAACACGGGAAACCTCACACACACTCAACAGGGGCCCCAGGAGCATCCAAAAATGGCATAAAATGCCCAAATTTTAGGGCGTCAATTTTTGAAAAAAAACGTAAGGGGTTAGTATGTCGTTTTTTTCAGTTTTTTCAACTTGCTCAAAATGCACTTTTCTGTTAAAATAAACACGGGAAACCTCACACACACTCAACAGGGGCCCCAGGAGCATCCAGAAATGGCATAAAATGCCAAAATTTTAGGGCGTCAATTTTTGAAAAAAAAACGTAAGGGGTTAGTATGTCATTTTTTTCAGTTTTTTCAACTTGCTCAAAATGCACTTTTCTGTTAAAATAAACACAGGAAACCTCACACACACTCAACAGGGGCCCCAGGAGCATCCAAAAATGGCATAAAATGTCAAATTTTTTCAGTTTTTTCAACTTGCCCAAAATGCACTTTTCTGTTAAAATAAACACGGGAAACCTCACACACACTCAACAGGGGCCCCAGGAGCATCCAAAAATGGCATAAAATGCCCAAATTTTAGGGCGTCAATTTTTGAAAAAAAACGTAAGGGGTTAGTATGTCGTTTTTTTCAGTTTTTTCAACTTGCTCCAAATGCACTTTTCTGTTAAAATAAACACAGGAAACCTCACACACACTCAACAGGGGCCCCAGGAGCATCCAAAAATTGCATAAAATGCCCAAATTTTAGGGCGTCAATTTTTGAAAAAAAACGTAAAGGGGTTAGTATGTCGTTTTTTTCAGTTTTTTCAACTTGCCCAAAATGCACTTTTCTGTTAAAATAAACACGGGAAACCTCACACACACACTCAACAGGGGCCCCAGGAGCATCCAGAAATGGCATAAAATGCCCAAATTTTAGGGCGTCAATTTTTGAAAAAAAACGTAAGGGGTTAGTATGTCGTTTTTTTCAGTTTTTTCAACTTGCTCAAAATGCACTTTTCTGTTAAAATAAACACGGGAAACCTCACACACACTCAACAGGGGCCCCAGGAGCATCCAAAAATGGCATAAAATGTCAAATTTTTTCAGTTTTTTCAACTTGCCCAAAATGCACTTTTCTGTTAAAATAAACACGGGAAACCTCACACACACTCAACAGGGGCCCCAGGAGCATCCAAAAATGGCATAAAATGCCCAAATTTTAGGGCGTCAATTTTTGAAAAAAAACGTAAGGGGTTAGTATGTCGTTTTTTCAGTTTTTTCAACTTGCTCCAAATGCACTTTTCTGTTAAAATAAACACAGGAAACCTCACACACACTCAACAGGGGCCCCAGGAGCATCCAAAAATTGCATAAAATGCCCAAATTTTAGGGCGTCAATTTTTGAAAAAAAACGTAAGGGGTTAGTATGTCGTTTTTTTCAGTTTTTTCAACTTGCCCAAAATGCACTTTTCTGTTAAAATAAACACGGGAAACCTCACACACACTCAACAGGGGCCCCAGGAGCATCCAAAAATGGCATAAAATGTCAAATTTTTTCAGTTTTTTCAACTTGCCCAAAATGCACTTTTCTGTTAAAATAAACACGGGAAACCTCACACACACTCAACAGGGGCCCCAGGAGCATCCAAAAATGGCATAAAATGCCAAAATTTTAGGGCGTCAATTTTTGAAAAAAAACGTAAGGGGTTAGTATGTCGTTTTTTTCAGTGTGTTTTCAACTTGCTGAAAATGCACTTTTCTGTTAAAATAAACACGGGAAACCTCACACACACTCAACAGGGGCCCCAGGAGCATCCAAAAATGGCATAAAATGCCAAACTTTTAGGGCGTCAATTTTTGAAAAAAAACATAAGGGGTTAGTATGTCGTTTTTTTTTTTCAGTTTTTTCAACTTGCTCAAAATGCACTTTTCTGTTAAAATAAACACGGGAAACCTCACACACACTCAGCAGGGGCCCCAGGAGCATCCAAAAATGGCATAAAATGCCAAAATTTTAGGGCGTCAATTTTTGAAAAAAAAACGTAAGGGGTTAGTATGTCGTTTTTTTCAGTTTTTTCAACTTGCTCAAAATGCACTTTTCTGTTAAAATAATCACGGGAAACCTCACACACACTCAACAGGGGCCCCAGGAGCATCCAAAAATGGCATAAAATGCCAAACTTTTAGGGCGTCAATTTTTGAAAAAAAACGTAAGGGGTTAGTATGTCGTTTTTTTCAGTTTTTTCAACTTGCTCAAAATGCACTTTTCTGTTAAAATAAACACGGGAAACCTCACACACACTCAACAGGGGCCCCAGGAGCATCCAAAAATGGCATAAAATGCCAAAATTTTTCATTTTTTTCAACTTGCTCAAAATGCACTTTTCTGTTAAAATAAACACGGGAAACCTCACACACACTCAACAGGGGCCCCAGGAGCATCCAGAAATGGCATAAAATGCCCAAATTTTAGGGCGTCAATTTTTGAAAAAAAACGTAAGGGGTTAGTATGTCGTTTTTTTCAGTTTTTTCAACTTGCTCAAAATGCACTTTTCTGTTAAAATAATCACGGGAAACCTCACACACACTCAACAGGGGCCCCAGGAGCATCCAAAAATGGCATAAAATGCCAAAATTTTAGGGCGTCAATTTTTGAAAAAAAACGTAAGGGGTTAGTATGTCGTTTTTTTTTTCAGTTTTTTCAACTTGCTCAAAATGCACTTTTCTGTTAAAATAAACACGGGAAACCTCACACACACTCAACAGGGGCCCCAGGAGCATCCAAAAATGGCATAAAATGCCAAAATTTTAAGGCGTCAATTTTTGAAAAAAAACGTAAGGGGTTAGTCTGTCGTTTTTTTCAGTGTTTTCAACTTGCTCAAAATGCGCTTTTCTGTTAAAATAAACACGGGAAACCTCACACACACTCAACAGGGGCCCCAGGAGCATCCAAAAATGGCATAAAATGCCAAACTTTTAGGGCGTCAATTTTTGAAAAAAAACATAAGGGGTTAGTATGTCGGTTTTTTTTTTTCAGTTTTTTCAACTTGCTCAAAATGCACTTTTCTGTTAAAATAAACACGGGAAACCTCACACACACTCAACAGGGGCCCCAGGAGCATCCAAAAATGGCATAAAATGCCAAAATTTTAGGGCGTCAATTTTTGAAAAAAAACGTAAGGGGTTAGTATGTCGTTTTTTTCAGTGTTTTCATCTTGCTCAAAATGCACTTTTCTGTTAAAATAAACACGGGAAACCTCACACACACTCAACAGGGGCCCCAGGAGCATCCAAAAATGGCATAAAATGCCAAAATTTTAGGGCGTCAATTTTTGAAAAAAAACGTAAGGGGTTAGTATGTCGTTTTTTTCAGTTTTTTCAACTTGCTCAAAATGCACTTTTCTGTTAAAATAAACACGGGAAACCTCACACACACTCAACAGGGGCCCCAGGAGCATCCAAAAATGGCATAAAATGTCAAATTGTTTCAGTTTTTTCAACTTGCCCAAAATGCACTTTTCTGTTAAAATAAACACGGGAAACCTCACACACACTCAACAGGGGCCCCAGGAGCATCCAAAAATGGCATAAAATCCCCAAATTTTAGGGCGTCAATTTTTGAAAAAAAACGTAAGGGGTTAGTATGTCGTTTTTTTCAGTTTTTTCAACTTGCTCAAAATGCACTTTTCTGTTAAAATAAACAAGGGAAACCTCACACACACTCAACAGGGGCCCCAGGAGCATCCAGAAATGGCATAAAATCCCCAAATTTTAGGGCGTCAATTTTTGAAAAAAAAACGTAAGGGGTTAGTATGTCGTTTTTTTTTTTTCAGTTTTTTCAACTTGCTCAAAATGCACTTTTCTGTTAAAATAAACACGGGAAACCTCACACACACTCAACAGGGGCCCCAGGAGCATCCAAAAATGGCATAAAATGCCAAAATTTTAGGGCGTCAATTTTTTGAAAAAAAACGTAAGGGGTTAGTATGTCGTTTTTTTCAGTGTTTTCAACTTGCTCAAAATGCACTTTTCTGTTAAAATAATCACGGGAAACCTCACACACACTCAACAGGGGCCCCAGGAGCATCCAAAAATGGCATAAAATGCCAAACTTTTAGGGCGTCAATTTTTGAAAAAAAACGTAAGGGGTTAGTATGTCGTTTTTTTTTTTCATTTTTTTCAACTTGCTCAAAATGCACTTTTCTGTTAAAATAAACACGGGAAACCTCACACACACTCAACAGGGGCCCCAGGAGCATCCAAAAATGGCATAAAATGTCAAATTGTTTCAGTTTTTTCAACTTGCCCAAAATGCACTTTTCTGTTAAAATAAACACGGGAAACCTCACACACACTCAACAGGGGCCCCAGGAGCATCCAAAAATGGCATAAAATCCCCAAATTTTAGGGCGTCAATTTTTGAAAAAAAACGTAAGGGGTTAGTATGTCGTTTTTTTCAGTTTTTTCAACTTGCTCAAAATGCACTTTTCTGTTAAAATAAACACGGGAAACCTCACACACACTCAACAGGGGCCCCAGGAGCATCCAGAAATGGCATAAAATCCCCAAATTTTAGGGCGTCAATTTTTGAAAAAAAAACGTAAGGGGTTAGTATGTCGTTTTTTTTTTTCATTTTTTTCAACTTGCTCAAAATGCACTTTTCTGTTAAAATAAACACGGGAAACCTCACACACACTCAACAGGGGCCCCAGGAGCATCCAAAAATGGCATAAAATGTCAAATTGTTTCAGTTTTTTCAACTTGCCCAAAATGCACTTTTCTGTTAAAATAAACACGGGAAACCTCACACACACTCAACAGGGGCCCCAGGAGCATCCAAAAATGGCATAAAATCCCCAAATTTTAGGGCGTCAATTTTTGAAAAAAAACGTAAGGGGTTAGTATGTCGTTTTTTTCAGTTTTTTCAACTTGCTCAAAATGCACTTTTCTGTTAAAATAAACACGGGAAACCTCACACACACTCAACAGGGGCCCCAGGAGCATCCAGAAATGGCATAAAATCCCCAAATTTTAGGGCGTCAATTTTTGAAAAAAAACGTAAGGGGTTAGTATGTCGTTTTTTTTTTTTCAGTTTTTTCAACTTGCTCAAAACGCACTTTTCTGTTAAAATAAACACGGGAAACCTCACACACACTCAACAGGGGCCCCAGGAGCATCCAAAAATGGCATAAAATGCCAAAATTTTAGGGCGTCAATTTTTTGAAAAAAAACGTAAGGGGTTAGTATGTCGTTTTTTTCAGTGTTTTCAACTTGCTCAAAATGCACTTTTCTGTTAAAATAATCACGGGAAACCTCACACACACTCAACAGGGGCCCCAGGAGCATCCAAAAATGGCATAAAATCCCCAAATTTTAGGGCGTCAATTTTTGAAAAAAAACGTAAGGGGTTAGTATGTCGTTTTTTTCAGTTTTTTCAACTTGCTCAAAATGCACTTTTCTGTTAAAATAAACACGGGAAACCTCACACACACTCAACAGGGGCCCCAGGAGCATCCAGAAATGGCATAAAATCCCCAAATTTTAGGGCGTCAATTTTTGAAAAAAAAACGTAAGGGGTTAGTATGTCGTTTTTTTTTTTTCAGTTTTTTCAACTTGCTCAAAATGCACTTTTCTGTTAAAATAAACACGGGAAACCTCACACACACTCAACAGGGGCCCCAGGAGCATCCAAAAATGGCATAAAATGCCAAAATTTTAGGGCGTCAATTTTTTGAAAAAAAACGTAAGGGGTTAGTATGTCGTTTTTTTCAGTTTTTTCAACTTGCTCAAAATGCACTTTTCTGTTAAAATAAACACGGGAAACCTCACACACACTCAACAGGGGCCCCAGGAGCATCCAGAAATGGCATAAAATCCCCAAATTTTAGGGCGTCAATTTTTGAACAAAAAACGTAAGGGGTTAGTATGTCGTTTTTTTTTTTTCAGTTTTTTCAACTTGCTCAAAATGCACTTTTCTGTTAAAATAAACACGGGAAACCTCACACACACTCAACAGGGGCCCCAGGAGCATCCAAAAATGGCATAAAATGCCCAAATTTTAGGGCGTCAATTTTTGAAAAAAAACGTAAGGGGTTAGTATGTCGTTTTTTTTTTTCATTTTTTTCAACGTGCTCAAAATGCACTTTTCTGTTAAAATAAACACGGGAAACCTCACACACACTCAACAGGGGCCCCAGGAGCATCCAAAAATGGCATAAAATGTCAAATTGTTTCAGTTTTTTCAACTTGCCCAAAATGCACTTTTCTGTTAAAATAAACACGGGAAACCTCACACACACTCAACAGGGGCCCCAGGAGCATCCAAAAATGGCATAAAATCCCCAAATTTTAGGGCGTCAATTTTTGAAAAAAAACGTAAGGGGTTAGTATGTCGTTTTTTTCAGTTTTTTCAACTTGCTCAAAATGCACTTTTCTGTTAAAATAAACACGGGAAACCTCACACACACTCAACAGGGGCCCCAGGAGCATCCAGAAATGGCATAAAATCCCCAAATTTTAGGGCGTCAATTTTTGAAAAAAAAACGTAAGGGGTTAGTATGTCGTTTTTTTTTTTTCAGTTTTTTCAACTTGCTCAAAATGCACTTTTCTGTTAAAATAAACACGGGAAACCTCACACACACTCAACAGGGGCCCCAGGAGCATCCAAAAATGGCATAAAATGCCAAAATTTTAGGGCGTCAATTTTTTGAAAAAAAACGTAAGGGGTTAGTATGTCGTTTTTTTCAGTGTTTTCAACTTGCTCAAAATGCACTTTTCTGTTAAAATAATCACGGGAAACCTCACACACACTCAACAGGGGCCCCAGGAGCATCCAAAAATGGCATAAAATGCCAAACTTTTAGGGCGTCAATTTTTGAAAAAAAACGTAAGGGGTTAGTATGTCGTTTTTTTTTTTCATTTTTTTCAACTTGCTCAAAATGCACTTTTCTGTTAAAATAAACACGGGAAACCTCACACACACTCAACAGGGGCCCCAGGAGCATCCAAAAATGGCATAAAATGTCAAATTGTTTCAGTTTTTTCAACTTGCCCAAAATGCACTTTTCTGTTAAAATAAACACGGGAAACCTCACACACACTCAACAGGGGCCCCAGGAGCATCCAAAAATGGCATAAAATCCCCAAATTTTAGGGCGTCAATTTTTGAAAAAAAACGTAAGGGGTTAGTATGTCGTTTTTTTCAGTTTTTTCAACTTGCTCAAAATGCACTTTTCTGTTAAAATAAACACGGGAAACCTCACACACACTCAACAGGGGCCCCAGGAGCATCCAGAAATGGCATAAAATCCCCAAATTTTAGGGCGTCAATTTTTGAAAAAAAAACGTAAGGGGTTAGTATGTCGTTTTTTTTTTTCATTTTTTTCAACTTGCTCAAAATGCACTTTTCTGTTAAAATAAACACGGGAAACCTCACACACACTCAACAGGGGCCCCAGGAGCATCCAAAAATGGCATAAAATGTCAAATTGTTTCAGTTTTTTCAACTTGCCCAAAATGCACTTTTCTGTTAAAATAAACACGGGAAACCTCACACACACTCAACAGGGGCCCCAGGAGCATCCAAAAATGGCATAAAATCCCCAAATTTTAGGGCGTCAATTTTTGAAAAAAAACGTAAGGGGTTAGTATGTCGTTTTTTTCAGTTTTTTCAACTTGCTCAAAATGCACTTTTCTGTTAAAATAAACACGGGAAACCTCACACACACTCAACAGGGGCCCCAGGAGCATCCAGAAATGGCATAAAATCCCCAAATTTTAGGGCGTCAATTTTTGAAAAAAAACGTAAGGGGTTAGTATGTCGTTTTTTTTTTTTCAGTTTTTTCAACTTGCTCAAAATGCACTTTTCTGTTAAAATAAACACGGGAAACCTCACACACACTCAACAGGGGCCCCAGGAGCATCCAAAAATGGCATAAAATGCCAAAATTTTAGGGCGTCAATTTTTTGAAAAAAAACGTAAGGGGTTAGTATGTCGTTTTTTTCAGTGTTTTCAACTTGCTCAAAATGCACTTTTCTGTTAAAATAATCACGGGAAACCTCACACACACTCAACAGGGGCCCCAGGAGCATCCAAAAATGGCATAAAATCCCCAAATTTTAGGGCGTCAATTTTTGAAAAAAAACGTAAGGGGTTAGTATGTCGTTTTTTTCAGTTTTTTCAACTTGCTCAAAATGCACTTTTCTGTTAAAATAAACACGGGAAACCTCACACACACTCAACAGGGGCCCCAGGAGCATCCAGAAATGGCATAAAATCCCCAAATTTTAGGGCGTCAATTTTTGAAAAAAAAACGTAAGGGGTTAGTATGTCGTTTTTTTTTTTTCAGTTTTTTCAACTTGCTCAAAATGCACTTTTCTGTTAAAATAAACACGGGAAACCTCACACACACTCAACAGGGGCCCCAGGAGCATCCAAAAATGGCATAAAATGCCAAAATTTTAGGGCGTCAATTTTTTGAAAAAAAACGTAAGGGGTTAGTATGTCGTTTTTTTCAGTTTTTTCAACTTGCTCAAAATGCACTTTTCTGTTAAAATAAACACGGGAAACCTCACACACACTCAACAGGGGCCCCAGGAGCATCCAGAAATGGCATAAAATCCCCAAATTTTAGGGCGTCAATTTTTGAACAAAAAACGTAAGGGGTTAGTATGTCGTTTTTTTTTTTTCAGTTTTTTCAACTTGCTCAAAATGCACTTTTCTGTTAAAATAAACACGGGAAACCTCACACACACTCAACAGGGGCCCCAGGAGCATCCAAAAATGGCATAAAATGCCAAAATTTTAGGGCGTCAATTTTTTGAAAAAAAACGTAAGGGGTTAGTATGTCGTTTTTTTCAGTGTTTTCAACTTGCTCAAAATGCACTTTTCTGTTAAAATAATCACGGGAAACCTCACACACACTCAACAGGGGCCCCAGGAGCATCCAAAAATGGCATAAAATGCCAAACTTTTAGGGCGTCAATTTTTGAAAAAAAACGTAAGGGGTTAGTATGTCGTTTTTTTTTTTCATTTTTTTCAACGTGCTCAAAATGCACTTTTCTGTTAAAATAAACACGGGAAACCTCACACACACTCAACAGGGGCCCCAGGAGCATCCAAAAATGGCATAAAATGTCAAATTGTTTCAGTTTTTTCAACTTGCCCAAAATGCACTTTTCTGTTAAAATAAACACGGGAAACCTCACACACACTCAACAGGGGCCCCAGGAGCATCCAAAAATGGCATAAAATCCCCAAATTTTAGGGCGTCAATTTTTGAAAAAAAACGTAAGGGGTTAGTATGTCGTTTTTTTCAGTTTTTTCAACTTGCTCAAAATGCACTTTTCTGTTAAAATAAACACGGGAAACCTCACACACACTCAACAGGGGCCCCAGGAGCATCCAGAAATGGCATAAAATCCCCAAATTTTAGGGCGTCAATTTTTGAAAAAAAAACGTAAGGGGTTAGTATGTCGTTTTTTTTTTTTCAGTTTTTTCAACTTGCTCAAAATGCACTTTTCTGTTAAAATAAACACGGGAAACCTCACACACACTCAACAGGGGCCCCAGGAGCATCCAGAAATGGCATAAAATGCCCAAATTTTAGAGAAGGTTATGGAGGAGATGATTGCAAAGTGGAATGTCTACCATGTCCTTCCTTTGTGTTCATTACAAAACTAGCTTATGGGGGTGACGGCAGCGGGGGGGGGCGTGGCACACCTGTTGTTATGCCCACATGGGTCCGGTCTGGACTGATCTGTGGATTATTGCTTATCCACATCCAAAGGTCAAATCTGCCCCCCCCCCCCCCCCCCCCCCCGGCTTGCTGTGAGAGTTGGCTGACTTTGTGTTTGTCTGCAGAATTTCTGACAAGGCTGTGAGAGACCCACAACGGGAGTCACCCCCCCCCCTTTTTTTTTGACCAGCAGTGAAAGCAAATCCTCGTCTGTATTCCATCATGGCTGCAAAGGACACGGAGAAGCAGGAAAGGACGTGTGCAAGAATCCACAATCATTACTGAGAACGTTCAAAGAGGCGGACCAGGTCTGGTTTGGCAAAACCCGACTGACTCCACAACGAGCCTTCAACTTCTTACAACCGAGCCAGGAGCAGAGTTCAAGCTGCCTGCTGGAGGAGGCTCCTGTTTGTGGAGAAACAGTGAGGACGTCCAACCTTTCTATTGTCTTCTACGTCTTCCAAACATTCACATTCATACCTATGGACAATTTGGTCTCCGCGCTAACCACCCTCCATGTCTGCCTTCTGCAAGTCCACATGATACTTTGGTTCCCACAAGTTGTTCCTCTTCCAGACCAAGGAGCCAAGAAGAAACACCAACATTGTTGGTGAGCAAGACCATCACGGAGACTTTGGAGTCCATCTTCCTTGCTGATAAGGCCTCCCTCTGGTCCTCCGTGTCGGTGTATTTATTATTCAGGCGGCGTTCCTCACCGTCTTTACCGCCGCTGCAGCGTTCCCAGTCATCCCCGCCACAGATTTATAATTCATCACGAGCCTATAAATCTTTGATTGTTTTTAGAGCACCGTTGGGGATCTACAATTCAATATTCTGTAGCCTTGCAAGATCATTCCGTCAGACTTTACTTTTTATTGATTGCAGGTCACAATTTGGGGCCATTTTGTAGGTCAGAAGTGGCGGCTCATCTTTTTGCATGTTGGAGGTGATGATTGACACACGGGGGTCCTCGCCAGGCAACAATCAGCACCTGAGTCATCACAGGAAGTCACATGATCTTTTGGAGCGTGAAGATGATGCTAAGGTGGGCTCTTCGTGACAGCGTCAGTGCATTATGTAAGTGTTGATTAAAGGAAGCATACAGCAAATATAACCACCAAAGTTATGGATAATATGGATATATAATATCCATAAGACAAAAAGCAGCCATAGCATAGCATAGCATAGCATAGCATAGCATAGCATAGCAGGGATGACCTTGGCTGTAATTTCCAGTTAAGTGTTGTGCTGACATTAGCATAAAGTCCAGTGTGATCAATAGAGCATAACTAAACATTTGTTGTCCAATTAAAGACCTTCTAAACGAGCTGCTGCTCTTTCTGTTGCAGCTGCGTCAGCAACCCCGTTTGGGCCTAAATGACGTGCAGGCGGCCGCTAACGAGCTAGCCCAACGTAAACATCAACACACGGGAAAAGTCATAAAAGGGGCGCTTCATACACTCGGTAGTAGTTTGGGAACGTTTGCAAAATCCGTAGTCGGATGTTTGACATTGTCAAGGTTGAAGGACTTCACCGTTTCAGGAACCAAATATTTGGATCATCTACACGACCTACTGTACACAGTGTACAGTACTTGTACAGTACGTGTATACAAGTTTCACTGCTGTTTCTACTGTATGTGCATCTACTGTACAATCTACTGTATAATCTACTGTATGTGCATCTACTGTATAATCTACTGTATAATCTACTGTATAATCTACTGTACAATCTACTGTATAATCTACTGTATAATCTACTGTACAATCTACTGTATAATCTACTGTATAATCTACTGTACAATCTACTGTATAATCTACTGTACAATCTACTGTATGTGCATCTACTGTATAATCTACTGTATAATCTACTGTACAATCTACTGTATAATCTACTGTACAATCTACTGTACAATCTACTGTATAATCTACTGTACAATCTACTGTATAATCTACTGTATGTGCATCTACTGTATAATCTACTGTACAATCTACTGTATAATCTACTGTATGTGCATCTACTGTATAATCTACTGTACAATCTACTGTATAATCTACTGTACAATCTACTGTATAATCTACTGTATGTGCATCTACTGTACAATCTACTGTATAATCTACTGTACAATCTACTGTATAATCTACTGTACAATCTACTGTATAATCTACTATATAATCTACTGTACAATCTACTGTATAATCTACTGTATGTGCATCTACTGTACAATCTACTGTATAATCTACTGTACAATCTACTGTATGTGCATCTACTGTATAATCTACTGTATAATCTACTGTACAATCTACTGTATAATCTACTGTATGTGCATCTACTGTATAATCTACTGTACAATCTACTGTATAATCTACTGTACAATCTACTGTATAATCTACTGTATGTGCATCTACTGTACAATCTACTGTATAATCTACTGTACAATCTACTGTATAATCTACTGTACAATCTACTGTATAATCTACTGTATGTGCATCTACTGTATAATCTACTGTATAATCTACTGTACAATCTACTGTATAATCTACTGTATGTGCATCTACTGTACAATCTACTGTATAATCTACTGTACAATCTACTGTATAATCTACTGTATGTGCATCTACTGTATAATCTACTGTACAATCTACTGTATAATCTACTGTATAATCTACTGTACAATCTACTGTATAATCTACTGTATGTACATCTACTATATAATCTACTGTACAATCTACTGTATAATCTACTGTACAATCTACTGTATAATCTACTGTATAATCTACTATATAATCTACTGTATGTACATGCATACTTATTTTATTAGCGAGGGACCTTCCAGTTTAACTGCTAGATTTCCCAGTGATCATCTTTAATCTTTAATCTTTAATCTTTAATCTTTAATCTTTGATTGACTTATTTCTTTATTCCCATGCAGTTATGGATTCCCTTAAAAGTGCTGTCAGCATCGAGTGAAACATGAAATATTCATATTTTTTGGATCATATTTTTTCCATCTATGTGGATGAAATGTATGTGTTCAGGAATTCTTGGTGTGTTGGGGCCCTTTTCCCAAACAAAGATGGTAAATAGACGAGATGAACGCAGCCTGGCGTTGGCGTCCAGTCGGAGAAGAGAGAAGCGACAGCAGTAAATCCGTGGCGAGTAAAGCACTGGAACACGCTCATTACACTTTGGAGCGTTCATTTGATGCCTTTATTGATTCCCAGGAATATTTGTAGCTGCTTCCCTGCGGCCCCATGACTATTTCCTTGGGATCAATTAGCCCAGCGTCATTGGCTGCAGGAAGGCATTAGGGCCTTTTAAATGTCTGCTCGCTTTATTTCATGCCTTAATTACTCTCCTTCCTGGATCGGACCAAAGCGGACGCGTCGGCGTGGGAATGTTGAACTTCAGGAGGACATTGACCTCAAACCAGGTCTTTGCCAACTGGCGTGTTCTAAGGTCGTGATGACGTGACGTAGTCCTGACGTATTTACCGTATTTACTGGCGTCTTTAGCGAGTCACCACAGAGAGACGCAAGCTAATTGAGGGAAGACATGGCCGCCATTGCCTTTACATCAAATATAAGATAAGATAAGATAAGATATGAACCTTCTTGGAATGCTCTACGTCTTATCGCCGCCTCTAACAGCTCGCCAGTGAATGAAGATGCACTGATAGCGTATGGTTGGTGTTCCTCCCATCGTCTGCCATCAAAAGTGATGGCGGCCATCTTTCCCCTTCAGGGTCTTCACTGATAAAAGTGATGACAGGAAGGGCGTGGCTGTCGGCGCTTACGCTCGTTTCCTGCTGCTGCGTCATCGCTTGGAGTCCAGGGTTAAAATATTACAGAGAAAATATAAAGTTTATGAAAAATTAGGTTGGGGAAAAGTCATACTATTACAAAGAGACAATTTATAGACATTCTTTTAGAAGGAAGTTGAAATATTTTTTTTAATGTAAACAAAACAACAGCAACAAAAATGGGACAAAAATGATCAACATACTGATCATATATTTTTTACCTATATCAAAACCTGAATACTTGTAAGCTACTAGCATATGTACATATGTTGCTTTACCAAATATCTGATAAAAAGTTAGGACACCCCTGGGCTAGAAGAGGGTGCATCATGTCAATCAAGACTGGCTGAAGAGGAAAGTGTGGCTCTGCTGCCCTCTAGCGAAATGCTGCTGCTATTGCATTTGCACTCACTATATCACGATACATACTACATATATATATACTATACTATACTATACTATACTATACTACATATAGGGAGACTGCTGATTGGCTGTCAGGTTGACCTACCTTCTTCATTTTCTACCTGACCTTCCTGCTGAGGGTCAAGTTGAGAAATGCTGCACAGGAGCAGGACTTGGAAGCAGAAGATGAGAGAAGAAGGAGCTGGAAGGCTAAGCAGGCGAGGACTCGGGGCACCAAAACAAAGCGTAAAAGAAAGCGTGCAAACAAAGCAAAGGAAGCAATTACACAGGAAATGGGAGCAGAGGCGAGCGTACGCTGGAACTTGCTGGTGAACCATCAGAAGATCAAGATCATGAAAGGGGAGCAGCTGAAAGGAGCAGAAGAACATGACTTTAATGAAGATTGATGGGCCCAACTACAAAGTGTAAATTAAGGAGTAGACCCGACAACCTGATCTGCATCCCGCCTTTGCCGAAGGCCACTTCAACGTTCTTCCATGTGGAATCTCCAAATGTTCTCCTTTTTATCTTCTTTTCCTGGTCATCTCTGGACTTGATTCTTTCTCCAATGTGGGCCAATAAAAATACTCAACTTTGGACACCCCTGGTGGAAAATGGTTTTGTCCTCTTGCTTTTTTTTCCATCCTTTCCCTTCTCCTGTTTCTCCTTTTCACCTATTCCCACATCCGCCTCCTTCAACAAGGAACTCCTTTTGCCGCCATAACTTCCATATTTTGTTGACGTGTAGTCCAACGTATACGTGATG
Source organism: Doryrhamphus excisus (assembly GCF_030265055.1). Classification (NCBI taxonomy): domain Eukaryota; kingdom Metazoa; phylum Chordata; class Actinopteri; order Syngnathiformes; family Syngnathidae; genus Doryrhamphus; species Doryrhamphus excisus. Next base: position 232,780 of record NC_080476.1, on the reverse strand, counting down.
ATGTAATAACGGCTGTCCTATCTTAGTGTTTTTATGGCGGGATAACTTGGACTTGTACTTCTACTGATGCTTAGTGTGAGTGGGTGAGTGGATGAGTGGATGAGTGGGTGAGTGGATGAGTGGATGAGTGGGTGAGTGGATGAGTGGGTGAGTGGGTGAGTGGGTGAGTGGGTGAGTGGGTGAGTGGGTGAGTGGATGAGTGGATGAGTGGGTGAGTGGATGAGTGGGTGAGTGGGTGAGTGGGTGAGTGGGTGAGTGGGTGAGTGGGTGAGTGGATGAGTGGATGAGTGGGTGAGTGGATGAGTGGGTGAGTGGGTGAGTGGGTGAGTGGATGAGTGGGTGAGTGGGTGAGTGGGTGAGTGGATGAGTGGATGAGTGGGTGAGTGGGTGAGTGGATGAGTGGATGAGTGGATGAGTGGATGAGTGGGTGAGTGGATGAGTGGATGAGTGGGTGAGTGGATGAGTGGGTGAGTGGATGAGTGGATGAGTGGATGAGTGGGTGAGTGGATGAGTGGATGAGTGGGTGAGTGGGTGAGTGGGTGAGTGGGTGAGTGGATGAGTGGGTGAGTGGGTGAGTGGATGAGTGGATGAGTGGGTGAGTGGGTGAGTGGATGAGTGGGTGAGTGGATGAGTGGGTGAGTGGATGAGTGGATGAGTGGGTGAGTGGGTGAGTGGGTGAGTGGATGAGTGGGTGAGTGGATGAGTGGATGAGTGGGTGAGTGGATGAGTGGGTGAGTGGATGAGTGGATGAGTGGGTGAGTGGATGAGTGGATGAGTGGGTGAGTGGGTGAGTGGGTGAGTGGGTGAGTGGATGAGTGGATGAGTGGATGAGTGGGTGAGTGGGTGAGTGGATGAGTGGGTGAGTGGGTGAGTGGATGAGTGGATGAGTGGGTGAGTGGGTGAGTGGATGAGTGGGTGAGTGGATGAGTGGGTGAGTGGGTGAGTGGGTGAGTGGGTGAGTGGATGAGTGGATGAGTGGGTGAGTGGATGAGTGGATGAGTGGGTGAGTGGATGAGTGGGTGAGTGGGTGAGTGGATGAGTGGATGAGTGGATGAGTGGGTGAGTGGGTGAGTGGGTGAGTGGGTGAGTGGATGAGTGGGTGAGTGGGTGAGTGGATGAGTGGGTGAGTGGATGAGTGGATGAGTGGATGAGTGGGTGAGTGGGTGAGTGGATGAGTGGATGAGTGGGTGAGTGGATGAGTGGGTGAGTGGATGAGTGGGTGAGTGGATGAGTGGATGAGTGGGTGAGTGGGTGAGTGGATGAGTGGGTGAGTGGGTGAGTGGATGAGTGGGTGAGTAGATGAGTGGATGAGTGGGTGAGTGGATGAGTGGATGAGTGGGTGAGTGGGTGAGTGGGTGAGTGGGTGAGTGGATGAGTGGGTGAGTGGATGAGTGGATGAGTGGGTGAGTGGATGAGTGGATGAGTGGATGAGTGGGTGAGTGGATGAGTGGGTGAGTGGATGAGTGGGTGAGTGGGTGAGTGGATGAGTGGATGAGTGGATGAGTGGGTGAGTGGATGAGTGGATGAGTGGGTGAGTGGGTGAGTGGATGAGTGGATGAGTGGGTGAGTAGATGAGTGGATGAGTGGGTGAGTGGGTGAGTGGATGAGTGGGTGAGTGGGTGAGTGGATGAGTGGGTGAGTAGATGAGTGGATGAGTGGGTGAGTGGGTGAGTGGATGAGTGGGTGAGTGGGTGGGAAGTTGTTTGCATTTTCCTCACGTTGCGCAAACTGTAGAAACGGGCCAAACGAGTCTCCGGGGAATTCAGAAGATGAATCTGTCCTCCACAAGAACTCTACGATGAAGTTGCATCCAAAGCCCATAAAGAAGCACGTGACTCCATGATGGATTCCTGGCAAGGAGACCACAGTGGAGAACACGGAGGTCTGTGTTGTTATAAAGGAACCAATCACCAATCCAAATGATCCAAATCAATCATCAAATCCAAAATCAATGCTAGTCCAAAACCAGAAGCTCGTATTTACTGAGCATCCTTCCTGACCCCTGACCTCTCAGGGTGCACTTTGACCCCAGCTGACAGAGCCCATTTGGAGTGAATGGCTTTCACAGACTTGAGCTTCAGACTCCAGCAGTGACAGAAGGGGGGGGGGGGGGGGGGGGGGTCAGTATAACTGGTGTGAGGATGGAGGTGTAAGCAGGTCAGCACCATTGATCATGTCATGTGGATATTAAGGAGATAGTAAGGATATATTAAGGATATATTAAGGATATATTAAGGAGATATTAAGGAGATATTAAGGAGATATTAAGGAGATATTAAGGAGATATTAAGGAGATATTAAGGAGATATTAAGGAGATATTAAGGATATAGTAAGGATACATTAAGGATATATTTCATTTCATCTGGATTCATACTGGATTCATACTGGATTCATACTGGATTCATACTGGATTCACACTGGATTCATACTGGATTCATACTGGATTCATACTGGATTCACACTGGATTCATACTGGATTCATACTGGATTCATACTGGATTCATACTGGAACAAAGAATAGGCATAGAGTTTGAATGAGACCAAAACTAAACGTGATTGCCCCCTAAAATAAATCAAATGTGAATATTAGCATTAAGGGCTGTCTGGTATGGATCTGTGATTTATTTATTGATTGATTGATTGATTGATTGATTGATTGATTGATTGATTGATTGATTGATTGATTGATTGATTGATTGATTGATTGATTGATTGATTGATTGATTGATCCAAGTCCACTTTGTGTTTTATTCCACATGTTTTCATCATTGCATAAAGTTGAAGGTCAGGTCAAAGACATAAAAATGTTTTTCCAGACATAAGAGTCACGATAGCGAAAGTAGACGATCATCTCCGTCCATACAGTCGTATTTATATATATATTTATATATATATATATATATATATATATATACACCCCCCCCCACCCCCCCTCTTTTGTTGAAGTGGAGCTGGGGGCCTGGTCCTGTAAAACTAATAATGACTGAGATTTGTGCAGGCTTAGCATTCTTTCTCCCCTTCCACGAGGGGGGGGGGGGGGGGGTGAGGTGGGGGGGTGAGGTGGGGGGGTGAGGTGGGGGGGGGGGCACGGGGGGAACAGTCCAAGTGAGGTTTGCTCAACACGTGTAAAGAAAGAAGGAAGTCAAAGAGAGAAGTGGATGATTTGAAAGGTCTCGCTACTGCGGGTTCACTGAGTCGATTCCATGAATATTTGTAGCCCCCCCCCCCCCCTCTCTCCCCCCCCAGTGGTTGCGGCGGTCTCCCAGCCACAGTCCCGTACAAATCCTCCTCTCCCTTGGAAGCGTCAAAGCCACAAAATATGAAGCATGGCATATCTTCCTGACTCGCAAATCCACATAAGGATCCCCAGATGTGGGAGGAGATGAAACGGGGGGGCAAAGGGGAGGTCCCACACTCAGACCCCCTCCAGCAGAGACATGTGGACTCGGTGTGCCAGCAGACAGCTGCCATTTCTCTCTTCTCCCTCCTACATTTCTCCCCTCCACTCCTGGCCGCTCCTTTCCTTCCGTCTACTCCGGCCTCAGCTTTTCCTCGGGAGCGAATGAGAGCAGGTCCTGTTGGGGGGGGGGGCGCTTGGATAATCTTGGCTGCTCGCCGCCACCGCAGACTCGGCTGGGAAGGATCACAAAGATAAAGTTGGGGAAGAAGGAACACCTCTGGGGTGGAGGAGAACAGGAACCCTTTGGATCTAAGGTCAGGAACCCTTTGGATCTAAGGTCTAGGAACCATTTGGATCTAAGGTCTAGGAACCATTTGGATCTAAGGTCTAGGAACCGTTTGGATCTAAGGTCCAGGAACCATTTGGATCTAAGGTCTAGGAACCGTTTGGATCTAAGGTCCAGGAACCATTTGGATCTAAGGTGCAGAACCTTCTACAGACCATGCCGGGATCGATGCTGCTGCTGATGTCCCTGCTGGTGCTGGCCACAGGAAGTGAGTCCAGAAGGATCAGGAAGAGAGGACTCAACCACAAGGTGGGTCTCATCACATCACCTGCATCAAAGGTGAAAGGTCATGGTGGAACAGTAGAATAGTAGATTGGGGTGAAAGGTCGTGGTGGAACAGTAGAATAGTAGGACCTGAGGTGAAAGGTCATGGTGGAACAGTAGAATAGTAGATTGGGGTGAAAGGTCGTGGTGGAACAGTAGAATAGTAGGACCTGAGGTGAAAGGTCATGGTGGAACAGTAGAATACTAGGACCTGAGCTGGGGTGAAAGGTCGTGGTGGAACAGTAGAATAGTAGATTGGGGTGAAAGGTCGTGGTGGAACAGTAGAATACTAGGACCTGAGCTGGGGTGAAAGGTCATGGTGGAACAGTAGAATACTAGGACCTGAGCTGGGGTGAAAGGTCATGGTGGAACAGTAGAATACTAGGACCTGAGCTGGGGTGAAAGGTCATGGTGGAACAGTAGAATAGTAGGACCTGAGCTGGGGTGAAAGGTCATGGTGGAACAGTAGAATAGTAGGCTGGGGTGAAAGGTCGTGGTGGAACGGTAGAATAGTAGATTGGGGTGAAAGGTCATGGTGGAACGGTAGAATAGTAGGCTGGGGTGAAAGGTCATGGTGGAACGGTAGAATAGTAGGCTGGGGTGAAAGGTCATGGTGGAACAGTAGAATAGTAGATTGGGGTGAAAGGTCATGGTGGAACGGTAGAATAGTAGATTGGGGTGAAAGGTCGTGGTGGAACAGTAGAATACTAGGACCTGAGCTGGGGTGAAAGGTCGTGGTGGAACAGTAGAATAGTAGATTGGGGTGAAAGGTCGTGGTGGAACGGTAGAATAGTAGATTGGGGTGAAAGGTCATGGTGGAACGGTAGAATAGTAGATTGGGGTGAAAGGTCATGGTGGAACAGTAGAATAGTAGATTGGGGTGAAAGGTCATGGTGGAACGGTAGAATAGTAGATTGGGGTGAAAGGTCATGGTGGAACAGTAGAATAGTAGGCTGGGGTGAAAGGTCATGGTGGAACGGTAGAATAGTAGATTGGGGTGAAAGGTCATGGTGGAACGGTAGAATAGTAGATTGGGGTGAAAGGTCATGGTGGAACAGTAGAATAGTAGATTGGGGTGAAAGGTCATGGTGGAACGGTAGAATAGTAGATTGGGGTGAAAGGTCGTGGTGGAACAGTAGAAGAGTAGGCTGGGGTGAAAGGTCATGGTGGAACGGTAGAATAGTAGATTGGGGTGAAAGGTCATGGTGGAACGGTAGAATAGTAGATTGGGGTGAAAGGTCATGGTGGAACGGTAGAATAGTAGATTGGGGTGAAAGGTCATGGTGGAACAGTAGAATAGTAGGCTGGGGTGAAAGGTCATGGTGGAACGGTAGAATAGTAGATTGGGGTGAAAGGTCATGGTGGAACGGTAGAATAGTAGATTGGGGTGAAAGGTCATGGTGGAACAGTAGAATAGTAGATTGGGGTGAAAGGTCATGGTGGAACGGTAGAATAGTAGATTGGGGTGAAAGGTCGTGGTGGAACAGTAGAAGAGTAGGCTGGGGTGAAAGGTCATGGTGGAACGGTAGAATAGTAGATTGGGGTGAAAGGTCATGGTGGAACGGTAGAATAGTAGATTGGGGTGAAAGGTCATGGTGGAACGGTAGAATAGTAGATTGGGGTGAAAGGTCATGGTGGAACGGTAGAATAGTAGATTGGGGTGAAAGGTCATGGTGGAACGGTAGAATAGTAGATTGGGGTGAAAGGTCATGGTGGAACAGTAGAATAGTAGGCTGGGGTGAAAGGTCGTGGTGGAACAGTAGAATAGTAGGCTGGGGTGAAAGGTCGTGACAGCTCCCATTTGGTGTTCTTGAATTGAGATCTTAAACCAGGAAATGATGCCAGTCTGCTGACCTAGTTGACCTTAAACCACATTCATTACAAATATGAGAGCTGCTGGTTCAAATCCGACTGTTTTATATGAAAAGCTTTGATTGGCTTCCTAACAGAAACGATACAATTCTAATTTATTCATAATTATTCGATTATTTTTCACTTTAGCTCAACTGCTTGTTGCCGGGCAGAATTTATGGGGTGGTTTTTTTTCATTTGTACTTTTGCATTGATGAAGAAGGTCCTGGTAAAACTGGAGAATATGACCTAATTACTTTCATACTCCTATGGTCTCCTATGGTCTCCTATGGTCTCCTATGGTCTCCTACGGTCTCCTACGGTCTCCTATGGTCTCCTACGGTCTCCTACGGTCTCCTACGGTCTCCTATGGTCTCCTATGGTCTCCTACGGTCTCCTACGGTCTCCTACGGTCTCCTACGGTCTCCTATGGTCTCCTACCGTCTCCTACGGTCTCCTACGGTCTCCTATGGTCTCCTACGGTCTCCTACGGTCTCCTATGGTCTCCTACGGTCTCCTACGGTCTCCTACGGTCTCCTATGGTCTCCTATGGTCTCCTACCGTCTCCTACGGTCTCCTACGGTCTCCTATGGTCTCCTATGGTCTCCTATGGTCTCCTACAGTCTTGATGTGGAGCACAACGCCAACTTTAGCAGCTTGGAATACGTCCGTCATTTCATATTTGACCAGTGAGGACTAGACTGGATGCCAAGCCAGTGTGTGTGTGTGTGTGTGTGTGTGTGTGTGTGTGTGTGTGTGTGTGTGTGTGTGTACATGTGTGTGTGTGTGTGTGTGTGTGCGTGTGTGCGTGCGAGCGGAGCAGAGCGGGCCCCAGCTTGTTAACTCCACTCAGCATGGCCGACTGATCAAAAGTTCAGTGTAGCGTGTTGCCTCGTCATCCTCGTCATCCTCGTCATCCTCGTCATCCTCGTCATCCTCGTCATCCTCGTCATCCTCGTGCTTGGACGTCGGTACTTCCTGTCTGGGAGTTTAAACCCTCGTTGGCTCTTCCTCTCATGTTTGCATTGTTCCTCCACGTGCCCCTGAGCAAGGCACGTCTCGCCCGAGCAGAGCATGAACCATCGCATGGAACCTCGCTCGTCTCATCTTCCTTTGCTGATGGAGCTTCTGGAATTGGACCATGCTGAGAAGGAAGGTCTTTAAAAAATCCTTGATCCTTACACAGACCAGCATCCTGATGGCAACCTTTGGATGGTGCTAAGATTAGTTTTTACTAATAATAATAATTAGCCAACGATGTCCATCTTCTCATATCCAAACCTTCTCCAGCAGCTTCAAACGGCCAAGAGGAGGAACATGAGGTAGCAAATCAGGAATAGAAAAGCAGGCCTGAAGGTGAGATCTTTTAAAAAGTCCAACATGGTTTTCACTCCACGAGTTTAAAGTTCTTTAACGCTCCTGCAACTGAAGGTAACACGCCCACGGAACGCAGACATAACACGCCTGGCTCGTACCTGCACGGGCATGTTGATGTGCAGGAGGAGTCGCCATGGAGATTTCATGTCATGTGCTCCTAAACGCTAACTCACGAACGCTCGGAACGCCAAACGTATCCACTAAAGGAGATTCCCAGCATTTAGGGATGAGATATGGAGAAGAAGGGAAGGGAAGCTGTGTTCCAGGGAAGTAGAAGCTACAAGGAGATGTTTGGTTTTATCATAAGATGCAGGATAGATGATGCATAATTTATGATTGATGATTGAACATTGGGGGGGGGGGGCAGACTATACATATAATTCTAACAGTCCACCTGGGAGTCAGGAGTTGGGGATAAGGATAGGATAGGATAGGATAGGATAGGATAGGATAGGATAGGATAGGATAGGATAGGATAGGATAGGATAGGATAGGATAGGATAGGATAGGACAGGATAAGGATAGGACAGGACAGGACAGGACAGGACAGGACAGGACAGGATAAGGATAGGATAGGATAGGATAGGATAGGATAGGATAGGGTAGGGTAGGGTAGGGTAGGGTAGGGTAGGGTAGGGTAGGGTAGGGTAGGGTAGGGTAGGGTAGGGTAGGGTAGGGTAGGGTAGGGTAGGGTAGGGTAGGGTAGGGTAGGGTAGGGTAGGGTAGGGTAGGGTAGGGTAGGGTAGGGTAGGATAGGATAGGATAGGATAGGATAGGATAAGGATAAGGATAAGGATAAGGATAAGGATAAGGATAAGGATAAGGATAAGGATAAGGATAAGGATAAGGATAAGGATAAGGATAAGGATAAGGATAGGATAGGATAGGATAGGATAGGATAGGATAGGATAGGATAGGATAGGATAGGATAGGATAGGATAGGATAGGATAGGATAGGATAGGATAGGATAGGATAGGATAGGATAAGGATAGGATAGGATAGGATAGGATAGGATAGGATAGGATAGGATAGGATAGGATAGGATAGGATAGGATAGGATAGGATAGGATAGGATAGGATAGGATAGGATAGGATAAGGACAGGATAGGATAGGATAGGATAGGATAGGATAGGATAGGATAGGATAGGATAGGATAGGATAAGGACAGGATAGGATAGGATAGGATAGGATAGGATAGGATAGGATAGGATAGGATAGGATAGGATAAGGATAGGATAGGATAGGATAGGATAAGGACAAGGATAGGATAGGATAGGATAGGATAGGATAGGATAGGATAAGGATAGGATAGGATAGGATAGGATAGGATAAGGACAGGATAGGATAGGATAGGATAGGATAGGATAAGGACAGGATAGGATAGGATAGGATAGGATAGGATAGGATAAGGACAGGATAGGATAGGATAGGATAAGGACAGGATAGGATAGGATAGGATAGGATAGGATAGGATAAGGACAGGATAGGATAGGATAGGATAGGATAAGGACAGGATAGGATAGGATAGGATAGGATAGGATAAGGACAGGATAGGATAGGATAGGATAGGATAGGATAGGATAGGATAGGATAGGATAGGATAAGGACAGGATAGGATAGGATAGGATAGGATAAGGACAGGATAGGATAGGATAGGATAGGATAGGATAGGATAAGGACAGGATAGGATAGGATAGGATAGGATAGGATAGGATAGGATAAGGACAGGATAGGATAGGATAGGATAGGATAAGGACAGGATAGGATAGGATAGGATAGGATAGGATAAGGACAGGATAGGATAGGATAGGATAGGATAGGATAAGGACAGGATAGGATAGGATAGGATAGGATAGGATAAGGACAGGATAGGATAGGATAGGATAGGATAGGATAGGATAGGATAGGATAGGATAGGATAAGGACAGGATAGGATAGGATAGGATAGGATAGGATAGGATAGGATAGGGATAAGGACAGGATAGGATAGGATAGGATAGGATAGGATAGGATAGGATAGGATAGGATAGGATAGGATAGGATAGGATAGGATAAGGACAGGATAGGATGGACCATAAGAGTTTGGTCCAAAGGTGAAGGCCAAACATGAAGAGTCTTAAAGCCACGGTTCCACACTAAAAACATGAACAGGAAGGAAAGTGTGAATATTCCTTGGAGATGTTTGCCAGGCCGTTGGGAAGAGATGGGATACGAGATAGACAGTCGTCATTATGTCATTACCCAATTGTAGCTCACTGGGCCTGTGGGGAGTTCAAGTACTGGAGTACTGTAGTACTGTAGTACTGTAGTACTATAGTACTGTAGTAGTGAATGAACTCCGTGAAACTAATCCTTACACATTATGTCCTCTACAACCTCGGTCGTGGTCTCTGCACGTTCCCGCTTCGGTGAGCGAGTGTATTCGCCGTACTCTCACGTTGTGTACATTGTCTTTGATTGGCTAGGAAAAGAAACGTTATATCAAACCAAAAGTGGGTCCTGTGAGGGAATGAAATGAGGGAAGGAGGTTCTTCCAAAGCAAGGACGGATCCTCACGTATGATGTAACCCAAATATGGAATGCTAGCATCAAAGTGTTAACTTCTGAAGAACGTCAGCCCACAGACAAAAGGCCGTGATGCACATTCCATCGAGTTAGCACGCTAGAGCAGATGTCCGCTGCAGCGTCGCATTCCTGGCTGCAGGACTCTTCACTATTCATGTCTGTCCGAGCCGCCCGGGCCAAGTTTTGAGGTGAGATGTTTCTCCTCCTCCTCGGGGCTGCGTTGTGTCATAAAGGCCGAGACCTCCTCCATCGCTCACGTACTTTGCTGCCCTCAAGTGGCGAAAACACAGAATTTCTACTTAATTCTCACCTTTTTTGTTATTTGATGTCAGTTGGTGTGAAAAGTCTTCTTTTATTTGGACTTTCACATCCGGTGAGTTTGGATCTTAGGCTACTAATTCCTGCTAACAAAGTAGATTCGTTGAAGGACGTCTGGGATTCTCCACTTCGCCCCTTTCACCCTGACCTGGGATACGTGGAAGACGGACGGGTGGATGGATGGACACACGATGTCCATCTGCCAGGAATTCCACAGGAAAAGCTCCCATGATGTGGTTTTGTGTCTCCCAGGACTACGAGTACCCCAACCAGGCACAGTCCACACAGCACCAGAAGAACGACCGCTGCCCCCCCCCACCCCAGATGTTGCCAGAGAGGGCCTGCGAGGTTCCGGGCTGTCGCTCGGACTCCGAGTGCGAGCGCCACAAACGCTGCTGCTACAACGGCTGCATCTACGCCTGCCTGGAGTCCGTTCAGCCTCCACCCGGTTTGTGGCGCCGACCCGTTCCAAGCGTCCGCTGTTGCCTTTGAGCAAAGCTCATTGATATTTCTTTGTCGTGTCCGACGTGAGCAGTCCTCGACTGGCTGGTCCAGCCCAAACCTCGCTGGCTGGGGGGCAACGGCTGGCTGCTGGATGGCCCAGAGGAGATGCTGCAGGGTGAGTAGCAGAGATCTAGCGTTTAGCAAGCCACCATTTTGGAATTATAGTCTTACTCTTACCAAACATCGGTAGCGCTCTAGCTTCCATGTACCTTCCAACGGCAGTCGCTAGTGAACGTTGACTTATGGTGTTCAACATGCGTGATTCACAAAGACGTAGGGACATCGGGCCCTCGGGGGAAGCCCAGGACAAAACCTAAAACCATAAAAGTCAGGAAGTAATGTGTCAGCGTGTTAGACACACCATGTCAATGGATTATCACTAGGAAACATGGGAGAAGGCTGCTTCTGCTTCTGCCTACTCCTTTTCAGGTAAACACAGCAGCACACTAACAGACAAATCTCCACCCATCCAACCACATGAGATGTTCCACAAGCTTGAAGGCTCATTCATCCTTTGCTGTATGAATAGAATACATTATATTAAATATATATATATATTATATATATAATAGATTATATTAAATATATATATAATAGATTATATTCATTCTATAATGCATTCATCAACTTGGCTCGTCATCGTTTTCCGTCTGCAGCTGAAGCGTGCAGTACGACGGAGGATGGCGATGAGCCTCTCCACTGTCCGACAGGCTACGAGTGTCACATCATCAACCCTGGCAACCCTGCGGCTGGCATCCCCAACAGGGGACAATGCATCAAGCAGCGCCCCAACTCTGGTATGACGACAAGCTCCTCATTTCCAATCCAGACTAGAACCGGATCAACACACTTAATCCCGTCTTGACCCAAATATAAAACATACCGTACTTTTCCAAAGGGAAAAATAGCAACAAAAAAGCTAGCTTATGTTGTTTTATTTAAAGCCCATTACTACTGTAGTACTGTGTTTCCATCATACAGTATTTGGGGATTGCTATGATATGCTGTGATGAATTCAACACTTTGTTTTGCCATATTACTATTTTTAGATGGACGGGGGCTCAGGCACAAATTCTTCAAGGACTACAAGGACTACTTAGGTAAGTGAGGTAATATACGGAACCGGAAACACGCTAATTACTACGTCTGACGCATCGTCAGTCTGCCTGACCTGACATTTCCCTGACAGGTACCAGTCCTAACCATGCGGTCGGCTACGACAAGCACCACAAGCACCTGGGATGAGGAATCTTTCTTTGGTTTTTCCGGCTTTCCTCTTTTATGCTCTATCTGGAATTGAACCCACTACTTAGTACGCTTGAAGAAATGACCCCACCAGTTAGTACGCTTGAAGAAATGACCCCACCAGTTAGTACGCTTGAAGAAATGACCCCACCAGTTAGTACGCTTGAAGAAATGACCCCAGCAGTTAGTACGCTTGAAGAAATGACCCCACCAGTTAGTACGCTTTAAGAAATGACCCCACCAGTTAGTACGCTTGAAGAAATGACCCCACCAGTTAGTACGCTTGAAGAAATGACCCCACCAGTTAGTACGCTTGAAGAAATGACCCCACCAGTTAGTACGCTTGAAGAAATGAACCCACCACTTAGTACGCTTGAAGAAATGACCCCACCAGTTAGTACGCTTGAAGAAATGAACCCACCAGTTAGTACGCTTGAAGAAATGACCCCACCAGTTAGTACGCTTGAAGAAATGACCCCACCACTTAGTACGCTTGAAGAAATGACCCCACCAGTTAGTACGCTTGAAGAAATGACCCCACCAGTTAGTACGCTTGAAGAAATGACCCCACCAGTTAGTACGCTTGAAGAAATGACCCCACCAGTTAGTACGCTTGAAGAAATGACCCCACCAGTTAGTACGCTTGAAGAAATGACCCCACCAGTTAGTACGCTTGAAGAAATGACCCCACCAGTTAGTACGCTTGAAGAAATGACCCCACCAGTTAGTACGCTTGAAGAAATGAACCCACCAGTTAGTACGCTTGAAGAAATGACCCCACCAGTTAGTACGCTTTAAGAAATGACCCCACCAGTTAGTACGCTTGAAGAAATGACCCCACCAGTTAGTACGCTTGAAGAAATGAACCCACCACTTAGTACGCTTGAAGAAATGACCCCACCAGTTAGTACGCTTGAAGAAATGACCCCACCAGTTAGTACGCTTGAAGAAATGAACCCAGCAGTTAGTACGCTTGAAGAAATGACCCCACTAGTTAGTACGCTTGAAGAAATGAACCCACCAGTTAGTACGCTTGAAGAAATGAACCCACCAGTTAGTACGCTTGAAGAAATGACCCCACCAGTTAGTACGCTTGAAGAAATGACCCCACCAGTTAGTACGCTTGAAGAAATGACCCCAGCAGTTAGTACGCTTGAAGAAATGACCCCACCAGTTAGTACGCTTGAAGAAATGACCCCACCAGTTAGTACGCTTGAAGAAATGAACCCACCAGTTAGTACGCTTGAAGAAATGAACCCACCAGTTAGTACGCTTGAAGAAATGAACCCACCAGTTAGTACGCTTGAAGAAATGACCCCACCAGTTAGTACGCTTGAAGAAATGACCCCACCACTTAGTACGCTTGAAGAAATGACCCCACCAGTTAGTACGCTTGAAGAAATGACCCCACCAGTTAGTACGCTTGAAGAAATGACCCCACCAGTTAGTACGCTTGAAGAAATGACCCCACCAGTTAGTACGCTTGAAGAAATGACCCCACCAGTTAGTACGCTTGAAGAAATGACCCCACCAGTTAGTACGCTTGAAGAAATGACCCCACCAGTTAGTACGCTTGAAGAAATGACCCCACCAGTTAGTACGCTTGAAGAAATGAACCCACCAGTTAGTACGCTTGAAGAAATGACCCCACCAGTTAGTACGCTTTAAGAAATGACCCCACCAGTTAGTACGCTTGAAGAAATGACCCCACCAGTTAGTACGCTTGAAGAAATGAACCCACCACTTAGTACGCTTGAAGAAATGACCCCACCAGTTAGTACGCTTGAAGAAATGACCCCACCAGTTAGTACGCTTGAAGAAATGAACCCAGCAGTTAGTACGCTTGAAGAAATGACCCCACTAGTTAGTACGCTTGAAGAAATGAACCCACCAGTTAGTACGCTTGAAGAAATGAACCCACCAGTTAGTACGCTTGAAGAAATGACCCCACCAGTTAGTACGCTTGAAGAAATGACCCCACCAGTTAGTACGCTTGAAGAAATGACCCCAGCAGTTAGTACGCTTGAAGAAATGACCCCACCAGTTAGTACGCTTGAAGAAATGACCCCACCAGTTAGTACGCTTGAAGAAATGACCCCACCAGTTAGTACGCTTGAAGAAATGACCCCAGCAGTTAGTACGCTTGAAGAAATGACCCCACCAGTTAGTACGCTTGAAGAAATGACCCCACCAGTTAGTACGCTTGAAGAAATGACCCCACCAGTTAGTACGCTTGAAGAAATGACCCCACCAGTTAGTACGCTTGAAGAAATGACCCCACCAGTTAGTACGCTTGAAGAAATGACCCCAGCAGTTAGTACGCTTGAAGAAATGACCCCACCAGTTAGTACGCTTGAAGAAATGACCCCAGCAGTTAGTACGCTTGAAGAAATGACCCCACCAGTTAGTACGCTTGAAGAAATGACCCCACCAGTTAGTACGCTTGAAGAAATGACCCCACCAGTTAGTACGCTTGAAGAAATGACCCCACCAGTTAGTACGCTTGAAGAAATGACCCCACCAGTTAGTACGCTTGAAGAAATGACCCCACCAGTTAGTACGCTTGAAGAAATGAACCCACCAGTTAGTACGCTTGAAGAAATGACCCCACCAGTTAGTACGCTTGAAGAAATGACCCCACCAGTTAGTACGCTTGAAGAAATGACCCCACCAGTTAGTACGCTTGAAGAAATGACCCCAGCAGTTAGTACGCTTGAAGAAATGACCCCAGCAGTTAGTACGCGTGAAGAAATGACCCCAGCAGTTAGTACGCTTGAAGAAATGACCCCAGCAGTTAGTACGCTTGAAGAAATGACCCCACCAGTTAGTACGCTTGAAGAAATGACCCCACCAGTTAGTACGCTTGAAGAAATGACCCCAGCAGTTAGTACGCTTGAAGAAATGACCCCAGCAGTTAGTACGCTTGAAGAAATGACCCCACCAGTTAGTACGCTTGAAGAAATGACCCCACCAGTTAGTACGCTTGAAGAAATGACCCCAGCAGTTAGTACGCTTGAAGAAATGACCCCAGCAGTTAGTACGCGTGAAGAAATGACCCCACCAGTTAGTACGCTTGAAGAAATGACCCCACCAGTTAGTACGCTTGAAGAAATGACCCCACCAGGTAGTACGCTTGAAGAAATGACCCCACCAGGTAGTACGCTTGAAGAAATGACCCCACCAGTTAGTACGCTTGAAGAAATGACCCCACCAGTTAGTACGCTTGAAGAAATGACCCCACCAGTTAGTACGCTTGAAGAAATGAACCCACCAGTTAGTACGCTTGAAGAAATGAACCCACCAGTTAGTACGCTTGAAGAAATGACCCCACCAGTTAGTACGCTTGAAGAAATGACCCCACCAGTTAGTACGCTTGAAGAAATGACCCCACCAGTTAGTACGCTTGAAGAAATGACCCCACCAGTTAGTGCGCTTGAAGAAATGACCCCTCCAGTTAGTGGGCTTGAAGAAATGAACCCACCAGTTAGTACGCTTGAAGAAATGACCCCACCAGTTAGTACGCTTGAAGAAATGAACCCACCAGTTAGTACGCTTGAAGAAATGAACCCACCAGTTAGTACGCTTGAAGAAATGACCCCACCAGTTAGTACGCTTGTGTTTTCACCACATCTGAGTCAGAACAGACCAAAAGGTGCTACCTCCTCTCCATTTTATGTATCATCTATCAGTCCAGGACACGGGACAGAAGGGGTGGGGGGGGGCAATGTTGCTTACCAAATATCTCAAAAGTATCGACAACGCCAGACATGTTTACAGAACAAATATCTGCATCAATAAATCTTTTGGTCACAAAGAATGACATTGCAGCAACCAGCAGAGGCTCTACTCCTCTGGGCTGTACAACACGTGCTTTGAAACAGGAGTTCAGAACATTTTTCCTTCTAGTCCATCAAAGAATGCGGTGAAACATCTCAGCCCTTAAGAGTTAAGAGTTATCCCCTCCCTTGGACAGTTCCTTATGTGAAAGTCGATAAAAAGCCTGGTCTATCTTCCATAACCTGACCCGCCACATGGATGCGTTCACCAAAGTTCATGAGGTCATAAACTGCAGGATTTATATCTTCTGCAAGGGTAGCTACCTTGCAAGGTTCACGTTTTAAAGCTGGTCAGCAGAAGAAGAAAAGATCAAGACCATCTGGCCCAGGAATATTCTCTTGCTCTCGGAAGGCCAAATTTCCTGCCTTTAAAATGGGAATGTTTGACGGGCAAAGCGATATTCTCCAGATGGCGTAGTAAAACGTGAATATCATCTCAACTCACATGGACTTCATATGCAGGCTACGTTTTATGGATCACAAATTGCTTAAGCGTGTGCTACTTATCTGTAAACAAGCCTGGAGATGTGACGTGATTGTGCCTCGTTGATGTTGCTCAGGTTGTCTGTCTCCAATAATAACGGAATAAGCTGCTTTCCGTACAAACACAAGAAGATGAACGTGTCAAACTGAATATGCCATAGCCATTAACTTTGTGGTGCTGTGTTGTTTCTACTGAATAAAACACAAGACGTGGAAAAAGTAAGAGTTTGGAGTCAGTTGTTTGCTGACTAATGTGATCATAAAATAATCTTCATACCAACAATGTTGTAAAAGTGAGAATATACCATATAAGGGCTATTCCACCCAACATGAACCACAGGCAATAAAATCCTTGCATAATAAAATCAGCTATAAAATACTTGTTTTTATTAAGCAAAGTGTATTGCACATTGACACGAATGTGTATTTAATAGATGAAATGTAAACCACCTTGAACACATTTTAAAGGCCAAGATTGAAACAGAACTATATACAGCTTTGATGTTTCTGAGCAGAAGTTCACCTTGTTGTCAAAAATAACATTTTATTAACTATTGAATTGAATTATTGGGTCACAAATGATCGATATTCAGTTTAAAATCACGTGAACGGTGGGCCTCTAGCGGTTACCTACCAAAGCAATCCAAAAAGCGAATGTGTAATTAGTTTTGTCTCCAATGACTTACCGTCAATGTTTCTTCCGGTAAGGTACGCATGCGCAGTTGGATTACGGAAATCCGGCCACCACCTCCTTGTTGTTGTTTTTCCACCCAGATGCTAATAGTGTCCGGCTTTAAAACTTCAAAATGCCGAAACGTAAATGTAAGTTTACGGATAAACTAGAACGGAAGTTCCCTTGTTTTCGTCCTGGTCGGGATGAGTGGGAAGCAGAGTGCATGAAGTGTAAACCCGGCACGTTCGTGACCGTGTCAAATAAAGGCGCGGGTGATTTGGAAGCGCACGTGAGTTCCACCAAACACCAAAACGCTGCCAAAAACGGAGCGAGGGTGGAGTGGATCAAACAAGAAGATGACTCTTTGGCCAATAAGCCGGACGATGACGTCACCGCTGCGGAAGGAGTCTTTGCTTTCCATACGAGCAAACACCACAACAGCTACAGGTCCTCGGACTGCACTTCCGCCTTGTTAAAGAAGGCGTTCCCGGACTCGGCGACGGCTCGGAACTTCTCGAGCGCTCGCACCAAGACCGAAGCCATCATCAACGCCGTGATCGCCCCTCATTCTGTCGACGTTGCTTTGGAGTCGCTGGCACAAATCCCGTACTGCGGGGTGTCTGCCGACTGGGGCGACCACGGAGCCGGGAGGATATCCCCGGTGCTGGTTCAGTATTTCGACTGGAAGAATGGCGGCATGCAGAGCAAACTGATCGAAGTTAGCAACGACCCGAGCATCCGGGAAACGCTGGAAAGGAGCGACATACTGGCCAAGTGTGTTGCATTCACTGGCGATACTTGCAATACGATGTTCAGGCCTCAAGTGGAAGCATTTAGTATCCACGCGGACCTGCAAAGCTCCCTGCAGAACCAGGCTGTGATGGGCGTGGGCTGCCCCGCCCACGTCTTAAACAACTGTGTATACTATGGAGCAAACACGCTGGATGTTGACATTGAAAGCATCATCTTGAAAATATACCAGTACTTCCACATGTACTCTGTACGCACCGAGCCTCTGGGCCAATATTGTGAGTTTGCTGTCAGCGAGTACAGGAACCTGCTTTCTCACAGCAAAACACAATGGCTGTCCTTGTTCCCCGGCATCGAGAAGCTACTGCACACGTTTCCTGCCCTGAAGGCCTTCTTCCTGCTGCAGGAAAAGCCTCCCTTGCTGATCAGAGACTTTTTTGGAGAGGAGTTCAGTGAGATCTACCTGTGGCAGATGCACTCCCTCATGTGTGTGTTCCACTCGCCCATTCTGGAGATGGAGAGGGAGGACAATTCGGTGGTGGAGGTGAAGAACATCCTCGACAAAGTCCACACCACGCTTCTGGAACGAAAGGCCAAGAACTTCATGCCCCTGAAGGTCAGGGCGATGTTGGCGCAGAAGCTCAACGACGGCTTCGGTCCGAGGTGCGATCATTTCACCGCTCAGGTCCACGGTCTGTACAGCTCGTGTCTGGAGTACCTGGAGACGTGGATGGCCCCCATGGAGCAGTTCTCGTCTTTCATGTGGATGGACCTGAGCCAGACGCCGGACTGGAACCGCGTGGAAGCGTGTGTCAATCACCTGGCGGGAAAGGGCGTGCTGATCGATGACGTCAGGTGCTTTGATGAGGTGAGCCGTTTGATCAAATTCATGGAGAAGAGCAGAAGTGAAGGTGAGCTCAACGACCAAATGCAGGCCCATCAGAAATGGAGCAGGTTTTTCCAAAGGTCCGGCGACGAGGCCTGTCACTCGGAGCTGCTGAAGATGGCCCAGTTTGTGTTCGCCATCCCTCCTCACGGTGCCAACGTGGAACGCATATTTTCCCTGGTGCAAAGCCAGTTGACCAAGGAGAGGAACCACCTGTCACAGGAGTCCCTGAAGGGCCTCCTGTGTACGCAGTACAACTTCAAACACATGTCCTGCAAAGACTTCCATGCCTACTTGTTGGCTAACCCCGCGCTCTTGGCCAAGATGCGCTCCTCCGAAAAATATGGCAGACCACATAAATCTAGGCTGATGCTCATCCAATGAATGGTCAACCCCCCCCCATTAAATTTCATATTTACCTGTATATTTGTTGAATAGAGAAGATATTTTACCAAATGTCAACATGACCATAGTAAAAAGTTATTCCTTGACTGCGTCTATGACAACACATAAATGCTACACATCCTACACTCGATGTTCCACTGATCATGTCTACATCTGTCCAGCAGAGGTCACTGTTGTCTCCAGTAGCTTACAGCTTTAACCGTGCACGGCATTAAACACAGTATTACACACAGTATTACACACAGTGGGCCTCTAGTCACAGTACTCTGACACAGTACTACTGTTTATACACAATCCAATGTTTGTCCTGCTGTTTCAAGGGGTTCTACTTTGGTGTTAACACCCCGTTTGATTCCATTGAAAGCTTCTATAGTTGGTTGTTTATATTGCTGTCATCAATGCAGGGTCTTGAATCCCACCCCACCGGAATTAAACACCTTGCAGAACAATGCAGCTCATCCGCAATCTGTGTACATTCACTTCTGGTAAAATGGTCGTTTCTTAACCCCAACCTTGTACGTTCAGTGCAGTAATACACTAAACCCCCTGTTAATAATACACTAAGTTTTTTTCCACTTGTATGCTCGTCATTGCCTTGTTATTGACCGGCAACCAGCAGTCTGGCTTTTCCCCCAAATCAGCTGGGGTAGGCTCCAGCTCCCTGCGACCCTCAACTGTATAAGCCAAGTTTGGCCACCGAGCGCCCCCGCCTGTCAACCATCCCGTTTTCCACGGAAACACTGATTCTTTTTTTAAGTCGGGGGAAGGAATTTCCCTCATATTGTGGAAAAATAAACATTTTATGCATTAGAGGTGCTAAAAGCAATCCAGTGTAGTGGGTGTATGCTAAACTGTCTGAGCATCTTAGCTTAGCTTGTGTAAGGTGACAGCCTCGGGCCAAACGTAAAAGTGCTATGAAATAGTAGTACCCAAGTACCCAAGTAGTACACGCATGCACGCTTATTAAATAGTGGGCGTCCATCCTTTGTATTCCCATCAACTCCTGACCCTGATTAGGTTTCCCGTCACATCTTTGTCTCTTTTTGACACCGGAGCCACTGGATTAAAGCCTGCAGCTTTTAGTGAGAGCCCCCCACCCCCCCACCCCCCCATCTGACAAGTGACACGAAGCACAGTGGCTGTGGATCCTATTATTGTCATACGCTGCAATGCACCGGAGCAGAGTTCTTCTTCTGCAATTATTTGTGCATCCTGTTTGTGCATCCTGTTTGTGCATCCTGTTTGTGCATCCTGTTTGTGCTTCCTGTTTGTGCATCCTGTTTGTGCATCCTGTTTGTGCATCCTGTTTGTGCATCCTGTTTGTGCATCCTGTTTGTGCTTCCTGTTTGTGCATCCTGTTTGTGCATCCTGTTTGTGCATGGTTTCACTTGTTTGTCACGCGTCTCAGGCACGGCCGCACGTGAATCTTCATGTGGAAGCCAAGCAGCATCCTCTCTGCCGCCAATCACTTTTCACTCCCGCTGGTGGAAGCTCGTGTTGCGTCCTAGCCAACGGCCACTGATGGACCATCAGTCCTGGTCCAGGTGGAAAAGCTAAACATTAATTGGACCTGCAGAGAATGTGGGGTCGCCCCCCGGGGAGATTTGTTAATGGATGCCTGGCTTGGTTTTCCTTGAGCAGTGAGTCATGCTAACCAGCGTATGCCAACATCCTCCCCCGTTGCACCTTCTTCTATCTCTACAGGCTGCGGAGCACGGTTGTGTAATAACGTGTGAGGTGTTATCTAAAACCTTATATAAAAAGATACGCCTGTTGGTCTCCATCTTTGGCTCACTTTCACAACATGCTGTGTCTATAATCATACTGGCACCATTTTGTAGAACATTAGGACTGTAGAATGATTGGCGTACGGTCACTGCCAATCACTGCATTAGAATCCAATCATGCATTCACTTCCTTTCCAGACTCCACAAAGTCTGAGAAGATCTGTAGAATGAGAAGATCTGTATGCCATCTCAGCAGATTACCCTTGAGTGTTTGACAGTAAGGCCACTAACATCTAAGATGCCCACAATGATGTCCTGTACGTCTTGATGGCCCGCTGCAGGAAGTCCACCATAAGTCAACAAGCGTTCAATGCCGCTAGACTAGATGGGAACATGAACGTCATCCACTAAGCCCTGCAATTTGCGGTGATTGTGATTTGAAGGTGGCGGACGGTGTGGTTGTCAAATGATCCTGGACTAAAGGGGATCACCTTGCTGACTTTGTTGTGGAAGGTGACAGAAGGGTTAGCACTTAAAGGCTAACAGTTCTCATCTTACCTGTGTGACTACGCTCACGTTTACACAATGTTCTTTTAGGACCAAATGTATGGGGAGGGCCTACAAAGGCCACCATGGCTCCTGGAAGTGATGCTCTCATGTCTTCTGGGTTCTAGTTGATGTTTGTTCATATTACGTATTGCTCTACAGGACCCCAATTTAAGATTTGGGGAAACCTGATTGTCATCACCTTGCTTGCCGGTTCTGCTTTCAAAGACCAAATGGAATCCGTGCTAGTTCTGCAACATAGACCAGATGTGATGTTTATCCCGTTATGTGGTAGTAATTATATACACAACAAAATGATGACTAATGTATTCTGGAACATGAGTGGATTATCTGTTTGTCATGGTCTGAGCAGGCTGAGCACAGTTGCCACCAATAAACAGTTCTAGGTCAGCCTCTACCTGGGCTTCCTTTGGGCCCGTGTGCCTGGTGTTGGACACAAACTGATTCAAGGAGTTTATTTTTGTCTCCATCTCTTCACCACAGACGGCCTCTCAAATGGATAATGGGTCACTTCTTGTGCACACTTCCAAATACGCACTCCTGAGTAATTATGACGAACTCGTGTGGAGGCGTGGAGCGTCATCAGGCTTGATTGCAGGCCCAGCGTAAACCAAATCCAGCACTAGGATTGGCCTATTGTCATAAACGTAGCGGTGTGTAGCTGCACTCGCTACATTTAGACGTAACAACAACAACCTAGGCACCGATCAATACTCCGCTCGGATGCAATGCGATGCAATTGAACACGGGTTGCAAGGACGTGCAAGCGTTGACTTGTGAACCTGACCCATATTGAATATGACCCATTTACACTTGGGCTTACAATCAGCGACAGGCTCACCGTAAATCTCAAAGTGCAGATGCTAATCTGTCAGCCGGGTCAGCAACCCAAACACGGCCACATGGCAACAGTTACTGATACCGTCTTGTTCATCTCACCAGCCAGATGGCCCACTAAGCCAATAGCCCAACAGGATGCTATCCTGTAAAAACAAGGCCAATTGTTCCTGCGTGATTCCGATCTCATCCGGCACCGTGTAGCCATCTAATGCCTATCCACTCGTGGCCGGATCTGGACTTCCACCCCAAAACCGTAAGCCAAGTGTCATTCCCAAGCCTCAAGATGAGCAGGAAGATACGGCCGGCTGTAATGGAAGACACCAGCCTGATGCTTCAGAAATAGCAACATGGTTCCTGTCACCAAAACAAGGATATGCTGCTTTTATTTTTAGTGGAGGCGGAATGTCCGTCAGGAAAACACCTTGTGGCTGCAAGGAGGACGTGTGGTTTGTGTGAAAACAACATTGCAGATGGATGTTGGACTTGTTGTTCTAATGTTTTCCTGGCCTACATTCCATGCTGGAGGGCCACTAAGGCATAAGAGAGGTGCAAACCACATGCGTCACCATAAGGTCCCATGCCAGGCCAGTAGCTATCACTGTTGGTCCCAGGACTGCAAGGTGCCGAGGTACAGGAAGTTCTGGGAAGCGCTGACACAGAACCAAGGCAATATTCCACCTTCAGAAGCAGAGGTGTGGACTGGAGTCCCGCTCCCAATTGACCTGTCCATCTATGTTCCCACCCCCTATGGTCAGGAGCTCTGATGGACCTATTTAAGGAGAGTAAAACGGCATATTCCTCCTTCCTGCGAGCTGTGCAACACCCTGCTGCTCAGCAGGCGAGGCAGGGCCGGGGGAGTGGAGGGGGTGGTAGAAGAACGATGAGGGCATCTGGGAGGGAATGTGACAGCCCCCCTTGGCTTTGTCTCCAAGATACGGTGGCATGTGAGGAGGCGGAAGCAATCCTGAGCCTCGCGGGAAAACCCCATTAGAGCTGCAACACCTCCCAGTCTGACTTCCTCACACGCATGAAGACTTGGATGGTGTGATCAATACCCACAGTACCGCTCCCGCCCCCAGCAACGCATCCCCCCAGCCCGAGACGCGCTCCCAAAGGCCTCTTTCAACACAATCCGAGTGCCAGGCCCCCGTGAGCAGGAAGGGTCCCTAGTTGAGGCTCATCCGTACGTCACCGCCAGCGGCAAAACACACACACACACACACACACACACACACACACACACACTCCCTGGCTGGTTATTGTAGCAGCATCCTCTCAGCTAGCCAGGATAGTTGGTCTTCATCTGGAAACTAGGCTTCCTATGTGTGGAATGTAATAGGAAAGGTTATGGAGACATGACCCTAAACTGCTAATTCCTGCACCTTCTGACCTGTTGGTTCCCCACATCTCTCTGGTCAAGTCTTGGAGTTGACCTCAGGCATGGAGGACGTGTACAATGCGAGAAGACGGGACCTCACCTGCCTGCGGGGGCTTTAACCTCCTCCAGGGCTGCTGCTGGGGCAGGAAGAGGCGGATCCAACCCGAGGTAAGCTGATGGAGATGAGGCACAGCCATCATACATCACACCTTACATCTACTGTGGGGTTAGCATACCTGCAGTGCTGCTTTGGACTATGCTCCTCATCATGGAGAAGATACATGGCAGTTGGAGAACCATCACAAAGCAGTTCTTAAACCGTTGCCTGTTCTCATTGTTTACACTTCATCTGGAAAGTGACAAATGTATTTGTTACGTGAAAATAGTTGTTTACCCTACAAACGTTACATCGTGCATCCTGACAGAACAACAACGTACTGTTGGGACATCAGTATGACTTGGAACATTTCACATTTTAGTTTAGTATTTGGTATAAAGTGGTGCAGCCACGCCTTCTTCTTAATCGGTAGTGCAACAGGTCAGCCAATTAGGCAGGAAAGTCGTACAGCACCAATGCTCGGGTTGAAAGTGGCCTTGAAAAGGTTTGAGGATATATTCCCTGTTTGACTCCACTCATCCTTGCCCCTCCGTCGCCATGTTGTTTTGTTTTGTTCATCAAAGAAGATTTAACATGAGGACCAAAGTAGAGTCCTTCTGAAAGAGCCCCTTCAACATGCACCAATCACCGCCTAAGCACCAAATCTGGAGGCTGGTGATCGGGTCTTGCATGGACGTCGTAATGTCCAGGAAGACGATATCATGGCGTTCATACGCACGCAAGCGTTGGCCGGGGAATAGAGGAGCGTGTTCAGCGGTTTCTTGGATCGGTACGCATCCCGTCCCAAGGGTGAGATGGATTACTAAGCTGACCGCTGCTGTTGCATAAGAGCTGCCAGCTAATCATACGCTCTTATCACGTTCATAAACAATGTTGATACCCCCTGCTGAGGGAATTAGTCTTTCATAACAAATATCCTCCTTGCACATGTGCCACACGTGTCCCTTTAAATCTGACCCTTTTGTCATCACGCCACCTTTGAAACTAAATAATGCTCATCATTATTATTATTATTATTATTATTATTATTACCGTGCAGCCCGATTGTAAAGTTATTATTATTAAATATGACGTGTTTTTAATGAGTTTAGGGCAATTAGGGCAATTGAGGGACTTGCATGGGTGGAAATGAGCAGGACAGGATAGGGTCCCTTTAAATAGATATTGCCTGTGGTGTCATTAGGGTTATAGGCCTAATAATAATAATAATAGTAATAATAGTAATAATAGGCTAATGAATGAGATAATAATGATTATTATATAATTGATAACCGGTCACAGTTATATCCCTGTTCTTGTTCCTTATTTGTTGTTTGAATTGTTTTGAATGTCCACTACATTCATTCATATCCTGTGCATCTCCAGGAGGCTAAGCCCCCCCGTCCTCAGAACCCAGTGACGCCCCTGGATATTGACGTCTTTTTTGCTTCTTACGCAATTAAAAGTATAATTAAAGAGTATAATATAAGTTTGTAGCTCCTGGTTTGGTCAGTACAAGTCAATACATGAATATGAAGTATTTGCGGGTCCGGGTAAAGACCAGGGAATCCTACAGTAGCTCCACGGTGGAGATCGTGAGGGAGTCCCAGGAGAACATGACGTGCGCGTCGGTGGAAATGTGCTCCACGGCGCGTCGGCGTCGGTGGGAGGGCTAGAAGAGACAGGCGTCTATATCGGGACATCCCCAGCTGTCGGCGGCAGAAACCTGACCAGGTGGCTCCATCCTTTAGCCGGACGCGTCACGACGCAGAGCTCCGACAGCTTGCTAATCTCCTTCGCTGTGACGCCAGCGGTGCGTAAAACCTGGACGGGGCTCGCCTTGGGTGCTTCGGTCTCCGTCTTCTTCACTCAAAGTAGGACACCATCGGCGTCTTTTGGTCCTCGGGATGTCTGAGTAACCGGAAGGGATGACTCTTCTTGCGTGGATTTGATCAAGTGTCCATCAGGTCTCCCCGTCCAAAGTCCTTTCATATCATGTTGCCAGAGATAAACAAGGTGAGGAACTGATTTTTAAACATTCTCAGTGGGGGTTTTGTTCGTTAAATGTATTATTTATTTGGTTTGGGCCAAAAGAGGGGTTCTCCAAGGTGCAGCCCGGGGGCCATTTTCGGTCATCTGTGGCGAGTAGAGAAGTGCTGTCTTCCATCCCATCAGTTTATGTGCTTCCCAGCTGGCATCCGTATGGAATTTGAAATAAAACTCCATTTCTAGGAAGCATTTAAAATTAGGGGGTTACGTTTCAGCCACCCAGGTTTGACCGACATTGGACTGGCTCTAATGCTCTAATGTACCGATGTACCATAGAATATATGTTTTTCATATTATTATTGTCTTAGAGGCTGCTGGGATTACGCACGTGTACCTAATGTTGTGGCTCCATCCCAGAACAAACTTGTTCAGTTTAGGAAAGCCCCCCCCCCCAGTGCTGTCTGATGCTGATGGACTCAATATCATTACATCATTTTATTGCCTAAAGCATGGATGGCATGTCTGGACTTTGGACTGGGACTTACACCCCAACAATTGTAAACTCAGTATTGGGTACCTGCACTCCTCTCCATGATTGGTGTGGGTATGCTTGATGCTCAGCTGTGGTCCAGGTGAGGTTTAGGACGTTCTCCTCTCCTGCCACGGTGACCTACATGCCTCCTTGGCTTCAGATTGCAACCTGGCCCCCTGGTCCTTCCAATTGGTAGATGGGGGCCAAGCTAGGCTGGTTCGCCTCCTCCATCGTGCGGATGATTGTGCACTGGGTTGTTGTAGCTCGACGTGTCTGCCCCCCCCCAGTGAACAGGTAGAGTGATCAGTCCCCAAATGAGGTTAAGCTTGATCCCCCCCCCAGATGGAGCACCCACTGATTAAAAAGGCACATGCTAGCTGGATTGGTGTCAAAGCTTAAAGATTGATCCCAAAATAGCTCTGGTGTTAACGCCATTGTTGATGAGGGCTTCTCTTAAACGCGTGCACGTGCACGTGCACTGGCAAGCACAGGGATGAGCACATGTGCAGACCAGGAGGGAAAGTGCATAGGAGAGATGGCTTGTTGCTGGGTTTTTACGGAAGTCGGGTATTTTTAGATCTCGGTGCATTATTTTTGGGAGCGTGGCTGCAGCTCTGCTCAGCTGCCTGCAGTGTGTGTGTGTGTGTGTGTGTGTGTGTGCGTGTGCACGCTAGTGTGTGTTTGACAGAGAGAGAATGAACGCAGGAGAAGCCATTTCTACATGGTTGTTTTCATCTTCAGGTGTTAAAGAATTCCTACATCTGACACTGAATGTGCCAAATAAAAAAAGGAAACACTTGATATTCTTTCACTGTTTAGTCTTGTGCTTTAAGCGTTGTCATGCCCCCCCCCAGACGTCACGCCCGGAGGCCTTCCCTCACAGACACCCGGCAGAGGGCAGTCGGCTTGGGACAAACCGATCCTGCTTACAGGTCAGCTTCTAACCTCTGCTTGTAGCTTGTAGCTTGTAGCTTGTAGCTTGTAGCGTGTAGCTTGTGGCATTTGCAATAAAAGGGACTCCAGAATGATAATGTTAGACCGAGGGGGGGGGTGCCCAAACTTCATGAAAAAAGAACGGATGCAAGCGCCACTTTTAGTAGGACTCCTCGTCGAAATAGGTGTATGCCAATGACAGCATTGTAAGCTAGCTCCTATTAACTGATTTTCTTGTGTTATAATGCACAGAAAAGGGAAAGAAATATATGTTCATGTTTGAAATAAGGACTGGGAAAAAAAGTGCAGGTAATTATTAGATTACATTGGAATTAGATAATGAGATGTTACTTTTACTTTTGTATCTCACAACATCTATGGTGCATTCATGGACCGCAGAACAAACTGCGAAATCTCAACACTTGATGAAAAAGCCTGACCCACGAAGCATAGAGATATAAAGATGTAATAACTGTAGTACACGTATGCCGTGTATAAATGAGTAGCCTTAAGGTGAATGGGATATGTTTCTTGTGAGGAAAAAGCGGCCTATGTTTTGAGGAAATGTGCGGCCATTTGTTTTGGTTTTGTCGGCTAGGAGCTCCTTCCCGATGCGGTTTGCCCTGCAGTTATTTACAGGCGCATAGCTGTGTTTATTTCCTTTGCCTGCTGTGGCAAGGTACCACCAAATATATTTAGCTCATAAACAAGTTGGCGCATCGGCAGCAGGGCAACACACGTGAGAGGCAAACATCACATTGGGAAGCTTTCATATCCGTATTGACGTTTATTCACGTTATTTATCACTTTAACCAGATATAGTTGTGGAATGACAGCTAACAAAGTGAAAGTATGTCCTGTAATTCCCCCGTGACATGGATGGACAACTTTTGGAGATCTAATTCTTCCCTGAGAGCGAGTGGTTTCATTTTACCATCAAGCTCTCACGGTATGCTCAATGGCGGCCAGAGAGGAGCAGGTTGCCGCTCTTCTTCACCCCCGCCCCACGGAGATAGAACACCAGGACACGGCCCCGTCGGGACCGAGCACTCTGTCCCCATTAACCCCCGGTAACTCCAGCCGTCCCTGCTGGGGGTTCTGATCACCCGAGCCGCAAACTAAAAGTGATCATCCCGTCAAAGCGATGATGAAAGGGACGTGACAGGCGTGGGAGGACAGTGTAAAAAGGATATCACTCATTTATGGGTCACACTCGCTGACCCACTCGCCTCCTTCCTATGTGGGCTGTTTAATACTACTCGGCTTGAACAATGGTTCCTTCCATGATCCAGCTCCCATATTATACTAATATCTTTCAACTACTTTAAAGCCCCACATGGTGTGAAACCGATGTTAACCAAATCAAATGTTCCTAGAAGAATTTACTGTATATGAATATATGAATATATGAATATATGAGTCTCAGTGGATCTACTGGACTAACGTTTGGTTGCATTTTCTCATTTCTTTGCGTCATAGTTAAAGCAGTTGTTCTTACTTGCAGAAGTTTGGCCAAGGGGGGGGGACTTTGCCTCAGCTGGAGCCTCCAGTGGTCCAGGTGGTGGTCAGCAATGCCAAGAACCAGCAGCAGCAGACCGACAGCATCCTGCCCCACATTGCCAGCAAGGGGGTCCAGAACCACTATCAGACAAACACAGTAAGGCCATCATACAGTCACGAACAACAGTTGGAAGAAATATGAACACAAATATTACCTTTCACATTCTGTCGTCCAAAAACATTCCAAAAATATGCTAGGTTAATTGTCCATAGGTATGAATGTGAGTGTGAATGGTTGTTTGTCTATATGTGCCCTGGGATTGGCTGGCCACCAGTCCAGGGTGGACCCCGCCTCTCGCCCCAAGACAGCTGGGATAGGCTCCAGCACCCCCGCCACCCTGGTGAGGATAAGCGGTAGAAAATGAATGAATGAGTTTCAGTTGTTGTGAAGCAGGTAAAGTCCAGTCTCGGAAAGTCGATCCCGGGTCTCGAACCTTGTGTGTTTTGAAAAAGGTGTGGCCACCAGAGAACATTGTGCATTGCAGCTCCACGGCGTGTGATCTGCATTGCGTTGCTGATCATATTAGTCAGAAACACGTTTGGATAGCGTGTGTGATTCCTGTGAGACATCTTGAAGGTCGCCGTGCAGTCATAGATATGCATGTGTAGCCGCTTTTAATAGCTTGGTGCGGATGAGTAAGATGACACAGAGCTCAATGTCCACCAACAGGTTGAGAGGCAAAAGCCCACTCAGCACTTCACCATGCGATTTGGGGCGGCCATGGATAAAATGTCCCGCAGCAGAATCTTCAGCAACAAGCCGGATAAAGAAATGGCGCACGAGGGACACAGGCTGCCCTTGTCTCCCACAGGTATGAGGAGATGAATTGAAGGAGCTGAAAATAATCCTGTTCATGGGAATGGTGGGACGGGAATAACGTGTTGGCAGCAGCGTGCTAGCTCTCCCTCCTCTGCTCTTGGCGGGCTAATCGATACGACAACATGACTCATCTGCTCCTCCTCCTCCTCTGCTTCTTCTTCTAACCCGCTAACAGACGCGCTCAACAACTTCCAAGATCGCCTCACCGACTTTGAGAAGGAGGAGATCATGGACTACGCCGAGATCTGGTTCCTGGGTCTGGGCTCTCAGAAGATCGAGGCTTCCCAGGCTGCACCGCAGAACTGTGGCTATGATGACGAGCACGGAAGCTACATCAGGGTAACGTGTCTGGATGCTCTCCTTTAGCCCGGTCAATCCCACTGGAGCATCTATACCAGGACTTCTCAACTGGTGGGGCCGTGACCCGAAAGTGTACTGCAAAAATCAGTTCACAAATAAATAAGGTTAAATAAGGTTAAGGTTTCTAGGGCCTATTT
This sequence comes from Doryrhamphus excisus, assembly GCF_030265055.1. NCBI lineage: Eukaryota > Metazoa > Chordata > Actinopteri > Syngnathiformes > Syngnathidae > Doryrhamphus > Doryrhamphus excisus. The sequence goes on along the minus strand of NC_080476.1, from coordinate 202,934 downwards.
CCTTATTTATCTTATTTCTCTCCTTGCCTTTGCCACCAAGAGACCGTGACAGTGTGAATACTTGATAGAATACTTGATAGAATACTTGATAGAATACCTGATAGAAAACCACATTGAATCCACGTATTTCGTGGTCTCAAACTTTTGATGTGTGGTGAAAAAGTGCCGGGGTGCCTGGCTGATAATACCGATGGTTCCGAGAGGTGTCCCATACGGTGCATGTATGCTATCCTGCCAATATTCCTGTGGACATCTGCAGACGTTTGCATGGTCTACCTGTTTGCTTTGCTCCAGGTGCTGCACGACCACATCGCCTACAGATTTGAAGTGCTGGAAGTGATTGGAAAGGGCTCCTTCGGCCAGGTGCTGAAATGTCTGGACCACAAGAACAATGAGCTCGTAGCGGTTAAGATGATACGCAACAAGAAGAGGTACACATTAGGCTCTGGTGACGGCTGGGAAAAGTGGAGGAAATACCCTCATCCAACATTGTGTTTAATTTCTTAGTTGGTTTTACATCTAATACTTAGGGGGGGGTTAGCCCCCTGGAGATGCAAAGGATATGAATGAATGTAGTAGACATTCAAACATGATAAAGTAGGCCTAATGTATTTCAGGTTTCATCACCAGGCTCTCGTAGAGCTGAAGATCCTGGACGTGATAAAGAGGAAAGACAAAGACAACCTCCACAACGTCATACACATGAAGGAGTACTTCTACTTCCGAAATCACCTCTGCATCTCCTTTGAGCTTCTCGGGTAGGTGCAGGCTGATGTTGCATGCAAGCATAAATGAAACCTTCTTCTCGTAATCAGCAGTAGAACATAGGCAAGTTTAAGGACAATATCAGTTCCTGACTAAAAGACACCAGCGAAACCAGCTTACTCCAATAGCTACTACAATGTGAGGGCGGAGATAGTTTTGTGTTTGGCTTTAAATGGACGACCTTTAGAGGACGCCTTGGACTAGCACCTTGTCTTACATTACTGTCACCAAATCCTTTACTTAAGGCCTTGATTAGACCCCTATCCCTTACCCCTTCCTTCTTCATGGTGCGAAGGCTCCAGTTACAAGCTCATCACAGCAGACAGCAGGAGGACATGTTGGCACCATCATGTATTATTTCCAAGTGGAGGGAAATGCCGTGAAGCTGCATGAAGGCTGAAATGGCTCCAAGAGAAGGACATGAGAGGAGGAAGTCAGGTCGGGGTTAAAACAACTTAACGTTGTTGTTTCTCTCGGCAGGGTCAACTTGTACGAGCTCATCAAAAAAAACAACTTCCAGGGCTTCAGTGTGGCTCTCATCCGTCGCTTCACCCACGCTCTCCTCAGGTGTCTGCAGATGCTCCACAGGGAGAAGATCATTCACTGCGACCTCAAGCCGGTATTGATTAGCACAGAAAAGCCCTTGTAGTTTCAATCCTGCACGCCACACTAGACATGAATCTTGAAGACATGAAGCCATCTAGTGGAGCATGGTAATATGACAAGAGACATTTACCTGGATTTGGTCCTTCAACAGGAGAACATCCTTTTGTCTCAACGAGGCCCGGGGAACATCAAGGTGGTGGATTTTGGCTCCAGCTGTTATGAACAGCAAAGGGGTGAGAGCGTGGGATCGACCCAAACACCCTAGCTAGGTTTGGGTATCATTTACATGTTATCCAATCTCCAACCACAATGCTAACATATGATAAACATTACCACTTTCAAACATTCCATCATTGGCTCATCATTGGCTCATCATTGGCTCATCATTGGCTCATCATTGGCTCATCATTGGCTCATCATTGGCTCATCATTGGCTCATCATTGGCTCATCATTGGCTCATCATTGGCTCATCATTGGCTCATCATTGGCTCATCATTGGCTCATCATTGGCTCATCATTGGCTCATCATTGGCTCATCATTGGCTCATCATTGGCTCATCATTGGCTCATCATTGGCTCATCATTGGCTCATCATTGGCTCATCATTGGCTCATCATTGGCTCATCATTGGCTCATCATTGGCTCATCATTGGCTCATCATTGGCTCATCATTGGCTCATCATTGGCTCATCATTGGCTCATCATTGGCTCACGCTGTACATGTGGTGCCAGAGATGCTGTCGCTAGATGTGACGACATTCTAAGCCCCCGAGAGGATATATTTCCTCAAAAGAGACTACAGTGACAAATCCAGCCACTTTTTCTGGCATCGTTGGGGAGTTCTCTGGTATTTGGAGACCCGTATTGAGCAACAGTAGATGCTGTTGACAGTTCTCCCCTGCCCAGAGGTCAGCAGTGTACAGTGCTTCCACGGCTCATTGCCTGGATGCAAGAGGAGGGTGTAATTATATATTATTGTTAGTCTATTGCAACTCTTTGTTTGTAAGGCGAAACCAGTTGCTATGACTTATATTGACCGCAAGAGTGTGCTACTGAGTCATGTTAATGCGAGCAGATGTTGGATGTTCATTATCAGTAGCCATTTGAATTCAGGTGTAAATGAAGGTGTTTTTACTCACTTTTTTGCCTCCAAGACGAGGTTATGCAAAATGGCGGCTTCCAGGGCAGCCAATAGGCCAAGATGTCAGACATCCAAGACCCTCACCTCCTCCTGTCTGCTTGCAGTGTACACCTACATCCAGAGCCGCTTCTACCGCTCCCCAGAGGTCATCCTGGGTCACCCCTACAGCATGGCCATTGACATGTGGAGCCTGGGCTGCATCCTGGCGGAGCTCTACACCGGATACCCTCTCTTCCCTGGGGAGAGCGAAGTGGAGCAGATTGCTTGCATCATGGAGGTGCGGCTGGTGTGATGAAGCACTCAGCTGTGCATTCTATTTCCACGTATGCTACGCTTATTAAATACACTCATTTCATTTTTGGGTTTTGTTTGCAGGTTCTTGGAATGCCTCCCAGTGATTTTGTTCAGTCTGCATCGAGGAAGAGGCTGTTTTTTGGTAAGAATTTCGTCTTTGTTCCAGTCAAGATGCATTAAGCTCGGAACAACTCAAGGTGCAGAGTTGGCCATGTGGAAATCTGGGGTGTCCTAACTTTTTCATAGTGAAAAAGGATGGAAGGGACACTTTGATATTCTCTAAAGCAACACAGACGTTTCTCATAATATTACGACTTGATTTTTTTTTTCTTTTTCCTCATATTATGATGTTATTTTCCTAAATTATTACTCTTTCCTCTTAATATTTGGACTTTATTTTTGTAAAATTTCTCCAGATTTTCCCCTTTTTGTTTTGTTTGTTTGTCATAATGTTCCAACTTAAAATAATATTTGTATTGAATATTTCCACTCTAATAGAAACGTTGCTGTGTTTGAGTGCAGACTCGAAAGGGAATCCCAGAAACATCACCAACAGCAAAGGGAGGAAACGAAGGCCCCATTCCAAGGAGCTGTCCACTACACTAAAAACAAACGATGTTTTGTTCTTAGACTTCATCAAACGCTGCCTGGTGTAGGTTCCCTCTCTTACTTTCATTTTGCTGTGAGTACAAACGAGCAGCTGCTGCATGCTGAATGCTTTTCTTCAACGCAGTTGGGATCCAACCAAACGGATGACGCCCGATGAGGGCTTACAGCATGACTGGATCCTGGAGGGGAATTTCAACAAGGTGAGGCCCAGACCAAAAGCGTCGGTGAAGAAGCAGGCGGACAGTGTGATCACGACAGAGAGCAATGGCGGACACAACTACAGTAAACAAGCTCGTGGAAAATCTGGTGAGTAGTCTATTTCAAGTTTCATCTCCCTTCTTATCTCAATCTATACCAAAGACATCATTACACAAACACGCTTTAGAGTGGATATGAGTTGGTTTAGCCTCGGCTGCTCGTTGGGCGACGGTATGGCGCTATCGCATCACTTTATGTACACTACATTATGGCATGTATATGATCAAGTAAGCTAACATGACTTGGTGCTATAGACTAACTGCTGTTCACAGTGAGTGTTTTAACTGTCCAAATGTCGATTTAAGTCAAATGCAATTCAAGGGGAGCTTGAGCTTGTGAAATAAGCACCTTTCAGAAGTTTGCCCAGGGCGTGTTGCGCTCGAAGGACTTGTGCACTGCAAAAACATATTTTCCACAGCATCGATCGATCCGCCCAGGGCGTCATTCAAGCCAGAGCCGCCACTGCACACATGACAGGAAGGAGGAAGTCAGACAGAAGACGGTTCCGCATTGTAGGAACATTTTAACACATTCACACACATAGTTCACTTCCAAATGTCAAAATGATAAATTCATGGTTCATGGTGTTATATTTGTCAATAAATTGTTTCCACTGTCACAAAAATCTCATGTCATTTCTTACAGCGGAGAGGTTCAGCTCGGAAGACAACTCTGACAGTGACAGGCTGAAGAGAGATGGCTCTGACACCAGCAGGGCCCCCACCGAGCGTCTGCGGCCCATCGGGGCTTCTGCGGAGGAGAAGGTGTGCGAGAGCGAGAATCGCAAGCAGCAGGATTCGGGTTCGGGTTCGGGTTCGGAAAGGCCCGTTCACATCATCATCAAACCTCAGGAGGAAGAGAGGGCAGAAGGTCAACACAGCAAAGAGCCGTCGCCTTGGTTGCCTCCTGTCATGTAAGGGAGGCATGTTGCATTCAAGGAAATGGGAAAACACATACAGTGGCTGAGACTCTCACCTGCTTTCCCCTTCGGGAATCTTAACTAAAACGGTATTAGCCAGGCTGCCGTGTCCGTGAGAACATGACATCGTGAGTCCTGTCCTAGGTGTCAGAAGACCCCCCAAGTTGACACGTGACAGAACAAACCCATTCAGAGGTTGATGCACAGGAACCATCAGCGTAAAAAGCATCACTTTCACTTTATGAAAATACACTACTTACTGTAATATTATTGTCTCAGTCTTTGCTGAGCGTGGAGATCCCCAACAAATAGATAAAGAAGCTGATTTAGTTCTTCTTTCCTTTGCCCACTATAAAGCACAGGGCGTGTACCATACAGGCTGAGCCAAAACTCTTTTTATGGGTAAACATCATGTACCTTTTTAGTGGAGCGTATTTATGTATTTGTTTTTAGCCACTGCTTCATATATGATTAGACAATGATGTACAATCATGTATTTGTATATATTCCTGCTGTTGCTCCCAACATATGTGTAATACAAATATACACAACATATTTGAAATGTTTTTACTGTATGAACATATTTTCAATGTCTGCGATCCCAATACAAAGAAAAAGACAATCTTAGTTTTGTGCCTTGCAGTATTAGAGATCTTGCACTTTACTGATGTGTGTGTACATCTGTGTGTGCAAGGATTCTTAGTATTGTGTAATATTGGGAATATCCCTACTCTTGTCTGATGTTCCAGGGTAGAAACCTCTTTATTTATTTTCTCTTGCATCGCCATGAGTTCCAGTATAACTGACATTAGTGTCCATAGTGACTACCACGCCCCGCCATCAGAGATTTGAAGGGATGGAAACTGCAGATGAAATGCTAGATGAGAGTAAATCATTCATATCATTTCATGTATTTGAATGTTGAAATAAAATGTTTTTTTTATAAAACTGCATCTATGAACATAATATGATTTGCTTCTTTATAACTGTCTTGGGTGTGGGAGGTGATTTATATAGAAATAAGGCAGACTGGAAAAAATGTCACATGTACACTTTTGAGCTGCAATAGGCTCGTTAGGCCAAATTGCTGGTTCTTTTGTATGACTTCAATGAGGCGTGTTTTTCCTACTGATAATAACACTCCACACCTTCTTTATTGAAGTCCACGCAGCACCACAATTCCAAACACAGGCTACTGTCACGGAACTAAGTTACAGCCACACCAACACACACGTCACTTCCTGTCCGTTCCCTCTTTTCCTCCCCTAAACTCGTTAGTGGCAACACATAAATATGCACAGCACGTAATAGCACTATTGGTAATTTAGATTTTTTATTTTACTATAGTATATTGTGTGGGGCTAATAGTAGAAATTCACGAGTTAACTCCTCCACACACACGATTAATTTTCAATTGTGTTGGATCTCTCTTGGCATAAAATTAAACCCACGCATCAAAACTATCAATATGCCACTGTGGTGTTCTAAATGAATTACCTTATTGTAAACATTGTTAAAAAATGAATATCCTTTATTCCGTACCACTGTTGACGTTTCCGCCACTTCCTTGTTTTGGTCCTCACCGGAAGCCGTAAACGGAAAGATGGCGACCCTGACTCTGGTTAGCCGTCCTGCGAGTGTCCTTCCAAAGATTCCCAGTAAGTAACGACATTGCAGTGGTTAGTAGAGCCGCCGACGTTCATATAAATGTTTGGGAGATAACACATAATGTCTTCCCAGCACAGGGTCGCCCTGGAGGCACTAAGGCGGGTTGAATGACCTTGCTTCCACGGCGTATGGCTAATGCTAAGACTTGCTAAGTGTGAACGTTAGCTTTTCTTGTATCAGCCGATGGTGTTCGACTTGACACAGGACAAGCTTACCTACCTGCTACTAATGTTTACTAGCAAATCAAATCTCACTTTAATCGTGTGTTAAATTTTGGACGTGGCGTGAAGTGTCTAGTCAAGAGTACTGTGCGTTTTTAGTACTGATTTGCAAGGAAAACAAGGCGGACAGGAATTCAGCAGTGCAGAATTGCAAAGCAATTATGCTTAATTCTTCAACACCAGTTCAGTCATACATTTGAATAAAGTTGTAGGTTTTTAGTAGTAACTACCATTGCAAATTTCTTGGTTTTGACGTGGACCTACTGTTCATGCATGGCGCCTGGCCTCCTGTTTTCCCTGCAGAGGGTTGCCGTCCTCCCCCAGTGCTGTCGGCCTCCTGCGTGGTCCCTGTTCAGCAGAGGAAGCTGCACCATGCTGTCATCCCCAAAGGGAAAGGAGGTCGCTCGTCCTCCAGTGGCATAGCGGCCACTGTTTTCGGTGCCACTGGCTTCCTGGGGAGATATGTAGTAAATCGGCTGGGTGAGTACAATAAAGAAGAAATTGACAAGATGGTGTTTGGTGGTCCAGAGTACTGTACCAGACTACAAGTGTGAACACATCCTAGTAGAAAATTATCTCAGCTTTCACAGGTTTGATTTGGTGTGTTGTGCGTTTTCCAGGTCGGATCGGCTCTCAGATTGTTGTCCCTCACCGCTGTGATCAGTATGACACCATGTATTTTAAACCTATGGGGGACCTTGGACAAATTATTTTTATGGTATGTAAGTCTAAACAATGTATGTGATAGTAGAATGGTCCTCAGAGCTCTCACTTTGACTTGCTTTGGAATCCTGCTGCAGGAGTGGGATGCCCGGAACAAAGACTCCATCAAAAGAGCTTTGGAGCACTCCAACGTTGTCATCAACCTTGTGGGGAGAGAATGGGAAACCAGGTATTCGTGAGAGTAGTACACTCTGTTGCAGAGGTGCTGACTCGAGTCACAATTGTGATGACTTTGGACTGGAAGGACTCAAAAATGTCAAGCCTATGACCTTGGACTTAAGATATGTCCCTCAGTGGGGAAACTTGTCTCCACCTGTTTTGTCCTGACTTTCCACCGACTGTCTCCCACCTCTGCTCAAGTGCGTTTCCATGTATTGATGTTCCTGTTTCTGTGTGAAGGAACTACCGCTTTGAGGATGTCTTTGTGAGCATCCCCCAGCAGATCGCCAAGGCAACCAGAGAGGCTGGCATCACTAAGTTCATCCACATGTCTCACCTCAACGCTGACATACGCAGCTCGTCCAAATACCTGAGGAACAAGGTTAGCTGGGTTCTAATGGTACGTGTGCCGATGCGGGTCGGTGTCCTCATCCCTCTCCTGTGTCCCAGGCTGTGGGAGAGAATGCGGTGAGAGATGAGTTTCCTGACGCCATCATCATGAAGCCATCAGAGATGTTTGGGAGGGAGGACAGGTTCTTCAACTACTACGCAAGTAAGAGTGGCTTTGCATGTTCACAGGAAGCGACTACAGAAATCAGTGTCGACCTCTCACTGTGGCTATTCCTCGTAGACATGCGTTGGTTTGGCAGCGCCATCCCACTCATCGACCTCGGGAAGAAAACGGTCAAGCAGCCAATTCATGTAAGTTTGCTAAGAAACAGAAGCTAATCTGATCAGATTGTTAAGCAGATGCAATGCCCATTTTGCCTCCCAGTCACATAAACAATCTTACTTCCATCAACATCATCATTTGTTTTTGCCACCAAAAGATCTTTGGTGCTACACGCAAGTATTTGCATTTGTCAAGTAGGTCCTTTCCTTCATCAGGTGGTAGATGTAGCGAAGGCCATCATGAACGCTGTCAGAGACCCAGAGGCCAATGGAAAGACATACGCACTAGTTGGGTAGGTAACCAGCCACCACTACCCAATACAGGGGACGTCCTGGTTTTGGTAGGGTCGGGTTTTTGACCAAAATGACTAGATCTCACTTTTCATATTCCCTCTTGCATGATTTGGGTTTTTGAATAGTCCCAACCGGTACGTCCTCCATGACCTGGTGGAGTACATCTACGCTGTGGCTCACAGGCCTTTTGCACCCTACCCGCTGCCCCGCCCACTCTTTCAGTAAGTGCATCAACATTGTCATTCTTTGAAATGCGTTTCCACGTCGACAATGCAATATTTAGACACTTGCAGTAGTGGGCAAAAAAACCTCTTTACATATACCAAGTTTTAAAATTGGATCAATAACTTAGTTCCCATGGATTCGTACTACTGCAATCCTGATCGGAGCCTCCCTAGTGTTAAATCATTTAGTTTTACACAAGAGGTCACCCTCTCTTGGGTGTTCGCCTACAAGCCGCTAGGGGGCACTGTAAACACAGGAACTATCTCCTCTTTAGTTCAGTCTTCCCACTGATGTTCTGATGCTGAAGAACTTATCTGTTTCCTCACCATTAGCTAGCTTCTCTTTGTCTTTTCAGCCTCGCTGCTCGTTTTTTCGCCATGAACCCATTCGAACCATGGACATCCCCCGATAAAGTAGAAAGGGTGAGAAAGATGACAAAGGCTTGCAAAGAGCAACACATTCATGCCATGGTTTTTACCTTTTTGCAGTTCCACACCACCGACATGAAGTACCCAGAGCTCCCTGGTCTGGAGGATCTTGGCATCAGCCCTTCCACGGTAGAGCAAAAGGCTATCGAGATCCTGCGTCGCCATCGCCGATACCGTTTCTTTGAAGCCGACCTGGATGCGACAAAGCCAGCCAAGCCTGTCAACTATTAAAGTGCTGAATCAGTGTCCCAACATCACTTTTGACAAGCTTTGTCTTGACCTCAATTCTGTATGTAAATAAAATCAATCTTTACCTTGAAGGCTTTATTTGGTGTTGTTTTGGATAAAGCCATCAACACATGCTGCTACTGCAATAATGCTGAACTGATATCTTATTTCTACAGTCTAATTTTAGTGCAGCCTGTTAGAATGGATAAGTGGCACTCACAGAAGAGGGAGGGTTTGACGCTTTGTGTACACAGTAACTCACTGCAAGTGTACTTTGTAACCTCTGTATGAAGCTAGCCTGATTGCACTGACTGCTAAGGAGACAATCCTTGTTTCTATCAAAAGCACTAACTTGTCAATTGGCCCCATCGGCCTCATGATGATGCAACATTCCTTGTTCCAACAAATGATTTTCCAAATGCAAAAGTGCTTACCTAAAACATCAAAGATGCAATTGGTAGGAAATGTTATCTGGAAGATAAGACGCGCCTTCTCAAGTTGTAAATTCTGTGGAGGGAAGCAAGGCTTGCGTGGTGAACAGAAAGCAACATGAAGGCCCACCTGCGGAGCGCCGGGATAGTTGGAGTCGTCCTCGTCTTAACGTACGTCCTCATTTTTATGAGCAAACCTTCTTCACGCAGTTCTTTTCCGAAAGGAATCTTGGAGGAAAAGGTTGTGAGGAGACTGGAGAGTGTTGAACAGACTCTGCACAGGCTGGGTGAGTTCAAAGCCAGGAAATAGCATAACGTTTACATGTGGCTGTTAAAGTACGCTAGTTCAGTCTTGGTCGAAGCGGCCTTCGGGCAAACGTATGTAGGTGGTTTTTTTTCTCTTTAAACAGAAGGACATACTTGCTCAAGGTGCAACAGCAAGTTCACATGACAATTCAGCTAGTACTACGTGGGGAATTCCATGTTGTCGTTACTGTAGCGGGTTAGATTCCGCAGCAAAGAAAATCTGCATGAGAGGAAGAGAAGATGCTTAACTGAAATGTTTCTGCATTTTTCCAACCCGTCCTGCCTTTACCAACACCCAAAGAAAAGCTGATTGAAGGGTCGCGTGGAGGAAAGAACACCACCAACAAACTTGCTCCTGATGCCGGCCCACAGAGAGCAAAGCCTACAAGGCCAAAGTTATATCCAAACTCCTTCCTCTTTGCTAAATGGGGAGAAGGTCTGACGGAGACGGAGCAGAAGCAGGCAGAATCGCTCTTTCAGATTTACGGCTACAACGTGTTCCTCAGTAACCGCTTGCCACTCGACAGGAAGCTTCCAGACATGAGAGACGGCAGGTGACTGGCAATGCCTTTACTTCCTCAAAGCGTTGATGTCATCCAAGGTCAGGGGTGTCCAAACATTTTCTACTTAGGGCTACATGCTGAAAATTATTATTCCTCGTAATATCACAAGGTTAATCTCCTAAAATGACACATTTTTCTCATGAGCTTTCCTCTTCATATTGTGACTTTATTACCCTGGTTTTCCCATCCTTGCTATACTGTAACGTCTAACATGTTCTTAGATGTCTGACAAAGAACTACCCTCACGACCTGCCTAACATCAGTGTGGTGCTCATTTACCTGAACGAGGCCCTTTCAGTCATTCAAAGGGCCATTCTCAGCATCATCTCACACACTCCCAAGCGCCTCCTGAAGGAAATCATTCTGGTGGATGACTACAGCACTTACAGTGAGTTTCATTTAGAGCACGTACGACCACAGCCTGGATGGACAAAGCGAAAGCACCGTTACCGGCTTTGGTACCTGTCTTCCAGATGACCTTGGTAGGGCGTTGCAGGACTTTGTAGATGAAGTCCACCAAAACAAGCCTGCGCTGATAAAGAAAGTGCGGCATCACCGTCAAATGGGCCTGTCCCAATCACGGATGTCGGGCTGGGAGCACGCCACTGCAGATGTTGTGGCCATTTTGGATGCTCACGTTGAAGTCACCGAGGGATGGTGGGATGGCCGTCGGCATGGTTTTCAATGAACCACGTCACCAAGGTGTTCACGTTCATGCCAATATCCTCACCAGGTCAGAACCTCTACTCGCCAGGATCAAAGCTGACAGGACGGTGGTGGTGTCCCCCGTCTTTGACAAGATCCATTTCGATGACTTTCACGTGGAAAAATACCTCCCGTCCGCACACGGCTTTGACTGGCCTTTATGGTGCATGTACGAGTCCTTCAGCCCGGAATGGATGGAGACCAACGATGAATCCAGGCCTGGGAAGTAAGCCAAAAGCATAGATTTCAAGAGGATGCTAAGATGGTTCAGTCGTTGTATGGAAGTGTTAGCCTTCCATGCCCTTCAACTGCTGCTGGTTACCGGGTCATGCTGAAGTCAAGTCAGGCCTATTTGTCTTACACTTCGTATCGTTAAAGACTACACTCCCGTCAGGCAAAAAGCTTTTCCCGTTCTTTTGTAAACAACAGTAGAACATACAGTAGGTACGTTTCAGGAAGATAGTATCAGCTCCTGGGAGAAAACCAGCTTTTTGGAAAACGATACATTTCAAATGTAGCTCTTACAAGCCATCTGGTACGTACTTCTCTCTGCAGTCACATCGTGAATGTGTTCATTCGCAGGAGTCCTTCCGTGATGGGAATATTCGCAGCTCACAGGGAATTTCTGGGAGAACTTGGAGGGCTAGATGGAGGAATGACCGTCTACGGTGGAGAAAATGTTGAACTCGGGATTCGTGTGAGTGGCTTCTCATCTAAGGCGGGTGTAGTAGTGGCCCGTAGTGGCCCGTAGTGACCCGTAGTGACCCGTAGTGACCTGTAGTGGCCCGTAGTGACCCGTAGTGCTCCAACAAATGTACTCTGTGCCACGCTGTTGGTTTTCAGTGCCGACGCTTTTGTTGACTGCTCAGGTGTGGCTTTGCGGAGGAAGCGTGGAGGTGGTTCCGTGCTCCAGGATAGGCCACATTGAGCGGGCACATAAACCATACGCCCCGGATCTAAATCCTGTGATGAGGAGGAATGCTCTGAGGGTTGCAGAAATTTGGATGGATGAATACAAGAAGAATGTGTTGATCGCGTGGAACCTTCCTCTTCAGGTTGATATCTGCTTCTTCATTTATTTGTGTGTGTGTGTGTGTGTGTGTGTGTGTGTGTGTGTGTGTGTGTGTGTGTGCCATAATACAACACTATATTACGGCAACTTTCCAGACGTCTTTCATTCTGTTTGTACTGTGAGTTTGAGTCCTCCTACTTATTTGTCTGATGCACAATGGCAGTTATCATCAACTTAGGAGTCCGCTAAATTTGTAGATATGTTTTTGAATTGTAACTTTTATATTTGGGTACTTTGGTCTTAGAGCTGTCAATCATCACAACTGACCCTATTGCCCCAGCGTGTGCTTCATATGGTAGGTATCAAACCGTCCTTTACCCTTATCACACAGGACCACGGCATAGATATTGGCGACGTGACGGAGAGGAAGAAGCTGAGGGAAAAGCTACAATGCAAGCCGTTCAAGTGGTACCTGAAGAACGTGTATCCAAGTCTGGCCACACTGGATAACCTGCTGGGCTACGGCATGGTAAGCAGCACCTCGGTTGCTACACCTGTCCGTCATGAGTCACATCAACTCCTGTCATTAAAAGATGAGGAACAGCCTTCTCATGAACTTTTGCGTGGACCAAGGAGCTGTTCCGGGAAATATCCCCATCCTATACGAGTGCCACTTCCAACAGCCACAGGTTTGATTCTTACAAATTTCCCCACTGAGGGACGAATAAAGGCATATCTCTTAATCAATGTGGACAGTATGAAGTGCCAACTATGTATCAACTGAGATGGTGATAACATGTATTTCCAGTTTTGCTACTACAACCAAGACAGTGAACTCATCATCGGGGCCATTAAATCTCACACGTACAACCCAAACCGCTGTCTGGTTGATCCGGGCTCCAGCAGCACACCCACCCTGCTGGATTGTCAGCTGGCAAAGCGAAAGCAGCTACACATGCACTGGCACTTCACACAGGTATCACCATGGTGCTCATGTTGGAGCTGAATCATGTATTATGACTTCATATGATGTATTATGACTTCATATGATGTATTATGACTTCATATGATGTATTATGACTTCATATGATGTATTATGACTTCATATGATGTATTATGACTTCTTATGATGTACTGCTCCACCTCCCACAGGGCAGAGAAATCCAAAACAAAGCAACCAGGAGATGTTTTGAGATCAGTCAAGGCCAAAACTATGAATATGTGCTCATCCTTCAGCAGTGCACGGGACAGAGCTGGACCATCCAACACTTAATCTCCCCTTTTTAGGCGCTAATAAAGTCAGAGTACACTTCTTTTGTGATTCTAATTGACAGAAAAATGCAATGGCATACAATGGTACCTCGGTTTCCGTTATTCCTTTGCTCCTAAAGGTCTGATTGTCCCATAAGATCCACATAAAGCGTACCGGCGACACGAGTGAGGATAAGCGGCATAGAAAATGGATGTAAAAAGATGAAGCTATTACGTTTATAGCAGCTTTTATGGGAGCGCCCCAGAGAGTATAGTACAAGAATATCTGTAAAGAAGTGCATGAACATCTTTGTTATGACTAATGTGTGTGACAGGTGAGGCAAACTTCCCTGAGGGCTGACAGACTTTGAACTACAGCAAAGACACTTTGGGAAATTTAGCCTCAGGGACCCCAACAGACTCCGGAGGACTCAGACTGTAACCATTAATTGCACAGAAAACAACTCATTTTACGCCTTTCAGTAAAAAACGGTGAGCTGCTAATCAGATGGGTGTTTGAAGGTAAATAGTTAAGGGTATTTTTCAGCAATCACGGTTCTAATGGAGCGACTCAGGGTGGCGTCACTAATTACACACCTGTCGGTATGAGGTGGGGCCGTCTTGAGTCTTCATCAAAACCGGTATGTCAAAGAAGATAATTGTGTATTATGTACATACGCGAACAAAAGAGTCGTTGCCGTCCTCATCCCGGCTGTCAGGATGAGAGCCGGGTGGTTGAAGCGACCCCTCTTCCTCATGGCGGCCAGCGGGCTGCTGTTGGTCCTGTCCGCCATGTTGCTGAAGAGCGGCTATGAGTACGGACACACCGACACATCGTTTCCCGACGTGAAGAGTCGACTCTACGACGTGGAGGTGGGCGTCAACAACCTATGTGAGTGACCTTTAAAAAAATGGATTAAAATATTAACTTTGTTGTACAGTCGCCCCTCGTTTAACGCCGTTAGCAGACCCGCCCGCGATAATTGAATTATTAGATATAGGATTCAATGTTGCTATAGAATATTTTCGTAGAGCATGGAAATCCTGTTTGACTTTGTAAATACGGTTTTAAACATCACTAGAGCCCCTTAGAAATGAAATAACACCCCACAGTCACCTTGACACCTTGTGTTTACATCACAACTCCAATGCTGCTGGGACCCCAGACGGCCGCTAGCTGGCGAGCTAACCGGTTAGCTATATAGTTAGCTATGCAGTTACCGGTGTTAATGTCTCAATGTTTTGTGTCCTTACTGCCACACAATTACTAGAACACTACATATCACTCGTATTTCAATTAGTTCTGACTAATAATAGACCACAGTATACTATGAAACTTCTTCTCTTTGGGTTTTTCCCTTGGGGGGGAGAGGGGGGGAACAGCAAATCAACCGCCTCCATCCAACCCTGTCTTCTAGCATACCATGAAACATCCATCCTTTATTTATTTATGGGGGAAAACACAAAGGTGCGAGGGGCAACTGTATTTGGGTTGAAAGTTAACATTCACCACAAACACGGTTGCCAAGTCCAGGCCACCCTTGGGACACCAGTTGGTGACCTATTTGACCGGTCGTCTTAGCACCGTCGACGTCAGGACCCCCGCTGGTCCAAAAGCTGGGCTGCAGGCTCAGGGAGTTGTCCAGCACCTTCCACACCTTGCTCTTCCACGCCCTTGGTAATGCACACTCCCAGGGCTTGTGGAGGTTCATGTGTGGATGCGTCGCCTTTTGTGACCGTATTTATTGCATTTAATTGCAGTAAACAATGTGAGAAACCGTTCCTGTTCTTTAACTTTAACGGGTGCCGCGTGGGAATTTGGGGCGGAGACGCGATGCATACCATGGCTTAACCAACACTCAGTGAAATCGCTAATAAAATGTCTTATGAACAACAAGGTAACAAAATGCCAAGGCTAAAGATAAAGCAAGCGCTTCGGGACAAAGCTGGCTGTTTTTCCAAAGTCAAAGCTGATGTCGGTGAATATCTTGAAGATAATATGTCTGATTTTATGGATAAGTAAGGGAATTTCAAGATATTCACATTTGAGAGGCTGAAATCAGAGGATATTTACATATTTAAATCAAAAAAGTGGTTAGCACGTTGGCAACACAGAGTAGTATGGGTGTAACTTCTCATCCTTCATGCCTGACATGGTGCTCTCTGGTGCTCTCTGGTGCTCTCTGGTGCTCTCTGGTGCTCTCTGCCCACCACGGCCTCCTGTGAAGATGATATGCTGCGAGGGTTTGAGCAGAAACAAGCCAGCATGATGGCGCTTCTGGAAGAGAGCAGAGGCCGAATGAGCAAAGCAGCGGAGGCCAAAAAGGAGCATGAAACCAACGCACCGGTTCAACCCAAAAAGAAACCGCCTGAAATAATAAAGTACAAAAAACTGTTCCCTCAGTCCTACCTGTTCAGAAAGTGGGGCTTGGATCTGTCTGAAGAAGAACAGCGCAATGCCCAACATTTGTTTGAGCAGTATGGCTACAACGTTTACCTCAGTGACCGCCTCCCCTTAGATCGAGTTCTCCCGGACACCAGAGATCCAAGGTACTACTCTCTTGTTACGTCACATCTCGGCAAAACACATTGAGGTTTTTTATTCCGTGTGCAGGTGTTTGAAAAAGACTTACCCGGAAGATCTACCAAGTCTGGGGGTGGTGTTAATCTACCTGAACGAGGCCCTGTCTGTCATCAAAAGAGCCCTGCGCAGCATCATCGACCGCACCCCCAAACGCCTGCTGAAGGAAATCATCATGGTGGATGACAACAGCTCGAAAGGTGGGTTGGATTGTTAGCTGCTCCCTCAAGCCTTCACTGCTTCGGGGCCACCATCATCCTTAGCAGACAAGCTGTGACCCAAATAATCACAAAATGTCTTATTTATTCAATACATGAAAAGTTTCTTTGAATTTAAAAAGGGACTGTTTGCAATGGTTGCTACCTTTTGAAGGCATTATAACCCCCATTTCAGGTTTAATACTAATAACAGGAGCGCCATTTAGTCTGGCTGCATCAATCGATCCAAACTGGGCATGAGACGCACACTGCCACACTGGGCCTGCTAGTCTTCATTGTGGGCGGAACTACCAGAACCAGGTCTTACTGCACTAAACCGGCAGTTTAAGGATCAAGCCTGACCAGTTCATAAATCACAAGTAGGCTAGCCTAGGCTAGTCATTGAGCTAAACGTCATCCCATCATCATCCTAAACATATTGTCAAATACTCTACTCTAGCAATGAGGCAGCCTTTCCCCCCCAATGTTCCATTTTTTCAACTACAAAGTTAAATGAAATTTGTTGCGTAACTTACCTTTTGGACAGGAAACAGAAATAACGTGAATAATAATGTACAGTAGAAGAGCCCATTTAATGGATGCACCCACAAAAAGCCCTAAAACTACCTAATCTATTTTGGATACTCTAAACCCGATAACATGCCACTGAAATACATGTACACATCACATCAAAGCATTTTCTGGTAAAAGTTCCCATTAAAAAGGAGAAAAGAATGTTGGTCTCTGCTTTTCACAATTAGAGGACCTGAAGGGAGACCTGGACCGCTACGTGGAGCAGCTGGAGCAGCAGAACCCAAGTGTTCACATCATCAGAGTGAGACATCACCATCAGCAGGGGCTGGCTCACGCCAGGGTTTCCGGGTGGAGGGTCGCTACCGCTGACGTGGTGGCTATTCTGGACGCTCATATTGAAGTCCATCACATGTGGTAAGAGAGGCCATTTTGGATTGGAGCGGTGCATGTGTGTGTGTGGAGGATTCTGGGCTGGAATGGGGATTTGAACGATCTACTCATGTGGACGTCCCTCGCGAATACCAATTAATTTTGGTCAACATAAGCGGGGCTCCCCTGTACTTCTGAATGTAGCATGCCGCCATCATTTAAGTGCCATCCGTCACCGCTGTTCCCCATCCCACAGGGCGGAGCCACTGCTCACACAGATCCAAGCCGACCGAACGGTGGTGGCGTCTCCCGTGTTCGACAAGGTCAACTTCGATGACCTCACCGTCACCAACTACGCTCCAGCCGCACAGGCGTTCGACTGGGCCATGTGGTGCATGTACGAGGGCTTTTCTCCCGACTATTACAAGCTCGGAGACGCCTCTCTGCCGGGAAAGTACGTTTAAGTGGGGGGCACACGCAACCCTGACTTAGGTTTGATCATCTTCTATTGGATCTCTTTAGAAGATCTGCAGTTCTACCCAATGAAGCTAAGCCTTTGGAAACATTAGGATGATGTGACCTTTTCCATTTTGTCACCACCATCACAGGAGTCCGTCTGTAATGGGGATCCTAGTAGCTGATAGGGAGTATCTTGGAGAAATTGGAGTTCTAGATGAAGGAATGAAAGGGTACGGGGGAGAGAATGTGGAGCTAGGAATTCGTGTAAGTCCAAGCCATCCTGTCAACAACGACCTCTTTTTCTTCTTTTTGTACTTTGCCTCAAATGGAGTTTAGCAGTTGTCCAATGCCGTTGGTCGAGGGTGTTGAAAATAAGGCCCGGGGGCCATTTGTGGCCGACAGCACATTCTAAAAATATCATTTAGAAATGTTTGTTTTAACTATAGTCTCAAACCTGAGATCAGCCTATTACAGTTCCATGCTTGTTTACAATAAACCGCTCACTCCTCATTTTTTGGGATCACTCCCATTCCTCTGGGGTCTACTTTTCAGTAGTTACTGAGGAACTAATGAAGAACTGAGTAGAGGTTCGGGTTAGGAAGGTCTGTTCCTCATGAACTACTGTCATTTGGTCCACCTTATTGTCAAGTGTTACCTTTCTTTTTGCAATTTGAAGCTCTACTTCCAACCTCCCCGAGAGCCAACCATTTTTCACCTGGTCTTAAAATTTAGATCAGGGCAGTAAGTCGACTTAAAGGGATAGTTGGGATTCTTTTGACATGAAGTTGTATGACATCAGCATGGACAGTGACTTCCCCCCCACTTGGTGGACATAAACTGGTAGTGTGAAAAAGAACTGATGAGTTGGCAACTTTTCAAACGTGCTGCTGTGCTATTAATATTCACCATGAAGATCCGTGTTCATAGAATTAAGGTTGGTGGATTGGTACCGACTAACGGGAGTCCCAGTAAAGCAACCGTGGGTGTGTATTTGCAGGTGTGGACGTGCGGGGGCAGTATCGAAGTGGTTCCATGCTCCAAGATCGCCCACATCGAGAGGAGCCACAAGCCCTACTTGTCCGACCTGAGCGTGGCCATGAAGAGAAATGCGCTGAGGTTAGCAGAAATCTGGATGGACGAATACAAACACAACGTCAACTTGGCATGGAACCTTCCACTGGAGGTATCTCGACACCGTCCCGCCGTGTGCGTTGGAATGCAATGTTAAAGGCTCTTTCACTGACATTTGTTAGAATCACGGGATTGACATCGGCGATGTTTCGGAGCGGAAAAAGCTCAGAGAGCGGTTGAAGTGTAAACCTTTCAAATGGTATCTGGAGAACGTGTACCCCAAGTTGGATTCCTGGGACAACATACTGGCCTATGGAGCAGTAAGTGGAAGCCGCTTATGTGAGTGCCACCAGTTCAGTTAGCTTTTAGCCACGCAGATCTAAGAACATGAAGTTCTAGCAGTTCTGTTAGACAAGTTGGAAAAAGGTCGTCGTTCGGGCTTAGTCAGCACAAACAGGTTCCACTGTGTTGCTCACTCTGGCGTGTGGGTTTGGACTACTGCAGTAAGACTTTGTGTGACTCGCCAGATGAAGAATCTGGATGTCAACAGGTGCTTAGACCAAGGCCCGCAGCCCGGGCACACCCCCATTGCCTACGGCTGTCACTACTTTGGAGCCCAGGTGAGGAGAGCCACCACTTGGGATGCCAATATGTGATGATGTAACCCGAGCCTTCCTTCCAGCACACCTTCTACCGCCAGAGCGGTGAGCTCTACGTTGGAGGCATGAAGTCGCACAAGTACAGCGACAACCGCTGCTTAACCGACATAGACGGGAAACAGACCGAGCCTGGTTTGTACCCCTGCAAAGAAGCCCTGAAGATGGGCATGAGCATCTACTGGGACTTCACGCAGGTACCCTGTCAAAGGATTTTATACCATTTCTATTCCTTTTTCAGTGTCAACCTCCTTTTGCCCTCCTCTCAATCCAAATTGGAATTGGTTTTGTTGAACCTTTACTTACTAGTTGCTTACTAGGGCAAGGAACTGAAGAACCGCAGCACAGGAAGATGTCTGGAGATTAAGGGTGGCCAACTAACGATGCAACAATGCTCAGGGCAAAGATGGGAAATCCAAAACATCATTGTGGATTTTTAAACACTGGAACTGGAAAGTATGCCTCCGACAACAACTAATGTGGCAAACGTAAAGAACTTGGTTGCAGCGCTTTAATTTTGGAGCCATTGGCGTTAGAAATGGCACATCTGTTCATAGTTATTTTTCATGAATGGATTTTTTTTCTTTCTAATAAATGTTATTGACTGTTTGCATGCTGTTTCTGAACCAATGTTTATTATTGACCTAAATGCATGAATGTATTTGAATAGAAATGATTCCACAATCATTACACGCTACAAGTGTGTTGAGCTGACCGCGTGACAAGACCCGGAAACTGCCGACTCCTTCCGACGGTCCACGAAGCTGTGGTCACTTAGCAACCCGTGTGTATCGGGCGACCCGCTTTCTGAGGTGTTCGTGTACGGCCTGTTTGCGTGTGACGACATGGAATTGTTGTCGGGAGGACCGCCAGACGTAAAAGTGCAGAGACGTCGAGACGATGAGGCGAGAAGACGGGCGAGGATTTTCGACGACAAAGTTCGCACCATTGGGGTAAGTTACTACACAAGTTTCATTTTTATTAGAGAGTCACCCTGACTTTTTTTTTTAATTTGTAGGTTGACAAGCAATTCCTCGACAAGCAGGTTGCTGAGAATCTGGCGAGGAAAAGGGCGGAAAAGGCGCAACAAGAAGCCGACGGTGAGCAAAGCTAACGTCTATTTTGTTCTAGAAGCTTCCGGAACAAACTCCACAATGCACACCGTGCTTTTATTCTGAAGCGGAAGTCACTGTGAACGATTTGTGCTGTGTCATGCTGCCGTTCCTCTCGTGAGCGCAACCGGCTTCTTTATTGATTAGGATTCATAAACTGCATTCAACCTAACGTCAAAGTGATGAAATATGTTATAATTAGCCACCGAATGACCTGAAAGATATGAATATTATTCTAGTAAATACAATAGATATGAATCATGTGCTACTATACTGCTGAAGTGGGCAGTATGAATGGGCAAACATTGGTCTGGGTGCATTTGACTGACCAGTGGGACTTGTTTGGATGTGCCCCCCCAAGCAGATGCGGCCATGTTGCAGACCGCCAAACAAGTTTGTCTGCTCCAACATCAACAAGCGGAGGCCAAACGTGCCGTGGAGAAGGCAGTGGTGGACTATCACCAGTACCAGCTGGGGTCGCGTCCGGAGGACGTGCACGCAGGTGAGGCACTCGTGATGCTTCCTGGTCTGCCGGGGGAGGACCGTGACCGCGTCGGACGAGAGCGGCGGCAGAAGGAGCAGCTCAAAGCGTGGCTCCTCCAGCAGCAGGACGAACGGGCTGAGACGAGGCAGAGGCACAAGATGGAGAGTAGGTTTGCTAACCTTTAAACGTTGAGACGCCTGGGCTCACTGGAACCGGATTGTCCTCCCTGTAGAGCTGCAGGACGACCGACGTAGGCTAGACCAGGACGACGACGCCCTCAGGCTGCACGCCATTGAGCTGGAGAGGAGGAAAGCTGCGGCCGTTGCTGCAAAAGAGTGGAATATGACGATGGTGGGTCTTCCCTCAATGCAGAACTTTGTTTGGTTTGGTTCTCCTGTTACGACAGTAAAGAAATGGTTTGTCTTTAATATTTATAAAATAGTTTTTTGGACTTTATTCACGTCAAATTACAGCAGATTTTTCTATTTGTTTTGTTGTCAGGTTTTCTTGTTAAAAATAAATGTTTGGAATCGGGCTTCACTTTGGACACCCCTGACTAACGTGTATGCCAAAATGATGACAGACAGAAGGGAGGCGGCATGAGGAGTGTAAAAAGGAGAACACGGAGTCCGAGGAGGCTCAGCACCAGGTCAGCATGATGGGAGCCCCCGGTCTTTGTCCCAGCAGCGACAGGAAGCCGCCTCCTGAGAGCTTGAGAACAATCACCAGATTCCGCCAGCATCAAATGGAAGAGAAAAAGGTAAGAACTTGCACAGAAGAACCGGAGAACAAACCAAACATGATTGACTTACCCATAGAGGATGGACATGGAGAAGAAAAAAGACCAAATGCGACACGATGGCGTCCGGCTGGACTCTGCTCGTATTGCTGAGCTGATGGCGAGGCAGGAGGTCCGACACAAGCAGCAGCTACGACGACATCTGGACGCCACCAACAAACATCTGGCTGCGTGCACGCAGCACAGGTAACACACACACACACACACACACTTAAATGTCACACACGTGTCCGTTGTCATCTTCCTACGTGGTGTCATGTTTAGGGAAGTGGGCGTTGGGAGGGGCCACATCGATGAAAGCTTCTTCTCCAAATTTAACACCAGCAGCCGCTGATTTCAGCCACGCTGGTTCAAGCCTGCATGCCACCCACGGGTTCAAACCTGCGTGCCACCCGTGGGTCTTCCACAATAAAATGCAGCCTTTCAAACAGAGCAGCACTGCCTTTATCTGTACGTGGGACAAACTACATGAAAGAATCCGGTACTTTATGCAAATGGTCATTTTATTTATTTATTTGAAATGGACATTTTATTCACGAATGTCCCAGACAAAATTGTCAGGAATTTCCTGAGTCACGTGATACAACACTTTAACTTTAGTAAAAGCACACAGGAACACGACATGGAGCCTCCATGGCGTCATTACATCATCAACATGACATGTCAGGGAGACTCTTCCACTCCAGTCCTGCAGGGGGCGGTGATGTGCGTTAAAATTGAAAATAAGACATTGCTGATCATCAACCAGAATTCCCAGCAAAAAAAAACTAAGAATTGGAAAATGTTTGTGTTAGCAGCAAAACGGGAATTGAACCTCTCACAACCCAAGCAGAATCAAGCAGGCCAAGCAGGACTTGGCGTCAGGGCGAGTCCTTAATGTGTAAAAATATTGTTATCACCGCAGCATCGTTTCTGAAAAGCATTTTCCGCCACAAACTTGTCCCACTTCCTCTGCCACGCATCCAGAGCTTTGCTCTGCATCTCGGGGCCCAACGAGCTGTACCTGAAAGCAAAGCGGGCCGGGCGTCAGCGTGCGGGCGGGAAGGCTAACCTGGAGGTCACGTCTGGGCTCGACTTACACGATAGAGTTGATGGCCAGTTGTTTGAGGGTTCCCACGTGGGACCTCTTCCCGCCGAAGCCCACGAAAGCCTCGTAGAAGTCGTAGGAGAGGCCCGACGAACCCAACATTGCCGGATCGTCGGAACTAATGACCATCGGGTGGTTCTGGGCCATGAGGGCAGCAGCAGGGTGGTTTCGCAGGTCTTCTACCAGCTTCAGCACCTGGACCGGGTCCACAGCGGAGACACGTCACATGCTTTACACGTATCAAGCGTTCTATGATGAAACCTACGTATGTTCTCCTGCTCATTAGGGCTAGTCAACTAATTGGATGTGTGGGAGTTTGCATCGTAGTAGTACTAGTACTAGTAGTAGTAGTAGTAGTACTAGTAGTAGTCGTATCAGGAGTACCTGGTTGGAAATGGGACACACTTCCACAGCCACGCCTCTCTTCATGGATAGATCTCGAGCCAAAGGATGGCGCGTCAGAGCAAACCCGTGGCCGATTCGGGACGTGTTAAACAAAAGAGCGTCCAGCAAGTTCTGGTCCACGTCTGAGCCCTCCAGGTCTACACACGGAACGGATCGGCTGAATGTACAATTCATGGGATCCAACGTTTCTAATCACGGTTTCCTCTTACTGGTCTCCCCGGCGTGGAAAAAGTAGGGAAGCGTCACACCCCTCTCCGCTGGCAACGACAAAGCCTCCCGGAAATACCAAAGTGGCTTTCCTTGATCCTCGCGGCCCACCTGCGTGTCAGACCACATGCCCGCTTCAGGTCCACAACGTTTTACTACTTGTTACCCAGCTGCCCACCTCCAGGCTCATGGTATGATATGATGGAAAGTATGATATATCTACCAGCTAATATAGCTAATATCTAATATAGCTAATATCTTTATATATCCTATAGTTCCCCGTGTGTGGACTTTGTAGGCCAAAGTATGAAATACAGTATGATATGATGTAAAGTATGATATATCTACCAGCTAATATAGCTAATATCTAATATAGCTAATATCTTTATATATCCTATAGGTCCCCGTGTGTGGACTTTGTAGGCCAAAGTATGAAATACAGTATGATATGATGTAAAGTATGATATATCTACCAGCTAATATAGCTAATATAGCTAATATCTAATATATCTAATATCTTTATATATCCTATTGTTCCCCATGTGTGGACTTTGTAGGCCAAAGTATGAAATGCAGTATGATATGATGTAAAGTATGATATATCTACCCGCTAATATAGCTAATATCTTTATATATCCTATAGTTCTAAACGTGCCATTCCCATGCCAGATGTGTTTGGGTGACAAAGGTGACAGATGGGTGACAAAGTCAACGAATGAGAGTAGCACCACAGAGAATGCTTTGTTTCCAGATTTCAGAATAAAAGTTTGCAGTTCTCACCAAGTCAAAGCCAACCATGAGATCTGGAAAGTCCCTGTGAAGCTTCATGGCCACCTCTACAACTCTCCTCACTGCAGATGCATTCGTTCCCCTGCGGCATCAAGCATGTGATTAGACCCGTCACGTCATGCTAAAGCCATCCATCAATAAATTCATATGTACGTTTGTGCTCCGGCTGCTAGCCTCTCGCAGGCTACACAGGCTGGATGACAAGAGGCTTCGTATGCACACCTGAAACGCCACCATCCTTTTCAGCTTTGGGGGCGTGGCAGGGCCTTGGCTCACTGCCAAAGCTTAGAGGCGTTTCCTTGGCAACGTAAATACAAGCAAAATGATGCACGCTCACGGACAGTGTCGCTCGCTACAGCGTAAAAGAAACGTCACGAACATTGATGCTGTGTAAATCGGGAAAAAGAAAATGGACTCTCTCAACTTCTGTGGAGCTAACGCTAATGCTAACGCTATACTTTAGTACCATCTAGTGGTTCTAATGTGCGTTGCACCTGTCACGAGGAGATGTTGCCTAAATGATGGAATATCAGCCTGAAGGCTCAGAGCACCTGTGAACGACGAAGATGAATCTGCTTCCAAAGAAGTCCGGGTGGTCCGCTATGAAGTCCCTGGTCACGTCTCCGTAGGTCGTCAGTGCCCACGCCGAGTCGTGTGTGCTCCCGTCCAGCTCGTACGTCTGAGCTCGGTCGAGACGTGCAGATCAGGAAACGACGGACCAGGATTTTGCGTGTTAACGTGTCGTGTGCGTGTTTACCTGCGGGAGCAGAGCGCGGACCTCCACGTACATGACGTTGTCCATGTGGAACTGTTTGAGGCCGTGGTAGAAATAGTCTCTGAAGACAGGAGCGTACGTGATCAAACCCGTCACGGCCATGAAGGCTTGCTCAAATTTCCCCCAAACCACATCCTGGCTGGGGTACCGAGCCGCGGGATCGCCCTCGGTGAAGAGAGTCAGGTTGGCCAGAATGCTGGGAAGAAGAACAGAAGGCACTGGGTCACCAGTACTCAATAATCCAGACCCCCGTCAGGGACGGGTGTCCTGACCATCGCTCACCTGTGGTCCAGCTCTGTGACATTGCTCAGTTTGCTCCTCAGGCTAGCCAGCAGCACCCACGAACACGCCGGTGTGGGTTTAGGCTGCCCCGATGAGAAGATGAACCTGACCGAGAGTTTGTCAGTGACGCACATGTAACAGTTGGGCCGATACGTCACGTTCTTCACCAGCCACGCCGGGTCCCCCATGGCCAGGTCGTGGACGTGCAGCGCTCCACCTGAATCATCCATTACAAACGTGCGTTTCGGGGGGGGCATTCGGAAATGAATACCAAATCACCAAATTTACCTTTGGGCATTTTCTGCAGCAGGTGGAAGACGGGGCTGCTGCGGATTAAAGGTCTGGCCTGAAAGAAGTGCATGGATGGAGGGAATTGGGCTCTCGCCAGCTCCTCTTGTTTCATTTTAGACAACCGGGCATCGAGAAGCTTCTCCGAGTCCGTCAGCACCATCTGACCCCCGGTCTGCCGGGAGGCCTCCTCTTGTATGAGCGCCTCCCTGGTCTTGGGGTCCGGCATGGACCCGACACCTGCTGCGTGCCACAGTAGCATGCAGGCCACCGCCACAAGGGGGCGCCGGTACTCTGCCGCCATCCTCCAGCTGGCGGTCTGGCGAACGGGAAAGAAGTGACAAAGAAACGTTTTATTTCGGCATTTAAACGTTAACGTGAATAAAACACATCCATTTCTTTTAGATGTGGCCTCGTTGGCGTGAATGCCCTGGTGTAACAGATATATACGCGCCCTTGAACGCCATTTGTGTCATGACCCGTAACTTGCTGAGATTTTGGACAGATGCATCGGAGACAGCAGACATTGGTTACATTAGAAAAGGCGTCAAATTTAAGCCAAACAAATGTACAATAAATGTTAGGCTCCACGGTAGTTGCCGTCGTTTTTGTAGTATTTGACACGCTAAACGACACAAAGTGTAAACAAAGCAGGTAGAATGATTAAAAAGGGTTACCTTAAACGTTCGCTCCCAAATAACGAAGCCAAGCAAGAAGACGTGAATGTTGAGGATGTTTGGGGGTCTTTCTGGTGGCCCTGCCTGTCACAAAGCTGTATACGCATAAGCCCCGCCCCGTCTATATGATTGGCTGAAAAATCACCCCAAGACAATCCTATTGGCGCAACACCCAGAGTACGTAAAGACAAGCTAGAACAAGTTCAACTAGTTTCTGGTCCTATTTGAGGACATTTAAGATCATTTTGTTACGTGTATGACGTGTATATGACGTGTTTATGACGTATTCGAGCTAAACAAACCCACATATTTGACTAGATTATAGAAAACAAACCTGTCCATCTTACAATGTCAGGGAACATGGCAGATACACGGCAAATAAGTCGACCATCAAAACCTCTAGAAAGAGAAGAAAGATATTTATTTCTAAGAAATGTACAGTATAGAAAATACTCCAGTCCATTTCCCAAACAATCTATGTCAGTCAAGAACAAAAACATACATGTAACCACACACACACACACACACACACACACACACACACACACACACACACACTCAGCAACATGGAAGAAAAAGACAGCTCATTTATATTAAAACAAGTCCAAAAGATGTACAAAAATCCTTAAGAGCAAATAAATAGAATTCACATCTAAATGGTTTTCACTAGTGCATCGCAAAGTACTTTGCACACAGTTGGCAGCGTCCGGTGCCAATTCCACACCCAACACACACACAGGTACACACACACACACACACACACATACACACAGGTACACTGTACCTTTTTGTCACTCAGGCAAACACACAACAACTTTATACAGATTAGATGGTACAAGTGTCCACACGTCCAGAGTAGACCCGTTGGAGCATTGAGACTACATTGAGACAATTCACAATTAGAAAATAACATCCTGGTGATAATTCTCCAGTGAGACGTTCACTGACAATGCCTGATGATGGTAAAACTTAGAATTCTCCAGTGAGACGTTCACTGACAATGCCTGATGATGGCAAAACTTAGGTGATAATTCTCCAGTGAGACGTTCACTGACAATGCCTGATGATGGTAAAACCTAGGTGATAATTCTCCAGTGAGACGTTCACTGACAATGCCTGATGATGGTAAAACTTAACAGAATTCACACGGACATTAAAATGTCTTTTTGACATATGGTGCGTTCACGGATGCCCAAACAAAGTGCAAAATCTCAATGTTTGTCAGTACAGCATAAAGGCATGGACATGAAAGATGTGGTATGCTGTACATTTTACCTGTATTTTTATATATATACATATATTACTACAGACATACAGCGGCTAAGATGTGTTTTTGGAGAGTAAAAAGACTTTCCAGGGCTGTGAATGTGTATTCCTGTCAAACTACAGTACTAGAGTACAGTACTACATCCTGCACCTCCACAGGCAAGCATAGACACCGCCATATTGACATACATACATCTGGGATGAAGTCCCCACATTGGCTGAAAGAGGTAGATGGATTTGGTGCCAAACGTGGTTTAGACGGCGGGTGGAAAACAAGTCGATGAGATGATGGCAGCTGCCCTGACAAAGGAAGTGTTGAAAAAAAGCCAGTGACGTAAAACAGAGGAATAGAGAAGCATCAGTTTCACTTGCAGTCAAGCTATAAAAAGTTCCTCCAGTTTCGACCTCAGATGGAGTCCAATGGGTCCCTGGTTGCACCTGCCTCCAAGCAGAGGAGAAAAATACCCGTATAAAAGTGTCATCCCTGAGAAGAGGAAGCCAACCACAGAAGCCAGCAAGCTGGTTGTCCATGAAGGCGGAATGCCTGACGTCACGCTGGACATCAGTGGAGTTTTGGAGCAGGATGCGACATTCCTGTACTTGGGAGGTTTGGGATTATGGACACATAAAGGAACTACAAATGGAAGTCCAGGCAAGGCCGCTCATTGAGGATGCCATGGTGCATATAGGAGGCGGCTACGATCAGATACAAGCGGTGTCATCTGAGCCGGACCTCACAGGCTTGGACATGAAGGCAGTTCTACGGACTACTGTAGTGGGCTTACTCCTGGAAGTTTATCCGTTCATACTCTTCACTCTCTCACTTGCAGCCTCAATGTGACGCATCTAAACATTCACTCATACATTCAGGAAGCCGACCAGGCCACCCGGACCCGTGAGTCCACTTGGCCAGTGTACCATCCTCATCCTCATATACCTGAGATTAACAAGACGGTTGGAATTGAACATCTTGGAACGCAGTGCAACAAACAGTCCCTTTCCCTTCTGGCTGGCGGCCAGCCAATCCATCCATCCATGCCCTTGATTGTTCACAGTGGGAGGGGCCTCCAGTGTTTTCCCAACGATTGTGGCCCAATAGTAAAGAGTCCTTGCGTCGTACTGAATTTGGATGATCCAAGTCCATGAGGGGACGAGAAGACTGTAGACGTACCAGGAGCTCTACCAGACCTAAAGCTTCCTGAAGACTGTAGACGTATCAGGAGCTCTACCAGACCTAAAGCTTCCTGAAGACTGTAGATGTACCAGGAGCTCTACCAGACCTAAAGCTTCCTGAAGACTGTAGATGTACCAGGAGCTCTACCAGACCTAAAGCGTCCTGAAGACTGTAGACGTACCAGGAGCTCTACCAGACCTAAAGCGTCCTGTTGGCCGTGTGTGTGTTGGTGTGTAGTATGACCGAAGTAGAAGCCAGTGAAAGTATATTGTACAAGTTGGAAGGAGGTGCTATTAATACCCTAAAACCGCCTCCGTCGGCATTCCCAAATCCCTCCTTTGGATCAGGGAGGCAAGCCTGCAGAGCAGAAAGAGAAAGGACGGGAAAGGTTCGGTTGGCTGTGTAGTTGCATCGTAGTCTTGGGATTACCAGGTACAGGTGGTCCTCGGTTTACCAGCGAGTTGCGGTCCTGGACTGTGTTGCAAGTTTTAGTTTTTTAACGTTTTTTCTAGTGAATGGCAAAAAGGTAGAAACAAAGTTTCCTCCTGAAACGTCTTGGGTCCGTACCACGTCTACCAAGCCCAAGCGTGCCTTGAAAAATCAGTCAAGTCATCAAAAATGTCGGACTAAGACGGGCGGCTTTTGGAAAATGTCTGGGATGGAATGAGGTCAGGAGGTTGCGACTATGGAGAGGCCAATACTGGTGGGCACGCCTCCTTCTTTTTGTGACGCTCATTTCTCCTTCCTCGGTGGCGGCTTTCCTTTTCTTTGGTGCCGTATGCGGTGCTGGTATTCTTCCTAGTCTGGCGGACCAGGCATAACCCGTGTTCTCGTTGTCCAGAGAGTTTGCATACAGAGGACCCGTTGGTCCCGTTTGTGGACCAAAATGACCCGAGGACCACCTGTACGTGAACTCTTATTCTTACTGCTGATAAACAATCCAATTGAAGATAAGAGATGTTTGCAGTGTCACGTGACCAATAACTGACCGTGATAATGCTACGCATTTCCCACTCCTTGTTTGCTGCTTGAGGCGCCGGGTGCAGCCATCATGTGTTGCCTGTGGGACACCAGGAAGCAAACATGACAGGTTACATCATCATGGACGCCTAAATCAGATGTTGACCTTCACACAGAAATACACAAGAACCTCCAAAACATAGCAACCCTATAGCCAGACATTGCTTTCATTCAGCTCTTGTACTGAGCAGCCACAGCTTTTCCTCGGTGTATTTCCCACAAATAAAGTTGTGTGACTTTGTACGTTTGGGACGCTACATTTGGGAGGTTCCAACGTACTTGAGGAGCAGATGCATGCGAGGGCGAGCGTGTGTCTTACCCCGGGTGCTGCAGGCGTTCCGACGGCGAGCCTCTCTGCGGAATCAGCATTCCTTGGAAGTGGCCGCCAGGGCGAGGGTACATGGACAAGCGCATCTGGCCGGGGGAGAAGGGCAGCTGCTGGGGCCGCTGGAGGGCCTCCATGAGGTGTGGGTGAGGTCCCTGTGCAGCGTAACGTCCCGGATCCGGGTACGGGGGCCTCGTGTATAGGGATCGGTTCCCGACGGCGCCGCCTGGAGGCACCAAGTGGGATAGAGGTGCGTGCATGGAGCGAGGGTCGTACAGGAAGCCATGCGGCGCGTGCGGCTGCGTGCTGCGATGGTGGGCGACAGCGTTGTGGCTATCAAGGTCCAGGATTTCTTTTGGACTTTCGGGTCGTTCCAAGCTCCCCCGAGAACGACTGGACTTTCCCGGGCTCTCGCTACAACCGCTTCTGCTTTCCTGCTTCCTGTCCTCCAGGCCTCCCGGGAGGGACCCGGCTTCAGACACGGGCCCGGGAGACACCAAACTCACCCCAGCTGAGCCCTCAGAGCCCGTGGGGGACACTCGACTCTCATTGGCCAGACCGTTGCCTTTGGCGCTGCACACGGGAAGGTAGGCCATCGGTGGCATGGGCTGCTGGGGCTGCTGGGGCTGCTGGGGCTGCTGGGGCTGCTGGGGCTGATAATGAGAGCGCTGCCAGTGGTCTGGAGGATAAGTCCCTCGGCTGGGGGCCAGGTTATGGGCCTGTGGGCGGGGGTAATAGTGTTCTTGTTGGAAGGGAGGGGCCGGGTACATGTTGGCGTGATGGCCGGGCACGTGATAGGAAAAGGCATTTCTTTGATGCGGCTGATAGCTGGGGTGGTCTTGGGAAGCGTGGGGGGGGTTGAGGGTCCGGTTGTGGTATGGATGGTGAGAATGAGAGACGGGCCCCGTCACGCTGGTCTGGCTGTACTGTAGATGTGGAGGATTCTTGATGCTGTACGGACCCACGGCTCCGGTGACCTGGCCTTGGGGGGGGGGCGTCATGACTGCATTGTGAGCGGGGGCCGCACCCCTACCTGTTTGGTTACTACTCATCTGGGGTTCACCCTGGTTGGGACTAAAGACGCCACTTGAAGGCCCACATTTGATGACATGTGGACCTTCTGGGTCTGGTCTACTCGTAGGCTCACATGGTCTTTGATCGCCATGCTCTGCTGGGCTGGGCTGGGCTGGGAGGTGGAGGGTGGGGTGGCTGGGGGGAAGAGAGGTGAGAGGGGCTGGTCGAGGGTGTCCAGCCTGGGCTCCCTGAGAGGCACCATGGGGCATCAAGCTGTTCGGCGGGGGGCATTGTGGGGAGTCGTTCTGGGCGACAAGATGAGGAGCCTGTAGTAGTGTTGTGTTCTGGTTCAGGTTCTGGATCTTGGACGGAGAGTCCTGATGGTGGTCTCTAGATGCCCCATTTAGAGTTTCTGGGGTTGAATTTTGCTGATTGTATGGTGGCTTGCTTTGGGAAGGGGCGTGCAAGGATGGTGATATCCTCTGGGGAAGTGTGGGGCTCTTGGTCACTGGTGGGGGGCTACTCTGGGCTGCTTTAGGCCTGGTGGCATCTGTGGAACGGTTATTACCTGCGGTGAAGTGCAAGGGCGCGGGGGCGGAACCATTATTTTGCGTCTGGCTGTCTACTTTCTGCTTGTGGCGCTCTGCTCGACCCAGTTCATCCGTTGGCACAACATCCTGAGGACTTCTGAAGTCAGGGCCACGGGGGCTGTGGGATCCCTGTGCTGGTCCACTGTGGGCTTCTGTGGGTTTGGGAATGGACGGGTGATCTTGGTTAGATGAAACTGGGTTGTTTGGCCAAGATACACTTGAAAGGGGTTGAACGGACACTTTGGTTTCTGATGTGCCTGTTCAAAAACAGGAGGGGGAAAAGGACGTTAGTCTGATGTGCCTGTTCAAAAACAGGAGGGGGAAAAGGACGTTAGTCTGATGTGCCTGTTCAAAAAGGACGTTAGTCTACCACCACAGAATAGAATGCTAGACCTCTAATGTCTCCACCAAATTCGGTGATGTTCTGTGAACCTGGTTTCATGGACTATGTTTATTAATTTTTGATTCAAAAAGGGGGATACTGAGAGTGTTTTGGTTGTTCATGTTCGAGAACCAAGAAATGTAACATTTTTCCCTGACCTGGCACACTTGCAAATATTTTCATAAATGTTAGCACCCTCAAAAAATTTGAGGTTTGAAGTTTGACAGCTTGACACAGGCTACTTCAATCCGTGGGTTTGATCTTTCCCCGATGGAACCTATCGCCGTCTGGCTTGTCTTGAGTCTTTGTTTGCACGCTTTGCTTAGCAGTGGCTGGCGGCAGCTAGCTACAGTCGTGCAGCTAGCTACAGTCGTGCAGCTAGCTTCTCATCTTCCAAGTCCTCATGTAACTTTTTGCAACAGTACCATTTAGTTTTGAAAATGAACAAATACTGCTATTAGTTCCGAGCTCAAAGAATATTTGCTTCATCTCCAATAGTTCTCTAATGTAAC
This sequence comes from Doryrhamphus excisus, assembly GCF_030265055.1. NCBI lineage: Eukaryota > Metazoa > Chordata > Actinopteri > Syngnathiformes > Syngnathidae > Doryrhamphus > Doryrhamphus excisus. The sequence goes on along the minus strand of NC_080476.1, from coordinate 170,400 downwards.
GCAAGTAAACAAGTTTATGTAGAGGTATAGAGACAGAGCTAGAGACAGATAATGATGGAGATAAGATGGAGATCAGATCTACCTTTTGGCCGCATGTGGTCTGCCTGTGGGGAAGCCTGGCCGTCTGGCCCATTGTCTGTGGTGGAACACAGCAGCTGAACCTCGTGGGCAGGGGGAGGCGGCTGAGAGGGGTGAGTTGGGAGGCTGCCAAATCCTGACGGGGGCCTGGGCCGCTGAAAGTGGCCCATGTGCTGATGGGGGGAGCCAGCAGGGGGTCCAGAGGAGGCCGACAGCTGCTGCAGAGCCAGCATCTCTGGACTTTCCAGCATGGAAGTCAGCCGTGTCTTGCCAGAGGAGTCCGAGTGGCTTAAGGGGGGGCGTTGTGGCATGGGCCCCGGGGAACTAACTACTGAAGACATTTGGCATTGGGCACTGGGAGGGGGATGGGGATATCCGGCCTCCGGCCACGGTTTGTGTCCCAGTGGAGGTGGGATGCCACCATAGCTTAAATTGTGCTGGTTGACCCCGTTGGGGTCATGCACGTGCATTCCATTGGGTCTCTCTGGATGCTGGTGATTCATACTAGTCCACATGTTAGACAACCCCATACTTGGAGGCCTCAGTCCAGGGTAGTTGGGCTGCTGATGTCCTTCAGGTCCTGATGGTCTGTTTCCCATTGGGTGCATTGTGTGGCCCTCCGGGCGGTGGTGGGCTGGGTATATGCTGGCTTCAGGAGGAGGTCTCAGTTGAAGGGCCATAGGACGGGGGCCCAGAGATGGGCCATGGGTTGGACCCATGTAAGGGTGCTGCTGCTGGGGAGGCCGGGTAGCGTCAGGGCCCATCGGATATGGGTGGTTCACGTGGGGCCCTTCGACCACGCCATGCTAAGAGAAAACCAAAATTACAATGCTATATCTTGATAGATAGACAAAAATATTTAAAATGTAAATATTCAATATGTCAATATTTTTAAATTGAGTCTGCTTTCTTGCTGTAAAATACTTTCCCTTGACATAGCGTGTGCATGTATTTGGGCTTCATACCTGCATGTTAAAGCTGTGTGGCAAGCGGTTGAAGTTGGGGTCCCCGGGCCTGGGAATGTGACCTGGGTAGGCAAAGCGAGGATCCATGCCCATTCTGTGAGCATACATGTGCGGACCATGAGGACCAGGAAGACGATGTAACTGGTCGGATAAAAAGGAATTAAAAATTGCAGTTTTCAATGAAGTCAAAATAAATATATAAATATATATATAAAAAAAACACATACGTGTTGGTAAATCCCCCCGCTGTGTCCCTTGTGATGGCGTTGCTGGCTCATGGGCAGGCTGTAGGGTTGGGGGGCGTGGTTTCCCCAGTGTGGCGGCGGATGTTGCCGTACCAACGTGCTAGCCTGGTCCTCTGACGGCGTTTTGCTTTTGGCTTCCAGGGCACTTCGTTTACGCTGGACGTCCTCGGCGGCCTTGATCAAACTTTCCGGCCCCAAATGTTTACTGCTACGGTTGCGCTTTTTCTCTTTGCGCTCCTTGTCTTCTCTGCTGATGTGGAATTCCTCATCAGTGTCGCCGTCCTCCGACGGCAAGTGTTTTAACAGGGCCCGGTTAAAACAGCGCTCCAGGGACTCTGCCATCACAGTGTACTCTGGGGACAGGCACACATCGTCATCAGCTTGGATGGTTCACAACATTTATGACAGAACCACACCTTGCCCCCCCCCCCACATCCATTCCAATAATAACCAACAACACGCACACCAGACATTGCTCTCAGGGTCAGAGGGCACATGCTCCTTCTACCCTGGTCCTCCACCCTGGTCCCCCGTCACGACCCTCCTCCCCCGTCCCCAGGGAAAGTATTCCGTTGAATAGATGTCTCTAGACAGGGGGTTTAGGGACTGGAATGTTTCTCTGGCACTGCAGGGCTCGGATCCTCCTGAGCAGCGCTCAATCACTCCTCATTAATCACTGTCAAGTCAGCCCAACATTCAGCTTGTCCCTCTTTTCTTTGGCTCAGCCACGCCCACCCTCCCGCTCGCACCTTCCATTCTGTCACATACGGCTACTACACTGATTTGGGCTGCGTTTGGACTGGGACTGCTGGTGTGGGCTGCCGGTGTGGACTGCCGGTGTGGGCTGCCGGTGTGGGCTGCCGGTGTGGGCTGCCGGTGTGGACTGCCGGTGTGGGCGTGTGAAGAAAGGCTTCCACTTACCGCTGTCTTCTCCGTTGTACTCGATGCAGTTTTCAAACATGAGCTTCACGTCAGAAATAAACTCCTCCTTGGAAACATACTCTCCATCGTTGAATTTCCTCTCAATGGTAGAGAGGTCCATGGGAGTCTGAGGAGAATGGGGGGTGGGGGGGGGGGGGTGTTTAGAACTCTAGCCCATTCAAACATGGGCTCGGAGCTTCCGTCTGTACCTGGATGATGTCATGGTAATTGGGGGCGTAGGAGTCATCCACGGGTTCTAAGAAAGGCCAGGCATCTTTATGAGCTTTCAGGGCCTCCAGCACTAGGAATGGAGATGAGATCAGGTCAGATAGGACTACCAGCATTCACCAAGACTGACATGAGGCAATTCACAAGACGTATACCTTTGTATAAACCCGTGTAGTCATCTTCCATCTCGTAGCTGAAATAAAAGTAAAAGACATTCCAATTATTCGTGGGACGCAGAGCAAAGCAGAGCAAACGCCTTCACGGGTTTTCAAGAGCCTCCTACAATTCTTTGGTCCTCCGTGTTCTCAGGACCGGTGAAGAAGGCTCCAGATTGAGAAGCTCTGGCGGAAGGTCTTTTCCCTGAGACAGCAGCCAGGCCTTTTCCTCTCGCATTTTCCGCCTTTTTGCCCGCTCTTAAAAGAAACATCACAGATGCAAATGGACTCTGGTCAGGGTGGATGTTTGTGGACGCTTCATAAGAAAAGGATTAAAACTGTTCAAATCCTGTACTTGGGGTGGGTTTCATTTTGGCCTTCATCCAATGAATGAATGAATATTGGGCCACATGGAACATCTGGGACGGACACGGGCGTTTGTTGCTGTGGTGGCGTCCCCAAACGCCAGATTGGCCAAAGTGCGTATGCCAGCCAGTGAACGGTTATTATGTGGACGGCCGTTTTGTGGACGGAGCAAGTCTTGGTGTTTAGGTTTGGCATTGCACATGCTCCACATTGCAGCTACCAGGCGAGGCAGGTCAACCAGGATTATGTCATTCCAGGAAGCAGGGGCTGACTTTCCATGAGACCAGGAACAATTTAGCATTCTGAGGCTCAGCTGATGAAAAGAGCGTGCGAGTGTGCGTATGCATCGCTGTTTCTTTTTTATATCTTAACATGAAAAGGCTGCCGAGCCCCCTGCCGTGCGGATTAAAGATGGTGGAGGGAGGAGCCACGTTTGCTGTTCATCTATAATACATTCATGAAGCTGCTCGACTGAAGCACAATCAGCGTTTGATTAACCCTTGACAGATGACACCAGAGGGAGGGGGCGAGAGGTGACCACGGAGTTAGTACGCAAGCGAGTAAAGGATGCCCTGGATGGACATGTTGGAAGAACGTACCAATACGAGGCTGATGAAAGAGCGTGAAATTACTGCTCTAAATTCTCAAGATATCATTTGAAATCTTTCGACAGGATCCATCGTCGTGTTAGCTTGGCGCCGGAGACTTAGGTTGCCAAGGTCCATCTTACCCTCTACGGCTTTGATCTTCTCCATCTTCTCTCGCTGTCTTTCTTGCTGCTGGAGCCTTTCCTCCTCTCGCCGCTGCTCGGCCAGCAGGACCTGCCTGTCCAGCTCTTCATCTTTCCTCTTCTCCAACTCCACGTTGGCCTTCACATGACCCTGAAGACAAAAGAGTCACATCAAACATGTGGCAGCAGGAAACATAATTGTATCCTGAAAAAGTAGGTTCCTGATCAATAAAGTGTCAAGGCGGTTGGTTCCAAGTGGAGCTTCAAAATGCAGAATAGCAGTGAGACAGATTTTGAATACGCATCTTTTAAAAGCCAGTCATGACCACACAGATGAGGGCCTTCAGTGATGAGAGATGTCCCTGCAACATCTCCACAGAACCAGCTGCCGTTTGACACCCCTGCGCAACCTGAAGCTCCATTGTTCCATTTTTATCTCACTCTTTTTCCACTTGAAGCTCTACTTAGAAGCACCTAAGATGCAACAGTGCAATATGTACATTTTGGCCACTTTTCCCCAACTGGCCTTCACATTTTGATCAGGAGTGTACATGGACTTCCTGTCCACACAACTGCACACGTACCTCCTCCGCCTGGTCCAAGTGTTTTTCAGAGTATCGTTCTGATGTACGGAACGGGGCTGGATCTTCTAGCTTCTGTTTCTGCTCACGCTCCTGAAACATCAGGTCAAAGTTCAATGATTGCACTTCAGCAACATCGATCGATCGTGCTGTGTTCTTCCATCATGTATCATCAACTGGTATGAGGAACTGATATGATCAACACACAACTGATTAAGTCTTCAAGATGGACAAGCAGCCAGCCCCAGCCCCCCCCCACACACACACACTAACTGTGAAGAAGAGGTCACTGGCTCGGCCGCCCCTCCCCCAGGTTCCCCTTCCCTCCTCTGCTGCCAACATTCCCTCACATCTCCCTGGGGGTGACAGCCAAGCTTCACCAGTCAAAAAGTCAAAGCCTGTGTTTCCCAGACGAGGAGGAGGCGGAGTTAAACCACCACACATCATGTCATGCCGTGTCACTTTTAGACAGACGATGTGATGTCTCCTGCTTTGCCATCGGATTTAAGGACATCTACCAAGAATAGGTGATCCAATTTCCCTTGGACTGCATTCAATCATCTTTCTAAATAAAATTGAGCCTTCTGAACAGGAAGAGCCAGCCAGACGACTTTCTATTCATTTTGCCATCTTCTAAACTTTCTCTGGTGCAATACCTGAGCACTCCTCATTAATTATACTAATGAATGCTGCATTTTTCCCCTTGTGACACCAGTCAACATGAATGACACGGTCAGTGATTCAGATATAGCACACAGTAACTAAGGAAAGCATCTCCTAGCCAGTCCCTTGAAAGTCTCATATCCAGCTGCCCTCTGCAGCGCATGTCAAATTTCATCAGGGAAGTAGGATGGACCTGTCAAGTCACGGGCCACAGTCCAGATTGTGCTTTCTCATTTATAGCCTTTCTATCGTGCGCACTGTGCAGGTACAGGACGTAAAAAAGGAAGACGTGCAAAAATCCAAGCAGTTGTTCCCTGAACTCGTCTACGGTGCACTCCACGCTGCTGCCGCCTTGGTGACTTCACCGGTATGTTCCAGGCCAAAGTCAGCACAACATGGCAGTCTTTCAAGAGGCTTTTATCCTGCCTCAAGGTGAGCTCTCGCCTGCCGTCTCTGCCCAGGGAACGACTGGTGACAGCCGCTTGAGACACATGGGGCGACAGGTTGGAGGGGCTTTCGAGGAGCGACAGACTGTTTTTGACATGTCTGCAAGTACCTTTCCTTAATCATTCATATGGATTTTGTGCATGTCAAACATTTTTTGGGTGTCGGCAGAGGATGGATTGGTTTGCCATTGGTTCTAATGGGAAAGATTCTTACTGGTCTCTTTGGAAGGGAATCAAAATTCAAACCATTGTATCGCTAAAACACTACCTCTTTATAAAACTACCAAGTGCTGAAAATAATGCGCGTGGTGATTCGATTGCCTGCTGCTTGAAGGAGAAATAAGATTTGAAGAATAGCATTCCCTTTGCTTTACAGCAGATCTCACAAGAACGTGTTCAACCAACATTTATCCTGATTCAGTACAACCGACTCAGAAGAATGTGTACAATTCCGACACTTTTGAGGGCAATGGGCCAAGGAGCTATTCAGCAGAATAGAACCATTTGAGAAGTTGCACAGGCAAACGCAGAGCCTTGAAGGACGGGGCAACATCCTCTTCCTCCCCCCCCCCCCCCCCCGTCGTCGGCTGAAAGTCAAGGACCTCCTTGCTTTTACCTTTTACTGTATCACACTGCCAGAGTGATTCTTTATTTCAAAGGCTGGGAGTTTCCATAGCAACCATCTGTACTAGTACTAGTTTTCCCTGGCTGGGACTGATTGCATGTACTGTATGATGTTTTAGAAGATGAAAGACTTGGAGTTTTATAGGCGCTGTAAGCCAAATTCTCTACTTTCCATCCCAAAACCTGGTCTGGCAGTGCAGGCCGGGTGAACACAAAAGTCCTGCTGTCCCAACAAACGAGACACGCCAAGACTGACTGTTGGAGTGCTGCCATGTGACATAATAGCGTGGACCCATTGGTGTCTGACCTTGTGTTCAATCATGCTGCGTATCTCAGGCAAGAAATTCTGGCTGATGACACGGTAGAGGTGGCGGTCTTGCGGAGACGCTTTATCCTTTACGCTTTCCGCCAAGCTGACCCACTCTTCCTCTGTGTCGCACACAAGGGACCAAGTGCCTCGCTTATAGCCTAGGAGACACCAAAGGGACACGGCATGAAGGGGGACCAGAGAAGCACAGCTCCAGTGCTGCCAATGGTGTTCACCTTTAGCAGGAGGGACATCATCCAGGCCATTTTCTGAATTCTCTTCACTTTCTGACTCACTGAAAGACAAGTGTGCAACCAAATGTCAATACAATTATCCCCAACATGGACTTTTTGTCATTGCATTGACTTGATGGGTCAAGGCAGCGAGTAAAAACCAAGGGTCACTCTGCCAGGGTGACAAGTCCGTCCCCCATCACACGATTCCTGCTTTCGGCAGCTACGCAAGCCGCTTCTCTCTGCAGCATCAACATGGACTCCTTCGTGTGCGACGTTCACGTGTGTGTGCATGGCGGAGTGGTGAGTGACGTTTCCTTCCAGCCACACTTAACCACAGCCACTACGTCGCCACTGCAAGCAGGTATCGTGTGATCTGGTATGGACTAGTCACCCTGGCTCAATGCTGAAGCAAATTGTCCCTATTTTTGGCCTAAATTAACTATTTAAGCCTAAAATGGCAAATTAAGCCATACATTGACTGATCCTGGTTGGGTCTGACACCAATGAAGCAACCATTAAAGAAGGTATACTATATATTCTACTTACGATGGCTCCGTTAGGAAGTTGGTTTCACATCCAGCTCCGCATCTGTGGGTCCAATTAACACAATTGTAAAAATTCATTCATCAATCCAACAATGCCATCGGTCATTCCTAGCACAGTTATGCTAAGCTGTAGTTTATTTTACTGAAGAAGGACAAGAAATCATTATTTGTATCCAAAATGTAATACTCACATGATTCTTGCCACGTACTGTAATGTCCCTGCAATATCTGCTTTGTGTAATCCTCTCTACTCATTTTACACCTCGGGAAACTCACAGCCTACCTCATCATGACTGTGCACAAACGCCTGACAAATCATTTATGCAATAGCTGACAGAGCAAGAGTTGATCACGTGTTTCCTCCGGAAGCAACATGGGCGGCGGATGTACACACCGACCACAATAACGTCTGGTACCTGGCATCCGCATCTTCCAATCTTTTCCTCTTTGGTGGTCTTCCCCTTTTCCTTTTCTCTGGTAAAGTTAGCTCAGGGCTTTCACTGTAGACAAGACGGCGTGAAGATCATCAGGCACTTGAATGACATCATCATTTCAGGTGAGTGAGGAAAGACTTTACCTGTTTTTGTCTGCTTTTCTTTTGAGTGGCTCTTCTTTGTACATACGAGTGCCGTAAAAATACCAGTAGAGGGCTCCATTCCCATCTTGCCCTAGAGGTTCTACCCTCAGGCTGTCTGCATCCAGTCCCTGATAGCAGTGAAGGGTGACATTGAGAGGAACTCACTGGGCTGACTTTGACCTCGTCCATCTTGCATAAGTGATAAGGGGCTACACTGCTGACACAGGACAGGTCACAGCCGACTCAAGGATGGGTCCGGTCCTCCACAACTGTCGGCCACATTTGAATCTGACCCATTTTAATGCCTGGTACATTTGTTTGGACAAATACAATGGTGACAAAATAGTTATCATTAAAAATAGTTTTCTTGATGACGACCATAACTCTTGTGAGCTATTTTTGTGGTCACCACTATGTTTGCCCAAACACAGGTACCTTTGGTTGTACAAGCATCAACATCAACAGGAAGCTGAAGAAACAAGGCTGGTCTTTTTCTTTTGCATAATAGTTCAACTTAAAAAAAACTTGTTTTCATCTTTCAACCTTCCACTACTAAAATTACTCTTCTTTTCTTATTACATTACAACTTTTTCTCTTAATATTTTGACTTTATTCTGGTCTAATTGCTTATTTTTTCTTTTTTTTAAGCTTCCTTGTTCAATGATATTTGTAGAACATACCACAGGCCGAGCCATAAATGGCCACAGGGCCGCAATTTGGACACCCCTGGTCTGGACCATTCATCCGTCCATTTTCTATACCGCTTATCCTATCATGCTAAGCCTATCCCAGCTGTGTAACTGAAAGTAAACTTCCAAGTATTACGATCAAAGCCGTCCTATGGATGCTAGGCGTGTCATTCCATGATGGGCTAGTCACGGATATGTACACATATCTACTGGAGGCGGCTACCTTGAGCAGGTCAAACACATCAGCAGCATCCAGACGGTAGTCGCAGAGTCTGTGCAGCAATTCAATCTGAGTGCGAGGGGGCAGATTTTCGAAAGGTTCATCCCGAAGCGGGTTGGGCTTCCCCTCTTCCAGTTCCCACCTGTAGCTGATGATGTCGTCCAGGTAGCGGCCAAAGGACTGGGGACTGCGTGTTTTGAAGAAACAATGACAGTGGGTATACTGTGTGTAATACTGAGTCTTCTGAATGCCTTATTTGTATTCGAGTTCACTTCGCTTCATTTAGGTATAAAATACGTAACATTTGCTTAAATACTTTTGGACTAACAGTTCATACGGCATAATATAGTCCAACTTTCTTTGATAAACCGTGATAAAGCTACCCTGCTAAATTCAAGCCCGACGTGGCAGGTCATACGTGTACATAGGCTTCTTTCAGCACTGAAACTCTGCGCCATCGTTACACGTAACGTTGCAAATACACTTGGTGGATGTGGGTTTGAAAACCTCTTCCACCAAGTTGGACCGGCAAATAGATACTGGTTAGGGTTTAGGCCTGGCCGATGAATCTGCACCTTTTAGTTCCAAGTCAGAAGAAGAGAACAAGGCCTTGAGGCGGGGGTGAGCATCTATGCAACGTAGAGAAAGAGGGCCAGACAAAATGGCTTATCTTGAAAGAGCAGTGTGCACTTTTCACACAGCTGTAGGCGCCCCTCCTCGCCAACCCCATCTCGCGCTTCCTTTCTGTCCCTTTTTCCTCTTCGACACCCCCCTCCCGCCTTCCCCCGCTCCGGCAGAGCGTTTAACGCGTGCAGATGAAAAGGGCAGCTCTGTGAAAGGCCAGCGGTGAGCGGCCGCCCCCAGGATGCCAGCGCCTGTCCGGTCCAATAAAGCAGGTTGTCCTACTGTTACTGGTTGCCTGGGTGGAAGAAAGCCCATCACTCTTGCCTCTCTGCCTATCAGCTCACCGGTACCACTACGCTCGGTGCCCACATCGGGTAAATGGAATCAGAAAGGGGAAACACCACGGCGGCCTTGGCCACACATCCTCACCCGTGTTAAGGGGAGAGGGAAATGTTTCCCAATTCATCTTTTAAGTTCCAGTAAGGGTACGATGAGGTGTCAGACATCGAGTCAACACAAGGAGGGTCAATCCTGACTCTGGCGAGTCTGGTGAGTCACTTCTTATGCCATGATGGCGTGGATTCATTACCATGAAAATTCTACCCTCATCCATCAAATAAACCAGTCGCCGCTGTTAACATGGTATTGCTGTGGAATGGATTGTGTTGAAAAGGGATCAATAGCTTTGCACGCCTCTGGACACGTGTAAGCATCAACTACCTGGCTTTACTACTACTTTACCTTGATATCGCAGGATGAGAGCCAACAGATAACTTCTCTAGTAACTACTAAGACTTTATTTACGCTCAACTTACGTGATGTCAGTGCGCTGGTAACATCCCTGCAGCAGACAAGCAATAAGGTCACCAAGGAAGTTCAAGTCCTGCTCTGAAAGTGCCTTCTCCAATTCCTAAAACACAGCAAAGGCATACATTAGCCATCCTCTGCTCACTTCAAAACGGGTCCAAACGTAGGATAAAAACAGGTAGAGTGCATCCCTCAATGCTCATTTTGAGCCTGCATTACTGTAACATGAATTAAAAATGTCAAGCTAAATAGGATGACTAGGTTTTGGTCAGCCATACCAGAAGGCACCATGGAGCAAGTTGAAGAGCATCTGAGCAGAGAAGTTGTCAAACGCCAACATGCCCCTGGTGTCTTGGTGGAGAACTGCACGTCTCGTGCCCCCCCAAGAGCTCCAGATGGATCAAGACGACAGTCACAGGCCAGGGTAGTGACTACGCTGAGGCATAATTGAGCCTGTAGGGCATACTCACACTAGGCCATTCATGCGGTGGTGGCAACCCCCCCTCCCTTCCCCCTCCGTTGCGTTCAATCGTACTTTTTGCGTGTACTCAGGGGTGTCCCGTGACGTCGACTGCCATCAAGATAGCGTGGTCGATCACATGTGTCACCCACGTCATGAACTGAATTCTGCAGCTGTATTATGACAGCCAGTTGACAATAAGCGCCACGACTAAGTCGCTGTGGCGCCTCCGCGGCAAAGGTTAAGTGGTACACATGGAAACTTTCATCTTTTATTCCAATTATGGATACAAATATTCAACTCTTTGATGGCTCTGCTTCATGCTCTGCACTCCACTATCCAAATGTCTGTGACTCGCTATGTTGTATGGGTACATGCATGGCATCGTACCAGGCCCACCTCTTTTCTAGCCCAAAAACTGTATTTTGTGTATATTTGGGTCAGTAATTATTAGTTTTCATTTTGTTTTGTTTTTAAGATGCCTAAAGTATTGGGTCTGGAACCATGTTTCTGGAACGATGCAGCCAACGTGCCCAGAGTTTGAGACCACCGATTTACAGGCGGTGGTTACAGTCCCAGTCTTGGCCTTCCTAGACAAATTAACCAGCGTGTTTGTTTGCAACCATTAGGCCACGGTTGCTCAAGAGTGCACCGGCATTACGATCTTCCGGCTGGAGCGATTAGAAGGGCGTGTGTGGGTGGGTCCCATTGTGTACAAGCACATTTGCACATGGTCCTCAGCACCCTTGTACTTCCTGGTTCAAAAGGACCAGAGCCATCCCATCCATCAGCAAGAAATGACAAGGGTGACATGAGGGAGGACAATATCATGACAAACAAGCCACATCTAAAGAAGAAATCATCTGCAGAGAAGGAGGAGGGCTATCATGATATGTGGCATGTTGAACAACGTCAATGAATGATCAACAGGATTTAGGAGAGTTGGGTGTCTGGGTTATCTTCAAGGCTTAGATCCATTACTACACTACTAGAGCCAAACAAAACAGGCTTTCATAGGCACAGTCGGACAAACATTGGAAGTTGTGACAAGGCTTTCGCACCAAAAGGTGTGTCGCCGCTACGGCTCTATGAGCTTGGGTGTTCGATGAGAGTCAGCCTGAAGGTATTTGCCGCTCCTTTACCCAACTCCCCTGCTGAGTCCTCCCAGCCTCCTTCATTGAGTTCAACTCCTTATTCCTCACGTCCACTCAACCTTTTCTCCACTGGTTCAGCTGTCCAGCATCTGTCTAGCATCCGTCTTCAGCACACACAGGTGTCTTAGAATAATCCACTATTCAGCATCGCTGTTCAATCGTCTGACTACCTGGGAGTAGAGGTGCTTGGTAATTATTGTTACCAATAAATTCAACAACAAAAATCCATCATTTGAAAAAAAAAAACTCTGAGGCGAGATTACTCATACTCGTGGTGTGTTTGTGTGTTCCTGGGCTAAGGTGAGCATATCAAGTGCTCCTTTTTTGTGACGTGCAGCAGCTGCCAATGGCATGTCGTAACTTCCCCACCGTCGCTGCGCTGAGACCGCTGTTGTTTACAGCAACCTTGCTAATATATATTAATATTGCTAATGAAGACATGGCATGATGGTCATGTGTCACTCAAAGACCTTTGGGTGTTTTTGCCCAATGAACAGCCAGAGCACATGCGATAGGTAGGAGCCCTTGCGTAGCCTTATCAACGGGTTTCCATGTCACGGCTGTTAAGGGCTCCGCTGGGGTTCATATCACTAATAGTTGGAATAGTGGGAAGGGATAGCAGGAGGGGGAAGGGAGGCCTAATGTGTAAAGAGTCCTCTCATGCTTTGCTTTTTCTTTCTTTCTCCCCCAACCACCACCAATTCTGTTCACACTAAGGAACCATCATGTGACAACACCTTCCACCCCCACATGCAACCACATGATAAACATGCATGGAGCCATAAAACCATAGGAAAACGTCTCACACGTCCTCCAGGATACGCCAGCCCTTGGTGAGTCTAGTTGCCGAGAGACAATATTGATCTGTCACAGCCACCTACAAGCTCCTATGTGAGCATGGACAGATCCAACGTGTTGGATTGTTGCACAGTGTTGGCTCCATTTGCTCATGAAAATTGGAATCCAAAAAATGAATAAAGTTTGTTTTTTCTATAGGGGTCCACAAGGCAATACAAGGGCTGAACATGAGCATAACAACAAAACTAGTTGTGTGTGCTAGTTGTCCAAAATAAACACACAGTTGTGTCCAGCCAGCTTTAAGACTGTGATGCTATCACAGGGGTCTCCACCAGCTAGCTTGTAAGCTAGCAGTAGCTCATCAGCTGATGTTGAGTACATTCAGCAAATAATTAGCTTCACCTATTGGTATTTTTATAGGTGTTCTATTCAAACATGACGCCTGTATTTACTGACAAATGTGCTGTGTAAATAAAGTTCAATTTCAATTGCTGACAGTCACATAAAACACTAATAGCTCACCGCTGCTTTCCTGTTGTCAAAGTTGCTTTCAAATGGAATGGGGAATGGGGGGCAATTGTCAGGACTGCAAAGGTTTGGTGTGGAACAACTTGACTTGTTGGCACAGAAGCCCGACCTGAACACAATTACACACATCAGGAGCTCCCTGCTCATTGGCCCCCTTCAACCGTGGTCTCTTCCTGTCATGCTGGGTCAGTTTGTGACTTGGCTAAACAATGGCTCAGTCGCATTCACCCAAGTGCAAAAAGTCAAAACAGCCTGCTAAAATGTGCTGTTAACTTTTTATTAGCCCTCCGCAGACATGCACACAATGGGAAAGTGTAGGCTACCATTAATTCAATCCAGAAAATCCATGTTTTCCTGATAGAAATAATTCCATTCACGTCTTCCTCTCTTATCTGTGCTTTACAACCGGCGCCCAAATACAAGGGTCGGTTGCAACGTTGAAGGGACGCTGCCCCCAGACTGGAGACAGAGAGAAGGAACCATGGGGAGCTGCAACAATGGGGCTGCCTGAGACCAACCCTAGTGTATGAGTCCCTCTACCACCCCCTCTGTAACCATCTGATACATGTACTTCTGCCCTCACTTGTCACTCACAACTGGGGGAGGGGCTGTAGTTGTAGTCTTCCATACTTCACTCAAAGAGAGTCTTTAACTCATTCACTGCCAAAGACATCGATCGACATCTTTTCAAAAAGTAACAGTGACTGCCAAAGACGGGAGCTACAGAACAAAGTCTTGTGCGCCTTGTGTTTGAATTTCGGACTTGCATGTTTCATGTATTTCTGTCCCAGCAGGGGGCAGCAGTTCTATGTTCCTCCTACCGCCAGCAACAGCTGGAATATGAAGAAGAGATAAGCTGCTGAAGTGCGTGCTGACAGAGGGGAATGGCAACGAATTTCGACAAATGTTTTATGAAAATGTAGACAACAAAAAAGCCACTGAAATAAAATACTATAGTCTCTTTTTTAATGAATAGAGAAAAGGTTTAATATAATTCAATCTTCAGTGCAATCAAGCTGCACACTTAGTAGTGGAATCCTGAAATTCTGGTATCGTAGCAGCCCTGTTTGCTACAAGCAGGGCAAACAATCGGCCTTGACATAATAAAACAAGAAAACAAAACAGACAATATGCTAACTACATAAAGGCAAAAGCGAAGACTAGTTTGCTACTTGGATTAACACAAACTTTAAGGGCATAAATGAACTAGAATCCAATAATACGAAGCGATTGGCTGCTGGATGAAAGCACCCTTGGTGACAGATATGTAGGACAATTGGGAATTCAAGTGTGCTTGTATGAAGTTGAGCCATGATAGAACACTTAAAGCTTTATTGTCCCCCACCCAGCTAATCCATTTGCCTTCCAGACAACAGAAACAAAGACCTACTCACAGGCAGCTTGCACACACTTATTTTCAACATCTAATAGGACCAAACCATACACAATTACATGGCTTCATGAAACACAGAAGCGCCGTAGAAGCAGCAGCTTCCACCCAGTCAGTGTGGAAAGCTTCCATTCTTCAGGGGGAAGGGAGAGAAAAACCCACCATCTGGGGTTTAGTCATGGTAATGCCAGGGGCTGGAGCTAAGGGATGGGGAGTGTGGTAGTGGTAAAGAAGGGGGTGGGCTTGTGGGACAAGTGATGGCAAATAGGTCGAGGTGGCGAGGCCAGCCTGCGGTTCTAGTAGTTCGCCTTTTACCCAAAGTCAACCGAGATAGCTCTAATGAAAGCGGAGTCTATTTGAGCAAACTAAAGTCGAACTTATTCATCCCACCAATCACTTAAAAAGATACTTCCATGAGAATCAAAAGCTACTTTCTATTTGCTTGGCGTTTCCTTTCTTATCTTTTCCAGCAATACCTCATGCTTTTACACACGCACCACGGGTGTAGGCGACATTGGACATAAATACCCCATCCCAACATCAACGTCCTAACCACACATTGTTTGCATAAACATTTAAAAAGGTGAACGTTTGTTCAGTCGAATGAGCGTACCTCAACCACTCACTTCTCTATGTTACGTAAACACAAACTGATTCTGACACCAGTGGCTGTGTTGTAGACCTGGCCAAGACATTGGAGGAGATGCCATCACTGGCCAGGACCAAGAGAGCTACTGGATAATATATAGGAAATGGAGCCCACAATAAAACTAATCATTGTGTTACGTTATGTCAACAATCCCAAGCGTCTGAGCATCAATTTAGCACAGAACGGAAACACTGGGTTGGAGTTACCTAATCAAATCACTACTTCCGTTCTCAAGTATTGGGCTTTGGACACCAAACATTTGGGCATTGCGAAACATCAGAGAGGACAGGCACATTGGGGGGAAGTGCTCAGTGCCAGAGTGTTGACCTCTGCTGACAAAAACATATAGGGGAGAAAAAGAGCCCAAACCGCTTGCTTGGTCCACAAGGAAGGACGCATACAATGACAATGTTGATTCTTTGTGGCCAAACCTGAACGAAATCACTCGTCAGCCCTAATCTGTCAAAACCAACGACAGACATTTCCTTCCACCAAGCCTGAATCCTCTCACTCCCGACTTTGGCTCGACTTCACCTTAGCACCCACTGATAGGATTTGCAGTCAGAGCTGAAAATGGCCAATAACCAAGAAGAAGAGAAGGGAAAGACTACTACCTTCATGTCAATGTGTGGTGTATTGTATTGTACAATACTACTGTGAGACCTATCCATTGTGGTTCACCTGACCAGCACAGCCAGGTCCAGGTACAGATAAACCAGTGTCACTTGACAGCGGCTAAACCGGCTTTACTTGTTGCTGGTATGTGCCATTAAACATAAGCGTGTATCTAACCTGGCATTTTCCTTTCATGGAAGAGCCTTAAGATTTCAATGTCCCCAAGGTCATGCAATTTGGAAAGTGCCGGAAATAAAAATATGTTAGACAAAAACAGCATAATGCATTGAGGCTTGACCTCAGTTCAGCATTAGGCGTGCGACAATACGGACAGTTCACGCTTCGCTTTGGTACCTTTCTGTTACGATACTCATTGTTTTCTACGAGCACGGAGGAAAAACCTTGCACACGTCCAGCTCACACGGGCAACACGGCCAGGAGAGGGTGTGTCCCAAGTATAGAAGTATATTGTGTACATTGGCTCCTCCGCAGCGGACGACGTTCTCATCAGCTGTACTCTGTGGTTCCCGCCAGCTCCATGGACGCATGCCGGCATAGCGTATCCGACATTGACGCGCCTGGCACCTTACATCACGTAACAGTGAAAAAGAACAGCTGCTAAATATTTTTAAAATGTGACAGCGCTTATGAGAAAAAAATGTAAATATGAGGGACATTTGTGTCACTTTAGGAGCATAGACCTGAAAAACTCACGGAAAAAAATCTGATAATTAGTCAAAGATAATTTAAGAAGAAAGTTGAAATATTTGGAAAAGAAAAAGAAAAAATAAACAGCAGCAAAAAATGGACCAATTTCCTAGAGATGTTCAAGAGTTTTTTCATCCATGTCACAAAAGCTGAGACGAAGCTTTCTCTTAAATGTGTGACATTTCCATGTGTCGTTTCCAAAATATCAAAGCGGCCCTTGCATATTCCACTTTCCGGTGCCCGGCCCATGCTACCCCCGTAGCGAGGGACATTTGAAGGCTAACTTTGTGCGCGGTCTGCTCCAACCAAACGGGACCCGGCTGGGGGCTGGGGGGGGGGAGCAAACAATGCCGGAGAAGCATCTGCGTGTGCAGCTCCCCGAAGCCAGATGGCTCACTACTGCAAGACAATAAAGTGCAACCCACGCCATGAACTTAACTTTATGTGACACAACAACACACAATAAAGCGGCAGCAACAACACAGCAGACGTTTCTACAAAGACACGCAAACGTGGTTTCCACTGTGTAACGCTAAATGTCCCAAACTAAGTGGGTTAAATGGATTAACGCTGCCCGAATAAGCAATCAAGTATGTTTTGGGAGGCAGTTCAGATTCACAACTCAATATCAAACACCACAATAAATATTTGACTGGCGCGATCTTAATCTCGACCTCGCCGGTGACATGTGTGGACTGTGAAGAAGATCGATTAACAGGTTAATCGGAAGTTTTAGCCTCGCTAATCGGTTAGCTAGCTCGCTGCCCCTGCAACGTTAACGCAAAGAAGATCAAAGAGCACATCGAAGGTGGCTAGTGGTTCCTAATGAGCCGTGGGAGAAGCACAAAGAGAAAAAGCTGACACAAACAGCACTTCATTTCCAGAGTAAAGGCTATTCGTGTTGAAACATCCAACGTATATAGTCCACTTACCTCGATTTCGAAGTCGGGAAGGTTGAACGCTGCCCTGAACAGCGAACAGAAGTGGGCTATGGCGGGGACTTCCCACCAGGACTGGACCTCTTCCACAGAAACCGTACATCCCTGGGACATTTTCGGAGTGGAGGAAGCAAGGTGACGTTTGTTTCTCACATTAGAGAGTGGTGTCGTCGTCGGCGTGTGCTGTAAAAGTTGAATGAAACACTTGTTAGAAACCCGACACAAGTTGCTGGCCTAGTTCAACTCTCGCTGCTGACATTGCGACTCAATCTGTTCCAATCAGTCCCAGCAGACGTGAACAGACGGGCGGGAACATACCATTATTCGTCAGAAAGCGGGGGAGGACGTGGAGTCGGCGCTTTCAGTTAGACGACAAATAAGCACATTTTTGCCCGATTCTTTAAATATGACAATAAAATGACATTATACAGTCAAGCTTCATTCAATCTAGGCGATTTAATGCACACATTCCTAACTGCTGCTTAATTGTATAAATGTGATTACCCATTTGTTTGATAGTACCGTCTCCGTTTAAAGGGAATCTTTTGAATGACCAAATAACAAATGAAAGAACAAATAACGATTTAGATAATGATTTGTCAAGTAAAACAGGTCAATAAACGATTCTTTATTCAACCGTTGTCAATTTCTTACTACCAATCACAATTTGTAAAATGTATATACACTGTTTTGTTTTATTAACAACGACAACAACAACATTGAGGCATAATCCCCACACGCTCATGTGATCACTGCAACACAACAAGTTGGCAGGGTCACTTGGATTCAGTAAACAGCCACTTAAAGGCTTTGGCGATTGTACAAGACGGGGGCGCCCCCTATCGTAATATACGCTAATTGCAAGCTGTTATAATCATTTCTTTATTGATCTAAAAATGAGTGACAGCATGCCAGACGTCATATCTGAACTCTATTTCATTCACTGATCGTTATGAACTAGTTACTGCTTAATATGCAGCATTCATTTATTTATTTATCATATTTATCATATAACATTGTTGTCAGATTGTTCCACTTCAGTATTATTGCGCATACACTTTTTCTATTGTCATTATTATGATTAATTGCATTCGTTATCATTTTTGGCTAATATTTCAAGTATATTCTACTAAAGTAGATGCAAATGCCCCCCAGGCTGAACTTTGGACCTCCCTGCAAAATATCTTTCTTTTGGAATTCTTCTCAGTGAAACCTCTGGTCCATGTTTGATAGTTTGGGGATGTTGTGACACCTCGTGGCCGGTGTAGACGTCTTTGTACTGCCTTCAACTGTACGGGGATTTTTGCTCCTTTACAACATTTTTATGCTTGAAATGGGCCAAGAATACATCAAATTGTTTGGGCCGCAGTCAACCTCAAAACAGCCATCATTTAGTCATTCATTTTTGCAAAATGGTGATACAGTGAGGGAGTGATGTTCAACCATGACGGGGCGAGGGCCGACTCCCACGCCCACCCAGCTACACCACACCGCTCACCCACCCCCAGGAATCACGATTCAGTAAAATAAAAACTCATGAGTTTTGAACGACTCGTTCATGACTCGCACATCTCTCCTGTGGTCGTCACATGCGCTTTTTGTTGATGTCCTTGTGTAACCTTTGGGCCACGCCCCTCCCCCCTTTGAGGTATTTCCCTCCTAATTGATGTTGGTTATCTTGGGAATACATGGAAGTCTGGGAACATTTGCGGAATGAGTTGTTATGTAACACAAAGGCCATTGACCATTGTTTCTGTTGTGTGGATGTGTTGAAAACAAACCCGCTGGGCCTGCACTGTTTTGTGTCGCTGTTGCCGTGACCCGGCTCAGCAGGTACACGAGTTAATGTCCCTGCGTTAACACAGTTGTCGGGGCTGTGTCACACACGCAGAGTCGCCGCGAGAGGGAGGGACTTAGGCGATGAGACAATGCTCGTGTTTGTGCAACGGCTCCTGAGTGGAGGCTGGCTCTCTCCGCTTGCTCTGGCTTGGCTACCGCTGATGCACGCATGGTTGAAGGGAGACGGGAAAGCGGACGGCTGGATCCAGGCTGTGGGATGCACCGACAGAGGTAGGAACCCCTCTCCTCTTCTTCTCTTCTTCTCCTCTTCTTCTCCTCTTCTCCTCACATTGTTCACCTTCTTTTCTGACCGAGGGCTGCGGGAGGTAGAGGGTGGCCGGGGGTGTCTGGTTTTTGGCACGGTCACTTCCCTCCGAGGGTGTGAATGGAGCCTGGCTGAAAGAAAGTTGCACTGAAAGAGGCTCAGTGAAAAGCATGTGCAGAATGTGGCAGGGTTCCAGCAATGGAGACATCCAAGTTTAGGGCAGCAGAAAAATACAAAAAAGCTCAGCGGAAATATGGGATTATTGATGAAAACATTTGTTTACTGTCACAAAGGACATAGTGCAGGTTTATGGTGGTAAAAATAGAGGCAGAGGAGCGGTGGAGAGATTAAGACAGATTAATTAGAGAGATGAGGGATGAGGAGGAAGTCAGGAGAGGAAAGGGAAGCAGGAGAAACTTGAACACGTGTCCTCTACTATATAACTATATACATACATTGTATATATAATACATTCAATATGCTGCTATCCAGATAAGAGTTTTGTTTCTGTTGTCCTGTGATATACAGTATTTCACTGGCTTTTTTTCCAACCTCGTGCAATCCCATTTCCTGTATGTGTTTTGCATTCAAGGCGGCAGCAGCACAAAGTTTGAGCAGTGGTGTGAGGGAGAGGCAAAGCGCAGAGGGGCTGGCCTTCAAGATACAGATCCAACATTGGTTTTGGCCCCAACAGAAAAAGGGTGTCCACCAGAGGAGGGGAAAGCAGCCTGCTGGCGTCACAATAAAGGACGCAGTGAGCTACATTAGCGGGCAGAGTAAGGCCATCGCGGGAAGAAAACCAGGAGGAGAACGTGGGTGGAGGACGACGAAGGGAGTTGAGGGCCGAGAGCCCAAACACGAGCAAGATGACGGACAATAAGATAAGGTAAATGTTTAGAATTTTGACTTTCCTCCTGTGAGACGAACAGGACACTCTCTTTCCGTTGGTCAGTAATCTGCAGTTGTGGTGTCTTAGCACACGCGTGGCCCGTGTTGACAGCTGCGTGTAAATGGCCGTGTGCATGCATGCGTACCGTATGTCTATATGTTGATCCCTTTGCAGCCTCCCTGCTAAGCTGATTAATGGGGGCGTGGCGGGCCTTGTTGGTGTGACATGTGTATTTCCTATTGATCTGGCCAAGACCCGCCTACAGAACCAGCAGGGCACCCAAGTGTACAAGGGAATGTGAGTACAGCCTCCCGAATACACAGCACACAAACCCACATATTGTCTTCCATGTTCTTCTACTCCCGGGTTTTGCTTGGCTGGGTTCCTGGGATTTTTTTTGAAGAATTTGTATCCACACCGTGCCGTGCCGGTAAAGCGTTGCACCCAGACGTGAACGGGTTACTGGGTGAAAACGGTGTAATGGTGCTGTAAGACATGTGGACAGAATTGCGTGACACCAAAACCATAGAAGAAGAAAGCTGTCATCTTTTCTGGGCCCCGTCCACACGGGAAGGTTCTTGGGATTTATTGGGGGCGGTTGACATTGTCGGATTAGTACACTATAGAGTGAAGAGGCTGTAATGCACAAGGCACAACTCCGTGGCAAGCCGACGGAACCATGTGACACCATAGAAGAAGACAAGTGGAATGACTTCTGCAAGTCATTATGGAATATAAGACGACAAAATATCAGGAAAATGTCGACTGAGGTGAGGTCATTTTGGTTAAATGAAATTCCTAAACCGTAAATGACTTGTTTGTGTAACAGATCCAAAAGTTATGACGGAGTATCACAGCCACATTGAAAAAAAAATCTGAGATTTCGAGGATAAAGTTGTAAATTTATGAGAAAAAAAGTTGACAATTTACAAAAATACCATTGTCAATTATCAAAAAATAAGTTGTACTTTTACAAAAAAAGTTGTCAATTTGCAAAATGTACAAAAAAGTCGTAAATTTACGAAAAAGTTGTGAATTTAGGACAAAAAAGTTGTAAGTTGAAGTTGTAAATTTTTTAGAAAAAAAGGGGGTGGGTGCATGAGTGGCCCACAGCACATTTTTAAAAGTATAATTTAACAAGAAAACTACCAAAACAATGGTAGAATCAGCAGTAATAATATTAAGAGGAAAAATAGAAATCTTGCATATAAATGCGTAAAGTTGAAATATTTGTTAAGTCGTGATATGACAAACAAACGACTTAAGTTGTAATTTTTGGAATATTATCTTCAAGAAAAACAAAAACCGGATGGATCCGCAACACACCTTTGTGTCCTGACGAATTGACCAATGTTTGCAGTGTCACAGACGTACCATAGAGGAGCTAAAAACACTCCTATCTGCAGTGTTGCTCAGTGGCATTGGTAAGAAGTTGCACCACACACCTTTACAATGCAGCCGGATGGTTTGCTGAAATATGAAAGTGGGCAAATATGAGCGGCAAGGAAGAGTGGTGTCCTTATAAGACCCCGCTGCTCTCATGTGCTGGGCATGCGTCCTGCCTTGTGATTGGGTGTGGCTAAACTTTCAGACTGTGGTTTTCCACTGTGACTCAGAGATGGAAAAACAGCCGGAATGTTTTATTCCCTTCCAGGC
Source organism: Doryrhamphus excisus (assembly GCF_030265055.1). Taxonomy (NCBI): domain Eukaryota; kingdom Metazoa; phylum Chordata; class Actinopteri; order Syngnathiformes; family Syngnathidae; genus Doryrhamphus; species Doryrhamphus excisus. The sequence goes on along the minus strand of NC_080476.1, from coordinate 148,504 downwards.
CGAATAATAACAAAGTTTCATTTGTCCAGACCGTACTGTAGATTGTCGTGTGCGCATGTATATAAGGCGTGCTCAGTGACACAGTGTATAAAGCAAGCATGTTTAAGTTCTATTGTTATCGTAGTTCATCTTTTCCTCTTTGGTCATTGAAGGTGGGACTGTCTAGCGAAGACGGTGCGCTCAGAAGGCTATTTTGGATGCTACAGAGGTATTCTTTGCATTTCAAACAAACCTAATCCCGCCACCCACTCGCTTGTTTTGCACTGCAAACCCTCTGCTCATTAGCTCATCAATGGCGCTGGCCTCCGTGCTGGTGAATGGTTCTATTCTATTGGCCTTTGCGACTGTGTCATTCGCTGGTTTGTGTCCTTCAGGTGCAGCAGTCAACCTCACTCTCGTCACACCGGAAAAGGCCATCAAACTGGCCGCTAACGATGCCTTCAGACAGAAGCTCTCAAAGGATGGGTATTTCTTTTGCATTTTGATGTGCTACGTAGAAGCTCCCTAAGATCCAACGCTGCAAAATGTCAGTTCTTGCACTCTTTCCAACTCGGCTGGAGTGTATTGACATACTGTAGACATATCCTACTTGTTCAACCACTCATTTACGTATTCGGAGAATTTTCCAAGTTGTAATTCATTTCAATGAAGTAGACTTGAGAGGAAACAAGTGCATGGAAAGTAACCATATTAACAATGATTTTGTCTGTCTGTGTCATTAGCCATTTGCCCTTGTGGGGGGAGGTTCTGGCAGGGTGCGGGGCTGGTACCTGTCAGGTGGTGGTCACCACACCGATGGAGATGCTGAAAATCCAGCTACAGGACGCAGGGAGGCTGGGTGAGAGAGTCAAAGACATCGTCACTCATGAATCAATCATCAATCAATCATCAATCAAACCCCAAATGACACCCAGTGAGGCTCACATGAGTTCCATTCCTCAGCTGCCCAGAGTAAAGTCCACACACCAGCTCAGGCTACTGGTCCCGGGCCAGCTCCATCATTGGTGGCACCCCAGCCGGCCCGACCCGGTCCTGCCCAGCGTGCATCTGCCACCAGCATCACAATGGAGTTGCTGAAGACTCGAGGTCTAAGTGGTCTCTATAGGGGAGCAGGAGCCACCTTAATGAGGTCATACACACACATCAATGTTTTGTTTTTTTTACACTTTTAAGGTTGCTCAAGTCAGTACAGGTGGTACTCGGGTTACGAATGAGTTCAGTTGGGATTCATACCTAAGAAAAACCCTTAACCACTGCAGGATATAATGATACATCTCCATCCTTAATGATGGTCGCGACAGTCGAGTGGTTCAGACCAGAAGTGGGCGTTTCTCCCCTCTCTGAGCTATTTATGATGTTCACTTTCACTTCCTGCCACCAGGAGAGCCTGCCTTGTGCTTGGAAGACATAGCCAAATCTAAAGTCAGGATAGATGGTAGAAAATGAATCAAGGAATGTACCAAAATGTATGGCCGAGTATAGCGTATACGCACAGAAAATACTTTTAATAAGTTTGATGCTTTGACCAATTTGGACTACAACATTCCCAAATTGAGTGGCAGTCATAATGGCTACTATTTGTATTTTAGTTATGTACAATAAGTTGATTTGTCAGCTGTTGCCATTAGTGTTTTGATTGCTTCTGTGAGGATTACATAACCGTCATGAACAGTGTTTGCTGTACAGGCTCTTCTAATCAACATAAATCAATACATTCCCCCAGCGATGTCTGGCTGCTACGTTGACGTTCTGCTTTGGTCTGATCGCTATTAGTCATTTCTATCCACCCTTCTTCCCCAATTCCCACCGAGGATGAAATAAACTTTCTCTGACATGCTGAATTGTGCAACTAAACCCTCTGACACACCATCTTTTCCAGGGATGTCCCCTTCTCAATGATCTACTTCCCACTGTTTGCCAACCTGAACTCGCTGGGGAGGGAAAAAGACGGAAGTCCGAGCGCCGTGCAGGCCCGGGCACCTTTCTGGCAGTCCTTTGTGGCCGGCTGCGCTGCAGGCTCGGTGGCAGCTGTGGCCGTCACGCCACTGGACGGTGAGTGTGGAACGTGATCGGGCATTTATTGCACCGCCACTCTGAACTGGAGTTCGCTGCGCTACAGTACGATACGTCATATTCTTCTTCCTGTTGTCATCCTGGTTGCCTGGTTCTGCTAACAAACTCCCAATGGTCAGTCTGCTATTCTTCAAGGACAGTTGACTTTTAATAGAGGAAGTGAATATAAATTCTTAATCCACGCACGTAATAAAGCCAGTTGATGAATGATCGCCAGTGAGGCCAGGGCGTGGCATCTATGGGATGGAGAGAGTGGCGGCTGTCATGCCAACATTTTTTCACTTTGACGTTTAAGAAAAAGATTTAATCCACCAAATTGAAGTCAAGCTGGTTAGAAAAATGTCTTTGGTGGCCAAATCTGGTTCTTGGGACATGGAATGTGGCTTCTCTGGTGCTCTTATAATTGATCTGATAATTTTGACTTTTTAGCACACTATTTGGACTTATATAAATGACTTTTGATCTCACATTTAAACCTTTATCTTTTATGTTTGACATTTTATCTCATTGTTTTCACTTTAAATTAAAAATGTGTCTCGTTTATTGAGGGGCATTGGTTCCCAAATGAGCCCACATTAGGTTAAATTGGCTAAGTAGACAGCTTCTTTATGACATATGTTAATGCTGTGAACCCCCTAACCATACATTTTATACACTTCTCAGACAAATCCCATTTCTCTTCTTTAAATTCTCTCAAAAAAGCTAGAGGGCACAAGAAATGATGTAGTAATGTAGTATTTGTACCTTTGTTGAAACATATCGGCGTCGTCCTCCTTCAAGCTAGCGAGCACGCAAGCTAGCGATGACACGTGCAGGAGACAAGGTAGGGCGCGAAGTAGATTGATTGACAACGGCCGACAGCCAATCAGGACGCAGAAAACAATGGGGGTGCAGACAGACCACAGCAAGAGAACTGTGTTTCGACCCAAGAGGGAGCGTGAGAAAGACACAACTTCCCACAATGCACTTCTTTTTAAAAGGGCCACGCTTGCCTGTAACAACTTTCATACCTGCAATAAAAAAGCACTACAGTAATACAGCGAATCCGCGAAACCGCGAAATGTGAACCGTGATAGAGCGAGGGCATACTTTATGTATGAATTATCACCAAGATACGCTAAATAAGTGTTTTCTGCCCAAGACCTTTGTATGTATGCATTTGATTGACAAGCTGCCACTTACTCTAGCGGGCCGTCAGATTGTAGTAGAATTAAAAGACGTCTTTCCCACCCATACAGTCATAAAAACTCGCCTGCAAACACTGCAAAAAGGCGAAGGAGAGGACAGCTACAGAGGAATCATGGACTGCACACGGTGAGCGTTTTGGAATAAAACCCCACCATCTTGGAGCCACATACTTGAGGTGCGAGCATCCAATTTGTCATCTTATCCGTTGCAGGCGCATCATGAGGCGAGAGGGGCCGTCAGCTTTCCTAAAGGGCGCAACGTGTCGCGCGCTGGTCATCGCCCCCCTTTTTGGCATTGCACAGGGCGTCTACTTTCTTGGAGTCGGGGAGATGCTGCTAGGCTTGCTGGGATAGACTCCTGCCATGTTGCCACGGCCTCGCCACCTTTTGCCGCGTCAACCAGCAGTACCCTGTGCACAACAGAGGGACCCGGGAGTACGGAGAAGAGGGTGAGAAGAGGGTCTGCTTGTGAACCCAGGGTTACCGGGCTGCAGGCAACAGGGCTCCATTGGTCAACAGGGTCCTTTGCATGGGGATCAACCGGCCTCCTCGCTGCCACACATCCCAGGCTGTTCCTTGAACCCACAAAAGACAATCTGGTTTGAAGTTTTCATACACATTAAACAATTGATCCATCTACGCCTGCCGTGTTATGTTATGCATCCCTCCCACTCCATTCGTGAGTTCCGAGTTGTAATCTTCAGATTCCCTGCCTGGATTGGCAAGAGCGACCTGTCACTAGGTTGTTTGCTAATCTGATGCTAATGATTTAATCCCTGTACACACATGCATGAGCTGACTTCCGGGTGAAAGACTCCACGCTGCTGTGCTACTGTATTTAAACCTCCACTTCCTCCTTCAAGGAGGATTGGACTAAGCCATACTGAGTGTGTAGCTTCACAAGATAACACAACATGTACAAACGCCTTATTGTTCTTGTACGTTTTGAGTATCATCAAACAATTAAGCACTAAAACATTTTTATATAAAAACACATGCACTGCTGTAGTTGGTATAACTAGGCTACTTCATTTTACCAATGTAGTGTAAACTGTTTGTTTACAACTTGTAAATAAAGACGCAAGTCTTCAGTGTCCCACTTATTTACTTTTTAAAATAAAACACACATACAGTTGTCCCTCACTCTATCGCGTTTGATCCAAAAACGATCGCTGTTTCGTGCTTGAATACTGCCAATTTTTTGTAAAACAAATCATATTGAAGCAAATTGTACTTATTATTGGTCTAAATGAAGAATTCCCATGCCATAAAACAGCTAAATGACCTAACTAAATGAACTAGCATTCCATTTGAGTCTGTTAACTACATTGGCCACTAGGTGTCAGTAATTCGGAGAAACGGACACTAGCCTGTCAACAAGGTTCCCTATCATCCACCCAGTGGGTATGCGTGGATGATTGACTGACCCACTGCCATGTGACCAACCCTTTTCAAAGAAAATACGCTTTCTCCATTATGTCGACACAAAAGATCCTCGTGTCTAATAATGCTAAAAATCGTATTCAGAAGATCATAAGCAGGTTTCCTATGCCATAACTACAAAGAGATTCCATTTATTGAAATTGAGCATGTCCATCGCGGTCGGGCAATAAAGGAGGGATGACTATATGGCACACACCCTGTTGAATTTACATTTAAAGCAGGCGCCTTAGTTACAACAATAATAAGAATAAAAAATAAGGCACTGTGGTAGGTGGGCTTGTTGCCTTGCTAAAATGATGCAACAATGCTGCACTCCGCTTTAGGGACAGCGTGGACCAATGATATTCCACCTGCTTGCACGCTGCTCCCTTCAAATCCACGGTTAATCTGTGAACTTGCGGTTGGGGTTGGCACCAAACAAGGACACTCTGACTTCAGGCATCATCTGTGTGAAGAAAAAAACAGCACCCATGGATCACTGATCAAGTGATAATGCTGCACAGCAGGGCTGTCCAAACCTCCTCCAGCGAGGCCCACATCGTGAACTAGAAAAGCCAAGCGTCATAGTTCCCCCCCCCCATTTTGTGATTTACACCATGAATATTAGTCCTACATTTATTTTATCTACATATTTAGATTGCTAATGTTAGCAGGCTAGCATTGCTAACACAGTATAATAGTGGTGTTTATATAAGAATGAATGATAATGAGCTGTACGGTGTAGCGTGGTTAGCAGGCAATAGCTGGCCTATTTTGGGTGCTGATTGGCGGGTGTCCAGGCATCCACGGTATATGAAGCCAAAACATTTGAACTTCTTTACCTGATGCGCTAGAAGATCTAGTCTGTTCTCCAACGTGTTGGACACTTTTATCTTGCCATTGTCGTTGTACACTTCCACGCCTCCGCAGCTGGAAATACAAACACATCCCAAGTGTGACAAAAGCCGTCTAAGGAAAAAGAAATGTCAACAGGGTAAAAGTTCAATTTCCTGACAGGCTTGATGGTAGAAAATGTTCCATGTCCACTTTGACGACAATGTGTTTTTTCACAGCCTCCTTGTAGACGGGGATGTTCTTATTCACCGCAGCCTGCCGACACCACAACCCGACATGAGAAACCATTACCTCAACACATTGTTCCGCAGTTCGCCCTCACCTGAACCATCTCCACATCCTGCTGTCGACAGCGGATGGTAACTTTGTCTTCCAGAAGCTGGTAGAATCCCTGCAAAAGTGGAAAGACACACACTCACATCATCCAAAGCTTGGGACTTTTGTATTGGAAATTATGACCAAGAAAAGGAACGGAGGTCCACTAGAGGGTGCTGTTTTTCCACTCATAAAGGCTCAATCTTTTACGTTCAGGGACAAGGGTGACCTCTTTTTTTACGACTATGAGAGCCACACTGAAAAATATTATCATTCATACAAAGGCCCCAACAACGAGTGGTTTTTAGATAATCAACAGAATTTTTGCTTTGAACTGCTGGCTAAAATTAGGGCGAGGAGCTGCTATTTACCGCCATATGGAGGTGACAATGGATGTCAATAGCATTAACCTAGCTAGCTGGCTACCTTGCTAGTCACCGGAAACATTACCAACATACGTACATTATAGCCATATCATTGATCTTATTCATGATGTATTGTGCAAAGCACTAACCCAACACACAACCACCATCCACCAGAGCCTGGAGTTGGTTTTCACTGAGACTGTGAACTACAAATTCGCACATCAGCACATGCTAGAGTTTAGCGGGCCTGTGGTGGGAGAACACACAGGGTGCGTTCAAGGACCGTCCAACTGTGGGACAAATCACTGCTCGCCTTAAACATTCCAACAATTTGGGGATTTCTGACTTTATATTATTTAAAAAAAAAAAATAATGGCCAATTTTGCCATAATTGACATCCCTTCACATGAAATTTGATGTAGTTATTGTTGTATCTGCATATCAAATGGTTTACCACAAAGAGATTCACATCCCCACTTATTATAATTAAAACCTTGTTTATATCTTCAATTAAATGTGATTAATTATGAGTTAACTATGCAGAAATGTGATTAAATATTTTAATCAATTGACAGCACTGATCTATATGTAAATGCACGTCGGACAGCCGTGCTTTATGCTGATCACAGTTGCCTCAGTTAGAAAACACGGAGGTTTTACCTGCAGGACCAGCCCCTCCAGCAGTCTGGAGTACCTGGCAGGGTCCAGGGCAATCTCTGCCAGCCTTTGCCGGGCTTCCGTCAACAAATCCTGGGTTAAAGAGATAGAAAATGTGTTTGTTTACATGTTCTGTGCATATTGATATGTAAATATTCACAATACAAAGCGTGATCGCTCACCGTGATCATGTCGTCGCGGGCCTTCAGCACCTTCAGCCTCGCTTGGTTCATCAGGTGGGACATCTGGCTGTGGGCCAGGGGAGGAACGCTCACAGAATAAGTACGACCTCCGCCATTTTGGATACTGTATCATCCCTATCAGGGTGAGCTATACCAGATGTGTGTGCTGTCGTTTATGCTATAAAAGAGTGTTTAGGAAATAGCCACAAAGGGACCCAACCAGACTGAAGCATTTTCCTGCAAGGGCCACACCATGAAAAATGGGGATGGAAAGCCTAGCTAAAAAGTTATGTACATTTCAAGGAAAAAAACTCGAGCAGCTCATAAATGCAACAATTGCTTGAATTTGACTCACATTTTCTTGTGCTGTTCTATCTGCTTTTCCTTCTTTTCAAAGTATTCCATTATTTTCACTCTCTGAGTCTGCACCAGGCGGCCTTTCTCAATGTTGAACTCTTCCTCCGCCTGTAATCGGTTGAGCATGACCAGACGTGTTTGCAGGACACAAAGTGCAAAAAACAAAGAAACCAACAAAGCAAAGCGACTTACTTTGGCGTCTATTTCCTCAACCTTCTCACTGGCCTCCTGCTCGATGAAGGCCATCATGTGTTTGATCTGACACAACACAACATCAATACTTGTACAGCACTCGCTGTCAGATTTTCGAATGACAATATCGCATGATATCATTTTACAAGTAACGGTACTTCTTCCATTTACCATCAAAGTTTTATTTAGTTGTTTAGTTTAGTTGTCAGTTAGGAGACAGGCGACCGACTACATTACCTGTTTCTGTACGTCAGCATCGGTGAGCGCCATGTCTGTTATCGACAATAAAGCATTCACTTTGCACAAAGCGTTTAAAAATGAGATTTGACGACAACTTTGTGGGATTCCGTTGACAAGACAGGAACTTGGAGCTTCCCCTCTGGTCACATCAATTCGCATACAACGAGGCAAGACTACATTTCCGGTCTTTTCTTTCAAAATAAAACAATGCCGCTACACGTCCGCTTTGAAATTGAGAAAAAGAAGTGTTATTCAACAGTCACCGTCTACTTTGAGCTATAATAGAACAATACAAAGTGTCTTCCTTTAATTTTCTGCCGTGACGCGAGTCGTGGTGGTTTAATTTGAAGGCAAAGACAAATACGCTTTTGCATCTTCGCTAGCTTGCTTCGTGTAGCTCCTTCAACGCACTGCATGTATTGGCGTCTCCCCTTCGTGCTAACACTTTTAAGCTGCAGGAGTGTTGCACAGTTCCCCCCTTCGGCCTCCGCTTGTCAGCACCTGGCTGCCTTTATTCAAGGACGGTAGGTGTGCCCTTCATTTCGATCAAAGTTAGGCGTTAGGTTGCTGAAATTGCAGCGTAAACATGTACCAATCAAGCTAGCAAAACGTTATTGTAGCTGTTGCATGTGTGCGTCTCGGTTGGTAGATGACCCGTCCGACTCCCTGTGGACTTTCCTCCACTGTCATTTGCCATTTGGGGGCTTCAAATATTACTTTGGCTACTTTTCTTGAAAGGATATCAATGACACTCTTTCATCTCTTAAAATGAAGTTTCCAACCCCATCAGTACCACTGCTAAGGTACACTGGTGTACCCCATCAGTACCACTGCTAAGGTACACTGGTGTACCCCAACAGTACCACTGCTAAGGTACACTGGTGTACCCCATCAGTACCACTGCTAAGGTACACTGGTGTACCCCATCAGTACCACTGCTAAGGTACACTGGTGTACCCCATCAGTACCACTGCTAAGGTACACTGGTGTACCCCATCAGTACCACTGCTAAGGTACACCGGTGTACCCCATCAGTACCACTGCTAAGGTACACTGGTGTACCCCATCAGTACCACTGCTAAGGTACACCGGTGTACCCCATCAGTACCACTGCTAAGGTACACCGGTGTACCCCATCAGTACCACTGCTAAGGTACACTGGTGTACCTATTATGACACCAATGGTCAACCATACCTTCTCATGAAATTCCATTCATTTATCAAACTTATCGTATAGCATCTGTACACTGTGATCTATGTAAGGTTTAAAAAGTTCAGTTTTGACTTTTTATTTTAATTTATTTCATTTTGTATTCATTCATTTTATAATGATTTTAATATTTCTGACACTTTTTTTCACTGAGATTGCAGCGTTAGTGATACAGCTTAAGTTAAAGGAAAGTACTTGTTCTTTAGCTTGCATTAGTCCGAGTATCGGGGTCACGTATTTACAAATGTGATTCCGAGAATAAGGTCGAACATTTACGAGAATAAATTGTATACTGATAAGAAAAAAAGACGTGAATTTACAGAGAAAAAAGAAAGTATAAGAATAAAGTGGGAAATTTATGAGAAAAAAGTATGAATATTTTGAGACTGAAGTTTCAAATATATGAGAAAAATAAGGTTTGTACTTTCACAAAAAAAATTATGCGTCTATGAGAATAAAGTCGTAATTTTAAGAGTGAAAAAAAGTCGTAATATAACGAGAATAAAGTTGTAAATTTTAGAGAAAAAAGTAATACATTTCAGAGAATAAAGTCCTAATATGTGTGAGCTCTTCAGGAAGGGAGGAAACTTTCCATTTATTTATAACGTAGCAGCGAAACGGAGCATGTTAGCATGTCAAGCCCTTCTCACTTCTGCTTTTTTTACCACGCCCCCTCCACATGCCCAAGGCCAAAGGTCACATAAAAGGTCACACAAAGTCCCCACAAAGTCCCCAAAACAAATTCTCGGAATCTCAGATTTTTTTTTCCACTGTTGCCCTAATGCCCTAATGTTGCCCTAATGCTCGGTCATACGGAACCATGTGATGTTCCTCACCCCCCCCCCCCAAACAAATAAAACACCAATGATCATCCTCATCTGGTTCTTCCCATCACCAGGTGGAAGCGACCGGAAGAACATATGTGCCTGCGAGTGTGACGCGCCTCTGATCAATGGCTACCTCAGGCTCCACCGCCCTTCCTGCCCCCGCCGCCGTGCCTGAGGATCTCCACTATGAGACCCAGTACATCGTACTCAGCTTCCTGGGACGGCTTCCTGCCGGGCGACCACACGCAGCGGAAGGTGGGAGGGAACTCGGCTTCTTTCTTAATGAATGGAATATTTTTGTAGTTACAGCATAGAAGTCCTTCTTACGACCTTCTAAAACATCATTAGAGCCCTCTCGACATGAAATAACATCCCTATAGTCACCTTTACACTCATATGACCCGATATAGTTGATAAATAAAATCTTGAATTCATGAGGAAAAAAAAGCTAATTTACTAAAGTAAAGTTGTAAAGTTACCATATAAAATGTAATATTACAAGAATAGAGTCGTAATTTGACGCTTTTCTCATAAATGTACTGAAAAAGTGGTAGTATTACGACATTAAAGTCCTAAATGTATGAGAAAAAAGGTATTTGAGAATATTAGGAGAATAAAGTGTTAAATTGCTGAGACTGCGACAACCAAGGGGCGTCTGTAAACGCAATCTTTGAAAAGCAAGAAAAGTCCTCCACAGTGAACTCCTGGCCTGGGCTGGGTGCTGTAGAACGATGTCGTGAACCAAATCAATCATAAAGTGAGGAGCTTATATCAACGAATGATAAAGAACACAACACACTTGACTTCATGAGAATAAAGGCGACTCCAGTCCAGTGCCATCTTAAAAAGATACCTGGGGACCAGACCAGGATCGGTCCAACTCCATGACAGAGCGGGGGTTGGAGGAAAGCAGAAGGAGTGCAAGTGAAGACAAAGAGGAAGGAATTTAGTGTATTTCCCGTCGCTGCCATAGTCATGTGTGCGCACGGAGCGGGGCGTGGAAGAGTGTCTGATCCCCTGCTTTCCGCATGACCCGCTCCGATTTCTGACAGCTTGTCATGTGCAATCACAGCGGGATTACTCACACGTTAACGGGCCGCAGCGGCGTAGCCGGCCTTGTCGCTGCCTGATTGAATGCTGAGACAGCAGCCGGCCAGTGGCCAAAAGCCAACAGTGATTCTACGGGTGTTCACGTATGAATGGGAAGGGGCCGCTGTCTGCCTGTCCAAAACGCCCACCCGTGCCCCCGGTTTAAGCAGCAAGCCCCCCCCCCCCCGGGTACGACTGGCTTTGTAACTTTCCTTATCGAATGCGTGCTGGAGCTTTTGTAAACGCCATTTCCACATTCCTAAATGTGGAAAGATTCCGTCCGTTCTGTGTACTTTGCGTGATTCATCATGCCCTCCGCTGTATCCTGTAAATATTTCACACAGGGCGTGAGCTCCACACGGGTGCCTTGTGTGCACGCAATGTCAGCTCGCCGCTTTACCGTGGACACAGAAAGTAGTAGTGCTGTACGCAAAGCCGTACTTCACTGGAGGCCATTGTCCCGTTGTACATGTCCCATATATCCCATATATCCCATATATCCCATATATCCCATCCATACGTTGTTGTCATGCATCATGCGTGTGGAACAGGAAGAGGGGAATATAAAAGCCTTCTTCCCCTAAAAGCTTGCTCACATTGCATGGCTACAAATTATTAGCAGGAAATGAAAAGTTAAGCTCCATATTGGGCTTGAGTGGACCACGATTGTCATTCCACGCACGAGTACAGCAGATTCTGTCATAAGGCTAAGCTGACAGTATCAGGGCTATTTATTCCCAAGGTTATTCATAATCATTTCGTTTATTTTTGCAAGATATGAAGTTTGAAAAAAGTCTGCAATTAAAATAAATTCAAATAGTGTTTTAAATTATTTTTAAATTAATCTTTTTTTCAACTCATGAAGTTGAGAATAAAACTCTGCAATGAATGCCTTTATTATATATGATATTTTAAATGATTATTTTTTTCAAGATATGCGTTTTAGAATATCTATCTCTATATTAATCTGCACGCGCTGTAAAATGTTGATTTCTGCACTCAGCTGTTGGTATGAAAGTCATGCTCGATTCCTGCTCACCGCTATTGCAACATCGGTTCTGTTGCTGCTGTTTTGTGCAATATACTTGTTTCTCGATCGGCGCCCCGTCAGGAAGTAGGCATTATACGCCGTTTAAGCCGATGATTCCTAATGAAATATGTGGCGTGTTTGACCTTTCATTCCAGGAGAGGGCGCTAGCACAGTTAAAAAGCAGGTAGAAGAAGAACTGAGACGACTAGAAGAAGACATCGCAGCGGGTGAGTGACTCTCCGAGCGACTAGCTAAGCGGTTCCACAGTGACGGTTCTCTCCCGACAACACTCTAACCACGTTCTACCGTCTTGGTCTTCCCGATCTTGTCTGAGATGGCGTTCTCTCTCTGCACGCAGCCTTTTCCAGCACGGGCTTCGACCGGCGCACGTCTCTCGTATTCAGCCCGGCCAACCCAGAGACGTCCGTCGAAGACTGCCTCGCCGAGCTGGGGGAGCGCCTGGTTCGAGACCTGGACCCACACTTGGAAGCAGCTGCACACACGCTCCTGCCCGGGTCCGTTTGTTTTGGCCGCTTGCGTGCGTTCGGCACCACGACGCATCACAGAACGTCTCAAAGTCTCTGTGGGGGGGCGGCGGGGCCACTATCATACACACGGCAGATGGGCGTAGTCTCGTGAGGAGCAAAGGTGACACAGGGGAAATTAGGAGACATAAACGAACCCACGTCTACTTAATGGCCACTTTTTAGTAAGAAGAAGAACAGGGACTTGATCAACGTCCCGCTTGATCAACGTCCCGCTTGATCAACGTCCCGCTTGATCAACGTCCCGCTTGATCAACGTCCCGCTTGATCAACGTCCCGCTTGATCAACGTCCCGCTTGATCAACATCCCACTTGATCAACATTCCACTGAACTCCAACCCTGGATGTGTTTTAGGCCTTTGGAGTACGAGAGATTCCGAGATGCAACGCTGGACTTGTCGACGTACACACAAGGAGCGTGGAGCAAGGTGAGCTTACCTTCTCCGTTTCACACCGACGCCTTCTGGAATTAGCGATGAAAATGAAAATGCACTTCACTCGACGCACGTGCACTATGTTGTGCAGGGGCGTCAAACGGCAGCCATGGGCTATATCCAGGCGACTCATTTCCTCCCGTGTGACACAGGTGCTGGTGCCTTTGGTGTTGCTTCAGGCTTTACAAAGTGAAGGCCAGTCAGTCTGGAATCTCCTGGATGTTGGGGTGCGCTTCCTGGAGGAAGTTCAGGGTGATTACATCATCCAGAACGGGGGATATGTGAGTACACCACAGATGCCTTTCAATTTAGACCAGCTAATTAATGCTCAAAGTCCAATCATTGTCGAAGATGGAGGGGGGGTCCAATAACGTTCCTAACCGGATCATAAGCAGGTTTTCTATGACATCACTACAAAAATGTTGCATTGGTTAATGTTGACTCTTACTTTGCGGAAGTTCCCTTATCGTGGTCTGGTCTGGGACCCATCGAGCGTGATAAACGAGGGCCAACTGTACACACTGAACAAGCATTGAGTGGTTATTGCAGGACAAGAAATGGCCACAAGGGGGCACCAGTGAGCCGCTTCCACAGACGTCCTTTATTATGACATGACCGCTCTTGGCTTCATGGCTCACTAAGAACTTAAACATCAAATGTAAATCCTACAGTTCAAACCCCACTCAGGCATTTTCTTTTTATTTCTTTTTTTAGATTCCCACTTTAGATTAAAATATTGCTTCGCTAATCCTCCCTCTGAACAAGGTCATGCTGACGTATGCAGCGTCATGTGATTTGACATATGAACAGCTGTTCGGTCCGCATGACCTCATTGTCCTGATGCTTGTTATTTTTAATATAGCTATATACGCTATTCAATATGAGCACCGTGTGCCGGCTCCGAGGCCGCATTCTCACCCAGCGTTATGTCACAGGGTATGAACAGATGAGGGGGGACGAGGAGGAAGGTGGCGGCCTCCAGTGCAAAGGCTGATGGTGACAGGAAGGGAGGGGCGGGGGGCGGGGGGTTGGCGTGGCGGCCAGAGTATCGGGAAATCTGCCTGCTTTTCTCCGCTCCTCCTGTTTGAGCTTCGTCTGTGCGGCCAAGTGAGACTTGACGCTCAGGTAGGATATGCTTTATTTATTTATTTATCCTTTTGGTGTAGCCAGGCGTTAAAAGATAAATCCATCAAAGATCTTTCATATCCAGTAGTATTTGTAGCTTTTGGCATTCTTATTTTTCCGGTGTACACTCGACTTTGCGTTTTATTTCACAAGGTTTCCCCAAAATATGGCATTTGTTGTTCATGAGTGACCGCCATTGTTCGTGTTTTTTTTTTTTTACAAAGGATGTTGCACATCGTGTTAGAAACAGTACTGACCTCCTGACCATCGTACTTCTATGCACAAATTAGACCTGCGTTGTGTATTCAGTCATGCAAATAAGATGTGGTGTACCCGTTGAAAGTACAGGTGATGTGATGATCTTGGTGGCCCCTAATGAGTCGTTAGGCGGTCCTTGGACTAAACAATACGGGTTGGTGTACACTTCATTTGGCAGCAACAAAACCACGTCGCCTCCCGAAACAATGCACAGCCAGGGGCAAATGGGAGGGAGACACGCACAGGGGTGGGGGGGCAGGAAATGGCCTCCAAAGAGAAAGGGGGTAGCGTAGTTCACATCGTTAATAGTTGTGGTGGTGAGCAACCATTTCACCTGGCACTACACTAGATTGGCATAAAAGTGTTGACGGGACACGGCGTTCCCGACACGGCGTTCCCGACACGGCGTTCCCGACACGGCGTTCCCGACAGGGCGCGTTCCCGGCAGAGCACGTTTTGCTGCGGCCTGCACGCTGCAACCATGCTCTCCCCGCGTTACGTAAGCACCATCTCGCCAGCTCATGTGTGAAATATGCGCATCGCCATGCCACTGCATTGACACGAATCTGGAATAGAGCCGAGCGCCACGAAAATAACTCCGCCAATCCTCTAGAAACATCCTCACCAGGGATTAGACCGGCCCACTTGTAGCTTTTTGACAAGCTCCCACGTCGGACGCCACTTTAGGACATTTTTAACGAGGATTAGAAAAGAGAATGACTCTGTTCCAGCAGGTTTAGACCAGCGGGTTTAGACCAGCGGGTTTAGACCAGCGGGTTTAGACCAGCGGGTTTAGACCAGCGGGTTTAGACCAGCGGGTTTAGACCAGCGGGTTTAGACCAGCCGGTTTAGACCAGCGGGTTTAGACCAGCGGGTTTAGACCAGCCGGTTTAGACCAGCCGGTTTAGACCAGCCGGTTTAGACCAGCGGGTTTAGACCAGCGGGTTTAGACCAGCGGGTTTAGACCAGCGGGTTTAGACCAGCGGGTTTAGACCAGCCGGTTTAGACCAGCGGGTTTAGACCAGCCGGTTTAGACCAGCGGGTTTAGACCAGCGGTTGGGGTTTGACTGCGGGACCCACCTCAGTGCCAAACAAATGTTTCATCTCAAACTAATCCTAATCTCACATTTGAAGAGTCTTTATGGCACGCTCGTCACCAGCGGATATCTGCAGCTGTGTGTCGGATGGGCAGATGAGGATGTGAGGTGCATTCACAGACACGGGTCGTATACGCACTACCGTATTTTCCGGACTATAAGTGGCACTTTTTGTCATAGGTTGGCTGTTCCTGCCACTTATACTCCAGAGCCACTTATAAATGAAAACACTGGACACCTTTTGTGTTCATGTTTATTTTTTGTGTAGCTGAATTAGCATTGTGTTAGCATATCTTACACCTATTCAGCCTGTTCTCTATTCTTTTATTGTTACAACTTCCCTTCCAAGAGGACCTAATGTCTGTTTTGGTCAAGTAGTTTGGAAAATGAATTACCTTCTAAAAATATTATACTCCAGTGCGACTTGGAGTCCAGAAAATACGGTAGTTTAGCAAGAAACTTGGAAGTATAAAGTCAAAAAGAAAAGAAGTCTAACAAGAAAAAGTTGTCATTATAAGGATGTCGCCAAATTTAGTAGCATGAAGTTGATTATTAAAGAAAAAAACTAAAGTTGTATTTTAGATATTGGGGAAAATTGTCTGTCTAATATTACAAGAACAATGTCAAAATATTATGGGAATAAAGTCATAATTACGAGAAGGAAATTTACAGGAAGAACGTTGAAATAGTGAAAATATTGAGGGGAAGAAACGAGTTGCAATTCCAATAATATCCTTTTAGTAGCATGGAGTATATTAGGAGAAACAATAAAATAGGAACGTTTAGAATTAGCTTGGGGAAAAAGACTTGCACATTAGCAAAACATGCTCAACACGGTCCAAGCTATTTTCCTAGAGATGTGGACGTAGACCGGTTCCACTGTACCAGGATGTTACCACATGAGTCAGCGGTATGTGGTGCCAGGAACGCTAAAGGTACGTACTGTCACATCCACTTTGTCACACACACACACACACACACACACACACACTGTTGGATGTGACATGTACGTGCAGCGTTAACCTCATGATGGATCCAAAGTGACACGTGTCCTCACTTAGCACATAGCTAGCATATCCTCATCATCCTCGGAGAACATTTGTAGCTATGAATGGCTGCCATGTGCGTTGGGGGCTGGATGACATTGAACTGCCAGCTTTTGGCGTTAGCCAACCGACCCTTCCTTCAGTTGTCCCTGCGTGATGCCATGCTGGTTACATAATAGGAGGGTGGCGGCTCGCTAGCTTGAAAGCAGCCAAGGTGGCATACGATGCTGCGTTCAGGCACCGCCGCTTTAGACTGAATGACCACAATGACATACGTGTACCGACGTGTATACTCTCCACATATGTCTACTCTATTGGGTAATAGGAGCGTAAGGTGACTATAGGGGTGTTATTTCATGTCCAGATGGCTCTAATGTTAGAAAACGTGTTCAGAAGGTCTAAACGGGTTGTGGAAATGTGGAATTCATGTGTTGAATAAATTGTGTGTATTTCGTCTAAGCGTGAGAGATAACCTATGACCTCTGGCTTGGTGGCGGTCCGTGGAGGAGGATAGTCCTTCTTCCCAGTAGATAATGCTTCCATTGCACGCGGTGGAGGAACTCTATACGAAAACGGGCTGTACAATTTGGTGCCGCTTCGGTTGTTCAGGGGTAAGAGGAGGCCATTTTGTTGATGAAAGCGGAACACTGACCACATTGGCATGGTTTTGTCCGGCAGGGTGAAATATTGGGCCTCGGTTCAGAGGAGGAGCCAGGCATCGCCATCGCCGAAGACAGCAACGACATCTACATCCTGTCGGGGGAGCAGGCGCCTGACCAGCTGAGCCCGCCCTCATCTCTGCTGTGCGCGGGCGACAACAGCAGCGGGCACAGCTCCTGGCAGACGGAGAGCTTACCTGTGTCGCTGGCCGGCCACGAGTCGTGGGCGCAGGTGTGCGCGATGGACCCCGAGGACATCAAGAGCCTGGACAGCACCGAGGGCGGGGCTCTGGCCGAGGAGCGCAGCGAAAACAACTCCTCCAACTCGGACATCGTCCACGTGGAGCGTGAGGAAGCCGAGCTGCTGGAGGACGGCAATGGAGGCGGAGCCATCGAGGAGAGCATGATGAGCGTTTTGGGCACGGAGAGCGAGCTCGCTCAGCTCAGGGAGGAAATGAGCAGCCAGGTTCCAGCGGCCCCTGTGATGTCAGAGTCGGACTCCACAGCGCCGGCCTCCCTGATCTCCCTCGAGGAACCCGTCGTCATCGAGACGCCTGCAAGCTTGTCGACGGAACCTCTCCTCGTCTCTACAGAAGCGGAGCTTCCTCCTCCAGTCCTGGAAACTGTTGCTCCCCTTCCGTCTGAGCCAGAACCTGCAGCACCATTACCCGTTCCAGCAGTAGAACCGGAGCCTTCTGTGGTCGCACCCCCGTCTCCAGCTAAGCAGGCCCAGGCTGCAGCTTCAGCAGATCCGGCAGAGCCTGAAGCCTCCTCAGAAGCGGCCTCTGAACCACAATTCGAGCCTGTAGCTGTTCTCCCCCAGCAAGAACCGGAGTCTGTAAGCGAGACTGAGGCGCCGCCCGCCGCGCCTCTGGTCCCAGAGGCCCCCGCACAGGCCGTCACAGAGGAGCTCACGGTCCAGCCAGAGCCGGCCTCAGAGCTCCAGGTTCTGCTCTGTGGGGGCGCTACTTTGGTGCTCCTTGCTGCCGCCATGGCTTACGGGGTCGTAAGATACCGCAGGAAGTAGAATAGACACGCGAGCACACGTGAAAGGATGCTAGTCATCAAATTGCTTAGTTCACCGAGGCTGCATCTGGAAACTCCTCATGCTCCTCAAGGTCTCCAGTCCAAGATGGAGCCTCTCACTTGAACCCTGACCTCACCACATCCGCATCCTTGTTGGCCAATCAGGTGCAAGCACAGGAACGGGAATGAATGCGCTCCCAACGCCAGCTCTCCTGCTTTTGCTTTCCTCGGGTGTCTTTTTCCTTCGTTATTTTGTACGTGTGCCACACTATTCCCCTTACAGAGGACAAATTGTCCAAACGCAAAATACCTTAGCATAGACGTGCTAAAGTTGTCATGATTGAGAACACGAGTCAATATAGGAAGTACAGAATGTTCCTAGCCTGCGATGGAAGTGGAGTTTTTGTCCAAGTCGGAACCTTTACTTAAATGAACTCCTAAGTCACTCCCACTGCACACAGAACACATGAAGGACACGCCATCGTACGGTCCTACCATCCTAAAATACGTATGGGCCCAGGCTAACCTCAGCGCACTCGATCATGACCCTCCAGCCTCCATTAGCATAACGTTCAAGTCTTTTTGTCCTTAATGATGTCCAGGACCATATGGGTGGGGGTTCCATTGTTATGGCATTTGTTTTCACTTCTGTGGTGATGGCTTTCCTTTTCTTTGGCGCACGGCCGCATGGGAGACAGAATGAAGTCCCCAAAGTAAATGTTCTGTCTCAATGAGACACAATGAGCACATGCTGCATTCTCCCAACCAAAATGTCGTTTTTAATGAATTCATGCACAAAATGTTGTAAACTGGGGACCCCGTGTTCAATGAATTCATCTGAAATATTTGCTGCAGTGGTAATAAAATCTTGCCGCATCCAAATCCATCATGAATATGCTTATGTTTTCCCTTTTACTTTTGCATTGTGGGTTACCTGATGGCAACTTGTGATGAAAAGTGGTTGCTATTTAATATCTGCATCCAATTAACACTCCCATTTTTTTTTGTGTTTCATCACTTTGTACCTTGAATTTCCTACGAGACACTCTTGAGAATAAAGAAGGTGAGAATGTGTCTGACGGTATGATTCCAAAACGACATCATTTACTTCAACATGTGGAAAAAAAGCAGAGGTAATTTCAGATATACTGTACAGTACTTTGGAACAAAAATAAATTCATTGTAAACGATGTCACACGAAGTTCACACCAACTCAAACCACACCATTTCCTGTTTTCCAAATAAGACTCAACATTCAAAAACCAAAAGTGGCTACGTTTGTTCACTGCTTTTTCAACCCGCGTCAATGTCAAGTCAGCGTGCCCTCGGGGGGCTGATGTACTGCAGCGCCGTGTTGAAGAGGCCTCTGAGCAGTCGCGGGGCGTGTTCACACACCTGCTTCACCAAGGTGAGGCTGAGGGCCATCATGACCCTCTCCTGGGGCAGCTGCTCCAGGCCCACTCCCTGCCTCATGGCCCTCTGCACCTCACTTTTGAGGAGGTCAAGCCACTGCTGCAAAACAACACCACGCATGGATGGACCAGTCAGTACGGCACATGGAACACCAGCATCTTCACAATCGGCAATCCTAAGTCAGACTGAAAGCACAAAGCACTCTTCTGTTTTACAATCAAAAAATAAACTTCAAATGAACTAAATTATATTTGATAACAGCTTGGAAATTAAAGTTTTAGAAAAACTACTCCATCAAGAAAAATACTGTAACTTTGAAGGATCTCAAATTTTAAATGTTGAAAACCCAAAATTCAATCATTGTGTAGCAGTTTAAGATCCACAGTTTGACAGCAGAACGTACTTAAAAATACTGTAACTATAATACTATATGAATCGCAAAGTGACTATAGGACATAAAGAGCTTTTCCATACTCTATGAAAATATGACATTGATAAAGGAAGGAATCCTACTCCACGGTAACACACATAGTAACTTTTGGAGCATACATACATCACTGGGTGTGGACATGACGCTCCTGTGCAGGTTTCGTGCCGCCTGCTCCACAGCCTGCTGCTGAAGTTGTTCAGCGATTACTCTCAGCCCCGCGGCGACCTCCTGCAGGGCTGCCGCCTCATCCCGACCGCCTACGAAAGGATATCGGTTTGGATTCAATGCAAACTATCGCATGTCGGAAACACACACGCCCCCTGGTGGTGGTGTTTGGGAAACGCCTCTAGGAGGCACTGTTGTGTACAGTTGAGGACACACACGAAATTGTGTGTTTAGTCGATTTAAACCTTAGCTAATATATCTATTGTTAATTTCTATATTATTAGGTCAACTATAGTACTAAATAAGCACACAGTGGACGCACCGGGCCAGTAAAGTTCCACCAGCGGCTCTATGTCGTCGATGGAAGCCGCGATGCTGGTGCAGGGCAGGTGTCCGTCGCTTTCGATGGCTCCGTCGTCATCGCAGCTTTGGATCCAAGCATCAGTAAGTTCTTTGCCCAAGGAGAGGACCGCCTTGCCGTACTCCGCGTTGCTGCAGTCCGCCTGGAGGAAGCTCAGCACCACCAAGGCGGCGTTTTGCTCGCTGGACAACTTGGTGAGGTCCTCCATGATTTAAAAGTTCCTCTCGCTGGGGCGACAAAAGGAAGGTTGTTAGACCGCCGACGTGTTCGTAAAGTCAC
This sequence comes from Doryrhamphus excisus, assembly GCF_030265055.1. NCBI lineage: Eukaryota > Metazoa > Chordata > Actinopteri > Syngnathiformes > Syngnathidae > Doryrhamphus > Doryrhamphus excisus. The sequence goes on along the minus strand of NC_080476.1, from coordinate 127,665 downwards.
CGGAGAACTGCAGCAGTTCACACGGAACGGAAACAAGCGTGGAAAAACATTTGAAGTCAACGCTAACGCTAAGCTAACTTACCTTACCTACGTCGTCACATCTAGCTAAGTTAGCTCACACGCTAGCTAATGCTAGCAAAGTTCGAACAGCCTAAATAGACTCCTTCCTCCCTAGAAACATTTTTTGTAGTCAAGTTAGCAAAAGTTGAATACAAATATTGTGAGCACCATGCAGGGAAGCAGCAGCTCTTCATCCGAGGGGCATTCTGTCTCCTTCCAGCTGAAGTCACCGGTAGGTGGATCTTCTCCACTTCTTCACTCACCGAATATTCTAATCGTCTGATTACACCATATTCAATACTTGGAAACTAAACAGCGATACACAAAACATCACTTTGCTGCTAAGATGAGGTTTAAAGACCAATATGATTTAGAACAAAGTAAATGGATAAATAAAGCAGATATGAAACGTATTTAAACAGGAAGTTAAACCACAGTTGACTTCTGTAATAAATAACTGGAAAGTCCCTGCTCCAGTTTGTACATGTTGAGTTCAAACGAAACAAACAGCAACATCACATTCAAATAAAATTCTTAAAATGTTTATTCACACGTAAAAACATTATTAAAAGTGAAGTACAGTGGTGGTTTAGCATCACATCAACCTGACCGAGCCAACAAACGCTTTGCTTGCACCAAAGGGAAGCCAAGAGCCTCATCACACTCCAGGACAACCGAAGCTCATGGACCGTGCAGTTTTCCTGCCCACGAGCCTCACCCCTGGCTTGGTTAGAGACCCCATCCTGGCCGGAAGCTGCAGGGCAGCCACGGGGCTCCGCTTTTGGGACTCGGCAGCCTCACGGGCCTCCTGGAGCTCCCTGTGGAGATCATTGCAGCATTTTAAGGTCATTTTGATTCAAATGCGACTGACATTGTACAGTTAATGAAAGCTACTACGACGGAAACTGACAAAGTTCTTATTTTAATTGATATATTATTCATATGGGAAAAATCAATCATTTGGTTGCTCGGCATCCTGGAGGTTCTACATGGACGTGTGACATGGCTAACGCTCATGTACTTTGCCCTCTTACTTTTCAAGCATGGCTGTCCTGAACTTCTCCACATTGAGTTCTCGACGTAGCTGAGCCGCCAGCCTCCCGGTCCTCTCCTGTCTTAAGACGTTGTGCTTGCAGAGCTGCCGAGCAGAAGGTCGTTTGGTCGGGTCTGGATCCAACAACAACTAAAAAGGAAAGGTTGGAATCGGAGTGAGCAGTTGATTTTCTGCCCTACAAAACAAAGCTTCACAGAGGAAGGGGGGGGGGGGGGGTAACCTGAAGCAGACCACGGAAGGGGGCAGAGAGCTCCCTTGGAAGCACGGCCAGGTTCCCCTCTCTGAGGCGGTGCCACTCTTCTCCATTTTGGGGCATTGGGGGAGCGCCTGCTGCCACCAGCACCGTGAGGCCCAAAGCAAAGATGTCCGCCATGGGAAGATTACTGTAATCCTAGCGCACACCAGAACCAAACAACTTCAAGTACAGCTTGTATATATTTATTGATCCATTTTACCTCATGTAGAACCTCCATGGCCAGAAAGCGGCTGTCCCCCTCCTCCACTTGAGGACTATTGGTTGAGGTCACATGACCCAGATCGCCTTTTGGGAGGAAAGAGAGGAACACGGATGCACCTCTCACACATACGCCATTTATCCATCATATACAAACGTACCAATTTTATACACGGCTCCCGCTGGATGGCTTCCTTCATCCTCTTCCTCACTCTCACCCCCAACCGCCGTGCTCGAGAGCGAGCGCTGAGAAATGAATATATTGCCTGCAAATACGTTTACATCTTTCATGCTGATGACCAAGTATTTCAAGTGAAGAATGATGCTGCAGCTATTCGTCAACAAATGGTTGGCCTGGAAGGGAAAGTGGAAGCCTCCAAGTAGCTAAATGATCACATCATATTGCAAATGATTTGGAACAGTCCATGTCCTTCCGACCAAGTCCCCCATAAACATGACACGCACCGAGGCAAAGACTCCCCTTTCCTCCTGCCCAATTCTTCCCATAAGAAAGAATGTTCCAGATATGTTCAGACAAAACCCATTTTTAGGATTGTACTATTATAGTTTGGCATCCAGAAAACAATTCCAAATGGATAAACAAACATTGACACTAAACAACCATCAACATCAACATCCTTCATGGAGGTTAAAAGCAAAACAAAAACAAGACTCACTTGGTTTGATGTCCAGGTGCACAAGTCCCAAACCATGGATGTACTTCAGACCCAAAGACACTTGAAGTATCAAATCTTTCAGCTCCGCTTCTGAAAACATCCCCTTGGTCCTGATGACATCACTCAGACTTCCACCTGGCTCACGCACACACACATCATGGCATCGCCACGACTACACACATTTGTCTTGGACGCCACGGCCTACCCACCGTTGCAATATTCATTCTGAATAATCATGTGGTCTTCCTCGGCCCAGGCGGAGTAATAGCGGACGACGTGGGGATGATGGCCGAGAACGGCATGTGCGTATACTTCCTTCAGAGCCAGCTTCCTAAGGCGACATGGAAATGAAGATGGACCTAGCAGCAGTCACGGGACACTTGCAGGATAGACAACCTTTCTCACACACACACACACACACACACACACACACACACACACACACACACACACCCCTATGGAGCGTCCAGTAACTTTAGGCAAAACCTTCATTTAAAGATTCGATGCCAACATCTGCTACTAGTAGTAAAAAAAAAAAACAACACGCGTGTCTGAGCATGAACTACACTAGACCTGTCCTATCTAGTCTGACTGGTGTGTATCCTACCAAGTCTCTGATCATGAACTAGACTAGTCTCTGAGAATGAACTAGACTAGAGCTGTCCTATCTAGTCTGACTGGTGTGTATCCTACCAAGTCTCTGAGAATGAACTAGACTAGAGCTGTCCTATCTAGTCTGACTGGTGTGTTCCACGTGGTCTTTGAGCATGAACTAGACCTGACTTTTCCCCCAGTGGTGCATGTGTGCTGTACATTTTACCTGCATGATGACGTGTTTATCAAATACTAGCGACCAATTATCCTTTCAGACAACAAAGTGTACGACTCGGCAGTGTCAAGCTGCAGGACTCACTCATCGGCAGAGCCCGCGAGGGGTCGTCGGGATCGTTTGATGGCGTACAGGCAACCATCCAGCCTCTTCACGCACTTGTAAACCGTCCCATACTCGCCCACGCCGATGCGCTCCAGCTCCAGGAAGTCGCTCTCGTACCGTGACAGCATGAAGGCTTGAACAGCTTGCCTCTGCACACGAACGCACATCACAAAGATGACGGTTGACTTGGATCACAGCCACAAGCTCACGCTGTTCTTTTGCCAACACGTCATTTGCTTCACTTCCTCAGACGTTCCTTCAAGGAATTCCGGAAGAAGCGTCAGTTTGTCATGTTGGACACGAAAGGAATTGGAGGCGGCAGGCGAGGATGACGCAGCCGAGGATGTGGAGAGGCAGTCCGTGATAAAAATAGCCGTACCTTTGGTGGGAGGAAGTAGTCATCATCCTCCTCTGATGATGTCAGGCTGTGTTTCAATCTGAAAGATAAAAAATGCATTTCATAACATTGTTAGTCATACAATAAAACAAATGTGTGTTCCAGTAATAATACACTAAAACTACACTCACTGGCATGGATTATTTAGCATTTCATTCTTTCTTATAGAAGAGAAACAAATGACAGAAGACAGACCTCGGTTCCAGACAGTGGATGCCCCCCCGAAGCCATCTTCACCACCATGGAGCAACATTCCCACTTACCTCCTGGAAACACTGGCATCACGCTTCCCCAAAGCAACCATTGAGCTGATTAACAGGAATGATTAACTATTCATTACTCAGTTATTTCTGACATTTTATTTCCATTTTAGGGGGATTTGGGTCTTTTTTAGTATCTACGGTCTTAAGCTATTTCACTTACTCTAAATATTTCTTCTTTTTGCATTTGAAGCTGGACTTGGCGCCTCCTTAAGAGCCAACAGTGCAACATTTTCAAGTGGTCTGTGATCAGGAGGTGGGCCAGCATACTGAAAAGTATGGCGTTTCACTGTGATTGACACCTGCCGTGATGCCAGATTACAAGCCAACGGGTGTACCGTGGAACCCCAGGACTTTACCTGCGTCCATAATCCTCATCACTATCACTCCTACAGCTGCGCTTCCACTGCGGCTCGCTGCTCCTGTGCTCCGAGTCGGGCGTGAAGGGATTCACGTTGACCGAGGGCGCCTGGAGCAGGTTTGTAGCCACCGAGTTGGAACGCCGTGTCCTTGAATTGATCTTAACGGTGGAGTAAGGCTGCGACGACTTCAACAACAGACTCTGCACACGCAAAAAAAAGGAGACATTTCAGGAGCTATGTGGCTACGCCGTTAAATCTCAGTAGAAGGGTCGGGGAGACGCCCCTACCTTGGGTGTGCTCGGGGAGTCACAGACCCTCAGTTTCTTCCAGGAGGCGTAAGGTATGGGGCTGGTGCAACGTAAAGGCGAGGATAAGGCGTTGCTCCGACCGCGGTGGCGTTGCACCCTCGGTGTCCTGCACACGGGGCTGCTGGGGCTTCGCAGTCTGGCGGCGCAGTCGTCCGAGTGGTCGCTGCTGCTGCCTTCTTCTCCGCAGCTGGAGAAGACCAGCCTCTCGCTGATGTCGTCAAACAGCTTTGCCATGCCGGGGCCTTTATTACAGGGGGGGAGACTAGCTGGAGTCCCGCTGATCTGGGCATGCCTACTGATGGACTAGGAATAACGATATTGCATTGGAAGCTCCACACCGCCTTGCATTGGTGGGCTGCATTCATATACACTATTGTTCCCCAATGATGCCAAGTCATAACCATTATTGATCTATCATATGACGCCTGTCATGCTTATGACTTTAGATCACCGTTTCAACGTTTTTATCTTATAACTGAGTTGTTTTTCATAATTGTCGTAATTAGAACTTTCATTTCATGATTGACTTTTTTTTAGCTCATAATTTGGAGTTTTAACTCAGACTTTAATTATAGCTTCTGATCATTTCCACTTTTCATCTCATAATTATGACTTTAAAATCTTATTTCGACTGTTGACCTCATAATTATAACTTTTTATCCCATAATCATCAACCGGCTTGTATACAAATCAGATACAACTCCGACTAAAATGAAGCAGAAAGCATCGATATGGACGATTCATCGATGCCCAATGTGTGGCCCAGAACTCCGATAACGTCCATTTACCGGCACCAAACCGTTGCAGGACGACACATTTTATGCATTTTCTGATGAGGCAACTTTCTACTCACGAACGAGACGACCTTCTTTTGCCACGCTGAAACTCCGATGTATTGGTGCAGACGACTTCCTGTTTAAGTAATTAACGTCACCGGGTTGACGTTTAATTGTCACACGTTCGTCTGGCAATTCCATTGTTTACAAACTCTGCAGTGTTTCTAGTTTGATGTTTGAGTCACTTTTCGTGTTTTAATTGGACATAAAATGTTGTGATTAAACACATTTATGCATTTTAAACAACACGAGGGCCAATTAAGGACAAGAGGAACATCTCTGATGGTATCTAAATAAAACTCCGTTTAGGATTCAACTAAATTAGGTCGCGGTGTGAGCCAGTGCCGTGGACACGTGGGCGGAAGTGGTGACGTCACCAAAAGAGCGAGAGAAAGGAGCAGGAGGATCTTCCGGCCATCAGCGATGTGACGAGCTTACAAATGGCACCAAAACAACACCGCCAGCCATGACGCACTTTTAGCTTCCTCGATTCTCGCGGGCGTCCAGTTCTTCTCGTTTCGGTCTCTCGGTCTGCCAGCGCCATGGTGGAGCAGTCGGACAAAGCCCCGCTCCTGGACTGGGAGGAGATCCCGCCGTCCGACGCCAACCGGGCGGCTCCGTCGCCACCTGCTCCGCCGCGGGAGAAGCAGGACGTTCCTGCGGGGAAGAAAAGTTCCATAGCGGTCGGCCTCGCGGTGACGGATATCGGCAGGAGGGACGTTTCGACCACCGCCACCTGCAGCCCAACGCCTGTTGTTGGTGGCCGAGAGAGAAGCACGGCGGGCCGGGCACATACGCGGGGTCAGCCCGGAGCTCCCTTCCCGGATGTGACTGGCAGAGATCAGTGGGAGGAAAAAGACCAGATAGTGGCCGTGTTTGTGGTCACGTTTAACACTCGATCAGGTGAGACGGCCTTGGAGATGTCATACCCGGTGATGCTATTCACATACGTATACGTATATTTGCTGTGATGCTGGAAAGGGACACTGACGCCCACTTTGAAAAAACACATTTCCACAGTTCAGGAATTCAATATGGTCACAGGTGGAGTCTATCCCAACTCATTCGGCTGAGAGGCATGGTACGGTCTGAACAGGTCGCTGTCAATCAATCACAGGACACACAGACCAGTAGACCAGTAGACCAGTAGACCAGTAGACCAGTGTCAGACATTGACCAGCCTTTATTGAACTTCCCACCATGACTTGTTGTGGTGGATGGTGTATCTTCTGCTTATCAATATATCCATTTGTACTTATTGACATTACAAAGCTCCACTTTGCATGGTAGTTGAGTCATGACTTCCTCACTGGGCATGCCTCAGTACTACTACTACTTTATCATCTACTATACACAGTAAGAGGAAGTAGCCAGGATGAAAGTAGTGGATGTGACAGCATTGATAAACTTCCTTGTGTGTGTGTGTGTGTGTGTCTGTGTGTGTGTGTGTGTGTGTGTGTGTGTGTGTGTGTGTGTGTGTGTGTCTCCGTCTCCGTCTCCGGCAGGAAACATGGTAGAGTGGAGCTTGCCTCATGACATCAACCTGGATGGAGTGGAATTCAAGGCTATGGCCAGCGGCTCCCATAGGATTACTAATGACTTTATGTACGTACCCCCCAGCGCCCCCCCCCCCCCCCCTTCCACGTGCTGATCCCAGTGTGTCCGTCCCCCTTCCAGATATTTCCGTAAAGGCTGTTACTTTGGGCTGGCCTGCTTTGCTAACATGCCTGTGGACAATGAGCTGGAGCGAGGAGCCAGGATGAAGTCCGTGGGGATTCTGTCGCCTTCCTACACGCTGCTGTACCGCTACATGCACTTCCTGGAGAATCAAGTCAGGTACTGAGAGTCCGTCACCTGGTTTACCCGCACCAGCCGTCGTGTGTTTTTGTCTCACTGCTTTGTCTTTTCTACAGAAGACCTTGTTAGATGAACTTGGTTTCATGTGCTTGTTGTATGACGTCTGGTCTTCTGCTTCAAATGTCATCAGATATGTACAAATACACATTTACACAAGGCTCATGCTATTTTTTTTCTTCATTACTATCAAGCTGCTGCGGTCAACACAGACAATTTAGGCAAGACTAATGAGATCCAGTAGAAAACTTTACAAAGATAATACTCCATTTACCAATGTGTTTTTTTATGATTATGATTATGATTATTCTTTTGGTACACTTTCATCCCCTCTGCCATGACTTGCAGACTCCAGTTGAAGAATCCGGGTCAGTATTCTCCACTGGAGGCCTTCTATGAGGACAAGAAGGCCATCCTCCCGCCAACAGGAAACGGCCTGGTCAACGCCTGCCCCACCTTGAGTGTGACCACCATCAACCGCTGTATGCACCCGGAAATGAAGGTCGTCATGGACACGGACCGCCACACGCCGTGTGGTATCGTGGGCCCCCAAATCCAACTGTTGGCGTTTGCTCCCTGCAGATCACTCACCCGGCCGGGTGCATGTCCCAGTTCGTGCAGTTTTTCGGGGAGCACATCATGGTGCTGTGGAAGTTTGCGCTGCTGAGGAAGCGCCTCCTCATCTTCTCGCCGCCGCCTGTGGGCGTGGTCTGCTATCGAGGTGAGAAGCTCGGTCGGGGTTTGTACCGCAATGTGCATGCAGTTTTTATGGGCATACCTGTCAACATTTGCATTTCAAAATAAGGAATGTTTTCAGGAAAACAGGGGAGTGTAGTCCCATTATAATGTGTTTATACTTGGTAGGATGTAAAATAAGCCATTTTTCTGTTATGTATGTTGTTTATGTTCTGTTGCTCCTCCCCGCCTCATGGACAGGATGAGGAACAGCGTTTGAATGTTCCAAATGTTCCAAATGTTCCAAATCTTCTTTTTTTGTTAAAAAAGTCTGCTCCTGCCTTCCTCCCTTCCTCCCTTCCTCCCTTCCTCCCTTCCTCCCTTCCTCCCTTCCTCCCTGTCAGTGTACTGCTGTTGCAGCCTGGCCAATGTGTCGTTACCCGCCATGGGAATGTCTGTGCCGGAATTCCGACCGTTCTTCTACATAAACATAGCTGACATCGGCGCCCTGCAAACAGAGCAGTCCTACGTGGCCTGTGAGTGGCGCGTCACCCGGAATGGTTTATTTAGTACACCACACGGAATCTGATCCCGGCATGTGTGCGCATGTTCCCAGGCACCACAGAGAAGATTTTCGAGGAGAAGAAGGAGCTGTACGATCTCTACATCGATAACCAAAATGTGAAAACGCACAGGAGCCATTTGCTGCCGCTGCTGCGACTGAACGCCGCCGATAAGGAGCGCTACAGGAAGCTGAGCGAGCAGAGGTACTGGACGGCGTGAAACGGAAGCATCGCATGCGAAGTGACGCTGGTGCAATTTCTTCACTGCCGCTTGTGCACGCAGAGTGTGGAAACTTCCTGGTGTGGAAGTCTTTAGGGAGACCTCAACCAAAATGGCTGAAATCACCGCAAGTGCTGCTGGAGATGTTCAGAAGTTCATGATTCATGTGCCTTAACAAAAGTGCAACATTATTCATTCTTTCATCCGCTTATCTTCCCGAGGGTCGCGGGGGTGCTGGAGCCTATCCCAGCTGTCTCCGGGCGACGTATCATGTTTTTAAACCTTATTTAACCACAGAACGTGAAGTTTTGACTTCATGTCTGTTTCATTCCATGCAGTGTATATGTATATATATATGTGTGTGTATATATATATATATATATATGTGTATATATATATACATAGTGCATATACACAGGGGATAAAAAATCCCAGGCTCATCCGTAAGGAAAAAGCTGAAAGAAAGAAAGTGAATGTGCACGAATGTTCTAATGAATGTTATTATTTCCAAAGTTCCCGCCATTATTGTGGAAGCATTATTGTGATTCCGACATAGAAATGGTGGTCAGCAGTGATCCACCCCGTTTATTGACCTCTACCTTGCAGTGTGACGCTCCCATGCAGCCCACAGGTCACCTTTGGGGGTCCAACCCCACTCTAACAGCCAATCCCTGTCCTAGGCAACTGCTGCAGTACTCTCAGGAGGTGGATGGAGACTCCACGGCCAATGAGGAGGATCTTTTTATTGTGTGAGTCCCTGTCCAGTTCATCATCATCATCATCATCATCATCATCATCATCGGCGGTGATATGGCTTCTCGAGCTAACCTCCGTTCCTCTCACCAGGTTCTTCATGGAGCTCAATAACCGCATCTTTCACATCCTGTCAGAGGTTGCGGGCGGCGCTGACCCCGTGCTGACGGCCGAGCACGTGAGGGCCATGGGGCTGGACCCCCAGGGCGATCGCTGCTTCCTGGCAGAGCTGCTGGAGGTGTACGCCGTCGACGTCACTCTGGTCATAGACAACCTCTGCTGCCACTAGCTAGCTAGCTAGCCTCGGACAGTCGGGATGGCCGCCGAGTGCGGTGGCTTGAAGGTTCTCACACGCTCACGGAGACCGAATTCTCACCCTGACCCTTGCCCCACTTTCTCTCTCTTTTTTTTTTTGTCCTTTGGCGATGGACTGGCTCTGGTCCGGTGGTTCTGCTTTGGACTGGACTGGCTCTGGGCCGGCGGTGCTGCTTTGGACTGGACTGGCTCTGGGCCGGCGGTGCTGCTTTGGACTGGACTGGCTCTGGGCCGGTGGTGCTGCTTTGGACTGGACTGGACTGGCTCTGGGCCGGCGGTGCTGCTTCGGCAGCGCTCTTATCGTTGCACTCTTTGTTTGTCTTGTACACTGAAGGTGTGCTGGGAGGAGGAGGCTTAACCACTCTCCTTGCCTTTCCAAAAATAAGCAATAATCAGCCTTTTCGATATGACCTTGTCTCACAGAGGTGTCCAAAGTGTGGCCCGGGAGCCATGTGCGGCAGGCGTAATGTTCGAAAAATAGAATTTAACAACATTTCTGAAAAATAACATGGAAGATGGAAATGTCAGCAGCCATTTAGAACATAAGTATAATATGGAATATTATGAGGAAAAATAACAAATAATGTTGACATTTTTAGTTTTTTTAAACACGTGTAGTCCCGCATAAAAGTGGATCTCTCCAATGGGTTTATTCATTTATTATCAACTATTACACCCTCAAAATTAGAATATTGGGAATATCACGTAATATTATTCCCATAATATTCCAACTTTTTCCCCAAGCTAATTCTCCAAAAATTACTATTTATTTATTAATTTTTGTTGCTTCTCAAAATATTACATCTTAAAGAATATTATATATTTTTCTCATAATATTTCAACATTATTGTCATCACATTATGACTTTCTTGTTTTTTTCTCTATTTGGGCTTTCTTCATGTAAAATGACTGCTGACTTTCCCATTTGATATTTTCTTGTTAAACGGCACATTGTGAATGTGGCACGGGCCGCCTTTTGAACACCCCCGGTGTAAGCTGAGTTCTTCTCCGTGAGCCCGGTCCTGTTTTTGTGGCCGCGGCTGCTAAAGCTGCTCCATCAGCTTCATTTTCTCCGATCTTTTTGAGGGAAACAAAGCCCACAAAGTTCTCTTTGTGGGCTTTGTTGTGGGAGAAGCTGAAGAGAAGCTTTAACCGCCCTTGGTGAAATTCAGACACTTCACCCCCCCCCCCCTTCCCCCCCCCCCCCCCCTTCATCAGCGTCCCATTGAGGGCCTCCAGGGAAGTCTGGAGTGCCACCAAGTGTGGCAAGGCGGAGGTGTTCATCCATCGCGTTGCCAGTCTGGGTGACCATTTTGTTCCATGTTGGAACACCGAGGACGGAGATATTTCATTTCAGGTCGGGCGTTCTCAGATGAGAATGAGAGGAAAGACGTCCGACAGCCTTTATTGGAATTCCACCCCCATGCTTCCTCAATTGTTCTTATTATACAAGTGCAATTTATATTGTATTTAAAAGAAGAGAAATGTGTAAAAACATGCTTATTTTTCCATGATAGTCCATTATATTGTATGTTCTTAACACATGGGACTAATGTGTTGCCTTGGACCGGCCTTGCTTTTCCACACGGATACGCGTCACACATCAGCGACACTTGTTTGTACACACGGTCACTCTGAATGTCCAAGACAGCAAAAGTATGCACACATGCGAGTACATGTACCTTTTCTACTCAGTACTAAGTGCAACGTTTATCAATGATCACTGGAACTAATGGGAATTTAGCACATCATTCCCAATCCTTATGTGAAACATGAACACATACTGTATTGCTTTCCCTTTCTGTGTATTCTAGCTGGAGAAAATCAGTTAATATGAGTTAGCTAGCAACGGCCATCATTTTGATGCCAAAACCCTCCGGAAAAAAAGACAAGATGCTGGTTTTTTACCTGAGGACTGGAGCACACGTCTCGTGCTGGAAGACGCGGACATCACAAGTGTTGCCGCCGCCGTTATTGTTGTTGACAGAACTAGGATAAGTATGTGTATCAAAGAGTTTCCGTAGGGTTTCTCGTGTTATAATGCACAGAAAATGGAAAGAAATAGGGGTTCATGTTTCACACAAGGATTGGGAACTTCCTCTTTAATCGTCACGTGAACACTAAAGCAGGGTTGCGGCACATTAAAATTATATATGTATAATTTAACAGGAAAATAAAAGGAAAAATCTGTCATTTTACAAGAATGAAGAATATTAAATGACAAATTTGTAATCTCATAAAACGTAACAAGAGTAACTATGAAGAGGATGAATATTGCCATTTTAGTTGCATTTTTTATTTTAAAAGTCTTAAAGTTGTAATTTTTGGAAAGTTATGTTACGGAAAATAATGCCAGAATAAAGTCCTAATTCTGAAAAGAAAATTTACAAAAAATCCAAAGTGGAAAAAGCTACAAAAAAAAGGCTGTCGTAGTCAAAGTGAAAATATTAAGAGAAAAGCGTTGTGTTGGCTCCATTTTACAATAATAAATAAAGAATGGCAATTCCGTGGCTTACGAGTTGTAACATTATGGCAAACAAAAGTCATTTTTGTCAAATTCAGTTGACCTGTGACTGGAATAAAGTCACAATACAAGAAGAACGTTTGCAAAGATTATTTAAGGAGAAAGATGAAATAAATTGGAAAAAAAAAATCATTTGGCGAAGTTGATAGTAACTTTTTCACATACGACAAAGCTGACTTGCGGCTTTTTTCTTGAAATATATCTGACTTGTCAACATATCTACGTGTTGCCGTACAAACTATCAATCCCCCCCCCCCCCCCCCGTGGCCCCTTTGGACGGCCCTGCACTGAAGCATGAGCAAGTCTTCATTTCACTGTACTGCCTTTGGAAGACAATAAATCATCCATTCAGTCTGTGTTTCCATGGCCAATGGCAGGCCTTTATTTTAGAATGAGTGTATTTATCTGACAACAGGCACAGTATCAATAATCCTAACAACACGGGCTAACGTTGAGGCTGTACTCCAGCTAAAACTCAACTCTGATTCCCCAAAGTCTTATTTATGTCTTAAATGGCTCATTTTCTCGGATTATATCTACTGTATTATGAGTAATATGAGTGACTATAGGGGTGTTATTTCATGTTCAATGGGCTCTAATAATGGTGAAAATAGTATTTCGGAAGTCATCAATGGCCTTTATATGCTCTAACTTTGAAAATATTCTGTTTATAAATATTGAATCCTACTTGGAAATTCAAGTATTCCAGTCGGAATAGTATTGTAATGAACCAGGATTAATGAAGGATTACTGTATGGTCAGGATCAGATCATGTATACAAGCCTCCAACTAGTAGGACAATGAGTACAGACATGAGTAATATTGGTATTCTAGTACAAAAAATGGAAAACTTGAACCAATATTATGTCACGTATGAGTTTATGCTTCATGAGCCAAGACAAAAGCAGGCTGGCAACGGAGGTGCTCTTGTGTTATTTTTGTCTCCACGGGGGTGTGGTGGCGTTTTCTTCCTTCACTGCATCTGCGACAGAAGCTGCCGTCTGCGCTCTGCGCTCATGAAAAAATGCAGTTTCCGTGGCAACAGTCTTATCTCCACCGGCATGGCTTCGTAGTCCTCATTGTCGATGCTGTAGAAGCCGCCGGCGCCCTGCGGGGAGGCAACACAGAGGTGAGCTTCACGCGTTGTCACACCAACGCCATCGCTCGTTCCCGCGCCCTCTGACCTCAGGCAGCCGGAGCCGGCAAGCGCTGGCCTCTCGTTGAGTGGCGTTTTCCGTCAGCGCTGTTGGGTCCTGATGTTTTTGCTTTCTGTGAGGATTGAGTGAATTTGACTTGTGCGTGTCAAGGCGTTGCATTGTTCAACGTAAAGAACTCAACCGACCCCGCCGTGATGAATTCTCCCACGGTCATGTGGTCGGGCTCTGTGCAGATCATCATGGAATCGTTGATTCGCTGCAAGTTCACGTCAAAATTCATTTGAAGCGTCAGCGCTGAATAACTAAGTGTGCCATGTTCCATATATACACATATACATATATATACACATATATACACACGTAGTATACTCACATATATATATATATATATATACACACACAAACACATAGTATACTCACACGCTCCACAGGGTTTTTGTTGTGCGTTTGAATAAACAGCTCGACGGAGGACAGCTTCTCTTCCTTCCACTGCTCCGGTTCCTCCGCTTTTGGAGCCTCTGAACACAACACGTCGTCGTGTTAAGCACGAGTCGGCACATTTGTGGATACGTAGTACCTTCGAGGGGGGGGTTCCAGTAGTTTTTCAGCCGGCGGATAATGCGATGGAGCAGATTGGGTCTGGGGGGCTTATGAGGGGACAGGTCAGGGGGCCGCAGGGTGGGCGCCAAGTAGTTCACTGTGACTTCACGGAGTAAAGGCCACTCCTGGGGGGTTCGTATTATGCAAATTTGACAAGTACATCATAATGTCACGTGTAAAAAATGATGCAGAAAATTACCCGGAGGGTTTGAAACCAATGAGCAGCATTTGTCTTCAGTGGTCCAAGGTACCAATATCTATGCAAAAATAGATTTTTTCATGATCAGAAGCAATGTCATTTAAAAAAAAAATATAATACAATTGAGGTGATGCAAAATCTGACTTGCTAATAGTTGCAGACACGTCTCGAAAAGCACCCCATCGCAGTCCCATCAGTGCAAAGACCGGCTTGTCTGTCTCCCCCTGAGAACACAAACGTGAGAGTAAATGAATGAATCCCGATTCATGAGGAAAGTTTCCCACTTTGATTTGCAGGACATCCAGAGGCACGGTTTCTCCCTTCAGGATGGACAGAGTCGCTGACGTAATGTCCCTGTGCGGAAACACACAAATATCCATAAGGCCGTCATTCCAGCTTGGCTCATCCCTGCAACAGACTCACTTGACCTTGTTGTCACTGAGGATGTGAAGGCCGGCACTCAGGGAATTTTGGGAGCCCAGCGGGATGAATCCAATCGGCGTGTGACTGAATGTGTCCTGTCCACACAAAACATTGACACGTATCTGAACGCACAGCAGCGGTTGAGTACACGTACCCGGTCAGATCGTCGCAGTAAACCTGTGACCACTTCCTGCAAAGTGCCATCCCCTCCAGCGACAATCAACATGTCTGTGTGCTCTACGAGATCCATCAGTTTTTTGGCTTGACCTTCATAATCGGTCTATGGAGAAATAAAGCATGTTACCTCGTACTCTCCTCAAGGACACGTACTCTGACTACCAGTACGCAGAATCTGCAAATACACCTTCTGATTATATATATTATATAGAAAACATAATACCTTCACCACGGTAACCTCAAAGCCAGCCAGATGCAAAATAGGGGCAGCATTCTTTTCAAATAAGCCGTTGGCTTTCCTGTGGAGGCGGAATCATTCACTATACACACAAATAGGATTTTTATTTGAACATTTATGTTAATATTCCTTACCCATTACAAGCTGCTGGGTTCAGGATCACAGTAGCTTTCTTTAGGCGCTCGTGCGGCGCAATAAGCTGACGTCCAAATTCCTGAAAGTACATTAAAATCATGTCTTATGGCTTATTTTCATTTGGTTGATTCCCAAGTACATGGGTTACTTACCCTGGCCTCTAGACAGGCCTCTCTCCTCACAATATTGTCACTAAAAGGAGAAATGAATGAACCAACCTAAGACGAATATGCTGGTTGTTACTGTTACAAATGTTGTTGGTACTCACCAGTGTTTACCATAAAGCCAGTGGCCTCCATAAGATAGGACGCAAACGGCAAATGCAGACTTCTTCCAATGATTTCGCAAAGTCCGAAATATTTTCACAACTCGCGCCATTGTTTGTTTTTGAATATTAAATACGAATTATCGTAACATCAAAGGACGGTAAGTCGTGTTACCATTCATAAAATATGCTTTGCTTTCGGTAGTGACCGCTTTCTACAGCAGTCATGCCATGAATTTCTGGTGTTACGCCAAATTAGTACGGGTAGACATAGACCCAACAAATATAGGTTCCGCTTTTAGAATTACGGTTTCTTGGCAGAAAACAAATATATAATCGTTTAAAAATACATGCAAATAATAATTACAACACATTAACATTTTTAAAAGCACAATTCAAATGCATAACACATAAAATATACATAAAGGCTATAACTACAATTCCTGTAGAAGAGGCTCTTAGGACCCTGCCTGATAGAATTACACATGATGTCCGAATAGATTCACGAATGCGCGAACTTGACGTTCCTACCTTCACATTTATTTTCAATTCTGGATTTAAAGTGGCGAAAACTTACTGAATATGTTTATGAAAGCGTAAATATTTCTACTTTCACTCCGGCGGGGAAGAAAGGCCCACCACACACACACACACACACACACACACACACACCCTTCCGATTGTGTCATGGCGGCGCAGATGGCGGTAAATTCGGGTATGAACCACATTTTCTTATTGTATCGTTTTAACTCATTCACAGCGGTAACTAGTTGACGGTATCTTACAAATAAACATAGTGTTTTAAGTTAAAGCCCCACACCTCTTGTGTTTCAAAAATAATGACCACATGGTAAGCCCCGTGTTCACACTGGAGCTGCTAGGCTAAAGCAGTTCGGTTACCGACTAAGACAAGTGTACTTATTTGGAAAGGAAAATGTACCCATTAGACAAAGAACAGCCTTGTATTTTTATATAATATACTTACCGTCCGACGCTAGAGATGAGGTACATGCACTACCCTGAACATGCATCATGTCAACGTAGCTGTTGAGCTTGTTTATATAATAGCGTTGAACAGTTTTAAATGTACAACCTCCATATACTATACCGTTGATAAAATGTACAAGAGAAAATTACAGTGCATATGGATTCTTTATACAGTATAACATTGTTTGGAGTAAATGAGACGTGGAGTTACATGTATTTGATTTGTCGTGCCAAATTATTGCAGATGTTCGTTATATTGCACCTTCCTCTCTTCTCCTTCTGCTGTAGGCATTTAAAAAATACACAAAGATAGATCAATACAATTATGTTCATGTTACATGAATGCTGCTGAACTGATTATACTAATCACACCAAACAGTCATCAGCAACTTTGGAGATTAAACAAGAATTTATGTAGTGATTTTCATGTATGTAGCGTGTCTGCGTGATGAGACATTTTAATTCTTCTGTACTCACGTAGGAGCCAGTCTGTGGGGGCCTCTGAAGGAGCTATGGGAGACCGTGGAGGGGGCTGTGCTGAGGAGACAACCTGAGAGCTTCCATTTGCTCGACCTGCAGCTGAAAAAACACAAGCCGCACTTTCTATCCCTCTTTAAGAACCCGGTAAGCTGACGTAAACACAGCCTATGTTGTGGCATTTTGCTACATATTGATAACTTGATGCACTTTCAATAAACCTGTCATCATTTTCAGCCAAAGAGTGCAGAGCAGAGAGAGAAGGTACGCAAAGCCAGCACAGAAGGCATCACCATTCAAGGTCAGCAGGGGTCACGACTCCTTCCAGAGCAGCTTCTTTCAGAGGCCTTTATCCTCAGTGACTTGTTTGAGATTGGAGAGTTAGCAGCTCTGGAGCTCTTGCTAGCGGGTAAGACAAATACGCAGTGTTTACACACACAAATACACTTTGACTGCATATGACAACATTTTGCACTTACAGCTAACATTTATTTCAAGGTAATATGAGTGTGTATGAATATCTGTATTTTTCTTCCCAGGAGAGCAGCAGCAGTCCCACTTTCCTGGTTTGACACGAGGGTTGGTGGCAGTGCTCCTTTACTGGGATGGCAAGCTTTGTGTGGCAAACTCTTTGCGCACACTTATCCAGTCACGTCATGGCAAGACTTTCACCTTGGACTTGAGGTAACTGCTAGCTTTAGTCCACTGGGTTTCTTGACCAGTCGGGCACTTAAAGCTAATAATATTGCGGTGATTGCAGTGCAATGTAAGTGTCGATAGTCATTCACCTGGTGTGTTCCCTCTCCCCGTCACTCAGTGGAGAGCTTGTGTCATTGACGACGCATTTCACCGATGAACTGATGAGCCAGGGGTTGATGAAACGCATCTTGACCTTGGTGAACGAGATCAATCTGACACGAGAGTTTGAACGGCTGCAGAAGGAGCGTGGCCTCGGGAATGAGAAGCACAGGAAGGAGGTAGGAGAAAGTGTGACATGGTGTGGATGCACTGTTTACCACGAGACTGCGGTCTGTTGATTTCTAGTTTTAGAATTATGAAGGACCATTGCTCTGTCGCTTCTTTTTGTCCTTTTAAAGAAATATAAATAACAAACAAGGCTGAGCCACCTGCAAGTGCTTTGTGAGGACGGAAGGGTCCAAAGCAGCTTGGATGTGGATGTCACTGCTGTCACACGTCTTCCTCACGTTCACTGTTGTCTCCAGGTTTCTGACCTCATCAAAGAATGTCGTCAGGCTCTTGCCGACAGCCTGTTTGCATGGACCTGCCAATCACCTTTGACTAGAGACGATACGCTGGCTCTGATTGGCCATTTGGAGACGGTAACGGCGCAAGCTGATGGCTCACTGGACAGTGTGAGTCTGGCTGTGGTCATGGCCTTCCTGTACTGTTTGGACGTCAGTTTCATTGAGCAGGGGACTGAAGATAGGGAAGGTAAGGCATTTCCTTCATTGATAAAAGGGAAAATTAGCCATCAATTATCGTTTAACAACTCGTGCGTGAAAGCCACAAACTCCGATACATTGTGCGTGTTTATTGTTTTAGATCTTCTCCAGACGCTTCCGCTGCTAACGGAGAGACAGTACGTGTCTGCAGTGCACAGTCGTTTAATGGACAGCCAGCCATGGAAGCTTCCAGGTCTGCAGGCTGTGTGTCGCCTGACCTGGGCGCTTTCCCTGAGAGTCCTGTCCCAGCTGCCACAGGGTGTCGGTTAGACTCATCTCACATTCTTCTTTCCCTCTTATCTGCTTACATTTGGGAAGTAACACGCGTTTCTAAAGCTGTCTTTTTCTCAACAGCCCTGGTGGAGTTCACCGAGGCAGACGAAGCGCTTGCGGACCAGGCTGTCCTGGGAGACGTCTTCCTGTTCCTTAAAGAGGGCATTCTCGATTGTGAGAATTTCTTCCAGGAAGAGTTTTATATTCGCCGCCTCCACTCGATCGTTACAGATTTTCTGGCACTCATGCCAATGAAGGTGCGAGCTCACATGATGTCTACGCTTAAGTTGCAGCAAAAGACAAGTTTAGTTATTCCATTTTACATGATGTTTGCTTGGTGTACAGGTGAAGCAGCTCCGCAACCGTGCTGATGAGGATGCCCGCTTGGTGCATATGTCTTTACAAATGGATAATGAGCCGCCATCGTCCCTGCGCAAGGACTTGGACCACCTCATGATGCTTGTCAGTCTTGTACACACCCATTTACATGCAGTATACTGAACATATTTAGAATAAGTGACGAACCTGATCTGTATAGAAGATGTGTAAACAAATTATAGCCACAGTTATGAATGGTTCATATTGATTTGGTCCGTCCGTCCAAAAGCATGCATCATCCCCACTCAGGTGATATTTTGTTGACGTGACAGGAAGAACTGTATGCAGTATGCAAGAAAATAATCGTGAGTGGCAGACCTAGTATAATAATGACTGAGGATATAATATACAGTGACTGCATATTGTAATACAGTATATTTGAATTTGAGCCTCACCGCATGTGATTAGAAGTTGCTTGATTCACTTGTGGCATCTTTTGCTTTTACAGATAGGAGAGTTTTACAGCAAGGACCCATTTGGCTTAGAGTTGGGTCTGGAATTCTGGTGCCCCACAGAGTCCCTACAGCACACCTCACTGCAAGGGTCCTACCTGGGAATGGCAATGCAGAGGCCACCGCATAAACAGGTAAAAGCAACCTGTGACCATCACATTTATGAAGTTTCCTCAGGGAGAAGTTCTGCTTACTTCAACTCTTGCTCTGTGTTCTTGCAGGTGGTCCTGTCCAAGTTTGTGCGTCAAATGGGAGACCTTCTGCCATCGACCCTTTATATCTCCTATCTCAGGATGCTGAAAGGCCTTGCCAATGGTCCTCAATGTGCCCACTACTGTTTCAGCCTGCTTAAAACAAATGGCGCTACACACAGTAAGAGCAATGAATTAGTTGTTGTTACGCATACACAGTATATCAGAATGTACACATGTTCAGTGTATTGTGTTTTTAATGCAGGTGATAACCTCCAGGGAGTATCGGGCAGTCCAGTGTCATGGGAGCATTTTTTTCACTCCCTCATGCTCTATCACGAGAATTTACGAAGGGACCTACCAAACCCCGATGCAGCGCACTACCGCCACCCACCTCTACGGGGCATCACACAAAGGGAACTGGAAGGACTCACCTCATTGTTGCAATTACTGGCTACAGTCATCACATGGGTATGTTTTCCTAGATTTTTATATTTCCAACTTCATCTACATGGGCGGGAAGCTTGAGAGTGTTTTGGGAATGAATGTCTCTGTATCGCACAGGGATAGAACTCATTTGTCAGATTCCACGAGACGATGATACATGTATATGGTTTCACAGTTACCAGCGCCCCTCTGAGGGCAACCATAACTGCCGAAAAGAGTGTGACCCCCTTGTATGTATTGTATTTACCAGAGTGAAAATGCCCGCCTGGCATTGTGCGAGCATCCCCAGTGGACCCCTGTCGTTGTGATGTTGGGGTTGCTACAGTGTAGCGTTCCCCCTGTCCTGAAAGCTGAGCTGCTTCGCTGCCTGGCTGCCTTTGGGAAGTCACCTGAAATTGCAGCTTCACTGTGGCAGTCACTGGAATACACGCAGGTTGGTGTACACGTAGCGGCCACATATAGCAAGTGCATTTATTGCTTTCTCAAGAGGTGAGTCTGAACCCCTCTGGTGTGTCATAAAAGCTGGCTTTGCATGATTTTCAGTGCCCATGTGCGTTTGTGCTGTCGTGTATACTGTATTGTTTGAAATATTGGGCTTCAAAGTTGTTGTTCTGCCACAGATCCTTCAGACAGTGCGCGCCCCAGGACAAAGACAGGCTGCTGGAATTGAGGTGAGTGGAGACCCAAATAATGATAGAATGTTAAGCTAGCATGCATGTGGTAAAATAAAGATTTAGATTTGCATGATTATGCATGAACGTTTGCATTGCTGTCTTGCTCTCGCTCCTCAGGTGGAGCTGAACGAGATCGAGTCAAGCTGCGAGGAGTACCCTCTGACGCGAAGCTTCTGTCATCTGATAAGCACGCTGGTGGAAAGCAGTCTTCCCATGAATTTGGGTGCAGGGCTGCGTGTGCCAGGCTTCCAACCATACCTCAACTTCTTGCGTGATTCTGTCTTTCTGGCTTTCCCGACCAGGGCGTACCGACGTCCTGCTGAGAAGGTGAAGTGCTGGGCTATCCTGAGTTTCCCTTACACACGAGTGTTCTCATTTGTGTTTGTGCCTTTTGCCAGTGGGAAGTAGCCGATGCTACCCTGGAAGTGTTCCACAAGCTGCTGCGGGATTATGAGCCGCAGCCATCAGACTTTGTTCAGGAGATGGTGGAGCTGCAGGGCGAGCAGGTCCCAGCCCACAAGCCCCCAGGCCACAGCATCATGTTCCACCTGCTCAATGACTCCCCCATGTTGGCGCTCTGCCTCAGCGTCCTGGAGGAGGGTGTACGCCAGCTGGACACCTACGCCCCCTTCCCTGGTCAGAGAGAATGCAGGCTGCCATCAATAAAACTGACAAAACTCATGGTTGGTTGTCCTGATGGTGATGCAATCTGTCCATCAGGAAAGAAACACCTGGAGTCTGCCGTGCTGCACTGCCTCTGCCTGTTGGACCTGGCCCTCCAGAAGGAGGTTGTGTTCATGGACCTCCTCAGGGAGAGCCAGGCCTCTTTGCTGGTTTCCCCATTGGAGCAGCTCCTGCAGGGGGTCAGTCCTCAAACCCGCAGAGCAGATCACATAGTCAATGTGGCCAGGTAATCTTTGTTTTAACCATGGCGTTGTGATATTGTTCCGTACCGCTGCCATCAACATCGTACTTGTGTTGACTGTCAGATATTTATACCACAACGACTCCAACCCTGAGGCAGCCTTCCAGAGTGCCAAGATCTTGCGTCGCATCGCCAACTACCCAAACATTCAAGTTAGGCTTGTTGGGGATTTTACGCATGACCAGGTACTTTTTCTTTGCAATGCTTGAGGATATTTTGAGACAACAATGGGCAGGAATCATATCATATGATTTATTCACTTCAACATGGAATGCAGAATATTTGTATACTTTCTTCAACTATGCACGTACTACTACTACTACTACTACAAGATCTAATGACTACCTCTCTGACGGTCTGCTTCCTCCTGGTTCCCCAAGACTGTTAGTGATAAGCTGATGGCAGGTTTTGTGGAATGTCTGGACAATGATGAGGCAGAAGAAGGAACGGAGACAGAAAACGGTAAGTGACCAGCAGCTTGCCTTGCTTTGTGTCACTTGTTGTCTTTGTTTCAGATTATTGCTGAACTGCAAGATGAATAACTTGCACTCTCAATTCCTCCAAATTCTGTAAATGTATATAGACTCGGATTGTCAAAAGAAGGTGGCGCGAATAAGACATGAAACCCAGATTCATATCCTGAACCTGCTCATCACCTCTTTGGAGCTGAAGACACCCAATCTGGCACTGTATCTGCTGGGCTACGAAGTCAAGAAGCCTGTGTCTTCCACTAACCTGCAGGACCAAGGTCAGAATGTTTATAGTGATTTCTGCTAGCTTCATTTGGGACCTCCACGACCTCCAAAGAAAATAGCATCAGATGTAGTAGAAAACCATACCTGGATGTTACAGGTGTGTTGGGATGCCCTCGGAGCTGCCTGCACGCCATCTTGAGTCTCTTGCAGAGAGGCACGGAGAAAAGATCTGGACCTGTGCTCACCCAGCATGCACCTCACCTGGCTGAGCTTTGCTACCAGGTCTACTTCCTCTGCTTACACCATGACACTTTGGCATTTGACACTCCACCATGGCAGTCAGGCCCTCCGCACCCTTGAAAGAAACTTCCTGTTGCTTTCATAGGTGATCTACCAACTGTGTGCCTCCTCTGAAACATCTGGGCCCACCATGCGTTATTTGAGGACCAGCCAGGACTTCCTCTTCTCTCATCTGCAACACTTACCTTTCATCTTGCCTGGTGAGTGAGTGTGCAGCACTCAGACCTTTGTGTTCAGCAACAAGTCCTTGAAGGTCACATTGTGTCAGCATGCTGACATACGCACGTAGAGTCTTATGACTTTTTTTTTTTAAAAAAAAAACTTTAACTTTAATTCTGCCGTAGCGCTGTCACAATGGTATGGAATTGGATAATATGTACAGAAATGGTACTCAATCCTATATAATATGACTCTCACAGTTGGCATTTGTATTTATTTACACATTAAGAAATAAAAATGCAGGCATACAGTAGCCAGTATTCCACTTAAAAACCATGCGGCTACATACACTTCACGTCTTGTCAACTCATCTCCCTGCTTGGAGGTATCTAGTGAATGGATTTGCAAGACAGCACCCTCTGCTGGATTCCTAGCGGCAATGCACTTTTTCAGCAAACCACTTCCTATTTAAGGTACTGAAAAAACAGATTCCAAGGGGCTGCATAGGGAGCGACTGGCCAACCACGTAACGCATTCGCTATGCCGTACAAGGCATGACCTGTTTTCTCCGTCTTCTGTCTTCAGGGGACCAGATTGCTGCGCTGTCCCAGATGTCTTGGCTTTTGAAAACGGCAGCCATTGAGCTCAGGGTGACATCACTGAACCGTCAGCGTTCACATACCCAACGCCTCGTCAACCTGCTGCTGGACGACCAGCCACACGCCCAGCATGCAGGTAGGCGTGCATACCCATCTGACTATTTTCTTCAATAACTGTCGTTTGTGGTGACAATAATAGACTTTGGCCAACTTGCATGTCATTATTTACATTTTCTTTCAGCTGAAGGAGAATCTGGCATGGAGGAGGAGACCAGATCGGTCAGTGGTTTCTTACACTTTGACTCCGTTTCTAAAGGTAGGTTTGATGTCATTCCTATTCCAAGTGAAACACTGCGGCATGGTTGTCATGGAAGAGCTGTCATTCACGGTTAACGGTTCCTGTCTCTGTGTTCTTGTTGGACGCCACCAGTACGCAGGAAGTTGCTGAGTGTGTTGGACGCCATCGACTTTAGCCAAGATATGCCCGAGCTGCTGCAGCTGGACTTTTTTGAACGCCCTCAGATAGAACAAGTCATCTCCAACTGTGAACACGTCAATGAGCAAGGGCACACTGTGTGCAACGTTAAGGTGGGTTTGTTGAACAACAAGACATTTTGACATTTGACTGTTACAAGTCAAGATGTCTCACATGTCCCTCACAGTTGCTCCATAGAGTGCTGGTTGCTGAGGTGAATGCTCTGCAAGGCATGGCAGCCATTGGACAGAGACCCCTGTTAATGGAGGTATGGGAACTAAAATGGTTTTAGGAATCAATCATGCATTGGATCAAATCATGCTTATTATTACTTTTTTTTAGGAGGTGAACTCCATCTTGCAGCAGGTGGTGGAACGTAACCGTGTCCGTCGGAGTCTGAGTGCAAAGAGACATGCGCTGCAGTCCTGGAGGAGCCTGGTGGAGACGCTGCTGACCGCCTGCCCCGCTGATCTTATAGCAGTGGAAGATAGACAGCTAATCATCCGAGACCTGCTGCTAGATCTTCACGACAAGGTCAGCGAGTCAATCTGAAAACGTGGACCAGTCCAGTTCGATGATACAGATGGATGATATCACACATTGCTCAGGTTTTATCTGACGATGCAGCAGGAGAACTGATGCCTATCGTCGCTGGCGCTGTCTTCACCTTAACGGCTCACCTCAGCCAATCGGTTCTGTCTGAGCATCAGCAAGGCGCTGGATTAGAATCTACATCTGGCTTTGCCTCCATTGCAAACTCTTCCCTTCATCTTGTCCTTCGCAAGTTGCTGGACTTCATCCTTTCTACTGGTTGGTATCAACCTCCCCACCTTCAATCTGCGTTCACATTTCCCACATGGATTCTTCTAACGCTGGTGCTTCTAAAGGAGGAGGATACCAGCGTCTGCGGGCTCATCTCTATGGCTCTTTGCTGTACTACCTTCAAATTGCCCAGAAACCCGAGGAACCAAACACTCTGCAGACAGGTACATCACAGAGATCTTGCAAATGGCATATGGTGTATAAAAGTATGCAGACCATAAACTTGTTTGTGTTTATCCTTCTAGCAGGAAGGGCGATGTGGGAGCGTCTCACAGCCCCTGAAGATGGCTTTTCCAAACTGCAGAGAGAGAACCTCACCATCATCGAGAGCTACGGCAGGGCATTAATGGAGGTGGTGTGCAGGGATGCGTGTGACGGTCATGAAATAAGCAGGGTACGTGTTGTCTCCTCCAGCCAGTCATGGACCTTCAGTGATAACCTTGCAATGAAAGTACTCATGTCTGACAGATGCTCGCTCTGGCCGTACTGGACCGGATCCTGTCCATCGACCGCCAGAACCAGTGGCTGGTGTACATTTGCAACAGTGGGTACCTTCGCTCACTAGTAGAGAGCCTGCGGCAGGATGACACGGCCCTGCAGAGTCTGCTCACGCCTCAGCCTCCCCTCCTCAAGCCGCTCTACATCTACGAGAGCAAGATGGTGGGGTGGAATTGGGACTCTAATTCCTTAAAGGCCTCTGCTCGTACACCATTTAAAAAAGGCACAATGTGTTTTCAGGCCCTTTTGACCCGCGTAGCCAAGACAAACCAAGGCGCTGTGGAGCTGCTGCGCAGTGGACTGGTAGCACAGCTCATGGAGTGTCAGGTGTTTGACATGGTACCTGATAGCGACTCTCACAGGTAAAGAGCAGTGGTGCGTCATCCAAAAGCCGCCTCCCCTTCTAACTGATGATGATGTGTGTACAGGGTGATGAGGGACCCGTCAGGTTTCATCCCCAGCCCGATGGACCGTTATCGGCAGATTCTTTTACCTACCCTGAGACTCTTTCAGGTGATCCTGACCTCTACCACTATGAACCACCAGCAGGGGGCAGCACAGGTAAGCACACAGTTTAAAATGGGAGATCTGCTTTGTGGGCTTTGCTTTTGGTTGCTGCCATATGCATTTTGGCTAGCCTGAAAAGCCGCCATTGGCATTATAGTGCTGGAATAAGGTCTGAAACCATGAGATCATGTTGCATATATATGTTCATGTACATCTGGATGGGGCGCACAGCTTCTTAATAATCAGTGTAAATATCTGTGTGTGTGTGTAGATCCTCCAGTGGCTGATAGTCCATGCAGACACCATCCAGTCACTGCTGCGCTGTCCAGAGCTCAGCATCGGAGCTTTGCAGGAGCTCTCCTTGCTTTCTGGCATCATCAGTAAGACTGCTCTTCCAGGTAGAAACCCGACCGTATCGTCAAAGTAAAAATGGGGAGAATGTTTCTGATGATGTTCCTTTGTCTCTCAGGCGCCCTGGAGATGGGTGGAGAGGTCAACGGTGCCGCCCTGATGGAGTTTCAAGGTCACATCAACAGATTCCAGGTTGACTGGATTGTTGTGTTCATCTGAACATTTGTTGGTGCTTTGTAGTGGAAACTTGGTAAAACTTTTTTATTGTGCAAAGCGTCTGTCCCTGCTGCTGCTCAGCCGCCTGGCAGGCAGTGAGCGTGAGAGGCTGCTCAAGCAGGCGGAGATGACGACAGTCGGAGAGTCAGCCGAACGAGAGGAGATGGAGGTGGCCATGCAACAAGTAGGAGACGCCATACTTGACAGTTTGAAACACTTGAATGCCGTGTACTCGGCATGCGATTTGACGATTTGACGCTTGTATGCTTCACCGCTCTCTAACGCTCTCTAACGTGTGGCCAGTCCGTACGCTTGGTCCTGACATGCCATTGACGTGTGCCGCTACCCCAGGTGTGTGCCAACATCATGGAGTACTGCCAAACCCTGCTGCTGCAGAGCTCCGCTCAAGCCCAGTTCAGCATCTGCCTCTTCAGCCCGCTTGGCAGCGAGCCGGACGGCAGGGACGGAAATCGCACAGGTCAGACGCTCAAATGGGAAGGAACGAGAACTGTACAACCTCCACAGTGGATCGCTATCCCCTTGGAAAGCAGAGACAAAGACAAAAAAAAAAAAAATACAAAAAGTCAAATATTCCTGCAACTTACAACTGCATCCATTCTTGATTCCCACCTGCTTTTCCCAGCAACTGAAATGTCTGTCCTTTTAGATCTCAGCTCCACTCTGCCCAACATGGCGTACTTGCGGACCCCCAGTTTGGGCCTCGTCCTCTATCTGCTCAAGAACAGCGCCGCCGACTTCTTCCACTTTCACCAGAGTCACAGGCAGAGTCTGGGCAAGCTGCAGAGCCTGGATCAGCTGCCCCCCGAGGAGCTCAAGGAGGTAACGACAGACCTCAGACTCCTCAACCGTCATGTCCGGTCCCACGTTTCACCCCTCTAACTAGGGACGCCTGTCTCTACAGTTGTGCCAGGGCCTGGTGTTAGGACCAGGAGGGGTGGAGAAGATCTCCTCAGTCCAAAGGAGCCTGCTGGCCAAGAGAAGACTGGTCCAACTCATCAACAACAGAGCCAAGCTGCTGGCGCTGTGCTCTTGTATCCTTTCATATTCATTGAAGTATGCCCATAAATGAGTATACACGGCGCATACCTGGTTACTACTAACACCTGTCTGACACTACTATGTGGAATATCTAATAATAATAATAATAATAATAATAATAATAATACGATGGATTCACTCCAAGGCTCATCAAGTGTGCAGAAGGAAAAAGTACAACATGGACGCCCCTGACCTCACGCTAGTACACCCTGACCCCCCCTTGCAGACATTATCGAGACTTGTTTGTTTGTGCTGTGGCGCCACCTGGAGTACTACCTGCTGCACTGCACCCCCACCGACCCAAAGGACTCCCCGCTGCCTGGGGCCAGCTTATACCGATCTCGCCTTGCTGACGGTGAGGACCAACGCCACCAAATGTGTTCTCGTGACTCCATGCTAATTCACCTTCACATTTGTCCTGACGTGTGCTCCAGGAGTCCGATTGACTTGAAATTTCTCACACAGCTCAATGCCAAATCGGCAGGAAATGTAGTCCTGTAGGGGACTAAGAACAGTTATCGACAATTTTGACTTTATTCATTTTCTGTGCGCTTAATCCCCATTTGGGTGGAGAGGCGGGGTACCTGGAATGGTCGTACTGTATATAGACAACCTTTCACACTCAGTCATACATCTCCAATGGAAACTAACACATTTTGGAATGTGGGAGGAAAGCGGAGTACCTGGAGAAAACCCACCCACGCATCCAAACTCCCACTGGAGATGTCCAATGGGAGTTTGGTTTTATGTTTTTTGATATAAATATATATATCTCGTGTTCTAACATGAAGGACTCCTCCCCCCCCTCCCTCCAGACTCTTTATGTGGCCTTCAAGCAAGTAGTGGCAGAAGTTCCATTTCCTGTGTCACCAAGCAAGATTTAGAATTGGTAAGAAACGAAAGCGTACCGACCTGTTCCATGTCACGTCACTCCCGGTTAAATCCGCCATGTCTCTGTGTGCCTTAGCTGAAGAGCGACATGGCTGCTGGTTTCGGAGAAGCTCTCCAAAGGAAGCTCTTGGAGGTGGAAGGCTTGTACAGCCAAGTGCACTCACGCTACACCTTCATCCAGGCTCTCGTACGCAGGATCCGAGGCCTCCTGAGACAGTACAAAAGCTGAGACTGGCAGACGCTTAACGATGGACGATATCGCAACGAATCTTTTTTTGTGCAAAATGATGGCAAACTTAACCAATGCAATTTTTTGTTATAGAATCAATCCCTCTCAAGCATTATGGGACATTAACATCATTGCAGTAGTCTGGATTTCTTTTAATTACAATTTTTCTTGCAAATAAATGTTTTCTACACTGTTTACAAAGTAGTCAAGTCAATGTACTTACTTTCACAAAACGCCTTTCTACAAATAAATGTGAGTCAATTCCTCTCGTTCGTACACACACACACGTATTAATATACGTGGGAAACAGCCAACCACCTATGACTGCTTAGAAGTTAGAACAGGGAAAAACGGGGTTCCTCTCTGTACGCACGCGCAGTAGCGTCATACAAAGTACTAAGGCAAAGACGCAACGACAAAGTGTATCCACATAAATCATATTTAATGCCATTTTACACTGCGCAGCTGTTCAAAGGAGAGGACACGTATGTTGGCTATACATTCAGAAACGTTGTGCTCTTATGTTTTATTTCAATTGAATACTGGAGGGGGCGAAATAAAACAAAAGCAAAACATTGTAGGCACGTCCAGCCCCTCTAACGACTGGTGGCTAATTACTGGTGGCTAATGACTGGTGACTAACGACTGTCACTGCAGACGGTTGGATCCAAAACAAAAGACTTTAGTGACACAGATTTGTGCTACTTCCAACAGCTCATGCTCATCGTCTTCTATAAATTACCTTAAATAGTACAGTTACTTACAGCAGTAATAATAATACAAATAATACATTTACAATTCTTGCACCAGCTTGTTAAGATGTCATTGTGCACTTTGGCCGAGGACAGTCGTTATCGATTGTTCACCATCCAGTGTAACCATGAAGGAAAAAGGAGTGAAAGCTCAAGTCGATGCTGCTTTCAAGCATGATTTTAAGAAGGGGGGGGTCAATAGTTTGTGTTTGGTGTCTCCATAAAGTTTAATGAGTGACCAAAACTGTCATTTTTTTTTTTTTACAATTGATACCATTTTAAAATGCTATTTTCATTATAAAACCACAAAATGTGGTCGGGGAGATGATGTAAAACCGGCCAATTTAATAAATGATTCTGATGACCGGATGGTGAATTGAAATGCTAATACAACTTAACATTGTCAAAGGTTTGGCCACGCCTTCTCATTTAATAAGACCAGGAAGCGCGTCCACCCTTCTGATTGGTCCTCCACCTTGGGAGCCACGAGACAGCCGTGAAAAGAAAAAGAGGCAGATACTGTACATAAATTCTATCAAACAAGGTGAAAATAACCTTCAGAAATAGACTTTCTACTGTACAGCTTGGCTGGGCGGTTGGGAAGACGGTGCAGTACGAGTCCACAGGCTTTAGAGGGCGCTGTCCCCTCCCGTGTTTGTGTCCAAGTGGAGTACTCCAGCCTGCATGATAAAAGGCAGCTTATCCAGCACTCCTTCCGGTCCAGCTAGAGAGGAGGAAGCGGTCGAGCCAAGGCGCTTTGCGAGTCTGGAGTCCTTACGAGCTGTCTGAGCCCGCTTCCTGCATGTCCGCCACGGTGACGCCGCCGCCGTTGGTGTGAGCGCACTCGGGCACCTCCCCCGTCACGGCCACACGGATCACCTTGAGCCAACGCTGCTTCAGCTCCTCGCTTTCGGCAGCAAAGTTGTGCACCGACTTGGACTGGCTGAGGCGGAAGCTGGCCTGGGGGTCGGCGGGCCGGATGCTGTCCTCCACCGAGTAGCCCAGCAGAGGGATGCTGCTCTGCGCCTTGACGTCCTGCACATGGCATCGCTCGGTCAGACGTCCGCTTCCACATCCTGCCATACTTTCACTTGCGTGTACCTGAGGAGCTCCGTAGAGGTAGAGCACCAAGCACTCCTTCTCGGGGATGACGCACCACACCTTCTGCCAGGGCTTGTTCTTCTCGCAGTACTGCAGGAAGCCGCACATGATGCTGCTGCCCGTGAACTGACCCGCCTCGATCTGCGCCGGAGACAAGGACACGGTAGGATTACCCGAAGTCATCCCCCGTTAGACCTTTTTACTTTTCCCTGTCCTCAGGGACGTCATATCAGCGTCGGATGATTCCACAGGAGAGGAGAGATTTCTATTTGGAGGATTCGCGACGCATCTTCGAGTGGTCTTGGCTTAAATCTTAAAATAGACCAATCATTAATAATGCATCATGCATGTGTTTTTATTTGGGATAATATATCACGATATCAGTATCCAAATGTGATATCGGTCGATATAAGTATTGGATTTTTTCCCGATCATGAAAACCGGTATTTAAAAAAAGCTGTATCCAACACATATCACGTATCGGAAATTGGTCGGCTTTCAACAAAAAAGCCAATATGATAGATTGATGGATGGATGGATGGATGGATGGATGGATGGATGGATAGATGGATAGATGGATAGATGGATAGATGGATAGATGGATAGATGGATGGATGGATGGATGGATGGATAGATGGATAGATAGATATAGATATGTAGATAGAGAGACAGACAGCCGTCTTTAGCGTCTTTAGCCGCTCTAACGTCCCACTGGTGTCTCCGCTCACCTCCAGGATGCCCTTCTTCTTGCCCTCAGTGATGGTTTCTCCCGTCAGGATGGAGAAGCAATCTCTGCACACTTTGTTCACCCTGTTGCCGTCGTACTCCAGCGGCACCTTGTTGTCGGAGCATTTCCAGCAGACCACCTGAAAGAGAAGGATGCGTGTCGGGAGGACGGGCGCCACGTTCTTGCCTGGACCCGGTATTTGATCTTTTACTGGATTATTATATTATATTTTCTGTGTACCTACAGTACTGTAGTACAGTACAGTACAAACTGTAGAGCAGTCATAGCCTTGTAGTATGCATGCCAGGCCAATAGCGGGCAGCGTCACTTAATAAAGAAACTCTATGTTGCTTGTCTTGGCGGACCAAAACAACTATTAGTTGACAACAAAGTCATGTTGCAACATTTGTGAAATGAGCTTGAGGAAAATGAGAAGAAAATGTATCCACGTACGTAGCCACAAGCTCTGCAGTGGTGTCGCCGCCGCGTGAGGGCGTTGAACGGCTCTTTACATTTCATGCACATGGTCACTTCGTTGTCGCGGATCCAACGAGGAGCGCGTTTCCCCAGCTCGGCGTTCTTGGACAAAGACGAGACAAGAAAGCACACTCAGCATGTTTCATTCACTCAGCCAGGAGCGCACAGGCGGGCGGGAACATCTGCTACCAACCGACACCTCCTCCACGTCCTTGGATGCCGACTTGAATGACTCGTTCTTCTGCTGGAAGATCTCGATGGTCTCTCGGAAAGCCTGGAGCAAGCAAGATCAGAGGAGTGACTGGGCGTGGTGAAGACGTTTGGAGCGATGACGGAGGTGGTGATGCCCCGCCCCCCCCATACCTTGATCCAGCCCGCCTTGTCCTGCTCGGAGCTGCAAGATACAAATAAAGCCAAATCACACCAAGGTCATTAGCTGCGCCCAGGAACATGTATAAGGCACGTCTACGTCTAAAATAGAACAATGCCTTGCTCATGCAGACGACCACTCATCAAAATTCATGAAAAGTCATATCGGTATCGGCTGATATCGGATTGGAAATTAAGAGTTGGACAATATCGCCATATCGCCTTTCAGCAAAAAAGCCAACATCGGCCACCCCGACCGATGGTGTTTTTCCCTCCCCTTCCTGGTGCACACCACAGCTTCCTGGTGCTTCCAGCTTCCTGGTGCACACCACAGCTTCCTGGTGCTTCTAGCTTCCTGGTGCACACCACAGCTTCCTGGTGCTTCTAGCTTCCTGGTGCACACCACAGCTTCCTGGTGCTTCCAGCTTCCTGGTGCACACCACAGCTTCCTGGTGCTTCCAGCTTCCTGGTGCACACCACAGCTTCCTGGTGCTTCCAGCTTCCTGGTGCACACCACAGCTTCCTGGTGCACACCACAGCTTCCTGGTGCTTCCAGCTTCCTGGTGCACACCACAGCTTCCTGGTGCTTCCAGCTTCCTGGTGCACACCACAGCTTCCTGGTGCTTCCAGCTTCCTGGTGCACACCACAGCTTCCTGGTGCTTCCAGCTTCCTGGTGCACACCACAGCTTCCTGGTGCTTCTAGCTTCCTGGTGCACACCACAGCTTCCTGGTGCTTCTAGCTTCCTGGTGCACACCACAGCTTCCTGGTGCACACCACAGCTTCCTGGTGCACACCACAGCTTCCTGGTGCACACCACAGCTTCCTGGTGCTTCTAGCTTCCTGGTGCACACCACAGCTTCCTGGTGCACACCACAGCTTCCTGGTGCACACAACAGCTTCCTGGTGCTTCTAGCTTCCTGGTGCACACCACAGCTTCCTGGTGCACACCACAGCTTCCTGGTGCACACCACAGCTTCCTGGTGCTTCCAGCTTCCTGGTGCACACCACAGCTTCCTGGTGCTTCTAGCTTCCTGGTGCACACCACAGCTTCCTGGTGCTTCCAGCTTCCTGGTGCACACCACAGCTTCCTGGTGCACACCACAGCTTCCTGGTGCTTCCAGCTTCCTGGTGCACACCACAGCTTCCTGGTGCACACCACAGCTTCCTGGTGCTTCTAGCTTCCTGGTGCACACCACAGCTTCCTGGTGCTTCCAGCTTCCTGGTGCACACCACAGCTTCCTGGTGCTTCCAGCTTCCTGGTGCACACCACAGCTTCCTGGTGCACACCACAGCTTCCTGGTGCACACCACAGCTTCCTGGTGCTTCCAGCTTCCTGGTGCTTCCAGCTTCCTGGTGCACACCACAGCCGTGTGCCGTGTTTGTCGAGTTTGTACCTGGCTTGGAGCTCCAGTGTCCTCTCCTTCCCCGAAACCTGGAAGGTGTGAGGGTAGTCCTCGTTGGTGGTTTCCAGGACTTTCATGCCGTCGATGCCGATCCGCGTCCTGACCGTGTACTTGGGTCCACCCAGGCTGAATTTGGGAACGCAGTACAACAGCATGTTGTTGAACTGTTGGGGAGAAGAAAACATGAGGGCGCTTGGTAGGGAACCAGCAGGAGAGAGAAGGTTCGTGTTGGCCACGCCCAAGCAGGACGCCAAGCGTGGCGTCGTTCGGGTCTCACCAAGAAGAGGTATCGCTCCATGGCTGAGGTGTTCCTGGCCGCCAGCTTCAGGATGTGACCTTCTTTGATGAACTCATTAGAGGGATGAACGATGTCCTCCTCCTCGCCGAGCATCTCGTAAATCTCCATCAGTTTCTTCAGGTTCTCCTAAAGGACCACACAACACTTTGCTGTGGGACGCTCGGCTGAAGACTAGCTGGAGAAGATGATTTCATCAGGGCCACTCACAGATTTACGTATGGCGCTGTTGGAGTGAGTTGCTGCCGTGGCGATGATCTCTAAGGATTCTGGACGATACCAACAGACAAGCTGTGGTTAGCTCAAAAGGCTCATTTATGAATCATCTCCTCCATAATTATTTTCTTTGAGTTAGAGACTTCCTAAATGCCACTTCCAGCATTGGTAGAGCCCTCTAGGCATGAGATAGCACCCCTACGGTCACCTTTACACACCATACGATAAAATGAGGCATTTACTAAGACTTGTAAAACGTACTTTCTGAGTCTCGCCGATCGGGGTCGTCTTGCGGAAGCTTCTTCAGGTAGTCTTTGAGGAGCATCTCATAGCGAGGCACCCTCTGCACGGGCTCCAGCATGTGATGTTGAAGCGTAAGGCTGCCGCAAACGTCTTGACTCTGCACAGACGTAAGCACGCTTATGGTCATTTCTGGGTTCCTGGTGGACACGCCTTCCCTGCGGTGCCGTCACCACACCTGTATCTCCTGAATGATGGCCTTGAACGGCGGAGAACGCTCGCTCCACTGTTTCAGCAGCTCCATGGCCTTGTCGAAATTCTTCACGTACTCGGCGTACATCTTGAGGAAGGGCGTGAGCTTCTGCAGGATGTCTCCGATGCGAGGCGTGGATGCCCTGCAGGGAGGCAGAAAGGAGGCCGAGCGCTTCCACGGAGCCCAAGACGTTGGAGGAAAACAGGAAAACAGCCTTTGTGGTAGCTCACCATTCTCCCATCCGCTTCTCCAAGTCTGGCAGCAAAAACTGGCTGTGGAAGGTGTTGATGGAGGAGATGTTGGAGAAGATGTTCTTCACCACATCCACGGGGAATGTTCCTTTGTTTGCCTCCTCCATGAGCTTGGCACAAAATACCTGGGGAGCCGAGCACACGTCGTCACAGCTCTACCTTGACGCTGGTTGCCACGGCGACGCAACAGATGCTGTTGTCTCCTCATCTCACCTGATCCAGCAAGTTCAGTCGAACCACGTAAGCCTTCTCCGTCTGCAGGAGCTCGCTGGCGATCTTGAACAGCTTCTGCTCGTTTGTCTCCTGCAGACCAACGTAACATGCATGAACATCCACACCGGACACTGACCACATTGGCTGGTCGCCATCTTTGTTGATGAATTTGCCCGTCATTCCCGATCCTAACAGGAAGCATGAACACGTATTTCTTCCTCTTTTCTGTGCGTTCTACCAAGAGAACAGGAGTTAGCTTGAGCTAGCTAACAAGGTACACATCACATAAATCAACTGCTACTACTAAACAACAGCTAAAAATAACGTTAGCTTTTATTTCCAAAAGCCCACAAGGCATGCTGGGTAGTTAAGCTGCAACTAAAGTATGAACAGTGAAACATTGGCTGGCAAGAGTATGCTAGCTCGTCCTTGTTTACGTCCCTGATGACCTTATTGACCTTACTGATGACATATTTGCCATCAAGCAAAAACACGACAAAGAGAAAGAGAACCACAGGCTACCCAGCATGCCTTGCGGCGGGGATATATGGCTGTTTTTTGGCATGGGTATGTGTTTGTATGCCCTACAGTACTGCTGGCTACCGTTTCGATGTTAACGTTTTTAAAGAAATATTTTGGCCGATTTCAGACGCTCGGCTGGCCTGATGTGGCCAGCGGGCCGCAGTTTGCCTAGCCCTGTCAATTCATCCAAACAACAAGCTTCAGATGAAGATCCTAGTCAGACACAATGAAGCGTTCAGCAACCATCTTGCTTACCTTGTGTTCGTGTTCCTGCTCCGTGCTCGCCCCGATCTCCTCACTCTCGTGGGAGCTCTCTGAAGGAGTTCTGTGCGCATGCGGACTGGAGTCCTCTCCTGTCCCGTCTGCGCTCCCCATATCTCCATTGACTATCCTCCCGTTTTCACCGTTACACGCCCGTGTCTCCTCCTCCTTGTCCCGCTCCATCTGCCTCAGCACCCCGTTAGCCGTGGGTGTGCGTGCATCCTGCGGGTCGGATGCCACAGAGTCCAGCTCTACCGTGGAGTGGTTCTCCTGGATCTTGGCGGGCTCCGTCAGCCTGTGGGAGGTCCGGTGTGCGGGGCTGCAGTTGGCCGATTTGCCGCTCTGTTTGAGAGGCGAGCTAGCTCTCCTGTTGTCCGTGTTGCTGCCAGAACAGAGGAAACGGCCCAGAGGTGAAAACACACAAAAAAGGAGAAGGTTCAGAGGAGCGCTGGCGCAGGAGCTGCTCGAGCCGGCACGTCGACCAGGAAGTGGGGGAAGAGTAAGCGGAGAGCTTTTGCATGTGAGTGTGGGAGTTAAAAATAAAACGCCACTGACTTCCACACGTCTATCTGTCCTGTGAGGCACAGGAGGTGTGTGTGTGTGTGTGTGCGTGTGCGTGTGCATGGAGGTGCAGTAATGAGGAGGACAGGAGGTGTGTGTGTGCGTGTGTGCGTGTGCGTGTGTGTGTGTGTGTGCGTGTGTGCGTGGAGGTGCAGTAATGAGGAGGACAGGAGCAAGAGATGTAACCTGCTCACTCCCAGAGGTAGAAGCTGGCCTACTTCAACACACCTGTGATGCTAAATCATTTATGACCCTCCGCTTTGGAAACTTGAATGGAACAAAAGTAACTCTTTGCCAAAAATAGATCAACACACACACACATGCACACGCACACGCACACACACACACACACACACGTTGTACATCCTGCAGGCAGAGCAGCTGAGTAACCTCCTGTACATTAGCATCATTTCTCACTGCAAAGACACGATTGGTGCAGATATCAAACCAGCACACAAACGTTATCTCTCATCTTCTCGGCTTTGTCTTCGTGCAGCGTGTCCGGTCGAAACAGGAAGCGTGTACAAATAGAGGAAGAACAACACGCTGGTGCAACACTGCTGGTCCCTGGTGGTGTTTTCACATGAATGAGCTATGGAGTCGTAGCTTGTAGCTAACGTTACATGACGTACGCCAGCTGGCCGGTTTGTGGCCTCGGTGGCCGCCTCCGAGCCTTAAAGTTCCACGTGAACCAGATTAAGACATTAGAAGGCTAATTCTGTTGGCTCTCTCTCGCCTTCCCGGGCCTCCAGAGGGCTAATCCCAGCAGCCCAGCAACGACCCCAGTGAAAAGACACCAGTGGCGTCGATGAACCTCACTTCCACACTCGAAGTTGGAAGATTGAGAATTTGCTGAAAAGAAATGGGACTAAAAATGATTCTCTTGGCTTTTTCTCCAAAAGGGCAGGAGGACGTTCCGGCCGCCCTACTAGAATTCTTCCAACAAGTCCTTGGACAACGTGTCCTACCAACTAGATGATGGTGACGATGAAATGAAGAGAAGATGAGAGATGTTGAGTGATCCATACCTCCTCTTCCTGGTTTTCATGTCCCTACACCGACTGCTCTCCCACAACTGAATGAGGAGCCTGGTTTGCCCGACTCTGCCGCTCAAATCTGCTTTCATCCCCTCGACGGTGATCAACCTGTGAAGGTGCGAGCTAATCTCTCCTGCTTCTCCTCGCCTGAATTACTACCGCTGGCTCGGTCGCAGCTCTTTGATCGCAGGACTTCTGCTTTTCACGTGTTGTAGGAAATGTTGAGAAAG
The DNA here is from genome assembly GCF_030265055.1 of Doryrhamphus excisus. Lineage (NCBI taxonomy): Eukaryota > Metazoa > Chordata > Actinopteri > Syngnathiformes > Syngnathidae > Doryrhamphus > Doryrhamphus excisus. The sequence continues at coordinate 90,247 of NC_080476.1, read as the reverse complement.
ACGACGCTTTTCCGTTTCCGCAATTTCAAGGCGTCAGGTGACGACAGCAGGTGTGCGGCCGCGGTATTACGTACATCCAGGACCAGAACACGGTGTGACAGCATCACGCAGATGCGCTTGTATTTCGTTATGGAATATTCTCATTCATCCGGGTCATTGAATCCATCAAAGACCAGGTCTGACCTGGACCTGGACTGGCATTAGCGGTGCAGTCACAGTTTTAGGCCGGCCTCATGAGTTGTCCATGGCAGGGTCACACCATGGTGTTTATTATTCTTCACAACATTCGTGGTATTGTTATATTGGAGTCCAAAAAGTTGGAAAAACCTTGACGTGGTCCAGTCAGGCAACAGCATAGTCATGGTTTTGCAAGTCTAAGTCAGGTCTCAAGTCATGACGTTTTTTGTTTGCTAATTCATTCGGTGAGGCTCATTCAAAAGGCAAAAATGGAGAAGACCAATCACGTTCATCGAGTACTTTGAATGGGGACACATTTTAGTCAACACATTCACTGAAAAGTATGAAAAGTATTTTCAAATCATCAGACTTCAGTCTTGAGTCACTGATGTCCCAGTCAGGTCTTTGATGATACTGTCAAGTCAAGTCCAAAAACATTCCGAGTCTGACTTGAGTCCATATATAAATATACATTAAATATACATTTTGTACATTAAGTATGCTAAATATAGGTCAATATATGCTAAGCTATTTCAACATAACATCCTCATTTGGCTTTGTACAGTCGGTAAATTGCTTCCAGGCCAATTTCCACAAAGTGGAATTCATATTAATAAATGGATGAAATACATATTTTGCTGGTCGGAGCATAGAAAACCTTGACCTTCTAACACCCCTATAGTCAACTTAATACTCATATGACCTAATATAGTAGACATAATAACTCTCATGTACGCATTGTTCCATGCGGTTGTGGTATCTTTATGTATATGTATATGTATATGTATATGTATATGTATATGTATATGTATACGTATATGTATACGTATACGTATACGTATATGTATAGTATATGTAATGTGTTAGTAGGTGTTGATTGGTGTATTCAAAACCTTGACATGATCTTTCAAAGGTACACGTAGTATTGTAGATAAAGCCCTATTTCTAGCTGTGATTAATTGTGCGAGTTAACTTTACGAGTTAACTGTGGACGAACGTGATGAATGGCGATGAAATGTACGTATTGACAGGCCCGATGCGAAGCACGCCGCGTTGCTGGATGAAGGCTGAGTTCTGGTATATTTTGGACGAGCGCAGCCCGGCTGCGTCCAGGCGGATCCCGGAGAAGCAAAGCCACACAGCAGAAGAGAGGAAAAGGCTCCTTCCTACCTGTTCTCCTCAAATCGGCTGATGAGGTCTGACACTTTGGAGTGTTTGACTCTGACCCTCTCCCGGTTTGCCGCCCCCCTTCCTCCTCCACCTCCCTCCTCCATCCCTGGTCTAAACTGGGGTTTGTGGATGTGAGCCAGAGGGGATGAGAGCTCCGTCACCGGGCTCTGAAGGTGTGCTGGTTTGGGAGGCACTAAAGACAAAATAAAGATGGATTCTACTCAGATGCGAGTCAGCATATTTCTGAAAGGGGCTGAAGCCACTGCAGTGCACATTGAGGGCTGAAGGGGGCGGTACGTGCCCTCTGGCGTCCGCACGCCGCCTGGAAAGACTAGTGAACGGCACAAGGCCGCTCGGAGTAACGTGATTGTGGTGACGGAAGCCAAATATCTAGCATGATTAACTGCACAGTCTCCTGTCTGTCTTATCTGTCTTATCTGCGTTGAATGATTTACCCGAGCAAATACGACAGGAGCAAAGTTCAACGTTCATGTCCATCCCTTTTTTTCTTACCTTCACTTTGCTGAAGGTACTGATTGATGAGGGAAGGGGGTAGGATGGAATGTAATGAGGGATGTGATGATACAGAAAAGGTCCTTTTAGAACCTGGACCGCACGGCCATCATTGTGTACCTGGCGGTTTGGACTGCGACAGCGGCCTCTTGCCAGAACTTCTTCCATTGACGCCTGACCGGATCCTCTCAGCGCTCGCACTTGTTGCTCGAGTCAGACACGCGTGCACGCTGGAGGAGTTACTGTACTTGCATGATGAGCTCCGACCGACAGCTGAAAGACAAGAACAAGAGAAGAGAGGCTTGCCGTTACCATGGTTACACAGTGATACGCATTGGTAACTATTGGAGGCTGGCATTGTCCAAACGGTCTCCAGGGAGGGCCACATGGTGGAAGATGAAAGGATTTGCATTGTACTATAAGTACTACTACAGTACTAAGCAAAACAAAAATGGGAAAAATAGAACAAAAAGGCAAAATATAAACAGAAGAAACTGAAATGTTGATACTAATGAATAACCAAACAAAGCTTTGTCCTTAAATACTAATTTTGCTTTTTTTTCTAAATTGGTTGAAATTTTGTAAAAAGGCAAAACCCCTTAATATGTTTATATATAGACACATTATTTTTCCTCTTAATATTATGACTTTATTCTCCTAACCTCTTCATATTTTGACAACTTCCTCATAATTAGGATTTTATTCTTGTAAAATTTTAACTTTTTGGCCAAACAAATTTTCCCAAAATGACAATTTTATTCATTGTTTTGTTTTTCAAAATATTAAAAGGTTTTTCCAGAAAAATGTGTTTTGTGCTACTTAAATGGCATTATTCTTTTAAAATGACGACTTTTTCTAGTTAGAAAACAACTTTTTTTCTGCCCCCCCGAGCTGCACTTTGGACATCTGTGGCTTAAGGGTTGACGAAGGAAGCATAGTGAGACAACCCAATGAAGATGAACACATTGAGAGTATGCTAAGCTAGCTAAGAAGGTGTACTGACCCACCCTGTCAGTCTTTGTCACGGTCACCAGCATAGCAGCACTGATGTAAAGCAATACAGTATATGTACCTTTAGGCTTGGCTTGTTTGGATAAACACAATGTGCTGGCCTATTTCTAGAAGCTCAATCTTAAAGCCTAAAGCATCCACACCACGGAATGTCAGACAACTATCATTTGGGTCAGTCCCATCACCGAAACCCGCAACGTCTCTGTGCGGAACTGAGTTCTGGTGTGGACAAGGACTTCCATCCATATAATCATTGAGAGGACGTCTTATATTGGGCGTCGTGTATATCCTCGAGCACACTTGTGTTTAATTAGCGCCGGTTTGAGGCTAATTCCTGTGGATATCTTAGGCCGCAGTAGTCTTGTACACCGTAGTGTAATGGAAGTACATTTTCATCTCAGTTGCTGGACCACATCCTAAAAAAGGATGACGAGTTCATGCTTCGTTTTGTTGGCCATAACATCACAGCTTCAGAAAATCTTTTTCTTCAATAATTCAATATGTTGACGTTATTCCTGGAAAATGATAAGATGACATTTCCCTCATAATAAAGTTATTGTCCTAATATTTTGACCTTATTCTGTTTTTTTCTGTTTTCTTGTTAAATTGTATTTTAGAATGTGCCGTTCGGACACCCCTGCACAATGCAGTACAAAGTCCTACACTGTATGTAAATATGTGGCGCTTGCTTGAGAAAAGTTTTTATTTCCTATCTATGCCAAGCTGGTATGTCTGAAACAGGCCAGCCAATCATATAGTTAGCTACTATTTTTATAGGCTGACCGTAATTAAAGACAACAGCGCTTGGTCTGAGTGGAAACAGCCCCACGCTGTGTTTGGGAGTGCGAGTCTAAAAAGGGCTCTCCAAATGACCGATCAATTCCAAAGACGCCCTCAGGAATTTCTCTTACGCTGTGGGCTTCCTCCCACGGTCGCATTAAGAGATCATGAGAACATTTTTTTTTTGCATGTATGACCCCAAATAAGGCGGCGAGCGGCTGCGGACTGTGCTCTAGAAGCTACGTTGCTCTGGAAGGATGGCAGGGGCTGAGCGTGGCCCTGCCCCCGGGGGTTGTTTTTACGTGTCACACGCCAGTCTGGTCTGCAGCTGGAAGGATTCTTTCACCAGAAGCAAAGCAGAGAAAAGCAATTCAGGTCATTTAACATGAAATGCTTCTTATGTGCAGCTAAAGATGGTCTGCTTGGAGCTTTTGGAGCATCTTGCTCTGTTTGGGTGACGAACACAACTAATAAGAGCTCTCAAAGAGGCTGAGATCTTTACAAGAACAATCCTGCTTTGATTGGCCTCCTCGAGCGGCGGCACCAGGAAGGAGCCCCGCTGTCTGGATCTGACTCTTCTTAACTGACGGAGGCTAGAAACCAAAGTGCTGGACAAGTGGCTCTCCGCTGTAAGAAATGATGATTGGAGGGAATATTATGGACTAGACAAGACATGCTTGACCTTGATAGAGGATGTTGAGGCCTTCTACCTTGACAAGCGACCTGAAGATGCATAGTCCATCTCTCCAGGGTGCCAACTAGTGAATCATGCAGCTAACCTCACATTACATTTTGACATTAATGTTCATTATTTGAAATATATATATTTAAGAGTTTTCCTAAAAAAAAACATATTTTTCTTCTGAAGTTGAGCTAATATAACCAAGCAATTTCCATCGTTTATCCATAAAGTCTCAGTAACAGAATATTAATACAATAAAATTAAGGATGCTCCGATGCTGCCGATTCCGATCATCCGGGACTGAAATCGGCCGATACCAATATGGATCACATGGCTTAACTGTGCAATGAGTGCTTTTGGCCAGAGGGGCCGTATAAAAGGGCCATCGGCGTTGAAAGGTTGCTAGACAAAGTACAGGAACGCCCCCCAGCAGCTTGATGACGACAAAGACTGCAGCATTTCTACACAGAAGGAGCCAATAGCAGACATCACAACTCACCTTGGGAATCCTCCATGATCTGCCATCTTGTGTGTGTGTGTGTGTGTATGTGTGTGTGTGTGTGTGTGTGTGCGTGTGTGTGTCCTGGAGGAGCAGTGAATTCCTCCAAGTGCTGCTGCTGAATGACGGTCAGCAAGGAGGCTCTCCAAGCCGTACAGACTCCTCCCTCATCTCACTCACACCTCCTATTTAACTGGCTTTTAAATAGACAAACAATGACACAAACACACAAACATAACAAACACAACAACACCCGAACACAACGCAACATGTGGGTTTTACTCGAACACGTGACGTCCACGTCACTGGTTGTCATGTCTTATAGAGAACAATTTAAAAAAGCTTCCTCTTCCTCTGTCACACGCGCACACACACACACACACACACACACACACACACACACACAGGGCAAAGTCAATTTGCGGGCTGATGGACTTCTCGTTGTCATTACCTATGCAAACATACCAAGCCAAAATAAACAAGAGTGCTGAAACTATGAGAAACTGCTTCAAACGAAACCCAGTGAGAATTGAAACGAAGAGGGTGTACAGTAACGCCGCCCCCCCCCCCCCCCACTGTGTGCTGTTAATTGCATGGCTTCACTCCTTCACTCTATCACAGTTTTCCAAAAATACATTCATTAATAAATCATGCTGTTTCCTGGTTCCCTGGACAATTATTAGTTTTAAAAATATGCATACTTCATATATTCGTCATAGTTTTGCATAAATTAAGCATTGAGAAAATGCATTCAAAGACGTTGTGATGATATGTAGCATTCTCCACTGGCCACTGGGTGTCAGTAATGTTACTGTAACCACATGGAACAACAACAGCCACAATAATCCCTAACATGAGCTACTGTTGTGGTCGTAACCCACCTCTGAAACCCCGACATCACTTCCTGTCCTCCTCACACTCAGCTGTTATTGTGGCTACTATATTGGGTAATTATGGGGGTGACTATAGGGGTGTTATTTCATGTCTAGAGGGCTTTACTAATGACAAAAACAGATTTCCTGTTGAATGTTGTAAACACCTTTCTATGTTCGAACTACTAAAATATTCCATTTATAAATAAGGACCCCTTTTAACAGAAATTCACTTATCACGGCCGGGTTTGGAACCAATGAACAGTGATAAACGAGGGACCACTGCATTTATGACCATGAGAAAAAACAGTTATTGCAGAAGTCATTGCAGGTAACATGTTCAAGCTGTGGGCTGTTTGCAGAACTTCCCTCTGAGGTAACGGCCATCAACAAACCACACCGGAAGACTAAGGTCTGGCAGGAGGACCACAACACCTCTAAAATAGAAGTAAATAAGCAAAAAGTAATAAGTAAAAGTGAAACATTAATCAATATCAGGCAGCCACTGAACCTGCTGTCTGTCACTCAGATGCCCTACATGTCCCAATGCGATTAGCGTGTGTGTGTGTGTGTGTGTGTGTGTGTGTGTGTCCCATCTGGCTTCATGCAAGGCTTTCATTGTGTCATCATCCACTGTGTGTGTGTGTGTGTGTGTGTGTGTGTGTGTGTGTGTGTGTGTGTGAGGTAGAGAAAGGGTGACGGATCACCATTACCACCCGGCATGGGCGGGATGAAGCCTGTTTGTCCAACTACTCAGACTTTGTTCAGATTAACCCTGCCTCTTGCTCTAATCCAGGAGCCAATATGAGATTAGACGCCCGATTTGCACCGTCAGGAGCGACCCCGGCAGCATGAAAAAGAGAGGGCGAGCGGACGGAAGAAGAGGGAAAATGCACGCTACTTCCAAGAGGACAGATGATGGGCCGAAGGTAAAAGTAAAGAGTCACAAAATACAACATGGCTGCAAGGTGACGTTGAGTCACGCCGCCTACCTCTGGAGTGCTCGATTTTCACGGGCACGCAGGCATCTTCGTCAGCACGCTCGGACTGGAAACACACGGCGTTATCTTTCCCGTCTGCAAGCACACAAGATGAAGCGGCAGCGTTACGAGATGCCAGGTGGATTGTTGGAAGACAGACCGCAGCAGCATACCATGCACGCTTGTTACTATTTTCCTGAATGAAGTGATGACAAAATTGCTGAGACCAAAAATGTACTCCAATCAGTAGCGAAGTGGTGTTTGTTTGGAGAGTGAAAATCAACACAAGGCCTGTGATGCTAACGAGGAACTAATGAGTCCGTCTGGGATATGTAGGGCATGGTCTACTGAGACAGACCTTGAATATGCACATAAAAGATGGAAGAGAAAATAGCATTAAAAGCAATGATGGGGTCACAGGAGTATTAATCCCCCCCAACCCCCCCAAAAGACACGTACGCCTCCTCAGAGACCATTGAAAAGCAACATTCTCACACATTCTCAAACAAAAAACATAATATTATGAGGAAAAACAAAATAAGATGGCAATGAAGTCGTCATATTATGAGAATAAATTTGACAAAATTATTTAAGAAGAAAGTTGAAATAATTGGAAAATATTAAAACCCCGTCCCCCCAAAAAAGTAAAAGTGTGAGGGACAAAAAGAGCAAAGTACGCCCCCATATCAGAAAACCGAGAAGCTTAATCAAGGATTCATTGTTGCAGGAGGGGTAATACTTTGGGGATGAAAATAGGGCTTTCTCCATCCAGCCATCTGGACTCCTCATGACAGGCATCCTGCTGTTTACACGCGCACACACACGCACGCGCGCACGCACACACACACACACACACACACACACACACACACACACACAATGTCCAACATATCTTTTGAGCACAAGTAAGCAGCTTACACATCCATGCTATCAGACATTTCCCCCCCAAAGAAACAACCTACATCTTAAAGTGCAGCACCTCCACCCACTGCTTGACCATGTGACCAGCATCATCACACTCCTATTCTTTCTAAACGTGGGGGGAAGCGTCACCGTGGAAAATGCACACGGCATGAAAAAAAAACAATCAAATAAGCCGCCCACACTGCCGAAACACCAGTGACAGACGTGTGATGTGGAGGAAGTTTGGTGTCCATCTTCCTTCATGTGACCAACATCCTGGTATCACATCAACAGCCTTTGCCTCACGCCAAAGACGAGACCCCTGACTATATGACACGCTTGATGTGGAACCATGATGTGGCTAGTTTACGGCTAAAAGAAGTACAGATTAAAGTGGTGAGGTGGACGCTAATACCACATTTTGAAGTCTTATGAAGAGATCGTGTTTTGGTCCCACAAATCTGATGTGTGGAATTAGTACAGCCTCTGCTTGGACTGCGATGAAATAAAGGGCCTCACTAAAGAGTGGCGCTGGGAACAGCGAGTGTAGGTAGGATTGCAAGGTTTATAGTGTGTCTTTCTATGTAAATATCTCTTCTTACAAGGTGGACCCCTGTGGCCTATGGATGTACTGCACTATTTCATATTATTTACTATTGGCTGCGCTCAACATGAACTCTTTTGATCACAGCCATTTTCCAAAACCGCCCCTCTCGCTCACATAAAAAAAAAGATCAACCGCAATGATTTTAATAATCAAAGAAAGGGGAGGTGCTGTATTATCTCCTAAGTGGAGCTGCAGGCTGTTGATAGCAGCTTGGTCTCTGTTGGCCTTCTCCATAGCAACAAGCAGACGCAGACACCGCTCGTCATGACAACGGCTGGCTAACTGACTTCAGAAAGTGTCAAATATCTCAAAGGGCTTTTACTACATGCTGTGTATGCAACAGAACCAGGAGTACAGCAACACACGATGGGCATAGAAACAACATACGCCTCAAATATCAGACATTTGTGGATTATTATTTGCTGAAAATACACTATATCATGCTCTATCAGAAAATCCTGTACACGTGTGCTTTCTCCTGAGATCCCCTCAATCCAAAGAGCCTCTGAGTACCAAATACAAAAACCGTCCACAGTACCTGAGCACACGTTTCTCCAGAACTGCAGCGTTGTCCACATGTTGAACTCCACACAGTGTTCCTCCATCTTGGCAATGTTCTACTAAAGCCAGTGTTTATCTTCCTGCTTTTTTCAGCCACAGATTAGCGTGACAGCTCACTGCATGTATTTACCACCCCAGGACCCGTACCTGCACTGCACAAACCGGTTCCCGAGAAACCAGGTATGACATTCAGCTGCAGGGGAAGGTTTCACTGAGAATCAAGGTGGAGGGGGGGGGGAGTGGAAAAGATGAAAATAAACAAGTCACAACAAGTCCGGTTTAACTTTACATGAATCTGCGATCACACATTTCTATCACGATGGAACCCGTAATCTGGCTCTCGTGCAAGGACATCCACAAATCTTATTCCATTCCAAAACAAACAAAACCAGCAGCCTGACATGGAATAGAAACATTTTCAGCACATATTATGATATAATGTGCCACATGGGGTGGGTGGATCCATCCAAATATCAAAGCTGGTTTTTCATATTGTTACACTCTTGATTATGAGATTGCTCTATATCTATATGATCTATGTGTGTTTTTTAACCTTATTAGGACCTTTTGTAGTCACCTTTACACTCCAATTACCCAACACAATAGACTTAATACGAGTAATTAAGGTTCCCCACCTTATCTTCACTCGTACAAAACCTCAAGCTACTGGAATGAAATGAAACCGCACAGGAGAATCAGCACCGAAACACCAAAAATGCAACAAAGCTGAACATAAGTCTGCATTTGCATGGCTGCCCCAGTTTGACAACTATTATTCAGATGTAACTCATACATAATGGACTGGTGGGGGAGATATTAGCATGCCGAGCCACGCCCCTTTAATCACGCTGCTGATAATGTGTGTCTGTTTTTACATGCTCCACACACAGGACCTGGGCCACTGACGGACACTGTCAATCTTTGAGACAATCTTTGGGGAGATTATCGTTATTGTTATCACGTGGCAGAACAGCTCATGAGTCGCCACACTTCCCGTGGAATCACGCAATCCTTGGGGAGATATGTCTGATATGTTTCATATGTCTAACAATGTGATACATTATCTCCCCAAAGATGGTCTCATTCCATGACCACACTTCCTGCGGAATGACACAATCTTTGGGGGAGATATGTCTTTAATAGTAATGTGATAACATGGCCAACAAGCTATTAGCATGCAGGCCAGACACGCAACAACCACAGCAACTCTACTGTGCCCATAAATAGTACAAATTAGAAGTACACTTGCCTTTTGGATGTAGGCCTTTGCAGATGACCATGAGAAGATACACAGACATACATCTCGTGAAGGCCTTGCAACACCTCATCCAGAGCCCTCCACGTGAAGATAAGCTTTTAGCATGATCTGAACATGCACCGTGGCCCGTGTCTAATGAGGGCAAGCCACGTGGGAGACGGGGAGTGGGGATCTTGAACAACCCCCCAAAAGAGAGGATGGGGCGCTTTCCCTTACTCTCTTAATGCATAGCCCCAAGCGTGACAGCTGCTCAGCAAATCCAGCATATACTACACTACTATCTGATAAGACTGAGCAGAGTTCAGTAGCAGTACACGGCAAGAAGGACAAGCAGAGATAGTTTGGTTGACCGATACGTCGAATGGGACCAATTGTTAGAAAGAGCAGGAAACACTCGGCCTCTCTTTTGACTGTGCTTCCTCTATAGGTCCTGTTCCCTGGCTTGCATTCATCCTCCTCTTGCTCCACCCCCCCCCGACCTAACTGTCCACCACGGAAAACAGATCACAGCCGCCGGGCAGCAGCTACTAAATGTGTCAATCAATAGGCTGTCCCTCCCAATCAGCACATCTCGCTGGGCCCCGGCAGACTGCTCATAACTGAACAACGGGGCTTTATCATAGTGAGCTCTTTCAAAGCCAAGCCTATGTATATATGTATATATGTATACTATATGTATATATGTATATATGTATATACTATGTACATCTATACGCTTTGAGGTGAAGGGACACCTTTTCAGTAAAATCGTGGCTTTCTGCTTTATGAAAGGTGCTAATAAAAGGTTTACTTCCAGGCTATACGGTACTACTATTTCTTATCACTTTCAAGCAGTTTCCATGTACTCATTTCCATTTTAAGCCTTCCTCCATTTTCCTCCAAAAATAGCCCTCCAATTTCCATGTGCTGAGCAAAAGTACTTCTTTGTGAGCTCCTAAAATAACCTCATGAGAAATTCTCACAAACCCTCCTGACTAAGATGCACAAACGTTGTAGGTGTCAGCTTAAAAAGGAACTGAAGCAGAAGAATGCTGTCACTTGTTTCTTAGCAATACATATGCAGTACCGAGGGACTCTCTCACTTCTATTTTAGTATTCAGGATTCTGTATTCAGAAAAAGAGTCCACCAGTTGCTTCAGTATACCGTAACCGCTCGTTTATTGCAGGTATTTGTTCTAGTCACTTCCCTTATTTATATCATAAAATCTTTTCACACAGAATACAAAACCTGTTTACAGCCTTCTAAATACATTTTGAAAAGTATTAGAGCCCTCCAGACATGACATAACACCCCGATAGTCACCATTACACTTGTACTAGTCAATATAGTAGACATAATAACTACAAATAATGTATGAAATAAATGGTGGTGGATGCATTGCTCCATCATGTATTTCATACATTATATAAATGATGGTGGATGCATTGCTCCATCATGTATTTCATACATTATATAAATGATGGTGGATGCATTGCTCCATCATGTATTTCATACATTATATAAATGATGGTGGATGCATTGCTCCATCATGTATTTCATACATTATATAAATGATGGTGGATGCATTGTTCCATCATGTATTTCATACATAATGCGCTGCCAGAACTCAAACAAGATCATTGTGTCATGCGGGATTCTTGCGCTCAGCATGAATGAGCCTTTCTGACGAGGCTCCGGAGCCCACATTCTCAGCACGGAGCTGGAATGCCCGGAGTTCGCCAAGCTGAGGCTGAGAGGAAAACAAGCTGAGAAGGAGATATGTCAACAAAGACACAAGATTCAACGCATTTGATGCATCTGGTCAAAATGGGCTCCCCCCGGGAGTTCATGGCCACATGAACAAGTCAAAGGATGCTGATGTGCGTCCAAATTGGGGTTGCCATGGTAACCACTGGCATGCTGTTCTCCTAAGACACAGAAGGACCTACGGTATATTCCTTCAGCTAAAAGTGCCACTCTCTGATGGCTAAACCCACCTTCCACGGACACAAGCGACCTGACACTTTCTGGAGGTCAGCATTAGTGGTTGGTGCCACGGGGGGCTCAGCAGACAGACAACCCGCTGTACAGAGGAGAGGACAAAACAGCAACTTGACTCTGCCAACGAAGCAGCATGACGCGGCATTTTCACTTGAACCTTTACATAAGGAAGGGGGGGCACCAAAGATAAATGAATGTTGGACTAGCTCATGACAGATAACCAAGCCACACACAACCGATGAAAACAGCAGCTCGACTTCCAAGTACGTAAACATGATCTGCACATTCTCCTCACACTTCCTCCTTTTAGTTTCACAAGAGAAATATGCTCTTTTTTTTGAATATGCTTCACCTTCACACCTCGTCTCTCTGTACCAGCGACACAGCGACCAACATGACTACTTCCTCAGACGACAGCAGCGTAGCAACCGTCAATGCGGATGTCTTATGGCTCATTTAGTTCACACACTTGCATGCAACCCCGCATACTCGACGCATTCAATTCCTAAAATCATATGGCCTTCTGCTGCATTGACATCTGGAACACTGTGAGATGCGGGGAAAGCGACCCTGCCGCTACAACAAAACATCCCCAGCTAATTTATAGCTGTGCTGATGAAAGCCTCTCTTGAAAGTTGGAACCCCCGGGTGTTCCTGTGGATTTGTTGCAATTTGAGCCAGAGGGAACCACCTCCCGTTGAGGCACCTTGTTTGAGGGGGGCTGCAAGTAATCCGGTGTACATTCAAAAAAGTGCAGCAATGAGCCAGAATAATTGCTGATTCCAAATGTGCGGTGGGCACCATGTGTGATAAAAGCCTAACATATCGCAGCCCCACCTCAGCAAAACCTCGTAGCAATGGTCGTAGGTGTTCATGAGTGGATGCCCTGTCTTTACTACCCAAATATATTCGCATCACATGACTGTACTGTACGTTATTAGTCTTCTTCTCCAGATACTCCCACTACTGTGTGGCCTATGCTGTTATTTCCCAACACATACAGCACATGGCGCTGCTGTTAAACCCTGAAATTTAACTTCATTGAATTTCAATGGAATTATGATGGTTGTATCATGGTAGACTGTAATCCATTATGTATAAATAAAAGTGTTAAAGTGTGTTTAGGAAGTCATAAACAGGTTTTTGATGCTGAAAAAATATTCCATTTAATAACATCAAATCCTATATTGCGGAAATTAATTAGAGCACAGTCATATTGAACAACATGAATAAAAATAGTCTGTTTTGGTAAAGATGCATGAATTAAATGCCTATATATTCATTTCATCATTTCATGTCAAAATGAACAGTGAAATTGATCGTTCATGTCACACAACAATACACAATAGCTGTGTAATATCAACTGGATATTTCATGTACAATGACTACATGACTATGTATGGATTTATACGTAAAATGACGACATATTACTTGGCTGACATTGCTCTTGTGGCCAAAATAGAGTCCAGAATTGCAAGATTATATTTGTCATTTCAAATTTGTGTCACAGTTGATGCCAAGGTGACTTTCCATCAGTTTTGTTTGCTCTCCACTCAGCAACAGCAAACAGACTCACACGATCATGAACACACACACACACACACACACACACACACACACACAGACACACACTTGCATGCACACAAACCCTCGCCCTTGCATATTTTCCCACAGCTCACAGGGAACAACACGGGGCCGATAGTCCATGAAAGGCAAACACAACCGAAGTCAACAGCGTAGCCGCTCCCATGGTAGCTTTTTGGTGAGTGGCCCGGCCAACAACACCTTAAGGCGTACACAGACTGGTGCATGTGCCTCCCTGCCTTAACCAGCCTCCGTAAAGGACGTCTTCCTGCGGGGGTGCGCGTGTGATGAATGTCATACCCATGGCAACCCAACGTCCTTGGCCGCCTCGGGAACACGGTACCGGTGAACCGGCGTTAGGAGCCAGCACTAACCTGAGTGGAGGTGGCGTCCGGTCCCATACGTCAGGGAGGAGAATACACTCCCACCCTAAAAAAGGTTCCCCCTCATCGCTTGTGGGCGGCTTCCAAAGCTGGTGGCAGGTTCAGGTTGCTGTTAAACTGCTGCCTGGCTGCAGTGGTCGCATCCTCCCTTCCTTCCGCCGCTCCCTTCGCTCGCTTGCCGGCTCAGTGACAGACTGACTCACCCTTTTGCTCAACCTCTCGTCTTGCTCTCCCGACGCTTCAGCCCTCTCTCTCTTCCATTTTATGCTTCTCGCATTGCTCTGCCTTCCTCTCCACAGCTACGGAAGATAATCACATTCCAGCGGAGATGGGGCATATGTTGGGGGAGCGCCACTCAGCCCACAAGCAGAGCAAAGCCCCCTCTGTGTGTGTGTGTGTGTGTGTGTGTGTGTGTGTCGCATGGACAATCAGCTCCATTGTGTAGGTAGAGGGGAGGGCCAGTGCGATGGGAGGAAGCCAATGGCCACATTCGTCTGCTGGCCATAGCGCATAGACCATGCGAAGCACCACACAAAACAACCCCCCACCACCAGGGAAGGCGAGGGGTGTCAGGGTGGCCTGGGAGAGAGATGACAAAGAATTGATCTTTTTGATAGAACGAGTCTGAAGAAGAGCATTTTTCATGTGCTTCAAATGTCAGGCTTGAAATCGTGGATGGATGGAATCGGGCAGATAGAACATATCAGGGTTGACAGATGATTGCTTCATAGTTTCCTCCAAGAAATATCTGGGGGCGACATGAACGAAACCTATCTTCTCAACTATGTTAAAAGAGGAAGAGTGTCGACATGATGACAACAATGAGGCCTAAAAAAAGTCTATTTTTGTCTATTTCAGTCATCGTTTCGCTTTTTCCATCCAAGGTTCCTTCCTTTTTCTTTCATCTTGTCCTTCTCTCAAACATAAGCTACATCTCTTCTAAAGCCTTCGAAGGGCTCTACAAAATGCTGATTGTCCCGGAGCCACGGAGGTCCTCAAATCAAACTAACAAACGTATACGAGTAGTACGTCTTTGTGTGTGGTCTGTACGGCCAAGGTGTGTCGATCGTTGGCTTTGCTGGTTTCACGTTTGTCAGGTTGTCGAACACCAGAAATCGACAAAATGTCTGGTCGCTAGCTCTGATTTTTTTTAGGGGAGCCTTTTTGGATCGGGCTTGAGTCGAGTCAGACCTCAGCATATGCCGAGGTCTCACCGTAACCCATGAGACCCATGGGAATTTGACTTTGCTTTTTCTTTGGCTTGATGTGGCATTACTTACTTTCTTCCTCCCCCAAAATGACAAGGGAAGGAGAAGAAGGATATATAGTAGATCCTTGTCTAGGGTCAAGGCCAAACACTACGAATACTTCATATTGGTTCCACAGGAACTGCTTTTTTCTCTCTTCCTCTCTCTTTTGACTCATTCTTTAAACTGCTGACATAAACACAATTAGCCGTCCTTGCGGTGGTCATCAACATAACTAAAACCTTTGATGAGTTTGTTGTCCTTTTTCAGCCAGAACCCTGAACATGAATAATTGCCAATTTACACCAGTGCATTAGTGCATTACTTTAAGCTTGCACAATACAAGGACAATGTCCAATGAAAAGCATGGATGTAAGTATGTTTTCTCCCCTTTCAGGTCAAAAATCCCAAATTTATCCATGCATGCTTTTTATTATTATATTTATTTATTATTTATTATACCCATAATCAATCCCATTATTCAAGTGCTGCTTTCAGGCAATGATATCACCAAAATGTGCACACTTTGCTTTTTGACACCTTTCCTTTACAGCTGGTGTTTCCCTCCCCCTTCACCGCCCTCATCCATCTCTTCTATTTAATGCCTGAGGTGTTGGGGGGGGGGGGGGGGGTGGCTACGGACGATTGCCCATCACTTCTTTAAAAGCAGACAAGCCAGCGTGTCCAACACACATCATTAATTAAACCCACACCGGCTCATTTGCATGCACGCATCCAACACATCGTGCACACACTCCATTTGAGCCATTTCGTTCATATTCACCCGTGCTCATTGTGGGGTCATTGATGAATGATTACTGTTGTCTGCGCACACACACACACACACACACACACACGCACACACACACACACACACACACACACGCAGGCTGCAGCAGCAGCAGCGACCAGCTGACGGCAGGCAGGGAAGCAGCGTGTCTGGCAAGCATCTGCCCCCACATCTCAGACGCAGCCTGCACCGGATTGGCTCCTGTAATCAGCCTGGGACACACGCCCCCGCCCTCCCTGCTGTCAATCTCAACCTAAGCAGCGATAAGCAAATGCATTCAAGCGTTTATTAATCCACAGGGTTTGAAAAGCATCCGAGAACCGAAGACGCTTGGATGCTCTCATCAGCAGCTTTATCCTTCTGGTCTTACCTGACAGACAAAGCAGAAGATAATGTACCACATTTAACAAGAGATGACTATACTGGTATACGCCTTCATAGTCAAATACATTATTCCACTTTATGTGCTCATCCTGCACCATGCAGTAACTTCTCATCTTCATCCATTTGAACAAATGCTCTGCAGAGGGCCGTAAAGTCTAAAATCAACTTGCCTGATCAGATTTGCTAGTTTTCCCTCCACATGAATATTTCATGCTTTCATCTCTGATCTGACAAGCGGGATTCAATTCAGCCACAGAATGAAGCTATATATCTTTCTTCACCTCAAGCTAGAACTTCTATTTGTTCTGCAATGAGCTGTCACTCACGTGCAGAAAGGATCACAGCCAGTGAAAAAACTTGTTACAAACAGCCCTCAGGCGGGTCACATCATCTGAGCTCATGGGGCTTCGCTCTTTTCCCTCAAAGTCATGCACTGGTGATGGCGGAGACCGCCCTGAGGGAGCATTAGGACCAGTGACAGGTTCAGCAGAAACATTTTGGGGGTTTTTGAGCATCAATGTAGACAAAAACAAGAATTGCCATCCATCAAACACGGATGGATGGTAATGCAATACTGCCTCTGTCCACCAGAGGAAGCCAGAGTAGCCCAGAGGGAGGCTGGCATTAATGGTGGGAGGATGGATACAGATATATCGATAATATCCATCCCAACATTGGCATCAAGAGTCATTATATTGAGTGACACAGTATATACACTTAGTATTAGTTCTGAAGTAAAGAGAGTAAAGGTTTTATAAGACGCAGAGAATTCCAGAGAAACCTTTTGAAGGCCTCGCAACGTTTGAAACATGATTAAAAATGTGGACACACTAAAAAGTGGTGTCATGAACACGTGACACCCACTCCCACGTTGGAACAATAGGCGTGGTGAAAAGACTGGAGCTGGCTGCTCTTCCCAGCCTTTTCCTTCCTGCCAGTGAAAAAACCAAAGCAGAACACTTCACTGTTTCCTCTCTTTTGCTCCTGAAATAGGAGGGGGGGGGGGTGCATTGGAGTTGTCCAACAATAGAGACCGGCCTAAGAAAGGTGCACGTTGCAACACACATCCATGCGTATGCGTGCCCTTTAACGTTAACACAGTTGGGCAACAGGCCTTTGGGGACACTGGCCAAAAGGCTAGAGGGGCTGGCTTGGGTGGGGGACAGTTCCCAGGCCTCGAGAGACAAAACTGCTTTTTTATCCAGCGTGCCCCCTCAGGCTGGTCCACATGGAGACAAGTTCTACGGCTCAGCAATTCGACTATTCCGATAAGCGCTGTTGCCAAACGCTCTCTTTATTCAGCAACACAGCAGAAAAGAAAAACAAATGACACAGATGGTCTCACAAAGATATTTACACTTTCACATCGAAGCCTCTAAATCTTACCATAACAGCAGAGAAGACACATCTTTGCGTTTTTACCTTTCCGTCTCCAAAACCAGTACTTGCGCCGGCGTTTCATTGTCAGTGCAAGAGTCTTTTATTGTGGAGGGGAAAAAAAACGAAGAGAAAAACACCAGATCTTCTACCGGCTCACCAGAAAGGAAACATCTCAGATGGAACCTGCCGTAATTGGTGGCCATGTTGGCGCAAGCAGACGAGCATCCTGAGGATCTGCGGTATCGATCCCATGCAGGATGCGCCGCTGATACCAACTGACACAGATGAGCGATCCACTGACTACTTTGTGTTTTTTGCTCCTTCTGCAAAGGGGATGTCCGTGATTTCCGAAAGGTGAGGAGCGAGAGAGAACTAAAAAAAAAGTTTCACAATTTTCTTCACATCTTCCCCTTTGTAAAGTTCGTCCTCCAAGTGGCAAGCGTGCTGAGTTTGGAGTGAAGGTAAAAGTGAATACGGTAGTTTAACGGAAACAACCACACAATGGAAGTCAGGTCAGGAGGAGGGGAAGGAGGGGGGCACACGGGTTAGTCGCTAGGCAGGAAACACATGGAAAGGCTGAGGCAGACCGTCATGCACTGTACCTCCATAGTGCTTCTTTCTAGTTCACGACTATGTTGGTGCAAATCTGACGTCGTACATTCAAGCGTTAGCGTGAGTGTAATCGAACTGTAATGCGTTTGTTATGTTGATTACACTTATGGCTCATTCTTCTAAGAGGGGTACCGGGGGACTGCAGTGATGTGCAGCTAGAACCAAATAAAAACATTTATTTTATTTGCCGTACTCTTGTTAGATAAACAATTCTTACCTTCGGAAATGAAACACTTTCTGGATGTCATTTTGAAGAAAAAGACATCAAATTTATCTACGGAAGCTTTGCCTATATGTGACTTAGCACTGAAAAAAATGATTTTTTGGCCCTGTAATTATTATCTCAAATATTAATTTAAATGTTACAAGGATTTATTATTTAACTTCTTTTACTCTAAAATCTCACTCTTTATTTAATGCCTTACTTGATGATTGTGTGTAAATTTGTATCCTCACATTTATATGTAAATTTGATCACTGACACCAAGTAATATTTCCATAACTAATGTATTGATTTTACAACCCGATACCAGATAGTCAAATGTACTTGGGTAATAGCAGTAAACCTGGCCCCCTTGTGGCCATTCTGCGCATGCGTCAGAGGATCGTTAGCCCTCAGACTTCCCAAGGCAAAGTTCGAGGGCGCCATGTTTTCACGGGAAGACGGTGGAAGACGACATGGACGGTCGTTTAACAAGGAAATGCATCGATGTGGAGCCATATGGGTAGGTCATATGCTGACATATATCTGACTTTTTTCTGTCACCTTTCCTCATCTGTTTACGTCAGTGTTATAATATGAAATACTCGACGTTAGCATTAGCTTACCTTTAGCCTGCCAGCTAGCTAGCTATGGACTGCGAGCTTTGTGGAGGCGTTTTCGGTTGCAGAACAGGAGATTTTTATGTTTATTAAATCTGTAATAATTCATTCCTTATATATGTTATTTGATTATTTTGGCAGCAGCAGTGTCCTCAAAGCCACGGGAACCGTGTAGCTTAAACATTTGTTGAAGTATGCTAGCGACCGGAGTCTTGGGGATGCTGTCGGGGAGCGGGAGTTTTTGTACAGCAGCAGAGTTTGTTCAGACCCTGGAAATATATCAATAATGACTGAAAACCAGCCTGGAAGGATTAGAAATTTTGGAGCAAGGTTAGTTCACCGCATCTGTGGTCATTTTAATGTCAAAAATATTGTACGGGAACTTTTGTCATCCGTGTTCTACCAATGATCCAAGTGTAACCAAATAAACGTTTGTTTTAATTTCACATATTGGAACACATGATATTGTCATGATTTGTCACTACAATGTTGTGTATTCCTCTTGTCAACAGCGTCTAAGAAGCAGAGTCCTCTCTGTGTGTAAAACAGCAGCTTGCACCAACTAAGATGCCTGACTGAGAAGGTAACATTACAATATTCCGTATATGGTTATTTGAATCTGTAAATGGCAGTTTAGCCTTTTGTTAAGTTTTATTGATTTAAAAGAGTTGGATAATGGAGTTCCTCAACAGTATCCCTTTGTGAGGAAAAAGATTTTTTTGTTTTGTTTAGGTTAGGTTTCAAGACACAGATGAATAAATATTTGTATTAAAAACTAAGTTGATTTTGAGTGTTTTGTTTTAAAAAAAATCAACAAATATTGTCAAGCAGCTTTGTAGTTTAGACTAATGTGCACGCAATCTGAAACCATTGTAATGATTTTAGATTTTGTATTGTTGCCATAATTGAAATAATTTCTCGATCTATTTCACAGAATATTGAAGGACGTTGACGCTCAAGAATTTGGTCTCAAAAGCTTAGACAAGGTAAGATCACAGTACAGCTGTTGGATGACACCAACATGGTTTAGTTATTCATTCATTCATTCATTTTCTATGCCGCTTATCCTCACTACGGTGGGGGTATGCTGGAGCCTATCCCAGCTGTCTTCGGGCGAGAGGCGGTGTACACCCTGGACTGGTGGCCAGCCAATCACAGGGTGCATATAGACAAACAACCATTCACACTCACATTCATACCTATGGACAATTTGAGGTGGCCAATTAACCTAGCATGTTTTTGGAACGTGGGAGGAAACCGGAGTACCTGGAGAAAACCCACGCATGCACGGAGAGAACATGCAAACTCCACAGAGATGCAACGGAGAATCGAACCCAGGTCTTTGGTTTAGTTATGAAATGTTTAATTTATTTCACAGGTACCTCAACCTGTGGATGTGTTGTGTTTTTGTGCACCGTGATCAAGTATGTCCTTCCTTTTGATGACCACATATATAAACGGCCCCTCTGCCAAATGTTTTCATTCAATGTGGCTGGCAAGTATAACTGATTGTCTGATGTGTGGAAGCAGTACATGACACGTGTTGAACCATTTCACTGTTATTGCAAGTTAAGTTACAGTTCAGCACATTTTATTGTGTCTTTTAATTGTAATTATTTGCATAATTGTGAATGTAAAACAAATCTCCAATGATTTATAATGTTTTCTATGGTATTTCTAACCACACTCATCACTGCTGGAAGTAAATACAGTGTTACTACAAATGTAGTAAAGGTGTTCTTGTTTGAAAGAATGTTTTGCAGAAGATGTGTTAAGATAATTTCATTTAATTCAAAGAAGGCCATCTTAAAAAAATACAACACAATCATATTAGAAAAGTGGTGTAGGTGGTAGCTTAAATCTCATGTAAATATTACTTATAAATTGCTCCAAATTAAGTAAGGGAAAACTAGTTAAACAATCCTGAAAAGTGAGTATATGTATATGGATTTTTAAGTAGATTCAAAGGTAGTTTTGAGTAAAATTTACTAGCAAACAGAGTCCCTTTTGTGTCTGTGACAGTAAATCTCAAGTAATGTTAAAGTGTATTTTGAATTTAAAAAATAATCCTCGCTGAGAAGTAAATTTTACTTGAATATTTCCCAAGTAAAAGTTACTTAGGAATTGTGCGTGCAATTTGTTAGCTAGCTTTTCTCAAGTAAATGGCACTCCAATTTTTTTTCAGTGGCAGGTCAACCGGAAAAGGCCAACTTTTACCGGTGCTAAGACCGGCATAAGGACCATATAGCATTGGGAGGCACATATAGCGTACGGCTAATGATGGCAGTGGAAATAGACATGGATGTCACACCGACAAAGTGAATTATTTCATAATCTGACTCATTTCGTGCATGGAACCTTATTGACTGACCCTGTGTTTACTTGGTATCGTTTTGATATTAAAATGTGCAGTATCTCCCAACCCCACTGTGCATGACTGGCAACCAGTCCCTCCAGATTGGAGTCAATATGGAATTGACTCATTTTATTTTCCATGATTTCCAGTGTAACAAATAGTTTGGGAATCCAAACTAATGAAGGTAGACAAGCGTAGCCGCACTAAACGTGTTAGTGACTTTACATGTTACATGCTCGTCCTTAAACCTTCGTTTGATCACCCCCCCCATGGGCAGGAGCCATGGGGGCAAAGGACTGATACAGGAAACTGTCAGATGAGTTGACTGCCTTGTCATCGTTTGATGCTGCATGAGCCAGCAGTAATGGCGAAGACATGAAGAAACATTTCTCTGTATTTATCGCCATCTCCTGGAATGTTTTGCAATTACACAAACTCAACCGCACACGCTTGACGCTGTCATTTCACCATTTGTGGCCCGAGGGCCATTTAAGGCCCACGCATGATTTATGTATTGGCCTGTGGCACATTCTACAGAAATAATTGAACAGGAACAGTAAAAATACAATGAAAATCAGTAGTAATCCCACATTAAGGGGCCAAAAATGTTGGAATATTAGGCAGAACAAACACACGTTTTTTTTTAATAGATTAGGTTGTGCCAAAAGTTATACTGTTACGAGAATAATGTCAAAATATTCTGGAGAAAAAAAATGTTCTGAGAAAAAAAAGTCTGAGAAGAAAGTCGAAATAGTTGGAAACGTAAAGCAGAAATGGAAAAAAGAAGCTGTAATTTCATGGGAACAAAGTCAAAATATAAAGGGGAAAAAAGCCGCTAATATCGGACACCCCGAATTATTCCAAGAAGGACATTTACCATCATTTCTGAAGAAGAAAGTGGACATATTTAGAAAGAAACAGCAATAATGGGGGTGGAAAGAGCATATAATAGAATAACTTTTTCACCGATATGACAGATGAGATCTTAGCATATCTCCATACTGTGTCAAAGTGGCCCTCAGATGCTTTCATTTTTCATTTCAGTATGCGGCCCTCGCTGGAAAAGGTTCAGACACTCCTGATTTATCCCTTCATGTGTTTCCCATCCCGGCTGACATGTCTGTCATGGTCATACTGGAAATAGTCCTAACAGACAACGGGAAGACCATGGAGCTAAAGCCAGTCGATAAAGGGGGTTCAGTGGAGGCTGAATGAGTATTAGAGTGGATGAACAATGGCAGCCAACAGTAAACAAACAGCTCCATTATGGTACACTGATAAAGTCCCAGCACCACCACCACCAACTGTTTATGCTGGAAACAACAAGCTGCACTGTAGAGGCTGGCAGTCAATGGGATTCTTTATATTTATTCATCATGCCTCCAAGATAATCATGGCAGGATGCAAACCAATGTTGCCGTTTGTTTAGTATACCCTCATCATACAACAGTTGGCTAATAAGCAGGCTAATACTAATGAAGAAGAAGAATGATGATAGTAATAATAATAGGCTAATGAATAATATAATCATGATTATGATACGATTGATGACTGTCCACTGGACAGAATGGTTGCAGAGCTTGAACAGCGGTTTTGCAGTGTAGATTGTGTGTACTTGTGTACATTTAATGGTGGCCTAAAACTATTGAGTATCTCTACTAAATCTGTCCAAAAGTGGCAAAGTTATATCCCGCTTCTTCTTCCTTATTTGTTTTGGGGATTTTGTTTGAATGTCTACTTCATTCATTCATATCCTGTGCATCTCCAGGGGGCTAAGCCCCCCCTGTCCTCAGAACCTAGTGGCGCCCCTGATGTCTGCATGTACTGTGAGTCCGTAGGTCGCCATGAAAGAGCAGGTAATGTTCCTCCTTGCATGTTTACACATGATGTGTTCCAGGTTCCTTGCCCTAACAGGAGTTGACTTACAGGAACTGCGTCACTACTTCAACACTGCGAGGACTAGTCTGCTACAATGTAACTATTGAAGAACGTACCAAGCCAAAACAGCACAGTGATAAGGTACCCGTCCTCTGGGCATGTTCTCCAGAGACAAGCTAGTCTGCAGCCTGTAGATGCTCAGACAACAGGCTGGGACTTGCCTGCGAACCTTCATACTTGCTGTGCCATGAAGTTGCAGGTGTGTTGCTGTTTCGCAACACCGACAAAAGCCAACTCGTAAAAATGAAGTCGGAAGTGTAACTTCTCAGCTCACCTGGATCCTCGACATCCAGACTTCGTTGTTTCCTGCGGAAAGCGACTCTGCTGAAGCCCTCCATGCTGTTGTCGAACAAACACCGCTCCAGCATGGAAATACTTAAGGCGGGCTCATTCGGGAACATCCACGGGAACGTTACAATAAACAATAAAATGACGACAGACGGTACAACATCTGCTCCAGCACAGCTGTGTCTCTGTCAGGTGTGTCAATGGCGTCTGGCTCGAGTGACGTCACGCCGGAGGGTCACACTGGCCCCGCCCACCAACTCACCCCGCCCAATATTTCCAATGTGGCCTGAGCAGAGCTCTAAAACAAGTGTACAAATAACAGTGGAAGATACCTGACTTCTTCTTCTTCTTAGGGCGCATTACCGCCACCTAGTGGACGGCAGGAGAACCATACGGCCACACCTCCAGGTAACACAGGTAAAACCTACTTGCACATATGTGAGCTTTACTTTTGTTTCCTGATACAATATTTTTTGTCAAGTAATAAAATAGTAGAATCACCACTCCATTCTACATGTGTCAATCAAAAGTGACCACCATCACATTTGTCAAGGCACATTGATGAGTTAACATTTAACATGTTAAATGCCAAAAATAGAACAAAAACACCACCCAAATCTTTCTGTTCTTTAATTGTGAAAGCAATTAAAATGCCGTTTTAAAAGGAGGACCTCAACGTAGGACTATTCTTACTGTAAAAACAGATGCTCCATCACTCGCCATCTATCCTGCTTTATTGTGCAAACGGGCAAAGGAGGCTGGGTCACCTGCGAGCCTCCATGAAAACACAATGGGAATGTTTTTGGACCACAAATTCACACAACAACAACAAGAGCCATTTAGAAACACTGCTGGGTGTTTTACCTCATCGGAATTGGATGGTTAATGCATGAGGGGCGTGGTCCCAGACCTGCTCCAGGTGTAAAGTGCCTTGAGATAAGGTCTGTTGGAAGTTGGTGCTATGGAAATAAAACGGCCTGGGTAGTTCCCTCGTGATGAAGGGTGTAGGAAGGGTGAAGGTTGAAGCACATCACAGCTGGATCATCGCTGTGATGCATATGGCATGTACAATTGTGCTTGGACAGTACTGCATACATCGTGGAGGAAGCGGATGGTCGGGCTTTCATGTGGACCATACCATACGGGTTGAGAAAAGACGATAAGAATGGAAGAACTTGGACAAAAATACACGACATGTTGCCACCGTTAAAGCAGGAGTAGGGAACCAACGATGTGACTGCATCGGCTCTCACACGTTTCTTAACACCTGCTGAAACCATTGTTAATCTTAAATTGAGATGTTTTTATACCTAAAAATAAGCCAAAACATGATTATGACTGGATGGTGCAATAGCCTACCCGGGTCACAGACAGGTCAATTTCCATCCTTTTATCAAACAGTAGCTAATTCTGCTGAGCAAAACCTTTTTTGACACAGAAAGACAAGGGATACCGACGAGCACCGTGAGATATTCCTGGTTAGCTTCAGTAGAACGTTATTAATAAGAAGAAAATCCACGACTCATGATCATACTTCAAAATGCACGCATTTACTTGAATTCAACGTTAAAAAACATGATATGGCTTTGACGGAAATACATTTTAAAAAGGTTCCCGACCCCTGCTTAAAAGAACAGCACGTTGTTTCAGAGTAATAAAAAAACGGGAGGTCTGGTCCCTACGTGGTCACATGACCCTGTGCAGTTTAAAATAAAGAAAAGAATGATATCAAACATCCGCCTATCGTGAACTAACATCTCTGGAGTCTGCTATACAATGAAAAAAAGAAAATAAGTTATAAAAAATCTCATGCTTTGCAAAAAATATTTTCATATATCTAAAAAAAAAAAAGCATCCAAGCATCCAAAGAAGACTCGTGAGGTTAGGAGGTTCCTTTCAATCCAGCCATCACCACCCAAGGAATGCTTCCATTGTCACCGACTCTACTAGTTGGATGGCAATCAAAGTATTTCCAATGCAGTTTTTGACTGATCATCCAACCTTGGAGTACTGACTTTTACTGCGGTACAGTCAAGGAGCGAGGAAAGAAGTAATACTGTAATAAATATCCAATAAATAAATACTCACCATTATTATCAGTCCTAATAAATACAAAGATTTGTATTTGTCACATTCCTATTCCTCGTCCGCCCCAAGGTGGTGGAACGGTCACATGACTTGGAACCGGGCCTGGGTTAGGTGCCTGGGTGCTGGGGTCCACGGGCCAGGCAGTTCCGAAGGTCACATGGGGATAGAGGGATCCGACTGCTGGACAGAACCGCTTTGTGTTCCGGGAAGCCAGACCTAAATCTAGGACTACGGGGATGCAGAAACACAAAGGGGGGGTCACAGTGAAAGGGGCACCGAGGCTTGAAGGGTTGTAAGGCAGGAAGTATTGTCTTATCACAAACACACTGGAACATACTATTCATTTCCACTCATTCGTGAGGACCATCATGGAAGTCAGCTAAAATCGATGAATAAATAATGCTGTTCCGGGGTCTATTATTACTCCAAAAACATTCACATTAAGCACATTTTACACACCTTTTGCTTCAATTATGCATTTGTAAGCATAAACATGGCCTTGTGATTATATGTCATATTCTGTTACCGAGCCCTAATTCACTGCTGCTGATCGGGAACGTTTCAATACAAAACAGGGTTGAAAAGTAGACATGCCTTGAGATCTGTCAGCGGCTTCACAGACGGACGGACAGACAGACGGACGGACGGACAGACAGTCTACTCCATGCACTACTACAGCATGTTACCTGCGGCTTAGGGAGGTTCTCCCTCGCCTTAGTTGTGAGTAGAATGACGATACTGAGGAAGCAGGCTGCTGACAATCTATAAGAAACTGATAAATTAGACAGATACACACAGTGGTGACACTCAGGGTTTACACACAAACAGACAAAACAGGGGAATGTGCTCTCACAAGAATTTTGGCAGGAATTTGTATCAAAATGGAAGCACAGAGTCTTAATTTCTATTTTCCTGCAACCAGTGTCACTGTCGGAGTAAACCAGGGGCGCCCAAAGTGTTAAAATGGCAAAGTTTGCAGTCTTCTAACAAGAATAACATTCGCTCCCAGAGACGTATCGATATGGCTTTCTTTTATGTTTTTTTGCGTGAGATGCAACTCTACAATAAACAAGAGCATGTTTGATGCGATTATATAAACCAAAAATAAAAGAACTCAGGTCGTTTTGGTAGCATAGAGTTTAAATATCAAAATATTGTCTTTTCATTTTTCACTATGTGACTAACTTTGGACACCCTTGGTGAAAAAGCCATGATGTGCAACCATCTTTGGTTCTAGGATTTATTCTTGGTTTATTCAAGTCACCCCCAAAATGTCAGCTTAGGTGACAGCTTATATGACCTTTTGTGAGAAATCCTACGATACGCTCATGAGAGACACATAGACGGACAGAGTGGCCCCTATTGAGCCTGTGGACTGGCGAAATAAACATACATAAAGTACAAAGCAAACATGCACATCGAACATGCATCACTGCATTCCGTTGTACAGTATCATACAAAAAACATGCTACACACATCCATTCCAGCTTAAATAGGGAACATTCACCCGAACAAAGCAGCATTTTTGGTGATATTTGGAATGTTATACCCATTCTCCCACACTTACATCCAATAATAACATGCTCTCAATAAAACGAGAAAGAACACCTAATTAGGTTACGTCATGTTTGCCTACTACTATACATTATGGAACAAGAAAAACGATATTTCCGTTTCTGTTTGATACACTTCTATTTGTTTCTTACACACAATAAAATGACTAAATAGCACTATATTTATATTTTCATGTTAAGAGATGCAGTTGACATGTTTGGCCACAGGGGGGCACTGCATACTGTTGAACAAACATTACACAGCCCTACTCGTGGAAAAGTGTACTTGAAGGCCTCCCCATGTAGTCAACAATCCTCCCAATATTATCCAGTTCTCTTCTGTGTTCATTTGTACAAATGCTGTTATATTTATAGATTGTCCACGAGCTCAGGGAATAAATTACTTGGAGTGCTTTGGAGACAAAAACAAAGGATTTGACTGACAGCCAATAGTCATTTTTGCTTTTGTTTACTTCGAGGCTCATACGGGCATGGCATCGTTCGAGGCTCGTGCAGCCCACTGACTTTGATTGTAAGATGGGTGTACTGGCTCCCTACGGCACCTACAGCTATCGTGACCGGAAGAGCCAGCGTGTACAGCTGGACGAGCTGCCCTCCATGGCCGGATACGGCGCATTAATGTCGGATACGCTACGTGAGCAGCCGTCGTGCGTCTACAGACATCAGAGTGTACAGCTGGACTGATACTAGACAATGTAGTATTAAACTTGCGACGCACGTAAGGGTCACGCCCTCCTCCTCTGTTGACCCTTGCAACAAGGCTTGGCGGGTTTGAAAATCTGTGTGGGCCACGTGCATGTCTCTTCCGATTTTCCCCATTTTTGCACGTATAACAGCACGTACGTGGAGATGCCACTTACTTTGGGAGGGCTGCTTTTTATTTTGGGCACCTTAGCGCCGCGGCCTCGATGGATCTGCTCGTGGTCAAACTCCAGATCTTCCAGGCGTTGCGTCAAAGCCAGTTTCTGCTGTATAGCCATGCGGAGGAGGGAGTTCAACGTCTTCTTCTCGTCCTCTGCTGCAGCCAGTTGCCTCTGCATCTCATCCAGCTGGGTAACATACTCGTCACATCTGCAGAAGGACGAGAGCGGAGGGAAATCAACATACTAATCCTGTTCCTCACCGATGACGTGCGGACTCACCTTGTGGCAAACATGGCCCTGAGAGAGGAGAAGGTGGCGGCGTCTTCTTTGAGAGCCTTCAACTCGTTTCTCAGCTTCATCATCGTCTCTGTCACCATGGCCTTCTCGTTCTCGTACTTGCTCTTCAGATTAGCCAGTGCCACCTCAGCCGTCTGCAGTGTGGACAGTCGCTTATATACTGCTATATAATAATACTAATAATTAATACTGGTGGCTCTCCCGGCTCAGAGGTGATCATGCTTTCATTTGGAACGTTTGACGGCCTTTACACTTCACATCTGACATTGGCATCACGTCTAATGTCTGCTGTCTTTTATCACCAACACACACAGACTACCCGGATGCCTGGGAGGTGCCATTGGTCCTACAAGAAGGACCCTTAGCTGCCCTGCAAGGTGCGTGGTGTAAAGATAAATACATAAAACGTATGATTATGGAATTTATAACCGCCACGGACTGGCTGGCGACCCCTGTGTCTGTGTGTGGTTGTATCGTAATGTGTATTTCATAACTTTTTTGCCATCCGCCACAGTGGCGATCTACTGTATCTGTAGGTTAAAGAACAGGACATCAGCCAGGAGCTCCACTGAAGCCCCGTATTATGGCAACTCAGCATCAGCATCACGCAGCCCTTTTCTGCTCAACAAAACAAAGTCATCGAAACAATTCAGCTTAATCTTCTTAGACAACACGCTAGTCGAGGGTGAAGGCAAACATACTGGATCTCCACCAGAGGCTGGCTATTACTTTGTAAGATCTTTTTGTGGCATGAAGAAAGGTTTTACCTGTTTGTTGGCCTTCAGAACCAGCCTGAGTGTGGCTATCTGCTCCCTCTTGGTGCTGAGCAGGGACTTGAGCTTGAGGAGTTCCTCCAAACATGACTCCTTGTCCTTATCAAGTATGGGAGCTAACTCTCGAGCTGCAGCCCTCTGCCTGGACAGAAGCAGTGAGCGGTCAACGGCCCTCTGCAGATGCTTGATCTGGTCTCTGATGATGGCGTTCAGGTTGTAGATGTTCATGGGCTCCTTCCGCAAGTCTCCCCCAGCCTCAGAGGGCACCGCTGACGGGCATGGAGACAAACTGGCAACAGTGGAGATGATGGGGTGGCGGGTGGGGCTGCTGTGGTGAGCTGGAGCCTCCACAGCGTTGGTGGTCGCATCGCTGTGATGAGCTTCTTTAGACGGGGAGTCCATGGGGGTACGCGGGGCCTCGGGGGAGCACAGAGCCGAGACCGCGGCCAGGCGTCGAGCCAGGCGAGGTGAAAGCAAAGCTCGGGGGTCTTCTGAACCTTTTAGGCTGCCGCTGCGTGTGACTCGGCTCTGGCGGTAATAGTCCAGCATGACGCGGTTGGGTGTCTCATTATTGCACAGACACACGTGGTGGTAGAGCTGCGCCAGCTCCTCGCTGAAGGTCACCAGCTCGTCCTGTGCGGTGTTCAACATGCCCTGGCTCTCCGTGGCGGTACTGCTGGCCGCTCGTAGCTCCGCCTCTAGACTGGACACCCTCTCGCGGCCTTCGCGACAGCTGCTCTCCAATCGAGTTATCTGAATGAAATATTAACGCAGGTTAATTGTCCGCTATACAGTGCATAGCATATGTATCTGCAATGATATTACAGACAAGCGTGGCCCTATCTGATCTAATATTGCTTCCATATTGTGCATAAATAAACAAATCCTAGTAATTATTATATTATAGAGATGTTGTTGGAGTGCAGTAGGACATTAACTACATTAAAAAGTGAGATGAGTGAGGCGCAATGAATAGGCGGGGAAGTACTGATGGTCAAACGAATGTAAATATTAGTCAATGACAGCAATTGTAAATGCATTTTTAATTATTATTAATGGAGAAAAAAATCCTAACCTACATGGCCTCGTGTGAGAATACAACTGAGATGATTATTTCTAAAGCTTTGGGACTCCAGCAAACCACAGTCAGAGCTATTACCCACAAACGGCAGAAACATGGAACAGTGGACCTTCCCAGGAGTGGCCCGGCCAACCAAAATGACCACAAGAGCTCAGCAACAACTCATCCAATAGGTCACAAAAGACCCCACAACAACATCCAAAACACTGCAGGCCTCGCTTGCCTCAGTTTAAGGTCCTTGTTCATGACTCCACCATAAGAAAGCAACTGGGCAACAACGGCTTACATGGATGAGCTCCAAGACCAAAACCACATTAAGGCTTGTGCCATGACTTTGGAAAATACTCTGTGGTCTGATGGGACAAAAGTTGAAAACTTTGGAAGACGTGTGTCCCATTACATTTGACATAAAAGTAACTCATTGGAAGAGACTCATTGCAAGTTATCACAAAGGCTTGATTGCAGTTGCTGCTAAGGGTCGGCCAATATATTATTAATAGAACATTGTTATGTATTGTATAATTCCATTAACATGAATACAATAAACACATTTATTTTCTGTTTTTGGGGCCCAAGACAAACCTGCTCGCTCAGCGCTTGAACTCTGTCATTACAGTGAGCGCCTCCTTGCCCCTCCACGGCCTGGTTGTACTTCTCCCTCAAGGCCTTGAGCTCCGCTTTCAAGTCGATCACTTCAGTCACTGCCACCTTGTACTTACACTCCAGGACCTGAAAGCCATGTATGTCCACATCACCATGACCATTGGCTTGCGGTGACAACGATCCTCCCTCGGGTTTTTCACTCTCCCGGGAGTCATCCAGCTCTTTGCCCCCGGTGAGATGCTTCATGGCGTTGACGCGCTCCGTGAGGCGATGGACGCGCTCGCTTTGCTCAGTCAGGGCGCCTTGTGTGTGCTGCAGCTGGGTCTGCGACTCCTGCAGGTTCATGAGCAGGGCTGCTTTCTCACGCTCCACCTGCATGACAGCATGGTATGGAATGAAGTTCTTATTATTCATAATTATCACAACTTTAAGCATGTATTATTCATTGACAGTCCAAAAAGAAAGGGAGCACAACATAAACAATCAACATATATCCTTTCAACAGCCATAAATGCAGATAATGAAACGGTCAGACACTGTTGATAAGCACTTACGTAAATAATTATCAGTGTGACCTGCTTACACTTTACATTTACAAACCAACAAAGGTGAAACATTATTGCAGTGCAATTATTTGTATTCCAAGTTTTATATTACTGTTTCTAACTGTGCCGAACAATTTGGTACGTTCATGCATTAAAGGAAAACTGCACTTTGGGGGGAAATTTTGTCCATCATCCACAGTTTATGTCAGACATGATCACACCTGTCTTCTCGTTTCTGTTCTAAAGATATAAAAACAAGTTAAAAAGGGAGCTAAGAGTATCCAATGCAAATAATAATATAATAGTCCACAAATATGTGCAGTTTTTCTTTAAGGATAACTTGATGTAGGTTAATATACGCTAAGACATCCGAACAAAACATCAATATCAAAGACGTCTATCGCCGTCTTTTGCTTGTTTCCGCGGGAGCTTCAGATCAAAGTCTTGTGCATTTTGTGTGAGAATTTCAGACTTGAAGGTAATGTGCTTCTGTCCCAACAGGGGGCAACATTTCTATTTTACTCCGATCGGCAGCACCAGCTTGGCTATGAAGAAGAGAGAAGTTTCGCGCCGACACACACGAACCATCTTTCACACGGAGGTAGACGTTTTCTTAAACTTATATTATTCAGCGTCAATGTGTGTGGGTGTGAAAAATAACTTCTGTGTAACCGGAAGACACCTAAAACTGTTTGTTTACAGGAAGCCCGCCAATGGTTCAGCTACTTACGATATTTTAAGTTTTATGGACTATGCTATGGAAACTTCATACTTGGGAGAGAATGACTCATTTTGTATCATTCTGAGTACATTTACAACAAATCACCGTACTTGCATGGTAAATTGGAGTTTTAGCACGATTGAGTTTTTGATTTTCTTCTGAAATTGAAGACAGGAAGTCATTGTATCCGCAGCGTCTGGTGCTTTCCGGGTACACTGACCTCAACTTCCGGGTGCACTGAATTTATTTTCCTCACACATGAATAATAAGTGTATGTGTGTCCAGGTTTTTAATGTTTTGCCCTGTTTCTGTGGCAAAAATCAGTGCTCTTTCTCAGGTGTTTTAGCCGAAACCACCCTATGTTCTACTGCCCATTCATAAAGAGAAACAGCTGTTTTTTCTGATGAAAGAAGAGAATCCTAACGTTTCCTTACATAGTTTCAATGTTTCTGTAGTCCTAAAACACCGTGTTGAAAGATACCTAAAAAATGGAGCCAAAATGTATGCAGCCCTTTTTTTGAAAATTGCTGACAGTGAATGAGTAAATATACAGGAAAACCTGAGATGTGTCTAATGACTGTCTAGCCTGAGAAAGAGCGTATTGATTTTTTTGTATTATAAAAGACTCCTATCCATTAGAAGCATAACAATGCCAGCATCAACTCTAAATAGAAAATGGATTAGAGTATAATCATGTTTAGAGAGAAATCGGCATTGGGCTGAGAAACTCTTCATGCTATGTCATCTGCTGTCTTGTATTCCCTCTTTATGATTCCAGCCTCATTATAAATTACTGGAGATGTCCGATATTGTCCACTACCTCATTACTTATTATTCTATGACCACGTGTTCTTCAATGCTTTTGTCATAAGAATACTTACCATTTGGAAAAAGTTTCATGTCTATTTCTGGCGTCTTGCCTGAAGACGCCAGCGTATCTGTTGGGCGCCTCCGTGTCCCGTCCCTGCGCCCGCCGCATCCTTCTCACACTGACAGGACTCCCGATGGCTCACGCAGATGCCTCACAACTGTCATCTCTGCTGCTGCTAAGCTCTTTGCATCGACATGGCAAATGCCAACATGTCTTATATAATTGAACAGACTTTGGTCGTGTTCGACATTCCAAACCCTGCCCAGAATAACAGCTTCAGGGACTTTAGACGTCATTGAAATGATTTCCCAGTGTGATGCTGCTGCTATATCAGCTGGCATTAAAAGGAAAATTTGTTTTTCGTGTCCGTCAGAAATGTTTAATTATCATGGGTATGTAGGCAATTATTATGTAATTATGGGCTTTAAAGCTTCAGTGGATGCATTAGTATGTCTTAGCCACTGTGAACACCAAGTGGGGCCTAATTAAACCAACCAATGTCTCAGTGGTATAAAGCCATATGCATACTCTTTATGCTCTGAAACAGCATTATACAGTGAAACTTAGGGTGTGAAGGAAAAAAAAAGTGATCACAATGTATTTTTCGTATTGTCTGATCGCGATTATTATCACAATTTTTTACATTGTTTTTAACTGATGAGTTTTAAAGCATCAAGCATCAAACTAAAGAAACTAGCGAGGTGTCGTGGTGCCTTTCCTGTTGTGTGTGGGTTTTTATTTGAATTGATTCTGATTATAAAATCTGCTTTAGCAAAACGTAGAAGTTGGGAGGAAAAAAGCCAAACAGCACAGCTACCGAGTGGGAATACTGATAACGAGCAAGGTGAGCCCATCAACACGAATGAGCCAGTAGGCCTAATTAAAAAAAGAAAATAATACTGGTCTATAATACAGTTGAAAAGACAGCATTTCAAGAAATGCTGCAAATGTTTGACAGTACGAGTTGCCTGTGAGATGATACGTGTTACAAACGGCTACAACTTGAAAGAGGACATATTAAAAGAAATATTGCAATATTATCATATATTGGTATTGTTTCGGATTAGATATTATCATAACATTTGGGGTTTATTTGGTCTCAAAAATGTCTTGTTTTGTGACGCGGTTCCCAGTCTTATTTTTTTCATTGTGCTTTCCTTAAAATGGTAAAATCTCGTCTCGTGGACCCAATCTCGTCTCGTGACATGTGGAATTAGGCGGGACTTTAAGCATGGACAAGCATGGTTAAAGCATGTCTTCACTGACCTGTATCAGCTGCTGTTTGAGCTTCTGCATCTCAGACAGGTTGAGCTCACTAAACAGATCCGGCACTGGGTGCAGACCTTCGCTTTTCCGTCCAGGTCGGTAATCTCCATTCATTTTTGCCAACACAGCACCTGTGTGGAGGTGGCCGTTGTGCCAACTGCAGTCGTCATTGTTGCCGTTGGCAGTAGGAACGGCGCTGTTGGCGCCGCCGCTTCCACTGGCCTCATCTGGGAACTTGAGGCCTTCCACGCCGGTGACAGTGAGGGCGATATGGGCGCCTGCTCCGTAGACGCTGTCGCTCAGGCTGAGGTGGTGGGCCAGCTCTTTTCTCAGATTATTCTTCTGCTCACGCTCACTCTTGAGGGCATCCAGGGCCTCCTCCAACTGTCCCGCAGAGATTTCTTTCAGACGTAAGGCGTCTTCAAGCTGGCTGTTCAGAAGAACCGTCTCTTCCTCCAGCACTTTAATCTCATGTTTGAGACCCTCATACTCCACCTAAGGACAAACAGGTATTTTAGAGGAATTCAATAAAAGGAACACAAGTCCAAATAACAGGAGAAGCTGGGGCGACAGAGCAATACCTTTGATTGCTGTCTGAGTGCTATCATCTTCCAGCAATAACTGACATTTTTGGTCCATGACCTCGTCTTAGGTGGGCTCAGGCTAGTAAAGATGCATGTGGTAACAACAGCTTAGCAGACAGCCCCATGGCAATTGTAAGTGGTCCCGCACATACTGCATGGTGTACAGAGGGTCAAATCCCTCATCCAGGTATTACATGGCCTCAGCACTGACCTGGCTCTGCTTGAGCGTAGAGACCAATTTCTGCAAGGTGATGTTCTCTTCCTCCAGCTCCGTGTAATCCTGAAGCAGCCGGGTTTCTCGGAACTTATACTCCTTGATCTCCTCCCGCATCCTGCTCCTCTGGAGCTCCAGCATCTCGTTGCTCTGAGGCACAGGAAGAGACAAAGGGACACATTCCATCAGGCTGTCGTGGTTTGCATAGAGCAGTTGAATACATAATAAGAACAATGAATACACTGCAAATACATGATGTACATTAGCAGTGACTGTAAACATATAGTATATGGCCTCTTTGGATGTTTGTGTTGGCTGTTATGGTTGCAGATGAATATAATGCATACGCAGACCTCATTCTAATAAATCCAGTCTTGGGGATGGTATTCTCCTGGCAGAGTTTCATAATGTCTGCGTGTGTGTAGGATGACCGCGGACAATGCTGCAAGATACAGACACTGAACTAAAAAAAAAATGAAGATCATTATGAAACAATTTGAGGCTTACAGTAGCTGACAGCGTCTCCTAAACTCTTGAAGCTAGAGGCTGAACTTTGAAGGCCTTACAGTACGAGTACACTGTATGCAGCTACGCACGTTTGAATGGGGGAATAGACGTGATGTGTAATCATGGCTTTGCAGCGCATATGGAAGTTTTTTCTAGGCATTTTAAAGTAAACACATGGTTTTAATGGTGTACGCAATTAGCCTGACCAACTGTGCCCCTGCCGAGCTCGGGGCATTTAGCTGATTTTGCAGCTTAGCACTGGATTTGCCCCCCACAATGGGGTCGTGGCCCCCGTGTCTGACCCCGACTCGAACTCCTGTGTTGCCCGCCACAGTGTCAGCAGGCATGCATGTGCATACTGTAGGCAAATGGTCCCATATACACCGTGTCATGTTTTTAATCCGTCGCCACTTTGTGCTTCCAATTCCGGAATTGTCACGTTTTTTTTAAATAAATATTGAATCACGCTGATTTGTGGCTGAATACGGTCTGTTATTTGTCAGATAATTATAAGCAGCTGGTGGCAAACCTCCAAACCCTTGGCTGCAATACGTCACTGAAGATACACTTTTTGTATTCCCATCTAGATTTCTGTGGGGAAGTGAGTGATGAGCATGGGAAGGATTCCACCAGCAGCTACGGAGAAAAGATATCAGGGACAGTGGAACCCATCTATACTTGCTGGCGACTGGTGGAATGTGCTCAGGGATGACTACGCTGGTGAGTAGAAGAAAGAAGCCAATTTTGATGCAAAACTGTATCATTAAATATCTTGAGCTAACCGCCGTAGTTATCAATTCATTTTCAGTTCATCTTCTCACATTGATCTGGGGAGAAACCTTCTCTGCAAACTCACCTCTCGCAGCTCCTGCCCGAGTCCGTTGAGCCTCTCATTCTCTGACTGTGCATTGGAAGCCACAGAACGACTCAAGGTCAGCTCCGTCTGCAGTTCCAACATCCGAGTCATGTAGTTCGCCTCCTTGGAGGCGTACTCCTGCAGTAACGTCTCCTCATTGCTCTCACCGTCCTCGGCCACCTTCCGCTGGTTGCTGTAGGCCTGGCCAAACGCCTGAGAAAATGACAGGTGGCGTCAGGTCGAGTATCATATCATTCCACATCAACACGCTCATTTGGGATTGTACTTTTTGCTAACT
This sequence comes from Doryrhamphus excisus, assembly GCF_030265055.1. Lineage (NCBI taxonomy): Eukaryota > Metazoa > Chordata > Actinopteri > Syngnathiformes > Syngnathidae > Doryrhamphus > Doryrhamphus excisus. Next base: position 53,328 of record NC_080476.1, on the reverse strand, counting down.
TGTGTCAGCGAGGCAACCGCTCAACGACACTGGCCTTCTATCCGTCAGGGATGAGGTTTCACTGTGATCAATAGATACGCTGTTCCCATTTTCCTGACACAGGTTCCCACAGCACCGAGAGCTGACGTGTCATGATAAAAGGTGCTGAGGGTGAAATCCAAGCAACGAGACACCTGAGCAAGGAAGCTAGTTCACTGTGATCAATCACACAAGAATCAATCAATCACAAAATGAACAGAAATGATAATCACTAAAATAAAAATGTAAAGCATTTTAGAAAAAAAATGTTAAAATAGACAAGAAAAAAACCTTAAATGTGTAAAAATAAAAAATGGAAAATGCCTTAAATAAAAGTGTAAAAAAAAATCCTTAAAATAAAAATGCCTTAACTATATGTGTAAAAAATAATAATAGCAATAAATGACCGAAAATGTGGTCCCAGGCCGACACCATTTGATAACCCTTGGATTATTATTGGTCTATTATTATTTAAAAAAATGCATATTTAAACTGCACGTCTGACACATTCTGCTGTTTGAGCCTCGTGCCCCTCTCCCTCCCTGGGGAACCCCGGTGGGATTGCGGTGAACGATAACAAGAACAAAACTTTAATTAATGCAAAGCACTTTCTGACTGAATGAGCTCAGACTTCAGAGGCGCGGCTGCCAGTGTCCGAGCAGCACGGTCACCCACAGCTGAACCCCGCAGGGAAAAGCTGGCCCCACGGGGCCCCACTTACTGGATTTACAACACAAAAGGGAGAATTTGTGACTGGACTGAACACCAACTGTCCAACAAATAACTTCCAGATTGTTATCTGGAAGCCTGGAGCCTACACAGGTAGCAAAGTGGATATACTGATCTCCTGTCACTCACAAAATGATGGTGGAAAAGGTTTTGACCGGGAACAAACAAAACAAAGAATAGAGTTGCAATTGTAGAAAAAAATGTGGTTGGGTAAAAGTTGTAATATTCTGATAATAATGTAAAAATATTATGAGAACACAGACGTGATATTACAAGAAAAGGTGGGGACACCCTGAATTGGTCGCCATCCAATCACAGGGTACGTACAGACTGGCAAAAGAGAGTCTCCAATGAACCTACCATGACTATTATGATATATATTATATCCATATTTTCCTAAAAGTCGCTGTGTCCCATTTGGCCAGTGCTCCACACACGAGGGAGTCACAGAACGTGACACGTGATGACTCATTGCTCTCCCAAGACTCCGAGCGGCCTGTTGCAGCAGCCTCCCGTCGGCTAGAAATATCAGAGTGACAGCTCTGCATTTTCCAGCTAATTATGTGGAAAACACTGACAATGCACGCGTGCTGCCGCCATCACCGTGATGACCCCAGCGGTGTCCTGAGTCCTGCTTGGCACACAACCCGTCTATGTTGCCCAACCCCTCAAGTCCTCAAGTCTCTCAGTAGGGAAGCCCAGACTCCTCCAGGTCCACCTATGAGACATAATCCCTCCAGTGTGTCCTCGGTCTGCCCCAGGGCCTTCTCCCAGCTGGGCATGCCCCAAACACCCCATTCATTAAGAATGAATGACTATTCCCTGTTTTAGTAATATCAAATGATCCAGCCATTCCTAGCCCTCCATGCTCCTAAACAAGAAATAAAGTACGTATGATCCGTGCTGATATCGGATCAATATCAGTGTGGGCTGATATTCAAGGCTGCTATACTGAAATTGGATTGGAAGTGAAAAGTTTGTATCAGGGCAGGCCTAGTCAGTGCAAGGGGGGTCTTTTGGACCCAAAAGCCCACCAACACATTCAACCTCAGGCTCCTGGGCCCGGGGTGCCTCAGTGGATAGAGCCCAGACAATGGCGTGGCCCCTGCATGTATTCCCACCCTCAGGCTATAGAAAGAGTAGCTTACGTGGGACCCAGTGTAAAAAAAACCTTCCCCATCTGCGGAGGCTGCTAATGAGGAGTCAGGGGAACAGGGATGTCCCCTGCAGTGTTGTGTGTAAGCATATCTATTTTTACATCCATCGTCACCTTCTTGCATTATTCACAGCGCGTATCAGGTCTGCCTTGGAGTCCATTTAGGAATGAACATTTTGAGTAAACACACACATTGGCCTTCTTTAGCTATTCCTTGTGGATTGATGGTTTAAATCAATAATCCCAGATATTCATTTAACACCAGTTGAGCATCTGTTAAATGTGGATTTGAGTCGGGATGCACTCTATTCTTTTTATGTGCCACAAAAAGTGATTGAAATGTCCTCCAAAAGGCAGCCTGCTGAGCTCTAATCCCGACTACAAGTCATGTAGCGACGAAGTTATGGAACGCCCAAATCGTATTAGTCAGCTCATAAGAAGCACAGTTGTCATGATTGGCACACATACACATGCACACGTACAGTGGCATCCTATCCAGATGGTCGGCCCAATCGACTACATCAGGGATTTCAGTACCACAGACAGAGACCTGCAGGAACGCCGCTCAGCTGTCTGCGTCAGGGAGGACGAAATATTTGGATTTATCTTTCAGCTTTGGACAGTGACAAATATACAAAGTGTTGCTGGCCAAATAAAAGCATCTACAAAATACCCAGGAGGCGATAGAAGGAATATGAATGACAAGATACATGATTTGTGTAATTAATGAATTTCATTTCTGCATATTATATTCATATATTTGATTTTATATCCATTTATATTCCTTGTTGCTGAGCTTGTGAGAAAATGCCCTCTACACATATTTTGTCCTTGTTAAGGACCAGGAAACGTCCCCATGTGGATTCCAGCCATGAGGAAAATTGCCAAGTCAAGAGATGTGTCATCTATAAAAAAACACACACAGAGAGGCACATTTGCACAAGTAGGGTAAAGCTGGGTGATCAGGGCCCAGAAGCCATGGCGTTGCAGTCACAGTTGATAGTTAAAAATAGTAACATGGGGGAATGTTATAGTGGAAAATGTCATCTGATGCTAGAAGAGGCTGCATGGATATCAAACATTCACTCACTGGACACAGGCTAAACTCCTTTAGCTTGGAATTTACGGTCCAGACCCCAGTAGACCCCAGGTTGCAATGAAAATGTTCAGCAAAATGTCCCTACAGTTTTGTTGCACATAACAAATTGGCGCTGTGGTTGAGCAAACAAAGCACCCTACACATTGCTGACTCACTGTGCAGTTATGATAGAGTTTTAAATTAACCATTAAAACTGTAAGTGTTGTTAAATAAGGTTAGATTGCTGGCTTCAGGTTGTGCAGGGGTGTCAAATTGCAGTGTGGTGATGTTGCTTGAAATTTATCTCTTCACAAAAAGCTAGTTTTCTACCTTTTCTAGTCGGCAACTGATATTTTCCTGAAACTTTTTCTATGTTCGACTGCTGATTATTAAAGAACGGAAAAAGGTACAATTTTTTTTTGGGGGGGGGGGGTGAAATAGAAAAGTCACATCTTTCCTTTGGTAAGTTTGTTGTTTATATAGTGAGAGAAAACAATAATTTGTATGCCTTGAAACATCAGTGAAAATCATCAGAAAAATGGCTGCTTATTGGACTTTATTGGTTGTTTGGAATAAATTGCATACTGAGAGTAATTGCATGTAGAAGCGTTATTCAGAAACACCTTAAGATCCAACAGTGCAAAATCCAAATTCTTGCAATTTTTCAACTGGTATTAACATTTTCATCAGTTTTTCTGAAAACCACTTTAGTGCCTTTTCCCGTCTTATCTACAAAAAGTATATTATAATAGGATTACTGTCCCAAAAAGGCTTAATTGGCCTTACAGCGGACAATGTGTGTGACTGACAAAGATCCACATCTGCTGCGTGACACTAGATGGGCTGCCAAGGACGGGACGCTTTTAGCTAAAAAGGTGCGTCTTGTTAGAATGATTGCATTTGGCTCAAATCTGCTCATGAGGAGAACGAAAGTTGGACGGCTTCCCAGAATGACGATTGTGTGCTTGGCTGATAGACAATGAAGGGGCTGCTGGCTGGTAGATTTGACTAAGAAATGGCTCTTAATTGATCTCGCTTCCTCTCAGTGACATGGTCATCTGATTGACCATAATGGCAAAGAGATCAGGTCATTAACTGAGCAGTTCAATGACAAAGCAGTACATCCCCTTAGATTTTTTTTAAATCAAGAAACAAATTAGCCTGGTTTATGAACATGAAATTATGAAATGTTTTGTGCAGACGGCGAAGTGCTAACAGGCTGGACCATCTGTAACTGTGTCATACCCAACGTCACCCTCTGCATGCTTCGTAATGCGCCTGCCAGGACACCAGCGGTAAGTCAACCACAATAACACACGGCATACATGGCCTTCAGCCCCCCCCCCCAACACACACACAGTTAAAAATACACACTTATTCAGGATTGCTTACGTGGCCAGTCATTAGAGGAGGTCAGCAAAGCTAAAAGTGGGTAAGAAAGGAAGGACAAACAGAAAAATATGATTATGATGTTGATTATTTGTGGTAAATAATAACTTGGTCGACAAATGTATGATCAAAGATTGACAAAGTCAGTGCTGACGTAACTCCATGTAAATATAGTTGCTAAAATCACAGAAAATACGGTAGTGTCAGCCAGGCATCCATGTTTACAGCAATCAAGCTAATGTATAGCTCAGGGGTCGGCAACCTTTATTATGAAAAGAGCCATTTCACCCCCTTGCTCACTAAAGAAAAATAGCCTGGAGCCGCAAAACATAGTATGTTTAAAACAAAATTGGAGGGAATTTGGGGCTATCAAAGTAGTTCAGATAAGAAAAAAACAAGTTGGAGTACTCTTGCTAGTATTATATTAAATATAAACTTACATAAATATATGTGTAAATTACTGTAAACTTACCTGATACCTGAAGTTCCAATGTCGCTGTTTTATATGATCTCTAATTTATTTTTTAGAATTGTCAAATAGCTTTGGGAAAGTATGAAAAGTATTTATAAAGTATTTTCCTTAATGTTTACCTGTGAGAGAGAACTGAATAGCATCCTGTCTGCTCATCCTTGTACTCATCCAATCACCAGTCAGAACTCAGTCAGGATGCATTCATGGACTCACACAAAGTTGGATTTTTTAAAACTCATTACAAAGACATGCTTTTTCCCCACTGTGGTGTTAAAAAATATTCAAGCATTGCAAAGGGAGCCACAACAAAGAGGCTGAAGAGCCACATGCGGCTCTGGAGCCGCGGGTTGCTGACCCCTGGTATAGCTAATGTATAGTTAGGGTTCAAGCAAATGTACATACACACACACACACACACATTTTCTTTCACGACAATGTATTCCCACATCCAAACTCTCCTGGTCTGAAGGTCATATTTCATATCATACAGCCAATAGTCTGGGTGCCACTAGTCAGCTGGGATAGGCTCCATCTTACAGCTTATTTCTAGTCCTTACAAGTCGTACAGAAAATGTTGGCTTTATGTTTCTTCGTCAAGCGTTGACATTTCACACTTTGAATGGTCTTTGAATGCACCATAGTTGTGTGCTATGAATGACTCACCTTACATTATCATTCATTCAAATGTGTTTAAGTCTATGTAGGGATTGAACCTTCAATTCATTATCTTGCCTCCGAGCATCAGGACAGATGTGTAGTAGCATGTAAGTAAGACTGCTGCATACATACGTACATACGTACATACGTACATACGTACATATACATGTGTCTCAAATTAAAATGATACTCAAAACAGTCTAATACGTATGGAATTCATTTTCTATATCCCAATAGTAAGTCAGGTAATAATACTTAGCAGGTAAAAAGTTGAAATTATGATGGAAAAAATTGGGTGGATACTTTCCCTTTAGAAACGTGCCCGGGGTGAAGAAGAATTAGAGCACTAATGTCGCCAGCGTGGAAAGCGACCTATAATGTCTCCTCTCTCTCTGATTATGCCCTTTCTCTAGTTCTTTTTCATTGTGGCCCTAATAAAATGAATAATAATGTAACGGACGATGCCTGACTAAAATAGAATGTGTATTGGTATTCGCTGCATCCGAGAAAGCGAGTCATGCACAATGGACTCATCTGATAACATCGTCTCGCCTTTCTGCAGCAGAATTCTCTGCTGGGGAAGAGGAGCTGAGGCAGACAAAGACAGACGATGGAAAGACTAGACGGCACACCGCAAACTGGTGGAAGCGACTCACGAGGCTTCCGATGAGTGACTCGCTAGTTTTAACCCTAACCCAGCCAGCGGCCGCCATCCCAGAGATTGGGGTATACCACTGACGGTGAGTCCACAGCCTCCTCTCTGTGACCGATGCCGGCGTAACTTGATGGGTGGCACTGCATGAGGACCCAGGGTACCCAGGGATGTTTACCCAAACTCGGTATCACAGTAGCGCCGCCATTGTGAAAGAACTACGTAGCTATCGTGTGAGCACTAAAAAAGTTTGGGATGGCTTTGCACGCTCGGTTTTACAGTTTTTTCTAACTCCAAGTTCCACTGACATCGATGCGATCCGGACTTCCTTATATGGACTGCAGATTGGGAGCGCTTGGGAGTGTGACCAATCCCAGCGGAGTAGGCTTATCCAAAGGAGGGCCGGGAGTGGAGTAAATGGGTGGGAAGCAGGAAGCCCACGAAAGCACTGCAGAAAGAGGTGCCGAACATGGAAGATCTAGAAAGCTTTATCGGGTGTAGCTGCTGTATAGGAGTCCACAACTCAATACAAAGCGCTGAAAATGAAACTTCTCTTCTGTTTATGTCCCGCCTCTCATTCTATGGAGGCGGGGCCCGGGTGGCTCTTCTTGCCCTCTTCTCCATTACATCAACACAACCATACAAGCAGAAACAACAAAGGGATCTGAGTGATGCACTGGAGTCACACACCACCACTCTGTCGCTCGGCCGCCCCTCCCTCACTGGCTCACTCTCAATCACAACATCCGCACCCAAACACCCCTCCACCCCTCCACCCTTTGTCCTGCTGCATTTACTGACACGAGACACCCACATGCGGGGGAAAAGGTGCTGACGAATGACCTTCACCTCAGCCTCTGCATGAAAACACTGGCACACAAAACAATGTAGCACATTAAAGGGCGTTGAGGACCGTATCAAGGCGCTCAGCTGCATCACTTGGCCTGTTGCTGAGGTCAAAGGTCACCTGCGGTTTGTAATACAACACCGTTTGCATCCGTCCTACTGAATGGATATTAGCACAGCCACATGGGAACACATACATGTGGCGTGCAGCTCACTTCAGACCCCACCAAAGGTGAGATTCATGCAAAATCCCCACTTCTCTCCGAGGGTGGGGGTGGGGGGGGGCATATAAAAGGGTGGGTGCATACAGGCATAGGGCCACGGGCCGTGGAGAGGGGGATGGGGGACTGAACTGGAAGAAAGGAGGTACCACAACCATCTGAGGATGTTATTGATCCTCTGCTTTCGTCTATTTTTACTGCTCCTCCACCACAGCAAGCTAATGGAAGAGGAGCGCAAAGGCAAACTGTAATGCATCCTCTGACTGATTTATGACCCCTGACTTCTCGTTTCAATGATTTATAACCAAGAGGTGATCTCTTGTTTGAAACTGGAAATGCATGCTGGTAGATGAGCACTATGTATCCTCCTGGGCACCCCATCAGTCCCACTGATAAGCTCAGCAACAGTTTCCATTGATAGGATTGATTGGTTGAGATGCTTTCTTCTTCTACAGACTGGATACTGTTCAGCGACTGGCCACAACTTAAGGTCACCTCTGGGCTGTCTTAAATAGCTTTTTTTTCTCTGATGATACATGTATACTACATTGTTTGATACTATAGGGGTGTTATTCCATCTCTAGAGAGCTCTAATAATGTCAAAGACATACGTATATTTAGAATGTTATAAATGGTTTTCATTGCCATAACTATTAATAATGAAGGAATATAAGATTACTGTACTGGGTAAAGTATTCCAGTGATGTATTGCATCAATTGCATCAATGTAAGGATTTTCATTTCATTAACTGACGGTTTATTGACTTTTTTGACACAAAAACAACATACTCTATCATACTATCATACATATTCATACCACTGTATGAATTTGTAATGTTACCAGCATATTTCTCCAGCATATATTGACCCAAGTGGCGTCTGACTTTAGAGTTTCCATCGTGTTCCATGATTTGTGTTCTTCATACAGCCTCTGTACTTGGGCCATACATTAGCAAGGAATAACGCTCTTCTTCTTCAGTCATCAAATATTTACGTGCAAGAATTTTATATAATAAGAATACCGACAGCCGCAGGAAGCAAAACAAAGATGTCGCGCTTCTTGAGGGCAGAATGAAACGTGCAAAACCTGCACAGCTTATCGTCCTTGACAGATGCCATGCTGACATTATCCATGAAGAAAGTGTCTGAGAAGTTCCTCAAGCAGTTACGTGCCAGAGGAAAACCAAACTAATTGAACATGAATCTCATGACAGGAGAGACGCTGTGCTCACCGATCATACTGATAATTGGAACATCGGCATGTTTATAAGTTCAGTCAGGCTGTTCCCGTTCCGCCTCCTTCTTGTACTTCTTCCTGTGCCCGATGAGAGCTTGATCTGCCCGGAGACAGCACTAACAAGCCAGAACCAGCCAGTAATGGGCCTCTGTCATGGCTTAGGCAGCACTCCAGAAACATCCAGGGCATACACGGATGGAGAGAGTGCTGGGGCTGGGGGGCATGCAGTGGGAATGAGGGGAGGGGGCTTAAGGACTATAAGACTATGAGAGCAGAAGACAATAAAGAGTGAGGATCTGCTTTCTGTCCCCAAACACTACACGAATTCCCTGTGTAGTCCTTGCAGCCGTCCCTGATGGAGATGCGACTATTACTAAAAAGCTCTTAATGAACCCCCGAAAAGCCGACCTAATAATACTTTATCCCCTTTTGACGACTTCTGCATGAGAAAATATGGAAGTTAGGGTGTGTGAATGTCAAGTAGAGCAAATTGCCACAATGTTGATGCTAAAAGCTTTGTCTTTAGATATTTACTAGCATCGTGTACACAGTCTACTGCATTAGAAAAGTTATCCACGTTCTTACCAATGAATGTGCTTTACAATAGAAGACATTTAGGGCTGGGCAATATATGGATATTGTTTAAATATCGTTATTTCTTTCAAGCACAATATCAAAAACAAGCTCGCTCTCTGCTTTGGAGATGGAGGCGTGCGACACACGGATAGGACTGGGAGGTGTTTTTTTGTGGAAGTAATATCACCTCTGGAAAATGTTGCCTGTGCCGAGTGAGAGCACGGAGCGATGAGTAGACAGGAGAAGGAAGAGGTCACAAGGAAGGAGGAAAGGAAGAGATGACAACTGACATGGACGGTAGACTTGATAATATTTCAACATGCGAACCATTGTCTTTGTGGCTTAGGACGGCACAAAATACTAGGAAGAGCTTTTGTGAATGCAGTATTAGTACTACAGCACTGCAAACTACTGCCTCAATAACTCATATATGTGAAATGAATAACTTAAGGTTATGTACACATGTAGAGTATGCATTTATCCTCACATTTAGGACTGGTATCGTTTACATCACAGGGGTGCCAAAGTGCCTGAGGTACATTCTTAACAAGAAAACTATTTTTGAAAATTAGATTGTGGAAAAAGTTACGATATTATTTGAATACATTAAAAATAGCGGGGGAATAAATTCACAATATTAGCATGAGCACGTTTCATTATCAGATTTGTCAACAATCTTTCAGAGAGTTATGTTGTGCTATGTTTTACATAAAAGATGGCAGCCAAAACACAAACGCGTTTATATTTTTTGCCGAGTCTCTTAAAAGATTGAAGTGAACCAGGAATGATGAATTCTTGGAAAAATGTAGTCCTTTGACGCTCTCTGAACTGAGCTCTAGTGAAGTATCTGCTGCACTTTTGCCATAATTGCTGAGGTGTCCAAATGCTGCTACTTTTGAGGACAAAACACCTCCAGGAAAGACGATATTAATATAACTGAGATATAACTGGGAAAGGATATTAGAGAAAACTAAATATACACTACATTAAGGAATACATGTGGAAAGTGGTAGAAAAGTGGTAGACTTTAGGAGTAGATGATGCATGAACAAAAGGTTCTTCATCTGTTGGAGACACAGTCAAGTTGAAAGGCACATTTCCTGTTTCTCTCAGGTGGGTTCATTCGACCATGGTCTGGTCTCACCTGCCTGCAATAAGTGAAGCACTCCTACCTCCTGTAATTGTTCCAACTCCTTCCTCAGAGCTTCCTGCTCGCTCTCCAGTTCTGCACACTTGTGCTTCAGCGCCTGGTTCTCCTCCAGGACGGCCAGCCCGCACTCTGCAGCACGGATCTTCTCCCCGTTCGCTTCGCTCAGCTCCCGGGCGAGTCGTTCCACCTCGGCCCGGTACTGGTCCACCGACTCCCCGCATCCTGCACCGGCAGCCATCGCCCCTCACTGTCCGGCACACTTCGTCACCTCCTCCCGCCCAGTCGGTCGGTCTGCGGTTCTCCTCCTTCTCTCTTCCTCCAGTGCAGAGGCGGGCGGGGTGGAGGGTGGAGATGCGGAATATCCGCCCCCTTCCCTGGAGGCTAGGCAGCAAATGGAAAGAAACAAATTAAAAAGAGATGTGATACTTGTGTGGCTCCCCCAGCAACCGGGTAAAAGCACAAACAACCATAGCAGCGTATAAATCAAGCCGTGTACTTTGAGCAAAAACAGCGTCGTTTCTGCTTATTCATGGGTGAAAGGGCGCCATCTGGTGGCCTTCGGGTCTCAGTGCAAGCTTACAAACGCCACCCAGTGTACTGTGTAGTTCATCATCACGACAGACCTCCACTGCAGCATTCAAGAGCACACGACAGCACAAGACAGCCCATCAACACAGCACCAATCAACATGGCCGGTCCAAACGGGTCACGTGAAAAATCAAAGGATGATACTTTGTTAAGCGACACATATCGATACACAAATAATATGAAATTTGATCTATATATACTTTAAAAATAGCTTTTCCCCCTATTTTAATTTTCCAAATGTTTAAAGTTCCTTCATAAATAGTATTTGAAAAAGTTTTATTTTTATCCAAACTTTTAATGCATCTAAAAATCTCCTTTATTTGTTGTTTTTCATTTAAAAAAAATAATTCCTTGATATTTCAATTTTTTTTCTAAAATGATGTTATTTTCCCTCATATTACATTATTCACATGAAATTTCAACTTTTTCTCATTAGATTACAACCTTTTCTTTGTAAAATGACTACTGACTTTTCCATGTTAGCTTTTAATTTTAGAGTTTTCTTGTTCAATTATATTTTAAGAACGTGTCGGGGGACAATAAGAAATGCCCAAAACGGCCCCCGGGCTGCACTTTGGACACCCCTATGCTCAGGCCTTATATACATTCATCCAGCATGTCTGCTTTATGTGACTACTATAAATCAACTTTTTTCCCCTCATTATTTTCCCGGAGCTGACTGTCGCAAACAGCCCCCGGGGCGCACTTTGGACACCCCTGCAATAAACAGAGGCTATGACCAGGGTGAAAAGTTTAACTGCACTCACAACCTTGTCACATTGAATCAGCTTAGTCATCTCAGGGTGTTGATAGCGAAGCCTGTGTTGTACTATCTTGACTATAATTGCCAATTACCTGAAAGGTCTTCAGAGAAAGGAGCAGCTCCGACGACCTTTTGTCATTTTTTTGGGCCAGATATCACTGTCACTTTTAACTTATTTATAATTTTTTATTTCAAAGTGGCTCACCCAAGAGCACTACTGTTTTGGGCAGTAATAAATCAGATAGTGGTCATTTAGTAATGCCTAACCCTAACCCTAATCAAATATGGGGTATCCTGGTACTGCAAACTACAGAAAGACGCTGGACAGTTACTGCTTTAGATCATTTCAATGATGAGAGATGTCCAACAATGCTCTAAATTATTAACGGAGATGTATTTTTACAAAATAATTCAGGTTATTCTTATAATGGATGTTGCTTCACTTAGTTAAAGTTACCCGACACATACTGTATCTACAGTGTACTGTATGTGACTTTATAAGGTCTATAATTACACACTGGCAAAAGTCATTCATAACATATTTACCAGTCTGACTGGCCAATGAGTTGGTTCCTTATTATGTTTCCTCAGCTTCCCCTGCTGACCTGCCAGTAACCTGAGTTTACAAGCTTAAATTTAGATAAGCAAAGGTTGTCAGAAAGTCAAACAGATGAAGAAGGAAGGCGTACATTATCTTATCTCTGACAAAGAAATGTGGTGTCATGAAAATAAAAATCTCTCCTGCACAATTCCACAGCACAAAGCGCAAGCCATTGGTGGGCTTGTTGTGTAGACAAACAACAGGTTTGAAACGTACGCATATATTCTTGGAATCAGAATGCACATTTCATGAATAAAACATTTGGATATTTGGATGACTGTGTAGTGCAATAGATTGGATGTACTGTAAGAAATTGCAAAAATGTACGTTTTGCACTGTTGGATGTTAAGGAGGTTGTAAAGCTTTAAAATGCAATCAGGATAAATGGGAGTGATACAAAAAATGTTTGCAATTGAAATTCAAATGGGCTGTTTATCAGCAGATCAGAAGTTTAAGACCACAAATTGCCTGTTTGGAATTTGCACCAAAAAAAGGACATTTAAAGGTGGAAGAAAACGTAATTCTCTGATGAGAAAAATTGAACCTCGGCGGTCCGGATGGCTTCCAATCTGGCATGACAAGGAGATCCCACCTGAGGGGGCGCCATCCTGATCTGGGCTGCCTTTTCCTTCTCCAACCTCCTTAAGATCCAACATCTTACCATTTTTACCATTTTGATCAGGAGTGCAGAAACAACAATACAGTATATTAGTATTAGTCCATCGTGATGTTGTCGTCACAACCTGATTGTGTCATCGTGTACAGGAGGAGTGGTCCCTTTCGGGCTGTCGGTCCCGAGAGGGTCAAAATACAGACTCCTGTAACATGTCCAAAATGTGGGGGGCAACTTTGCTGTGAGGAACAATCTTGATTGTAGCGACTGGTGTGAGCAACATGGCAGCCAGCACGCTGCCGCCATCCGAGGTTTCTGATTGGGACAAGAGAGCACATTGATTACATTACCCTGGTGTAAATGTACATATATTATGTTTAATATTATATTCTGACATATCTAATGATCTAATACCAGCGCTATATTCAATTTTCAATATTTACTCATGCTTAGTTTTGACTAGAATTCATTTAACAATATATTTAATACTGTTGTTGAACTGCCCTGCATTGTAGGGGTTGTATCGTACTATAACGATACCAAGGGTGGTATCGGATCCGTGCTAGAGTGATGAGATTGATATTTTTCACTTCTCTCCTATGTTCCTTTCAAAAATATAATTAGCTTGTTAGCTGTTATATTGTTTTTTGGGCATGCATTCATTTTCCTGACAAATTATGTTCCAAGAGTTTTCAAGCATATTTTCAGCTGCTACAGAGTCAAGTTACAACATCATCCAGATGAATCCTTGGGACACCTTTTAGCTTACAGTTGCTAATGTTGTTTCTAGGCGCTAATTCTTTTCCAGTGTCTGAAAAGTTGCTACATCTAGCATGAAGAGATACCTCATAATAGTGCTGGGGATGAATAGATTGCCGAATATCCTTTAGTGTTTGACTTTTCCTCCATTTGGCTCGACGGTTCTGAAACCAGATCTGTAGAAGGAATATATTCAAAGTGAATATGTTTGCGTAAAATACTAGATCATCATATACTGTGTATATCAGTAACAAACAGGCCAAGGTTTGCTCTAAACTCATGCTGTTGTGCCTCTGACCTTTTGAGCTGAAATATCTTATCAAAACAGTTGTAACAATGATATGCTCAGATATTGTATTATATGTTACAGCTTTATTTTATTGGCACATTATTACATCAGAATGTAACCCCAGCAATCAAGACTGAAAGAGTGTAAATCCATACTGCTGTGGCCAATAATGTTTGCACACCTGTATGCGTCCTTCACTGAGGTGCAGACATGAGGCCAACTGCTCTCTGGTGTTCACGTCAGGGTAGTGAGTGTGCAGGAACGCATTCTCCAGCTCCTGCACCTGGAATGGTGTAAAGGTGACCCTGGTTTGCCTCTTTTTTCTCACACCTGGAAAGAAAGAGATGGGAGACTCTAACCACTATCTCCATCATGCAGTTATCTATAAAAGAGACAAACGTAGAAAGCCACAACGTTGAAATGTCGGAATATTTAGCAAGGAAGTGTTGTTATAAGAAATAACGAACATACGTACAAATACGAGAAAAAGTTGCAGTTGGTGAAAGAAAAAACATTTTAAACCTTGGAATATTTCATATGACAATAACAACATTGTTTATTTATTGAAAAAATAATGGTTGGAACCCTGTAACCCAGGGGTGTCCAACATGCGGCATGTCATATTTGGGCCCAAGCTATTTTGTCATTGGCCCGCTCGCTGCACAATATAAAAATATAATTTAAAAAAAAAAAGAAAGAAAGAAAGAAAAACGAAAACAGGAAAAAATTAAACATTATGAATAAAAATACTGTAATTTAGAAATAGCAGTCATTTGACAAGAATAAAGTTGATAAATTATGAGAAAAAATTTCTTAGAATGTCATCATTTTATGTCAAAAAATAGCCTCATTTTTGTAGCATGAGGAAGAAAGACATTTTTAAAAGAAAATGTCAAATACAGTATTCATGAGCATAAAGTCTAAAAGAGTTGTATTATTACAAGTAAAAAACACCTTCTAAACTTTGTTATGGACTGAAATGACAATGCTTGAAAAAAGTGTATATATCCAAAATATATATTATGACACCATTGACAAAAAGTCCTTTTTGTCACACATATGCAAAGACAAGAGCATTGAGAGCAGCAGTCACTGCCATTAATAACCAGAGAATATACAGTAACTAAACACTAAATGTTTACTACACTAATCATTTCTTGCTAGCTTACTGAACCTGAAAAATACTCACTTGCACAGTCTGTACTGGACTTTGCAGCCTCTTCAAGGCGTCTGATTTGCGGACTTTCTATAGGGAACAAACACATTACTGATGATAAAATGTTTATGTAAAAGCATGCAACACTTGGAATGATTAGGAAAGCATACCTGTATGTAAATGATGGTTAGATATCCTGGTGTTCTTAATAACAGACCAAGTGCCATGAGCTCTTGCTTCTCCTCTGATACCAGCGGGCTTCCTCAGAATCTCCTCTATGGAATGAGATAAATGTTTGCGTGGCTCCTGACTTGAGCCTTTCTCTGGATGATCTTTGTCCCACATGTCCAGGATCTATTTTAAGGACAAAACCTCCAAAAACAGCAAAAACTATTTTAGAAAACTCTGTTGTGATTTCCTCCTCTCTTTGGTACTTATCTTGCACTCTGCTCCTTGAAAGTTGAGGAGATTCAAGTTGCCCTCCTACCCCCCTTGGCCTGTGTTTCACCCGCATCACGTGATCACGACGGAGGTGGAGCGACTCTACATAGCACTACTAGGAAAACTATAATCAGCACCCATTGTGGAGTGTTCTTGTCTGTGTCCCCAAAGAGCAAACTCACACACCGATTATTACATTTGCACCTTATCACACAGTCTTGGGGAGCAGCCTTAGGCGCAGTGATAGTTCACCTTACAGCAGCATATGCATTACTGTCATGCATGATTTGAAAAACTCATTGGTTGTGTCGTTATTGATTTAGTTGTAAAACTTACGTGATGTGAAGGGCTGTTCCTTTATTTACCTCTTATCAATGGATTTATTGAAATGATAATTTTTATGACCTCGGCTCTTCTCAGCTTCCCACACTTCACTTCAACTCTCAGAAACAACGCTTTAAAAAGCCGATACTGACCTCTAGTGGTGTGTGCAGGGAGCTGTCAAATCATGTAAGTAGGCGGCTTACTTTTGCTGTACATGTAGACTTGTATAACTGTTAGATGATGGCATTGAAATGTATGTGAAAATCTGACTCAAGAATTTTTTTAAGAAAAGCAACAGGCCGTGCCACTCCCACTTAGACCCAAAGGAATGTGACTAAACACAATTTCACAAGCACAGAATTATTCCACCTGTATTCCTTAATATATGAATACAGAGTAATAACCAGCCACCTTCCTCACCTTCCTCACCTTGTCAATAGGTTCCTCTGGGAGCTTTCACTTCTTTATTCTTTTGCTAGTAGACATTTTTCCAACCAGCTAGGCGGCTAGGTTAGCTAAGGCTAACGTTAGCTTGGCACGAGCAGGAAATGCCGCTAATAATATATAGTACTGTCATGGTGCTTTCAATGTCGAGAAGCATTTACTGGCATGTGGCCTTCACTGTCAAGGTGTGTTTATTATTAGTGTTCCTTCACTACTGCGGTGTGAAGCACCACATCCCCCAACACGGGCTACTGTCACGGCGACACCCCACGCCCAATGAACCCCCAAGAGCTCTGCCAACATGGGGGTTTGGACTTTTGATTTTTTACTTTCTTTTTCACTCCCGCTACCCAGGAACACATATTTTCATGGCAACACAAACACAGCACATAACACTCGTAAGGCCTATAACAATTTTTTAGAGTTAATTTAATTAATAAAAATTAATTGGTTCCAGAAGGCCCAACTCTAACTGAAGTGGATGTGAAACTAATCCAACAATGTAAATCCAATGAATTATCCATAGGGACAAAACATGTTTTATAGTTTCACAGTTATAGTTGCACATGCGGGAAATTCATATAAATAGAAGACTCTTTTCTTCCTTATGCTTTGCTTGTTGTTGTCGTCGTCCATGCGACCTCTGCGTTCTATCCGCACTGTTCCAGCTTATGTGTCAAATTTTGTCACTTCCCCACTTCCTCTTTCTCTTCCTGGTTTATTGTCATCTGAAGCAAAGAATATTCCAACATTTCTTCCCTTGTATGAAGACAAATAATATATAGTCAAGTCACTCCACGGCATAGACAGTGACACACGCAAACGGCACGCAGTCACAGTTGAGTGTCCAGTGAGGTCATCATGCTGCCTTCATGTGAGCTTTATTTCCCCAGATTATGTGTAACATATGATGCTCTTTCTATAGGAACGTCAAGACAATTAGCTCTGAAAAACCTTTACGGCACTTTTCAGGCCCCAAATGATTTCAGTCACATGTCTGAATAATGCGTCAGAAGACTGAAGAGCGTGACAAGCCTGTAATTGGTAGCAATTTGTATATAAATGTCAAGGTTTTAGATTAGGACCAAGATTTGGAATAAGAAAACCTGACGTTGGCGTGAGAATGTTGTGTGAAAATAAAACTCTGTCTTTGGAACGTCTCACAGTAACTCAAGAGATGCGGACTGCTATCAGACCAATAAAGCTATTTAATATAATTTTGAGGGAAATAGCCTGGTGCACATAAGGAAACTAAGTTAACCTTAATGGTTTCTCTGTATCATGTGCTAGCCTGGAGGCACGTGTGAGTTATTAGTAAATAGTAATTAGTATTTATGAAGACTTGACTGCCAAAAACATGTTCCCTCGTCATTATACTTTCACATCACGAGTACAAGACCCACAATGCATGGCTATACTGAGCTATACTGTACTTACATACTAGTATGTCTAGACATGTACTGGAGCTAATCAACCCAAACACTGACCTCGTGCACTGTACATTGTGCTAGCATTGTGTTAGCACATCTTACACCTATTGAGCCTGTTCTCTATTCTTTTATTGTTAGAACTTCCCTTCCAAGAGGACTTCATGTCTATTTTGGTTAAGTAGTTTGTAAAATAAATTACCCGCCAAAAATGTGACTTATACTCCGGAGCAACTTATTGTCCAGAAAATACGGTACTTGTCCTAGAATTGCCAGCATTAGCTCAGTATACTTACAGTATATTAGCACTATAAGCCAAGTATACTCACTTTGAAATAACACATCATGCTAATACGGGGCTGTGCAGGTGTACGTATATGCTAGCCAGGTCATTTTAAGTGCAATTAAAATGCAATCACGAAAGCACATTTATTTTTGTTTATGAACCGAGTACGCTCTTAGTACACAGTACTGTAACTGAAAACGTGAAAGACGGGGGGTACGACATGAATGAAAGATTCCTGCCGCCAAATTGAATGACGGAAACAAGCGGATGTTGTGTGAGGGAGCGTGTCCCCGGGTGCCAGTGGCGGGCGGGTCAGCTGCTGTTACTGTTCTAATTGGCTTCACATGAGCTGTGGGTGCCACGCATTTCAATCGTCAAGCACAGCAGCCCCATGTTTGAACTCTGCTCCGCTGTTGCCTCCTTCAATGCCCTTCGCCTCCCTCTCCTGCCTCCTCACTTTCTCGGTGCTCCGTTTCGTTGTCGCTGTGTCGAGGTGCCTTTCCATCGGACGTGTTCTCAGTTCTTAACTCGTTTTTCTTATATTTGTGGGACTCCGAAAGCCACCAGAAGTTCAGAAGTTGACATGGCTCCAGAAAAGGAAAGTAACGGGCTTGACAACTACGCATTTGCAGTGAGTACATTTATTTAATTACCACGGGGAATACCTATTAAGCTAATATCATGTATTGTAGGCTATGGCCATAACATGTTGGAAATAATTCAATCATTGCAACATATTGTGAGTTAATCTGTTTGGTAAACTTCAACCATAAGTATGTTATGAACTATCTAGCTGTAAAATCACATGTAATGCCAAGGAGGCACGTAAATACCTTGTTGTTGATGCAAGCTAGAACTCATCCTTTAAGACAGATAAGCATCAAGCTATTTAGTCATAAAAACATCACGCTTACACAAAGTCCAACCTTCTCATGAATGCGGCGCTGTAAATATGATTGATATTGATCTTAACAGTGTCATCTTAAAGTATACGTTCAAGATGACCACTCTAAGGCTATATAGTCACCACAACATGAAGAATATCCAAGCACGCTACTTTGAATTTCAGAATTATGGAGTCTATACCGAACATTGTTTTGTTTCTGAGATATGTTTTTGACTGCATTGAAGCTTGAAGGGCATTTCTGTGACCTACAAGACACAAAACACGAAGAAGAAGTCACCTCCGTGGACCATGAGCACAGCAAGCTGGCCTACTGTGTGACCGATGTACCGCCTTGGTACTTGTGTGTCCTTCTTGGTATACAGGTACGTACATACACATAATGCATGTGAGGAAAAGAAAATGTTGTTAGTTAGGAAATGGGTTTGACATTTTTTGCAGACTCATGCGGCCCTGTTAGTATTATTTATCACATGAGGGGCCACCTGAGGTTGATCTTCTTCACGGTTGGTTAAACTTGCTTGGTTTTGTACACGTGGACCTCATTGTAGAATTAGTTTCAGTTAAACATGATGTCTGAGTCAAGGAGTGGGAGAGTTATGTGTTCAGCTTGATCTACTATATTAGCTTCTACACTATTGTCCCTTCATTGTTCCTTTTCAGAGAAAGGTCTGCCCCGTTACCAAAAAACCTGCTTTTCTTTTTCCGCTCACTTCAGACTGTTTCAAATCAATTCATACATACAATACAATACATCAATCCAAAGATGTGTAGTGGAGTCATGTGACTTGGACTCGAGTCAGAGTCCGAAACTCAGCTTGGACTCAGGCATCACTGAATTGGCAACTCAAAGAAAGAACGAGGGTGTACAAAAATGGTATAATGACAGTATATTATTGTTTGATTCTTCCTTAGCACTGCTTGACAGCATTTGGAGGGATCATTGCCATCCCGCTGATTCTCTCACAAGGCTTGTGTCTTCAACATGACGGCCTCACGCAGAGTTACCTGATCAGCACCATCTTCTTCGTGTCTGGTATCTGCACTCTGCTCCAGGTCACCTTTGGCATCCGGTAGGTCGGACTAAATCACCGATTCCCAGCCGAGGAGCATATGCTCCATCAGAAACATCTGGTGGCATGCGACAAATGAAAATTGAACAAAAAGTCGATGTACCATAATAATGATTTGGTTGATGATGTAACTTTTGCCTTTCATTGAACTTCTGAAGTCTCAGATGGGGTTATGAAATAAGCAAACACTCTTAATACCAAAAACTAAGGTCTGGTACTACAAATGTAATAAATAAAGCCATAATCAGGCAGGGGTGCCATTGAGGGCGGCCCCTTATCGGCACCCCCCTTGAATGGACCCAGGTCATCTTCTTTTTCCAGGTACACACAGAGATGTCTCCATAAAAGGGACTTTTGTCCACTGAGGGACATCATCATGCTTGAAATGAGATGAAGATGTGGTTTGTTCTTCATCAAAGTCTTTAAATGGCGCCCCCCCTTAACGGACCCCTGTCTATGAGACATAAATGTGTGTGCCCTGTAAACTGTGCCGTTGAGACGAACTGTTTACAGTGCCAGACGGTGGCAGTTCTTGAATTCAGAATTGCAGTGTAAACACGCAGCACATGGCGTAAGGAACATCCATCCAATTATGCAAGGGTACCTAATTTCCCGTGTTACAACGACTGTGTTTAGTCCACAGAAAAACAGCAGTTGATCAGGATTAACCCTGCTGCTGCTTGCGGTTGAGCCTTTCCGCTGAAAACTTTGTCAGGATTGTTATTGTTTGAGAAATAATGCAATTCAGTTGAACCCCCCGTTGCAGTTTTTAATAGCTGTATGAAAAATACAGCACTTAAAAATAAGTCATTAGCAGAACAACGTTTGTAATATTTCATCACCTAATTCAATAATGAAAGTCTAAAATATTCGAAAGACCTGTCATCAGGATGAAGGAATATTTCAAGTACTATATTTGAAGTACTAGCAAGAATAACTGTGATGCGGTGATTGTTTTTGAAGCGGCTGCAGGGAAAGCCGTGAATTCCAAGCAGGTTTTGCAAAAGTGGATTTGTACTTGTGCATTGTCCGTCATGCTGAACATTGGTGTGGAAGCAGGATTAGGAGAAAGCATTGCCTACTTATTATCTATGGAATCTTGTTCTTGCTAAACCCACATTCCGCTGGCTTGGGGCCACTGATGCTTTTTTGTCTTCCCCCAAATTCCTGGGAGTAGAAAGAAAAACAGCACACATTTCATTGGGTTTTATTGGAACGGAAGCAAGATGTTGTTCCAACTTTTTTGTTTAATGTGATGATTTGGACACAACTGGTTCTATGAACATTAATATGATGATTATTGTGGCAGAGCATTTTAACTCCCTCCATTAGAGTCGCCCTGCTACCATCCTACTTAGGCTGAGCGGAGGCAGCTGGGAGCCGCCGGTTCTTCTCACTCTCCATCCCAGAAGCCGTCGCATGCCATGACTGTTGTCCCAGCTTCCCCATCTCATCCAGCTGTCCCTGCCCCTCAGCCAGAGGACTTTCTTAACCGTGTAACCTCCTTCTGCCAGCAGCGCCCTTAGTTTACTTCCTTCTACCTGCCTTTGTTTGTTTAACGTGATCTCATTAAAGACACTCAATATCGCTGGGCCCCCGTCTGCATTCTGTGGTCTAATGAGCACACGGTAATACCTTGCAAGTATTTTGAAAGCCATGTGCATTTAAGTCAAAATACTTCCAAGTCAAAATCCCCAAAAGTTTTCTGTGCGGGTTATTGTGTGTAGCTGCTCTATAAGAGACCACAACTCAAAACAAAGGCTGAAATAATGAGCATAATATTTCCCCTTGAAGAAGTTATATTGTGTATATTTCAGGAGTGGCAGGGATCAAACAATGAGCAGTAACAATCCTAAAAATGCATAATGCAAGTAAATAAGTAATAAGAGTAATAATAATCGTAAGTGACGATTCAGCTGATTCACTATATATGCTCAATCTACTAAGATGGGGTCACTCCTGATGGGACATGAATGAAATGAAGTAAATGTCTTACCTTTCCTGCTTCCTGTCTTCTCTTGTGGGTTTCCAGCCTGCCTATTCTCCAAGGTGGAACATTCACATTGCTGGCACCGTCCATGGCGATGCTGTCCATGCCAGAGTGGACCTGTCCTGCCTGGACACAGAATGCAACCCTCGTCAACACGTCCTCTAGCGAATTCATAGAAGTGTGGCAGAGCAGGATGAGGGCGGTAAGTAAACGGGTGACAGTATGGCAGTACAGATCAGCGTGTACGGGTATAACTTGTTTAATTTATTTTTGTTACTTATTTCCAAGCTAGCTTTTGAGTGTTAAGTTTGTGTGTGTGTGATGATTTTAGCATAACATCTAGGCTGACACCATGAGTCAGATTTTTATATTGAGTAATGGCCTCCTGCAAGCGGAAATAAATCTGTTTTTTCTGTCCAAATGTAGTCGTTGTGGCTTGTAGACAGGTGCAGCTTCCACACTGGAAATTATGGTATTTCTTGTTCTGAATGAAGCAACGGAAGGATATAATTGTGTGCAACCACCATGTTTTTCTCCAGCTCCAGGGGTCTATCATGGTGGGCTCGCTCTTCCAGGTGGTTGTTGGATTTTCTGGTCTGATCGGCATCTTCATGCGCTTCATTGGACCTCTCACCATCGCACCCACCATCTCTCTCATCGGACTGTCCCTTTTTGACTCTGCCGGTACCAGTGCTGGAAACCACTGGGGCATTTCCGCCTTGTAAGTGTTTATGGACTTTTGCACCCGATCACCTTGCTTGGCCTTGCTTTATCTCTAATTTGGGCTTCATTTTAGATGGTACTAAGATTTGATGGTAAAACTGTGTGCAAATATCAAAATGGACAGCCCTAAAAAGAATCACTCAATCCACCCACTCCTGATCCAAATTTGAAGACCATATCAAAAATGGCCAGAATTGACATTTTAAAGAGCTTCCAAATGAAGTTTGAAAATGCCAAATGAATAACTAGGACTAAAACAATACATTTATTCCAAAGAAGCATTAATCTGAAATAGGCCATTTGTCAGCTGACGACAAGTTTAAGATCATAGTCGCTCAAAAAAAGCCAGTCAGGCGAACATTGTGGACTGCAGCGTTTACCACACAGATGAGGGCCTTCAGTCACAAGGGATGTCCCTTGTAACATGGCAAGGGACAACACATGGCAATCTGCCGTTTGATGCCCCTGCACAACCTGAAGCTCCATTGTTTGGGTGAAGGAAAAAGCAGCCGAGATCAAGAAGGCGGCCCTTCAATTTGCAGTGTGGCAACCATCTCAGGTGGTTTCTCCTTGTCACGCCAGTGACGATGGAAGCCATCAGGAGCATCATGTTATGTTTCATCTTTTCCGAGAATAAAACTCGAGCCACCCTTCTATTTCCCACGTTTGGTGTTGTGCGGTGTTGTCCCAACGGACAATTTTGAGGCCTTGAAGGAGGAGTTTATTTGTTGGTAAAAAGTGTTGTTCAAATTTTGATCAGGAGTGTACATGTACAATGTTATTAACTTACTACATGTTCCAAGCGTTCCTGGAACCGCAGTAAAGTATGCTGTAAAGCGGAGCAGCACATCATGTTCAAAGCTTCCGAGACCCGTCATATATCTTCATATTTTGTGAACGTGTCATCCGATCAACTATATTGTGAATATTCTGCTTGTTTGTTTTAGGACCACTGTACTGATCATCGTTTTCTCACAGTACCTTCGTCATATTCCCATATCTTTCCCAACATACAGCAAGGATAAGAAATTACACTCCTGCCGTGTTTACGTCTTCCAGATTCTCCCAGTATGTTGAAAAAGCTCTTTTGAAAAAAAAACCCATTACAGTCCACCCGCTCTCTGAAGAGTAACACGGTTGCTTTGTTCATCCCTTTAGGTCCTGCTGGGAATAGCCTTGTCCTGGCTGCTCTGCTACATTTTAACTACCTTTAATGCCCTTCCCTCTGATCCGGGCAGGTACGGTTACTTGGCTCGTACTGACATAAAGGGAGATGTAGTAGGTAAAGCCCCTTGGATCCTGTTCCCGTACCCCGGTAAGAAAACGTTTTACATGAAAACAGGCTAATGATTCCACGTTTTGCATACCAAGACCCTTTGTGTTCCCTTAGGCCAATGGGGGCTGCCCACTGTGAGCCTGGCGGGGGTGGTTGGCATTTTGGCAGGTGTGATTTCTTCCATGATAGAGTCTGTCGGGGACTACCATGCGTGCGCCAGGCTATCGGGGGCTCCACCTCCGCCTAAACATGCCATCAACAGGGGCATCGGAATGGAGGGGCTGGGGTCTTTGCTGGCCGGAGCCTGGGGGACAGGAAACGGTACCACCTCTTACAGTGAGAACGTAGGAGCCCTCGGCATCACAAAGGTAAACCAAGGGAGGCTTCATCCGGCAACCTGTGCTTTGACTTGAATGAGAGGCCTTCATCATTGCCGGCTGCAGGTTGGAAGTCGCACGGTGATTGTCGCCGGGGGCGTCTTCATGATAGTCATGGGCGTGTTCGGCAAAGTGGGAGCCATATTTTCCACCATTCCATCACCCGTCATCGGGGGGATGTTTATGGTTATGTTCGGGGTCATTTCTGCAGCAGGAATTTCAACTCTCCAGGTGAGCACGCCGCCGCAAGCATCTGATATCACAATTTGGTCAGTCTGTAACAACTGATTTTCAATCTCTCACACTCTCAAATTAGCCTCAAAACTTTGAAATTATCGGGTATGTTCAAGGGCCACCAAACAAAGTGAGAACTTTTAATTATGGGCGAAAAAAACATCAGTAAAGGTGACTGTATGTATCCCAAAAAAAAAACAGATTTTTTGCATTTAAAAGTCATGGAAGATGTACGTTGTATCATCATTTCACCCTGGAAAAAAGCTGTCAAACATATCATAAAAAGTCCCAAATGATGGGTCATAAAACATTCACACCTGTGATGAGTGTACGGAATACTATTTTGTTCTTTGTTTTTTATGATTTTGTTTTTTTTTTTTTACTTTTAGTATGCAGATTTAAATTCATCTCGCAATATCTTCGTTTTTGGCTTCTCCATGTTCTCGGGTCTGGTCATACCGAACTGGATAGTGAAGAACCCTGCAGTTATTTCCACAGGTATGCTTATTATTATGTTTGTTATTATTATTATGTTACGGTCCATGAGCAGGTTAAACCGTTTGGTCGTCCTGGTGTCTTTGTATGCAGGAGTGGCTGAGGTGGACCAGTTGCTGCAGGTTCCGTTCACAACCAGTATGTTTGTCGGAGGCTTCTTTGGCTTCTTATTAGACAACACAGTTCCAGGTTAGCACTCTTTTTTAGCACACTATGTACAGCAGATGTTTGTATGAAATATTCAATATTTTATTGGTTCTGCTTTGCCGGTGAACGGAAAAGAACATTCACTGATTGTGTCAGCTTATATGCGGTATCTATAGCGGATATATGCAGCTCGATGTCCTTGACCTCTTGCTCAAGTTTTACGTGTAAGCATGGCGGCGTAGCAAGCGAATAGCACAGACAAGATGGCAAGACATTGTTAGGAATGGAATATTTTCCACTCTGATTTGGATAAGTTATGCTATATTGTAATAGCACGTGTTCATAACAGAGCGACACGCCCTGTTCTTTTGAAATAATGCCGCTGCCTGGCTGTGACGCCCAAAACCCCGAACCGAGGTCGGTTGAAACCAGATCAGACCAACACACCAACAAACACCACAATGGGAAGTTTTCCGGACCTCGGTAAACCTTGGTCAGCGGCTTGCCCGTTCTCTCCAGAGCTAGCATTGTAATTGCTGGTATTTCCCCCCCTTTTAATATGAAATTGTAAACCATACTTGAGACTCTTTGCTTTATTTCACAGCTGGTAGAACCAGGGTGGACTTTGCTCTACTGAAAGAGCCGGTCTGAACAGTCTGTCACGGATATCGGGACATTACATTATTATTGTTTAGGACCGGTCTTGTTTGCTGAAGATGTTTGACTTCCAGTGTGGACACAAATAGAGAGTATTTACACTCTGATGGGTGGTGATCACAAGAAAGTTATTAAAGCATGCCCCGCATGCCAATCCGGTGGCAAGACAGCTCATGAGTGGCCACTTTTCTGGTGGAATGAGAGAATATTTGGGGTAGACAATAGGTGAAAAGCAAAAGCCGGTCCACCCCAAGACAAAACCCATGAAGCAAAGTCAGCAATATTGTTTATGCAATCCAGTGTAGTGACCTCTACATTGGCGAGACCAAACACTGTCTCATTCCACAAGTGGCCACTAACAAGCTATTTAGCTTTTGCCACCAGGCAAGCGAACGACCTGTCAGCCAGGCCGGACAACAAGTACAACTGTTGTGACCACCCCTGGGGGACACAACCACTATAGACAAACATCTTCAGTAAACAAGAAGAATCCGATTCCCACATTCAATGCACAAACTGTACAGGTTGAAGTGCAGCAAATGTAAGCAAATGCTGCAGGTAAGACTGCTGTTTACACAAATTTGGCATGTATTTTACAGGAACAAAGCAGGAACGAGGCATCCTGGCCTGGAACAAAGCTCACGAGGACAGTGCCAGCAACACACTGGAGAGCGGAGAAGTGTACGACCTTCCTTTTGGCCTGAGTTCTTACTTTTCTTCTTGCTCGTGGATCCGTTATGTACCATTCTGCCCACCTTGTGTGCCTAAACGTCCTGAAGGATGCGAATCAAAGGCGGTCACTCAAGAACCCACTCAGACGCTCGGACCCTCAGAGCCTCCGCACATTATCATTGGAGTCGCTCATTAAGTGGCGAACTCACATCCGCATCCCCTTTTTGAGGATTTGCCTGTACATACATTGTCAGCAGAGAGGCTTCTGTTGGAATCATGTATTTTTCCTCCAACTATATATAGTATGTACAATTATTTCTTCCATGGACAGAAATTAACTTTAAAATCTATATGGAGTAATTTTTTTCAGCTATTGTTGTTTGAAAATATTATTAATTTTATACTTAACGGTGTGAAAATATGGTTTTGTTTCATAAGGTTTCAAGCTTGAGCAAAAATGTATATTTAGCTTTGTTCATAGTTTTCATCAGATTAATGTATTTTCTGATGGTGAAGTATTATCAGTGCCTGAATTGTACACACTGTCGGTTTGGTGTACTTTGTACATAATGTACAGGTAGCAGGGTGATAATTGTATTTGGTGTCCTGTTAAATGTCACATTTTGTCAATGTTCTTTCCTTAAAAGGTACAGGCCTTTTTGAGCCAAGCGGTGTTAGGGTTGGTCCAGCGGCAATGCACACACTATAATGAGATCGAGGCCTTTCGAATGAGCCATAATGATTTCACAGCATAAAACCTTTTTTACGCGGCATTCTGGAACCTGGGGCGGCCGCCGCCCGGCGCCGCCCCAGGTTCCGACCCTCGCCGGCCACCGTCTACATTGCGCTCTTGCCGCCGCCGTCTTTGTCTTCGTCGCCGCCGCCGCCGCCGCCGCCGCCGCCGCCGCCGCCGCCGTCGTCTTCGGCAGAGTAAGACAAAGCTTACTTAGCCACAAATTCACCGTTGACAAAACACAGTATATGATGTCCCATCACATAGTTTACAGTCTTGGTCTCATGAAAAAAAACATCGAAAATCAACACAATAGATAGATTTACATACAACAGACTTATCTAGTCGTGTGCAAGAATAACCTATTTACGTGGCTTAAAACAAGTAATTTAACAGCTATTTATTTAATAGACAGTATCGCAAAGCATGCTGGGATGTGCGCCTATCGACACTACAATATAAAGAGGACAAGGAACTGCTGATTATGATGCGGGCGAGGGAGGATGTCAATTAAGGGCCTCAATTCTTGAATTTCTTCTCCTTAAAAATTACTTTTATGCAACTATTGGCTATGTTATCTGTATCATGTGTCATTTGTGTGCTTTCAACATATACTTGTTAGTCCAAAATACAGTACACTTCAAAAAGACGTTTGTGTGTTTTCGAAGTGACCACGGGAGGGCGATAGAGGCTGATATCATCTATGTATGTCCGTCACAGGCCACCGTACTGATCCGCCAGTAAGCGGTGACGTTACGTGAAAGCCAACAAATCAAATAATACCGCCTTTTTTTGCAGCACCCTACAAACGGTACCCAAGGTGCTTCGGGAGTATAAAGTATTAGTTCTCTTGTTATAGTGTGTAAAATCATTGTGAAACACGACGTCACATCCGCGCTGTAACTTCCTGTTTGCACTTCCTGGTTTCGTCCCGAAAAATGGCGCCGACGATCCCAATTACGGTGTGTCAATCTGTTGGCAGCCAAGCTGAAGTATTCTAGAGGGAATGCCGTCTACTGTTTGTAAAACTAATAGACGTGATTGTTGAAACTCTTTATTGAAAATGCTTGAGAATATATTACATGTGTATTGCTTATTTTTTTCAAGTTTTCAACGCTGTTGCAGGCATGTGTTTGGCCAGCTATGTGGGGCGGGTTGAGCGTGAACCAGGAAGTGCGGGGATCTCGTGTGTGCGCGCGCGCGGGGGCGCGCTGTTCTGTCGTTGCTGGCTCGTCGAAAAAGAAAGTTGACCGGTGTTGTGCCGAGTTTTGCATGCCTGCCGGTCATCGCGGCGAAGGGCCAGCCTGTCGCGTGTGGTTCCGTTCTTCAGGGAGACGTCTCCGGAGGGGGGGCAAGCCCGGGAGGTGCTCAGGTAAGAGGGCGGAGGGCCGTGGGTGCGCTGCTCGGTTACGCAACACGCAGAGTACGATGACGTCACAAGCATCAGCCTGCAGCCTGATTTTCACGATCGAGAGACTTTCACGTCAACGTCTCGTCTGACCTTTGACTTCTGCAGTCCCGACAGCGAAGACCCTCCCCCCTGGCCCTCCGCTGCCGCTCCGGCCAACGGCTCGGCTTGCGGAGACGTCCGCAGTCCGTCCCAGTCGAGCGACGAGCAGAGTTCCGAGGCCAGCGTGGTCGCCGATATCATCGGGGGCGAGGTGACGCTTCACGCCGACACGCCCGAAAATCTCACCCTCGCCCTCCTGGACAGCGTGACCGGAAGACGGTACGGGCAGTGCACTGGTGAGTCATGTGACCGAGTGGCACGGTCGTCAGCCTTCTTGTTAATGGCTAACGTCCACTCTTACTAAACATATGCCATTGATTACTAAACACACTGAATGCACTTGCGTTTAAAGACGGACGAATAAAACCCTAACTCGAAAACATCAGAGGACGTCAAATGTCCACCTTTCTAGCTGTTTTTCTTTCAAGAAAGTCATGAAGATATCTTATTTTTTTGCTGTTTTTATTCAGCCATCAGACTGGATTTGCTCATACAGCTGATATTATTTCATATTTTTAGATTGCCCAGTCAGTGTTGAAAGTAAGCTATTTTCTTATCGGGCAATTCTAATAAAATCTGATTTGATTCCACAGATTTGACAGCTATTTTGCACCATTTCATCTTGTCAAAGAGATATGACTTAGCCATAATACAGCATGGTGAGTCATTGTGAGACGGTGAATTTGTGTGCGCGGTTATGGATAGTATTATGAAATACAACAATTTTCTATCTGTAAAGGAGGCGTACATTAAAGAGGAACTGCACTTTTGGGGAATGTTGCCAGTCATCCACAGTCCATGTGAAACATGAACACATATTTCTTTCCCTTTTACTGTATATCTATATTAACCAACCACATCTGGCGGACTAACACCACACTCTGTGAGCTGCTTGTGCCATAGACGGAACGACGGAAGACCTAACTCTCCACGTGGCTACCAAGACTCAACAAGATGCTGGTTTCCTGCCAGCATCTTTGACCTGAGGACCGGAGCACACGTCTTGTACTGGAAGCCATCCCGATGTTGTATCTATGCTGCTGTTATTGACTGAAGTAGCTAAGCTGCACGGGCGATGTGAAATCGATGCGCCTGGGAAAGACGTTTCTGCAGTGTCATCAAAATATGGAAGACACTAAGTATTACATGTTACCATCAGTGCACACGTTAATGCTTGATCACAGCATGTATATCAAACAATAAAACATTTTTTATGGGGCTTCATAGTCGAAATAGGTACATCCCAATGAAGTGCATCGTTAACTCGTTCACATGAAGTCATTTAAAACTTGTTGGAATGCACAGAAAAGGGAAAGAAATGTGTGTTCATGTTTCACATAAGGGCTGTGGATGATGGGCAAAATTCCAAGGAAGGTGTCCTTCCCCTTTAAATGTATTTAAATGTATTTATCCGATTACATCTGTGAGTATCTCATTGGTGGGCCAATTGTCCTGTTTTTTTCTAATCAAATTATGGTCACCCTACACTGAAAAAGGTCATTCTGAGAATATGTAATGGTAACATAATTACGTCTCTGCAAATGAGGTTTGTCTCTTGACAAGAATATATAACGTTTTGAATTCATCTACATTTGTTCAAAACACATAGTTTGGATTTTTGTCTTTAATAAGCTGAAAGTTTGCTGGTCGGAATTACTCTGCTCCAACTGCGCCTGCGTGATGAGTGGATTCCGGGAAATCCCGCCGCAACCAATTCAAAGCCCCTGAGCGAGCACCGACAGAAGGACATCATTTGACAACATTGGAAACCTATAGATAAATATGTCTTAAATGGACAAAGTACACAGTGTAGGTGGTGGTTATATTTATATATATATATACACACAGTATACACATATTATATAAACATAACCACTACCTACACTATGTACTATATCAATTTAAGAAATAAAATGCTGGAATATCTAAATAATTCAACCAATTACTTCTTTGTTACTTAGTCAAATGTTTTATTTTTTCTTGTGAATGTATTATTTCTCTTTAAACGAGCAACAATGTGTTTTATCCGATCACTTGATTAATCGGCAAAAATTTTGGTAGAATACTTGATTACTAAAGTATTCGATAGCTGCGGCCCTAGAATGAACAAATGAATTATCTTCAAAATTTGAAGTTTGTGAACATAATATGGTTTATGTTTTTGAAGTGTGCAGGAGTACGGGGTACATGGCTGAAGTGGTACGTGACTAAAACGTTGGAGAAGCACTTCTAACCCTGCGAACCACTATATAATAACGTGATGTAAGCAGGAGTAGGGGGTACATGGCTGAAGTGGTACGTGACTGTAAAACGTTGGAGAAGCACTTCTAACCCTGCGAACCACTATATAATAACGTGATGTAAGCAGGAGTAGGGGGTACATGGCTGAAGGGGTACGTGACTGTAAAACGTTGGAGAAGCACTTCTAACCCTGCGAACCACTATATAATAACGTGATGTAAAAACTTGCCTTGCTTTTTTCCAAGCAAATGGAGCCCTGTATTTTATCAGTGTAATAAATAGAAAGGCAGACGCGTTGAGGCGTGTGTGTGTGTGGGGGGGGGATTACATAATCCCTGCTGTCCTCTTTCAGACTGCTTAATACTCTTCTGGTGTGTTCCTGCGTGTTTGTACAGGAATGTGTGTGTGTGTGTGTGTGTGTGTGTGTCAGTATGTGCCAACAAGAACACACAAGTGATGTACAACCCTTTTCTCTAACTGAAAATCATACTCTACATATTAGTTCTAGTAATATTATACTTTTGTCATTTCTAGTATGTAACTAAGTAATTTTGCTATTACTAAAAGAATTACTACCAATAATATTGCTACTTTATGCTCCAATTTTTCAGCTTCACTTGATCGTCTACCCCAAATGTACAGTGGTCACTAGGTGTCAGTAATGTTACTGTAATGTTGGAGAGAAAAACCAGCATGCCCTGATGTTGCAACAGCCTTTTTGGACTTTGCATATCATCACAACGGGCCCAATCATCGCTGCTGCATCTTCTTCTTCCGTTACCTACGCAAATCTGAAACTCAACACTGAACTCCCGACATCACTGCTTGTTCACTTCTCAGCTTGAACACATTTATAGTAACACGCACAAGCTTATTTATTCCTTAAATGGGTTATGATGATTATGTATGGGCCTTTCTTTTAGCTCTGAATGTTGTGTTTGAATGCTTTTCTATTTTTTTACTGTTATGTTTCTCATTTGATGTATTTGAGCTGCGTGCATCACTCAGTGTGTATATAGAATGTTATAGCCATGTCGTGTACTTACATGTGAGTGATTATTGCTGCACACATTGACCTTTTGACCTCACTTGACCCTAGCTGAAAGAGGGAGCCATCAGTCATGTGACTGGCATAGCTCCACCCATTATCTTGGCTGGCTCCGCCTTTGACTTCCCTCTCCTCATGCGCACATTTCTTCTGCCATGTTGTCTTTGGTACACGTGCACATACTCATGCACACTGTTCATCTATCTCACTTCCCTTTTCATCCTCTTGCTGTCTCCATGGCAACCCTCTGCAGCAAGGCAGGCTGGGCAGGACACTCCCACTGCAGTTAGGATCTCTGTCTCTCGTGCTCTCGCTCTGTCTCACTCACCCCCCCCCCACCCCCCCACACACACAGTGACACACTTAAGTACAAAAATGTGTTTGGAAATGTGTGTATGTGATTTAAAATCATGATGTGTATGTGTGTGTGTGTGTATAGAGACGTTGTTGGACGACTTCATGCTGACCCATCCCATCTTCCTGACGGCAGACACCTTTCAGCAAGTTCTACTGCAGCAGTATCCTCCATGTGCACGACCACACACAAACACGTGGACTGTGATGTTTTCACTCCTAGCCTGGCAGACAAAACTGAGGGTAAACTCCTTCACTACCACTCTCAGATTTTCTGTGCATGTGGGGGAGGGGCCAGGGCCAGGTGGTGAAAAGGATGACAGAGAAGGAGGGGGCCTGGATGCCGTGCACAGGAAGCGGGCGGTCCTCAGTGTTGCCTTCCGATACCTGGACACGTACCGAGAACTCCTGCAAGAGGAGGGCGACAAGTTCCCCAAGGTGATACACACAACACTACACAACTATACACAGGTGTGACTACACACATCATGACTCTCTGTGTGTGTGTGTGTGTGTGTGTGGAGGAGTTGTACGGGTGCGCGCTTCAGGAACTGAGTTGTCATCCCGAGCTGGTGGACGATGTGGTCAAACTGCAACGCTGGACAGAAATTTTACACTGCCCGTACGTGCACACACACACACACACACACACACACACACACACACACACACACACACACACACACACACACACACACACACACACACTCATGTGTTAAAATGGTGGGTAAGATGGCACCAGTGTGTCTGGCTCGCCGCTTCCCACAGCTCACTGTGATTGGTTTTATGTTTGTTTTGTCGTTTGTTCTGAGGACCATGGACCTCATAACACCTCTGCTGGTGTATGATGGTCAGGGATCACTTGAAATCTAGGACATTGTGTGTGAAACAAGAGTATGATGGGCCAAACAAACTGCGTTAATGTCCATTACTGGGCAACACGAGGAGCGTTGTACTCTCCGGCCTCTTCTCCCTCCGGGTACTTCAGGTGGTGTGAACCCCGACAACCTCCAGCCACTGAGCTGGGCAGCTGTAGTGGCTGTTAATGTTACTGCCAAGTCTGCACTACTCGAACCAGACATTTATCCTCCAGGGTACCGGTAAAGATTTTTCCAATAAGGAAATGACTTGTACCAGTCGAAATGATAAAACGTAAACAAGCCGCGTTGATGACATGGCGCCGTGGCAGATTTTAAAGATGAATGAAAGGCTGTCATGGTGAGGAGATTGAGCGTTCATGTATGGAAGGATTTACTCGGTCGGCTACTAAACACAATAACCTGCACAGAAAACTTTTGAGATTCTGTACCTATGTCGGCTTTCTTTCCTTGGATTTGTGCCTCCCGCCAAAACGGACTGTTTAATTTATTCCACCCACTGCCTGCCTTGGGCAACACCCACTCTGCTGTGATTGGTCACACGCCCAAAGTGCTTCCCAACTACAAACGAACCCCACTTTGGTAATGTAATGGGTATAGGGGTTGATATATGAATCAGGTCTTACGTGCAGTGCTTTTATAAAATGCGCTAGATAAATGAAGTGGATTGAATTGCGAGTGTGTGTGTGTGTGTGTGTGTGTGTATGTGTTTTGTCAGCTGTGACGAGGAGAAGGAAAGCAGAAGGAAGCAAGTGCGACCGCTCTTCAGACACTTTCGACGAATCGACGCCTGTCTGCAGCCCAGGGAGGCGTTCAGAGGCTCTGATGAGAGTGCGGCATTTCTTGACTAGACCTGTTTCACCTAGCACGGTGGCATGTTAAGCTAACGCTGTGCATCTACGTTGCCAGTCTTCTGCAGGGTCTACACTCCCGATCATTCCTACGTCACCATCCGCAGTCGCCTGTCCTGCCGTGTGGGAGACATCCTGGCTCTGGTTCGAGAAAAGCTGCAGTACAGCGATGAGCAGCCGCTTCTTCCCGGAAACCTCATCCTGGTGGCGGTCACGTCGGCTGGAGGTCAGCTGACACAAGCTGCTAGTTCCCATTTCACCGCTGGCTTGACTGGCTTCGACTGTGACGTCGTCCAGGGCCGTTGACAGCTTTGCCGGGCCCGGGTCAAACTAATGTAAGACAAGATACCCGTTTGCCCCCCCCCCCTCCCCAATCAACGGCCCTGACGTAGTCACATGACTCACCGTGACGACTTCCTAGTCTTCAAGTTGTCCTCATTCTACGTCACACTTTCCCTAAATGATGTAACGTTGGCGTCAATGGTTATGGTTACCTGCGTTCTTGTGTGTGCATGTGCAGAAAAGGCAGTGTTTCGGCCCAGTGACGAGGCCGTCTTCACCACTTTGGGGGTCAACACTCACCTGTTCACCTGTGAACCCACTGAACTGGAGTCGCTGGTGAGTGGTACCAGAAAAGGTCTTTTTGGCATCGCCACTGCAAACTTCCTGCTTCTTTCAGTTTGGCTTCTTGGCATGAAGCTCAGTATGGATCTAGAAGCAGAGTCCGCTGCAGGCCGGGAAGCTTTATGACATCTGGGTTATTGTCAGAAAGGGCTGGCTTTGTGTGTATGATGTCACTTCCTGTTCCAACAGCTTCCTCTTCCCGAGGAGATCCACTGGACACCCGGAGACAGCAAACTTCATGACATGTCAGCAGAGGAAGTGGCCAACCAGCTGGTGGCGTTTGACTGGGAGCTCTTCAGCTGCGTGCACGAGGTCGGAGCAGCAAGTCCCACGTGCACACGCACGGTCCATGCACACACGCCACCTGACTGTCACAATAAACAATACCAGTGACACTCTGACAGCAAGACCGCTTCTGTGAGTCTCGTCTGCCTTGTCCCCCATTGTAGGTGGAGTTTGTGTGTTACGTGTTTCATGGAGAGCAGTCCCGCTGGCGCCCCCTCAACCTGGAGCTGGTACTGCAGCGCTGCAGTGAGGTCCAGCACTGGGTTGCCACCGAGATCCTGCAGTGTCACTCCCTGCCAAAACGAGTCCAACTGCTCCGCAAGTTCATCAAGATCGCAGCGCTGTGAGTCCCCCAACCTTAATGTCATAATCTGCCGCAAGAACACGGCGCTTTGTGGCGCCGCAGATGTGCTACAGCAGGGTAGACTCGGCTTTCCAGCCAGGGCCACCCACGTATCCGTATGTGCTTAGAAGCCATATGTCATTCATCTCAGCTTCGTCACTCTGTGAAAAAGCAGATTAATATCAACTTCCCTTTTTGCAAAATGTTGCCGTTTTATTTTCCAAATATATTTCTTCTTAAATAACCTTTGTAAAAATATTCCAACTTTCATCTTATGTCATTTTCCCAAATGCGCTTCTGGTAATATGGTGACTTTGTTCCCATGATGATTTTCTTTATTGTTGCATCATAACTTTCCCAAAATTAGGTTTGTCAATTCTCTAACCATTCTTTTTTATAAAATATTGTCAACTTTTTTCCAACTCTGTTGTACTAAATTGAGATAATTTTCCTCATATTACAGATTTATTTCAATTTGACCTCTTTGTTAGAAAATGACTTAAAGTACTTATCCAAACGTGCATAAACGTACATGTGGGCCTTGTGTTCTCTGGACATTGTCATGTGACCAAGCTGCCATGGTCATGTGTTTCAGCTGTAAACAGCAGCAGGACCTTCTGTCCTTCCTCGCTGTGCTGCTCGGCCTCGACAACCCCGCCCTCAGCAGACTGCGGCTTACCTGGGAGGTAATGTCACGTCACACAACACGCTGAGGTCATGTTGGCACTTCCAACGCTCGCTCAAATGTGATGACCACGTCGGAGGTTGTTTACGTTTTTCATCATTTGTACCGGTCTAAGTCATTTTCTTTCATTGGAAGAATCTATAGTGGTACCCTGGATAAAGGTCTCGTTCCAGTAGTGCAGACTTGGTAGACCATTAGACCTGCTGATCATGAGAGAGTTGATTTATTTATTGAATCAACATTTACTTTATTTTCCAATTGAACAAACCTGATGTTGTGGTGTGTGTGTGTGTGTGTGTGTGTGTGTGTGTGTGTGTGTGTGTCCATGCACACGTACCTATGTACGTGCGCACATCAGGGTCTTCCAGGGAAGTTCCGGAAACAGTTTCAGCAGTTTGAAAGCATTGCTGTGAGGTTATTTTTCTTCACTCAATGTTGTTTTTGTTTTTCGTCCCTCGTCTGATGTCTTCTTTTCTTTTGTAAAACCTCAGGATCCTTCCAGAAACCACAAGTCCTACAGAGACCTGATCACCAGTCTGAGACCTCCACTCATCCCCTTCACTCCTCTGCTGCTTAAAGGCACGCACACGCACACGCACACGCACACGCACACGCACACGCACACTGAGGTGTGGAGTACCAACATTTGTTCTTTTGTTTCCTTGTCAGATTTGACTTTTCTTCATGAGAGTTGTAAGACTTTTCACGGCCAGCTGGTCAATTTTGACAAGATGGTAAAAAAAAAAAAATTGCTTTGCAGTTGTTGGTACATGGTGGCATTTACCTTTGGTCATTTTTTGTATTCAGCACAAAGTTGCCGACATGGTGCGAAGCATACGAAGATACCGTAGTGGACAGCTGGGTAACACACACACACACACACACACACACAGACAGACACACATACAATATAAATGCTAATGAAGCTAACAGTTTTGACACCTCTGGTAGCCATGGATATGGAGACGTCGCCATCCCACCTGCAGACCAAAGCGTACGTGCGACAGCTGCAGGTGATCGACAACCAGAACCATCTCTTCGACCTGTCCTGCAAACTGGAGCCCAGAGACACGTAGAGATGCCAGGACACGTCCCACCTCCTCTTCCTCCCTCTCAGCGAACACGTTAAAAGCTTCTTAACAGGCAGCCAATCAGGCGAAGCTCGGCAGCCATCTTGTCTCCTTCCTGACCACAGACGACATGTAGTCGCAGTTTGACCTCCACCCAGCTGATGAGGTGAGCCTAGTGATGGATGATTTATCTCTTCAAAGGTCAACCTCTGACCTCAGGGGCGTGTCTTTCTTCTTAATGAATGAGGAGGACAGCAGAGAAGTAAACAAATGTTTAGTCATTTCTGTCTGGGAAGGTGTACCGTGACACTCTATGGGCGGCGCTTGTGCAATAACAGGAGGCGATGCACGTCTGGTGTCAACCAAGCATGTCGACGACGCTCAGGGCTCCCAGGTTTTGTGTACTTTTTGTGATGATGATTAAGACTTATTTTTCTTCTTTCCCTTGTTGTCTTTGGATCATTTCGATCAACAAAGACAGAGGGATATTTTTTTAAACGTTGTCTCATTGCAACGCTAAATGACATCACGCGTCTGCTAGTCGACACCTGGCGGGGCTCTGCTGCGGCCAGTCCTGGATTCAAGTCATTCATTTCCAAATATTAAACAGGCGTCTCAAAAGATGACAAAATTCCAATTACAAAATACACATGAGACAGGGTATGAATGTTGGGCCGCGCGGCGGATGAGTGTTTAGCATGTAGTCCACACAGCGAGAAGATCCGGCTTTGATTTTCTGCTCGGGCATCTCTTCGTGGAGTTAGCATGTTCTCTCTGTGCATGGCTTTTCTCCGGGTAATCCGCTTTCCTCCCCAGTTCCAAAAACATGCTAGCTGTTAGCTTGATCGGCCACTCCAAATTGTCCATAGGTATGAATGTGGGTGGGAACGGTTGTTTGTCGATACGTGCCCTGTGATCGGCCGGCCACCGGTACAGGGTGTACCCCGCCTCTCGCCCCCAAAGACAGCCGGGATAGACTCCAGCATACCCCCACCACTATAGTGAGGATAAACGGTCTAAAAAACGGATGGCCGGACAGTATGAACTGTTTAATCTTCCGAGTCCATGAATGAAAGAAATGAATCAGTAGATGAATTTACCCGCTGACTAAAATATCTGTCGGCGAGCCAGGGCTGATAGTGAGTAACAGCGCCTCCCGTATGCTCAAAGTGTTAACCAATTAGCGTTGTCATATTGAAACAAGATCGGCATCCTTGTGTTTTCAGATCGATTTAGAAGAAGTATTTTGACCTGTTAGCATCACAGGTAGTCTCAGGAAACTCGCTGGGTGTTGAAGCCTCCTGCCGGACAACATAGAAACATTCAAAGTAGACGTGAACGGCCGGTCTTTGCTGTAAAACTCAGGCGTGTCCGTTTGTAAAGGTCGCGTATGGAGTGGCTGACCTTGAAACATGTACATAGTGTGAGTGTGTAAATACTTCCAAACGAAAGGAGAATCTATTTTAAAGATGTTTGTTTCACGTAGAGATGAGATTTTA
This sequence comes from Doryrhamphus excisus, assembly GCF_030265055.1. Classification (NCBI taxonomy): domain Eukaryota; kingdom Metazoa; phylum Chordata; class Actinopteri; order Syngnathiformes; family Syngnathidae; genus Doryrhamphus; species Doryrhamphus excisus. Next base: position 14,787 of record NC_080476.1, on the reverse strand, counting down.
TTCACGTGTGTTGTTTACATTGTGCCAAACCGTGAGCCATGACAAGTAAAGATCCACGTTAGCATGACGATGGTATTTGTCAAGGGTCGAGGAGCGAGCTACACGAGCTGGCAGTGCTGTAGCATTTGCGCTTTCAGTTGTGAACTTGTAACTTTGTTCTCTGAAATGTAACCAAGAATTTGTATGCTTTAAAAGTATGGAGACAACCACCAATATTTTTGCAACCTTTTTCTTTGTAATGATTTGGCACTTTAAGATGGCATTCCTATTTTGAAACGATGCATCACAATGTTGTTTCCTGCAGTTGCTCAAATAAACCTGATGAAGGCGACATTGTGCTCTTCCATTGTGTCATCACGCCCGGCATCACACGATGTGTGTGATGGACGGAAATCACCCCCTGGAGTGAGGCGTGTAGGGCCGAGTGCCCACGCCTCCTCCAAGGGGCACCAGGGAATGCACTCGCCCCATCCAGTAGGGAATGTCACTCCCGAGGGACAAATCTCCTGTGTTGGATCATGTGAGTACGGGCGCGGCGCGTCCCGTATGGCACCGATGTCCAACCCCCTTCAGTCGGGTCCATATCGGTACACAGAATTATAATTTGTATATATTTTTTCATAATTGAGTGTTTTGTATTTTGTCCCTTTTAATTTGAGATGTGTATATGTGTGCATATGTGTCTTTTTCTTCTTCTCTTTCTGCTTTTCCCTTCAGGGGTCGCCACGGCAAATCAGCCGCCTCCATCCAACCCTGTCTTTCGCATGTGTCTTTCTCACACCCGCTACCCTCATGTCCTCCTTCACTACATCCATAAAGCTCCTCTTTGGCCTTCCTGTATGCCTCCTACCCGGCAGAATCCTTCTACCGATATATTGACTATCTCTACTCTGGACATGTCCCAACCATCTCAGTCCGTCCTCTCTGACTTTATGTCCAAGGTCTCTAACATGTAATGTCTTTCAGATGAACTTGTTCACGATCCTATCCATCCCAACGAGAACGTCAGCATCCTCATATCTGCACCGGGGGTGGGGGGGCGTAGCGGCAAAGGTGTTTGATGAGCGCGATGCATAATTGTGTCTTTGGATGCAGGAGTGCGTGGCCTCTGATGTTTCCCTCTCCAGATTTACAAAGACACAATGCAGCTCCCTCCGACCTTCTCTGTACTTCTCTATGAACATTCTCAAAGCAATACAGCATCTGTAGTACTCTTTTTTTTTTTTGGGCATGAAACCCTACTGCTGCTCCCACATGGTGACCTCTGCCCTTAGCCTAGCTTCAAGTAGTCTATGCCATAACTACCATCTGGTGCCTTCCTACTCTTCATCTCTTTTTTCTCACTTCCTCTTTACCAATGTTTGGTACTTCCAGGTCCACAGCAGATACCTCTTCTACTCTTCCTTCTTTCTTGTTTTCCTCATTCATCGACTTTTGAAATTTTTTTTGTCCATCCTCCCAACCCATAACCGGCATCTGTCAGTACACTTCCATTCCTATCCTGGGCCACTCTAACCTGCCGCACGCCCTTCCCGTGTCCGTCTCTCTGCCTCGCCAACCTGTAGGGATCCATCTCTCCCTCCTTACTGTTCAAGCTAGCGTAGGAGTCATCATAGACCTCTTTTTTTGGCTTTCCTACCTCTACTTTCACCTTAGCATTCATCTCTCTGTACTCCCCCTCTACTCTCTTCAGTCCTCTCCATGTCCCACTTGTTCTTAGGTAACCTTTTTGGCCGTATACACTCCCGCACCTCCTCATTCATGGTCCAGTCATCCAGGAAGCACCTCCCGACCATCCAGAGCGTGTCTCAATTTCTGGCTAAAAGTCCTATAACACTTTTGTTTCAGATTTGAGCATTTGGTCATCTGCTCTGCCTTTGCCCTCTCGGTCTTCCTCACCGTGAGGGTTCTTCTACACACCACCGTCTTATGCCGTCTGGCTACACTTTGACCTCCCACTACTTTGCAGTCACGATCTCCTTCAGATGACAGCGTCTACACAAGATGTAGTCTACCCGTGGACTCCTACCCCCGCTCTTACAGGTCACGCTATATTCTTCTCTCTTCCGGAAGAAAGCATTCACTACAGCCATTTCCATCCTTTTGGCAAAGTCCACCACCATCTGTCCTTCTGCGTTCCTCTCCCGAATAGCTAACCTGCCCATCACCTCTTCATCATCTGTATGTCCTGCACAAACAGGTCCATTCAAGGTTGCCCCGATGACAACTCCTTCCCTTCCAGGAATGCTCTGTAAGACTTCATCGGCGTCCAGCCAGTTTTTCTCTTTTTCCTCCAACTCCCATCCCGCTCATGGGACATACCCGCTAACAACATTGAACAGCGCACCTTCATTTTTCATCCTCAGACTCATCACCCTATCTGACAGTGTTTTTACCTTCCCAAGCAACTCCTCCTACTCCATCGGTCTTCCATCTCAACGATGATGGAACAAGTTGAACTCTGCCCCTATAGGCAGTCAGACTAGACAGTTTGTTCCATCAGAGGTGGCCAGAGGTTACAAACATTCATTCATTTCCGGTTGGTAGATTGTTGAGTTGAGGGATTAGCAACCATTAAAGATACAAGAAACCATTCCGATTGCCATGATGATGGCTGTCTGTCTTAACCATAGCGGTCGGAATTCTTATATTTTAGCATTATGTCAGTCGATTTGAGGAAATGGAGTATTTTCAATGGTGTTTTCATGTCAACAGGTCCTGATTAACCCGGGAAATGTTGTTTCACCTGGCAAAGTCCTGATGTTTGTATAACTATGCTTCTGTACTGTCTTTCGCAGTTAATTTCTTCTCTTCACCTGTGTGCCAACATAAATGATCAGTTGGATATTGTATGTAAGTGTCCAGTTAAATCTCATGTGTTGTAAAAGTTTATTCCTTAAAGGGAACTGGCCATTGTGAGCTAAATTGTTAAATTTTTTTTCAGTAGGACATGCCGATGCACACACTACAATGAGACACAGCCAGTTGAGTCAGCCATAATGTTTTGACAGCATCAAAGCTTTATTTGTATTCATCAGTATGGCGGCCTGTAGTGGACAAAAGGAATAACGATTTTGATTACAAAAGGCAATTCCATGTCAGCCCATTGACAGAAAGGTTCAGTTTTATCTCATGGAATGTAAAGTTTGAACATATACGAATACATAGTCACACAAAGGTTGTAAGTTACACCAAATGACAAGAAAATAGTAAAATAGACTCCTATTAAGGACACTACAGTCGCAGGGCTACCTATAGTATTTGTCAGCCTTTTGTGGTAGAAGGTCTGCAAGGATGTTAAGACCTTGCCATTCAATGTGACGCAACTTTGCAGTTTGGGTTGATGAAATTGCTTGTGGCCTGGCGCCCAGCTGCACCGGCCACGCCCCGAGGATCCCACACGCTCACGGCCCCGCTGCCACCGGCGGCCCACGGAGGCCCCGCCCTCGCTGGGGTCCCGAGACGGCTCAAGCCACGCCTACCCGGCGGCCAAGCCACGCCTCGGTCCAGGCCGCCGAAGGCGTCCCCGCCTCCCGCGGCGGCCCCGCCTCGGCCCGGGCCCCGCCTCGGCCCGGGCCCCGCCTCGGCCCGGGCCCCGCCTCGGCCCGGGCCCCGCCTCGGCCCGGGCCCCGCCTCGGCCCGGGCCCCGCCTCGGCCCGGGCCCCGCCTCGGCCCGGGCCCCGCCTCGGCCCGAGCCCCGCTCCCGCGGCGGCCCCGCCTCGGCCCGAGCCCCGCTCCCGCGGCGGCCCCGCCTCGGCCCGAGCCCCGCTCCGGCGGCGGCCCCGCCTCGGCCCGAGCCCCGCTTCGCCGGCGGCCCCGCCTCGGCCCGAGCCCCGCATGGGCGGCGGCCCCGCGGACACCGGCGGCCGCCACCCGGCACCGCCCCAGGTTCCGTTCCTCGCCGGCCGCTGCAGACTGCTCGCCGGCGGCCGCCGCCTTAATAATGCTCTTTGGTCGCCGGCGGCCGCCGCCTTAATAATGCTCTTTAGTCGCCGGCGGCCGCCGCCTTAATAATGCTCTCTAGTCGCCGGCGGCCGCCGCCTTAATAATGCTCTTTAGTCGCCGGCGGCCGCCGTCTTCATAATGCTCTCTCGTCGCCGTCGCCGTCGCCGCCGTCTTCATAATGCTCTCTAGTCGCCGTCGCCGCCGCCGCCGCCGCCGCCGCCGCCGCCGCCGCCGCCGCCGCCGCCGCCGCCGCAATCTTCAGCAGAGTAAGACAAAGCTTACTTTAGCCACAACTTCACCGTTGCGAAAACACAGTATATGATTGCCCATCATAACGTTTAGGGTTAGGGTGTCATGAAAAAACCCCATCAAACATCAACACAATATATCTATTCTATATATATCTACAACAGACTTGGATAGTCGTGTGCAAGAATAACCTATTTACGTGGCTTAAAACAAGTAATTTAACAGATATTTCTTTCATAGACAGTCCCGCAAAGCACGCTGGGATGTGCGCCTATCGACTCTACATTATGAAGAGGACAAGGAACTGCTGATTATGATGCGGGCGAGGGAGGATGTCAATTAAGGGCCTCAATTCTTTCATTTCTTCTCCTTCAAAATTATTTGTATGTCAATCTTGGCTATGTTATTTGTATCATGTGTCATTTGTGTGCTCTCAACATACACTTGTCAGTCCCAAATACAGTCAACTTCATCTATGTATGTCCGTCACAGGCCACCGTACTGATCCGCCAGTCAGCGATGACGTTACGTGAAATACAACTAATCAAATAAAAACTCTTTTTTCACAGCACCCTACGAACGGTGCCCAAGGTGCTTCAGGAAAGTATTAGAAAGTATTTAAGTACTTAGAAAGTATTATTTCTCTTGTTATAGTGTGTAAAATCATTGTGAAACACGACGTCACATCCGCGCTGCAACTTCCTGTTTGCACTTCCTGGTTTCGTCCGGAACATGGCGCCGACCATCCCAATCACGCCGTGTCAATCTGTTTGCAGCCAAGCTCAAGTATTCTACAGGGAATGCCGTAAGTACGTGTTTATTTCATGTTTTGAGATGTCAAAAACGCTGCAACATCGGTGCCGTGTTAAAACAACCGACGATGTATATGTTCAAGCTAAAATGCTAGGCCATAGTCGTACCTCCGTTGGACATTCATCGACTACTGTTTGTAAAACTAATAGACGTCATTTTTGAAACTTTTTATCGAAAATGCTTGAGAATATATTGAAAATGCTTGAGAATATGTAACATGTGTATCGCTTTGTTTTTTTCTACTTTTCAACACTGTTACAGGCATGTGTTTGGCCAGCTATTGTCGGCCGGGTTGAGCGTGAACCAGGAAGTGCGGGGATCTCGTGTGTTCTCTCGTTGCTGGGTAGTGGAAAAAGAAAGTTGCCGGGAAGCAGCAGGCAACCGTGTTTCTTTCCCTCAGGAAATCAGGCCGCCCCTTACCACGGTATGGGGCTGAAAATACTGACAGTTAACACCGCCACGACCGTGAAAATGTGCCCAAGTAAACTGTTTGTCTTTCAACAGCATCGTTTTCATTGGCGCCAACCTCATTCGGCATCGAGTCGGCGTTCCAACACCCTGACGGAGAACACCGGAGTTGCCATCTAACTCTGACGCCACACAAGCAATGCTACAAGGTCAGTATCAAACTTTCAAGTCACGTTGAAGCACGAATAGTGGCGTTTCGCTCCGACAATAGGACAATACACAGTACATAAACGATGTCGAAGTTGACGAGCTGAAGCCGAGGCCGTCATTTTGTGGACATACAGTCCCTGACAAAAGTCTTGTCGCTTATCCAAGTTGTAGGAACAACAAATAATAACTTGACTTGTAGTTGCTCAATTGGAATCACAAATGACTTATATGAAAGGCAAAGCCCTCTAGATGATGCTTTTTATATCAAAATAAAGTTTTGTACCATTCATTGAGTTTTAACATTTCATTAGGACATAAAGGTCAGATTTTGCTTGGACAAAAGTCTTGTCGCATACAAAAAAATGTAGAAATAATACATATACTTAATTTTGAATACACAAATATGCTACAATAACATCAGAACATAAAGTCATTGTACCTTGCAAAAAGAATTAATATTGTGTATGGCTTCCATGAGCTTGGAGGACTGCATCCATACATCTTGGCAATGACTCAAATAACTCATCTGGAATGGCCAAGAAAGCAGTCTTGCAGGACTCCCAGACTTCATCAGGATTTTTCGGCTTCATCTTCCAAGCCTCCTCCTTCATCTTACCCCAGACACGCTCAATAATGTTCATGTCTGGCGACTGGGCTGGCCAATCCTGGAGCACCTTGACCTTCTTGGCTTTCAGGAACTTGGATGTGGAGGCTGAAGTATGAGAAGGAAGCACAATTTGCCCTTTCTTGTGGTTTGGAATGTAATGGGCAGCGAGAATTTCTTGATATTTCAGGCTGTTGGTTGTTGATGAAGGAGGAGGCTTGGAAGATGAAGCCGAAAAATCCTGATGAACTCTGGGAGTCCTGCAAGACTGCTTTCTTGGCCATTCCAGATGAGTTATTTGAGTCATTGCCAAGACGTAAGGATGCAGTCCTCCAAGCTCATGGAAGCCATACACAATATTCATTCTTTTTTCCAAGGTACAATGACTTTATGTTCTGATGTTATTGTAGCATATTTGTGTATTCAAAATTAAGTATATGTATTACAGTGAAGAAAATAAGTATTTGAACACCCTGCTATTTTGCTATTTCTCCCACTTAGAAATCATGGAGGGGTCTGAAATTTTCATCGTAGGTGCATGTCCACTGTGAGAGAGATAAACTAAAAAGAAAAATCCAGAAATCACAATGCATGATTTTTTTAACAATTTATTTGTGTGATACAGCTGCTAATAAGTATTTGAACACCTGAGAAAATGAATGTTAATATTTGGTACAGTAGCCTTTGTTTGCTATTACAGAGGTCAAACGTTTCCTGTAGTTTTTCACCAGGTTTGCACACACTGCAGGAGGGATCTTGGCCCACTCCTCCACACAGATCTTCTCTAGATCAGTCAGGTTTCTGGGCTGTCGCTGAGAAACACGGAGTTTGAGCTCCCTCCAAAGATTTTCGATTGGGTTCAGGTCTGGAGACTGGCTGGGCCATGCTAGAACCTTGATATGCTTCTTACGGAGCCACTCCTTGGTTTTCCTGGCTGTGTGCTTCGGGTCGTTGTCGTGTTGGAAGACCCAGCCACGACCCATCTTCAATGCTCTGACAGAGGGAAGGAGGTTGTTCCCCAAAATCTCACAATACACGGCCCCAGTCATCCTCTCTTTAATGCAGTGCACTCGTCCTGTCCCATGTGCAGAAAAACACCCCCAAAGCATGATGCTACCACCCCCATGCTTCACAGTAGGGATGGTGTTCTTCGGATTGTACTCTTCATTCTTCTTCCTCCAAACACGCTTATTGGAATTATGACCAAAAAGTTCTATTTTGGTCTCATCTGACCATAAAACTTCCTCCCATGACTCCTCTGTATCATCCAAATGGTCATATGCAAACTTAAGACGGGCCTTGACATGTGCTGGTTTAAGCAGGGGAACCTTTGGTGCCATGCATGATTTCACATCATGACGTCTTAGTGTATTACCTACAGTAACCTTGGAAACGGTGGTCCCAGCTCTTTTCAGGTCATTGACCAAGTCCTGTCGTGTAGTTCTGGGCTGATTCCTCACCTTTCTTAGAATCATTGAGACCCCACGAGGTGATATCTTGCATGGGGCTCCACTCCGATTGAGATTGACCGTCATGTTTAGCTTCTTCCATTTTCTAATGATAGCTCCAACAGTGGACCTTTTTTCACCAAGCTGCTTGGTAATTGCTCCGTAGCCCTTTCCAGCCTTGTGGAGGTGTACAATTTTGTCTCTGGTGTCTTTGGACAGCTCTTTGGTCTTCGCCATGTTACAAGTTAAAGTCTTACTGATTGTATGGGGTGGACAGGTGTCTTTATGCAGCTAACGACCTCAAACAGGTGCATCTGATTCAGGATGATACATGGAGTGCAGGTGGACTTCTAATGGGCAGACTAACAGGTCTTTCAGGGTCAGAATTCTAGATGATACACAGGTGTTCAAATACTTATTTGCAGCTGTATCACACAAATAAATTGTTAAAAAATCATGCATTGTGATTTCTGGATTTTTCTTTTTAGTTTATCTCTCTCACAGTGGACATGCACCTACGATGAAAATTTCAGACCCCTCCATGATTTCTAAGTGGGAGAAATAGCAAAATAGCAGGGTGTTCAAATACTTATTTTCTTCACTGTATTTCTACATTTTTTTGGATGCGACAAGACTTTTGTCCAAGCAAAATCTGACCTTTATGTCCTAATTAAATGATAAAACTCAATGAATGGTACAAAACTTTCTTTTGATATAAAAAGCATCATCTAGAGGGCTTTGCCTTTCATATAAGTCATTTCTGATTCCAATTGAGCAACTACAAGTCAAGTTATTATTTGTTGTTCCTACAACTTGGATAAGCGACAAGACTTTTGTCAGGGACTGTAATTGGCGCGCAGCATGCTCCAAATAACGGAAGCAATTGTTTCAACCGGTTCATTTGCAATCCATAACATAATGTCAACGACTTTGGCCCAAATTGACACCGATTTATTAAAAGTATATTTCGCTACCCTCGTCATAGTCAATGACAACTGAAGCTAAAATTGGTTTATTTTTAAATATTTCTTTTGACGTGAAAATCCCTTGATGTCCTGGTTAAGTCGTGTGCATGGCGTGTTAAGTTCGTGCCTGTTGCCATCAGAGGCGAGGCATCTCTTAGGTGAGTGTAAGCCGCTGATTTCATCTTTGAGCATCGTTGTGACAACGGAAGAGAAAACACTCATAACCCTTCCCCCTTATTCGGTCTATTTTTATGGCGACTAAAGAAAAAACTCACTTCTAAACACCGCATCATTACAATAAGTATTCAATGCAGTAATGAATTTCATAAAACTCAGTATTTCATTACAGCAAAGGAATAGCAGCTAATCTTCCTACTTCTGTTACAGATGAAAAGCCGCTTGGCGCTTAACAGCCCGTGGGATCCCTCTGCATCCATCTCAACATGAGCTCCAAATCGTCATGTGATGCCATACGTTCTCCAGTGGACTGTTTCACCTATTGCACGCACAAGACGCCATTTTCTGGAGCTTCAACCTTTTGCGTCCATCAGCAGTCTGTCGGCCCCCGGGGAAGGACTCATGTAACCGTGTTGGCACACCATCAACAACATGGCCTCGGCGTTCTTCACAGGTAGGAAGACTTGTTCAAGTAAATGACATGATACATACACACATGTAGCACAGTAACACAGGATAAATGAATAGATGACAAAAGATATGCTATTCATACACGAGTGCCATGACTAATGCTTTGGCTGTAAAGGTTGCTCTGGCTGTTACAGCACAATGTTAGCCGGCCACATGGAGGTCATTATAATTGGCCTACATTTCTTCCCAGCTCTGACAGCTACTCTCTTCTTAATCACCACTTGTACTCTTTGTTAAAGCTTAAGGCTAAACCAACTGTAACACTTGTCTATACGAGGGGAGCATCTGTTGACAACAATGGAAGTATTTTGCAATAATCTAGTCATGTTAGTACTTACAAAAAATGTCACACTTTGTATAAGGAATGTTTTTGCAGTATTTATGGGTTATAATCGGTCCACTTGTTGTGTACTTTTTTGGACCTTTAAAAGCATTTGTTTCTATCTTTTTTCTTTCTCAAAAATTGTATTTGTAGTATTTTAAATGCATGCAAGTGA